>NC_090696.1:72703721-73953721 GCF_040954835.1 Lepisosteus oculatus
CTGTGCGCCGGCAATCTGGGCAGACCCACAGAGGTAACTGAAGCATGCTGTTGGTTTTTGGAGATGTGGAAAGTGCTGTTTTGCTAGAACTGGAAACCCCTGTTTCCAAAAGTGAATTATCTTTACGTTCATTTCTGCACAGGAGACATCGTTCCCCTGTTGTGTATGGTGCCCTCTGACCTAAGCCAAAGGTAAAAGGGGTCTACAAAAGAGAGGAGAACAAGCATATTCTTACATACAGAACTTTGATGAATGTTATGACAACGTCATGTTCGAAACTATCTAACTTTTATCATGATGATGGTAAGGACTATTTTTAGAAATGTTAAAAGCCTTCCAGAGATACAAGAAAGTCGACTGATAATAAGGGTGCTTACAATACAAGATGCAAATAGCACACGCCTAACAGCACAGCAGTGACCTGGTGTCTACCACCATACTGGAAATGCTGGTTCCGAGGGGGGGGGGGGAGGAAGAGTGCCCTTATCGCTAACAGCAGCAACCTGCTTTTATAGTAAGTACTACACGGCAGGGTCTCAAACACTGCAAACCTAAAAAATGTAACGTTTTCTAATTTACTTGTTCGTGATTCGGTATGGCAGGAGCAGAGCGGAGCGGGATGAAACCCAGCTGTTAGCCGCAACTTTCAAATCAGTGGAGCCACAGGTAAGGGCTGTGAAAAGATTCTTGCTAGTGAGGGAGCCTCTCCCTGCCCCCTGTCCACCAGAATCTCAGCGTTGTTTTAATGGTGTAACAAATCTCTGTATCGTCTGCGTGGGGAATAACAGGGTGAAGACAACTTCACAGGCTCACTGACAGTTTTATTGCCCGTTTCATTACAGTGGGGCGTCACGATCACAGAGGCAGAGAGAGAAAGTGCCGGCTGGACATGGAGGAGGGATTCATGCTGTTGATTTTAAGTGATTACTATAAGCCTGTGATTACTGTTTGTTTTAGTTGATCGATGTAATTTAAATTAACCTAATGTCAAAGCATTAGGTTCTCTGCACCAAACCTTCATGAAGGTCAAGACTCGACTGCCCTGTGACGTTATCCTATCCCAGTTCCATGAATCTCCAGTTTATGTTAATAACGCATTTCTGGAAAGTATTCGTGAACTGTCCCAAACCTGTATTCAAGCTGTTAGCCAAACACAATAATTTCATATATCAGGTTAAATTAAAATCAGGATAACTTCATAAGTTAAAGGGGAGCCGCAGTCTCAATTTCTCAGACAGGTTATTAAGTCTCGGAAACTATAATTGCATTGACTTAATAGAAAAAAATTACAAATTTTGAATGTGATGCTGCCCTTCCTGCTCACTAGTCAGCGTATTGAATAATGTAATGGGATATACAAGCGTGTAAATACAGGTTGTGCAGCAGACAATTTCACCACAGAAATGTTCCATCATCTTCATGCAGAGTTAACTAGTAGTATTTACTGCCTCAAAATCTAAAGCAATATTTCTAATATATGTATTCATAAGCCTGCTTGTTTACAATGTCATAGGGCTTCAGACGTCACTGCAAATTTTGTTGTCTTTTTCTGAATCGAAGAACAAGGTGCTGTGCATAGCCGCAAACTTTGTCTATTTTGTGATGTAAATTGGAGGTTTTACAAGTTACTGTGTACATTTTACTGTTACTGTGGTTTGAAATGCACTCAGTGCTGATTCTTTCTAACCCCGAAATATGAAAGTGGCATTGCACCTTTAAGAATGTGGTAGATGAGAATGATTAAATGTCAATAGGAGCGATGAAGAAAACATCATAAAAAGAAATTACCTGCAAGACTCCTGCAAACTCAGGATTCACCAGCCCTTCTGTGAACTGGGTACCATTTAAAGATACCTGAAACACAAAAAGTAGCGGCTTTGTCAATCTAACTTTTTTTACTTGTATAATTAACAGTATTTCAATAACTCTTCAACCGAACATCACTTGTGAAGACGCAAACATAAGAATATGTAGAACACTACATATTACTGCTGCATTTCCTTTAAGACTTCGGCCAAAGCATCCCAGCCCCACCTGTCTAATGTGACCACTCATGCCTGGTGGCAGTCAGGGCAATCCAAGGCCAGAAGCACAGGGTGCAAGTGGAACTGCAGCCTGGAGGGGACAGCGGTCTATCACTGATCGAACACACACAGACAATTCAGAGATACCTGGCTAGCACATCTTTGGGAGGCAGTACGAAAATGAAGCCGCTAAGAAAAACCCATGCAAGAACATGTCAGGACACCAGGGATGCAGGACAGTACAGGACAGCATCCCCCTTCTTGAAACGAATTTAAATCACCCTCTGATTAGTGACATTGTAGACAGTATCTGAGGTCCAATTCTACATGCAGTCTTTGGATTATCCAGCTGAAACCTTCCATTTCACAAAACTGTCTCTTTTTCAAGCTTTTTTATATATAATTATAGAATTATTTAACAATTCAAACACTCTTATTGGAACAAAAAATCTCAATGAATTGTAAATTTAATGCTAACTTGGTTAGATACGTTTCAGGTTTTTTTAAAGTAGATGTTCAACATGTAAAAGTGAGAAAACGATTATCTGAAGTTCATTTCACTTCTGTTGTATCCCCTTTAATGTACATTTCCTATGAGCAAACAGAAATCTTAACTTTGCTGATGTTGTGAGATAATTTATCTAAAGGCCAATAGAGGCATTTTTTTTAAAGGAAGCTGGTTTTTACAGGAAGGTTCTTTAAAGTGGACAGAACTATTTTATCACTTTTCTACAAATAATACTGAAAGGGTCTTAACAGTCTTATCTGTTGGTTTGTAACATCAGTAAGGCAAATTGGAATGGGCTGAGGGAAAACAGTGAACATGAGTAGTAAAATCACTGAAGTAAATCAGATCCACTGTGAAACTACACTTCTTCCAATCTGGAATACGCCTCCGCGTTCCAGGATACGATGGAAATGTCAACCAGAAATACTTCTCCACCTGCAGTTTCACTTTCTTGGTGATATTTGTTTTAGCTGTATTGGACTCTGGTGCAAAACAAATTTAGTCTAGGGAAAAATAATGCCTGAATTAATTTTAAGACAAAAGCAATGAAGCAAATGCCAGTGTTATTTCCTCATGTTACATGTTTATTTCTGCCAAGCCACCCATTTATTCTTAGCAAAGGGAAAAACAGAGAGTCCTGCTCGTAATCTCTGCGACATCCTAACCATATTGCCATACTGTGATTTTCTATGATCACTGTCCTGTTGACGCACATGACCCACTTGCTATTTAATGCAACCTTAGAGAATAACAAAGAAATTTCAGCCACACAATCAATTTTAGTAACACAATCAGTTCAATTTCTCAGCGTTGCCAATGATATGGAGCACATCCATTTCAACACTCCTGAAAGCATTTCAAGTTGACTTCATCTTGTGGGAAAAGATTAATTATAATGATGCCACCTACATATAGCCCAATTACCAACACCTTGTCAGGAAAAATAACTTTCCTTCTGACACTTGGCTGGATATATATTTTTTTTACCAAGACAGATGTGTTGCTAAGCAACGTCAAACTACATATATTGAGGATACTTTACAACTCTCAACACAATGCGTTTGCCACACCAGATATTTTGGAAAAAGGAAAAGGAAGAAGGCTAAAACATTCAAAGGTTTGTCATCCGATAAACGCGATCTGATAAATTGCTGTCAGATGTGCAAATTAATATCAAGAGAGGTTCATCACTTATACTTACATTGATTAATTTAACTTAGGTTGGGGTGGGAAGTGGTGGTCCTGCTTAATTACTATCTTTACATTGGTAATAGCAATCAAATTGACTTACAGTAGCAATGAACTGATGCTTTTCTGTCATTGTTATGTGCAAAGAAACGATCAGAAGAACACATTTAGAAACAGATTCACACAGTAAAAATCAGAAAAGAAACTGTATCTTGAGTCAAGGAGATGTGCTGGCATAGCTGAGACCTCAAAATCACCACTATAAAGGCGTGACTTTGTAAATGTTGTAAGTGAAGTTCAATTTAATGTGAAAACCGTAAAGCTGAGGACTGCTTGTGCAGGTAACAAGTGTTTTAAATCTTCATCTTCAGTTTTTCAGTTGTATTCATTATTTAAATATGATTTCAGCATTCAGGGTTTATTTTTTGTATTAAATAATTAGCTAATGTTGCTCGAAAGCATGGTCCCAGTTTTACTACATTACCTAGAAGCCCATTTCATGACAAGCTTAGGTTTTTCGAGACTTCATTTAAATAAACGTCAAGCAGGTCATACATAATATACGTTATCAAAATACTAGGCACAACCATTATAGTGTATTAAATGTAAAATTAACTTTGAAAATGCAAAATAGTACAACTAAATAACTCCCTATATAATAAATTTAAATTTCTAAGTCACTGCATCTTTACTAAATGCCAGTTAGCAAAGCTTGTTTCATACACACTGAATACACAATGTTTTTTAGTAGTATTATCTGGAATTAGTTTAAAAATCAATTGATTATTTTAGACTATGTAAAACTGTATTCTAAAACAAAGATTTAGGAAAATCTTGTTCAAAGACAGGAAGAAATAGTGAGCAATACTAGACTTTGGGAATGAGTTGTAAGTTTGTAACCTGTGAATTATAATTAATTATAATTTAATTTTTGTTTCGGAATTTTGCATTATGAACTGTTTGAGAATGCATTACTTTTGTAAACCGAGGGATGAGTACATGTATGTCAGTTGCAGTAATGTTAGGAATACATGCTTCACCCATCAGTTATCAGCATCACCTGTAATCTCTTCTTTAGGGACTGATTAAAATGAACACAGCACCTGTGGGAAGCAGCTCAGGCCTTGCTTCAAAATAAGCAGAGTTTACTAACTGAGAAACAGAAACAGCAAAAGACCAGGTTGCATGAAAAAACAATGAAAAGGAGGAATGCTATTTTTTACTATTAAATATATTAAAACAGCAAAAAACTACAACTATAAGTGTCAGTCTTTGGCAACTTCAATCTGTGCAAATCAAGCATGTTGACTTCCCATTCGTGTCTACAAAGTGATACATGTTTCTCCACTTCTTTTGAATCAAACAAAAAAACATTATTCTTACAAGGCCCTTCCAGCCATGTTCAACACTTTTCCTTCTGATATCATAAAACACTATTGTGTTTATTGGTCAGTGCGGCGAGCGGTGATTCAGCCACTGATCTTGCTCCAGATTCAGCAGGGGGAGACTGCAGGAAGTGTGGGTACGGTGTCAATTTTTACCGCTGTTCTCAGGCAAAGACACGCCCCCTGTCAAACGAGATGTGTGACTACATCAGACAGATGCACCACTATGCAAGATCGATGCCTGCTTTGTGTGAGGGCTATGCGGGTTCAGACATGGTGCACGCCGAATACCATACAAGTTCTCTGACCAAAACTGTCACACAGGGCAAACAAATGGGCTTTTAGAGCCGGATTCTGCCCCTGGGCTGTATAAGTATATCTGACAGATCTGATATTTCAATATTTGATCAACAGTAAGGCTCGACACTCAAGACTGCCCCAGACTCAAGCATCAGGGGGCCCTAGCAGCATCACTGCTTGAAGCCTTGGATTCCAGATGAGTTCTTACTTCATGTCTGTCCATATACTGTTCCTGATCTGTACTTCAAAGATTCCAGCAATAATTTGCCTGCCAACCATCGGGTTATCAACTTCCTGGTGAAATGTAGCCTGTTTCTGCTTCTGTTCAAAGATCATTTGATTAAACAACACCAACCTTCATAGGCATCATTAGAGTGACAACTGTTAAAATATTCATTAATAAGCTTCAGCTTAACCCACAGTAGGTACTATTGTACAATACAATACAACAATACAACAAAGCAAAACTGGATTCCACTATAAACCATAAAAGCCACCCAGTTGCTTTTTTGTTCACTTGTCATCATTTGTTCTCAACCACAAACTTCCCCTGAACAGAAACTTTGCCGTTTAAATCCAAACTTGGTAGGTATCATTTCTAGAAAAATACAATATAAGAGAGTTTGACGTGATTGCATTTTCTTATAATCAATCTCCCCATTGGGATGATTAACTTATACATGTAGTAACTGTTAAAGCTGTTCTTACTGTATAGTCTTTGTCAAATGCATGTAATACTCTTACATATATTAAGTGTATTAAAGGAACAAATAATGGGTTTATTCCATGCTGAAAACAAAAGAAAGAAAACACGTTTCGGCCGTGGAGCCTTCTTCAGGTGTCTTCAGCTACCCACCTGAACTACTTAACTGTATTAAGATGAAGGAAATATCTATACAGTGTGTTGAACTATCACCTTATTATTGTAGAATAATGCACAAATCTTTTGCAATCTGTGTAATCCTTGCATTTAAAATACTGTTAAAAAAAACTTTATCCTTTCATGCTTATTATGAATTGTATGTGGAGATGCTCTTGAGAAAGGAAACAAGTCCACAGAGAAAAATACAGATTATTGTTACATTCATACATCGCAGCAAAGAGATTTTCTTCCTGTTTCATCATAAACATTCTTGCTGTGTAGGAATTTTCATTAGGCGGAAATTCTTAAATGACTTAAAGCCCGTTTTTTTTAACTCATTTTCTTAACGTGGTATCTTCCGTCTATTTTTGCTTTACGGTAAGATCTGTGGAGACCTTGAAATCTGCTGCAAGGAGTGGCTATGAGGTGCTACGTATTTGAGTTTTGAATACTTAGTCAACTTATAGTCTCTTTTACTTATTTTCCTCTTGGGTTTCTATTTTCATTTTTATTTTTGGGCACTTCTCGTTTTTGCAATGTTCTGTTTATGTTAATCCGCATAACGTTTTTTCTTCCACTTTTCTTCAGACCAGTACGTAAGGACAGGTACAAATGAGAGAAGCCCATTTGGTCCGTCTAACCTGTTTGGATAGGACCATTAATTGATCCAAGCGTTCAAAGCAGCTGTTTCTGTATTGATTTCTTTACAATTTCTGCTCATTCAACAACACAGCTTGTTCCACTTTGCCTAGTGCTCAATCTTAAACAAGTTATATTCAATTCCTTTACTGGGAGCCGCAGAAACCCAGCAGTCACCCTTACTCTGCTCTTTAGAACGCCTCCAATTTCTAAAAGAACCAGAAAATTGATTCCCAAGCCTGCAGACTTGATAATATTTTTATATTTTATATTAGGCCTCTTAGTGAGGCCTAATCGTGAGAACTGTCTTCCCAAAGAAGAGGCAGTCTTCACTCCAAGTGACAACCATTTCATGCTTAGGTAAGAAAACAAGTGATGTCAACAGTCCAAGAAAACTGACCATCATCATGCACATGTACATTATTTTAACCAGCTTGCTGATGGTGCCCTTTCTGTATTCTGCTGAAATACTTTGCATTTTGGAGTAATCCATACAGTCACTTAAGGACTGGATACATATTTTGATAAAAGAATAACTTAGACCTCTGCAGTACTAAGAAATCTGAATAACTACAAACTTTAATGTTTCTAAACCTGGCCTGTAAAGTATATTATATGTTGGGTCTGTAAAATATAATACATGAGCATTTCTTATTTTCAGAAAATACACAGTTCAGCCTCACACATAACCTCAACGCAAGTTAATTATTTTAAATAATGTATTTAATTTCATATGGCAGCATCATCAGGACAATCTATTTTGAGTGCACATTAAACATGTGCCTCAGTAAGTGAAAACACAAGTTTGGAATTCAAAACTGCCCGGTTCTGCACATTTACATATGTCTCATAATCTAACCTCCTGATACTTAGAACGTGCAGCACTCCGATATTATTGGAAAAATATTTTCTATAAAAGTTATATTGGTGGCAATTCCTGGTAGTAAAGGATTAAAGGATCAACATTCCACTTTGAAACTACAGCGTAACACCCCTTAACAATCTTTTAAAGACCCGAGGAATCGAAAACTAGGATAGTCAATTTTTTGGGCTTAATTTGAAATACTCAATAAATCAACAATTTAAGTCTTCAGGGTCAAACTAGTTGGTTTATCAGTTGTTCATAAGCATGCTCTGACAAGCTGCTACATAATTCACACCTTCAATGAACGGAAATGTGTCCAGAAAAGTAAAATCAATTTTCAGGAAGTGTTCATGCCGTTATAAAAACACACAATATTGTGTAGCAAACTACAGGGGCTCCAGGTGCCCTAGCTCTCCTCTCCCTTTCTGAGTGTCTTCATTTTATATCACTCGAGATGGGACGAGACGTTGACATTTGATGGAAGCACCAAAACATGACACTTTACTAAACACTTTCCCCTCTGCTTTGATGCACCTGTCAAGAAAGCCAATTTTTCTTTGAACACGCTTGACACCTGGTGCAGATAAGGCAATCTCCTCCTTGAAGGCATCAATAACGCTGCACGTCATACAAACAGATGCGTGATGGCAGTGAGGTCGGTCTGTGTTTGGTGGAGTTAAGAATTTTTCATACCGGCGACTTCTTTTTTTTTTTACATGAAGCTGGAAGCACTTCTCTGCCGCTGGTGCCTTTTTTTATTCAAACATCAGAGATTTCAGCCACTGGGCACGTTTTTAACCGAACTTTTTTTTTTTTTTTTTCAGGCGCTGCTCCGCTTGAAAGTTGAAGAGCAGGGGGGACAGCTCAACAAGTACAAGCCCCGAGCTGTCACGAAACACGCCGTGATCACAAGAGTCAACTTCCCAAGTTGATCGCTATAATATCAAGGTGAACCCAGGCAGCCTCCTGCATCTTACCTGGCGGTTGAACGAGAATAACAAACCCGCCTGCCTCGCCCTTTGCAGAACGCTACGAGCACTCCGTCTACGGGGGTTCAATTCCCCGGGGTAGTACCCCCCAGCCCTGCAATTGTACACCGCCGATCTGTCTGTAAACAAAACTCTCAATCTCTGCAGGCCTCAAAAGGTGTAGCAATCCAGCCCGTCTCCACACCGTGCGTGTTATCAACCCGTCGCCACACCGCGGCTAACAAGCTCACCTCCCTGTTCAGGCCAGCGCTGTCACTGCCAGGACCCCCGGTTGTCAGCAAGCCCATCGCCGCCGCTTGGGCTCCCGCTGCCTGCGGACTCCGGGCCGCGGCAGAAGCCCCGGCCTTTCCACTGCTGCTGCTAACAACACCACTGCAACTACTGCTGCCACCGCCCCGCTTGCTCTTCCTGCGTTTCGCTCCTCGTTTTGCGTCGGTGGGGCTCATTTTCGTTCCCCCTTCCCTCTGAAGTCACAGGCAGTCTGCCGTCTGTCGAAACGCTGCCCGCTCGGTAGATTTCTGGCTCGCACCTTCACCTCGAAAGGCTGTTATAAGGAATCCAAAATATCCAGTCACTCTTGTTCCTCCACAGAGCTAAGAGACTTCAGGTTCCAACATGGCCGGCCCAACAGGAATGGGATGCTAGGGCTCACGTCCCCGCGCGACTGCGTCGTTTGCGTCATCTGCCCACCCTCGGGCTTTATGGGAAATGGTGTTTTATCGGCCCCATTCTGCCCACCGGGTCCCGTTGTTTTCCAGGTCGCCACGAAACTACAGCGCCCCAAGATGCATTTCGTTATTGACATTGCCCGATGGGCGTTCGAACTTGATGGTTGTAGTCTTTGGAGTTTTTTTTTTATTATTTCAGTTTTAGGGAAATTGTAACAGGCAGTAAAATAAACTACAGGTTTTAGGACCAGAATGAAGACGCATACAATAATATACGTTTAGCGAGTTTCCTCCTGTATGCTGTCAAGGGTTATATAGAATTCAAATAATTTCAACTTTTCAAATTTATGTAGCTGGTAGTACGCACTCTAGTGGTGAAAGTCTAGGAATATCTTGTGGGTTGTACCTTTAACAGTTTCACACACTTGAACTCGTCATGCAAGTGACAAATGTTAAGTTTCTTGAATGACTGAAGCGCCAGTGGCAAAAAACAGAACTATTTGTGCGAACGTTATTACCTGGAAGCAAAAGCGCAAAACAGTGCATAAAAAAACTACAGAAATGTTTCCATGGCTTGTCAATAACAAAACGCCTTTTTAATTATTTTCATTATGTGCTAAAATTGATTCAGAAATTCAAACAATGCTAAAAAGAAAAATAATTTGTCAATCTGGCTTCTCATTAACTTTTTACCGTCAGGCCAAAATTAAGGTAAATTGTTTTCTGCTGCTGTGTCATCCCACCCGATGTCACGCAGTTTCAAAGTTGTCTTTTTCAATGTTGTTATTTGATTAAGTGGCTTCCAGTCCAGTTCTATAGCTATATCTCTCAGTCCCTTTTTGATCGCAGTGTTTCTAGAATAGACTCCGAGATGCAACGACCCTCACCAAGACAAACGCATTTCCGATAATGGTATAGATCGATCAGCGGATATCGTTTCCGGTATTTGCTCATTGTGCTTTGCTCTTTGACATGCAGCCAGAAAAAGAAGAATGCTTGCTAATCGCGTTAATTACAGTCTCGAAAATGAATCCATCTTAATTCATTCTAATCCGTCTTTTGGAGGAAAGATGTCCTCAATACAACCCTAACGTGAATAGAAAATGAACACTAAACAATTAATAGAGATGAGCCAAAAGCCCCCCCTTTGAAAATCATCTGTATAGTATATTATGCTTTACGATTTCTGAAGCATAATACGCTATACACAGCATTTCTGCGGTTTTGAGATTTTGAGTTTTAGGTTTAAAAGCGCATGTTTTAGCTAAAATAAGAAAGGGAAGCTGATTTAATTTTTAGATAATACGAGGAAACAATAAAAATGGAAATATAAAATTAGGATATATATATATAGTTACTTGTGTAGAATTTTAACTATATGTAATTAATGTTTAATGTTAAATTATACAATTCAGGATACTGTGTGCATGTTACATCCAGTGGAAAGAGACCAGACACAGTACATACCCAGGCGTCAAGGAAAGTCTCACTCTGACAGGCTTAAAGTACTGAACGTTTTCAGTCTTGAACAGAGAAGACTACCAAGGGATCTGGCCTATGTATTAAATCCTCGAAGGCACTGACCAAGTCAACCCAAAGAACTTATTCAAAATCGGCAGTGAAACACAAACGAGAGGACGCAGATGAAGTTACTGGGAAGTGTATTTAAAACTCAGAACAAAGTGGCGTCACACGAGTGAGTCAAACCTCCACATACATTTGATGTGTTTTTACTCCATGGATGCATGATTTAATTTCATTTATATGTAGATTGTCTAATGAAATTGGAAGGACGCTTTAACAGAGATCTTCTGCTTCCGTATTGATTTTCACCTCTAACACAACAAAAAGACGACTCTTCTGAAAAAAGACATGTGACCTAATACCTGATCTGGCCACTTCTAATACAAAGACAAAGAACTATCAACAGAGATAGAAATGATGATCACATAAAGCCATACTTGCCTCTAGAATACATAACCTCACAACAGAAGAGTCTTCTCAGCCTTCACGACTATTTTTTTCTCTTTAATGTATGACGCACACCCAAACCAACATTTGATTATTTTCATTTAAAGGTCTTTTTTTAGTATAATGAGTGTGCTTTGTGAGCCATCTGCTGGTCAACTGTTGTATTGCAGTTCCAGGAAGTACAGTGCCGTATTGTTGATCGTGAACCTAACAGAGTGGAGAGTCAGAAGCGCACGTTTTGTTTCTCTCCATTTTCTGCTGGCGAACGGTTAATCTAATCGTTAAGAAGTGGAAAACGCCGAGATAAATAAGGCTGTACCTCCAAGCTGAGCAGCAGGGCAAGGAGGAAACTGGTTAGGAATGCCACTATGAGGTTAACAACTACTTTTAAAGAGTCATGGAGTTCAGCGGCTCAGATGGGAGAAAACAGTATTCAGATCACTTCACAAAGGGGGCTTGTATGAAATAATAAAAAAAAAAAACATCTCAAGTCAGACATAGCGTTTCCAACAAAACACCTTTGTGATATTGACAAAAGGTTTTGTATCCTGACAGGAAAAAAATTGGAAAAGTTTGGTTTAAATGCAGGCTAAATATGGTCTAAATCAAATTAGTTTTACATCAGATGCAAACCTAACATGGTGCAGCATTCACCCACCCCCTTCTGTCCAGCATGATGGTTACAGTATTATGTTATAGTTCTTTTTCTCATCAGAAGCAATTAGAGACCTTGTTAATACTGATGGGAATAAAATGGGACAAAAATTCACTTTCTTAGCAGGACAATGACCAAAAGCACAAGGCCAAAGCTGTAGTTTGTGTAGCTGTGCAGGGATGAATAGGAAAATGAATGTCCTCGAGTGGCCCAGTCAAATCTCTGAGGGGAATCCTATTGAGAATCTGTGAAAACACTGAAAGACTGCTGTCCACGAGCGATCCTAAAGCAACTCAAGAAGCCTTGAGAAAATTCACAAAGAACATTGGGCAAAAACTGCACCTAGATCTTGTGCGGTAGAGATTTACCCAAAATGACTGTAAGCCACTGCAATTACTGCCAGAGGTGCTTTCACTAAATATTGATTTTATGGGTCTGCAATCTACCCGTTTGCAATCAACATGTTGTAGTTTGTTTCTCTTTTGGTTCTGCTGAAGTTTTTGTGATATAACATATCCTCAGAAGGCTTTAGTTTAAGAATTTATATATGAGTAAAATATTAAGTGTAAAAAATAATTTGCATCATTTTGTAATGATGGGACACAACGAGAAGGGTCTGTAAAGGCTGCAAGACACAATTAAATGTTTGTTGAACTAGAAATATTTGACAGTGGTATTTCTTTAAAGACAGTGGTATTTCTTTAAAGTTTAGTTCACAGCCATTGTAGATAGGGAGCGATTCTTAAGGTTTCTAGTGTTATTTTTAAAACACGGGATGTGATAACTGGAAGTCTTGAAGTCTCTGGAGCTGTAGAAAGAGGTGGTGAATATCTTTGGCCTGAGTGAGTGGCCAGGTGATGTCCCACTGCAACATTCCTGAAAACAGCATTGCTAGAGCACATTCTCCCTGTCTTTCATTAGAAGGCGACATGACTGCGGTGCTATTCAGGCTTTTTATATGTGCCCAATCCCCATTCAGACAAGCACACACATCTTATCACACTTCCTGCATTGTCATTTCACACTCAGGAGCTCAAGTTCAAGTTCACGCTTATTTGTCATTCCAGCCATATACAAGTATACAGTGGAATGAAATATCGTTCCTCCTGGTCCACGGTGCAAATACAGACAGGACACTGACATAGACATTGTAGACGGGATACACATAGTGCAGAGTGCAAATTACTCAGGCAAATACATAATACAATATACACAACACACTGGGGGGATTTAAACCCTGTTTCTGGAATTGGGGTGGGTGCAAGTAGATTCCAGGGTGTTGAGGAGCCTGGCAGCCTGCGGGAAGGAGCTGTAACAGAGTCTGGTGGAGCTGGCCCGTACACTGCGATATCTTTTTCCAGATGGTAGGAGGGCAAAGAGTTTATGGGAGGGGTGGGAGGGCTCATCTACTATACTGGAGGCCCTGTGTCAGCAGCCTTTGTGATAGGTGACAGAAACGGAAGGGAGGCTCCAATGCTCTTTTCAACTGCTTCCACAATTCGTCGCAGGTTCTTGTGGTCTGAAGCGCTGCAATTCCCAAACCAGACAGTGCTACAGCTGGTCAAGGTGTAGGAGGTGACAAGGAGCGTAAAAAAGGGAACATAAGTTCATATTTTTCCTGTGTATCACATTGTCTCGTTATATCTCACCCAAATGGATTAATTGGTTAAATGTTTAAAATTCTTTTTGGATTCCCAAAATGATTCAGAATACAGTATATTCAGCGGAATTCTCATTACAAAGAACAGATTAATAAATAAAATACTTATTTAAAATTATGGTCCTAGAGAGCCTCTATCCAGTAAATCTTATAGGTCACCTTAATCACCTATTTTTAAAGTTAACGTAACTATAAGTTAATGTAGCTTATCTGTCAATTAAGGAAACTGATCCTAGGGGGTATTGCAATTTTGTTTCTAAATAAACCTTTAAATCACTTACCTTGACTAATCAGATGCTTAATTGATTACATGTACATTTTTTCCAGCATTTGGAAACTGACAATTTAAATATTGTCTATAGAAAGCCTCTACAGAACCAGGTTGGATGACCCCTGATATTAACCTTTTAAGTAACTGAAAATTCAGAATGAAAACAGAATTATCTTGTTTGATTCAATATATTGGCTTCAGTCAAATTGGTATGAGTTGTTCTCCCTATTGGTGCTTCTACCCAGACTGCCTTGATGTATCCTTAGACTGGTACAGTTAGTGGATAAATGAGGCACACCAAGTACAGTATATTAAAAGGATAGGCTTCCACACAGGTATAACTAAGGGTTAACTAAGCAAATGCCAACCCAGCAAGCTTAGGGCTGTGTATACAAATGCTGGACAGATCTGGTTGCCTGCACTGTAATTACAGTGTAGCTGGCATTGCTGCAACAGTGAGTTGAAGGGTCATATCTGTGCATTCAATTATAAGTGCAAGGTAAAACAGACGAGCAACTGCAGATCCAGTGACCACAAATTTCAGCCTGGTTTGTGAGCAGGCAGAAAAATCCAAAACAGTCTGTTGACAGCCCCACAGAGTGGGCTATGGTAGACATATTGCAGTGCATAGACTGCTTTATACATTTTCACAAAGTAAGTTAGTTTGCACGTCCAGTGAACTCACGGCACCTTTCACCACGTTCTCGACAAATGAGCAGGATCTAAGTGCTTGATTCCCACACTGAAGAATGCTGGTGGTTCTGTAATTTTGTGTGGCTTATTTTCCTTGCATGGTTTGAGTGCACCTTTTCCCTTAGTGTGCAGTGTCAGTTCTAGTCATTACTCAATGGTACTTGTGATGCCCTGATGCTCCTGCATCAGCACCCTCCATCACCACGGCGCATTCCACATGTGCAAGGAGCTCTTCAGGGCCATCTCTAACGAGATCAGGCCGGGCTTATCAACCTCGTTTTGAACATCGCACAGTATTTAAACCTTGAGGAACCAGCCCTCAGGGGCTCTGACATTGAGTCGACTAACGTGTGTGAGTGTGTGAGTGTGTGAGTGTGTGAGTGTGTGAGTATCCCGTTCACAGACGTCCGGTTCCTGTTTGCAATGCTCCCACTTGCTAGCTATCTATCATCCCTTCCTGTCTCCGGCCCAGATCTGACTGCTTCCCCTGCGCATCTCAGCTGCCTGCCATTTTCCTTTTTCTGCTGTGCCCTTTTTCTTTCCTCCTACGGGCCTGGCGTAACAGTACTGAGTGATCATCTTCACCCCCTGCTGCAGCCTGTCTTTCCTATCAGGAGGGGTGTCTCCCAGGAGCATGTGTGCCCAGTGGTCTGATGAGCTGAGACTGATGTTCTCCACACGTCACGGCTTTCTCAGCCACCGGATCTGAACCCAATCAAGCATCCGTGGAAAATTCTGGAATGAAACCTCAAAGTGTTTTCCACTTGTTGTCGACTGTACACGAGTTGATTCAATTTGTCATGGAAGAATGGTGCCACATCAGATACTGATAGACTTTTAAACCGTGGCTCATACAAGCCATATTGGCTGCATGTGGTGGCCCAAATGCCCCCATTCAGTAAATTTACATTGATTTTGTATTTTAGATCAACTATCTGTATTTTTCCATAACATTTCCGCTCCTGGAAATATAGAATACACACAGAAGCTGTGGTTACTGCTTTGCACCACAGTGGACAGGTTTTGAAAGTAACCTTTGAACTGAAAGAAAATGATGTGTAGACTGAGCATAGCCTTTATTAATTTTGTATTGCTGCTTACTTACTCAGCTATGACAATATGAAAAAATGAAATGATAAAAATGAAACTCCTGTTACATTGTTTTTATACTTTGTAAATATTGTTTTATTTTTATGTAAAAACATAATATTGCCATGGTTGAAACAAAACCAGACAGAGATAATGATTAAGTAGGATGATATTCAGTACTTGTTATCAGGCTGTGCAGCAGAAATTGAATACAAAAATGTTTGTGATCAGACCACAGGGGGCAGTATCTTCCTTTCTAAATCTGAACACTCACTACACAGAATATAAATAAACGTGAAGAGAGCTAAACAGACATTTCGAGACAAATTTTACATTATCTAAAAACTTTGCTGCTTCATATGTTTCTGAACTTTTAAATAACATTTTAACAAACTTTCACAATTCATTTCCCAGTTTCACACATTCCAAAGGTAATTTTACATTTTCCTGGTACAGTCTTATAGGATTTGTATAATCCAAATGAATTTTTCTTAGATATTCTAGAAGGTTTATTTAAGGTCTTTTTATCAAATGGGATTATTTGAAAGGATCTCAGCAGAAAAGCATCTACTAAATTCCATTAACATAATCACACAAGAATGACATTACTCTGATGGATTACACCGTCTGCACGTTGCGACATTTTGTAAAAATGTCATTGTATGCGTAACTATCACATTGTGATATGAAAGATTAATCTTTTTAAAGTAACAATTTAAATAAGAGGCCTATCATTTTTGGATTTTCAGCTTTCAACTGCTTTCAAGATGAAAATAAATAAGATTCATATTGGAAACTCACTAGGAATCTATCAGAAAACAGAAACGGGAAGATTCCAAAGTTGTGTGATATATTTCTACTGGGTTTCCTACTGAGTCTTGTCCATGTGATTTCCTATAGGATTTTTTTATTAGGGATTGGTGTTTCTCTTCTGCTTTTCAGCTACATCATGCCAAGGCTCTGCTGTACACAACAGATAAAACAGGAGAACTCCTTTGAGATGTAATCTTAGTGAAAGGCACAAATTCATACTTTCATCAAAAGTCTCAGTTTTTTTCTTTCATTCTTGAACATTGGAGGCCAAAAGAGTTTTACGGTAAAGCTAAGCAACTCCAAAATCGATGTGGTGATCTTTATAACAGTATAGCAAGGGGAATTAGACATTTTTATGATAGGAAATTATACTGTACACATAATTATTTAATAAATATATAATTGATAAAAATATAAGTAATATATAAAATACATACCATATATTACAGTTTATATATAATACACAAGGGAATGAAACATCCTTTTTTATAATAGGACATTATACACATATAATATATAAAGCCACTAAATCTAAAAGTAACATAATAATTGATTCTAAGGTTTAAATCTAGTTATATTTCTTATCAAATTTTTTTCTGAAATGAACACACACAAAATTATTAAATTTCAATCCAGGCAATATTTTCTTGTCAGAGAACGGGTTACAGCGTTTTAAGAACCGCGATTAGTATAATAATTGTATGTGAAAGGCATGGAAGTTTATAGCCTGCCAAAGGTAAGACTTTCAAATTGGATGTGTCATCTCCGGAGTGGAAAATTACCAGGAAAATACTGGAAGGTAAATGTGAAATTTTCATTGTTCTATATTATCAATTATGTCGGCAACAGAGTAGGGCTCAATTTCAGCAACTTTAAAAGAGAACGTTGACATTATAATTGTAGTGTAAACTCATAGCAAAATATATTTTAAACATTTAGGAAATGTGCTTTTTTGTCCAATTTAAAAAAAGCTTAATCAATTCCTAAATTAATAACACCATAAAAATATTAAAACGATATTTAATTCACAAAAGCACTGTAATGATTTGAAGTATGCTGAGCATTATAAGACATCTGTTATTCTATTTATACTTGTATATAATAAGAAAAAAATTCAGTGATCCCTCATTGTCCAAACTTTGGTACTTTTGTAATTTGTTCCTTAAAAACTGCTCATAAATTGAAAACCAGATTAATAGAAATTCCGGTGCTATAATTTTTGATTGCTTCCAGGAATAAAAAATGTTCCCTCAGACATCTGAAGGTCATCTTAACACAACACCAAATGGTACCTACTGTATGTATGAAAACAATAACACTTGTGGTTAATTATTTAAGCAACCATTTAAGTATGCTTAAATTTATTAACTAATGCATAAATAACAGGTATTAAAACAACAACACTCTAGCTAATTTATGATACATTACAGTAGTTACATCATTACAGTTGTTATCCAATTTAAAATTCCTTCATGCCTTTCTCAAAAATGTTAAGTGACAGAACATTTTTACTCATGCTTGTTAAACATACTCATATTGTCCGAAGACTTTTCTGGGCTGACGTGTAAGAAAATTTGAAGTGCTTCCCTGCTTTGTTTTGACATCTAACCTGACCCTGAATTAACCCTGAAATTGACCTGAAATGAATTTGAACTTTGACTGTAGTACTATCCACAAAATCTTCATTGTTTAGCCTAATTTCCTTGGTACTAACATTAATATAAACTACACAAGGACGCTGACAGTGCAGTACATGTAGAAATAAACAAAGCTAAGAGTCTTTCCCTAGAATATGAAAATTACTTTTGTCTTGTTCTGGCAGGGCTCTGGGTGTAAGGCTTGTGTGTGGTAGAATTCAATAAAAATCCAATAAGTCTTTGTCTTTTTGCTTACATGTTGTATTATAGTCATGAATCACTGTTTGGCTGTGGTTTACAAATTCATCTTATGTGGATTACAGTTTATTTAATTTCTGTGTGTGTTGCCTGTAATCTTCTCTCTTCTCGGTTTAATGATGCACATTTCAAAAACGCTTTAGCTGTCAGCTGTGGAGTCTGGGGAGAAATTAAGGATACCTGCATCTAACTTCTGGCCCCAAGTATTCTGCCATCTCAGCAAAGCTATTACAAGCTAACTTCCAATAAATCAAGCTTTAGAATAATTCTGTAGGGCTTATTAGCACATGATTTGTTTCTTTTTGTTTTTGCTTTCACGTCATGTCAGGAAACCAGCAAAGTAGTTACCTTAAATTCTATTGCTTAAGAATAATGTATATATTTGTCTTGAGTTGTTTTATCTGTGCAGTGATATCGACAGAAATGACATGGTGAAGAAAGTTGTTGTTTTCAAAATGTTCAAAAAGACAATGAAAGTGAATTTCCAGTGAAATGCTGTTGATGAGGTCTTTGGTTCTAAACCTACCTTTAGCTGTATATTCATCAACCATGTTGACACACATCTGGCTTTTGTTTTTAATCAGACCAAAGCAGTAGTACTGTATTGGATCTACCTGGACCTTTTCACGAGATATAATGTATCTCAGTATTTAGCTGTAGGGCAGAAATGATGACAGATGGAGCAAATACTTCTCCTTAATAGCTTTGAAATCTTCACTGAGCATAGGCGCAGGTGTTAAAGCAACAGACAAGAGCAACTAGATGTTTTGGACAAAAAGCAAGCTGGAAGAAGTATCCCTGCTGCATCAATGTTTAAGGAAACTATTCAATGCTTAGTTGTACTATTTTTTTGTTTTAGAATACAAACACAGCGTATATTTCAATTATTTATTTGATGTCTTCCAGTAATCATTATCAAATGGCTGGAGAAAGTTCAAGAACAGAGAGCCTGGTGTTGATAATATGGTTATTATTTCTTTATAGGTACTTTAATCCTTTGATGTACAGTATTAATATTTTTGGATCAGTGAACAGACAGCTGTCTTTTCTTTTATGATATACTACAGACATTAATTTCTAATTGTGGAAGCAGCCTAGTGTATACTCATTTTCAAGGAATATTTCAAAATGTCAGTTTGTGTGACATTATGTGTGTGTTTGCCAGCTATACTATACTATCAGGATAGTTGCATATTACACAGGTGGGTGTTACCGATCACACAGTTTCATGCATTATTTCAAGTGCAAATTCAAAATGCAGTGTAATCCATGATTTATTAAGCAATGTACATGTCCTCCTCAATTGTACAGCCATCCAGATAAAGATAAGACAATTTGACTGCCATCCTACTTATCAGAAACGTTCCTCTGTGTAATGCATTTTCTTTGTACATGGTGTTTCCAGACTTTGGAATGGTACATTGTAACACACAATGTGTTAATTTTACCTTATTCATTAGGATGAATACCAGCCCATGCTATCAATATCAGCACATGTTATATATACCAGAACAGAAAATGTCACAGCAACTTGCAGAAGACTATATGCCATGTCTTATTATTCTAAGAAAAATGCCTGTGAAAAGGACAGAAATTTATCAGAAGCCTCAACAAGGTATCTTTGCATGATCTGAAAAATGTGAGTGAGCAAGTACAAATTTGCAATTTGCTTTTGTAAAGTGTTGAGCCTCATTATGGAACGTAATAAATTAGTACTCCCAAGTTACAATTCTAGGATATATTGCAAAAATTTAAATTAAAACAGAAGAGTCATATGTAGCTAATCACCATATCAATAATTGATGGGAAGATTGTGGTGTCAAATGATATCACTAAAAAGCAACAGAAATATAAAATCTTATATTGACAGTAACACTAACAAAAGACTCATCCAAGAAAGCATTCCCACACTTTTCAGGAATTATCCTTCTGAAATACAAGCACATGAACTGTACAATTCCGTACGGCTTTTGCTCTTTGTTTCTCTGTCCAGCTCCTGACAAGGATTAAAATCTGATTTGTCTGTTCAGCATAAGCCTGTGTCTTGTGTCATCATGATCAGAGAGAAATGGGGCTGATCATTTTGTATCATAGTTTAAAGGCAACAGCTGACAAAACAGAGTTTAAAGACTTGATAAATCTCCTTTCTCTTGACAGCAACCTTAACAAACTATCTCAGTCAAGCTGATTTGTGCCTATGTTACCTTCAGAAAAGAATATTGCTCCTAGATTTCACTATAATACGCTGCTGATACAACAAGACAGATGTACTTTAAATTCGCATTGATAAAAATATCATCATGTCAGACCTTTATGCATCAATAACATAAAAATGGAATACGAAATAATTTTTTCCACTCACAAGCCTATATTCACATTGCAAGCAGCTGACTGAGTAGTATTTTCCATGATGGTAAAATCCAGTTTCCATCAATAGTTTGGGGGGAAATCACATGTGGTTTATGCAAATAAGGGAAAAGGGGCCATTTAATGATTTCCCTTCTGTCAGACTAATGTGAAGACATGTGCACGGGGCTCAACAAGACAGTAACAGCATTTACTTCATGGCAAAATAGATGGAAGTTTTAGGAGTAATACTTAATATGTTTTTGTTGACATTTATTCAACATCTGGTATATTAATTTGGCATAACAATACCCAAGAAATGCCTTAAAGCTGTACTGTACTGTATGTCTTTCTGCTGAGGTATGTACATTGAAAGTTGATGCTTTGGAGTGGAGAATACCACCAACAAAACAGATCACCTTCACTCTGGTTTGCTATTCGCTTTTGGACCCCGACGTAGTACTGTGTCAGCCGTGGTTATAAGCACACGAGCACAAATTTATTTTAGCGTTCTTAATTTCCTTCTCCCCAGCTAGGGTATATTCAAAGGAACAAGTAAAGGTTTATCCCCTGCTGCAAAGAGAAGAAAAGAGACTCCGAGTTTCGGCTGTGGAGCCTTCAGGCGTGTGGGGTGGAGGGTGTATTTAGTGCATCAGCAGACAGGACCCCAAGACATTGACAACGCAGCCAGGGTCTCCTGACTCAAATGACAGGGAGAAGCAGGGCCACAGTGCAGGGATCTGCAGAGGCTCCTTTTGGGGGTCCCCTCTCAGGATCTTTGACTCTCTGGGTGTGGTGGGTCAGGGGTTTGCATCATTTTTACTTTCTTTTTCCCAAGTCTTTGTGGCCCTATAGGCCCACAATATTTTATTAAGTGTTAGTCTCCTGGGTCATAAAACCTAATGGTATATTTTATTTAGGAACTTACGACCTTATTGTGTATGTATTTAAGCTTATATACAGTTCATACAGTGTGTGTTTGTTTTTACTTATTCTCAAAGGTAAACTTTTTTATTTTTATGAAGGCTTATGAGTACAGACTGGCCAGGCTTTTCTGTTTGTCCAGCAACCGTTAACAATTGGCAATAAAGTTTTAAAAATCCGGCTGCGGATTCTGGTTTCTCTGGTTACCTGGTTTGCTTGAACAGGTTGCTGTTCTGCCAGTTAAATGGGATGGGATGCCTGGAGAGGTGTCTGAACTGGAAACGAAAGAAAGAGTACTGCTAGGTGTTTGGCCAGGCAATGTGACCCTGCAGCTAATGAGTTCTCCCAGGGAACGACTAGCTGAGAAGACAATACCCAGACTCATAGCCAGGCCAATAACAGGCTGTAGCACAAGGTAATGCCAGCCCAGTGGCATCTGTAGGATTACCAGATGTCCAGCAAGACTGGGAACTTTCTCTATGTATCAGTTTGAGTTAAATATACTTTTATTAGTTTATCTGTGGGTTTCCCATAAACACCAGATGTTTAACCTATAATAATATTAACTATCTCCATCTTCAACTATTTATAGAACAAAATACCCAACTTTTAATAAAGGAAAAGGAGCCTAACAGTACATTAGCTTACTTAGTTAATTTCAGCAACCAATATGAACACTAACAAGAGGGATCAACATGGCCAAAGACATTACAGAGAGACATACAAGACACCAGCAGCACAATTTTGGTCTTTGAATTGTAGTCCAAAGAGGAAACTGCATTTCTTTGAAGTCTGCACCGCTCAGAATTGCTATTATTCAAGCTGTGAGTCCAGCTGTTGATTAGAGGAGGGATGCTAAGGCTCTTACTGACAGCACTGGAAGCTCACAGGTATCCAACAAGTCACTGGACTCACTGATGCACAGTGAGCTGGCCAGCTGAACTCTCCCAACTCCTGTGGCGCTCAGCCAGTTGTGTGCTGCCTCCAGGGTAATCCCCATCACAGATGACTAATGAGATAGCCCAAACTCCGGCTGACAATTACCAGAATATAGAGCTCAGCCTGTGCTCTGAACTGACAGAGCCACAGGGGAGCCTCACCAATGTAATGTTTGTTATAGAATTGTAAAAAAATAAGAGTAGGACCACAGCAAGTAAAGTATCTGTAATTAAACTGTTGATCCAGCAAACGTAGATTACAGTAGGCGTCTTAAAATGGCAAGCAGCTCCCACATATGTCTTTTAGTTCGTCTTTGAACTGTACATAATTCTATTGTTTGGGCTTGAATACATCACCTCCACATACAGTATTCTCCATTACTTGTGTGACACCGAAGTCTTCATGGCCTCTTCCTCTAGCTGTTTCGTTTCAATCTAGTCCCATTCCTCTGTGACCTCTTCATCCTCCCCTGCAGTTTCCTTTGAATGATTCACCTGGTTTCAAACTAGAGAAAAGGACATTGCTGTCAAGTGAGCTTCATCAGGCAATCCTGACTGTTCCATGTTTGCCATATAAGCTTAAATCCACAAAATCTTTGAAAGTCAACTTCAAGGTGGAGGAAAATCTTTGTAGCGTTTAACAGCGGAGACAAAAAAATACCCCTTCAAACACTAAACTACAAAATGAAACAAAGACAAAACATGGGGAAACAAGCTCATTAGAATTTCTTTTCAGGTACTGGATCTATAATGCTAATCCTCTTTGACCTCTCTTTAGTTGCTTTTATCTTTTCAAATGGAAGGCAGGGATTTAGCCCCTGACAATATAAGCTAAGCAAAATTGCAGGCAGTGATTACTTAATTATTTCTAGTAAGATAAGCCATTATTTTATTTCCCAATAGAATCTCTTGTTGGTGATAACCTTGCTGACATTTTAATTACAGAACAACGCTTGCATTTAAATTATTACCACAAAGATGACAAAGAGCAAGTGTAAGGTGATAACCTTAAGAGGTACAGACAATTGGAGCTGATGTGTCCTTGGCTAGATTTTCTTAATTAATTATGCTAAACAAACATGGAAAATGAATTGCATTAAGTGGATTAAATATTCAGAGAAAAACAATAAAAAAGAGTGAATCTTGCAAGTTGAAGCCTTTCTACAGTACTTGATTATTTTTATTGATAGCATATAATGTGAAGTGGAGTACTTCACGTACTACTCTGTGACAATGGTTGAAGAAGTTCCAAACCTATCAGAAAAATTCACAAAGCATTTTGAATTAAGTGCTTTTTATGTATTGGTACTGATTGTCTCAAACAACAACAACAATAACAATTTAATCAAACCACTATTGGGATTAACACTTTGTTTTAATGCTTCTCAGAACAGATTGTCAGACTTCAACAAAAAATTGATCTGGATTACCCTGTACAACAGGAAGTTCATTGCCATTTCCACTTTGGTAAATTTTACTTTTGTAAATGTCTACTTTTTGAAAAATTGTAACAATTTTAGTAACACTTTTTGTGAATAAAATAAAAAATAAAGTGTAAAAAGTGGAAATCTCATTTAATCCTGCCTATAGTGTCTAACAGAGGATGTACAGTATATTGGAATTTATTTTAAGAAAGAAAATGTGTTTTAAAGCTCCTCTCCTCTCAACTGACAGAATTAATTCCATATTTTCAGGTAGGGCTTGTTGACGAATGTTGGCGAACATTGGGACAACATTATATGTAGAATCATTTATTATTTATTGAAAACGATTGTGACTGTCAGAGTGATGTGGCGTGATAAGCCCTTGAACCTTCTGTTTTTAGAGAGACGTTCTCAATAAAACCCAAACTGTGATGGAGGGCTTTAAGAAGCTGGAAGATTTTTAACATCCTGTGACAGGTTCGTTGGAAAAATCTAAAGTGCCTGAGATATGCTGGCATTAAACTAGACAACTGTGCTCTTTCTCAAGCAATTTAGAGCTACACAATTAGCTGTGACACATGAGATTAAGTAGTCTTGTGCTGCCAAAATTTATAAGAACACTGCACTGACATTTATTCTTATGTCACCTCTAAGTTCCTGACATGCTTGCTCTCCCAATAATTATTCTAAATGCCAATTTCTTCCTTGAAACGTCAAAGCAATTTTCTGAGCTTGCAGAATTCAATAACAGGTCTGCATTTTAAATGCACTCTGCCACAACTGTCACAATTCTTTGATTAATTAAGATTCCAGCACAATACTGAAAATTGGCAACAGCAATCAATGTAACCTTTTCAGTTTTGAATAATGAAGCAGAGATGGATGGCTGCCAGAGTGGTCCAGGCAAGACACATTAGATAGCGCTGTAATTAAACTATTAATGTGGTGGAGAAAAACACTTCGAGAAAAGACAGATATAGGTTTATCCATGACATTGGATTGCAGGTTTTGCCGGTTCAGCTTAAAGAAAAACGTTTTGTTTTCCTATAAAGTTGTCATCTACTGAACATACTCTGGCTCTCATCTTGTAAGGCAATAACACATGGACTACAATGGACACAATCACACATCATGTGAGATAATATTGATATACAAGGGAGTCACACATACTCTGTGATTCTGTCATGCTGTCCTGTATATGTGTCGACTTAATAGCATTACATTCTGCATCCACTTGAGGTTCTAAAATATTAATAATACCAAAAAATGGATCTTGACATTCATTCGTACCTGTCACAGAACAGTACACCCTTCTTCCGTTAATTAATTACTCTCAGATAGAGTAGCTGTTCTGAAAATGGAACGATTATCTTATTTACATAGCACAACAGTGGGTCCTGTCATTGGAAATGTTACACCATAAAAAATGAGTTTCTAAATGCCAAAAGGTTGTGTCTTAATATCGTAATTATGAAAACTAATGAAAGTTCTGCCATAAAGAAGTCCCTCGATGTTACAGTACAATTTGGAGGAAAAAACGATGTTATGGATCACAGTGATTTTCAACTCACTCAAAATAATGTGTGAGGACCACAGCTTTTTCATGTTTGCTGTGAAATTAATTCCAGGCATTTTTAAAGAGACGTTTCTTTGATATGTAATGCATTGCTTTTATTAACTCATATTCATGTACTGCATAAAAGAAAATCTACAAATTCTTGCACTCTTGCTTGCAGCGGCACAAAAGACATTGAACTTCAAGCCTAAGGCTTCTGTTAGGCAAATTTATTAATTTAAACAATCTTTCTGTTGTAGTTTTAATGCTAATATATTACTGGGTAACACATCAGAATAATGGATGTGAACTCATGTCTACAGTACAGTCCTTAGAACCTGTGATACACAACCATTAATACAGTGTCAGTAACCTTGCATATCAAGTTACTCATCATTAATTGTATGGTTGTTAACAGAAGTGAGATTTAGCCATTTATTAATACTTCATTAATGGCTACTTCACTGGGAAACATTAGGTTTATTATGCACTTATAAAGTGTAAATTGCACCAATTATAATAATTACCAATTATTATTTCAAAACTAGCCCTACCAGTGACATTATAATGAGCTTTTCCCATTTATTATTTTTTTGCACAAAATTACCTTGGGCATAGGAATCTAACATAAATAATAACAAATAACTTACCTGCCTTTAATAATGTATAAATGAAGGAATACCCTTCACTATCTGAACAAAAACATAAATTGCATCTTTTTAAGATTCTTCTGGTGTTTTTACTATCCTTCAAAAGTGTCGTGGGAAGAGAAAATAAAGTGAATGAAATAAAGAATGTCTCAGAGCTTCTTCTTCGCTGGAGGCATTTAAAACTTTTTTTTTCTGCACAGCTGATTTTAAATAATTTAGTCTTTCTCTGTCTGAATAGTTAATAATATACTGTGACTTGAAGAGAAGATTTCGTTTGTATGGTAACACTTCAGCACAGGAGCTACAGATTCAGAATAAAAGCTCTTCTAACCTAGAATACATGAAGAGAATATTAATACAGTGTTAATATTCTGGTAGTAAGTGACCCATACTAATAATTAACTGCATGTTTGTTAACTAAAATCAGATGTGTCATTAATACATACTTCATTAATAACTAATTCAGTGTTAAGAAAGTCGTTATGCATTTATACATTGTGTTTTCCATGCCTTAAAATAAAGGGTTAACACTTGTATTTATATATAATTAAGATGAACTTGAATGAATACTTGGTAGGAAGAAAAAAGAACCTGTTCAGCAGCAGCCCACAGAAAGGCAATTTGCACAGAGGGAGGGAAATTACATGTATTGAAAGTTCGTACATTTAAGGACAATAATTAAATTGATTTAGTGACAGCAGCATCATCACCTTCAAGTCTGATCTCATCAGAACTCAAAAGCTAAGCACAGCCAGGCTTGGTAAATACCGGGATGGGAGATCTTATAAGGAAAACCATGGTGCTGCTTAAGTGGCGCTGGTGGACCAGTAGGTGGCACTCATCTTCCTGGATGAGCATTTCCACACCAGTGCCTGTGTATGGTGACCAGGGACTTTGCATGCTAATTAAAGCTGTAGGTGACTATTTGGTCAAGATCCCATGGGTGTCCCAGCTAAATGACTGGGCTCTCACCTCCTGTGCTCCGTGATTTAATTGCTTAATTGCCATGATTGAATTGGCAAAGTAGCTTCTGACTTGTCCACTTGATCTGCTGTGTCGTGGGGGCCGGGGGCACATAATGGCAGCTACTCCTCACTCAGGTGGGCTTCATTGGGTGGAGAGGGGTTCATCCTCAGAAATGAAAAGATTAAACACAAACAAGTATTTCTATTTTGAAATATTCAGTGTGGTTCCATTCACCACACTGGCAGGCAGAAACAGCCCCAAGCCCTTTCCTTGCCTCTTCCATGTTTTACAGCTGACTGGCATCGCGTAGTTGAATGACAATTTGGAATGGCTTCAGATGAGCGGAAGACATTTTCTTCACATCACTGTAAACTAAACGTTACTGTAAACTACGCTGACAACAAGTTCCCTTTGTCACACTGTTATCTTTTCAGGGCAAAAAAAAATGCTATGCATAGTGTTTTGGATCACTTAAGTTATTTTTTCCAACTTTAATGATTATACCTTTTGAAGTTCAAACCGTTATACAGCCTTCTTAAATCTAAAGCCATTTCCTACTTGTTGAGTTTCCTTACTTTTGGCTTAATTATATTTAGTAAATAACCTATTCACTTCAATAATAAATAAAATTAATCTGTACTGCTGCACAGATCAATCATGCTAATTAAAGCCGTGGAGTGATAAAACCTATCATTGACTGAACTTTAGATAATAACTTGCTCATTATGTGCTTAGTGCTGCATTTCTTTCGCAGGCTTCTGTTCATTTGCATTCAAACTACGCTTCTTATCTTTGGCGATGATTCACACATATGCCTCTTGTTTTCATGTATTTTCAAATAGATCTCGTTCACAGATTTTCAAATTAGCGTTTACCATGTCATTTATTATAATAGCACTGGCAAACTCAAAGTCCTCCAAATAGAAAAAAAATAGAAAAACTATTTTCTATTCTGTTTTAAATCAGGATGGAGTGGGCAGTGTGAATGGGTGTGTCACCATTAACATTAAAAAAAGCAGAATGTTTTTTGTGATTATGTAACCCTCCAAGAGCATCAGGAGCTTTGGCTCGTGGGAAAATACTAGCAAGAAGGCTGAGATTAGAGAGTTTCCTAGAGTGTGCTATACTTTGGAATCCGTTTTATTTCTTTGAGAACAGCAGAAAAGTCTCAATAGGGCTCAGTAGTTTAATTATCGTAATTCATGCAGAAACATCTATCTCTCTGATCCTCGAACTGCCTTTGAGAATCGTGTTTGAATCGGTTTTTCTTCAACACTGGTACTGGCTTTGAACACTTTCCAACCACATGAACATTTGTGGCACTGGAGACAAAAGTGGTTCTCCTCAGTTCAGTGCTTATCCCTCCCTATCTGCCACAGGAATCTAATCTAGTGAATTTCTCCATCCTGGATGCAGTATCTGTCTTGGATTTTTTTTAAGGCTTAGACTTCATAGAGCCAAAAGAAATTCTGGTTTAATGCGTCTATGGTCACACTGTAAGTTAAAACAAAATGGGAAAAAATTAACTGTGTTTTCACAATTTTCTAGCTGTTGCAAATCCAGTCTTAACATTCATATCTTTCATAAGAATATGCTCATGACCACAGTAGAGACAATTTACTGTATAAATATCTGTCTGGAGCAGCACCTCCTCAGAAATATCTGTCTGGAGCACCTCCACAGAAATTCTCTCTTCACTTTACCCCCAGAGGAGTAAGGTGTAAGGAGTAAGTAAGGTGAGTAATTTAAGCACTGTCTTAAATAAATGCTCATATCATATTCCGTTTTTTTCTATGGTACAGAGAAAGGAAAAACAAACTGGACTAAAACCCAATTATCCAATTGACTTTTGTACATCCGCTGCACAGTGCAAGGCCTGCTTGATTTCTTTTTCTTGATCAGCCCTGTACTTTTTAAACCATAGCTATCATGAAAAGGGGTGATTGAATCAATTCGATGAATTTTTGGGTTATTTTCTTCATTTGATTTGATTTCTAAGAAGACCGAAAATGAAAGAAATACATTTGTGCTCAAAGGCAGAACACTGTAGCACATATTAAAGGTCAGAGTTAAAAAACACTTTTTTATTCTCATCTGAAAATATTTGCTGATCATGTTTTTTTGCAGTGCAAGCATATCATGCAATATGCAGCAGATATTTTGCAGTCCTCTTTCCAGCACTTCATAAGAAATTAATCTCTTGAGTATAAATTATTAATTGAATTAGATTAACACATGCAAGTTGTGGCGGCTGTGGACCACTAGAGGGCTCCATTGCACAAGGACGAGGTGGAGCTGCTGGTGGAGACAGGTGGCTGGAGTATCCAGATGGTAATTAAACTGATCACCATGAGGAGAGGGTGGTCTGGAGAATAAGGCCAATAAATCTGTAGGTTAATAATGCATTCATCAGATAAACATACCCTGTAACCACTGGCTGATTCATTTATCTTCCTTTACACTGTGTATTGATCTTTTCAAGAAGGTTCTGAAAGAAAGAAAAAGCAGCATTAAAATGCTTTTCATTCAACGCTAACACATAATTTATATCCTATGCTCCGCCTAGATGTGAAAATGAATTTCCCAACAGAAATAACGACTATACTTACATTGGAAAAATATTCTAGAAGGGTCACCGTGTTTCGTTGTAAAAGATCTTATTACAGGTAATTGGCTGCCTAATGAATTGCAAGAAAGGACCTGTGCCACAGAGGGAGTGTGAGTTGCAGACAGAGGCTTGTTTCAAACTCAAGGACACAAGCTCACTGGTTTTTCTGTTTGTCTTTGTGTTCGGTCATTTCTTTTTGTTTGTACAATTAGTTTTCAATCAACTGTGAGAGAATTGCGGTTTATTTGCCTACATCTTTTCTTTGCATAAGCTCTCAGATCCAGAGGAAGCACTGCTCCTTTATTAGTGCGAATTAAAACTCCCCTATCCTCTCTCCCTCTTATACACACACATATAAATGCAAATGCACAATGATATTGAAAATACAGATTGAGAACACATCTATGGGAGAAGCTATTAAATTCTGCAGGGAAAATATGCAGTTTTAGAGAACTTCAAGTGCATGCACTGCATACTTGGGGGAAACACATTTTTAATGTTTAAGACTGCTGAATCTCAATCCTTTTAAAGGAATAGTATTTTTTTCCTTTAATTCCCCAATTTGGATAGTCACTGGAGTATCAGAGAGAAAGTTGTTGCACATGATGAAATAGTTGTAAGTAAAAAAAATAACATACTTAAAAACGGTGCATACATTCTTATGTAAATACATGTGCAGTATACACATAAAAATCCCATAGCAATTTTGTCTATACCTCCATAAACTACAAACAGCTATATAGTGGTGCTAAAAAACAGAACATATTGTTTGTATCTTGACATTATTTTAATAAAAAAGAACTCTGTAAGTGTACTCTCAAACTATTGTGACACCAGTGAAATATACTTTCAGTATGAAGGGTTACTCATACACAATCCTCTATATCAGAGGTATCCAAACCTGTTCCCGGAGGACAGGTTTGTCTGAAGATATTCATTCCAGCTCTTAACAGCCTAAATCAGCTCATTATTGTCTCCAGGTGCCAGTGCTGTAGAGAGACCCAGAAACCTGCAGACGTTCTGTCCCTCCAAAACCAGGACTGCACAATTGTGCTGTATGTCATGTGATCCCAACTCACCAGAGGGATTTCATGTTGACCTAAGAGCTGCAGTTAACACTGACCCCTGAGGCATGTGCAACTCCAAGCCTGGAGCTTCTTTTGTAGAACTGACACACGGGACCTTTGATGCTATTCGGACTACGTCCTCCCCACCAGTACAAGAGGCCACTGGGTAGTGGCCTCAGCTAACAGAGCTGACCTGGCTAACCTTAGCCAGCCAGCATTCTTCCAATCACTGTATAGGCGGTCCAGCTTTTTGTCACCATGACAACCCACTACCAGTGTCAGAGAGGTACAGCTTAGATCATGCAGCCCCAGGAAGGACAGATTCAACCTGCTGTCTGAGGGGAGGTTTTACAAGGTTTGCCGCTCGTTTGTGTTACCATTCTTTAATATTCAATTGAAAGTATGTATGATATATATCTTAAAAAAAAAAAACAGGTGCTGTAGAGAGACCCAGAAAACTGCAGAGATATACATACTGTAGCATTTCTTCTCCTAATGAAATTATTACTTAAAAAAGCTATAAAACTTTTTGCAGACACTCCACACCATCACTGTTACTGTTTTCTAAACAAGTTAGTTTAGAAAGTTTAGAAAGAGTTAATGGAAAAAAAACAAGAATAAATTACAAGCCTAAAACACTGATAATTGTTTTTCAGACAGCTGTATATTTCAACAGAAATGAATTCTAGAATATCTGAGAAAAACTTACAGTGCAATTTATGGCTTTAGAGTTTGGTCACGTGCTTTAGACAACCTGGAATTAAGTTTGTTTCTTGTTTTTTAACTTTAATTTACCAAAATGTATGTGCTTTTCTGAAGCATATATATAGGAGCTTTATCTATCATTATAAAAAAAGCTTTACAAAAAATGGTTTATAATGAACTTGTTTCCCTGTGGGCATTTTCACTGCCTCACAGTGTTATTTCACAAGAACTGACACAATGATGCAGCATTCCGAAAGGAAGCATATTCCATACTACATTTTTTGCTGTGAGCCTTCAAGGCAGTTTTTAGCAATCGAAAGACAATGAAACATCGTTAACGTTTTATTAGAAATACTTTGTGTACTTATAAAAAATGACCAGTACTACAAAAAATGACAAATCTTTTAATTTAAAGTGTATGTTGCATATAACTGAGTTAAATTAATAATAGATGCAAAAACAGTTTAGCAACATCATTATAATCTAGGAGAACAACATTAATACTGCAGTAAATGGTCCCTTGTAGCCACTTATACCCTACAATTACAGTGAGGACCATGATAATGATCGTACAATTGAATATTTGTTTGAATTGATTTTCACCTCCTTTGCACAGGAACAATTGATTCATTCTCCTATTAATCAATATTTTATGCTGATTTATGCTGATCTTATTTATACTGGAGTAAGATTTGTCTAGAGTGTCGCCATTATTCTCATTGAGGTCCCATCCATGCAAACCAGGTGTTGCTTTCAGAGCACACGTAGTGCGGGTGATTGCAAAGAGAACAATATCCGATCTAGGGATGTCATTCACTTTATGTTAAAAACATAATGGTGTAAAATGAGCTTTTTTGTGTTCTAAATTTACTCCAGCAGTTTTTTCTGTTGGAATGTTGGCAACCACACAAGTTGTAATAAATAAATTCTCCTCAATTCTGCAATGTTGTGTAAGTGAAGTTGTGTAAGTCAAGTACAAGTGGCTATGTCAGCATGCCTAGGCTGCAAAGGAACAAGTAAAGGTTTATTCCATGCTGAAAAGAGAAGAAAAGAAGCACAACGTTTCAGCTGCGGGGCCTTCTTCAGGTGTGGCATTATGCAGTGTGCCATTATCTTTTGGACAATGCTATTTAATCACAGTAGCTAATGGTGAATTGCAACAACCGGGAGGTGCAAAGGTCAGTGTTAGTTTTAGCATTAATTGCTTAGTGTTGCTTCCTCACACCTCTTATGCCCTAGGTGTGATTCCAGCCTGGGGTGCCCTCTATGTGTCACGCCCTGTACTCCTAGGGGGCGCTCTACCTTCATCCTGTTCCTAGTTCCCTGTGATTATTCATGTCTTTCCTGTGTGTCTTGTTGTGTAGTCTGTTTACTTCCTGCGTCTGCTCTGCTCCTGGCTCAGCATTCAGGGTACGGATGTCCTGAGACCCTCCTAGTACCCGGTCGCCTCTTCCGTGGCCTGAGGGCATAGGTTTCTGCCCCGACATCGTCCGACCCCCTGAGCCTGGGCTAACCTCTGTCTTGCCCCTTTTGCTGCTACGCATAGAGTCTCTACTGCTCTCCTTGCCATTCCACGGCTTGCCCTTCAGACATCCGTGACACTATGGGGACTTTCTCCTTATGACCTTCTCCTTAGGGGTTTTTATGGAGTGCTCCTGTTTGCACCCAAAGTCCAGAGACATGCTGTCTACTGTAGGTCTATTAGTGTGTCTTAATTTCCTCCCATGCGAATGGATGTGTGTGGATCCTGAGGTGGACTGAGCATTTCATGGGGTTCCTGTTGCGGGCCTTTTATTTATTTCCTCTTGTGAGAATTTATTAATAGATAATTTATTGTCTCTTATTTATCCTTGTAGTTTTGTTGCAGTTTGGAGTAAAGTCCTTACATATGGGGATAACCTTCCTGAGAGATGGACAGTTGGTCTATCGGGGATATACTATACATCTCGTTAACTTGATCTACATTAAAGGTATTTTCTTCTGAAGAGATTATATACACCTTTTTTATGAAATATAGGTGATGAATTCAATAACAGAGAACTTAAAGGGCAGGAATTAGTCATTATTTTTACTGATGTTTCATTAATTCATACTTTAAATCTGTCTCTTGACAAGTTATGAAAAGATACTACAAATCACCCTTTACAACTGCATCATCTAGAATGACGTTAACACAGGTTTTAGATACATAATGTAGGTGTATTGATATTATAAGTAGTATCAATCTGCCCTTCTGAAAGCATCAAAAACACATAAGGAGCTCAACTGTACCATTAAAAAATCTGGTTTTATTACAAACTCAAAATTTACAATAAAATCAGGTGAATAGAAAATATGACTAGGTAACAAAAATTCTAACTAACATTCTAGCTACAGCAAAAAACATGGTTTATCTTCTATACAATCTGCAGCTCCAAATCAGACATGGCAAACACTGCCACATAGTTAATCAGATTGAAAAAAAATCATATTTAGGGTAAATATAAGCTCACACTGTGTATTTAGTTTAACATAGTAATACATATTCCCCATGGGGAACAGATTTTGCCCCATGCAGAAAGCTCATAGAACTGTCAAATGGGTCCAGTTACAGGACCTGCATTACGTCTTCCTGCAGGTTTGAGTTTGTTTTCCATAAAACAAAATACATCGGGTCATCAAAATATTTAAAAATGAACTTATTTTACTACTTGGTATATATTTATTATATTAACAGTTCCTTTTACTCTGGTGGGGTATGATTAAAACTTTATTCACCTAGACATAAGAGGATGGCAGGGGGAAATGGTAAAACATTCTTGTCTCTTTATCAGCTGTATACCAGCTGTGTAACGTTTTTTTTTTTGCAGGCACTAAGGCATTTGTTTTGACTGATATCAAATAAACTGTAAAAGGCAGAACGATTAGATATATGATGTTTTGTCAAAGGGTTCTATCAAAGCCATTGGCACAATAGACTGGTGGCATTTAACAGAATGTAAGAAATAAAATGTCATTTTAATTAATATAATTAAACTTAAAGAAAGAACATTTGCTATAGGAACAGGCATACAATATATACAGTATTAATTACAATTCTCTTGTATTTTTTAACAATTGTATAATTCTCTCACCATAATTATATAAGTACACTGCAATTAGCAAGTACAGAGTTCCCAGAATAATCACTGTTGGTATACAGTATATTCAACACCTGTCAGCTGTCACCACTGCTAAGTAAGATATAATTGTGGAATGCAGAGTGACACAAGACTACCACAAATTGAAAGCTGCAATCCAATAGGGAACTGCTTAAGTGATTAAAGAACTGTCTAGGCAATTTAAATCATGTTACTGATATGGGATAAATACCTAAATAACTGCAATTTTAATTTGACAAATATGCAAAAATATAGCCTTGTAATGTTCGTTAGCGTAACGTTCATTAGATAACAATGGCCACTTTAAAATATATACTATTAAACATGAATGGACAAATATCTAGAAAGCATACCAAGATTTGAAAAATAAGGTAGTTTGGGGTAAAGTTTTTGTGCATTAGAAAAATACTGAAAAGCGTGGCATATTAAAGTAATCTTTTTTGTACAAATGGGACATCTACAAAAAGTCTGTGGGTGAACAATACATATACTGTATACTATATAAACAGTGCTTCAAAACATATCACTTAAAACTGCGTCGAATTCACAATGGTATTTTCAAGAACATCTTGAAATCTTTTTGGTAGCAGGTGCACTAACATCGTATTGAACAGACCGGACATGGGCAAAGTCACATTATGCTGATTGACATCAACATCAATTCATCAACTGGGTTGATCAACAGGAGGTGTACTGTAAATTTCAGTCTAGTAGTGTTAATGGGCATTGCTGGTAGAAATACATACTGTGCATCTATGATACAGGCTTGGTACCAGGTTGAAGATACTGTCTTCAATCTTCAATCCCCACAGGGAAGATACACATACATGTACTGATTGTTGGGTCTTGTCATCCATATAAAGAAATAAATATACATTTTACCTCATGGTACCTTTTATCAGGGCTGCCCAGCATGTCGGCTCTAAAATCTGCTCCATTACACAATTTCACTATAACCAGCTCATTAGTTATTTAATTAATAATTACAAGATAAATAAAGCAATTAATGTGCAGGATGTACGACAGTACAGAAATGGAGAAGATTGGAGGGCAATTGGATTAGCCCTGCTTATGTTTTTGTTTTATCTCAGCCGTATTAGAAATACACTCCTATCATGCTTTAGTCATACTTCATTAGTATATAAATATACTATCCTCTTCCACAAATTGTGCGTTTTATTTGAATGGGGTAGTAAATGCTTTAAGCAAACTGGCAATGTGTGACTCATATTGATAGTAAACAATATTCAATTAGAGTTCACACATTAAGTGTGTTTTTAATGACAGAAAAAATAAGATCACTTTGATGCTGAGGTCTTGATAGATTACAAAAGCATGTTCATGACTGCTGTAGATTTCAACATGCAAAATGTTAGAAAGAAACATAAAATGATAGGAAGCTAGCTATTTGCTGTTTATCTTGGTATTTCTGTCACATAGCTTTAATTTTAAGTGATCTAGATAAAATTTGTTTATAACACATTCGATTTCCATATTTTTGATGAATAGTATTCAGTAGTGTGCTGTTAACACGACTATGTTACAAGCATCAATTTAATTTATCCTGCAGGGGATTCATAATTACTTTATGGCAACCATTGCCTTATATATAGATATATATATATAACAAATAACGACAAGAAACATGATTATTTGGGTTGTGATGGATAGATTGAGCTCTGGGTGTCATCTGGGAACTCATTATAGGAACCACATAATATACTGCAGAACTCTTTACTAATTGGATTCAAAATAGATCAGTCTAGTGAGCAGAAACTTTGTTAGAAACAAAAACACTGGGCATCATTGTCTCCAGAAAGCTGTTTACAACTTTAAACGAATAACATCATCATGTACATTATTCTTTTTTTTCACAATATATCTACTAAAATACAATTTTTATAGTAAAGTGACAGACATTCCTAAAGCATTACACAGTGTATTAACATTTGTTTTCCTTGGAAAGATTGGTAGCCACTGAGTTGATTTCAAAACCAAAAACGTTGCTTTATCTCTGCTTTTGTTTTGGCTGCTCACTTAGCTTTTAATCTGTGTTGTAATGAATCCATTGACTCCATAGAAAAAGAAGCGCTTTCTCTTAATGCAGATATTCTTCACTATTATATATATAATAAAAGAACATTTTAAACACATTTAATGGTATTTCTGCTTCAGGCTCTGAGCAACTATCAGTTTTTCAATAGCACTTTTTACTTTAATTGTAAAGCTTGCTGTAAAACAGTACATACAAAACAAACAGCAATGTAAGGAAATTGCTCTGCGAAAAGGAAAAGCACTCCTACTGTTTACACCGACAGATAATGCAGTTATCCAGTACTGAAAATTGCTTTAAGTAGAGGCCTGCTTTGAAACACAGTGACCGCCGGAGCTGAGATGAGTTCATCATGGTATGTAAAGGGCTTGCAGTATAGAACAATGCTGATAATGTGACACCTCCAAAAAACTTTCAGTCCCCCCATACTGGGGCACCAATTTGCGAACCTGTGTATGAGTGAACGTCTGTCTGTTTTGAATGGGCTGTCTAGTTTGGTCTTTCCAAGGTTTGCTTGTGAAGGGCACTTTTTTGTGTGCCACAAAAGCAGAAACTCTCCATCAGCTCCAAAACCCCGCATCCCAGAGCTCCATAAAGAAAACAGACACAGTAGCAAGACTGTTGACCGAATTTGTAAACATTATTATGACTGCAACCCCAAGTCAAGATTTAGTCTCACCTTGTGCCTTATTTATCCAGGTTCTTGTTTGCCCCTACCTTCACAAGGAATAAGAGCCTTTCTACTGGATAGATGAACAGGTACTGTAGATGCCGTATTATTGTTAATGCTGGGGTTTCAGATCTATTCTTTACAAAGAAGGAAAAGCACCACAAATGCAATGCAGTCCGACATGAAATAATAACTGGAGGAGCATCGTTTTTTAGAAATAATTTGAGTTGTAACGGGAATGTTTCCATAACTTGTCGACGGCATATTGTACCTTACTCTACCTTGACAGCGACATTAACAAGTTCACCTGGCTCCTAATAAACCAGAACCTTTGAGAAACTAAAGCTACCTCTTTATTTTATACTGAAAATAAAACAGAAATAAAAACGTTTATTAAGTTGCCATGACAAAAGAATGATCAAAAGTAGGATTAAGACATTCTTAGCAAACTAAAAAGAATGCACATAGAAGTGGTGATTAATAGTGTATATTTTAATTTAGTTTATTCCCCCTTTCTCTCTTATTGTTAGTTATAATATGAATTTGCTTTCAACACCTGTTGATTCATATAATATCTTTTCACACAGTTTGATCTGTGGAAGGTTTTGTTGGCAATAAAAAGACTAAAGAATTAAGAATACAGTTAGAGTACCAACTGGAACGTCGTCTTCTTTCAAAGTGAGTAGTTGGTGTGGGAGGGGGTAGTGAACTACATCTGCTGTATGTGGATCCTCTAATTTAGGGCAGAGTACAACACAGTGTCTCTGCATCTTGTCTAAGGACTGCTTTCTTTCACTGTTGCCTGCTGAGTAACATTGTGTGGGGATTTCTTTAATATGTCCCAAAGTCCATTGGACACACTGAGATTAAACAGTTCAAAAGTCACACTGAGATATCTTTGGATAGTGATCTAACTCACTATGGAGAAGAGCCTGTCAGTATTCTTTGGCCTAAAAATAATTCTGCTTTTTGTATGACTGGAGGAAAGTTGAATATTTTACTTAAATCTATTAGAATAAGTTGTGTGCAATCATATTTTCATGAATGCTAAACCTTACTTATGAATGCTGAACTTAATATGTTTGCTTTTACAACCTCTGAGCCCCATGTTAAGCCTCATACTGGAAAATAATTTTCATTCATGCCAATCTAAAATTTCTAAAATTGTATGTAGATAAAACCCTTTGGGATCAAGAGAAAGCTATTATGTTCAAGACACCTCAGAAATAGATGGCTTTGTAACCCTTTCACTACAAGCCTAAATTCATGGTCTGTGTGTCATCAAAAGTTATGTTTTTAACTGAACAAGACTATTTATCTATGTCTAAACTGAGATACTTCTAACAGTAATGCAAGCTGTTCAGAGATCCATCCAAACTAATTAAGCACATTCAAAATACCCAAACTGAGCTTGTCGTCTAATTTATTAGGTGAACATAAACATTCAGAGTCAGTAAATTTATTTTACATTTATCTTTACTTCCGACATTCCAGAATTCCCCATTAAATGGAAGATATATAGCGACAAGTGAAGTAGTAAATCTTCCAGGTAAGTGCATTGTATTTTAACTGTAAATTCATTTCTGATTGGACACTTCAATTTATAACTTAAGCACCAGAAGAGCTGTTTAAAGCATACTGTTCATCATCAGGCTAAGTTGTAGTTCCCATTACTCCACTTGATTTGCCCTACTGGTGTTTCTCCTACCAGCTCTGAGGGGTAAAAAACTGGGACTCATCATTTAAAACCGCAGAAATAACAATATATTTACATAATAAAACAAAACATAATTTGTCGTCCTGTAAATTATCTTTTTAGTGCTGTTAAAAAACATAGATTTCAGTGTTCAAGCTACAGTTAAAGCACACTTTTGTAACGAACAGTTCTTTCCGGACCCTATGCGGACGACACAGTCCGACGAAGTGGGGAAACACTGGGGAAACGTCATGCAGGAAAACGGGCCTGAAGACAGGGGGGCGTGTCCAAGGTGCGCTGGTGCACGGGGAGGTGTGGCCGAGGCGAACAATCCGAGAGTAGTCCTTAGGGAAAATCCAAAACGCAAGGGTAAGTCTAAAACCAGGAGATCCATCAGAAAAAAGAATTAAAAACCACGAAGGCCGGGTCGGAACTGGCGGACGGGGAACAGGAACGGGAACCGAGATTAAAACCTTAACGGGACCAGGCGCTTCCAGGTCCCGGACTCGCACGATATGGAAATCAGATGCAGAGCCCGGATGAGCGTCAGCGCCTGGCTTTTAAGGTGGGCTGGGAATAGGGAACAGGTGCAGAGAATAAAGTCTTAAGTAAAAGGGCTGGAGCACCCTTAAGGAGGGGGAACTAATATCGTGACAACTTTATTGTAAGATAGACACAATTTAGAATATTTATTTAAATGCACAACTATAAATATATTGATTAGTAAACAACTTACATATTCATCTATAGTGACTTGTTTTTGGTTTTCCATTTTTGGGAATTGCACTACTTTGTGTCATTTTGAAAAACACGTCAGGTGCTCATAATACCATTACCGAAAAATGTGAAAAATAAATCGTTAATTTGAAGAACTGGTTTCTCAGAAGCAAATGAAAATTTGAAAATGGTCACCCTGTAAGTTGAGACATTCATAGATAGGGATTGGAGAGAGTTATGAGTAGGCTCATTTGCTTTTAACGAATGTTATGTTGGATGAATGAAGCTTATACGAGCTAAATTCTTCCATACTCAAATTGTTTTCATCTCCTCTTTAGGAAATGACCAAACATATCAATAACTTGTGGAAAACAATTAAAGAGGTCTAGTAAGGTCAATAACTAATGAGGAGTTGATTGGTTGCAGGACTTTGGTAAAGCAAAAGCATTGAAAGGACAGATATCTTCCAAAACCTTTTCTCATATTCTCGTATCCTTTTTTAATCTTTCCACTGCTGGATAACCGAAATCAGGCAACACTGACAAAACAAACAGAACAGCCTAGTCCATTTGATTTTATATGCGCCGCTTGAAAAATTTTAATTTGTCTGTTTCATTAGCTGGATAACACTTAAATTGTTGAGTACCGCTGTTGCGTCAACTAGCATGTTCAAACGGTTGCTATGAAGCCCTATGTGGTTTCCAGGAACATTGCACTCACAAAGAATAAGGGTAATACACAGCACCAGAGGAATGGAGGAGGGGCAGCAAATCTGAATTTTTCTTTGGGGAAAAATAAAATCAATACAAAAAAGTTCACATGCAGTTTAAAGAAGGCAGCTAGACACAAATGTAAAGAGGCAATGCATTGTGACTAAGCTTCCAAGCACAGAAGCCCATGTAATTGCTATCATTTTTCTTTTTGTTTCAGAATTCAAAATGCGGAAGTGTACGATGATTGGAATGATTTTATCTGTCCTTTCCATTTGTTACCAGACATATATTCTCTTCCCAAAATTTCAAACTCAGTGACAGAACAATTGGAATATCAGATCGTGGACACAAATTTAAACCTTTCTCCAAGTTTAATATCTTTTGACAAGCCTGTCAAAATACTCTACAGCAAAAGTATTCATTTTAGGTTCAGCAATGTTTTTTAACATGACTTATATAAGTGTAGATAAGGTAGTTCTATTGCAGTTATACACCAATGAAATATAGCAGTTTATTTTTGAAAGGGCTCATTTAGTGTTTCTAGCATTAAGCAAATGGATCTTACAGATCTTTTCAATTTTGATGCCAAAAAGGTACAAATGAAAAATATCAGTGTTTATGTTACTGAAGACACAATTGACTTTTATTTAAAATTAAGCTTCTTATAAATTGCTTTTAATTATTTCCTGATTTGAACAACAAATAGAAAAAACTATGAATCCCTGTGATCTTAGGTATTAATCACTGTAACAATTTAGTGGGTCACAACACTGACAAAAGACAAAAGGTTAGTTAGTCTCCCTTTGCAGGAGTCTGTCAGAAAATTGATTTCACCTTAAACTGACAATCTTTCTTGGGCTGGCTTGGAAAGCACTTTTTTCAGTATTTTAATGTAAAATAATTATCCATGAAGATTCTCACTTAGACTGAAAGACAGTCTACAGTAACTAATTTGTTTGTAGAATGATAGAGAATAGACAATTTTAACAGATAAGATGTGAACACATTCCAACACTTATTTTAAGAGATCTAAAATCTGGTTCGTTTTTGTAATTAAATAAGGACAGTAAAAAGGATATGCAGTATCTACATTTATTGTACTTGTATGTAGATGTATTAAAACACCCCATTGCATTTGTTCAGTTATGACTGAGTTTACAGAGGATCATTTCTGAAAACATGTAATCATTTCTGAAAGAATACATTTTTGTGTGGGTAAACCACAATAAATGGCAGCTTGTGGCTTGTGTATATTCCAGTATATACTATATGCGCACTGCTATTTAGTGTTTTCTTAATAGAGGTGTGATGCAAACTACCCAAAAAACTTTTTTTTTTTATCCTACAGTTCAGTTCCATTGATTGATTTTTCTTTGTTCATTAACTGACCACAATTGTAGGTAACTGCTCAACCTGCCAGCCCCTCTGCCTGTCCCTGGATCCTCTGCACTGGATCCTCAGCAGCCTGCCCTGGCAGCATGTGCATAACACACCCTGGCCTCTGGTGCTCCTGCTACAGGCTGCCCCGACAGCTCGTGTCCAGTTGAGCCTGGCTCTGGAGAAGACCACCCTGAAAATGCACTTAGTTGAGCCTGGTTGTTCCTGGCATGTCCCTCCGGCAGACCGCCCTCTATATGTGCACCCTGCCCTCTCCCTGGCTCTCCTCCCTGTACCTATCCCTGTGAAGCACAGTCCTTTCCGGAGCGTGCTGACCACTTCCCCTGGACTGTGAGGCTCCTTGCTCTTGGGTCCATCACACCGCCTTTTCCTGCCCTCCCCATTCAGGTGGGTGGCAGGGAGTAACACATATCTCATCTCACGGAGGCCATCGAATTCCAGAATCCACACATGATCAGAGACCAGCCCCGTCCAATTCCCGCAAACGCCGACATATTAAATAATCATCAAATCAGACCTCTCGGCCATCACCACACCTCCTGGGTTCCCACAGTACTTTACCATCACCACGGCGCTCAGTATTGGGTTTACCAGTGGAGCTCCTACAGTAGTTCTTCTCCTAGTCTTCTGAACTCCTGGTTTCCTGACCTGCGCCTTGTCCAAGACTATGATTCCTCGTTCTACGAATTGGTTAAGTACGCTTTTCCTGATCCTGTATCTACTTTGCCACCGACTCCTGCATAGGGTCCATTTCAACCTTTATTTTGGCCTGCATTCTGTGACATTTAGTTGTAAAACCTTTCAATTCGATGTTCTGAAATATCAGCCAAACACTTTATTTTGTAATTTACAATAAGCTTTCCAACAAAACAGCAACAAAACAAATTTCTTCCTTTATTATTTATTGTCAGTTACTTTTCAGAGTGCACTGACATGTTTGTGTGGTCCAGAGTACTATATCCCAAATCTGTTTTCTTTGTGATCGATCTTTTGTGAGAATTAGTATAGACCAGTATAAGTTTCACTGAAAAATGACTGCTCAGAGGTTCATAATTTTTTTAAACGTTTTTCGTGTTCTTGTTGTATAATCTTTGTCATGTTAATGTTAAACTCCTTGTTTCCTTGAAACATGTTGCTATGACAATGAAAAGGTGTTCATAGAATCCCAAACCATATTTCAAAACTATAGTACTCCTTCACTGTGTCGGTTCTGTCTCCAAGAAAATGCTAATGGAAACAGGAATGAGAAAATGCATGTCTCACAATCTGTTAAATTACATTGCGGGTCTTTTTGACAGAAAAGCAGATAATATTGATTTTGGTTTATGCAGCACTAAGTTGTCTAATTATGTATTGCTGTGTAATTAGCGCCATAAAATATACTTTGTCCTGTGTTGTCCGGGGTCAGACATCTCCAGTGGGGCACATTACTACACCAACTCATTAGTTAACCCATATACAGGCCCTTTAGTGGGAATCTGTGGATTCTTAACAATTGAAGATCCATCTGTATATAATTGACTTGATTAACTTATTTCCTGTATAAGAAAGCTTTCAAATGATTTGCTACTCTAGAGTGCTTCTGCTTGGTAAAAAATGTGATTTGCATAACCATTTCCAATTCACAATAATGTACAGAGTTAGAGATAATAGCAGGAATGAAGGATAGGGAGATGAGTGTTAAAAATAAATTACTTCTTCCAACTTCTTAAATTACTTTCACACCAGTGAAATCTAAAGACATGTTTAGTGTTTTCATATAATTTTACCTTTTTATCTTATTATGAATGCCTTAATGCTTTTTGTGATTGTTTTCTTTTTTGGATTGGCTAAAATGCCAGTAAGATTATTTTTCAGCATCACATGCTAAACCTTAGTTGTCTTATCTGTTCCTGTATATTTTCCTCAGAAATTTGTCATTGTGTGTTATGTCCTCCCTCCTCAATGCAAAATAAACTGCGTGTAGTTTTAATAAGAGGCTAAGCATGTTAATTTCATCAGGAAATTAATTTTGTGAAGTTTTTAGTTTTTTAGAATATTTGAAATATAATAATAGTTGATAAATAATACAATTATTATTAAAAACAGAGAAAAACAAAGAATATGACCAAGCTACATCAGATGCATAAGAAAACGCTGCAGAAGGGGAAGCTCTCAAAAAAGTAGAAAAGGAAGAAAGAAAAAATCTGAGTATGCAAAATGCAATCTGGTTGTAATGCTAGTTGTAAGAAACACAGTGTGGTGCAATTAAAACCTATCCCAGTCTCACCTGAACCTCAACCTCTTTTTGGCTGCACTAAGACCTGTAAAAAGTCATGTCTGAAGATGTATAATAACCTGGGAATCATCAGTGAGCATGGTCAGTTGAGGTTTTAGTGGCACAGTAACACCAGCCACACCCAAAAGCACATAAGTTACACACATAAAACCACGTTGTATATTAGTACCAGTGCTTGTCTGTGTCAGAGAGGGTATCAGGAGCCATCTACACCTACAACTGCTGGCAGTGGTGTTGCTTAGTGTTGCTAAGATGGATTACCTGGTGTGTTTAGTTTGTAGAGGATGAGAAAGTAGTTCCAGACTGTATCCTAATCAGTACTATCATTTACTGTAACCTGTCCAGTTCTTATGTAGAAAAAGGTAACCTACAGGAAACACATTTTGAACCAAAAATAAAAAATCATATATACAGTATATACAGTATATATGTATGGAATTATACCCCTTGTATGGACTGTTAAAATGGTTGGAGCAGTGTTCAATGGCACCCCAATGGCATGAAGCACTGAGTGAAGTCAGACTCGTGAAGTAAACAGTCCACTCTCACAGTAGTGTGCTTTTTAGATAAAGCTTTCAGAGTGGCCATATGTCTAACCTTACTCTCCTGGAAGTTCCATTTCTGTTCGATTTCTAAGTGGGGGATTGTGATTTATTTTATGTTAATATTTTAAGTAAAAACTGTGTGGCAGTTCCCCATAAAGTATTTAGTAGCCTTCCATAAAGAAGGAGAGTTCATTTCAGGATTATTGTTAATCTCTAAAAATCTTTCAAACCTTCAAAGAGATGTTTTTAGAAAGCCTTAGCCCTTCCAAAGCAAGAAAGTTAATAAGCAAGCGTTCAGCACGAGTGATTCCTGGAATTAAGTCAAATGAGCACAGAACCAGGGCATGAAGAGGATTGGACTGGTGTGTGGGAAGTGTGTGTGTATGGGGTCACGGTCAACCAGGACAGCCTAAAACGAACTACAGCAGATGAGATGACATACTTGGATGCTTTATATACAGTGCAGAGAGAAATAGACATCACCTAAAGTTGGACTTTTTAACATTTGGATTTATTCTTTCCATTATTACAATTTTTTCGTTTACTTCTGTTACATGCTTTGGTACTTTCTGAGTGTTGATTTAAGGTCCCTTTACATATTATAATTCAAACTTTTAAAGGTCAGGAGAGTGAAGACATCATTCTTCCGTACAGTAAGAGTTTCTGAAATAGCAGAAGTGCAATTTCACCCATAGATTGTCTAATTCTGGGGTGATTTAGACCCAGTTATAAATAAGCATGTGTTATAAATCATGTTGTCCATTGGAAAAGAGGCAACATGAAACAAACATTCAGTGTCTAAACTTTTTAAAAACGAATCGTCAGTGAAAACCCATTGAAGTTTGAGTTTTTTTACAAACTTCATATGACTAAAGCTTTCTACTTAGATAGGTACTTTACTAAAATGGCTTTAAAAAGACATTTTAGTATATTATTTCCTCATGTGAACTTTTTACTGTAACTCGAAAATATTATTACTGCTTACAGATTTCTTTCCATTTCTTTTGTCTGACTGAGATGGCATTCACGGTATGAAAAAATGGGTAAAGCAAACTACTGAAACTTGCATTTTATTTACAACACAATAAGTTCATTTGCATTCTAAGACTTGGTATTCTCTACATATGTTGACATACATTGTAAATCGAATCTAATCTGTGGTGTTGGATGTTTTACAATTATTTATTTTAATTTTCTTTTAATCGTTGCATTTCAGTGTATTTGGTGGCTCATCAAAAGCTTGAATTAAGTTTGTAATTGGTAACTAGTTGTTATGAGAGCCGGTTCAGACTCCCGGAATGTTGTTTAGGACCCTGTGCAGACGGTATAATCCGGAAGTGTCTGGAGTGAGATATCAGGGGAAGCACGGAAACATGGCAGGATCAGACAGGGGGGCGTGACGGCATGGCTCAGGCGAACAAGTCCAACACAGTCCAAATAGGGCAGCCAGGGCGCAGTCCATAATTTTAAACCAGTAGATCCCTGCAAGACAAGACACAAATAAAAACAGGGAACCAGGCACATGGAAGTTAAAAGAAGCGTAACAAGGCCAGGCGCTCCGAGCCCTGACTCAGCTGGTCAGGACGCCGTGATGAAGCCCATGCCGTCGGGTCTCTCCTGGACCTGCTGGTAGGCGGTCTTCTGGGCTTCAGTCTTCCAATGCAGAGTCCAGAACTACAGAGACTGCAGGATTAAATAGTGGAAGGCAGGACAAGACACAGAAGCCGAAACTTAAACTAAATGAAACACAAAAAGGAGGAGCGCTCTCAAGAGCAGGGGTTTTCAACCTGTGGGGCGCACCCCCGCGGGGGACATTTCAGTGCAAACACGCAATTAAAATGAAAAAGAATGAAACAACTGCAGCGAACATGTTGTTTCAGTCGTTTATAGCAATTCATTATTCATCCACTAGAGGGGGTGTTGCGATGTGGCTCATGTTGCTGGCTAAGCACCTACCTTCTATTCTTGTTGGCGAAGGCTACAGCAGAACTGAGACTTCGCATTATACCACGATTACAAATTTAAAAATGGACTGGTGGCTTACTGCTAAAGTTAAGGACAGCGGTGAACGTGAAACTGTTAAAGCAAGTTAATGAAAGGCGCTGAAATGCATGTATGTATACACAATGTCAATTATATTGTGTGAGTGAGTGTGATGAGGGTGTTCGCATTTTTTTCTCATTTGGGTTTTGGGTTGGGGGGCGCAAGTTCAAACTTAGACAAATGGAGGGCGCAGGTCGAAAAGGTTGAAAACCCCTGCTCTAGAGGAGGGAGAGACGATCATGACACTAGTATTCTCATTATGGCTAGATACAGCAATAGTTTCCATAGCAGATAAATGCATATTAAGGACCTCAGGTAGATTTTCTCAGCACTTCTGCAGCCCATACTGTATGTAGCAGTGATTCCTGATCTGTCAAAGAAAGATACAATAAATATATTTTTAATGGAGCCTTGGGTGCTATTCCCTAATGCCCTTGTAGCATTTGAGCTGCACTCAGCGGTAGATTATATGTATTTGCTTTAAATAGGAACTGTGGAGCTGATCCTTGGCTTGCTAAGTAATACATTTCTGAATTCTATTAACTATTTTTAACCCGTGCATCCTCTGGGCCAGTATTGACTATGATCCAAACACAGAGTAGGAGTCACATTGCAAGTACTAATTTGTGTAATATCCATGTCTGTGTTTCTGTTCATTGCAAAACAATGCCAGTCTGTGTATGAATAATACCATTACATGGTATACAAAACCCCAAGCTCAGGACTAAGGTTTCTGTTGAAGCTGTGAGAAGACCAAAACCTCATTAGCATGAACAGACAGTGGAAGAAATTGGCAAAGGCTATACGATTAAGAGGTTTTGAGAGATGGTCAACATTTAAAGATATGTAGATATGTAATGGTAGCTAATACATTTATATCTATTTAATTTTAAAATCTCTCCTCTTCATAAAAACGTAAGGGAACACCTTTACTTGTTTAAAATGAACATGGAATTCAAATTCTTAACTATTCCTTCAGGTAGAACAATGGATTATGATTTAAAACAAATTATTGAGAACATGATGGTTTTATGTTCTTTTTAGTTCTCTCAGAATGTTTAGCTGGCAAGAATGTACAGTATGTAACCATCCCTTTCAAAAAGCAGTGTGAAAGGGACAGGTGAGTTTCCCAAGTGGGAAATGTGTTTGGACATACTTTGCAATTTCTCATCAGCTTAAAGTTTGTCGTTATAAAAAGACAAGGAACCTTTTCCTAAATGCATTAATAAACCTTGTATTATGAAACGCCCATCAACTAAAGTAATTTCAGCAACTGTACACACACTATCTGATATCTCTGATTGCAGTAGTTTGGTCAAACTGTAGTTAAGGAGAAGAGGAGTTATTGAAATCGTGAGCTTTATTGAGATAAAGAGAGAAATAACCCCTCTATGTGGATGGGGCTGTTGGATCTTTCTCCCCTTCTAATGAGGGATGAGCCAGGGAGCTGCTGGGAGGGCAAAGACTGGCAGGAGGGAACGATGAGGACATGAAACCCATAGGTTAGTCAGCAAAAGATGTGAAGTGGGTCAAGATGAGGTTTTTTAACGTCTTCCTGAAACTCCTGCAACTGAATCCAAATCCACGTTCAAAAGACAATTCCAGGATTTCAGATAACGAATTTCTCACAGTGCTATATTTTTCTGTATTGGTGGAATAACCATTTCGCTTACCCCCTAAATTATTTCTATTAAAGGATGTTTATATTTTTATTTTCTTCTTTTTGTAGGATTGGGAATGCTTTATAAATTGGAGCTAGCATACAAATTGCTGTCTTTCAAAGTCACACAATGTCTCTAAAAGATCATCTAAAGGGCATTCACTTGTATGTCACATGAAGTGTATTAGCTGCATTAATTATTTGGATGTTTTCTGCCACCTAAATGGATAGAGACTTTTAAGCTAAATAACTATCGTGGAAGCTATCTTTCTTTAATAAACTGCATAACCAGCTTACACAAACGAAGATAATTTATTTACGAAACACCTCTAGGTCAAGGCTGAGTAGAGAAGTAATTTGAGATTTCTTCCAAATCGAATCAAGATTCAATTTAACCAAGTGCAGTTGTATAAAGAGGCATTAATTTAATTTCCTGCCATTTGTGAAAAGATGTGAAGAGAACACAGATTGAAATAGGGTTACATGTCAGACTCTGTGAAAAACATGCATAAAAATGATTGTGCCGCTGAGGGTTTATTTAAAACACAAAGATATACTCTGAAGAGTTCTCACCAAAATTGTCACTTGTTATCAAATGAAAGTAAACGCAGTAGGAACAGTTATAGTGCCACTGTGAAATATACAACATACATTTAAATCAACCAAAAAGTTCAAATTTATTATTTTAAAGAGGTGTATGATAGGCATCATATTTGGCATACAATTGTACCTTATCTATTGCTCCTGTTATTTCTCAGGCAGTTTTTCTGCCCAGACAGCTAAGAGTTTCAAAGTGCTCTTAACCCTTCCCTCACTACTGATACCATGGTCTTGTACATTGCTTGTACCACCAATGTCAAAACACTCCAAAATACTACATAGCAAACATTTTGAGAGACCTAACCTATGGAGGGCTTAAGTGAGACAAGTTTTAGGAATACATACATTGAGACTACTGCTGTCCAGATGGGTATATGGCCTGTGTACCTATGTATACAAATAGAAAACATTGACCATCCAGCCTGAAGTAGAAATAATCAGAATGTTCACAAGACACCAAACACAACTGTAGGCTTATCTATGTATACAGTATATTACTGTGATTGTCTCCTCTACAATCTGTAGTAAAGGGAATACTGTCAGGGTCAGCTGTGCAGCTCCAGAGGGATTGCTATCTACTGTAAATCCAGTAGATACTATATCTATACTATATCTACATCTATAGAGATCAGCAACAGTCCAGAAAAATGAATAAAACAAAATAAGTGATTATAGCCTCTACCTTTATGTAAAGATACCTCTTTGGAAAATCAATGCAAACACACAGTACATTTACAGTTTACAGTTTCTCATGTTGTTCCCTGTTTTAGTTGTAACATCCCAGACCTTTCTTTAGGCCCTGATGCTCTATGAAACTTCTGAACATTGGAAGGTTTGAACAATTCAGTAGCAATTAAGATCAAGGTTACTGGCAAACGTTTAAATGCTTTGAGGATGACGATAATGAATTCACCACACTGGATTCCTTTCTTCCACCCTTCGTGCTGGTAATTAATGTTTAAAATCTGACATAAAGACGGTAAAAAACTTTCAGAGTTGTTTGTATCCTCTCATCATATCTTTCCTCTTCAAACGGTGCAGCAAAGTCAAGGCACCAGAAAAGATAACAAGTTTAAAATAATGAAGTTTAGGATCACAGAATCCTCAACTTTGCTAGCCTTTAATCAGATATAAGGATGGCATGAGACAATGAGAGATTATATCTTTCTATTCCCCTTCTAAATCACATTTCCATATTTGTCTCAACGCAGAAATTTGGAACGCAAAACATCACGAATGGTGCTGATGTTACCATCTGCAGAAGAATGTCTACATGGACTACAGTCTTTTTACTTTCAACAAAATATGCTCTCATACTGCATTGGCCATATCAGGTTAACCAGAATGAGAGTCGATATATATTATAACCTGAAACAAATGAATTTGTGTGAAATATATACAGAGGTTTTACATGTACTTCTGGTTCCATTTGCGAGGGAGCAGTGGTGTATTAGGCTGGTTTCTCCTCCTCCTCCTCCTTTGTTCTTTCTTTTAACCTCACTTTTGATTTATTCTAATAACTGATCTAAAGTGTATGCTACACTGGCTATCTCCATGCTGTGACTGTCTGGGTCAAGTGCAACAGATCACCGGCTGGTGACTGACTGCAGTATTTCAACACTATGATGAACTGCGGCTGCAGTCCCAGCCGTAACTGAGATCTCTGCCTGTTCACCAGCCTCACCAGGCTGTGGAGGATGGTTTTTCATACAGCCTGCTGCCTGATGTTTCTTATGGTCAATCCTGGCTGTGACTGATTTAAGAATCTTGAACGTGTATCTTGGTTACTCAATCTCACAAATGCTGCGGTGAAATTTCAATTATTTGTTACCTAAATGCTCTTTTAGTATCTGCCAAGAGCTAAGGTTTTTATGCTGACCTAGATATCTCATGCAGAGTTTTGGACAGTGCTTTGCTCCCATCTCCAAAAGTAATGGTTTTTCTACTGTATTTCATCAGTGTACTGCTTCTACATCTTTTTCTGGTATTCACTGTGGCAGGGCATGTAGTTTACAGTTGTAGAAAACACTTTTGTGTGTGCTTTATGTAACTCTAAGCTCTCTCTGCCATCAGAACAGTTATGTTAGAACTATTAAATAACCCCTTCATATTCGTATTGAGTTAACTAGTGACAGTTAATTGAAATTTAACATCACTAAAGTAACAAACTTCCATTCAACCAGTAGGTTAACCCTAGCCTTTGTTCGTTTGAAAAGGGTGCTGTTCCTGTCAAGGTAATAGTCTGGCTGTTGTATTCTTGGTTTTTTATTAGTCCTGATTGTTTTTCATTTTAAAGTTTGGTTCTGAAATAGTCCACTTCTCATCCACTGTACTTTATGCCCGCCTGTTGGCCTCCAAATCAAAACGTAGAATTGAATTTGCTGACTTTATCTTTCAAATATAATAGGATTCTAATTCTGGTTGAATTTAACATTCATATGGATTCTCAACACTCTAAACTGGTTGTTAAATGTGGTTCATTTTCTACATATTACTGAGTTGCAAACTGTCCATCTACAGTACATTGTTCACTTTACCTGAGCACAGTTTTCCAGACTGTTTCCAAAATACACTGATAATATTAGATTCAAGCATCCCATCTCTAACAGATCAATTGCAACACCTCATTCTGAGACCAAGTTTACCATTACAGAGTCTTCTCATTTCACCCAATTTACTTCAAGCTTGACTGAAATTGTTAATAAAATGAATCCCACTACTTGGCCTTTAGATCCCAGTCCCTACTTTCAATTTTGTTCATGTTTTTCTTCTTTCTGCCCTTTGGTGCTCAACATTATTAATGAATCCCCGAGCTCTGGTATTATGCCCTCAGCATTTAAAATCACTGCTGTTACCCCTGTGCAAAACAAATCTGATTTAGTTCTTGACAACTTGGGTAACTATCGACCTATATCCAATTTACCTTTAGTAGTCAAAATCGTAGAGTGTGTTGTTGCACTCTAATTGAATACTAATCTTACTGTAAATAACCTGTAAAAAGTTTTTAATTACTGCAGACACATGCTATTTATCTACTTCATTTCTTCTGGATCTAAACACTGTTTTTGGCTAAGCCAACCACAGTACACCCGTTGTTTGGTTGCAGAGCTTGCTTGGTATTTCCTTAATTGGCTCACTTTCTTGCCAAAATCATTGGTGTACAACCATATAAAGCATTTTAGTCCTGTGGTCTTTCAGAAAACTTTGACTATGTTTCTAAGCCCTCAGCTGCTAAGCTCAAAATGGGCAGTATCCACCTGGTCGTTTCAGGTACTGCCAATCATGTACGTCAAACAGTGACAGCTCACCTTTTTTAAGATTCTAAATGTGGGATGTCAGTTTCTGTCTCTCAATAGTTTTTTTTTCTCATCAGATTTTCTGACACATGGTACACTTGCCACAGTTTTGTGCTTTTCATTTCCAAAGTGACTGCAGTGTTAAATAAACATTGAGAAATATATTTCAAAGACACTATACAGTGCAAAAGAGACTTAACCAGGCTAATCCCTGATATGATGGGAAAAATGTTATACTCAGACAGATTAAGCGAACTAAAGAAGAGAAGATTAGGCTGTGACTTGATTCGGGAATTCAGAATCCTAAAAGGCCTTGATCAATTCAATTCAGAACACGTACTGCAAGAGAAGGACTTTGGGATGCAAGTGGAAATTAACTGGAGGAGAACTAAGGACTAGAAAGGAGACATTTCTTTAAACAGGATTGTAGAAGTCTGGAACCAATAAAGCCCCACGTGGTTTAATCTTAGTCCGTCTCTGTTAAGTCCTGAAATGTCTTGATGGAACCTTTGCTAATGAGCAACCAAGAAAGGCTAGATGGATAGAGCAACCTACTAATATTTCTTACCTTTTGTTCTGACTGGTAGATGCCATTTTACACTTCGCTTTGTAAGTGATGTTTATGTACATCATAATATTATTTTTTTTCAGCTAACATTTTTATATCACCTAGCTGTGGTATTTAAATAACAGTGCTAGGTGCTTTTTTTACATTCCTGGACAGATCTAGATTAATGAGGAACATATCTGATGTTTGTTGTGTTAGTGCCATTGCCATGTGGATTTTCTAATTACCGCTAATTGCATGACACTAAAAATGGTTCTGAATTTATGGCTGTTGATTTAGCCTGTTAAATAGATGTTAATGGGATGCCATTTTGCACAGACTAATTAGGACTTTGTTGACATTAGAAAATAAATGAAGTGTTGTAAATTGTATAAAAGGGTTATCTTTATTTTCACAGGGCTCTGACCACTTTTTAAAACTGCTGTAAAATCAGTATTAAAATATATAATCTCTTGGTTTTGTTATGCAAAGTTGCTGTGTTGTCATGAGGTAAAAGTCTCTTTTATTTTATTATCCTCTCTGTTTCACCAAACAAACAAAAAAACAATTATTGTGTCAGGTTAAAATTAAATTGTCATTTGGGACTATAACTAAAAATGTCCTAAGACTGTAGGTATTAACATACTGTATAAATGACCCGTTCTCATGGTAATTAACATTTAAACCTGGTCTTAGCAAAACATGTTTTGGTTTTCTGACTTAATTTATGATGTTTTCTTTGTTATTTGAAATCAAAGCAAGTGCAATTGTGTGGAAAGTTGTACTGCTTTATTTTCATTATCAATGCAAAACATCTCATGGGCCGTAGATAGGAAGCCCTGTGTATAGCTGAAGACCATGGTGGACCTTCCTAATTAGAAGTTGCTCAGATACGTTGCATTTAAGAATGACTACATTGGTCATGTGAGGAAGATGGAAGAAAATATTACAAGTCTTTGCAACTTCTGGCCACAAGTAAAGAGGATAAGATTGTGAGTGATGTGACCTGGCCAGTTTTCTTTATGTTCAAAGACACAGAAGTGTAAAACTGCACCAGGAGGCTTAGAGATGGATATAATGAGAGAGGTGTAGTGTTGGACAGTAACTGAAACCTTGTTAAATATCCTATATTACATGTAGCTCTTCATTTTTAGTGTTACAGTCCATCCAGCCTTAAAGTATTTAACATTTGCCTCACCCTTTCAACCCTTGTGACCATGTGATACAATCCAAAGCATAATATATATATAGAATAAATTGTACACATAGTTTTGGAAATTTTAGAAATACTGGATGATAAAATGAAAATTAACTTTATCCCATTGACCTTCTATCCTTGGTATAATTCTGAAAACTGGGTCTGATTACATATTACTGAAAATAATTCTGTAATGTGAAAATGATTCCAGTTTTGACAAAGCTTATTCAGTCTCTGTTATCAAGCAGCTATTATGAAACCTATTTTCAATTTTAAGTATTGTTCATTTAGGTCAATTCTTTTTTTTGAACACACTAAGGTTTTTATTCTGATAATAAGCATGGGGAGCATGTGTAGAAGAGGGAGGAATCCAGACACTGTGCTTTGAGTGAAAAGGCATCCTCGCTTTGCATGAAATGTTAATGTCCTTGTTCACATTTAATTGGATGAGCTTACAGATTTTTTCCAAGATCTTAACATAAAAAGAACTGTCTTTAAGAAAACGCTCAGGTTTTTTAAAGTTTCTTTGATGGTGTACACCAGAAAATGTTGTAAGGGTTGAACGAGAACATTGCCGTTTCAAGTCCTTTTGACAACCACAAGAAAGGTTTCTAAAGGACAAAGAAATACTGGGATGCATTATTTTTTTCCACATAAGAGAGACATGTAAAAAGGTCAGCACATTGATCATGCTTTTCAATTACGCAAGTATTGACTGAGAAAACAGAAGTGCACAAGGTGGCAGAGGGTAAAGTTTCTGTGATGTTGCTCTGGGTAGTGTGTTTTACAAATTAGCAAGGTCACATGCTGTGGACCTGAGTTCCTAATCGCACAGAATGTAGGTTCATCAGAACAAGATCACAGTGGTGAGTGTTGCTGCCTTGCAGTGTTGAAGCCCTGAGTTCAATGCCAGAGCTGGGGTGCTGTCCGCTTGGTGTCTGCAGGTTCTGATCATTGTGTGGGTTTCTTCTGGGTGGCTCTGGTTTCCTCTCACACTCCTAAGCCACACTGTCAAATTAATTGGTCTCTTGCAAAAGTGGCCCTGGTGTGGGTGGCTGTGTATTTGTCCGTCTGGGATGTACGGTCCAGAGTGTATTCCACCTAACGGTATGTCCATTGCTTGATGGGCTCTGAACTGGAAAAAGTGGTTAGAAAATGGATGGGCGGACAGCAGAAGGACGCTTCATGTAGCTAATGTGCATACCTGCCCCCGCTTTCAATTCCATGATACTGAGCAGAAAGAGGGCCTTCTGGAGTAAAACGAATGGGATCAACAGAAGCAAGACAGGGTGGAATTTTTCATTTGACTCCAACCACATGTCTCAAGTAAAATTAAACTGCATTTAGGACCCGCTATGTCCACACTCCATCTGACAAATTAAGCTCTGCTGCTTGATTTATGGCGATATGACTTAGGATTTATGATTAGAGCAAAACAAAAGCGAATTATTTCATCCCAGGGTAACCCTCAGAGGACAGGAGCGTGTCGTCTTTATCTCTCTCAGGCTGGGATGTTTGTTAGCTAAAAAGAAATGGGCTTTTCCAAACTGGAGGATTCAAACTTGGTGCTGGTGTTTGTCAACGGAAACGTGCCATTCTAAGTTAGAATTAATGGACTGGGAATGCTGCATTTGACATACAATTATGCCGAGGAACGTCACTCTTAAGTGTGCAGTAAATGGTTACGTTTAAAATAAAAAAAGTATACTCCTTAGTTACAATCCATTTATTTTTCTGTGGTACATTTTTTAATGGTATACATATTTCAAATGAAATAGATGCCAACTTAAACAAATTTAATTTATGCTACAACTCCAGAGCCATATATTGTGTTATATCAACTAATTGTGAAGCACATACTGTAGCTCTTGTTTCTCCTGGGCATACTGATTTAGTTTTAATGAGAGAATTATAGACAGCAGGATATTTACAGACACCCATTTATCACAGCTGTTATTTTTCTGCTGCTTAAACTGGGAGAAAGGACAACTTAAAAATGGTTTTCATTGTATATAACGTGGGTATTGCATCATCCACAAGGTCAGGGAAAATGAACATTTCTTATTTGGAGGACATCCACAGTTCCGTCCACATTTTTATAATGAATGTTCCCACTTGCAAGAGATTATTCAAAGTACGCATTAGACGTGGCACGGCTGTGTCTGTGACACATTCAGACCTGAGGAAGGAAAAACATGACTGTAATTCACTTTCCGTAACTTAATTTAGAAACACTAAAAAATGAAAGGAAGCACAAACTGTTTCTAGGCTTAGAAATTGCCCCTTGTATGAATATTATAAGCAATTACAAATACTAACTATAAATGTTTCCATATTTTATTATATTACTATCATCCCATAATGTGATATAAAAATATGTAAGCATATAATTCTTTACATTTAATTTATTATTATTGTAAAGTATGACATGAAATGTTTGTTAAGGCATACAAGCATAGACAGTCAGTGTAAAGGTTTAATACATTTTCTTCAATTATTTAAATTGCAGTTTTATGTTTTAAGCTTAAGGTTTAAGAGGTGACACGAAAGCTGTCTATCTGTTATTTAGCTGCGGACTAACCTTTATCAATCAATGATAACTGTGAGCCCAATCTTAGCAGTTTCACCATGTCCCCCTGGGTGAATCATGTAAACAGGGTGACTACGAAGATCAGTATATTCCCTGGAGGATGTAGCAAACAAAACTGGATTATAATTGATTCAGTAATGTACAGTTAAAAAAATGAAACAACCTGTCTTTTGGTGATATAGAGTAAACAGGTGGATTAGACTTGACCAATATTGTTCATTACCCCTTGATAATTAATGTCGAAAACTGCATGAAATGGGGTGGTAATTAGAATAAACTAATCAGCTCCAGAAGATGATTTTGTAGCAGCTCCCGTGACTAGTGTCAAAGCCTTGTAAAGATCTTAATGGAAAAAAATAACATGTTTTACATTTCACATACACTTAAAACAGATTTTGTCAGTAGATAAATTGGGGGTAACAGCATCATTTATGGAACTGTGAAAATCAGACAGTCAGTTATTGAAATCCAAATTAATTATGAGTAAAAGCATCCATGTATTTTAAAAGCCTGGTTTTTGGTATAATCCATTAGACACAGTGAGCTGCTTAAGAGCTTCTTAATATTGGATTAAATGCTGTGTTTTTTGCTTAGTCTGAATAGAATACTAATAGTTTTTAAATTATTCTTTGGTCTGGTCTGTGTAAAATAGAAACTGAGAAATCTCACATAAGAAGCTGATCTGTGCTTAATTTAATGTTCAAAGTATATACTTTAAATTTTTTTCTATACAAATTTTATTTGTATATAAATGTGATTGTTTTTTAATTTTGCCTGAAACAGGAGCTTTGTTTGAGTGAAAACTACCAATATGGTACCAAACTCATGAGCCTTCAGATAATGACATATTAGCATAATAAACATGTCTGAAACTCTTAGAAAATAAACTTCTTTCATAGTGGAACACTGTAATGACACAATTGATAAAAGGTTATAAACAATCTAGTGTCTTTTATTTTTACAGTACATGGAATTCAAAATACCACAACCAAACCAACCCAACCCAAAAAAGCCCTAAGCATCTCTTCTTCAAGCTTCTTCCTGAACCTCCATCATGGCGGAACCTCCAACACTCTCCAACACAGTCTCTCAGACTCTTCTCAACTTCCCAAATAAAAGAAGTCACAGTACAAGTTTCACAAAAACTTTCCAAAAAAACTTCCAAAACCGAGTTCCTTCCGTCGTTGCTCGGTCTTCACCCTACTGTGTGATACACACTCAGGGACTCACCAACGGCACCCACCCAGACTGACTGACTCTGGAAGCTTCCTCTTCTTGTTTTATAAGGAGTCACCTGACCAATTGGCTTCCTGCAACTGGTCAGGTGATAGAGCAGTTGCTCACTGCCCCCCCCCCCCCAAAGGAATCTGGGAAATGTAGTCCGTGCTGGGGCTATACTCTCAAAGTTAGCTTTCTCTGAGGTTTGCAGCATTTTATTTGAAAAAGCAAAGCAAATGTAGAAATTATATTTTAACTTAGCATGGTGTCAAAAGCGCTAGAAAAGAGCTGCCTTTTCTTTTAATCAAATATAATAATAACTTTCTTATACTTTCCACTTTGTTTTAAAATGACCGAACAATTTTTTGAAATCAATAAGCCACATGATCCAGTTAAGTTTTTTTACTGTAAAAATGTTATATTTGCTGACAAGCTGAGTTACTTAAATTACTCCAATGATTTTATTCTTCCATTATAGTCTAGTCACAAACAAATGGTACATTAAGTTAATACTAAAACAATGTTTGAGATTTTGAACTCTGAAGAAGTCAGTATACTGTATATGTAAAAACTCCCCCATTAATGGCATTTCTTTTGTGTTTTTATTAATTTTAAAATAATCTATTCTTTGATAGGTTGTGATGAAATGAATGGGAATTAATGAGCCCATCAAATGCTGTTGTCTTCACTTCAGACATAATTATTATTATTTAATGGCTGAAAGGCTACATTCAGCTCAAACATATTTCTCAGATTTTGTCAGATATAAGAGTGGGTGGTGACAGCAATAAAAGCCTTTTGGCAGAACTGTCTTTGATACAGTTTCATGCTTCATTTTTTAGTGGTATAAGAGAATAACACCAATTGTAGAAATTAATTGCTTTTGGGATTGATTTTCTCATTTATATCCTTTCAAAGTCATCTGTGGATCTGTGGTTGCTAAGAGGGCTAAATATGAGTCTAATGGAGGCATATGTTAAAGGATTGCATTCTGTCTAACTGGAAAAAATAGAAACTAGTAAATCAAATTTAAAATGAGCTAATAATATACTGTACTGCTGAAGGCACAAACAGCTGGACATGGGGTTCACATCATTAGAAAGTAATCCAGTTTCTGGTTTCTTCTTATGTTTATCCTTCCTGTGTGTTAAGATAACAACATGTATACCAGAAGCTGTATATTTTCACATAATGACAACTTTTAAAGGGTGCTTCCTTATGTTTCTCAAGACGCCTTTGTTTTTCACTTTTTTTCTGATTGTCATTGTTTTTCTTGCAACATTTCTTGTGCCTGAAGTACTGTATGACAAAAAGCTCCATAACTTCACACTTACAGTGGGATGATTTGCCTTTTCTCTCTTTACATGTATCCTTTCAATTGTGAGTTTTAACACTTTAGTTAGATCTTAAGTTTCAAAGAAACACAAATAACACTTCACTAGGCAACAGAAAAAGAAGCAGATTGGTGCCTTTCCTTATGTTTCTCAAGATGCCTCTGTTGTTCACTGATTTCAGGTCATGATTTTTCTCTTAGCCTGATTTGTGCCAGAAGTATGAGAAAATGCGTGTGGACTCCTTTGCTTTAAACAGACACACACTAAATAATTTCTTCCCACATTAGTCTTGTTGATAGAAATCTCTTATACTGTATACTGTATATATATATTTTTAATCTAACATTTACTCAGAGATGTGAAATGGAAAAAATACGTTCACTTCAAGAACAAACTACTGTTTGCAATGCTAGTTACCTGTACCAGTTATTTGTTCTATTGCTGCATATACATCATTTGAAAAAAAAAATGGCTGGCAAAAAGATTTTATCCCTACAAGATTCCTATCATGTTTAGTGTAAACATGCATTGTAACATGCAATATTGCAGTGTTACACTGCAGTGTTTATATTGCAGTCTAAATTCAGCATATCTGAGCTGTATTGTTCCAATACCAGACATTTTTCATGGCCTAATTGAGCCAGTTAAAGTCCTGTTGTGTGAGTAGGAGGTAATCAGGTTTTTCCAAATATTTAAAGACTTCCTTTTTTTAGGAACTTTTATAAAGAAAGCAGACTTTCAGCTGAAAGATCCTGTACAAGCCTTGTAGAATTCATTCGTTCACTCATCATCATCTTGGATAGTTTCTGAGCTTACTGAAAGTTCCCCAGGTGTCCTTTCATTGCTTGGGGGCATTGATCGAATAGCATAAAAACAAACGTTTACATCTCCATCAGTCTCCTGTAGATTGAGAAGATGATGTAAAAGAACCTTCCACTCTTCCAATTTATTTTTCTCAATGGTAATTTCCCTCTCTGTAATTTTCAGTGATCTTGTACCTGTGTCCCTTCAGCTTTTGCATGATCTATTTATTTTGCAGACTGCTACAATATATCTACTGTACCTATTCAGCCAGTTTATGATGAACTCCGGCAGTGCTTCAGATTCTTTTACCCTCTTCTTACAGCTCATTGTTCTTTTTTCATTCAGTCTTGGGGTTACAGCTCTTCAGGTATTGATCGTTGTTCTCTTCTAGATTTTCTTATATCAGGGAAACCCATGACACAAATGGAATACAGCTACTGTAAGTAAAGTAGTGACTGGAATTGTTGTTAGAGTGGACCATTATACACATGTATATAATGTGTCTACATTAAAGGCAACAACACGACATGTTGTCTGCCATACTCTGTTTAAGTTCCTTCTGTAGGATAATGATATAATAAATGCTAAATGTATGACCAAATATAAATATATTCACACCTGAAGAATTCTCGACAGCCAAAACATTGTGAGCTTTTATCGGGCAAATACATTTTTATTTAATCCACTCCTTTAGCTCACTGTACACTGTTACCAGAAGGCTTCAAAACACAGCAGTCCACAATATGTTTTTTGTGCTGTGCACCTGGCCTAGATAACTGCTCCAAACACCGAAATGACATTTTCTTACACCTTTTTGATAGATGGTTGGAGGGGTACCGTGGCATTCCTCCTCTGGCAAAATTTATACTGCAGAAGGATGAGTTGGTCTCTGTGGCCTTTACCTGATGAGCTGTTTCAGTTCATACCACAGGGTTTTAATGTGAGATTCCAAGACAGGGCTAGTTCATAACATGTTTTCCATTCTGTTCTTGTAGCGCTCAGTTATGCTACCTATGTTATGAATTGATACAACAATTCAACGTGTTGTAGTACAAAATTTCCCGTGGCCAAGTGTGTGGGTGTCAAACCAACGCCTTGGTCCCTCAGGCTGATCAGCCCTATTTGTCAGGGACCAGTCTGTGGTGAATTGGGACCCTGTGTGGGATTGAAGCAGGGGTCCAGGGAGAGAGAGAGTGTGCGTAAGCTAAGTCCAAATCGTTAGGCGGGTCTGTGGTTGAAAGGAGGGCAAAGTTCAGAAATCCAAGAGTTGTTTCCAATCCAATCCGTAAGGCAGGTCCGTAGTCGAAGGGGAAGGCAAAATCCGTAAACCAAGGAGTCGTGCAAAGCAAGAGGCGAGAAGGGTTTAGCTCGGGCGAGTAGAACTCAACAGTGAGCACGGAAAGGTGTGGCAGGAAGGTTTAAGTAGGGAGAAAGGGGAAAAAAGGTTGGATAATTGATTAATTGTGGTGAACAGCGCACATTGGCATGTGGCTGCGAGTGCGTGGGTGTGTGGTGACTCTGACACTATTGCCCTTGAAACTGCCAGTTCACATCTGCGCTACATCTCTAGTCAGCTGTAACCAGGCCTCCCCAAGCAGGGTAGATCTCGGAGCAGTCACAGAGCTTTCTCTCAGCTTTGTGGTTAATATCCAATCCTGTGGATAATGGCACCTCCAGACGTGCTGTGATATCAATGACAATCATCCACTGAGTGCTAAGTCTCCAGTTAGACACAGTGGAGACTGCTACAGGTCAAGCTGTGCTTGGGGGCATGTTAATATAATATGCAAATAGTAATTTGTATTATTCTCCTCATAGCAGTAAAGGAGTTGCAGCTTTAAATGTTCTATTATGTATTATTACTGTATAGATTTTAAATTTGGTGTGTATAAAATAAGAAGTTAAAATGGAAAAACAAAAGAAAACACACTTCTGCACACCGGTTGTCAACCATGTCCTTTCCTTTGAGAAATGCCTGCATGAGACCCTTGCATCAATTAACTAGTAACTACAAAATGGGTAAGTTGTGGTAAATGGCCTCCTCTCATTTTTAATTGTTTTATGTTTTTACATCGACACTGAACTTTCTGGGCAAGGCATGGCAGATAAAAGCATTCTGCAAGCTTTCACAATGCTTAGACCCTCTCATGTAAAGCTCTCTGATGTAAACATTTGGTATTTGAATTATCACTACCCAGGATGTTTCTTCAGTTTTCTGTGTCTCATGATGGGTGATTTCAGGAGCCCTGATATCTGTTTGGATTCATGGTCTAGTAGGTGGTTGCCTGCAAAAAGCTTTATGTAGACCATTTTCATGTGCACAGTTTGACACAGTTGGTATGCTGGGCTCTTCTTCCACAGACCCCTGCATGTATACGTTAGTCAGGAAAACTCATGCGAATAGGTGTTTATTAGTCATTAGGTGATTTAGATTGCATTGTTGGCTTTATTCCCATTCTTTGAGTTCTCTAGTGCTTCAAACAACCCTTTGACATTTGCTATGCCTAACCAGTGGCAGTCTCTGAGCTGAGGGCATATTGTATATACTACCATTCCCTCTCATTGGGCAGAACTAGGAATGTAGGTATACTGTACATTTTTCACAACCACATTCAAGAACCATAACGTTACTGCATACTACCTGATGGTCATTTACAATACAGCAACCAAATGCCATAAAATAAAATTAAAGTTTAAAGGGTGCTGGTATTCTTGGGAAGAAATAATTATTTAATTTAACTTTTGCAGCAGAGCAAACGTCTGGATTTGTTGAGCATTTCTTTCAGCATTGTTGTTATAGTACCTTATCTGTAACTTAATACATTAATCATGTCTAAATATCCTCAGAAAGAGTTAAAGGTTATGGCATTCTAAGTGTTGATCCTTTGATTTTAGACTTGTTTCTCATTTGAATTGCTATTTGAGTTCGAAGTTTCATAAGGATTTGTCAAACAGTGGCAGATTAAGTTGAACTTTGAATAGTATAGTTAAGAATTTGGAAGATTTAAAAAACAGAAATCTCACACCTTAATCTGATCAGGCAAACGTATCACTGACTCTGTCTTGTTGATTTAAAAAAACACTCTCCTTGCAAATCAGTCTCATAAAACATAATTAATAAACATATACAGAATTTCATTATGGGTCAGAATGGATCATCACTAGTTATACAGTGTTTTATATTTCATGGTTCCAATTTAAAGAGCACAAATATTACAGTAAAAATATCACTGTTATTCACACAGACAGCAACCCAGGAATCGAACCCAGCGTTCCAGATCCGTGAGGCAGCAGAACTCCACCAATGCTGAGCTCATTCTTACTGTATTAACCTATAACCTTTCCCACTCAATAAACAGAATGCATTCACTTATAACCCCTTGAGTGGAAATGATAGATGTTCACATTTTAACTTTACACGCTAACTATTATGCTTGAAGGTACACCAAAGAAAAGATGCCCCGAAACAACATTTATTTTTGCTTGCAGAATGTTGCTCAGATAGTTTTACAATTGTATATCTGTTAAAGAGACTAATCCCTATTCAAACAGTCTGTCTCACATATTGATTTTGGATGAAATGTAGGAGTCAAAGATGAAATACTGCAAAAATAGTAATGTAGTAGATTGCTTGTGGCATGCTGGTGCTCTATACAAGCTATTTAAAACACTTTAATAATACAAAATACCTTGTTAATTAGTATTAGTATTATTGACAAAGAGCTTTGTACATATACACTTTTGTATGCATGCTGTGCATGTGCAAATGTGCATATAATGAGAATTTACATTGATATGTGCATCTATTTAAATATATAAATCTTTTTTTATCTTTTTATTTACATCAATACAATTTTACATCAATAAAATTAATCACATTTAAAAAACAGCCAAGCTTTTCTTCTTTAAAATACATCTTGCTTTGGAGGTTTTCGGTTAGTTTATTTAAATCAAATGAAGACTGAATCACAAGTTGTTTTGCTGAAATGCCTAGACATCTGAAGAGTTCTGTTGGGGAAATGTGTCAAAGACTTACTTGATCTTCTGTTCAACATGCTAGGGAAAATCAACCTGTATAATTGAGTAGAATAGTGTCAGATACGAATCACTGAATGAAATAGTACTAAACGTCTTTAGTCCTTCAATGAATTCTCCTAGCCTTGGTAATAACATCAGATGTTTGAAAAACAGGTGTTGTTAAATTAGTAGTCCAATTAAATAATTAATCTTATTTTTCCTTTGATATCCATTTAGTTGCAGGTATCCTCAAAGTGTTCTTATAAAGCTTGGCTGCATGTCCTAGGTTATGCAGCAGAGGTCAGTCATGCTTTTAGGAATAAAATTAATTTAAAAATGTGTATTTTCTACATGCAACTGTGTAAAGAGAAAGCAATTTTAAATGTGAATATGTAGAGGTGGTAAGGAGTATGGTATAATATTGTGTAAATAGTGGACACTATCTCTAGAGATAAGAATTAATTTTTTAAATATTTTTTCTTTTAATCTATGTAAAACTCAAAGAAATTTGATAATTACAGAAAAAAAGAACATCAGTTTGCCACTGTAATATTTATGTCTTGGTTCCATTTCACTCATATGAAATTAACATAATTTGATTTATGATAGTCAAGATATGGTTATTCAGATATACATTAACATCAGTAACAGATGATGAGTGACATTGAAAAGAGACATTTTTGCTAACCAACATTTTATACATTTCCTTCATTACAATCAAATTTAGTAAAAAAATCACACAAACTTTATTTTTTAGGTTAAAGATTACTGCATCTCTCTGTATGAGAGCGCATTTTCAAGCATTACTGAAGGTACTGATAAAATGTTATACTTAGCCATTAACTGCAAGACAGTTTTTTAGTTGCTATACTTGAAAGAGATTTCACTATTCCATAGTGTATGACAGAGAGAGCTAACAAGTATATTACACTGTTAAGTTTTTTTATTTTGTTTTAAATTATTAAACAAAACATATGCTCCCCAACACTCCCCAGTGCCATACAGGAGAGTGAGTTTTCATTATATGAGTGATGCCTTCTCACTCATGAAAGAGCAGGCACCTTGCAAGTGAGTGTCTTTTATTTTTTTATCAGATAGCAATAATACCCTATGCTCAGCCCACTATAATTAATAATAATAATTGCTTACACTTATATAGCACTTTTCTGGACACTCCACTCAAAGCGCTTTACAGGTAATGGGGACTCCCCTCCACCACCACCACCAACGTGCAGCCCCACCTGGATGATGCGACGGCAGCCATAGTGCACCAGAAAGCTCACCACACATCAGCTATCAGTGGGGAGGAGAGTAATGAAGCCAATTCATAGAGGGGGATTGTTAGGAGGCCATGATTGGTAAGGGCCAATGGGAAATTTGGCCAGGATGCCGGGGTTACACCCCTACTCTTTTTGAGAAACACCCTGGGATTTTTAATGACCACAGAGAGTCAGGACCTCGGTTTTACGTCTCATCCTAAGGAGGGCGCCTGTTCACAGTATAGTGTCCCCTTCACTATACTGGGGAATTAGGACCCACATGGACCGCATGAGCACCCCCTGCTGGCCCCACTAACACCTCTTCCAGCAGCAACCTTAGTTTTTCCCAGGAGGTCTCACATCCAGGTACTCACCAGGCTCACACCTGCTGAGCTTCAGTGGGTTGCCAGTTCTGAGTTGCAGGGTGATATGGCTGCTGGCTATGGTAGCACTCTGTCAAATATACTGTATAATGACGTAACCCAGACTTCACTTACTGAAGTCTGACTATAGGTCCCAACTTTCACCACAAGAAAATGCCTTTATAGTGGCTGAGCCATATTTTTTAAGAGCAATCAGATTTGTAAGCATTACTGCAAAATGTTCATCAGTTTTTTTGTCTTTAATATTTTGATGGATGCCTTCACAATCAATCTAAGTATGTACAGGCAGACAGTATATGTAGCTGGGAATTCTGCCTGGTGAGGCTAAAATAACTGTTATCTGTTGTATATAATATGTGTCGCTGGCAAAGTGGTTTACTCAATTCTGTCATTATCTATGTCCTAATTTACTAATCAAGAAAACAATGACAATTGCAGTTTTAAAGGTTAGATGGAGTTGTTAGAAACAAAAAGCAATGAAAATGTAGAGTTCTAGTAATTATTATAAAAGTAGATTACACGTGTTAAAGGGTCGCATATGTCAGTTTTCAAGGTATTTTGAAAAGCTTTTGAAATATAACTGATGAAGGTCCAGATGTACAGTACCAAGTGTTTCTGATGTCCCAACAGACAGATCATTATTATTTGCACTAATGTACTATTCAATGTTTGTCATGCTTGCTGTCCTGAATTGCATTTACTAATTACAGTTTTGATATGTTTTGCACTGCTTAATGGCGTGTAATTGTAAGCATAAGGTGCTTTCAGACCGCTCATGAGCCAGTCTTATTGTTGACTTCCATTCTAATAATTCTGCTTCAATTCTGTTGCTCATTTGGCAGGAAAACAAGGGAACAGTAGTTCTTTTGAACCTACTGTAGCTTAAAGATCCTTGTTTTTTTCATGTCCATGTCCAGGTATATGTGAAACATGCTGTATATTCTAAATGATCCTATCTTGATATTGTAACCTGACATGATTATACTGTAGTAAAAGAGCCTTGAAACACTTTCTAAGAAAAATGCAATCACACTGTAAAAGATGCTTCAGTGACGAGATGTTCTCCTGTGTGTGCAAAGATTTTCCCCTACCACTGGCATAACTGCTGGACTACCACCTGTGAACAACAACAACATCACTTTATTAACCCTTTACAATTTCTTGCATTAGGAATGATCTTTTCACATACCCCAGCTTGCTCTCCGTGAGACACACAGACAGGGAGAGAGCCTGGGGTCAGAGCGCAGGGTCTGCCATTGTACGGCGCCCCTGGAACAGTTGGGAATAAGGGCCTTGCTCAGGAGCCCAACGGAGTAGGATTTCCCTGCCGGCTGCGGGATTTGAACCGGCAACCTTCCAGCCACAGGCACAGAGCCTTAGCCACAGAACCACTGCTCCGTGAACTAGGCTTAAATGCAGTCCTGTACATAAAGGCAATTCCAAGAGAAATTTTGATGTGCTGTACAGTGTGATTTCAATGACTGAAACAGAGCAGTGTAGTCAGCAGTTTTGATAACAGCAACCACCACTTATCATGTGGGTTTTCAAGGTTTTGCATAGCACTTGGGTTCAATTTTTTCCACACTCTGTCCCACAATTATTCAAATTTGGCCTAAATATATTCCTAATAGTATTTCAAGTAGGGAGCTGTGTCAGCATGTGTAGGCTGCAAATGAGGAGGTAACGGGTTGATTCCATGCTGAACAGAAAGGAAAGGAAACACAACATTTCGGCTGTGGAGCCTTCTTCAGGTTTGAGCACATATTCCTAATAGTTTTTAACTAGATTTCTTGCTTGGGGTCACAGACAATTGACACCATATTTCAAACATCATAAAACGATCATATAACAAAACTGTACACATTTTTTAAAAGAGCTAGAGCAATCTTAATTTTGCTTTTTATTAAAGAAAAAATCTACACAAGGAGTCAATTTATTTAGAAGGGAGAATGGAAAGCCCTCTAAGGGCCTCTATGAGAAATCATGTTCTGTGTGAAATCTTTCAACAGGAGTAAATTCGAGTGATGAACAACTGAAGTTTGCAGTCAAGACTGTCATAGGAAAAGGTGGCTTATTCTTCAGTTAGAATGGAGAGTTTAGAGGTGATACATACACATTATAAATATGTTTATGTGTTCCTTATGAGTGAAGACTGTACTTGTGATTTAATTTAATTCTGAGAAAAATTAAGATTGCTGCGTAGGAATTTTAAAATAATGTAACAAACTGAAACAATGTAACAGAACTCTCACTGTAGGTCACTTGCTAAGGCATTATCATGACAGGACCTCTAGAGAACTGTACAATGTACATGTAAGTACAAAGCCAGAATACCTGTAGAAGACCACATGTAGAAGTACACAGAAATTCACTAAATTGTCCAACATATTTCAAATTGAGTGTGAGGATTTATTGGCACACATAGTGACTAATAGTGAAAAAAACATGCAAGCCTTGATATTAATGACAAAACATGTTTTGGAACCATCTGTCTTCAACAGTGAAAAGGCAGATCAGGTCTGTAGGTTGAAAAAAGTCAAAGCACTGATCTTTTGATTGTAAAGGACGTTACGGTCATAGATATAACATCAACCTTTTTTTTTGCTGCAAGAATATGAAAACTCTGCTGGGAATCGGGTGAAATGTCTTTCTGTATGCATTTACATTTATTCATTTGGCAGATGCTTTTATCCACACTGACTTACCATTGCATTCGGTCAAGATGGAAAGCGTGTATATATCAGTAACATAGTAGTACAGGAAGGGTTATGTTGAAATGTCAAGGCTAAGAAAGAAGGCATACTGGAATTCCAGTATGAGTATTGCATTTTCAGTCTACCTTGAACACTACGTTCCGTGCAATTTACATTTTTCAGATTGTAAAACTAGTAAAGTAAAAGTAATGGTGCAGTGGCTCTGTGGCTAAGGATCTGCGCCTGTGGCTTGAAAATTGCTGGTTCCCGCGGCCGGTAGAGGAATCCTACTCTGGTGGGCCCCTGAGCAAGGCCCTTAACCCCAGCTGCTCCAGTGGCTGTTAAGGCTGTATACTGTAGATGGCTGACGATGTGCTCTGACTCCAAGGTTCAGTCTCCCTGTGTGTCTCCTGGAGAGCAAGCTGGGGTATGCGAAAAGACAAATTCCGAATCCAAGAATTGTATATGGCTATTCTTTTTTCTTCAGTACTCTCCCTGCCAACAATTGTTTTGCTGTTCATTGTGTGCTTATCCTAACCAAATTATTGGAGTTAAGTGTCCTAGCTCTACTGTTGTTGTAATTTGTAATGACATTTTGCATGATTTTAGGAACCAAAAATGTGTAATTCTATTTATGTTCGGGCAATGTGAAGCACCAAAACATAGAGCAGTGCACCCAGAGGTTAGCACAGAAGCCTATTTAAAAGTGAGGTTTTAGGTACTGTGGGTCCTTTCAAGTTTCAGCAAAGCAGGAACTCCAGCACCTTCCTGGAGACCTGCAAGCTTACAGTGATGTCAGCAACTCCTAACTCTCTTCTCAGAAACAATGGAGCTTTGCAGAGTCTCTGTGAGAGGTGAGAATGTCAGAGGAGCACGTCAGACAGTCCTCCTTTTTCCCATGTAAGTACGAAACCTTTCGCCAGAAAGCCAAGTTGTAAACAACCACAAAATGCGGATTCAAAAATGTGTCAAAGATAAATATTTGTTAATATTATATTTGGCTAAAGCATTTGTCCTACGCTTCTTCATAATATGGTTGTTTTAGTCATAGAGTTCCCAGAGGTTTGAGGGCTTGCGCTGATCAGCTGAGCGGAGTGCTCCAGCACCTGTTCAATCTGAGTCTTGGAGAGAGTCCCTGGAAAACATCCTGCCTGGTCACACACCGTCCTCAAGGACTACAGACCAATAGCGCTGACTTCTAATGGCATGAAGACATTGAAGAGGCTGGTCTCACTAAAGAGACCTCAGACCCCTGGTTAGTTCATTACTGGACACCCTACAGTTCGCCTACTAGACCAAAGTTGGTGTGAAAGATACAATCATCTACATGCTGCAAAGGGTCTACTCCCACCTGGACAAGGCTGGCAGCACTGTGTCGATGACGTTTTTTTACTTCTCCAGTGCCTTCAACACTATCCAGCCCATATTGCTAGGAAGGAAGCTGGAGGAGATGCAGGTGGGTGCCTCCATGATCTCCTGGGTCACCAACTATCTGACAGGCAGACCACAGTTTGTGAGACTGCAGAACTGTGTGTCTGAACAGGTATTTCTGCAATTTCCCTCATGGGATTAATAACGTATCTATCTAATAGTACAATAATTACAATAGTAAATAGCATCATCCACACAATTGATATTACCACCTCTTAATATTTTTGTAACATACAGTGTAATATTTATAAAAGTTAACTCTGGATGGCAGAGGATGTAAGACACAAGTGTCTTTACTTCCAATAGCTTGATGATGGTAAGTGATTGAACTTATTTATGTTTAATATGAAGTTATTTAAAGTTAAAGTTTGTCTTCCAACTAAAATCTGGAAGCAACAAAGTTAAGAGGTTGTTTTCAAGAACAGAAGCACACAGTATTTCCCTGCAAAGTAAGGTGGCTCTTGATATTTCCAAGTTGTCCTACTTGACCTTGAGACAGGTATTGCTCTTTGGGATATGCCTTTCCAGGCTGCACCTAGGCAGCAGGGCAACCCATTCCCAAACTCTAGTATTTTATAAGATTTTATAGCAATATTCAATTATCCACTCTTGTTAACTCCAAGACATGCATTTTTTCATTTCACAGTATACAGCTTAATCCAATTAATGGAGACAAAAATGTAACTTGATGGATTTTTATTAAATTCAGTCTTGTTTTTTTCCTGAAGTCAGGCTTAGAGTCAGAGACTCACTCTAACATACTTTTATTGGCTCAACCCGTCAATGTAAAATGATTTATAGTTCATTATAACACAAAGAGGAGCACAGGAAAAAAGTGAAACAAGTGCGTACTGACCTCAAGAATTTGTGGTACTGCCTGTATCACTTTCCCGGGTACACAATTATCCAGGAACTGTCATTGTTTTCTCTTTATTTCTAAAAAGAGAGAATTCAGAAACTGTAAACGAAAAAATTATAATCAAGGATTTGTTATAACAATACTTGTCAATACTATAAGCACATTCTATTTATTTAAACAGACCATGAGGTGGTATTACAATGTACTTAAATAACAATTGAAAATAACTGAAACAAGTTCCTTAGATGAACAGGAACAAACTGAAATACTCAGCACAATGTTGTAGTAATTTTGATATAATCTGGTAGTATGTATTTCACAGAGCATTTGTTTGTGCACAATGTGATCTGAGGTGGCCAAATGTTTTTTCACAAGGTCATACAAAAATCATAATGAAGGTATTATTTCAAAAGGAAAACAAAGAGAGAATTACAATCAAAATATTTTGTCTTGGTCTGATTTAGGTTGTATGACATAATTGGATTAAATATCACTCTCAAAACTTCAAGCATTTAAAAAGATGAAGACAAATCCTATAAAGTGTACTTTATGTAATGAAATTTCCACTATGCCACCAGTCAATGATAAAATGGATGAAGCTTACCTACTGAGGAAACACATGGGAGATTATGTTGATTATTTCTGACTGTTGGCAAAATGCTATTTTTTGGATTTTACTAGGACAAAATTGCCACAGGGTGAAAAGGAATTTAGTGGTACAGAAAATAAAAATAAAAACACTTTTTCATGATGAAAACAAAATAGTAATAAAGTACAACAAGTAAAATTAATAACACAATTCATTGTTTCAAGTTTAGGGACCATTTGCGCTTTATACAGTATAGAGTAAGGAATCATTCACCTTCACTTCTGTTTTCTTTTTTTACTTTAACAGACAGAATAATTTTAATACAATTTAAGCAAAGCATAAAAAATGATGATATCTAATTAATTCTATATTATTATTATTATAGATATGATTGCTTAAAAATTATGTCAGCTGCTGAAAAGCAACAAAACAACATTATTGTTGTCATTGTAGAATGTCCAAAAGGAACAGATGCTAGTATTTAACTGTGCATTGTAATGCAAACTCTGACTAGAGCCTCTGTGCAGATATACAGTATGAACCTGCACACTTTGCCTAACTTGCAAAGAACAGTATTTAGTTCAGAGGAAATAACATTAGTTTTATGTGAGAGGTTAACAACTGAGATACTGCATAAGACAATACTGCAAAATCAACAAAAGGTGTCTATAAATTTCCAATATATACTGGATTCCCTAACAGCAGCCAGGCACGAACAACAAGGCTGAAGATCTCTACGTTGTCTTAGTTTAAGTGAGAAGAAACAAGTGGTTTTCTAATTATTTTTCACAGCTGTTTATCAATTATCTCTAGGATCAAAATATTTGATTTGCCTTTAAAATCATTCCTGAACATGTCTTTTCTTTTGCATTTATCAGAAAACAAATATTACACGTTTTGAAAAGGCAGATTTTAAAGCATCATTATTTCTAAAGTGTATTTTAACATCAGGCCTAAACCGTCAAAATGTGTTTTATTTATTTCTAATTGCACAAGATTTTCAAAGACTGAGATGATAGATAGCATGACATTAAACGTACAGTAAAGCATAGTTTGCCTTCTCCATTTCTTCCTACAATCTTTTTGCTCACAACCCATGGGGAATTGATAATCTGCTCCACCCAAATAAAGGTAAGCCTTCCATTATAAAGCTTCAAGGAAGTGACTGAACAATCAATACCTAATTCAGTGCTCAAAAGTAAATCCCATTGCGAACCTTGAAAAAAACATAACCTGACAGTCAGATACTCCTTCAGGCCCTTAGTCACCTTCATATAGTGATATAGCTTAGAAGTAAAACCCGTAGCTACAATTAACTACCCACAACACAGCAAAGCCTGGAGCGAACCATCTGACATGTTGAATTTAAATGGGTCTCTTAGGAATACATTCCACTTTCTGTTGCTTTTGTCAATTCTAATAATGTTAAAAAATAAAAAAGTCATTCTTTTTCTTTTGGAGGAAATCATAACATTTTACCGGCATTAAGCCTCCACCTTGGCAAGTTCATATAGAACATTTTTTTTTGTCTCCAATTAAAGCAGCGCCGTCCTACCTACTTCCTCAAAGTAACCTACCCTGTCTGTTGCAATAAAGAAAATAAACAAACCCAAGAAATTTTAAATAAAGTTATTGGGAAACATTGCACAAATTATGGTCAGCGGTAAAAACAATGCCCTGTTAACCACATTCAATCAAAGTACAGGCTACCATTCATCCATTAACAGAAAGGTGCTTCTTCCTGGTGAAGGTCACAGCAACCTAGAGCTTCTCCTGGAAACACAGGGTGCAAGATGGGACTTCATCCTGGAAAGATCACTGATTTATCACAGAGTGCACACAGACAGCGACATTGTGGAGATGCCAATGATCGTTGCCAATATGGCTTTAGAATGTAGGAGGAAGCTGGAGTATCCAGATAAAACGCACTTGAAAACGGGACAGAACATTCAAAATCTAATACAGACACCCCCCCAGAATTCCCCCAAGCTAAACTCAGTAACCAAGAGTTCCAAGACAGCACTGTTAACCTTAATGCCACCATTTTTCTCCAGATACTGCCCATGTTTATTATACTACAAGAGCTGTTTTAATTATTTCTGACACAACTTCTTTTGGTGTGCATTTTTAGATACCAGCACTGCTTTCTCAAGACCAATGATACGTGCAACACCATTTTCCCCATAATCAAGCACTTTAAACATCCAATTATTTTATTTGTAAAAAATCAGGGAATTAATAGGTCCCATTCAATACAGAAAGTTAAATTCGCAACTGGACATGTTATGGTGAAAGTATGAAATCTGATCTGGAACAGTTTTAGTTTGTCCAGTAAGCCCTACTGGAAAAATTCTCAAGTTCACTTAACGGAAGGGCAAGAATAAAACAGGTAACAGAGCATTATTGTGCAGCCGGTAATACAACAGTCAATAGGGTCTAAAATATATCAAATGCGCATGAATCAATCAATACTATCCTACCAAGGTCATGAATATAATTGTGACCCTTCAAAGACATTTCAAAGCATCATAAAGAGCAGGGATAGGCAGCCATAGTGCTTGAGATTTGCAATCCATCAGGCCTTGTGGGTCACCCTTCAGCAATTTGTAAAAACATTGACTACATGTGAGTTCTGTTCAATTAAGTCAGTTAATTGGTCCTTGAGAGCTACAGTACGTAATATGGAGATCTGTATTTCGAATTATTTACTAAACTACCAAATTTAGCAATTTGATTCAGTAATCAAAAATAAAAATAAAATAAAATTAAAAATAAATATAAAATAAAATTGTTTCAAGCGTAAATCATTGATTTTAGGATAACCCCAAAAACCTGCAGGATTGTGGTCCCAGGACCCAGCCTGGCCATTCCTGATAAAGAGGACTGATTAACAAAAAAATCCATTGTCACCAATTAATGGGAAAATTCTTGCAGGGCATCAGTATATTACTTGAGCAAGTAATGAAATCATAACTTTTAAGATCAGGAATATCTCATAACACCCAATTTAGAATTCTAGTTGTACCACGTTAAATATTGTGTCTTGCTCCGTTTTTTCAAACATACAATACAAGTTGTGATTCCCTCAGATTAAATATTATTCTGTGGTTGTCAACACCATCTTGTACACCTGTCCTGATAGATTTAAATTTTTAGTGGTCTGGATTTTGAGTATCAAGAAACAACTTTTTTTTTAAACACATCAAACTTTGAAACCTGCAGTCCTGCGCTACAAAAATCAAAAGTAAACCCTGGCTGATTTATGGCACTGCATCAGACTCTTAGAAAATGTCATATGTCTTCGTAGTGGCAGCTGGGATGCTTGCAGGTAGAGCAGATGAGTGTATTTGCTTCCCATCCTCAGTAAGAAATTCTGATGAATATTTTTGGGAAGTAATGTAAGGTCAAGATATGTTAGCATGCAGAATCTTATGAAGCTTATTTCACAGCTGGAGTAGAAATCCTGCTAATGCTTACCAGTTTAAACCAGATAGTCCTTGGTTCCCAGTCACTGCTTTCCAAATACACTGATCTGAGTGGTTTCTTCCACTAACTTGATGACTTTTGACATTGTTACCAAATAACTAAGCGAGTATGTTTTTAATGTATGGATTCCAAGACAACTTGAATTACAAAATGCAATCTGCATTTACAGGTAATTCAAATTCATAATACAAGTGGTTTTAATATATATATAATAGATACATAGATCATAATATAATCGGATACTGGAATATTTCTTTAGAGTTACTTCAAAGCTGACTGTAATTTGCAATTGAAATGGCAGTTGTAAGGGTTGTTTTGAGCACCCAATAAACCAAAGGTTTTTTTTTCTTCCACCTATTAATTACTTGATATGTGCTCTCTATCTATAAAGCTGCATGCAAGTTTGTGAAGAAGGTGAATATTCAGCGAAGCATGATTAATCTTAATATTAGCTTTCAGGCTTTACTGTGAATTGCTGGCAGCAGATAAACTAACCTGCTGAAGAAAACCCTTAAAATATCCTTGACCCTTTGTTTTTTATTTAACATTTAAAAAAGTAAAACATAAAAGCTTTATTTTAATGTAATTAACATATGCAATAAGTTGACAGGGGAAAACATTTTTCTGTCCTGTAATTAAAATACATATTCCAAAAACTGGCAAATGAAATTTCTCTGTGGCTGGACTCTGTGTAGTGATACCAAAAATAAGTCAATGCTGCTGTAATTACTAATAAAATATAGATGAGTCAAGTACAATATATACAGGTCATGCAAATGGATTTTTATTGATTGAGGAAATACTATGATATTTATTGTTCAGATGTCTCCAATTTTTTGGGCATATAACACTGTGGAAATATATTTTGGGTTTATTGAAAAGCTTAAATAATTACTTTCCCTTTCCCATTATCAAACTCCCCTTATAATAGATGCTGTATAAAACTGTTATCTGCACTGCATCTCATCCATGAAGGTTTGCTTTTTGCAGTGCAGTGGTAAATGCTAAAAGGACCCATGTTCTCATTTTGCTTAAGCCTCTGACTAACAGCTAAATTAAAGTATGACAATGAATGTTCCACAAACATTAACTTTTAAATTCTGTACATCTGTTTCAATTTCTGACAAAATGCTCTGGAATTCCTGTCTAAGGAGATCTGTTGGCAGTTTTCCCCAGTATTAATTGATCTACCCCTTTTATTGCTTTTTATCTTATCAAACACCTAATCTGCATCCAGCTGAAATTGCTGGTTTAGTGCATTTATGTACCAATCGATGTCTGTTAAGAAATATGAAATGCTAGGAGCAATTCAGATTTACATAACATGCATTATATCACTTAATGGTTAAATCCATACTTATGACATTAAAATGAAGATAAATGTGAAATAGATATTTTGAAAGTATTTTTTATGCACCCAGCTAAAAATAGCACATTTAACATTCAGCAATGAGTCTGAATAATAAATTAACGATTGTGCATTGATTGGTTGACATTAGGATTTTATGTCTCTCCCGAAATGTGCCAGGGAAATTATGTAGTCATCCATCTGTCTTCTCAGTCGACAGCTTAAAGCCATTTCAAATAAAAGCTGTGCAGAATGTTGTCTGGATAAATCTGAAATTCCTGTATTTGATGAGCATTGCTCTTTGAGCAGTTATTCACAAGCTTAAAATGGAACTTTACTTTAAAAGCAAACAACCACAAATTAATACATCTTTAAAATGTGAATGCTTGACCACAGCCAAAAAATACAAATAGCAGTAAAAGACCACAATTATATTGTAGTATTGAGTGCCCAACAAGCATTGTGGATGTACATGATACATATAGAAGCAGTCACCCAAGAGAAGAGGTAGTTACTGTTGAAAATACTGTTGACTGTTTGAACAGTGTCAAGGGTGCAGTACTGGCACAGGGTTATGTGTCATGAGGAAAAGATGAGTCCTGTCAGGTCCTCAGACTCCTCATCTGTTAAAGCACCCCAGCAGAACCTGAACACACACAATCTGAACTTGTTACCACAAGTGGTAGGAGGACATCATTTCAACCATTTGTGTGCTGAATGATTAATATTAGCGACATGTATCCCTAAATGTGATTGACAAAAACAACCTTGGCTCCTCAAGTTGACTTTAATGACTACCCACCAGTACGATGCTACTGCCACACCAGAACATCGTCATTATCCTACACTAACCCTGACGGCGCCTTCTGCCTTTTCTCCCATTCGAACGCGCCCTGCAATCACAAGATGAGACAAAGAACCGAGATTCATTAGGAAACACCATCCTTTGCCAGTGCTCAGGGGGATGTCTTCCATGCTGCTGCGCAATCTGTCATGCAGTCATTCCGCCTGTCGCCATTGACTCAGTACCAATGTTGGAGAGCTTCTGCTTCAAATACCAGCAACTGTGGCCCATCCTATGAGTTCCAATCAGGTTGATGGGCTTTCCACAGTGCACAACTGTGTTTTGCAGAAATTACAACAAAAATCATTGTACACAATGCACACAACCAAATAGGCATCCATGCACTTTCAAAACTGTCTGACCAAGGGCTAGAACTTGTGTGGCCTTGACTGTAAACAAAGGGGCGATTCTTGTGAAAACATCTCTGTTGTTGTATTTTGTTTAGAGAAGATTGATAAATCCATGTCTTTGATGAATATGTGCAACATTTTGACTGCCACCGCATGCTTCATAAAATTTACAAGATAATTAGCTTGCTTCTAAGCATCAAGCATCACTTGTATACAGAAGTTCATTAAAGCAACTGCAATTGAATCAAGAGGCACACTTTATTTTTCAAAATAGAACAAAACACAGTACAAAGCCTTCCAGATTTCTCTGTCAGCTACATACTCATTTGTGCCAGCTTGAGAAAGCAGGAAAATGTGTAATATTACTGTGCATCTGAATCCCTCCATGCAGATGGACTGGTGGAGCTGGATTTAAAATATCAGCAATTATCAACTGTGATTATCAGGTTTGGGACATCAGCTGTGATTAACCCACACAAGAACATCCTGGTATGTGTAATGACAGTAGTACTGTATGTCCACCTGCAGGAGTCATATGGTATATTGTTAAATAAACATGGTACAAAATAATGTGTTAAGTAATGTTTTTATTGTTTTTAATTTTATACACTGACTGCTAATTTTTATATAGTCTGTATACAATAACTTTAAATACAATATTGATGTTTTTGATGAAGATGGTTTGGGTAGTTTTTTGTATATACTGTAATATAATTGATATAAGTCCCATGAGAGCTCCTTGTTTTTCCTTCATTTTCTTCGACCTATTATATATTTCTCATCTCTGGTCCTCTGGGATTAAAATTCATTAGAGTTTCCAAGTGTGTTCACCAGAATTTGTCCTAAAGGACTTTAGTCCTAAAGAAAGTGTAACTCTGGTTTGTTTAAGAAATTAATCTAATAAATTAAATATTATATAAGTTTGGACAAATGGGAGAATCACAGAGCTTGCTGTGCTCTTGGAGCAGAGTTAAGAAAACCTTTTCTAAGTTATCTTTATCCACAGTAACACTGAGAACATACACTTTGTACAATATGCAACAGGCTTCTATCTGCTTGATTTTAATATTATTATGTACTTATTCAGAACTATTAACTTTGCAAAGCTCATATTTCTTTCATCTATCCTTGCATAAAAGGGTTTTATAAATCTGTGTCCAACAACTTGGATTATGAAGTTCATCTTTAAAAATATGATTGCTTCTCGGCTATTGGACTTTTTGATCTTGAGCTTTTTTAATGGTGCACACCTACACGTAATGTGACCAATAATAGATATTAGATTTATTGCCAGACGTAGTTAATTGAGTATGGTAAAAGGCTCAGTGATTATTATAAATGCCGCCTATGAATAATTTATATTGCTTTAATGGTCAGTTTCCTGCCCCCAGGCAAATCTGCCGTGACCAGTACATGAGACCTAAATAATTCATATTTCATCAAAGAGGAATGGGAAATTATGATGGAATGTTTAAAACTGAAATAGGTGAAGATCTACTGGTGAATCTATCATTCTGCTGAACACATGTGTAAAGATGAAAACCTTCAATGGGCCTCTGTGAAATTCTTATAGAAATATTATTTTTTGTTTTTCGGCACACCGCTACTTATTCGATTCCAGTCAACAACAAAAGATGCAATGCTACCTTTTTGTTTGATCTTTGCTTGATTTTCTTTTATTGTTCCTTTTGAACTTTTTTTCTCTGATGTCTTTTGAGTGCTTCCACTCCTTATAATGTCAATTGATAGTCAAGATTACCAAGTTATAAAGGAAACAAAGAATTATTCAGTTGGACAAGTACTATGAACAGTTCAAACACTTATATATTTCTGAAATATTCTGTATATTGTATTCTAGTATGCATAAGATTACCCTATTCTTAAGTGTGTTATGAGATGTAAATTTATTCTAACTTATATTTAACAAATATATTTCAAAGGAACAAGTAAAAGGTTTATTCCATGCTGAAAAGAGAAGAAAGAAAACACAACGTTTCAGCTGTGGAGCCTTTTTCGGGTGTGTCTTCACTAGGTCATCCTGTGGCTGACCATAAGCAGAGGCCTCTTTTGCTACATTCCTGTGACAGGCTGTTTGGTCCAGACACACAAAGATCTTTAGAAATACTTAATCTCACTTAATTCTAAGTGAAATAATAGGCCTTGTCCCTACACGCCTGTGGTAAATTTATCACAGGGTGCAGGTGTGTGTGGGGTGAAGGTGGTCTCCTCTGTCTCCCATAAAACCATCTTACCAATTTCTTTTTCATAAAATTGGAATGGGACATAAATCCTTTAAAGCTAATTTTATATCTAATATTTCACTTTCCTGTGTCTTACTTCACCACCTTAAATCTGATAAAAGACTGCATCTCTAGGGCTTTCATGTTTTCAACCTAATGAAAAAGATCTGAGTCTCAACAAATAGCAATATCACTTTGCTTTTGGGATTCAGGTATATTGCTTTGTGATGTAAGTATATTAGGATGCACTCACATCCCAGTGGGAAGCTTTTTCAGTCTCTGGCCAAGGCTCACCTATTTTATAAATGATAAAAACGGAAATCTTGTACTATTGGTTTCATTATCAAATAATTTTATATCGAACAGTGGCAAAGGTGAAGTTTTTTGTTTCATTCTTTATGTATTTGGTTTATTGCTGTGATTGTATCCATGCGTCTTCAGGGAGCACACATCTTAACAGCAGGAATTTCAAAAACAGCGAAGGGGGAGACATCAGATTTTGAAAACGTGACATCCTTTTGAACTTGTCTTTCAGAAGCTCGTTTCACTGTGAAGAAGCCATAGGTGTCTGTTGGTAAATCTGGGAATACAATATTTTGACAAGATTCAAGCAGAACGCATGTGCATCTTTCAAAGAGCTGAAAGGTGGTGCTCTGCACAGTTATCACTCTTCAGTGATGAGAATAATTCACTGTAATGGATTAAACACTAGGGGGTGATATGGCTGGGCTGTGCAGTATTAAGATTTGCTGCCTGGGTTCAATTCCTCGGGTGCTATCAGAGTGGAGTTTGTATGTTCTCCCCATGTTCGCATGGGTGTCTCCAGATGCTCTGGGTTCCTCCCACAGTCCAAAGACATCCTGGTACTGTAGGTTCATTGGCTTCTGGGAGAATTGGCCAAGGTGTCTGTGTGTGCCCTGTGATAGACTGGGTTCCCATCCAGGGTGTATCCCTCCTTGTGTCTGTTGTTTGCTATGACAGGCGTCCCTGTGACCATGCATTGGATGAAGCAGTTACAGTAGAAAATGGATGGGATTTTTTTGCCTTTGAATTCAGTACTAAATTAACAGGTTGGAAACCACTTGCAATAACACTTTCATGTGTGATAAGAATACAACAAAGAATCACATCTTACAAAATTAAATTTAGCTTAACACTTCTAAAATCAATATGTATAGGTTACATCAGATATAAAGGTTATTCGTTGTATTTCTTCACTTGTGCATCAATATAGTTTTATAAATGCAAACAGAATGTAACCATTGTTTTTTTTTTCAAATAGATTCTTTGAATTTCAGCTCTTACTTGAAACTCTTTCAAACTGAACGCCTTTGGTTTACTTATTGCACTTGCCTTGTCTGGCATGAAAAGAAATATTGTTTGAATATTATTTTTTCACTAAAGTAGATAATTTGTTCTTGTCCCAAAAAATAATGCACACAGCCATTCATCATCACTAGAACACAAACACTTGTTTCATGAGTAATGTTTCGCTCCGGTTCAATTGGCAAGATATATTAATAAAATCAAGGACGAGCAAAACAATTTAAGCTGTGTTTAGGTTATAAAGTAAAAATGGGAAAGGATGAAATACTATATTCTCATTTATTTATCCACCCCTCTCTTTTACAAAATTTTGGACATTCAACATTGAGCATGAATCTATGAAATTCAATGTTCGGACAAATATGTCTTGGCTGGCAAATTTAATTGACCCTTTACAAAAAAAGTCAAATACAAAACAAATGATAAAATTAGAAATGTATGCAAATCTTGAGTGAAAACATGATTTAAAGACAAACAAAAGAGAAAAATAAGAATATAATTCTGACAGACCTGATAGACCAGAAGACTGGTGGTATTTCAAAAAAAGGGGTAAGACAGTTACAGGAAAAAAGAGGGAAAAAAAGTAAAATATATGGAACAGGGTTTCCAGTGATGCTGTACTCTTTACCAGGTCCATTTTAATAAATAATAAATTAACCACTTGTATTGAAACACGTTCAAAACAAGGTGACTGGTCAGTGCTCTTTCGAAAATCTGGATATTTTAGCAGGGTGGAAGACAGGAAGGTTGTGGGCTCAAATCCTGGGAGGAGAGCTATATCTTTGATTATGGCACTTTAGTCAGTTGGCTCCAGTAAAACACACTGCTGTATATAAGAGTACACATATGTACATCAGTCACACAAATGAAATGGGGAACTACATGTACGGGGTAGAAACACTGCTTGCCTTGTCAAATAAGGCTTTATTTACAGCTGTGTGCTAGGAACTGAAAAGCTGTTTGTTGGGAGACGCATCCAATGGTCCAGTCTCACAGAATAATAATAATAATAATAATAATAATAATAATAATAATAATAATAATAATAATAATAATAATAATTGCCTACACTTATATAGCGTTTTTCTGGACACTCCACTCAAAGCGCTTTACAGGTAATGGGGACTCCCCTCCACCACCACCATTGAGCAGCATCCACCTGGATGATGCGACAGCAGCCATAGTGCGCCAGTACGCTCCCCACACACCAGCTATCAGTGGGGAGGAGAGCAGAGTAATGCAGCCAATTCATAGATAGGGGATTACCTATCTATGAGAATAACCTCATAAGAGGTTCATAATACACAAATAACCCTTTTCTGTGTGTACAGTATTTGGGAGTTCTTGGGTTTGATCTCTGACTTCCCCTATCGTAAGTAAGTGGGGGTAATTTAAGTTGGCCAGGTGTGCTGATGTCATTGCCAACAGACTCACTTCCACTCTGTGGTGTCGTGGATGGCATGCACTTTGCTTGCAACTGTGGTAGAGGATATATCAGGGCTATAACAGAAGATCTGTGTTAAACTCCACCTTATCTGTTATTTGTTTTATAGCTGTATCTCCTAGTTTGTATCCCACCTTTGCTGGGATCCCATCTACACCCTCTGCCCTTCAGCTAGAACTCAAAACAATTGAGTTAATCAGCACCATGATCTTTTCCTCAAGCTTTGTTTCCAATCTGGTTGTCTGTTGACTTTATAAAGGCTAATCTTCTTCCCAGATGATGTTCTTCCAAAAAAGGCCATTAGGAAAGAAAGCTGCAGTACATGCTGACTTAGAAACAAAAATGTTTTGTAATTTGTCATGTCTTACCAAAATGTATATTGACAGACTAATAATTGAAGAATTTGTGGTATGTTTCCTTTAGGATTGAAGAATGCAGACAAAGCATTTTATCAGCTAGTTTCCCTATTTTTGTTTTCTTTAACAGTGATAGTGCTTTAAACTTAATTCGGTTTGTTTCTCATTAAATATTAGTCATCTTACTTTTTATAAATAGTTTGCTTAAAACAAATAGTCAATCAAAAGTCAAAAGTAACACTTAATATCTCAAATTAAAGTCTGAGGACATTTGAATTACAAATTCACTGTTTACAATAACAAGGGAAAGCATTTTCTCAGGGTAATATGTACAGTACAAAGCTGCTTACAAACCCAAAGGGAGCTTAGTATTGCCAGGGAATCATATTATATTTTAAAACAGAGAGATATTTTGGTTTTTTTTCTGGAGAATGCTGAATTAGGCTTTCTCTTCAAGCTCTGTATGTCAATTTAAAGCTTAATTCAGACAAATGCAGCACACCAAAAGTCATTACACTGTCAATATTAATAAGTGAAGGAAAATAACTCAAAACTTCCAAATATTGATTTACTGCTCTGAGCTCTTTCTGTTAAAATTCAAGGATAATCTACTAATATGATTTTCAGTGCGCGCCCTATGAGCATAGCCTTTCAAGAGTTCTGTCACAAAAATAAGACTTATGAATCCTAGTTCTTATGCAATATAATATATCATTTACACAATGTTTTCTCATGGCTGTTATTTTAACTGTTGAGCAGAACGGAATTGTACTCGTATAAGAAGGTTTGCTGGTGGTATTGTAATATTTTCATCTTTGCCAATTGAAAATACATTTCATAATCATTTTATACTCAGTATTCATGTATTTTTATTTGTGAATATGACATTACATTTTTCATGTTGAACAAATGTTTGAGTAATAACAGCCTGCAGCTTATTGTGTAAAAATGTCTTGACTGTTTACTAAAACAGAAAGATTATATATACTGTAGTGTATTCAGTGTTAATGTTTGCATGTTAATGATGCATTTCATTCATATTCAATATTTATTTTTGCAAAATATTCTCATGATGTCTGTAATACAATAACTGTAATACAATTTACGATAAAATATGGATGACCTGGAATGTAAATTATTTTTGAAATATTTTAATTATACACTACTATTGGTGCATACTGTAGGTAAGTATAAATCACACTTTTTGTAAAATAAACGTATAGGAATGGTTATTGTGGCATCAGTAAATGCACAAAAGATTTGAAAAGAGCAAGGGGTTACAAAAATGATTTGCAAGTTAAGTTTTATAACAGCATGTGTACTATTTCGCAAACAACTACTTAAATCTGTTGTAGACAAACTAGTCACAGAACTGCAGGCCAAACCCACAAACAAATCACCTTGCATTATTGAAATCTGCAATATCAGTTACAAAAACAACAAATATAGGGGTTAGAGGCTCTTTTCTGCACTGTAGTTTCAGAAATATATTCTCCTTTATTCCAATATGTACAGTATACTGTAACCAGTTTTTAACATCACGAATTGAAATGTTTCTATTTTCACTACCCAACTGCCTTTCAAAAATATGAATAACATCTCTTACTTTGAGTTGGTATTTCCAGAGCAGTATTTGCCTAGAGTTTGGTAACCATGTGTTTATTCTATTCTTCAAAAGACAAGCAAAACAAAATTGAAATCTCACACAAATAATAAATCATTCAGCTGGTTCTAATTTTTGTGATTACTCAATCCAAAATTGGACTGATGATGTTAGAGAACTCAAAAATATATAAAATTTGCATTGTTCAGAAACATGCCACTCACAAAGGCATCTTAGACCTACAGCAGGAAATAAAAAACTCTTAATCCTCTCAAGCTTGGAACTGTCAGTGCATTCTACCCTGTGAACACTAATACCATTTAAACCCCAATCCAAATTCAGTATGAGAAGTAAAGAATGAAAAACATTTAATACATTATTTTATCTTACAGGGTGTTTGAAAATGATTAGATTTTCCATTAAAGGGATGCAAATGTCAGTCTTGCCCTGACATTAACTGCTCTCATTGACGTTTTCTTTCAAAAGATACTGTACTTGTAGCATAAGTTTCCTAAAGCTAGAGGACAGTGATTGTTTTCTATTGTGACAGACAACAGAACATTATATTTATACTAAGAGGTTCAGACATTAATACCCTCAAGCTCTACGCTGTTTTGGCTGTTTTGCTGAGAAGATCTTTCTGCTCATGCTCTGGTCCTTGATCCCAGAATCCACCAGGTTTTCTATGTCTTCTTAAATTATTAACAGCTTTTCACCTGGGACAAGTGTTAAATTGATCCAATTAAGAATTAACCAGACCACTTTATCCCTGCTCTCTAGCCTTAAGCTGTTGATGATTTAAAGAGACAAAGAAAACCTGCTGTATATTCAAGCTCTGCCCTAGAGTTAGGAATCTTTGACACAGACTTTTATTCTTTTAATTTTGAAGGGGTGCCCAGACATGGCTCTTCTGAACAACTATCCAGCAGGTTTAATGATACACCCTCAAAACCTCACTTACTAAACAGTCGTATCATTTTGTTATTTTGACCACTTATAGAGGGGACTTGTACAAAGAAGTTTAGAGATTATTTAAATTGAAATGCCCTATACACTATAACTCTCAAGGTTGCCTTTTCCTGACATAATTGAGATCAATTAACTTGATCAAAACTAACATTGCTTCTCTGTCTCTATAAATTGATAATTGAAAGGTGACCTACTGTATAGGGCATGCTGGATTGTGGCTTTGCAGAAGCAGGGTGCACTATATAGATTAAGTTAACTTTATTGGCCATATACAATGTCTTGCATGAGGGAGAGAAGCTTGGGGTCAGAGCGCAGGGTCAGCCATTGTACAGCACCCCTGGAGCAGTTGGGGTTAAGGGCCTGGCTCAGGGGCCCAATGGAGTAGGATTCCTTTGCCAGCTGCAGGATTTGAACCAGCAACCTTCCAGCCGCAGTGGCACCACTCCAGATTTGTGTTGGGTGCTCCACTATTTTACAAAATGATATCATCTTCATGAGATTGCATCAAATACTTGCATTTCATCTTGTTCCTGTCACGATTATAGTCCCTCCTCCTTAAGGGTGCTCCAGCCCTTTCACTTTAGACTTAATTCTGTGCACCTGACCCCTGTTCCCAGCCCACCTTAAAAGCCAGGCGCTGACGTTCATCCTGGCTCTGCATCTGGTTTCCGCACCGTGCGAGTCCAGGACCTGGAAGCGCCTGGTCCCGTTAAGGTTTTAATCTCCGTTCCCGTTCCTGTTCCCTGTCTGCCGGTTCTGACCCGGTTCATGGTTTTAATTCCCTGTTTGGATGGATCTCCTGGCTATGGACTTACTCTTGTGTTTTTGGATTCCCTCTGTGAATTACTTTTGGATTGTTTGCCTTGGCCACACCTTCCCCGTGCACCAGCGCACTTTGGACACGCCCCCCTGTCTTCAGCCCCGTATTCCTGCATGACGTTTTCCTAGTGTTTCCCCACTTCTTCGGATTGTGTCGTCCCCATAGGGTCCGGAAAGAACTGTTCGTTACAGTTCCTAATATAGATCTCCGATATCCATTGCAAACAATAATCACCCCTTAATAGGAACAATTTTTCAGCTCCTACTTCTATTGAAAGATAAGGCAGGTCTTTTTTTTGGCAACAAATTTCAACCAAATTTATCTCTCCACATGGAAATCCCTGCAGCTTTCCATTTGTGCAGCCAGACCATGTAGACATCACTCAGGACTAATAATGAGAAATAATTTTGCCCACGTACAATATATCTTGTTGCAGTTTCACTTCAGTAACCATCTCCTCAGAATAAATCAGCTCTGAGTGAACACAAATTCATAAATGTAATTTTTTTCCTTTTACTAATGTGTTGAGATTAAAAGAGACACAGAATTTAGGGTGTGGGGTGAATTTATGTGAGGGTCTTGGAAAAAATGAAATCATTTTCACATCTCGTGAAGATGATTACTTTTGACCAGTGTTGAAAAGTAATTATTATGACATGAAAAGTTATTGGTGTCAAGACAATCTACAACTATGATTCACACCATAAATGTGAACTGACTTCCATTGCTCATACTGTATTTGCCACAGGAATAGCAAATAATAACGGTCATAACAAATGAGTGAAAGCACATTCTCTATTTTATCGCTAGTAAGAATGTGTTAACAGAATCCTTCAAGTTGCGCAATTTAGCTAGCAGTGCAGATGTGATCATTAAAACCCCAGGTTCCTTTCTGATCTTTTCAAACTTAAAATGAAACCAACAGCTGTAGAATCAAAAAGAGAAAAAAAACACCTGTGTTCATACTTCCTAACAGGTGGAATCAGAACTGTGACAGTGATGGCATTAAGGAATGCAACACACAGCTTTTTTGGTGTGAATTTTAGACTTTCAGAAAATTCTGTGTGGCCACAGAAAGTTGTAGGGCGCTGTGCTGTGTGAATGAGTTACAGCAGTATATACTGTGTAGACAATAATCTTGCACTGTGTGTCCAGCATCAGGACTATCGCTGTTCTGTCTTTGTACTGTACATACATACCTTAAAAAGAGATTTATTATCTAATCAATTAGCAGGCTGAAAGTAAAGCAATAAAATGAAAAAAAAAAACCAGATATATTCTGTAGTTTAAATAAATCCAAGGGCCTTACAGGCTGTGGATACATTTAATAATTCTTCAGTATTGAATTTTCCAATGAGATGCATGACCTTTCAATTGATCTGGTGTACAGAAAGGAACTATTTGACATACTACAAAGAATGTTTAAAAGTAAGGGAATGTGATTCATCTTTACATTATAGTGGGAGATTATTCTTTGTAAAATATATACTGCTGTTCAGACGTCTTAGTCTTTGCTTTGCTCCACTCTTTTCACTCTTCCCAAAAACATTGGAACATTGGTTGATCTTGATGTATGCTAGATCTGTATTTGAAACACACAAAGTGGCATTTCAGCTTTATGTGATGTGCCAATCAAATAATGTTAATGGTAAGGAACATCCAACAATGACTCAATTGAATTTGATTGGCAAATTGACAGATAATCTTGCTAAGTAGATAATCTTCTACACACTTCATGTTGGCTGCTCATGTCAAGTTTATCTTGAGTTGTTATGGTCATGGTTTTTGTAAATTTGGATCAGTGAGAATTTAAGATTGCTAAATGACAAGTGGGTTCTTCTCACCCACACTAATCTGTCATAATTGGTCTAAGATGTTATAATAGCAAAAGAAATAGCCGCAGCATAAGTAAATTATTGCTGGTACAGTACACGCTTACTGCAAGTTCTTTATAATTCTGAACATTGAACTATAATACACCAGGTTTATGAATTCCAACTATGGTTTGGTAAAAAGAAAGTTACAAGAAAACAGGCCATTGTATATTTTGCCCTTGGTCCCATGACAGTGACATTTTCTGATTTCATGGGCTCAATTAGTAACTAAAGCAATGGATCTGATACAGCCTGCCTGAATTTTGTAGTGTCATGGAAATGACACATCTTGAGTGGAGTTAACATCAAATCCCTTTAATTCCTCATGTTTTCAAAGGCTTTTTCAGTGTTTGCCATGCGTTAAAAATGAACAGCCATGTAAAGTTTGAACTCGTCAGTTATTTAACATCTCTGCTTTTTTATGATCCTTTACAGAAGGATGTTGATTGTACTCACTTTCGTCCAAAACTGAGCGTTTGTCAGAAGAGTCTGCCGTTTTCCCCAATTTTAGTTTTACCAGTGGGTGTTCATGTTGATGGAAGGAGTGGTAAGGCTCTCCTTGACGACACTGCAATTTCACAGGGAGGTTACTGTGGAGAATACTCTTGGAATTTGAAATACCAGAGCATTGTGTACCCAGGAGTCCACATCACCTGAAGAGCGCTTTGAGTGAAGTGTCCAGAAAAGCGCTATATAAGTGTAAGCATTTATTTATTTATTTATATTATTATTATTATTATTATTATTATTATTATTATTATTATTATTATTATTATATACAAAATAAGATGTTTCAATTATAGGGTTCAGTCTGTGCTCCAAACATGCACTGTTACTTAGTCTGCCTCTCAGGAACCCATGCAAATCTTTTCATTTTACAGCAAGCATAGGCAACCCTGGTTATTAAGGGCCTTATTTGTTTCTTGTTTTCTTTTAATCCCAGACCTTTATGACTTAATTAAACTGCTTAAGTGGATTCAAAATTCCAGCAGGTGTGCTTTTCAGGTCTTAAGCAGGTAAGAATTCGAAGATGCCTCTAAAATCTGAATGAGCCCTAGACTTGAAGATTGCTTACCCCTGTTTTATAGTAATGGGATTGTGCGCAGTCAGTAACCACATTGCTGAAGTTCAACGCAGATATTGTGATGCAATAAGCTGAATCCATATGTATATTTAGATAAATGTATATTTAAATAAATATCTACATACATTTAACATGCAAACAAATATTGGAACCAATAGGATTTGTTTCCTTTTTAATGCCTCTCAGTATACAAGCATTAATGAAGGTCCAGAAAAAAGAAGATTCTAAGACCAATTAGGTAATGCACATTAATTTTGGAGGATTTTGATAGCAGTGATTTAATATGCTTAAGATGGAGGAAAACCAAATTCTCATAAAGTCAACAAATTGATTGTACACTCAGATTAAGCAAGAGAGACAGCAACTCAGCTTCTCACACTAGATTAGTAAAATTGCTTTGCTCAAAAAATTGACTGCATCTTGCAAGAGCTTGACATGCTGTTATTGAATAAGTATACAGTGGCTTTTTTGCTTGATGTTTCATCTGCAAATTTGAATAAGTCTTGACTGAATGTCACACTATATCAATTTCAGAATATATTTTACCTCACAGATAAATTATGCCAAATGTATGAGTTGAGATTTCCACATACAGTCAGTGGGAAGTTCCTCTGAGTGTTATATCATTATCTCTTCAGAGTAGATTTTTAAGAAGGGCAGGCGCTCTGCACATGCTTTAATTCATATGTACATTAGAGTCATTTCTGGTATATGGGTCTCCCATAAGCACTAGTTACTTTTGCCTGGTCTAATAAATGTAAAACAGAAAGATTCCCTAAACACGTTCTCTGGCACTTCAATGTTTACCACAGCTTGGTAAGTCCCAAGTAGTAATGACTAAAACCCGTGAAAAACACCTATTTTAAATTAATGTTTTCCCATAGCTAGTCTTAATTAATTAATAGTGACTAGAAATGTAACACAAACATTGTAAGCCTAATTGTTGAATTGTTTTTCTAAAAGGGAGCAGGCAACAATAATCTGGAATAGTGCAGCTTAGTCTCTTGTCCTCATGGGGACTCCCTGTCCAGTGATGTGTTAAATTATTTCAGTGACAGTAAAAGAAGATAGTGAACACAATTCCGAAGATGAAGTGGTTGACTACTTCCATTAATTATTGTCCCCAACCTGTTAAAAAGAATTAATCACATCCCATCGTCTCCCCTTAATAAACAAGAAATGATCACTTTTACTTCCATGTATGAGCTGTATTAAATTATAAAACAAATATTCATAAATTGAAAATGCAATTGCATTAACAATGCTGGAGAAAATACATAGTATTTATGCTGTAATTCAAATATTACACTGTATATATATATATAAAATATTATATATTAATGATGAGGCAGACATTTGTACCTGAAAATGTATATTACTGTGATGTTTTTCTTTTGGTAGCATAGACCATATCTTAACTTGATTATGAATAGACAATCATTTAATAAGAGCTTGATTCATAATCCTTCCTAATGTTTCAGCTCTAAGGAGCTATTTATTTCAGAAAGAAAGCCACAGTCCTCACTAAGACATACCTTATCCCACTTGTGGGTGATTTAAAATAGAATGTGCATTGATGTGTGGAACGTTTCCTATACAAAGAGTGTATAATTATATTTCTAAAGAGGGTATTGGTTCCAATATTCATTTATAACATTTTTAATTCCACTCATTTTACATATAGTAGGAAACACATCACAAACCTTATAATGAAATCATAAAATATATTCACTCTTGTTAGATCATGCCACACGCCTTCTATTTCTAACTTGCAACATTTGTAATATGTGCATAGTACTTTTTTAAAAGTTTAGAATGGTCAAATTAGTTTTTCACACTCTCCTTATTTGAATCAGCAGTTGTGAATCAGCTCAGGTTCCTGCTACAGTACATCACATCTACAGTACATCTACAGTACCAGCTCCGGATAGATGCGAACATCCTCCAGAACGTACTGTTAGAGCTCCCTGTGTTCTGCCACGCCTTTCCCCCCAGCTTATCTAATGCTGCTTCTGGTTTTCGACTCTCGGCTTCCTCACGGCTTACGGCTCAGTTTCTGTTTTGTTTTTTACTTTTGCATCGGCTTGTTTACCTACGGTTTTCGGACCTTGGATTGTTATATCGACTACGCCAATGGAGATCATTCTGGTTTTCTGCATAGGGTCCTCACTACTATTTTCTAACTATCTGTCGTTTCGCACAACACACGTCCAACTAATTTCAGGGCGGTCACTTTTGGGCAGCACGCCAGAAATACCGCAGTTAATTCAATGATTGGTGTTGCTGCCTTATCTTGTCATTATCTGCATTTTAGAATATTTATCTTCATTTTAATCAGTTATATAGCAGTTTATATAGCATTTTAATAAGTTAAATAGTTATATATCAGGTATATAGCTGGGTAGCTGTGTCAGCATGCATAGCCTGCAAAGGAACAAGTCATGAGTTTATTCCATGCTGAAAAGATGATCCTCACACCCAAAGAAGGCTCCACAGCCGAAATGTTGTATTTTCTTCTCTTTTCAGCATGGAATAAACCTATTAGCTGTTCCTATATATAATTATATTGATTAAAATTCCACAAGTACAGTAAGTGCAAAAGCTTGGGACAACTATAAAGTCCGTATAAAAGTATAAGCTCCAAAACTGTAAGCTCTGATTATAGATCCTAAGATGTAACACAGTGAGTTACTGGAGCTAAGTGTGAAGACAAGGATGATCGTGCTAAACCCACTGCAAGAGTCTGAAAATTGTATTACTGTGTGTTGTGTTCCATAAATGCATTTTTCTCCTTTGTTTTGGATCTGACACAACAGTCATATGTGTCAGTATACCTGTAGATGTCTAAAGCATTTTGAGATTTTTAATAGCATTGAACCAAGGAGCATACTAGTTCTACTTTTAATGTAGTATATAAGTGCGGAAAGATCAACTCTCTCCGATTGGTAGGAAACATGCATTGTGATCTCTTTTCTAGAACCATCCAACTTATGCAGTAGGAGAAAAACATTACATATTTCCCACCCAAGTGGAGTGTGATAAGTGCTTGCTTGCTCTACACACAAAAACGTAATTGATAGGAACGCTGAAGAGAAAAATACAGCTACATATACTGAAAATAATGTAATTTTCTAAGCAACATCTACATGTATATGGCATTTGAATAATGGCAATGCGTCATGCAATTCGATGATCACCTCTAGTAAACTCATTTGTGTTTAAACTACTCAATCAGAAAAAAAAATATGAAGACACTGAAGCCAGCTGAACCATAGCAAATAATGGCAGTATCATAGTCTTTGTAAATTACGGCTGAAAACCATTAACTGACTCTGTCCCACCCCTTCTGAAAAAAATGCTTTGTGTTAGAATGATTGATTTTGTTTTCTAAACCTGTTTACCTTTTTAATGCTTCAGTGTGCAAGCACTCTTGTAAAACAATAAATGTAAATCTCTGCTCTTCAGGATTTAACCTCCCTTTTACCTTCCCTCATTCTTTCTGTCTTTTGCTTTTCCTATCCTCCCCTTTGCCTCCTATCCTTGCCATCTCTCCTATTATCCGGCACACCTTAGCATGGCTCAACAGCTGGATGTTATGTTTTGCCTTTTGTCTTTTGGGTGTTGGATTAACCTTTGCTTGTTCTTTGGTAGGTCGTAATCTGTAAAACATGTACCATATGTGAACAGTTTTAGCCACTATCTGTTTTTGTTTTATAGTACAGACCAACATGTATACAGATCCAGCCATTCAAAATGCACGAGGTACACTGCGTTAAAACGTGGTGGGCGTGGCGCATCAAACCACATGTTAAGTGAAATATGATAATAGCATCTGGAAGCACCTTGTAAAATCGCCACATGGAGCTAATAAAGCTTAACGTCTCACGTACAGCATTTGAGCTGTCGCCAGAAAATGCTTTGTTTCGAATCCCGGTCACTGCTGAGGGACAATCTTTTTCCAATTAAGAATTTAAGTTGTATACTCTTTAGATTTTTAATAATTTGAAACTATGTATTACAGCATGTTAATCATGTAACTAACGTTATTGTATAGATTTGGTTTAAAGTGATGGTCTTTAGCTTACTTATGATGTCTAAAAAACTTACTCCTGAATTCAGACTGACCACACTTTGTTTACCACAGACGTTTGTAATAGGAAGACCTACTGTAACTCTCATTTTAAAAACAATATCAATATTTGCCATACTCTTGGGATAAGAATATTGCAGATTTCAAAATGATCTACAGATACTCATTTAATTTTCTGTGCCATTGTCTGAAAAATTGGATTCAACAGGTATTCCAACTGCAACTAAATAAAAAGAACAAGTCTGGGTTTGACTTTTGTAGGAGATTTAGGATTTACAATTAAATTAAGCTTTTTCTTTGGATAATAACATCTTGACATTAACTGCATAGATCGAAAAATATATTTACTGTATTATAAATATAAAAGTCTGTTAACATTTTATTGAATTTTTTTTGGCAAGTAAACTGTGACAGGAAATGCCAAGTCACAGTTTTTTCTATCAGTTTAAGGCTCTTAAAAGTTTAAGGTCAGGAGATGAAATGTAAGAATTGTAATAATTTCAGTTGTGCAGCTTGAATCAAAACAAACTTCAATCCTCAGCTTTCGTTAGATCTGCGGTGATAAAATGTTTCTTTTCATTTAACCATAAATTGAGTGATATTAATTATTAATTAATTTACTGTACTAACACCACCCCTTCAAGGACATTTGCAAAGGTAGTTAGAAAAGAATCTTATGTTAATCAGAGCTTAACCAGAATCATTTCAAAAGAGGCCAGGGGATTTTCAAGTATTCACCAAACTAATTTGGCATTGATCATTTTTGCAGGGGCAGGAATTCTTCCCCTTAGAAAATGTGCACTGTAATTCAAAAATAGTTAAAGGTGATAATGAAGGATTTACCAATTTAACTGTGGTCGAGAAAAGCACCCTGAAGTTATTTTTCTTTTCCCCAATCACTTCGGAGAAAAGGCCTCGGCTTTCTGACTTTATAGCATCATTGTACCTCAGTAAAGATCCTCTCATAGTGTCATAGTCGATAAGTAATTTTGTGGCCTTTCACTTACATTCCATTTCACGACAATCTCTTTTCATTTGACGGATGTTATTGGTAATCCAAGGAGAATGCCGTTTAGGAAAAAACCTTAGGAAATTCCTTTTTAAGGTTTTGTTTCAAATTTCTTTTATGCCAAAGTAGCATAGTCTGAACTCTCACATATATGTTAGGAAAGGTGTTGCATTATCACAGATGAATGGGAGCAGAAGGCTGATTTAAAAGCACCTTTGCTCATACTTAATATTATCTCTGTATATCAATCAAAATAACATTGTTAGCGATTTTAGTATAATAACTCTACTATTTCATCAACAGATTTTTTGCTGTCTTTGTATTATGAAGTGCTTTCTGCAGTCATTTAGTCATTTAAACAGAATTTAAAATATTTAACAAGGAAAGGGCACCACTAACATGTAGGATCTCATTTTCAGTGCTGTCAATCCTTACCAGCATGAATGCAGTCGAAAGCCATTAGTCAACTGAACTTGTCCCATTTATTTGCTTTAGTGCAGTGGCAAAAATCAATTAATAACCACCTCATCGGGGTCTCTCCGCAGACTAACATTATGTTAATTAAAGCTCATTTCGGCTGAGTCACAATGCATGAGCTCTTTGTGAAATGGGGGACATAAGGACTTCCTTCATGATTATTAGCTGAATTTATTGAGCCATGTACAGTATACTAGATTTAATGGGGTATACAGCCACAGTCAGCATTATTAGATATCACCTCAAAATGTGTGTGCTCGACAAAAATTGTTTTCATACAAAGAAGATGATAGAAAACACAGATAGCCATGCACTATGCTATGAGGTGGGTTAAAATATTGTGCCTGGAGTACATAGATTTGAAGTTTTAAAGGATTAGATTAGAGTGTTAAAGGGGTGGTAGAATTTAATAATATAACAGGGCCCCTTGAATATTTAACATGCATTTATCAAAGTATTGCTTACAAATTAATGCAAATGTTATCACATTGACACATGTTCTGATCCCAGTTAACCCAGGTAATCTTTCATCAGAATATTTATCATCATTAATATTAGTAATAGTAGTAACACCAGTAGTAGTAATAATAGAAGCATCGGCAGTAGTGGTAGTTTACTACCTGTTTAATATAACATGTCTAGCCAAATTATACAAAATACTAGGTTTACTACATTGATAACATTGGATGATTTGGTTAGATTAAGCGTAATCTATTGTGTAAATAATGTAATACAAGACAAAGTCAATGGGTATTGGTGTTAAATAATGTAAAACGTGTTTGTTTGTTTGTATTTTTAAGGATGAGAATTTATTTGAGTGTAACTGAATATACTGTAGGAAAATGTCCAAAAAACATTTTTTTAGAATTTAGCATCCAGTTTTTCATGCAAAGGACTTTAATTATTGGTCAATTGTGCTGGTTGTGTAGGATATATGAAATGGAGAAGATTTGAAAAAAAAACATTGTGAATGTTTTTAATTTTGCACCAGGATTTAAATCTCCATTCCATTTGCAAAGAACATGAAACCTAAGAAATATGTAAGAGCTTTTTTGTCACAGTTGTACGTCTTGTAAGAATCTTATCAAACCCTGTCATTTTATTTGTCCGACAACCAGAAATTATCTAAAATCACATCCTGTATAACATGAATTATTTATACGTAAAAACATATAAAGCCCCAACTTAAGACTAGACCAAGTGAACAGACAAATTCGACCAAACCCAAATAAATTCAATGGGTGAATTTGTTTGCTTTGTTTCAGTTTTTAAAAATCATGTCTTTAAAAATCAAATTTGTCCCTAATTTTTGTAATAATCTAGACTTTTGAAAACTTTTACAAAAAGTCTACAAAATGATCAATGATCATCCCTTAATGATCAAATTATAAGGGATAATTTAGCTAACCAATTACTGAAAACGATATATGCTGAATGTTAATGGAATTGAGATAACCCTTGTGTCATTAGACTGTCCATGTATTTTTGCATTTTTTTTTGTATTTATTGAAGTATTTAATGATGGCTTGAAAGCTTTGTTCTTTAGTACTGATAATAATGACAACTGATATTGGGAAAATGTACAGTACATATCAACAAAAATCTTCTGGAGAATTATTTGTCAATTGACCTAACTGAAAAACAAAACTAATAGGTACATTTCTGCGAAAAAGAGATTTTGCATAATCTTTTAAACATGAAAGGTTACAGTGATAACAGACATTAGTGAGATCTGGCCGAATTTATTCTGTTAAATATTGAATAGATTGTTATTTTAAAAAAAAACAACTATTTCTATTACCTCGGCTCTAGCACCTTTTAAAGAAGGTGAAGTACTGAGTGAAATAGTTGATAAATTGATTTTTTTTCTCAGAGAGATATGCTGTATTTTTATTCTCACATTAGTGACAGCTTAAAGGTATTCGGAAGATGTCATTGTGAATATAGAAACTGGAAATGGCTCGTGGGGAAGTGTCAGAGAGACATAAATTGCTCATCCTTGATTATTGAGCCATGATAGCGACTTAATCTTGCAGGAGATAACACTCCTTCTGTTTTACATAAATAATCTTGTCAGCCTTGAAAAGAGGTAAACCAAGCAACATCTCTTAGGGAAATTTACTTTGACTGTATATAGTATTTCATTTAATGGCGTTCATAACAGAAGATTGGGAGGGAAGTTAGATTCTAATATCATACACTTCTGCTAGCCTTGTCTCGCACCCAGGTCTTCCCTTCGCGTATCTCTCTGCTGCCTGCCTGTCTATACCCTTGTAGGTAACTCTCCAGCTCACTCAGCACAATAATAAGACGAGATCACTTTATTGGCCATATACAATTTCTTGTATTAGGAATTTGTCTTTTCACATACCCCAGCTTGCTCTCCGTGAGACACACAGACAGGGAGAGAAGCTTGGGGTCAGCGTGCAGGGTCAGCCATTTATACAGCACCCCTGGAGCAGCTGGGGTTCAGGGCCTTGCTCAGGGGCCCAACGGAGTAGGATTCCTCTGCCAGCCGCAGGATACAAACCAGTAACCTTCCAGCCACAGGCGCAGATCCTGAGCCACAGAGCAACTGCACTGCCTAATGAGGATGGGGAGTAGTGAGCCGTACCAAATACTCTATACATGCATTGTCTATCACAGTGGTTCTCAAACGTTTTGGACCAAGTACCACCCCTAATCCAACCAAAGCATTCAAGTACCACCTACAAGTCATCTTCTCATAGGAACCCCAGAAATTCTCTCTTTTTTTACCAACATGAGCGCGCGTGCACACACTCACACATACATATAATAAATATTATAGTAAAAAACTTAATTTGATATAGCGCCTTTAAAGGTGGCTTCTCAAAGTGTTTTACAGAAAAAAAACATTAACAACAACTAATAGAAAAAGCACCATTTCAGTGAGAGGGGTGAGCCTGTTTAGTTGACCAAAGCAGATGTGAATTAATTTTTCGAGCCTTAATACAATTCACAACGGAGTCTAACATTAAATCGTCAGGCATTTTCTTGATGGCAAAGATCTCGCGGTGGATGTTGTAATGCGTACATTAATTTCTGGAGCAACCAATCTAATTCGTGCAACTACACCGTTATGTCGGCTTGTCATTGCTCTAGCACCGTCTGTACAAACTCAGACGCATTTTATCCAGTCGAGGCCATTCTCTTCGATAAATTCATTCAGAAGCTGAAATATGTGCTCTCCTGTAGTTCCTGTTGGTAGCGGTTTACAGAACAGAAAGTCTTCATGGGACATGCCCTCAAACTCGTATCTAATGTAAACAAGCAAATTGGCCAAATCGACTACAAACTCATTTAATTGCAGCGAAAAACATCTGCTCATCTTAACATGCTCTATCAGCGTACTTTTGATATAATCCTTCATTTCAATAATTCTATGAATGACTGTGTCTTTCAGGGGGAGGGGGGCAGCAGGTCAAGCTGTTTAGCAGCTTTTTCTCTACACATAATACATGTCAGCTCTTTTGCCAACGGTAAATAAGGTTCTTCAAAAATAGCGTAGCTTACCTGCTTTAGCAATCCGCAAGCTTGCATTTTTCCGCGTTTCCGTTTTTATTTCTGTATTTATTTAAAGTTTTTATTTCATGCGCATGGGAGCGAAACACAGAGACGCTCTGTGTATTTTTCTCAAATTAGAACAGTTCTTAAATATTTTTCTCTTATCACGCTTTCGTGAGCTCACAAGATTACCTGCGTTCGTAGCACGTATTTCTATGCATTCCTGTGTTTACAACGTTAGCATTGTTCCAAAATCACGCACATTCTCCTTTCTCCCTATTTGCTGGAGATACAGTAGCTTTTTTTAAATACAATTGGTCATTTGCATCCGTAGCACACATTCCTATAGAGTGGTATAGAATTAGAAAGTATCTCTTGTGTCCACTGAACTAGTAGCGCGCACTGTATCGTAGTACGTAGGCTGCGTATTTGACACGTATTAAAATACAAAATATGAAAACCCGTTCCGATTTTTCTGCGCACATGACACAGTTCCAGGGTCATTTGACTTACCACTTGGCGGCACTCCACGTACCAGTGCCGGTACGCGTACCAGAGTTTGAGAACCACTGGTCTATCACATTCATTTGGATCTAACCAAACTGCTGAGATTGAAGCTAGAGGATGGGGGAAAATAATTTTTTGTCATCATCCATTCATCTACTTTCTAAATGCCAGAGCTAATCCCAGCAAGCAATATGCTCAACGCAGGTAATGTTAAAATCGACATCTTAAAATCGATTTCTCACCAACTTCTTACTAATTTAAAAGGTTATTCCTAACACATGTACAGTAACTTGTAACTGTAATGGATTACTTTTTAAAGATAATTTTCCCCCAATACTGCCCACCACTGCATCTGTATACAAAAATATTATTCTTTAGCATGTTTGAAGGGACTGTTAACACATGTCAGAACACACTGCCCTGTGCCAAGCTAAACAATTAACTCTTTTCTGGACAAACTGAAGAACGAACTCACTTACAATCCCTTCCCGTGCAAAAACACATCTTTTTTTTTTAAACAATGGTGTTGGTCTGAAAAATACTTTGCAGATGAAATCAGAGGACTTGAGGAAGTGATCAGTCCTTCTTACATCACCGTGGAAAGCCTGCTCAAATTAATGTAATAAACTAAGAGAAGGGGAACATAAAAATCAAGTTATGGGTAAAGGAATTGGACATTTAGAGAACGGTATGCACATCTGATGGCACGAATTTTACTTTCAGACTGCAGAAAGTTTTATTAAACTAAATTTGTTAGAATCACAAATTAAGCCTCAATATCTGACTCCATTGCCCACTTCAGAATGAGAATGGGCAGAGAAGCTCCTTCACGTCCCAGAAATGCACGCAGGAGGTTTTGTTTGGATTGGAGGAGCTGTGCAGTCCTCACTGACATCACCACAAGCCTGCAGGTTTGCAGGGGGCCGCTGGCCTTTCTTGTAACTTTGTGTCCATTACTGATATCACATTTTCACTGCTACAAATATACATATTTAAAAGTAAGGAATACCACACATGTTGCAATTAAGTAATTGTGAACATTACTTACATACAGTATACTGTATGTAACTAATACTGTATAACATCTTATATAACATATAAATGATTATATTACAACAAAACAGGTTTAAAGTTGAAAAGTTTAATATTTTTATTTATATCAGATGCCATTTTATATCAGAACTGCATATTTTCTTGTTAAATAAATTTAAATATTATAGCTAACAGAATACACAACAACCCATACCCTGTGTTCATGCCACTCCTGACCATAAACAAATGCATGTCAAGCAACATTGAAACTTCACAGGTGTTTACTGGTTTAATGTCTGCTTTTTCCTCCTTGGCCATGATGAATACACATGTGTATATCATAAAGCGTGCTGGTTTTGTGTTGGGATTGCCCTTGTGTTAGGTTGTACAGCTTTGGTCCTGGAGGGGAGGGTTGTCCTATAGTATAGCTCAGGTCTTTATGATCTGATCGGTCCTTATTGTCTTAATGTAACCACACCCAGTTTGTCAGGTGCTAATGCTTTTAAAGAGACATAAAAAACCTACAGACACTACAGGACTGAAATCGAATCACCCTGTGTTAGGGTATTGCACATTTTGTTAACAGTCTCACTTCTTAGAGGGATTAACTCATGATAATATCCTGCCAAGTAAGTTGCAGAAGGTATTTAGTATCACTCTTATAATGGAAATACTCTATTTATTAAATTTATCCTCTTATGGTTAGACTGAGTAATTGATCTGAATTTTCATTTGTGAACAAAAATGAAGTTTCATCATTTTAAATGAGTATGACGTTTACCACTCAAAATACATCATGTAATTCTCTGTGATTATGCAGGAAATGTAAGACCCACATGGGAACTATAACTTAATTATGGAAATTGGTTCTCCTTTCATACTTTCAACATACCACTACTGACATTAATTCCCTTTCTGATGTGAGTTTCTGGGATAAGCTGTGTTAAACTTTTTAGTGTATTTCCTTCGCTCCAAAATAACTGTCAAGCATATACAATTCTTTTAAAGTGGAGTGGTCCCATGTTACTATAATTTATTGCTCAGCCCAAATGGCTTTGCCTGTTCTTTTCTTCAAATACTATATATGCCTAAAAAACTTTTCATTTCTCACTCACACTTATTTCAAGTACTTTTCATGAATGGAGATTCAATAGCAATAGTTCAGGGACATCTGGATCTGAATAGCAATGATGGCCCTCAATGAGAGGATTTATACAGATATTGCACTTACATTTGAAAATCACAAGAATTGAAAAACTCAATTCCAGGCATGTCCAACTTCTATGGGGTGCCCCACTATAATGCTGCAGATGTTATAATACAAATCTGGGAAGTATGCTACATTAACCTAAGAATTTGGTTGAGCCAAACACTTGATTAGATGAATATACCAATACTAAGGTATTCAGAACTTTAAAAATGTAGGAGGTGAGGCTGCTCCAAAAGAAAAATGGTTCTCAAAATGCACCTTACCAAGACCACACAGTTTTCACAAGGAAGATTAGTCAACACATAGATAAGAACACGAAGAGGGAATACAACACACACACACTCCAGCGTGGTGTGCTCAGAATAGCAAGGTCACACAGGTGCTCAGGAAGAAAGATGAGATGATGTAGCAAAGAAAAAACAATGAACGGGAGATTTTGCATCTACTGATAATCTGCCAGCCACCTTATCAAGGTGAAAAAGCCAGATGTACTATCAAGACTCACAGCATTAATGCATTAACTGAGGCAGAACATGGAGAACATTGAGATATTGACCAATGTTTTTTAATAAGGTTTAGTGGGGATTAAACAGAAGGAGTGGATTTTGGTGAAAGTCGGCCAGACAGCAGTGAGATTAGATCCTTATTTGCAGTTGAAAATACTTTCTATTCTAAACTTTTCTTAAGTTTCAAATCAAAAGGGCTTTTGTTGTTATCAGCCAAAACAATCATCAGAAATCAGTTTTCTGTTTTTATGCTTTATGAAGAGTGTTAGACTGAGGTCCTTTTTAAATGCAACAATTGATGATAGAGAAAAAATAACTGAGGATTCAGTATCTTTAAGGGCACACATTCCAAACAAAGACTACATGAATAACATGTAAATATGTGTGAACACCTTGGAGTTCAGTTGATCAGGGCATAATTTTAGGCTTCAATTAACCCTATTCTGTGAACAGTTTATCAGGAGGAGGGGCTGGAGGAAATGCAGAAAATATCCAAATGCTATTCCTGCAGAGTTTTGAATTCTGAAGCCCTTATTTTCTGGTTCTGTCTGCATCATATACCATATTTCAGGTTATTCAAAAAAAAGTCATACACACAAGAAGTAGAAGGGTACAGAAAACAGATAATTTGGGAATTGCATGTTCATAATTTCTTTATCCTGTTACAAAAAATACATTTCAACTTGAAATGTTACTCTGAAGAATGGCTTGTCTGTTAAGGTATTGATAATTTACTTTCAATGCCTTGTCAGTATCTAGGATGAAGTGAGAAATACATGTTTAGTTTTGTATAATAAATACAGGACTCTTGGTATATGAAGCAGTGATTATTTTCCCATATTTTGGGACACCAGTTTGTGATTGCCTTTAATAACAATGACAGTGATTTAGGTGTTATCTTTCAGCAATCAGATACAACTTATTTCCTTTGCATATCTTATTTTGCATTCTTGTTTCTCAAAACATGCCTTTGGTCCTCTAATACCTTTATGATGAAAATGTTTTATGTAAATAAAAGTACAAATGCTGCTTATTTCAAATAATTGTAATCATATATTTCCATAAGGCACAGTTTAAAGACTGGGTTGTCAAAAAAACAACAACAACTTGTCAACAAATCATATTTGTCTTCAATGTAAACATGTGTTTTATGCCAATCAGTGCAAAGATTAGAATAATCATAAGCAATATGTCCGCACTCAAAAGAGGCAAAGATGAATTTACAAGCTTCCTTTTTCTGAAGTCAACCTGAATGTATGCCTGGTATCATCAGCTTTACATCTGATTATTGACAAATGTGCACATTGCAGTGCCAAAATGTTATCTTCTCCTCGTCTGTTTCATTTTAGTTACACAAAGGTCTTTAACGAACATCAAACATCAGTTTTCACATATGTAAATACTGCGAAATACAACACATTAGAAACTTATTTGATAAAAATACAGCTACTCTGCATGGAGATGTTGAAATGTGGCTAATGACTTTAGATACTTTATGCTTAATGAATAGCATTTAAAGGTCTAGGATGACCCTTTCTGATCTTGGAGTGCTCCAGTCAAAAACAACGAAGGGGTTTCCTTGTTCAAGGTATTATAGGGAACAATTTAAAAACATTTTCTGCAAGTGATTTACTAAATTGTCTAATTTAGAGATTCTGTAGTACAAACAGTTTATACTCTTCATCCTGCATGAACCAGAACCATCTTGATTGAACAAATGACTTGCTTAATGAATCAGTTACGGACATACAGTATTATACACAAATGATGTTTCCAGTGATTAAAAAGATTTCTTGACATAGACGAAGACCCTTTTTTCCAGCATACTATATAAATATATCCATAAAACGTCCATAAAAAATGCATCACAACAGATTAAGAAATAAGGTATTCACTGATTCATTCAGTCCGCACAGGGACTACAGAATCAGTTTCTATAGAACAGAAGTATAGAAGTTCAGTAGTATGCTGTATGTAGAATGCAGAGTTACCATACCACATTGGTTGTATTTGTTGACACACCATTCTACCATTAATATTGTTCATGATATGCAAATAACTCACATATGCTGCTCCCGGATTCTTTGTCATGTTGCCACAGGGATTAAATCCCTTTTCTTTTGTACAGGAAAAGAATGCTTTGTCTAAAGTAATGACAGATTAATTCAGATTTTTTATCCTTTTCCTAGCAGAATTTCAGCAACATTTGTAAGCATCCCTGTAATTTCTGATTGCCATCAGGTGCAGACATAAGTAAGAGAAAATTTTGGAAAACAGATTAAATATTTCTAGAAATGTCATTTTATTCATTTGAAAAAAATGTGTATGCCCAAACTTCAACACTTCCTCAAAATTTGAATTTAACTTTGCAGAATTTTAGGCTAATGGATTTCCTTTCTTCTTTTAAAAATCAATAGTGTAACGTGGCCCTGATATTTATGCTTTTGCACAGTTCCTTACAGATGGGTTAACCTTTGTGATATTGCAAGCTAGGTTTAAAAGAAGTAGTGTCAAATCTAATAAGATTTAGGAGCTACAGAGGCATATAGTATAAAGCAGACATGACCTGACAAAAATAAAGGTCAATCCTTATGTTAGCAACTGTGACTTTTGCATTGTCAGATGAGAAAAAATATCATTTTTTCCACAAAACAAAGGAAAAGATGAGCCTTTCCCAAAACTCACTAAAGCCTTGGAAACATGCTCAGTAGGGTGAGTGATGTGACATCATTTCAAAAGTCCTGCAGATGAGCTGGTGATATACTGTAGAATAATAACTACCTCAGAGATTCACATTCATGTTGGCTTTTCAATGTGTGTCCATTAATGTGTTTTTCTTTAATACATTCAATTTCCCTTCTTTATTGATGCACAAATAAGAAAGAGGCTCTGTGAGATCATCTTTCAAGATATCTCTCAAGAATAAACTGTGTTTCAAAATGATACATATGCCTTCTTTTTAACAGCAGTTGTGGAACTCATTCTTTATGACATTTCTATTATTCGATTAGAAACACAGATGTTTGTCTGGAAACAAGGGGCTTCCATCAATGCTGTCTATAAGACGTTTAATAAAACAATGTCGATGTCCACCTTGAATAGTATTTTTCTGAGGTCTAGTGGAGGTAGATAGGGTTTTCCAGTTATGCTGGTTGAAAAAATAGCCTTACAGATATTATTACTGGCATTATTTACAGTTACTGTCTGTATTGCTTGGCTTTATGCTGTAACTCAAGAGAATGATATTTTGTGTATTTGCTGAGCCTTGGTCTAAAATTTCACCAATAATGATATCATTATATATTTGTTGTTCATTACCTTTTATAAACTTGTGACTATTAATTGTATTGTGTATATGGACAAACTGATTTTTAATTTCTGAAAAATAAAAATCCCCTTATGTGATGACTATCTTCATATCTACAGTATCTCTGTTCTTGTGCTTAATTTCTCTGATAGTGTATTTATATCCTATTTTGAACAGTATATCGTAAAGTTAAGGATTTACTTTTAGTTATTTTTCTTTTAAAGTAAGAATATTCTCCAAAGTTCAGGGATTTTTATTTATGGTTTATATTTTCCTATGCTTCCATAAATTTCCTATGTACGTCTCTATCTGTATCACACAAATATTGCATTAAGAATAAGGTACATGGTTACCTGTATTTTTAAACACATTCTTCATTATAAATAGCATCTCCAGGGATGTAAATTGTGACTATAAATTAGGTTACTCAGGAACTGTATCAGAAATATAGCACACGGGGGAGTGTTATTCTCAGAACACTAGTCTATAAACTTGAAACTGACTTTCTGTCCCTTGAGGTCTTCATGAATCAACAGATGGAATTAGATGGATGATAATGTCTTCTACCCATCTCGATGTGGAGTTTCTTAGTCTTCTATAAACTTTGTTTCTGAAGAAGCTTCTCAATGAAAGCCAAAAGCACCCATGTGGGAGACAAAAATATTTTACTGTATTGAAATACTTGTAAAATACCATGTACTGTATTATTAGTGCTCCATTCTGTAATTATGCAGAACTGATTAAGATGTCATCTGAGAACTGTGATATTTCGCTAGTAAATGTTAGAGCACAAATGCCCTTTTTGGAGCACTATCTCCTGAGATAATTAAGAGTGTACTGGACAACAGATCTATGGTATGCACTGTGGGAAGTACAGTACTTCATTCTGGAGTTGGATCAGGATTCCCTACATGTGATGTAGTATTGTTGTAGTTCTGGTTTTCTTTAATTTGGTGATGGCAGAACACAAGACAATAAAAACTGTGAAAGAGAACACAATCATTCTAGTGGCGCTTGTGTAATGGTGTACAGTAGGGGGTCATTATTGGTACTGTAACTTTAGGCAGTTTGATGTTCCTGATTGGAATCTCACTAACAGTATTTACAGCCCCGTATTTACGCCTTTCAAGTCCTAGACTCCTGCCTCAGGCTTGGCTGTCTGCATGATGTGATGGTATATTTAGTGTTCTTCTCCAAAAAATGCTTTGTGTTCATTGTTCCTGTTTCAGATACACTCTGGACAGTCTGAAAGCAACTCAATTGTATAAAAAATGTCGCATGAAATAGAAAACATTTTTTTTAAAATAAACTTTCTGTGTAGAGCATAAATACAGAACTCCAGTTCATAAAGACCAGAGTCCAACAGTATTTCTATTATTATAGAACTTTATAATAGTTCTAATTGGTCTAGTTAATCTAATCAATAGCTCAAATGGCTCCATAATCTAATGAAGAACTCAATAGGTTATTAAGAGCAGAGGTGGAAAAAAAACCCATAGATCCTGTGACCTCTAGGACTCAAAGACAGTCAAAGCAAAATATAATATAGAGGGGTTTTACGTACAGTAGAATATTTGTCTCCTAGTCTTGCTTCATGAGGTTTATATTTAAATGATTGTACAATATAATATGACTACAGCTAGTGTAATTCTATGTTCACTAAATAATCCAAATATTTAGAGTAACAAAGGCCCATTGGTTTGTGTTTTGCACTGCTGGGGAAACCCTCATTAAATTAATGTTAGGACAAACAGTAGCAATATGGTTTGTTTAATTATTTGGCTTCTTAATGTGTCCTGGAAGTTTCAGTCTACAAATTCATTACTTATAAAGTGAAAAAATTAAAGTTTTTGGTCTGAAAGTTGATGTGAATCTCCTGGCTAAATCTAGTCAGGATGGTAAGATGGTGGCATGGGTGTGGTAAATGTAAAGAGCTTGTCCATAACAGCTTGACGAAAAAGTGTCTACGATTATAGAAATAAAATATAATCATGTGTATTAAAAATAATACACAGTGAGTATCGAAGCTATGCTGTGGTAGAATTGTATGACTTCTAAAAGCAAAAGATGCAAAAATCTTGCACTCAAGTGATGTGCATTTTATCACCAATTTACTTTGTCTTTTACTTAAATGGCATCATAAATGAATAATTTCCTTTGAAAGCTGGAAAATAAATAAAATAAAGGAGAAAAATGAATAAAGTAAAGAAATACTGTAGACCTATGCTCTAAAAAGAAAGTTTATTTAAAGTAGACCATAAAGTAGACCATGCATTTTTTATGTAATGTGGCATAGTTCATCTTGTTTTACTTTCAGACTGTGCTGAGGGAATCTGCAGCAGGAATTAAAGCATTAAAGCTTACGATACAGAATTAATGAAGAGACACTGGTATCTCCAATTACATGGGACTGCTGAAACAGAGGGGAAAATATATGAGAAAAGTTACTAAAGTCTGTCAGCTTGCAGTACTTAACACAAGGACAAACTTGGAATGCCATTGGCAGTGTACACAGAGCTGGCAAGAAATGACTGGGGAATTCTCAGCCTCAAGGGATCACACTGCTGTTTTCAAGGAGACGTTATTGGGCTTTTATCTGGAAATGTGCCAAATGGTCAACCTTTTCGAAAGAAAAAGAGCTGTACCTCACCAAGACCTCTCCATAGCTGACTGAGAGACTACAAACCAGCTGTAGCCGCTAATTGACAGAAAACAAAAAGAGGGAAAACGAGCCACACTTTTTTTTTAAAGCAAAGGTCTTTGTGGGAGGACATGAAACAGCTACAAAGAACCTGAGATATCAAACTGCAAAAATGGATTTCTGATAAATCATAAATGTATGAAATAATTCTGTTTATATTAGTTTCTATCGTGTATGTATTTTCCAACTTCAAAGGAAATAAATAATTTATGATACCATGTCAATAGAGGATATGAAATGGTTGTGTACTATATGAATGCTGATTGTCTACTGTTAACAGATAATGGATTATATATTTAAATTATTCTATTATTTCAGCTGACACAACACTCCCATACTAATTAATTCAGGCTCTAAATCATGTTAAATTATTTTAGGTTTATTCACTACTGCTGTAATTACAATATTATTCAAGTCTTCAAAATGGCTTTTGTTTTATTCAGTGTCACGAGATTAAAAATAATATCAGACAGAATGCTTTATTCTTTCATGCCAAATTCTTGAGCTCACACTGCAGCTCTTGAATCGAGTTGTGGTGGAGAGCTTAGTCGTGAGAGAATTTACCGAGCAACACATGCAGGTGGTTTGGGCCAAAGTTAAGAAAGGAAACACTTTTGGTTATCAATTAATAATATACAGTATATGGTTTTAACACTAAGATAGATAATCACAGTCTTAAAGAGACGATTACAAATCTGTAAAGTAGATACTCAACTATGATGGCGACGGAAGGCGAATTAGCTTCGGATGACTTATTAGGTGGCCTCCTAAAGTGACTCAAAGTCTCAACCATTCCCGTAATATCTTTATTATCGACATTGATGTAATAGATACTGCATGTGGACAAAAACATATCCCTTGTTATGTTGAGAGGCCTGAAGTTAACACTGAAAGCAATAGTGTTTTTAACTCCGCTCAATACAATATATTTAAAAATATACAGTATGTATGTAATACAATGGGCTGTCAACAATCTAGAATTGGATTGTAGTAAATTACTTACTTCTTTCTGATACATACTAATAGTGTGGAAATCTATCTAACTCCTTTACTTCACTATAAGGTTCTTGGTGGTTGTCCACCAAGTTGTCCCTCTTTTATAAACAATTTCAAAAAATGAATTCTGGAAGCTAAATAACTTTCTATTAAAAATAATAATATATTACTGTAAAATATTAATGTATGCTAAGGACGATGTTTTATAGGAAAATTGTGAACTACATTTTTATATATTCAGTGAGAAGTAATGCTGAATTAACTGAATTAAGAGTAAATAAATAACAACAACAATAAAACACGATCTTAGTTTTTCAGATTGGAGCAGTATTACTGCATTCCTATCATTGATTATACGTAATAATCCCAAAGAAATGGTTAAATTTTCTTTTGTCTTTTACAAAAACACACAGAAACCAAATTTAAATCAGAATTTTAATACTGTTGATAAATATGAAAATAATCCTGCAACTTCTCGTGTTTTTAAACATGTCACTAAATCATATCGATCACTATTGGGTCTTTCTGGTGATTTTGCTCACTATTTACATGGGTATATTTAGTATATTTACATATTGGGTGTTCTGTGTTTAGATAGCATTGAATGTATTTATATTAGCTACATGTTGCTAAAAATATAAAATTGGTCTTTGATGTCTTGGATTGTTCTGATAGTTTTTTCCAAAATTGTATTCTTTTGTGTGATTTTTTTAGAACGTTTTACATCATCCTATATTTATAAGAACAGTTTTTCGCTCACAGAATTTTTGTTTAGAACAACAAATATATTGTTACAAATAGACATTGTGAAAATACAGAATATCAAGAATAGGCTGAAAGGATTAATCAAAATGGTGAAAAAAATATTAATTCAGAAACATGGAGCTAAACAATTATTTATTAATAATGACAATACACACACTAAACAACACACAACATAAACAACTTGTATGCAAAATACAAGTTACACTATTTATAAACAAGAGCTCTATGTCCTGACAACCAGAAAATCCCCAGACTGCTACTACTGTATGTATACAAATCCTCTATAATACCTACAGTACACAGGGCAACAAGAAGATAAACCTGCCTTCTATACCAACAGAGTACGACCTACAATTAAGTTTCTTTCTGTAAACCCAGATGCTACAAAATGAATGGGATACCTATAGTACCTCTCTATTCTAAAACTGCATCCACTAACCAGGAAAGGCTGTTTTTAAAGGATTATCTATTCAGGATATATGAGTTTTCTAAAAGCAACAGTGTTACGTCCCCGTGTGTGTCCGTATGTTTTGTTTTTCCCCGTCCCCCTCCCCCATTGGTCCATCATTACATCATCGCTGCAGCTGTGACATCATTTTCATCTCACTCCAGGCCAGTCAGAATCCAAGATGTACAGTTCAAATACATGAAGAAGTTCGACTCCATTAGCTTTCGGTTAGCTTTTTCGCTTCGGCTTTGATGGCCTGTTGTGATGACCTGTGTTTTGTTGCTACCTTGCCCTTTTCACCTTGCTTGTGCTCATTTTGTTACCCTATTCCGTGCTCGTCTATTTTCTTCGGTGTTACCTGTTTCCCATAATAGTGCGATTGGTTCACTCGTGTTGTGTTCTTGTTAACTGTGAACTTGTTGTACACCAGGGGAGAAGGTACAGGTAAGGTCGTTGGGTTACATTGTAAGTGTACGTAAGTGTGCGTGAAGACGCCGAACACCCTTTTATTTTTGTTTGTGGGGGTTAGGTTAGTCCTCGCTGTATTGGCTAGATCCGTTTGGTTTTGTAATTGTCTTTCCTTTGGCGCTGCTCAAGTTTCTTTTCCCCGTGTTATTGTGTCCTGTATATGCACCACTCACTTTTTAAATTAAAAAAAATAAATAAATCACTACTGCACCAAACTTTTGTCAACGCTTCCTAAGTCCCTCACCAGAAAGCCACCTGCATCCAAACCCATCCTAAATGTTATAACCCTCTACCCCTAGACACCTGGGGTCGTAACAAACAGAATAGCAAGTTCTCTCAACAAGGTTAGAATATTTAACTCAGATATGGTCTTTATGGATGAGCTAGACAAGGACCTCTTGCCTTTTGCCTTCTGTTTTTCTGCCATGCCCTCCTGTCTGCTGGAGCCCTTCTAAAGCTGCCTGTTTTTTGCTGTGTCCCTGCACTGTTGATTGACACTTGATCATTGACACAGAAATTAATTAACCAAGACAAACCAGACTATTCCTTTGATCAATGTACCGTGTCTCACACCTACCACACCAAAGTTTTAACTGCACATCAAATTTGATAACTATATCAAGTTTTTTTTTTCTCAAATGCTTAAATACTTCTTTGCTAATAGCATTTCATCTACAGTATAACACCCATGCTACTGGCTTTTTTGTTTTTCTTTGCACAGGGAGCAATTAGCATCTATGTCATTACGAAGATAGACCAGGGAAAATGACTGAATCTACCATTCCTGAAGCTGTAAGTCTGCTGAATGTGACAAGATTCTTTTGAACAATTCATTAAGGTAATGTAAACCACAGTGGCTCTGCAATATGTTTTGTTTTCTGTTTCACCTTTCAGCTTTCTCTCATAAAAATGCTTTTTTTTTTGCAATAATGCCCAAGACTGTTCCTGAAGGTGAGGGCCTCTTTGTTTTTTATTTGTTTTTATAAATGAATTGTAAGGTTTCACCTTGTCTGACAGAGAACTTTGGAGAAAGGTGAAAAAAAAAATCCCCGACTGTCTGCCTTACACTTGACTGTGAAGCTGGTCTTGCATAGCAAACATGCAGGGTGAGGAAACATTTTATAAAGATTGCAATCTATTCCATCTATAAGGGAAATTTACATTGACTAAATCAAGAAAAAGCATGAAAATATATTTTTTCTCTGTTTTTATTTTGAGCCTGCAATGCTTGTGAAACAAGTCTTTTGATCTCATCAGAAGTTATCTTGTAATATGGCACATAATGCATAAGCATGATTTTACAGACAACATGATCTAAGAGCTTTTTAAAGTAATAAAACATATGACCAAGGCTTTTGTTCTGCAAGACAATAACCTCATCTCTTTTCTAAAATCAGAACTGAACTACAAACATAGATCAGGCTTTGCTCAAAAAGCAGTAATATGAGTTCATTTCTGATTGTATCATGAGGAGTTCATACATATACATTATCCTTTTACATCTGAACTTCATCTTAAATAAACTGGAGTAACGAGATTGACTAACTTATGACAGTTTTAAACACAATTATACAAATGTTATGTATTGTATTAGTTACAGGCTTAGTAAATCCCAATCTATAATCTTAAAGCAGAGATCAGGGAAAAATCCCTGGTGCCACATGCAGGAATTGTCACACCCAGCAGCACCAGATACTTCACACAGAGATAAATGTTCACTTCACTTACATACTGTATGCTGGCAGTATGAAGCTGAAAGCAAACTCTTCTGACTGAGTGCTAAAGTATATGTAGGAAATGTAAGAATGAAGAAAACCTGAAAGGTTTCATTCTCTTAATGAAATAATGTTCTTCTTGATCCAGTACTTATTTAATTAACAGGATTCATGAAGTTATCACTTGGTAACTTGAATGATTCAATTTTTTCCTAATACGAGTTGTTTTCTTCTTTCTCCCTTTTGGTATTTTTGGCTGATACTATAATTGGTATTTGTGCCACAATGTGCAGTTTGCTATTACAGCAGTGTCTGCTGTGATTGCCTATTCACTAGAACGTAATACATTAAAAAATCTGTTTTGATTATAAGATAATCTACTTTTATTTGATTGCTCCCTTATTCTTTTTTTGTGAATTTCTGGGTATGTTTTCATAAATGGCAGATTTATGTCAGTCCTTGACATCCTTGATCGAACAAAAGGGTTATCTAGGAAAATCTGTTTTTTATACTTCTTGATATACAGTATCTTGGCTCATCTCACGTTAAGCTGGCCCTCAGTGCACATGACACAGCAATTGGAAAGTACATCAATATACTGTACAGTCTTTCAAACTCCCTGGATCCTTCATTACCATAACCTCCTCAGTGTCTTCGCCGGCTATGATCAACGTCCTTAGACTAATGTCATAGCTCCAGCAGGTATGATCACAATATGATTCTGGTGACATTTCAGTTTTAACTACTGTACCTTGAATCCAGTACAACATAGCGCAGTGAGTGACTACAGCACTTCAAAAATGTGGAAAGCTGTCTGATTTTCTACATCTCTTTCTGTCGCCTTATGTTCTTATCTTCCTTCATCTCCGGTGAATTGACATCAGCCTTATTACCCTGGGGTATTTCTATGCTAATTCAAATTTGTGCACAGCACAGGGTGACCTCTACTTATTGCACTAGTATATCCATATTATAGCTAAACTAAGCTAGGCCTAATATATTGCAATAACATGTCTGTCCAGGAATCAGTAAACGTTCAATGAAAAAAGAATTTCAAGGAAAAGGCCAATACAAGAGAAGCTTGTAGCACTGGGATGAGCCGTGCTACCAACGGTGCAAATAAGCACATTACTGCTTTAGGATAGAGCCAAACCAGATAACCAGCGTGCTAGGCATATGTAAGTGCCTTTTCTTGTTCTAACACCTAAGCAGAAGACAATCACGCCATGTTGTCTACTGTGATAAACAGCACATCGAGCAACAGTATTTATAAAATATGAAAAATTTAAATCCATGATTCAAATATACTCGCTGAGGAGGTCAAAAGCATACATAAACACACAAAAGGTTTTATCCGTTCTCTTTCCTGTGACATTTGAATCTTCTTTTGAAATTATGTATCTCTGGACAACTACTTTGGAAAATTGAAAAAAAAAAAAACACAGAAGTGGAAAACATGCTTTAATAGGTGCCAAAGCACTGTATTTGTATCTGTTTATAGCATTGCAGTGCACTTTAGGCATAATCATTCCACTAGAGGTTTGTTTTATTATTTATCTTTGTGCCAACTTTTGAAGTTTTTGGCATAGTGAGTAACTGGAGTCTAGTAAGAAGAGCACTACTGAATGCAACAGATTCAAAGCATTGGAAGTTATTGTAAATATCATCAAGGCTTATGTCTGACATTTTTTATTTTAATCAGTGTGCTGTATAAGATCATAATGATACAGTCAGTTCTCTGAGAACACAAAAGAAATCCAGTAGAAAGCAAAGAAAAATAAAAAGCAAGAATATGTAGATTGGTAGAGGCACCTTTGGCTGCTGCTAATTTTTGATCATCTTCCAGTAAATGGCACATGGAGTTGTTGCAATTTGTGTGTATTATTTTCTTTGCAAACTTGCTCAAACTCTGTCAATTTGATCGGGTATTGTTGACAGACATTTTCAAGTCTTTCCATAGATTTCATTCAAGTCTGGAGCTATACTGGGTCAGACATTTATGTTTTCTTGTTAAAACACTGCACTGTACAGGAGCTCTGGCCTGGTGCTATACTGTAGGTCTATGTGCTGCTGAAAGGTGAATTTTCATCACAGTTGTACATCTTTAGCAGAATCAAGACAGCTTTCCTCTACAGGTGGCTTGTACTTTGCTCAATTCATTTTCCCCACAGTCTGGACCAGCTCCTCAGTCTATTCTGAAAAGAAGGAGCCCCCTAACCTATTACTGCCAACACTGTACGCACCAGTAGGGATATGGATGACTGGGTGATGTGCAGTGTTTGGATTGCCCCAGTTGTAATGCTTTGCATTTATGCCAAAAAGTTCAAGAGCTGTTGCATTTCACCACAAATCCTTCTGCCACAAGTGCGCAATGTGGTATCAGACTCCTTGGTGGATTTGAGATAGGTTTTCCAGTCTGCCATAATCCTTAAGATTTCTAGAGCGATAGTGATGGTAAGGACATTGTCTCCTGTCTTAGCCATTAGACTCTGTAGCTTTCCAAGTCATCGTTGGCCTCATGGTGGCATCCCTAACCTCTTTCCTCCTTTCCCGTCTGCTCGTGGGAGGGAATACCATGGTATTTATGGTGGTCAATGGAGTGATGTTTGTCCGAGAGACGCTCAAGTACTTAAAAAAATCTAAACTTTCAATCCAACACTGAATTCGTTAGTTAGGTTGGTTTTCAAACAAGTTTTTATTTTTTTTTTTATTCAGAAAAACATAAAGAAAAGCCAATATCCTCTTCAACTGGTTTTGAAATAAAAAAGCATAACTTGCAGCTGCGGAGCTCAGCCCGAGAGACACAGCTATAGCATTCATGGCTGTGTTGTAGATCAGCTCTGGACTGGCGATGCAAATGGAAGAATTCATTTTGACAGCACATATCTCAGGGGATGTCTAGATCCCTATGGTTTTGCAGAGGCAGCACAGGAGTGCAGGGACTAGTTAGAATAATGGCAATCGGTGGAGTCCAACTGGCATATACTGTACAAATAAACATAAATAAAGAATGGTTGTTCTGTTTCTAAAAACAAAAACACAACTCAGGCACAGGAAGTACAATTATGTACATGATACATACCGTTTGTTATTTTGTAATGCCATAGTATGGAATACCTTGTCAATTCATGATTAGAAGTATATTTTGATATATTCTCCTGCTGTGCAAAGTATAGAAGAATCGTGCTGAAAGAACCTGGGGTTTTGAGAATTTCTCATGCTAGTCTCGTTGTGTTTAGCAATAATAGCTTCCACGGGCATTTAGCATGAGAACATGCATTGAAAATAACGACTGCAATTTGGAATGTCTGATTTTGAAAATCGCAGCCTTGCAGAAAATAAGTATCTAGGGGAAAAAAGTGCATTTTAATTTAAAAGTATAGACCAGAGCTGCCTATGTGTTGTGTTTTTGACACAAGGTAAAACTTTATAAACGGGGTCTTATGCAATTGTCTTTGTACTGTATATTTATGCATTCAATTCTTAAAACATCATGTGAGTAGACTCATTATTGCTATATAACACCTTGTTTTTGTGCATGTTAAATAGAAAGATGATTACATTTATAGGATGTAGGTTTTATTGTATTTCAGCAAACATTTTAGTTTTTATCTTGACATAATGAATATTTACATCATTTTCTCTGATATCTACTTTTAAGGATTTCAATCTAAAATCAATCTAAAATCCTTAAAATAATGTAAAATAAACAGGAACCTGTTTCATTCCAGATTCTCCTATTAGTCTAAAAATATATTTCAGTTTGAAATTAGTTTCTGCTATGAAAGCACAGAGTATAAACTCTTTAGAGGAATAGATGTTTTCAAGTGCAAGACACATTCTGGAATATGTTTCTCCACCTATGCTAAAATATCTCTTTATATAAATACACATTTGTAATCTTTATTTAAAGAATATCTTTGCAAGTTTTTTGCCCCTTGACAAATTACTGTAGATTTTTTCTTTCCCTTTTCTGATTGATTGGAACATAAAAACTGCTTACCTCCAGTGGTTGCTAAGTTCAAGTCTGTTTCTATGTAATTCCAGTTTAATGGATGTCTCCTCTGGGAACTATATTGCTATGTAAAGCACCTTCGTTTCTTTCAGAAGGCTCTTTTTCTAAGAGACAGGATCTTGATTGAGATGAACTTTAATTAAGATAAATGGGGGCTGCTTAGTCATCTGTTTAATGGGATGCAGACATGATGAGTGTTACATCCTTTCCCAGGATGGCAGAAGTAATGTGAAATTACTATTTTGTTATTGAAGGCACAAATTAGATTTGTGTACAAATGTCAAGCCCACCTGTGCTTTAAGTGCATGCTTATTAAAAAACCTCTGATATAGCATCTTTTCTTCAAGATCGCAACACTGCAATAGGCAGTGCTGATTATTTAACTTTTTATAGCCTCTAGTCAGCAGAGGCAATTAAAGAAAACTGTTGACCTACACCTTTCAAACCTGGAAATGATGGCAGTTTATTCAAATAAAAGAAAATGGAAGAGAAACCTGATTAATATTTTAAGAATTTAAAAATGCATAAAAGACTGACAAAAGTTGAAAGTTTTTTTATATATATAGACTGACAGAATTAGGAGAAAGGTCTACAAATTTTAATGAAGCACAGCTAAATAGGGGGAAGACAGTGTGAACAGCTGCTTTATATGAAAACATTAGAAGTTTCACAGAAGAAAAAAAAAGGTATATTTCTCTGGTATTTTACCCTAAAATATCCATCCATTTGATAACCACTTTATCCAATATAGGGTCACAGGGAAGCAACAGCAAGCAAAAGGCACAAGGCGGGATACACCTTGGACAGGACGCCAGTAAATTGTAAGGCGCACGCAAGCAAACCAGGGTCATTGTTTCTAGAAGCCCACTAACCTATGAGTATGCCTTTGGACTGTGGGAGAAAACTGGGGCTCCCGGGTCAAACGGAGATCACTTACTGTACAAACTCTATGCGGTTACCCACCCCCCTCCCGAGATCCAGAATTGAGCCAGGGCAAACAAGTCCAAGGAGTCCAGGGGGGAAATCCAGGGCGAAGTCCAAAAGTCCAAATCCAGGTGATCCAGACGAGACAAAACAAGACGAGGTTAAAAGCCAGAACAGGATCCAGTACAGGGAATAAAAACGGGGGTGATGAGGCCAGGCGCTCTGAGCCCCAGACTCAGCAGGGTCAGGACGCCGATAGCAGGCCTATGCCCTCAAGCTGTGGGCATAGGCGGGCCTCCGGGCGTCCGTTTTCCAATGCAGAGCCCAGGGTAGCGAGAGCGCCAGGCTTAAACAAGGACTTCTTCCCACTTCTTCCTTGCATTCATCAAACTTTGCTTAAAAGTTTTGCTCATTCTCTGCGTTGTCCCCCAATCTGTCGTACATACCAAACCTGCCCCAACCTTTCCTCATCTAAATATTGCCCCTTCCATTCTTGTTACTAATTGCATGCTTATTCTGTCTCATACAGTTGATTTTTCTTATTCACTCTCAATCGTCTTACAGGGCCATATTTTTTATTTGACTGTGAAGCCTGTAAAATATCTGTAACTTCGAAGGTCCAGTGATCAGGGATCATCATAACATTTTTTCTTCGCCTGTGTGCGAGATCATTAACACGTTGGATATAAAACATTTACTTATATTTTCTCCTTATCTAACATGATAGGTTTAATCGATTATAAAGAGCTACTGGAATTTCAGTCTCCAAGTTCAGTGCTTCATAAGGAATTTACCTTGAGCTTGCAGATAAATGCTACTTCTTTTCATTCTTCATTTTAACCTCACATATTTTTATAATCACACTCTATGTAATGGGAAGCTTCTTAACGATAAGATACAATGATTCTGTAAAGGCTCTTACACTCTGCGAGTAACAAGTAAGAAAATAGACTGAGAAGAAATTAGAGAGAGGTGGAGCTGGGATTGTGTCCTCTTACTTAAACCATTGGTTCTCAATCCTGGTTCTAAAAAACTGAGCCCTTAATCACCAGTGCTTATTATTGCAAGCAATTGATATACTTACCTATTTGAACTTTCTGGACGTTCACAAATACTAGAGTGAAGGTATATAATTTGTAGACCCTCTAGCATACAAAACCTTATACTGTCTCTCCTCAACTTGCTAGGATTTTGCATCCTTATTTCAGACTAAAATAACTCTTAACAGGTTGATCAATTTAAGATGACCTGTCTGTTCAAGTCTGTTCAAGTGGGAGTTTTGTATCTAGCACTCCTATTTTTTCCAATTGCCCAGTAGGTTACATTTCAGCGAATACACCTGAATGGGAGGAATTCTGCCACTCTGGATTTGACATAGGGATGATAATTGCAAACTTGAAAAATGTCCGAAGAGCTGAAAGAAAAATTTAAAAACACATCCAAAATAGAAAAAAGAGAAATCACACTGTCCGCAAATGAGAATATAAATTAAAGTGTTGTGGTTACCTAAAGTAATCCTAGTTTCAAGCACAATGTTCAAGCTCAAAGCAAAAACGCATTAAAAAATCCATGATATCTTCTCTACTTTGCTTCTTAAATGAAAGTGTCGGAGCAAACAGTGTGGTTTGATAGAACTGATACATCCATCAGCTATTTAAGTTAACATTTCTATGTTTAAATCAAGCATGTTTAAATTACACATAATTGAAAACTGCTGTCTTTTCTGCTTAAATGTGAAACTCTAGAAACATAAAATGCACAAAAAGGTGCATTTTATAGGTGGTGCTATAGATTTAGTTTTACAGTTCGAGCTTATCGTTGCTAGGAAGCCATGTAACACAACCATCTTATCACAATTTAGACAGGAACTTCACTTCAAAGAAAACAAAACAAATAGCTGCAGCATCACATCCTATTTATTATGTGGAAGGCTAATGGGAATCATGCTGATGCTGGATATCAGGGCTAATTAGATAACACAGACTACACCTGCTGCACATTCCTACAAATGGTTTCTTGTTCTGTGATTTTTACTCCCTTACACAAAACTTTAACTTTTAATGCATTTTTACTTCAACACTGTTCCACACATATAGAGCTTCCAGAGCGCTCTGAGACTAGTTTTCATTTTTGCACATCTCCTAGGTCATATTTCCAATGGCTGACAGTACCTGATTCTGTTGGCACAAATGATGGCACTGCACCACAAACCAAAATCCCTTTTTTGCCTGTGTGATTGCCACCCTAGGATTAAAGCAGGAGAAATATTGCCCCACGGAACCTCTAAGGCGATCATTGTCAGAGACTAGATGTATGTTTAGGAAGGAGTAGACACTGAACAATAGTTGACATTGAAGTGAATTGTCAGGCCTGACTCCTGTCTGTCTATCTGCTTTTTTTTTCTGCCCAATGTGCAGGCTTTTAATTTGATTGAAAAATTAGGGTCATTGTCAGACTAAAGGGTAGTTATCGCATATTCTTATCCACTGCAGTATTGTTTTAATGTGTAGTAACAGTCACCAAATAGTAATGCTGATTTTTTACTGTTTTGTGTGGATGATCTGTTTTCATGCAGGTGTGGAGGGTTCTAAAGCCCTGAATGATCTCTAATGCAACTAACTACAGGTATGAAAGCACCTTCCGTTAAAACCATCACTTTCTGTACATCTTCCCATAAACTAATACTGAATCCTAATAAGTATAGGAGCTTCTCTCCTTGCCAGAAGCGCTTTTCATCTGTACCTTTTAAGTTTTCCTTTTTTTTTTCTGTCCTGAGCAGATGTATGAGGTATGCTGAGGAGCAGGGTAGCCCACATCCCCAGGCAGTGCTGGTTCTCACAGTGCTCTGTTTGTTCGAACGCCGGAGATAAAAAAGAAGCTATTCTATAACACCTCAAGCAACTTCAGCAATAGTACTGACTGTATAACAAATAATGGATTTCTTAAGGATATGGGGAAATATAGGTCACACTAGCAGGAGCAGTCTAATTTCCAAATACACTATCTGAGATGCATACACATATAAAAACAGAGTCTTCTCATGATGCCTTTCAGAAATGCTTTTGGTCTACTCGGACCCATATTAACCTGCTATCCAATATTAATTTGACCACATCAAGACATTAATAAGGTATGTAGTGGATGTTAGTCCTTGGCAAAAATTGGATGACTAACTTTTTGGTCTTGCCCGCTGTTATTTGTCTCCTTACACATTTTGATCTTTCACTTTTTAAAAGAAGACGATTATGAAGCTATTCATTAAGACAAACAAACAAAAAAAACTCACATGCTTAATCCTTTACACCTCGGTTTGGTATCTGATTTTGATTAACCTGAATTTGTGTTTTTAGGATGCTGACAAGTGACATCAGCTGCTTATTCACCATCATTCTTCACTTCACATTTTACTCTTGAAGTTGCTGTATTAGGCTTACTGTTAATAGCATTTTTATCTCTAACTTGTTCTGCGCACAAAGACCCTCATGTTTGCTTATGTATATAGCTAGACTTTATAACATACAGTATACACTTACACTTTAATGGGATAGCTGTTAGTTGTGCTTTGAAATTTCAATATTCTTTCTGTGGTTTTACAAAATAAGTCCTAAACAGAATAGAAATATATATACAGTATAATGCTCAATAAACCCAAGGGAGTTATTTAAATTATCTAATGCAGCGAACACCTTTATCAAACATGACTTACATCCAAAATATCAATGTGCTCTCTTGTTTGGTTCTCTGTAGAGAAGTACAAACAAAATGAGTTAATGCAATAATTCAACATTATACAGTAGCTAAAACAATGCATCGTATAGCCAGAAATGTAATGCTAAGACATATTCAAAGTATCTGTGGTCTGTAGGAGAAAGGAAACATTCTTTAGCCCAGATGGCAATGAATCATTTTCTCTTAATTAGGTGGTAGGGAAGATTTAATAACTATGAATTACAGCTTAAGGGAAGGAAGAGAAACTGAATACAAAACATTCAAGCCTTACATCTTTAAAAGAAATGCCATTTTTTTTTTAGTTTTACTGCTCTAAATCATATACCACTGCATTTCAATTACAATGACATTTTTCTCACCCAATATTCTTCAGAAACAAAGACAAAGTGAATGAAGTAAGAGTAATGTGGAAGCAAGGTTTATGATTACTCTTAATTAAGTGTTAAGAAAGATTTATCATTTCCTTTCTGTTGCCTTGAATGGACAATAACACCGACATAGCTTCAATAGCTTATCTGCATTAACCCTTGAAATTGACTTTCTGAAAAGCAGGATGTCCATTTTGATAAATAAGGTAAGATCACTTTATTGGCCATATACAATTTCTTGTATCGGGAATTTGTCTTTTCACCTACCACAGCTTGCTCTCCTTGAGACAGACAGGGAGAGAAGCTTGGGGTCAGAGGGCAGGGTCAGCCATTTATATCAGACCCCTGGAGCAGTTGGGGTGAAGGGCCTTGCTCAGGAGCCCAACAGAGTAGGTTTCCTCTTCTGGCTGTGTGATATGAACCAGCAACCTTCCAACCACAGGCACAGATTTTCTGAGGTAGAGAAAGGAAGGTAGATTATAGTCTGAAATCTGCCTTAATGTCTTAAATTCAACAGACTAAATCTGTGAGAACTGGCAATTACAGCATATACTGGGAGCCCTACTCTGTAACGCAGAGTATACAAATCCTTCTGCTTGCTTTCTTTTGTCTTTTTCTGCTTGCTTTTGGCTTTGGATGATCTGGCACTATTTTAGCACACTGAAATATTTGACCAAATTAATTGTTTTGTGTGCTAAGTGCTGTATATAATCAAACCAGCATTTACAGCATGTACTCTATACAGTATGTACAGTATCTCTTAATTTTCTTATTGTAATTTCTAACGTAAATGTCACATTTTGCTAGCAAAAAATCATAAAACTACTGTGTCAAGTGGCAGGATAAAGGTTTCATACTGTAGGTACACTAGGTGCTTGTAACGAATCCAAGTAAGGAAGTAGGAAGATCCTATATAGACGTGAGAGAGAGAGAAAGAGAGAGAGAGAGAGAGTAGAGGCAGAAACAACACAGGTGTCCAAACCAAATTGATAGGCGAATTCATTATCAAGAGCATAGGTAAGTCCAAAAAGCCAAATGTGGTCAAACAAAAGAGGTTTTTAAAAGGGGCAAGGTAGGAGCTCTCTAGAAGAGGAACCAATACTGAGCAGAGTGTAGCGGGTTTTGAGGGTTTAAATAGAGCTGAGTGCAGATCGGTACAGCGGGCGGTGATGGTTTAACACATGCAGCGGGGCTTGTTGTGATTAGTTCGCTGCTGGAACTGGTGAGCTGGTTTGTGGGTCGATCTCTGATGACTGGCAGTCGTGACAGTGCTATTCTCACATCTGCTCATTTTGTATTCTATTGTCTTTATTAAACAAACTCACCCTCAAGTAGAGTATACCCCTGTTGCACACAATGCTGTCATTGTCGTCTGGACCTACAGTATCAAGCCTATTGGTGTGGAGTGTAACAAAAATTCAGTTACAGACAATCAGTATAAAAAAATACAGTATGGAAATACTTTAAATGCCTCGAACAGTTCACTTAAAACAGTTGAATCCAGTACTAAAACTCATGATCCTTTACAACTGAACATTTGCAACAAACTAATTTGCATGCACATCCATTCTACATGGTTGTCTACCAGAGATAGTAATTCCTGGTCCTGGAGGGTCACAGTCTACCAGGTTGTCTCTGGACTATTTAGGTTTACGAATGCCATGTTAGAAACATTTCGTATTTAAATGATGTCATGATTTTGAGAACTCAAGCATGAAAAATCCTCCCCGTAAGCTTTAGGAAAACTCCCAAATGATCTTCCATGACAATAACATGTTTGCTGTCTGAAGAGACAGTATTTATGAGTGTGCAAATCATCTAAAATAGTTACCCTTGGAAACACAGAACTGTAGCTATCTAAGAAGTATATTAAAGTGGAAGTGATCTCCTCATTACAGAAAAAGTAGAGCTGAACATTAGAGTGTGTGCAGTTCCAGAATAATCAAGTTTTGTTTCTGCTCTTGGCATCGCAAGAGAACAAAAATCATGAAGATAGATCTACTGAAATGGACAAGATTTATAACTCACTTATGATTTCTAATGTGTTCCACCACCCCCTAGAAAAAAAACATTTGTCAAGAGCATAGCAAAATGCCTTGGCAGCAGTCTTGAGAGCCATGTAAACTGTACCTTTAATATACTGGGGGATTTCAGTAAAGCCCCTGTGGGGTCACTTATGGGATCACATACTGTAAATTGAACAAGATGGTAATAAAGCTTAAAGCTATCTTAATTTGAACTTTATATAGATAGAAAAGTTTTATACCTTCTTAAAGTGTGCATAATAAATACAAGTAGAAACATCAAAAAGAAAACATTAAGATTCACTGTCAGCATGTTAAAATAGTTACACTGAATGATGCTGATTTTCAGTTATTGTTTGTTTTACACACAGGACAAACATTATCTTTATAAAATCAGTAATCTGACCGGTCAGAAGCTAAGATTATTTTTTGGTCTTTTAGGGGGTGAAAACTAGGACGGTTATCTCTTTTACTGTACAAAAGTCATTTTATAAGTATTTTAGTTTCTACAGTCAATTTTAGAATCAAATTGAGAAATGTTTTTGTGGTTCAGTTCACTGCAGTCATTTTGGTCATTTTGTATGTTTATTGAAGTAGTTTATAGTTTTATTTTACCCCAAGTTACTGTACACTAAAAGCAAAAAGAAAACTTGAATTTGCCTGATAAGTAATTGAATTAATTGCATTTATAGAGCATATATAGAACATTAAAATGATATAGTTCAGGTGGGTAGCTGTGTCAGCATGCGTAGGCTGCAAAGGAACAAGTAAAAGGTTTATTCCATGCTGAAAAGAGAAGAAGGAAAACACAACGTTTTGGCCGTGGAGCCTTCTTCAGGTGTCAGAATAATATATTAATGGGATATTATAGCATTTATTAATCAAGGATCTTCCACAAGATGGCTTCAACAGAATCGGATGTCCTCAGAGGAGCAAAGGGTATTGCTAGACTTAATGTAAGTGTAATGATCAGTTCTTTCCTGACCCTATGCAGACAACACAATCCGGGGAAATTTGTAGAAAACACAGGGGGAAAAGTCATGCAGGATACGGGGATGAAAACAGGGGGCATATCCTTGGTGCGCTGCTGTTCGGGGGAGGTGTGGCCGAGACAAACAATCCAGGAACAAGTCCAAAGGAGAATCCAAAAACAGAGCCAAAGTCCAAAGCCAGGTGATCCATCCAAAACAGGAGATTAAAAACAGGAACCAGGTCGGAACCGGCAGGGGAAACGGGAACAGAAAATAAAACCTTAACGGGACCAGACGCTTCCAGGTCCCGGACTCGTCTGGTGCGGAAACCAGAGCGGAGCCTGGATAAATGTCAGCTTCTGGCTTTTAAGGGGGGCTGAAAGGAGGCTGGAACAAGGAACAGGTGCGGGGAATGAGGCAAACAAGGAAGAGCGCCCTTAAGGGGGAGGGACTATAATTGCGACAGTAAGAATATGGAGAAACATTCCAAACAAGAGGAGGTCCTTTAGCCCATGAAGCTTGGTAATAAGTCAGTACCTAATTGATCCAAGCATGTCATCATTATCGAAAGATTGTTCACTACTCCCACAATCCTCTGGATAAAAATGTGCTTCCTGTTCTTGGTTTTAAATGCATTTCAACACAGTTCCCACTTGTGTCCTCTGGTTCAGATTTCAGTGTTCATTTGAAGAAATCTTCTCAGTTGACTTTATTCATGGCTTTGAGGATTTTGAAATCCACCTTTATCTTCTCTGTTCAGGACTAAAAATGTTCTGTTCGTCTAACTTGTCTTCTTCTGCAACTACACCAACTGTTTATAAAACACTAAGGCAATGATACCAGCTAACTGTGTTGCTTGTACAGTAAATCCAATGACACTTCTGGTGTTACTGAGCAAATCCTGCTCTTGAGGGTGGTGGCAGTCATGAAAGGTCAGAACTGCTTCTGACCTTAATTCTAGGATTTTCAATGCCAGCATATACTGACAATTACATCACATTAATTAAAACTACATGTAATTACATTAATGTAAAACAATTGAGTTTACACTGTAAGGAACCTCATAAGCTCTAAAGCACCACAAAGCAGCCACAACATATGTTTTTTCTTCACAGATGTGTAAAACATTCTTATGCAAGTGAAGGTTTAATATTCATGTACAGTACATGAAAAGTGTGCATTAAATATAATTAAAGTGCAATTAAAAATACATTTTGTTTTCTTATTTTTTTATATTGGATCTGCATGAAACCGTGATACCTGAACAGTTAATTTTTAATATTTTGCTTGAATTTAGTATGTTGTACTTTCCATTAATTTAATTTTCCAAAATGAAAGTACCATGTTCTCATGTTGATCAATGAAGGAGGAAGAGTCCAAATTTGAACTTAAAAGCAAATTAAATTTCGATTATTATAGGAAAATGTCATTTGAAATCCTAAAATATGATCAAAAGTAGGGGCAAATTGAGCCACCTCAACCTTGGTCATCGTAGATTTAATGAAAGAGAACTACTGTCTCACACAACAAGTCTAAAGAAGTGATGAAGTTCTACAATGACCTATTTAGATACATAAAGAATGCTGCAGGTAGATCAGGACACTATGTCATCAAGAAGACATATCCCAGAGAAGAGCATTTATTCCTTTTCCTTAGCTGTAGGGTGTAGACTATGATGATAATTTGATAGGATGTCTGTAAATGCTTTCAGCCTTAGTTGACTGGTGCTGAGTGGAGATTGAGATGTACTTATCAAGGGCATGTTCCAGAAATTATTTCAAAATTACTCCTTCTGGCAGAATACTGATGCATACATGGATATCAATGAATGTGCAGACATAGGTGTTGGTACACTGTCTTAAATAGTTAATTCACTTGGTATGTAGGAATAGTATCTTCACTAGGATAACAACAAACCTCTGAAATTTCTTTATGAAAATGTTTTAAATCTTTTTTTAAAAATTCTTAAATACATTCTGCGTAAAAAGTAACTAAAATAGGTATAATATTAAGCTAGAAAAATGAGTGTATAAAATGTTTAATAATATGAAATAATATGAAATTGATTCTGCAGCTATATATGGTTTTGGCAATTGTTTTGCTTGAACGTTCTTCTTTTTTTTGCTCTGTTACGAGTTTTTTGTTTTTCTGCGTTTCCAATCCCTTTCTGTATGAAACTGTACTATTGAACACCAAACTTTGTAGTTTGTATAACTTTGGCTATCATTTGAACATACCAGCAGATATTAATTACCCTGAAGGTGTTACTGTAGTCAGAGAAATCCTGTATTAAAAAAAATAAACCATTTATAGCTTACTACAGCAATTCAGTTTGACAGCTAACAGGGAAGTGAGTTACAGGGGTTGATATCCAATTAACAGGGCTTTTACAGGTTTAATGAGTAGTGATAAATTTCAAATCCTTTTCTTTGGCACATTTTAATTAGGAGTAATTACAAGTGGAATGACCTTTAGAGTTTGTTGTCCCAGTGATTTACAAGTAAAGCTTTGTAATTTATTTATATAGAAATAGGAACATAAGAGCTAAATGTGGGAACACAGGTTATTCAAACAATTACATCTGTCATAATAACATGTAGGTCATAACAATATAAACTTGTATATAGGGCAATCACCATTTCTAATCTGAGCAGTCATCACATAAATTATTTCATGGCAAATGCTAGTCAATAAATTACCCCGCTGATCGCAGTGATCCATGTTGTTTGTACCTTTAAATGAATCCAGTTGCGAGAAACATTTTAAATCATGGTAATTAATTCAAAGTCCCGACCCAGTTTAGAATGGATACTGCTGGATATCTCTTTTGCATTTGTGCTCTTAAACACTAGCACCTTTTCTGTAAGTCAATTTGATTTTTTTTTCTTTTCATTCACAGGAAAAAATTACTTTCTTATTCTATAAATGTCCATTTTGTATCTTTGCAGGATTTAAAGAAAACGTAAGACGTGAATTTCCATACCATGTGCTTTGACACCTAGTCAAGCCTCTTTGCTCTTGTTTGGTTATGTCACAGCATGTGCTCTGCAACATAACCCCAGTGAAATATGGGTTGAATAACAAATACATTGAACAGCACTTGCATTGCTGGAATGGAGGCACGCCATTTTAATGAATGGCTTCAGCAGGGAAGAAGAAAACACTGCAATTAATTAACCATATTTGCTTTAACACATTTACCTTTGAAGTCCCCTTGCAGTTAGCTTGTTACAATTAATCAAAGGCATTTTAAAACAGGCATAGGGAAATAATTGGATTTTACGAGGAGAAAAAAAACCTCTTTTGTTTGTCATTGTATACTCTGGCAAACATTGACCGCATAGTTGAAAATAAACCGTTTTGCACATTCTTGATGAGTTAAAAGGGTGATTGCTATAGTGGTTATTCCTTTCCAATAAAAATGTAATGTGCTTTTCATCAAAAGGTTTAATTTGACTTCAGATTTACTTTAATTAGGTGCCAAGCTGTTCATTTGATATTGTATTTGCGTGCCTGTTCATGGAAATCTAGCTGAAGTATTTTTGCAGTGTACTTTGAATTGCCAGTAAATTGCGTGGAGATTTCACAGGGTTAATATGATATCACTGTGTTAATGATAGTAACTTTTTCTTTAAAAATAATTGGAAGGCCTGGTATAAGTTAAGCATGTGAAATAATGGCTTAGCTTAAAAAGCGATGTGCATTATTAATTGTAACACCTGTTTTAGGCTACAGTGAGAAACCAAGTGAGCACAATTACCATTAACAGTTTTCTCCTGAGTATTAATTAAGAAGCAACACCAATTCAAAATATGTGAAACGGCAAGTAAATTGAATAAAGACTGCACCAGAAAGTTGCAGAATTTGAATATTGTGTGCTCTGACATTGTTTCTTAGTTCTGATACTAATCCGTTAATTAAAAAAAAATTACAGGTACAGTATTTCCAGCCTCATTGTGTATTTGTCTTTCATGTAGAAAAAATCACATTTTTATAGAAGACCACAATAAGCTGTGACCTGTATAAATGTACAACACAATTTCTTCACATGATCACATAGCTAAAACTAAAACTAAACTAAAGTGTAATTTAGCAACAAAATGCAGATGCACAAATTAATATTTTGGGCAACATGTCAACTACAGTATATGAGACATTTACTGTATATAGCAATAGCATAGCTGTCAAATTTGTCTAAAGATATTTACACTTTTCTATAAAGTATATGAGGTACTATACATAGAGTGTACTTAAACGTTTTAATCACCTCTGATTCCTAAATGGATTTAAGTTCCCAGCTGTTCTAAATATAGCACCCCTTGAACCCTTTCAGCTAAGGTGTTAGGGTACCTCTACGAAAATAAGATAAAACTCTCACTTAAAAAAAAAAAGCAAAAACACTGCATCAGATTTTGGCCTTGTGAGGGTTAGGTAATACAACCAGACAATAAAACAACCTGTGTCACAGTGCCAGAAAAACAGTCTATTAAAAAAAATAAGCTCAACAACGCATCTGAGTTGTTTTAGAACAAACTTTTTATGACCGGGTGGACCCCTAACAATTATGTCTCAATTACGATGGTCATCTATCTGCAGTAGCTAAGCCAAGATCTATTGGCAGTTCTGACTTTCCTCACAACAATTCATGCCGGCTGACAATTTCAATCATCATCATCATGATTTTAAAATCATTCAATGAAACTCCCAGATTACAAAAAAAGCACAAACGAATTGTACTTACAGTTTTTTTTTTAACTGTCATTTACATACTGTAAGACAAACAGCACCTAATGTATATGGATGCTCTCCTTTCTTTGGTTTTCTGTCCATCTATTTTCTAACCCCTTCATCCAGTTTAGGACTGTGGGGGAGCCAGAACGTATCCCAGGAAACAACAGGCACAAGGGTGGGTAATCCCGATATTGGATGCCACTCCATCGCAGGGCACACACCAACTCAGACACACACACACTCGCACCTAGCGCCAATTTTCCCAGACGCCAATCAGTCTGCCAGTATATCTTTGGATTGCGGGAGGAAACCGGAGCACCTGACAAAATCCCACACAGCATTTGGGAGAAGAGGTCCGGACTCCAGGGCTCCAGCGCGGCAGGGCAGAAACACCACCGTGCTACACTTCATTCTCTTTTTCACATTCATAACTTCCTAAAGAATACTGTTGTAATAGAAGAAATAAGGTTCTTGATCCCGAGATGAAGTAAAACAGATGAGTTTATTGCATGCAAGGAACAATAAAGCCCAAGTCTTGTTTCCCGCAAGAAACAATAAAACCGAAGTATTGTTCAACGTACTGGTACAAACTTTTGGGTTATATAGTGTTTTCTTCTCCGTTTCTGACGTCACTCGGTCTGATGGTAAAGAGGGGGGTTCATGGTATTTGGCCAGTTTACGATGTTCTGGACAAATGGTCAGTTTAAGATTACACCCAGGGGGGTTCCTAGCTTGCATCTGCAATCCTTATCAGTTAACCCCCTTTCCTGCCATAAACCCCAGCTTGTGACTTAGAGGTCTAAACCCCCTACAGAAAGGATTAAATTCAAACCCCCGTCTTCACATCTTTCTTCAATACGAATAGCCCGAAATGAGGGAAGAGCATCTGCTAAGCAAGTGAATAAGTTAAATAAATGTGTCATTATCATTGTTATCCCAGATATGAAGACCTTTTCACAATTCTGTCCTAGTCTACCGTGCTCCTGCAAGCTTAATGATGTCATCTAGCCATCTGGCTGGAGGTCTTTCCTTCTTGGCTCTGGAGAGACAATTCAGTATGGCCATCGTGCGGTGATGATCCATTCCTCGTGCTCAGAACCCATAGGTATTTCAGTGGCGGACATCAAATACTCTTGTCCGTGCTCAAATTTATTATTTTTTCTCTTTTCTTGTATTTCCAATCCTACTTGAGAATTTTTGGAGTTCTGTAGAATTTTGGCATTCAAGGTCCTTGTCTCATGTACTTACATTAAAGCTGACAGTAGTCACACTGGGTGAATTACCTGTACATTGCTTCAAGGACACAATGGCAATTTCTCCTTTAGCATATGCCTGCTTGCCCTAATTACTCCAGTCTGATTGAACTCTACTCTTTTTTTCAGACTTCTCTGGGTTTTGGTTGGTGATATTTGATCACGTTTTGTAGATTGTTATTTGTGTAACCACTCATTTATTTATTTTCAATGATCGTTACGCTGTTATTTTATCTCTTTATTATAAACATACTGTACAGTACAACTACTGTAGCTACTCGTGTGTGTTGAGAACATTTTTTAAAGTTATTAGTAGATGACTGGTGCTATGACATGCAGGATGCTTGAATTGTTGCTATTGTTTAAACTGGCATTCCTAGAAAATTAAAATTTGCTCCTAGTTCTATCACTCTTGTGCAAGATGACAACAATTTTTCAGCAATTAGAACCTGGTTAGTGCTAATTTTATTTAAGATGATTGTATTGTTGTTATTGTTTCAATTAAAGTTGATTTACTTCACTTAAGGTGCTGTCACTTTCAATGTTAGGTATAAACTGAAAAAAAACTGTTTACTGATATACCGTCCTTGAGTGCAGAGATAGTTATAAACTTAATTTGAATTCCAGGTAATTACTCTGAAAAAACTTCAAGGTCTACAGTTCACAGCAGTTTCAATGCGGTACTGTCTGAACATGAGACAACCACAGTCATTTTAATTTGTTCAATAGATAATATATAAGCTGTTGAAAAAAATATGTATCTGTTGGTTTTAGTTCTGTTTTATTCTTTTCATTTGGAACACCACTTTCATCCCAATGAAAAGACAATGACAGCCCTGAAAGATCGAGTTGTGTCAATCCCATTTCTGCTGTAATTCAGAGTATATGAGTTTTCATCTTCTTGCAGACCGAAAATTAAATTAGCCACGAGTGAATAATAAAACAGCGTTTCTGTCTGCTGCCTTTATTATTAAATTACTTCTAATATTTCCTACATTTATATACAGTAGGTACTATATATGATTGTACTAAGATGTTCCTTACGTTTTTTAGTATGCTTTTTAGCTTGTAAACAAATATATTGTTTTCGTATTTAAAACAGGCTGGGAAGTAACATCCAGAGAATAGCTCACATCCCTTAAGATAAATCAGTGAGAGCATATTTAGGCGTGTGCAAACACTTCTGGTGCTCAGGAACACAAATACAAACAACAGCAGTATGGTGATTAAAGGCGTCCTGTTGCGACGATAATCTGTTACCATTTTTGGGTCCTTGAAGCAGGCCATCAAAGTAAAACAGGAGGTAGGACCCAGAGGAGTACAGTCATTATTTGCACAATTTGAGGTTGTCAATGACAGGGGTAATAGTAATGAAAATGCAGCTGGAAAGGCAAGATGATGCCTTTCATTCATATCTTTCTTTCCAAACCATCGGCTTTGCAGATCAAGGAAATAAGTTACATCCTATACAGTAGTTGTCCGTACTATATATAATCTTTCCTATTTTCATAGCCTTTTTTAAGAACAGAGTTAGTCACATGAGCTTGGCTGGACAGATTTGAGAGATTTCAGCCACATTAGATGTCAAACAATCTGGTGTCTCTGCTCAACTGGGAGCATCTTATCTGAGCAAATAACCCAGATCTGTGAAGGTATTTGTAATGTCTTTTTGTCCTTTACCCAGCAATTTTAACAACACTTGTGGCAAAGCCATACTCCAAGTAAGGGGCAGTTTCTAGGCTGCACATACAGTACAAAATATACCCAGAACACGACAATTTCCCATTCACTAGCTGTGAATGATTATCTCTGTAATTTGTAGAAGCTCCCAGGGCTCTTCTATGCAACATTCTTTTTAATTTTGTGAACAAACAGCTTTAAACACCTATTGAACAATAAGGTATAATAAACACCTTCTGAATCAGCCTCAACAGCAAAATCAACACTGAATCAGAATTAACACCTTTCGAATCAGCACCTCATAAAGTCACCAACATAAAATATTTTGTATAATAACCAAGTGAGTATTTTTCAGTTTTTGAAATGGGTCCACAAAGGGTTTTTCATCCTATCATAAAGCCAGCTGAGGCTGAGGCAGATGGCAGCTCTATGGAATGTCTCAAGGCATGGCTGCCGCAAAAATAGGATTTATACCTCTGGCTTGGTTTATAAGAAAATGAGTCAACAGATTTTATGTCACTGATCATAATTTGTCCGGTGTAAAACTTTAATTCTTCGTAATTGTACACAAAATATGCAAATTTACATTTTTGTATTACAGAATGACTAATCAATTCTGCTTCATATTATTGGCATAAGACCCAGAGCTGAGCACAGCTGCATCTGTGGCTCTGATCTTGATCTTGATCAGGCTGTGAGACAGGTGATGAGGGACAACCACAGAACTGGGCTCATCTGCAGGCACAAGAAATAAAGGCTTTTACAAGATTCTTCTTTACAATGGTAACCTGTATTCTCATCTGTATTGCAATTCCCGCCAAAGTAATTCTATTTTTACATTTGTAATTACATTAAAAAAAAAAAGTTTTCCTGTTTAACCTTTTTATAGAAGAAAGACAACAGGCTTGTACAGTATATTTGAAAAATAAACTTTGTACCCATTAGGTGCAGTGGAATTAAGCTTAGCGCATTTATGAATGAACCAATGTACAGTACAGTATAAACTGTAGGGAGCCTTGTAAAGTAAAAATTCAATTCAACAGAAACTTTAAGATATGTCCCTTATAGGGCTGAGCTTTGTGTTTCTGTGTGGATGGAATGTCACATTTAGCAGGAGGTTAAAAAATAAATTGAAAATTAACCCTCATTGCACAGATCCGCACACGCAGACCAGATCTGATTAGGCAGCCCTTTATGTCTTTTGGACTTAGTGATGCTGTTGACAGAAGCTTCACTGTCCTTCCCTGGGTGACACCATTACAGCAGTGTAACTGACAGTCTTTCTCACAACCTTAAGCTTTATGAGTTTCAATACAATGTAAATGTGGCATTTGTGACAATTAAAATAAAAATGTTTGATCTTAAATACAAATGAGCAAATCCCCTGACATTGATCATCAAAATTTTATGAGAATCAGAGGAAAAATTATAAAAATAGCATTCCATCTCCTCCTTTTGATAATTGTGACCAACCAGTTTCACAGTGCACGTGCTTTGTTTTACTCTTAGCTATTGCAATCAGTTTTTAAACCTGACACAGTTGTAAATAAAGGCAGTCTACAAACAAATTCAAATTACATTACAGTGTTTATTGTGCTTTGTATTCTGAATAAATAATAATTTATTTGTCACAACAACTTTTATACAGTAACAAAACAGTTGTTTTCTACTTCTGAACACAAATAAAAGTTTACAGGATTATTTTCAATCAGACACTACAAAGATATGACATACTTATTTTTTTAAATGTTCCAACTTGCTGTGATTTTTTTTTGTTCAAAGTCAGAAACATTGTGTTCAATAATTCAACTGCAATCCCGTACCATTTATATTTTAAATAGCAAGAAAGGGCTTATTGCTCTACTACAGCTGTTTTGGTTTTTACATATTGTACTTTTCTACAATGTATTGTGAACATGAGACAAGAGATGGATTACACATGAGCATTAATTAGCTCCCCACCCAGTAACAGTGCTTCAGTAAAACTGTCTATTGACTTCTCAATACTCCTTTTTGTGCATAGAAAAGTTAAATGTAGCAGTCAAGGTGTCACGATATTAGTTCCCCCTCCTTAAGGGTGCTCCAGCCCTTTTACTAAAGACTTTATTCTATGCACCTGTTCCCTATTCCCAGCCCACCTTAAAAGCCAGGCGCTGACGCTCATCCGGGCTCTGCATCTGATTTCCATATCGTGCGAGTCCGGGACCTGGAAGCGCCTGGTCCCGTTAAGGTTTTAATCTCGGTTCCCGTTCCCGTTCCCTGTCCGCCGGTTCCGACCCGGCCTTCGTGGTTTTTTAATTCTTGCTCTGATGGATCTCCTGGTTTTGGACTTACCCTTGCGTTTTGGATTTTCCCTAAGGACTACTCTCGGATTGTTCGCCTCGGCCACACCTCCCCCGTGCACCAGCGCACCTTGGACACGCCCCCCTGTCTTCAGCCCCGTTTTCCTGCATGACGTTTCCCTAGTGTTTCCCCCACTCCGTCGGACTGTGTCGTCCGCATAGGGTCCGGAAAGAACTGTTCGTTACACAAGGACAGCTGTTTGTCCTTATTAAGGCTCTTCAATGTGGCATAGCTATGAGCAGTGGCACAGGAATGTAATTAATAATCATACCGATAGTTCATTGCAACTGCTGCCCTTCTCTCTGGCCCTGGCCTGGAAGGGTTTTCTATTAAGAGAGGTAGCTACTGTATATACATTTGAAAAGTCGTCCTGCAGTAGGAAACTCGCAATGTAACTGTTGAATGAAATTACTTTCCCATCACATCTCATCTGACACTGAACTTTGCATATTTAAGTAAGATTTATGATATCTTTCAGATGAATGAAATAAGAATATGTCAAATAAAATAGAATGTATGTAATGTTCTTGTATATGTAATCACATTTTTCTGTATTAATTGATCACCTACCTCAAAAATATTTTTTTTCCAAATGTGTTATGCACTATCATCTCCATTGGAATCCTTGACTTATGTTACTAAGTTGATACACATAAAGACAAGACTGTAAGCACTGTATAAGGTTTTTGTGTGCTGTGTTGTCACCTTGATGACGTGCCATAAACTTGAACTTAGAAAAGTCTTGCTAGTAGGGTTCAGCCTCGAAGCAAGAGCCTTACCTGGTGGAACAATATACCTCCTTTAAAAGAAAAGATGTGTTTAAAATAAAAATGAGGTCTTCACTGGATAGTATTTTTTAGTGATAACATTGAATTAGATATCCCCCACAATGGGTGGGAAAATCAATATCTTTTTCTCACATGAAACAGATATTCTTTGCCTGACCAACCTAAAAAAAATACTAAAAATAGTTTTACACCCAAGAACTTCAAGCCCTGGGGTTAAGAGATTTTCATTCCTTCTTCCTTGCAAATCCTGGAAGAAACATTTCTGTGATGCCGCTTTTATTTTCAATTTTCACATCCTCGTCAAATGGTGCATTTTGGAATTATGTGGTTTTGCGTTACCATGTAGGTTTTTGAATACTTTCTCATACTTGCTCAAAAAGTGATAGGTTACACACACATATATATATATATATTAACTGTCAGAAAATAATTTTAAGAAAAGATTGTGAAACTTGACGTGTTCATGACAGTTCATTTTCTGGACCAGTAACACTGTCATTACATTATATCACTGCAAGGAAGGCTGTTTTAAATGAACTGAAAATGTAAGGTTTTATAAACCACTATGCATGCAACATTTTGAAGACAATTGAAATAATTTTCCCTAACGCCTTACCAATGTTGAAGAAAAAACATTTTAACCCATCCATCCATTTTCTATACCCATTCTTCCAGTTCAAGCTCTCAGGGCAACCAGAACCTGTCCTGATAAACAGCGGACACAAGGCAGGATACTGCCTGGCTGGGACGCCAGTCCATCACAGTGCGGTCACACAGGCACAGTCACGCACACACTCACGAATTTTCCCTTAAGCCAATTAACCTGCCTGTATGCTTTTGAACTATGGGAGGACACCAAAGCAACCGGAAGAACATAAAACTCCATGAAGGTAGCACCCCAGGTTTGGAAAACATGCAGGAAACTTGTTGCTTGTACTGTATCATATTATGTTACATGGGAAAACAAAGGTTGGGTAATAAAAATCGTATACAACTATGTGATAAAGTGTTTATCAAATAGTTGCTTATCAATTGCTTATCTCTTTTTCTTTTGAAGGCTTAATTCCTCTGAAATTTATCCATTGTGTTTTTCATTTGATTTGCTTAATTGCTTTCACTGGATACTGATACAACAGTTATGTTTGTTTTTCTGCCATAAGGTTGCATTTTTTATCAGTTTGCTTGTTTATTCTACAATTGCATTCCTCACCGGAGAGACCTTGCGATCAGATTCAACTTCAAGGACAGAGTTGACAGGGGAGCATGGAGTCTGTGTCTTAAATACGGAGGATATTGGTGATTAATTCTTGAACAGATAGATGCTGGGTTTTTTGTTAGTGTGAAATTTCTTTTGTTCGATTTTCCATTTGGCTGGAGAATGCATGAAGGCCGAAGCTTGTTCTTCTTTTCCCTTGTTAAAAATCCTGACCTGCTTGTGGGTGGTTCTTCTGTGAGACCCAATCTGTGCTGCATGGTGAAGCCTGTTGCCACAGTCACTCCGGCTTCCTCTCTCTCGGCCTCATTCCATATGCGATATGGAGAGTTTTTACAGTATGTGTGTATGTTGGGGGGGGGGGGGGGCTTGCATTCAAATATTTGTTTCCTAATCTGTTTCATCTGATGAGGCATGCAATTTTAACAATATAGCAATACCATTACAGTCCTGCAGGCGCTCAATTGCTGTGCTGCTCCAACTTGCATTGAAGGCATGCCAACCTCACAGATTTTGTTTTCTTGATTGAAATTGCATTCAAGTCTTTTCTTCTGAAGTTTTTAAAAACTAAACTTTTTTTTAATATATTTGTCATTTGCATTCCTTTACTCCCTTCCCAATCAAGCAAGCACAGTAGTGAGTGAAGCTTCGTATTAATTCACTTTTTTAAGGAGTCTGAATTTTTTATCACCATTTATTTTATTGTGCTGTATACCCACAGAAATACACTACAATATATTTTTTTTTTATTTGGACCTACAACAATGAATCCTATACTGCATGGGGGCAAATCAAGTAGGGCAAATATGTAATCCAATTTGCCCACCCATTAAGCTAACATCTTATTAACATGACACCTTCTTCACAGTGACATATAGGAGGGTTACCAGCAATTAGAGAGGAGGCATGTTCCTCACCGCTGTCACTGCAGGTGACCAGGAATCCATATCTCCAAGAGTTGCAGTATCACTGAGTGGCAAGACAGCAAATTGTGCGTTTCGGATTTCACTTCCTGGTTACAGTTGCCTAGCAACATGACACCTAACATCTGGATATTATAGTTCATTCTGGTCTCCGACAACCAGTGAGAGGTATTCTTTTTACTAGTGACTCTACATGCCATACCAGATTTCAAAGAGAAATCAGAACCTTGCTTTTGTGTACAGATTTTACTGGGTGTGATATCCTTTACCCGAATGCTTTAGTTCAGCTAAGGCTGAAAATACTGTAACTGTGCAAAGGTCCAAATAATCAGGTTTTGAATTATGTAGATTAGCAGAAGATAAACACATCTTAGCATCAATAACTGATATGTTTGAAGAACCTAACCTGAAGTACTGACAATGTTTTTCATTCATATTATTCACTTTCTTGAAAACATAAAATTTGTCAATTACAGTAGATTGAGGTTTTTAAATATAAATAAATAAAAATATGTTAGTCCATATAGATTCAATTTCTGCACTCCATAAAAAGTGTGGTAAACAGTCTTTGATTCCCCTGGTCTTTTCATCTTCAAGTTAGATTTTTTTCTCAAGGAGCTGATACAATTTTCTATTAGATGTATCAAAAGTAACAGTGACTTCAAATTTTTCAAAACACTATTCATTTTTAGCTTTTTTTTCCCAGTATGGTGTTGTAGTACATCATAAAGTTGGATTAATGACCTGACTGAAAATATATTTTATATTATGTTTTGTCAACTGTGTTTTCTTAGTAACTAGATTATAATATACTTTTAGCATCTTCTTCGTATTACAACCTAATTGTTTTTTGTTGCCTTAGGGCTATCTAAGTGCAGAAATTACAGGGAATTTGCCATAATGTTCAACTGCACAAATAGATTGGAATTGAACATTACTGTGGAAGCATTAAAGGTGCAATATAATTGCCCCCATTTCATTCATTATTTACAATAATCGCACACACTGCACAGTAAAGATTTTCTCAACATGACTCAAATGGTCCTAGTTTGCATTCAGACCCCCTCCCTGTTCTTGATTTCAACTAAATGGGAACTCTCTGTGTGCAGGCATTTAGACTGTACATCATTAGTGGCTGTAAGGAGATTGAACTTTGTAGCAGCCTTCATCTGGAGGCATCGTAGCGATTCATACCAGGTTCCAATAGTGTAGGACACAATGGGGTACAGCATGGAGTAGAGGTTAGGGCTCTGGCCTGGAAGATCGTGCATTCAAACTTCAAGTGGGATGTTACTGTTTCACTCTTGAGCGCGTTGTCTCACTCAGATTTCCCCAGTAACCGCCTTGCCGTACACATGGGTAAATTAAAAGAGTACATAAAACTAAAAGGTGGAGTTAAACCACTCAGAACAACTCTGGGTTTGTAGTGGGGGATGATCAATGCATTGATCCCCTACTCAGCAGTACACCAGATCTGTGCCTGTGCTGTGGACTGCATCAGAAGGGATAGGTCACAATATAGTGTGGAGCTGGGTGAAGTAGGATGATGCTGTGCAGTTTTAGAGATGGCAGTGTAGCAGGAAATATGTGTATTAAGAATCTTATTAAGATGACATCACTTTTTCTGAAGAGCAGTCAGATTGTCCATACTTGCAATGCTGTTTTTGAGCATAGTGAGTTGGATGTTTATTATGTAGGCCAGGCTTCTAGAGGTGTTCCTTGTTCTCTGGCATTTAGGTTGTGGGATATGATATGCCCACCTGTTAGGGACAAAAGTCTTTAACATATTTAACTACTGACACGGTGTTTTACAGGAACGTTAGGGCAGATTGTTTATCCCTGATGTAATTGTGCTCAGCCAATTTTACGTCATCACTTGAGTTTAGAGTTATGAAATTCTGTTCAGCAGTGAACTCAGAAAGTACAATATTCCTACACTACATCATCGTAAGAGTACTGGGCGATATGGTGGTCCAGTGGTAAGCATGGCTCTCTCCCCCCACTGTGATCACGGGTTCAATTCTTGGGGTGCTATGTCTGTGGAGTTTGTACTGTATGTTCTCCCTCTGTTTCCATAGGTTTCCTCCCACAGTGCAAAAACAACACTGGTAAGTTAGTTGGCTTCTGGGAAACTGGGCCTTGGGTGTGAGTGTGTTTGTGTCTGTGTCCCCTGCCATGGACTGGCCTCCTGTCCAGGGTGTATCCTAACTTGTGCCTGCTGTTTGTCAGGATAAGCTCTGGCTCCAACTTGACCCTGAATTGGAAGAAGTGTTTAGAAAATGGATGGCTGAATGGAAGATAACTAGGGAGGCAAAAAGCATAATGTGTGGGTTATTTAACAACAATTGAAAATACTGCAGCATTAGATTCTAGTAAAGATATTTAGGGCCAGTTTGCCAAATGGCAGAAAGTGGTCTTTGCACTAGAAAAAGATTGTCTAAGGCCTGACTATTAACTCCATCTTGTTTGCACTGAATTTGTAACGAACAGTTCTTTCCGGACCCTATGCGGACGACACAATCCAAAGAAGTGGGGAAACACTGGGAAAACGTCATGCAGGAATACGGGGCTGAAAACAGGGGGGCGTGTCCAAAGTGCGCTGGTGCACAGGGGATGTGTGGCTGAGGCGAACAATCCAAGAGAGTAATCCTTAGAGGGTATCCAAAAACACAAGAGTAAGTCAAAAGCCAGGAGATCCATCAAAACTAGGGATTAAAAACCATGAACCGGGTCGGAACCGGCGGACTAGGAACAGGAACAAAGGTTAAAACCTTAACGGGACCAGGCGCTTCCAGGTCCCGGACTCGCATGGTGCGGACACCAGATGCAGAGCCAGGATGGGCGTCAGCGCCTGGCTTTTAAGGTGGGCGGGGGAAAAGGGATCAGGTGCACAGAATTAAGTCTAAAGTGAAAGGGCTGGAGCACCCATAAGGAGGGGGGACTATAATCGTGACAGAATTAAGTACTGTATATGTATAAATGAAGAATGAAAGGTTGGATTTCTAAAGATAAATCATATACTGTATTCATCAGGTATTCCTTGTGTCCTTGCACATAAAATAATACAAACTAGCACTACTAGTAAGAGGACACTAGTGGAGGAATATTACAATATGGGTCTGCACATTGTACTAGACCTGTCCAGCATCTTAACAATCTAATGTATAGCCACGACTCAACATTAAACGGCCCCACAGGACATTCACACAGTACAACAGCAAAAGATATATCAGAGTAACTGTTGCATATAAGACATTACACCCTATATCGGATCAGTGACTAACTGTGTTTCCTAAACAAGACTTTATTTATTTGCAATCCAACACTGGTGATATATTTTTTCTCCCAATTATGAAACGCTATTCTGCCGGCTCTTTCTGCCACTGCTTTTTGAAAAGAGCAGCATTGTGTGGGGAAGGAATGTAACCTGATGAAGGGCCATCCATTCAGATGACTAGACAGTAGCAGCCAGCTGTGCTCATTCTGCTTGGTGGTGGCAGATAATGGGTGCTTGCCTCTCTTGCAGTTTTCTACATTTGTGGTCTGAAGTCAATCATTACACTAATTGTGTTAACATCGATCCCAGGATTGTGTTACTGTCAAGGTGCTTGGTAACAAAAAAATAAGCTCTCAAAAGCAGTTGCTATCAAAGACATTCATCCTTTGCATATCATGTTTTATATATGTCCATTCTAGTTTGCACATTTATAGTTGTCCATGTTTATGACGCCTGATCAAGGTTTTTTTTTTTAAATGTAACTTAAAAGGGAAAATTGGCATGTATTCAATGCATTTGAATTTAATTGGTTATATGGGATGTCATGTATTTTGGGAACTGACCGGCCAACTGTTTGCAACAACCTTAAATATTCATTTATAGTTGGTCTCTGATAAAATGTACTGTATGTCCTTGCAGACATCACTCAGAAATTGTGAGTGACTGGAGATGTCATAGTCTGAAACAGGCCTGTGGTCCCCTTTGTCCATCTCAATGTCAGGAATCATTGTAGAAGACCAACTTAAAATATAAAATTATATATTTCTTTTGATAATTATAATATAGTTTCCTGTTTTGATTGTATTGTAAAATGAAATAAACTACATTCCACTTGAGCAGAGAAAAAACACCAGGGGGCTTGTCTGCAATGTGGCATAAAAGCCACTAGATGTGCAAAATTACAGGAATATAAGGAATTCAGTACTATTGGGGAAGAGAGTATGCAAATACTATCTTCCTGTTTGCCAATATCTATAAATAGTGACATGTTCCTGGTTGGAAAAAAAAACACTATGACAGTAGTCATGAGAAGCCCATGGTTGTAATATTGAATGTGAACAATTTTATTATGTTACACCACAGTAGCAATATTTACAGTGTTTAGTTTCTTTTTTTAGTTTACTATAGTTCATTCGTATAGAAATTATTATGTTCAACCATAGTAAATCCAGTAATAACAAATGATTTCCTCATTTCCAGCATTTCTCATATTCAAACACAGTCAAGACAGACCAAGGGAACTGCAGCTACAACAATGGAGCTTTTTAAAGATGAAAAGTTAAAGAAGACTAAATCTAAAATGGTATGGGTTCCCTTCATAGATAGATTGATACTTGGCAGCTCAAATTCATTAATAAAGAGACGTCAACTCGAATTCTGACTTGCTTAACTAAGCCAGTTCACCTCAATAGCATAGTGTTTCAAAACATGACGATGTTTAATAACAACTTTCTCCTATCTAATGCATGTTCAGATGAATGGAAATGTTATCTCACGATAAAGGCATGGCCATGGAATTTTAGCACTTGGCTAAAATTCAGAAAGAAAAGTAGGGAATCTTGTCGCTTAGGTAAGCATAAAACTGACCCCCCAAGTACCTTTTCATTCTTTATCTCTCTTGATCCAGTCTCTCTGGAACTCCATTACGTTAGCACCTTTCAGGTCAGTAAAAAGCAACGGAGGCAATTCTCCTCCTGTCAAATCCTCAGGTGTTACAGTGAGATGTGTTTAGGCGCTGATCAAATTCTACTGGGGAAAAAAAATCATACAACAAAATGTGTGATGATTGCAATTCATGGCTTCCAAGCTGGGTCAACAGAAAACAATCTAAATCTTTCCTAAAATGATATATAGATAGCCTGGAGTTTTGGGTTGATGGTGAAAAGCTTTTATTTCTTGCTGTGTAAGTAGGATAAAAAGGAGAAAGTGTGTGTGTGTGATGGTGGGGAGCATGACATGGCCAAAGGTTGGAATATTACCCGGTACTAAAAATTCACTCAATGTACGCACAGAAAATTGAAATCACCCAGCCCCCAGGATAGCAGTTTCTGTAATTTGTGAACCATGAAATACAGAGCTTTGGTGAGATATCAAGCTTTTCGTTTCCTTGTATGCACACAAACAGAGATTATGAAGCTCCATGAATAAAGCCATACTGATTGCAAGTCACTTTCAGATATAAATGTTTTAGTGAAGAATGAATTGGAAACTGGAATTTGGCTTAACTAAATTGTGCCATGAAACATAATCCAACTGAACCAGTACCAACTTAAATTCAATTTCAGATGAGGTCTTAGTTTGTTTTAATACATAACATCACTTTATTAGCCCTATACAATTTCTTGCATTACATATTTGTCCTTTCACTCTCCATGAGACACAGACAGGGAGAGAAGCTTGGGGTCAGAGCACAGGGTCAGCCAATTTTCCAGCACCCCTGGAGCATCTGGGGTTAAGGGCTTTGCTCATGGGTCTAATGGAGTAGGTTTCCTCTGCTGGTTGCAGGATTTGAACCAGCAACCTTCCAGCCAGAGGCGCAGATCCTTAGCCACAGAGCCATTTTACTTTATTTTGTGGCTGCTACCATGGATATGTGAAAAAAACAATGTCTAAAGTCAATAAATACTGTATATTCTTTCTCTGGTACTGTATGTCTCTCATATTGCAACATTACTAGGTGTTGTGTGACACTACTTGTGTTGTCTATATCATTAAAAATGAGCATTCTCTATAACTCAGTGCATTTTAAACTTATACTGTATATCTAAATACTGTACAGTTTGTAAAATCATTATGAAATGTATGCAAATTAATTAGATTTGTGTGTAACCTAACATGTCATTTTTTATGTTCACGCTGACAGTTACTTTGTTTTTCTTATATTTATGAATTAAGCGGAGACTGCAATTACTCTTCTATAAAGGAAATGGATTTCATTAGGAAATAATATTAAAGCCTTCATCAGAGACATAAGTACTAGCATGATATTAATATTGTTATGAGATCTCTGTGCCTCATCATTATAGAGGCTGCACTCTAAAACTAAATTTCATATTCTTTACCCAAAATATCTTCCTGTCCAAAAATGAACAACAGGGTGGCAATTCATTTCAGATTTAATCATCTTAATTATTATTAAGGATTATACATTAAAATTGTAATGTATAATTTCATCTATCTTAACTTTATGTTAAATTCTATTTTAAAAACATTAAAATTAAGTAATTGTTTTAAATTTAATGACATTCATAATAGTCCTTGTTTAGCCAAGTTGAGCTGTGTACTGTCCAATGTTTTTTTTTATATAAAATGTGGTTCTAGACATGATGTACCATTTGCATCAGACTCATACATTGGCTCCTGTTAATGGTAAGATTTGCGCTTGCTCTTCTGCAAGCTGAATTTGCTCTTTTCTATCTATAATTGCTCTTATTTTTCTTAGAATAATGTGGTGAATAAGAAAGTGTCTGAGTGACACATGCAGTTGGTGTAGGACTAAGCTCACTTGGAATGTGCCATTTTTTCTTTCCCTTTGTCCTGCACAATAAAAACAACAAGAATGCAGATACTCTCTTCTTTCTGCTGTTTTTCTGCTCAGTTTTTCTTATCTCTCTACAAGCTGAATGAAAGGTTAAGCTGTTTTGCTGATCTTTCTGCAGTGATAGGTAAATAGTAACATCTTACTCTGTTGTATAAGAAAAAGAAAATGCATCAGTCTCTGAACGGTGTCGCCCTGTTCAAATACACATCTGAACAATTACAAAATTAATTGAATCCCAAATGGAGCGAGGCTTGCATGTGTAATGGATTTCAGTGCTAAATTAAAGTCAAGGTGCATAGTTCTGTGAAGGAAATGTATGATTAAGTTTCACTTGCCTGACTGAGATAAATGACTTGGGTGCAATGTGCTGCATAACACGTAGAAAGACTTTGCAAATAGAAATGTCAAATTAGTCCCTGGAAAGAAAAGGCTTCGTACTTTGAGTCGACATCTGCCCTGATAAGTAAGAGTGTCTAACCCCCTGGTGATGTTTAGCATATAGAGCTTAGCCTCTGTGACACAGCTAGATGATCACCATGACCTCTCCAGCTCTCAACAGGTTTTCCTGACGGGTTCATTACTATTGTTAGAAGGGTATTTCTGGAACTAATAAGGACCAGTGCTCCCTCAGTTTCTCCCAAGCTACAATGTTTCACAGAGGGACAGAGTAAGCCATAATAAAGAATAATGAGTAGCTTGACTTGGCTTCACCTACTCAAGTTTCTTTCAGAAAAGTGAATACAGCACTTTCTTGTTTTCTCTGTGGGTTGAATTTTTGCTGCCAAGCCGTTCAATGGTACATCTAAATATGATTTCTTGGGAATGTTCAGGGGGAGTAAATCTATGCCGTGCAATGTTCTTCAAAGTCCTTCAAAGATACAGCAGGCTTAAAAGGTTTTTGCAGATGCAGCTCTGCATTTTATTTATTTTTTGAGAAGTTAGAAAATATGCTATTTATTGGAATAACCACAAACTAACGCCAAACCAATCAAAAAGAAAAAATAGCAGCAGATAAATGGCTAGTAAAGTTTTTTTTATCAAGCAACGGATGTCAAAATATTTCTGAAATGTCCACCTGTGATACTTTAGCTGCTTAGTTACACAATTCCAAATTCATATAACTATCAAGGGATGTTAAATCACTACAACATTTATCTTTTTACAGTAAGAGCAAGTGGTGTTCTTACTACTTATTCTTAGAAAAGGATAAACCGTTATAACTTTTTATGAACTGCAGAATATAAGCATAATAATGTCAGAACAAGCAAGTTAAAACCAGTACCCATTGTAAGTTACCAAGCCAAAGACTTTGATGCATAAAATCTTTATGCATAAATAATTTATGATGAAGGTGGAAGGTTGTGTACTTTTGTCCAACTGAGCAATCTTGCTTTTATAAAATAAACAGACCTTTTAATGTTTAATGATTAACATGATGTAATACACAGTTCAAAATTATTAAAAGTCTAAAGAGTATACAACTTAAAATCTTAATTGGAAACAGATTGTCCCTCAGCAGTAACCGGGATTCAAAACCTGGCGTTTTCTGGTGTCAGCACAAACGCTGTACGTGAGACGTTAAGCTTCATTAGCTCCACCTGACGGTTTTTACAAGGTGATTCCGGTTTCTATTATCCTATTTCAATAAAAATGCGGTAGAAAAGGGGAATATTCCGCCACGTCCATCGCGTTTTAACTCGGTGTACCTCACTCGTTATGAATGGCTGGATCTGTGCTATTTATTGGAATAACCAAAAACTAACGCCAAACCAAACAATCATACAGGAAAAATAGCAGCAGAGGAAGAAGCTAAATGGCATGTGAAACGAGTAACAGTGAAGACCTTGAGTAGGAACAGGTAATACAAAGTATTGCTAATTTTTGCCAATACCTGAGGTCACGGGGATAGGATGTATTTTAAGTGAAAAGGAGCTGTCAAAGCCAATTCACACCGAAAGCGTTTCTGCAGTGTTTTTTTTTTTTTTAGCCGTGTCTCACGGAACAGATGAGCTTCAATTTTCACCAATGTTTCAATCCACACCGACTCCTCTGTCTCCAGTGTTTTTTTTTACGCTCCGAGTCTCCCCCCCCCACTTGCACGCGTGAGTGAAGCTTAAACCCCATAGAGATCCATTCAAATCACACAAATCTCACACTTTCTACACCCTGTGAACTATATAAGCACAATCTACAACAATATCCTGGCCATGCTGGCCCAGAGTGGTCCTTTCATACAGTGCAACTTCTCACTTTGTTGTGACGAGCACATCCTGATGACACTGACACAGGTCAGGTATTGTGATTGCTGAGCCACAGTAAACGGAGATCTGTTGTGTGTCCACCCGCTCGTGTCGGGGTTTTAATCAGCTACACTGTGTTGTAATTACAGGTGATCCAGAAATCGTTGAGAATTTAGCACAAAATATCGTTTTCCAGAAAACAAACGAGGGCTACTGTCCCTCTATCCCCGCCTGCAGCGTTTGAATATGGAGGTTGTCGGAGTTGGTGTGGATTGGACGGGTGATCGCTGACGTGTCGCTTTTGGTGTGAGTTCGAGGTCTTTAAAAAAAAAAATACTTTTAGTTCCAATGCCAAACTTTTATAAATATGGAACATTAAATATTTGAACGGACATTTCAGTACATAAGGTTTGCAAACTACCAGGGTATGTTTTGCAGTGGAATTAATTAATTGACTATAAGCCTAGTTCTATGTGCACACATTTAATTTATTGATTTAATGTTATATTTGAATTTTAAATTAGCTATTTTTATACATGAAGGCAGGTGAACAAGTGAAGCACAATTTTGAATTATACACAAAATACACTCCACTGACAAGGAGGAGCATATTTTTATCATACTCTGCTGTATATATTTTTATTTTGTCAGTATGCCTCCTAGCACATCCACACATCTTTGCCACCACTTGAGAAGGTTATGGACCTCCTCATAATAAAAGGAGGTCCTTCATGTGACCAAACAGATCCTGAAGTATAAGATCTGGAGTGTAAGGCGTCTGGGTTAAAAGTTTAAAACAAAGCTTTTTGATGCACAGCTATTACTGTTTGAGGGTGCCTATTTTTGTGTTCCAGAATTATACTCAGAGCAAGTGACTTGTGACACTGTGTGTATTGCTGGTGTTGTGACACTTGTTGCTAGATCACAATCCAATCCACAAGTGGCTTGTGCTGTAGCAGATACACCTGCAATATCAGGTGCTGATATGCTTTCCATTGATAAATGCCTAGATGTACGTATCAGTCAATCAGTACTGGCTGCATTGTCTTAGAAGCTGTCCAGACTAATGTTTGTTTTTGCAAAAACACTGTTCTATACTGTCTTTGAAATGGATCACACCATTCATACACATTTTTGAACAACACACAGTCCATATCACATTGTGCAGTCATTCTCCTATGAATGTTATACCGATAGTGAATGATATTACTAATCAAAATGCTGATGTTTTCTCAGTGTTTTGGAACTGGGCACTCTTGTATTACTGCAGCCTTGTTTAAAGTGAATCTGTACCAGAGAACCTATGCTACATAATGGTCAGCAAATGATCCACCAGTGCTGTTTTAATATAATGTAAATATACCAATATAATATTGTACAGATAGTTGAATGTAAACTTCACTTTACTTTTGTGGAATGTACTCTTGCTTTCCAGAATTTCATAGTATTTATTATAAATACTTCTTTGTGGATTAATAAATAGATTAATAATTGAATTCCTATTTCATTAAAGTGATTGGTATTTTATTTTTAAAGTAAACTTTTGGGTGTATCTTAATGTATCCTTGAATTGAAATACAGTCACTTGATGTGGACATTTAACTACATGCAGTGGTGTAGGTAATTTTAGGTGTACATTGTGAGTTATTGCCACAAAAACATAATCTATTATCTCTATAATAAAAAAGAAATTATATGGGTTGAAAGAATAATACAAGTTAGAACTATATAGGACCATATCTATGAAGGTCAAAGGTTCCTTTAGCTGCTAGAATTGTATTGATTTCCTGAAAAGAAACAAGTCTCAAGTGCAGTGGGGAAAGATTTGTTAAAGTCAGTTATTGATAAATGCGATGGAGTCAGAATCTTTATTACCATGGGTCCTTTTCACAAAATTCTTTCCAGTACACTGCCCTAGATCTTATTACGAATAATCAGTTCCTCCAAAAAAAACATAATCCATCCATCATTGAAAAGCATCTTACTCCTGGTATGGGTCTCAGGTGCCCGGAGCCTAGTTCAATGCATGTCCATTGCAGGGAACACATACAACATACACGCATGGACAGTTTAGCGACACCAATTAATCTATTGAGCTTGTTTCCAAGAGTTGAGGGAACCCCTCCTGCACAGAAGGCACCTCAGCTGGGAATTAGACGCAGGACTTAAGAGCCATTAGGCTGCAGCACCACCCAGCACACAGCCCTTTTTAACATCAGCCTTCCTGAATGGAAGACCATGCAGTGAACCAACCTATCCAGTGCTCCTGGGTCAATCACAGCCTCATAATAATATTCAAATCTGCCAGTCCATCCAGGTGAATGTGCCATGCGGATAATGCTAACATTTGCCTTGACTACTTCCAGGCAAAGTGTTAGCGTTAGTTGCTCTCTCAACAGTGTTGCTGTATGTCAATTGCAAGCAAAGCAGTTTTGTGCCAAACATTACAGCCTGCCAGACACGTGTATTATAGTGTAAGTAACATTTCCACAAAAGTTTCTGAAATTAGTGGTGTTTATTATCCATTAGAATTTCTTTTATCAAGCCATATTTGTATAATTCTTTAAACATCTCTTTTAAATGTTTGATTAAAAAAGGGTATTTTCGAATATACTGTATGATCAGTAACCAATACTGTTACTGTGGGTCACCAAGTATATTTCTGGTAGAAACAGTTTCCATTCTGTTCTGCAATTAGGGAATACATTTATATTGCTGGGATTGTAAGGATCTGTGTCCATTTTTGTTTATTATTGTTGTTGTAAATAAAATAGCTTAACCAGCATTATTTTTGAAAACCATTGGCAAATAAATACTAAAGTGTAACCCTGTAGCCACAAATCCAACTTCATCCATGAAAAACAACTCATTATAATCGTTAATTTTTGCAGTCAACAGCTAATTGACTAATTATGAAACCTTTGAGGCCAGATTAGTTGTTTTATTTGTACCAACTCCAAATATCCTTATTTTCAGTAGATAAGGGATCCAGGCATTAGCTGACTTCAGTGTTTTACAAGCATCAAAAGATGAAGCAAGCCAGCATGAGCTCTAGGACATTGGGATATGAAAGTGTTATTTACATGAATTATAATTCATGTGCTTAAGCAAGGATTAGATTAATAGATTAATCTTCACTCATTAATTATGCACTATTAAAGTAGTGTTAACCTAAAATAAATACACACTCACATCACGCTTAATGTTTATAAGGCAGTTACAGTATTTACAACTTAATTACTTCAGGACAGTTACATGAAATTAAGGATCTTTTATTTTTATTAATTTGACTGCAAGTATATCTTGGAACAGCTGGATGTATCCCATGATTCTTGTATTTCAGGGGTAGGTAACTAATTAAGTGGATAAGACATTAAAACGGTTGCGTTTTCCAAGTGTACTAGGTGCAGATTGCCTCAGAAAGGTTAAGCTGGATGTGCAATGACAAATGGATTGCCACTAGGGGACACTGGGAGAGAGTCTTATTGAATAGGATGATCACATGTTAAGTAATAGCAATTGAATGATCTAGTTAGCACATGGGGGATTATTCAGATGCACTGTAAACTGAAGCAGCAAGCTGAGCATATGTTTAAAAATAGAGGATGTAGTTCACTTGTCTGCTTGAATGGTTGCTGGAGTTGATAGACTGGTGATGGTATGAAAAGCTGCTGAAATGAAGGCCTCTGCTTGTATATCATTTTTTGTCTTGCTATACAATATGTTAGTGTTATATGAAGGTTAGTTTATTTTTTGCTGTAATGTGTATAATGTGTTTTGGCTTTATGATCCTAATAGTGAGGGATGATCATTAATCTTGAACGGTATAAGGTTGTAGTTGAGTTTTATGTCAGGTTTCTTATGGTGCAAAGGATGCCTGTGCATCTAGTGTAGCTTTTCTGCAGCCATGTTTTGTACATTTACAATACTTCATCTCTGAACCTGAAGCGGAAGCATGGAGTGGAGTATCTTCTTGTCATTTTTATTGTGAAGCAGCAGCAGCAGCCATTATCACATGGATGCGCTGTCATCCTGAGGCTTTAGTTCATGTGCTTTTCTTACTGCATCTGGTAGAGTTTTAAGATAAAACACCCTTAATCAAGGAGCCCTTAATATGCCAACAAGCTGTCAGCAGATAATTCTGGTATTCTCCTCTGTAGGGACAATGTGCAGAGTCAAACATTGCCCTTGACACAGATCTTAACAATCATGCATTTTGCCATGTTGAATTGCTATACTTTTAATTTGCTTGTAGAAAGCTTCCATATTGCTAGTTGTTTGCTTCAGCATACAATATCCTGTTCATCCCTAAACCTGTCTTTCTTCCACCATCTAAAATAATAGCTGATTTTCACATACTGTATCCGTGAAGTTCTGCAGTAACAAAATGTGTGACAAGCAAGGATCAGTGGCCTGTGACTGGGCGCTTAGTGCAGAAGTTCCCAATTCTGGTTCGATGGGACCACACACATTCTTTAATCGCCTACTGCATACTGTACAGTATGAACCTTTGAGTGAACTAACAAGTCGCTGTATTGGAATATTTGCAATACTTAAAAGACAATCCACACCAGGTTTAAGAGCTGAAAGCTGATCAAATGAATCCTATTACTGTATTAAGATTATTATTCTATCCATTGTGCACCTGAGAGTTTGGTTGAAACAAAAGAACAGCAGGTGATTTGTCTTCCAGGACTGGGATGGGAATGCTCTGAATTCTTGGGTGGAAATTACAAGGAAGGAAAGGACAGCTAAGACACTTGTACCGAAAGTCCTTTTTAATTCCTGACACATTACAGGGGGCCCTTTTTACAAAAGGCACCCAACAGTAAAAGAGATATGTGGTTAGTAATAAAATGCTTTAGATTGGTATAAAAACATAAATCCAGTTAAAAGACTTAACCATTTTCAGTTCATTAATTGAGAAATGAGAGAAACGATATTTAATTAAATCCTAAGTAAACGAAGTCCCTAGGATCCTGACACTTTAACTGGCAGCTGTTTTAAGTGTTATTTCCTTTGCAGAAGTGGACAAAAATCGTCTTGAAATTAGCATGTTGTCAATACTCCCATTGTGCACACAATTCGAACTACATTCTGAAAAATTAAGTGACATTCCTTACATACTACAGAAAATAGAAATTTAACAAGGTGTTAATTGAAGGCCACAGGCAATCAACTTTCTTGGCAGTTCTTTGTATTTTAGATTAAACTGACATTTTTTCCTTATTAAAGCAGCAGACATTATGTACCATTTGGCTGTCCTTCACTGTTTTACAGATGCCACAACACATAGAAATACCTTAATGTGTGATTAAAAATGGAACACCTCACACAGGGAAAAAAAGCAATAAAATGTCTACAACTACTCCAAGTAAAATAAATGATCTGAAATAACTATTTAATGTTTTAGTTAACTACATTTTTGATCTAAGGTTTCTATTTAAAGGGTGTCTACATTTATACCAAGTGATGTCCTTTACATATTGGTAAATCCTGTCCAGATCACACACCCTACAGTATACAGGATGTCTACAAATAAATACTCTGTTATCAGATATTTTTAGATAATTTTCACCAAAAAAAGTTGTGAATGCTTATTTACCTCTGTATGTTTTACTGTATCTACAGTAGCATTTCTAAGTGGAATACTGTATTGATTTTTGTAAGTGTATATTATTTGCATACACTATGAATTTATCTTACCCGCATTTTAATTTTGACAGCCAGAGCTCTATCTTCAAAACAAGCTCTTGATAGATTACATGGTAGTGTGCACTCACCACTGCCCTACACTGACATTACACATCCTAATATAGATATAATTTTATTCTGGGGATGTACTTGTGTAATATATTCCACCTCTGGGCATTCTTCCCCAAAGAAAAAGGAGCAATTGAAATTCAATACCTTGCCACCTCAAAAAACTTGAATTGGGTATGTAAGACTAAAAATGCCCAGGGGTAATGTTGTCATAAAAAGAGAGATGAGGAGACCCGTTTTGTTATTCATTTTACCACATAGCACACTTTTTAATCTGCAAAATTAGAAAGTTATTCCAAAACAATATCCATCTCTAGTACGCTGCAAGCATAATGTTTGTTTTGTAAACTAAAAAAGTAGTTGTCAGAAGCCTGCTACAGTATATACTATCCAAAGCAGGTGTATAATTGCAGATGAAAAAGTTTGTATTGCATCTCATAATGGCTCTGCCTTTCAAAAAAATGTTTTAATGAAAGGCCAGGGGCTCAAAATGTACTGGAAATTAAACATATAAAAAGGTAGGAGTGAGACAGTTATTTTATTAATATTAAATCATTATGTAGTGATTAGTCATCATTCAAAAGTTACAACAATATTTTAATACGTGAAATTTAGTTATATAAAGAGTTTTACTATTATTCTGTGGATATTGAAATAACTGTTTTTACATATTCCACATGATAGGAGAGCATTCTCTCTAAAAGTATACATTTTTTTTTCTGACAATTTCTGGTTAAATAATTGGAATATGAAAATTAGAAGCAGAAAAGCTTGATGAAAAGTTATTAAAAGGGTACAAATTAAAGAGGAAAAAAATAATTCTGCTGTAAAAGAATACTTGCTCAAATAAAATCTTAATAGACTCTGTAATGGGCGAAGAACACCTCTTCAAATTTCAACTTTCTGTTGCACATCCAATTAAAGAACCAAATACATTCAGTTTAAAGTACTACTGCTACACATTGTTGTACCTAACCAATTATACCAATAGACATACACAATAAATACATGATTGAAATTTAGTGTGTAGTACTATATACTTGCTCCTTTAATATAATAATCAATTGAATAATCAATTAAGTTCACCCAACAATAAATTACTTTTTTGTTGACACGGCTGGGTAGTTTGTTCCATATTCTTACAGCACTATGGTTGATAAAGTTCCTCATTTTCGGTTTTCAATGTGCTTCAATCATTCGATTTGCGTTCTGTAGTTTCGCTGTTGATTCTGGTAAGGTCAATTTAAAGAGTTGACTTTGTTAATGCCTTTGAAGAATTAAAAGAGTTGGATTTAGTTCTCCTTGTTGTCGTCTTTGTTTCTAGTGTTCTCGGATTTTAACAAACCCTTTGTGTTTCCTTATTGCTTCCCCACAAAGTCTAAAAGATGTAAATGATATGTTAACATAAACAACAAGTCTGTTGTCAAGCTTGGTATTTCCTATTTTGATTTTTGTATTATTTATGTTTTACTACCTCCATGCAAAATCTGGCATTTGTCTACATCACAGTAATGAAGTTGACTAGTTCACTATCGACCTGAATCATACAAATTAGTAAGTAGCACTGTTTCCTGTAGCACTCTCTGTTTTTATCAAGCCATTTTTAATACAAAGACACACATTTCCTCAAATGCCAGCTGCTTGTCAATTGAGTTTGAATCTTTTCTTTCTGAGGTACTTCATCAGAAGCCCTCTGCAAATCTGAACACGCCATATTGCATGCTTAGTGTGTGTCCATCACCGCGGCTTGTTTAAAGAACTCTAAGACGTTATTTAAAGAAGGCCTACCTTTTCTTAGACTCACGGTGACTCCTAGATCTCCTAGGTTATTATTTCCATAAAAAGTAGATGAGTCTCTGTTTACTTCATTGGTCTGAGCTTCCATCTGTCTTAAACAACTGTTGGGCGATGTGTGTCAATTACTTCTGAACAACATCTCTTGCTTCCTTATGAACAATTGGAAGGGTACTGTACAGTATATATGTGCATATCATTGCATTTAAATGTAATGTTAAATTTCACTTTTGTTAATTAAAACATTAATCAGCATACATATGCGTATATGACACCAACAAAACTTATGCCGCACTTACTCATACTTTTACTTAAAATGTAGTCCAGTTTCATTTGACAGTCAATCTGATAGGAAGCATGATGCAGAAATGGTAATCTGGGCATGTCATAGTGGAAAAAGAACTTGATGCCAAAACTTTACTATTTTCGTACATGCTTATAAAAAAAATAATGTTTGCTGTTGGAAGAAATAAATTAATGGAGGCTATTTTACATAACAAACAGAAAGAGCAACTCTAGCAGACACATTGTATGCATACAAATTGAGTCTTTGTAGCATTTGTTTTTTGTGTTATCTCGTAACATGTTTTATTTATACATTGCCACGCTGTATAATCAATTTTGCATACAGATTACAGATGTAGCATAAGTGCAACTCTTGAGTCTGTCTGAAGAAGAGGAACAGGGAAAGATTAAGATTGGTTGTGTTTCTTTTCGGTTCCATATTATAAAATGGAACAGCCGAAACGCACGGTTCTGTTATTCTATCTTATTCAAAATCTTCACACACTTTAAGCATAACATAAAAAAGTCATTTTATGACAATATTGAAAAGCTTATCAGCGTTTTAATACCGAGGAGATATATTTTACTAAACCCCAGAGGGAAAGAGAAGACATTGGTCATTCATAATAAATTTATTTCAACTTTATGGATTTTCCATATAGAGTTTTTTATGGAGCTGTTAAGTTTAAATTGCCTTGGGGTTATGATGTACTTGCTATGACCCCAGAGTAAGAGTTAAACCTACACTGTCAAAGCATAATTCTTGCAATTTAGGACACACAATATTAAAGCTCATAAAGAGAGATAAAATAGATTAAAGCAGGTAAATTGACAGGCTGAGAGAGAATGTGGGTGAATTTCGCAGGATATGAGAATCATCTTTTAGGTTGCTTTTGAGCTTTGACAGAAAGATGCTAGAAACAGAAACGAATCAAGATCATATTATATTACGTTAACCTAATTTCCTATTGGCTCTTAGAGCCAATGCCCATTTGTTATATCTAGTCTAATTACTGTCTATCATACTGTATGGTTTCATTAGTGTTTGCTTATATTTAATTCATATTTTTGCTGGGGATAGCTTTCAATTGGCTCCCCCACGAGACTCTGAATTGGAAGAAGTAGTTTGAAAATGGATGGACTATTAAAGTAATATGAATAATTACAATATAATATACAGTACATTTTATGTTGGCATAATTCCATACAAGCTTTTGATCATATTTGGACAAAAACAAACTTTGTGGTTAACCCAGAGATTTCAAGTGACCATACGTACTGGGAAACAGTCACTTAAAATAAATTAGTTAAAAAATGCAAAAGTCATTATTTGGTTGTACATCTTTTTAAAGGATGCTTCACCCCATCTTGGTACTTACCAAGTCCAAATTTGTTCATCGTCCCATTAGCAGAAAATAAAAAAAAACTACAAGTAGGAATAAATGAAAAAACTATTTTACAAAGTCTGATTTCCTGTAAATTGTTTGTTATAGTTTACTGTTACTGGTAAATAGGTAATTACCTACTGAATATTTAACTTGGGAAATTTTAGACAATTAACATTGAAAGCATTTTTTAATGTAAGATCCATCTGGAAAAAGGGTGAAACGATTATTTCATAATTATAGACCAATGTTCCTTACTTCTACTATATTTGAAGTTACGTAAGCAATGATTATAACAAGTGAATAATTTGCTTGGAAATAGGATTCTAGAAGAATTCAGAAGTCCACATGTAGAAAAGAAGGTTTTCCTTAAATTACTTAAAAATGAAGTAAAGTATTTGAGCAAGCATTAGCAGTAAAGGATATAAACAAAGCATATAATGTATTTTTATTTTTCAGAAGGCTTTTGATGAGGTTTTTTTTGTTTAAGGAAACAGATAGTTCAGATGAGGAATACGTGTTCAAACTGTCTGGTGTTATTTGGGACTATAACGATAGTGTGTATTAGGACAATTGTCCTTCCTTATTTGTATCAGCAATAGGCTCAGTCTCATGAAAACACAAAAAAGTAGCATTTACTTAACTTGTTAAACTGAACAAACACAATAACATTAGCAGTGTTACAATCAATAAATTAATTCACTCATGACTGACCCAGCAAAGGTAACATTTTGAAGAAAAAAATGAACACAAAATGACACATTGTTTTATGACTTGAGATTGTATCGTATATCTCACATCATGGATTTCATATTCTTTTAATAACTGGGTCATAGCTCTCATGAAATAATGCCATTTCTGTGCCTTAAATCTACCCTTATCGGCTTGAAAATATCTTATGTCAATATTTGATTAAAGGTTGCAGACCAGCTTAGACAGCCATTTCAGTTTGATAGACAATTCTGAGCTTTAAGGGCATTGATTGAGGCCTCATCTGGGCAAAAACAAGCCAAGAGATAATTTTTTGATTACACCCGAACCTGTGAGTTATTTTCACTGGGCTCAGATGGAAAGGCTTGTGTTACTCTCTTATCACTGCACAGACAGGCTGCTGCTATATTGATTTAAATAGCACAGCTCCAGTTTATCCAGATCATTTATCTTTTATGGTATGTTTATGTTCAAAAGACTTCAGTCCTGATTATTTTTTTGAAAGTCAGTTACGTTTGCATAAATTAGATTCTCTGCACATTTGAAAAACAAAAGCTTATTTAAATTATTTTTAGAAATGAGTGCTTTAAGCAGTATCATCATACAAAATAGGATGTCAATGATATTCTATGTCTCATTCAACATTATAGCATGCTGTTTTCATCTCATGGGATTCATTAAGAATCATAACTTGCAGATACAGCACTCTAATAGATTAAATCAAGATCCCTCTCAAGCAGTGTTATAAAATTATTGATATGAATAAGACAAGTCCTGTCTTTTTATTTTCCCCATAACTTCTCTTAGCTACAGTACAGGTTAATGACCACAAAATAAACAGCCCCTTTTTATCTTTCTGTATTAAGTTAAAAGTGAACACTATTTTCACCTACAGGACATGGTAAGAGAACCAGTAGTGTTAAATTGTCAATGACCGTTTTTGTTTCCTAGGATTTGTCAAAAATGTCTCATACATACCACCCTCAGCAAGACAGACAGAATGGAAACTCTGGTGGCTTATGTGTGAAAATTACAGTGTATATGTGACCCTGAGATGCACCAACTTCTTTTTCAGGATGTAGTCCCACCCCCCATACTACTGTGTGTTTCTGGGATAGGCTCTGCTGCTATGACCTTCACTGGGAATAGGAGATTTTATGATAAAGGATAGAAGAAGGTAACGGCAGGTTTTGAAATCGGTGCACTGTTGTTAGGATTCTCTGGATTGCCCTGCTGCCAATTGGTAGGATTGACAGGGGAATACACATGAATGCAACAGTGAAAAACCAGTATGAACGGTAACAATCATGCTGTAAACGCACTCTGTAGATCTTGAGAACTGAACTGCCAAAATAAATAGATATACTACCAAAGCTTAGTGGTAGCTGCCCAGAATATTTGCACATACTGTACCACTTAATTAATTATATAATTTTGGTTGTTAGGATGATAAATTATACATCCCATTCTGTTTTAGTGTGACTCGTCAATAAATGTTGATACTTATTAATATGCTGTTCTGGAAGCTTTTTTGTTTTTTTAGGATAAAACCTTGGGTGAAACAACTGGTATTAAACATGACCTTCTTATTCCCAGGGTGATTATTACATTTGTATGAAAATGTTGTTCTACACCTCTTTGGAAAATTTTTATGCATTCAAATATCAAGTTCTATTTCAGCTTCAAAGCTTTCATAGACGGAGCAAATTCTTTGCCTGAAAGAATGTGTATAAAAGACAAATGTATGTTTTTGTTCGTAATGTAACTAAAAGAAAATTTATGATTCAGCATTACAAGGCATTGCTATTGCTGCCTCCAGGGTTTGGTTTCCTGACCTGGGTTGCTGACTGAATGAAGTTTGTATGTTTTGCCTGTGTTCATATCGGTTTCCTCTGGGCAGTCTGGTTTCCAAAAACATACAGGTAGCTTATTGGCTCCTGGGGAAATTGGCTCTGGTGTGAGTGTTGAGTGTGTGTCTATGCTGGCGTCTGTATCTGACCAGTGTTGGACCGGCATCCTGTCCAGGATGTACCCTGCCTTGCGTCCCATTGCTTTCTGGGATAGGTTACGGTTACTCTATGACCCCAAATTGGAAGAAGTGGTTAGATCATGTATGGATCGATTGTTTATGGACATTTATTTAAAAGACATGACAAGTACAATTATCTTTACTAATGCTTTTATGAGAAACAGCTTTGATCAACAGAGAAATGTTTCCACTGGGCCACAGGTTATTAGTATACGGTATGTGTCAATTGGAATCAATTCAATCTGTACAGTACATTTGCAACACGCATACTGTATGACTGTGGATGTTGTCTGCTGGGATTTGTTCCCGTTCTTCTCATAGAACTTGGACAAGCCTTTGCATGTTCGCTGGTTGAGAAGCCCCAACCCAGCTCATCCAGAAGATGTTCAATGGGGCTCAAGTGCTGCAAGTAGGACATTAACTGTATGACAGATTTCCATCTGGTAAGAGAGCTGTTATTACATGAACACTATGTGGTTTTTCACTGTTTACATGCGAGGATGAGTTTGCAGAAGGAGCAGCAAGGAAGATTCCAGGACTTGTTCACCATTGTGCTACTCAGTTAGGCTGCCATCAATCACTACATGTGCGGTTTTGTTGCAGCTAGGTTCTTCCAGACAGTAATACGTAGATCTCCCAAATAATTGGCCTGTTGTACACAACAATTATTACAGTACATCGTTCTGCGTTTCCAGAAACGCAGCCTACACAAAATCTTGTGTAAAAAAGACTTAATTCCTCCAACATACCACTGGCCCCCCTGAGCACACCATCGTCATGCCCCTGTTTGTCAAACCGCCCAGTTCTTGTTGTCTCCTCCCCGTATACTAACTTCCGGATTATACCGTCTGCATACGGTCTTGACCTACAGATTGCTACACTTTGTGCCAGTGGGTTAACGAGGCCAGGCACTCCGAGCCCTGGACCCAGATGGGCTGGACACCGTGGTGAAGCCGGTGCCGTCGGGTCTCTCCAGGACCCCCTGGTAGGCGGACTTCTGTGCGTCCATCTCCCAATGCTGAGCCAGGAATAGTGCGAGTGTCTGGCTTAAATAGGGAGGGGCTGAATAGGAGACAGGTGCATATAATCAACTAAAGTATGAAAGGTCCAGAGTGCCCTTAAGAGGAGGGATTACGATTGTGACACAAAGTTGTTGTTCTCTTGATAGGGCAAACTTATTCCGTTTACTGTTTTTAGTTAATGATTTTTAGCAGGCTTTACATTCAACAAGTTAAAACACCTCATCACCTGTGTCTAATCATCTCTCACTAATGAGGTGATTTAGAGCTTTTGCAGCAGCCAAAATCTCTTGAGTATATCACTCAATCAGTCATTACTGTCAGTTATGAATGATTAATTAATCAAAAGGATGCCAACACAAAAGATAAGTTTATTTTAATAATCAGTATATAATTTCATTATTCAAGTATGTGGCTAAATTTACAACTATTTGCCTTGATATTGAAGGATATCAAATCAATTCAGCCCTTTTCAAAACTCTTTACATAATATATTGGTGTATTTTAGTGTTGAAAATCCTTTACAATTATAGCATTAGGTTTGATAGAAAAGTGCCTAGAAGAAAAGAAAAAGTGCATAGTGAAAATGCACCTTTGAGACTGACCATAAGCTACTGATCAGATATGATGCCTCTGGGTAACACAAAACGTGACATTTTTGACAGCTCTTCCTGATTCTGATATATAGTAATTTTTGTTCTGTTTTGTTTAGTGCTAATGCAAACATTATGCTTGGATATAGTCCCATATTATGTAAGTTCAGTGCTTAACATTCCAATTGATAATATTCTTTCAGCCAAAAATTACATTTTGCTCACAGTTCATTAAGCTGTCTCACTACTAATGCTCATCTGGCATGTTACGTAACATATTAAGTTTGAATAGTAGCATTCAGCTAATTATATTTAAATTAAAACAACTAATTTATATGTCTTACAGATGTTGAGCAAATATGGTATATAAACAGTAGCTTTGCATTAAACTGACTTTACTTCAGTTTACTTTCAATAGAGCTGACAGTGGGAAATTGATTGTTCCTATCTTTATGAAGTGAAAGTCATGCATGACTGTTTACAACGTGACAAACTACTTAATCATTTTCCAGTCCTAAGCAGCATATTTTATGGTGTCTTCAGCAATACAAACAGCTTCACAAATCATCCACATAAGCTGAGAAGCTGGTCTACAGATCAGTAAAGAGAGTTATTATCCTGTACTGCTGTCAGTGGTGTTTCATTGCTGTTAAGATGTGTGTTTTTTATCGTTCCTTGAAGTATAAGAATGTACACCTTTCACTAGAAGAGGGTGGTCACTTTTAACATTGCAGTAGCACAAAAAAGACTATGCTTTGTTTACTTTTTCCCTTGTAGGCATAAATGGCATTAAGTCTAATAAATGTGCTTCCAGACCAAAATGTCTGATAAATGTCATTCAATTTGTGGGGATGCAGGACTGAGAATGGCTAACCTAACTTGGTGTGAATGATTTTAGCCTGGAAGTCTTGAACAGGCCTACACTGGGTTGGACTAAGCAGAGGCCCAACACCAGAGACGGGCAGTTTAAAGTTGTCAGTCCCAGAATTAAAGCCTTACAGAACTGGTATCGTGCATTAAAACATTATATGAAAATACTTCACAGTTTGTGCCACCACATAAGATACCTTTCATACAAACATTTTTTGCATACTACAGGAGAAGTAGAAGTAGTACTCTTGCTCTCTAAGGTTACATAAAGATCATAGATGTATATTTTATCATATCATAAGATTTTCATCATTTCGTTATTAAACAGATGTTAAGGAACTGATCGTGCCAAAATAGTGTAAAACCTCCTTTCAAAAATATGTAAAATGTAAAAGTAGTCAGTAAAGTAATAATGTCAGTTTCTACAGACTTCCAGATGAATATAACCATGAGATCAAACGATTTATTAACAATACCTACACAATCAATGAATCGGTTGCAGTGTTGTGAGAAAGAGCGTCCTGAAACTGCACTTGTCCAAGGTTTAATTTGACAGACTGCTCAAGAAGTTATGGTGCGGTGTTGACCACGTGCTGTGAGACAGGCTGAGGAATCCACTCACTAGGTCTGGGTGAAAAACGAGTGGGTGTGAGGATTACAGGATAAAACCGATGCGGTTTGTTCAAGACCATTCCTAGACTCTCGGGGTGATAACCCAATAACAGAGCGCCAGAAAGAGGGCAGGGCAGTGCTAAAGCATCTGGTGCTCCTAAGGTACTTACCTAAGAAATGAGGGCAGGTGGCAGAGACAGCTGACCTGATCATGTTCCCACGGCTTCTGAATGTGGCAGGTTGCCCAGGTATAACAGATACATCTTCTAGGTCATTGCCTGTTAGGGTTTGATTATCTGAATCATTCTTTTTTCTAGGTGGATGACACTATGCTCTTATGTTTATACTGTATATTCTTTCAATTTCGGGGGTTTAAAGTTAGAAGTGATCCACATTTCTGTTAATCAGTTACTTAATTACTGTATTTTAAGAAATAATTTCCATGTTCACTTAAAATCCTCTCTAAATTCTGTGAAGAGCCAAATATCAAGGTAGAAATATAATATGCTTGTTTTACACCTATAGTGTGCTGTACTCTGAACGTTTTAGAAGGATCCCCTTGATAATCAACAGTTTTGCCATTGCGTGCTTTGACTTGTATACTGTATCAAATTAGTAAAACAAAACATCTTGAACAAAATTATCTTCCCAGGTTGTATTGCTTGTACATGGTTTTGGAAGATTGTGTCATTAACTTAATTTAAATATCGAAATTACTGGCAGTTAAAAGTGACAGTTTTATTATTTTATCCCTCTTGATGTGAATCTGCTTAAGTCTTGCCATTTATTATTGTTTTGTACTGGCAAATAATAACACACCAGCAATTTATTAAATGTTACATTTTTACATGTGTGTCACTAACACAGTTTTGGAAAAGGTATGGGTAAGAACATTAGTACTTTAGCAGTCCGGATTTGTAGAACGTTTTAGTACCAGTATTATTCACATTGAGGAACTTTTAATAGACTGTTTAAGAGGTCTAGAACCCTGCGGGTACTGTAATGTACTGTACCAGCATTCTGTGATGTACAGTGTCATTTTTATATAATCTTTAGGGGTTTATTAAAACATATGTGTATTATCAGAGTGACTGTTACCCATTACAACACTTTTTCAGCCAAAAAAATAATTTGAATATTGGCAATAAAACCATTATTTACAAAATTGCAATTATTTAACAACTTGAACTTAATGTGGTTGTCAGAAAAGGAGAAAGTGTATTTTACAAAAAAACTGCTTATTCATTAGTTTAAGTGTGCTGAACTGGAATCAAATAAAATATATTGTAATGCTGTACTATGGGAAAATGAACTAATATGCATTTTCTTGTTCAATGCTCTGAGAACATTGACATAAATATTAAGTCATAACAAAATACACAGTAGTATGAAGGTACCGTATCCCTGCTGCAACCAGTGACTAATAATGCATAATAAGTAAGAAAAATGAAAATTAATGTTGACTAAAAATGACAAATGTATGATAAAGTGCTACCAGATAAAGGATTTTTGTGAACTATTATAATACTTGGCCTGCAATTTTACAAACTGGGTTTTGGAGTTCTAGTAGACTTACATTAGGACTTTCTGTCCTCCTTTTGTACTGTGTGGTCTATTGGATGATGTGATGGATTTGTGTTAATTACAACATAGAAAGGGCCATTATAAGAAGTTAGATTAATAAATAATTTTAATCAGCATTTCTAGTTGTAAAAGCTCAATGAAGTAGCAGCTCGGGAGCAGATGATGGCTGTTGTGAGGAATTTAGCACAGATGGTGTTCTCATTTGAAAACCTGTTGAGTTCCAAAGGCTAAGCCGTGATCGGAAGGCTTCAGAAATATTTTGCTTGTCCCTTAGGAAGAGCCACCTGTAGTTACTGCAGACTCAAAAGAGATGGAGTCAAACAGTTTGATCCTTTTTCCTCAAAAAAAAGTTTTACTTTAACTATGATGCGGATAATTTTTTGCAATTCCATCACAGTAGTTTTAATTAGGTTTTAATGGAATTGTATGTTCAGGTCTTATACAGTATCAAAAGTAAATTCAATACCTCAAGACATGCTGCCTTAGCTTTGAATAATTACAAAATTGAGTTTGGAAATGATCATAGATAAGAGAAAAGAACGACTGAATTTGTTTGAACAAAATGCACAAAAGAGATGCCATGTTAACATTAGAAAAAGCTTTTAAGAGTGAAGAACTATATGTAGGAATAATCCATCACTATGTCAAGCTGTCACGAATCATCTTCAATTTATCATCAATTATTTATTTCTGCTGGACAGAATTTTATAAATCACATTTTGTAATACTTGTTACAAAAACTTCCATTTGGTATAACTTCATTTACTGCAGTTTGAGTGGCAAACAGGTGATCAACATAATGGATATTCAATATATCATTAATTGATACTTTATTTTTAGTTAAATGTGAAGGATTAAACATGTTCTTTGTCTATTTCTAATCTCCTGTGTATATTTCACGCCTGTTTACAAGGTATAATTGTAAATGAGACTTGTAGGTGAAGGAATAATAAAGTTCCATTATCGTATTCTATCTTGCTGCTTTACTGGAAGAGCAGAACTGCTCATTTAAAACATGCTAATATTGACCTTTACCTATGAAACATGACATTTTAACTACATTATAATAGAATCCAAAACTACATTTCCCAATATATTACCATCTGCCTTGACCTTTGCTTGCTATATTTAAATGTCTTCAACTTTGTTAAAAAGCCATGTGACCTGGCACTAAAAAATAATGATCTGAATTAAAATGTCAATCATTAGGTTCATTTGTTTCCAATTGGAGAAACTTGTTTCTAAAACAAAGAGTCTGAGATTAAATGGACTTGTTTTATTCCATTTTACATTCTGAATAAAAATAGTGTTTGCTTTTAGATTATGGTGTGCATTCTTATTCTTTTAAACTTCCTCTTATTAAATTAATTTCTTTCTTGTCCTATTGTATATTGCATGATTGATTCTTTTCTGTCATTTTTTCTTGGCCTGTCATTTGTCATTGAGAAGTAATAATAATAATAAAAAAATATCTTCTGGAATATATCTCAAAGCTTATATATTAAGAAAGATATTCACAGATATACAGTATGCTGCTCTCTCTACACTGAAACTCTCTTCTGAAACACTTTTTAAGTATTTTAATAGCTATTTGCGTTGGGTTAGTACTGTACGTAAGCATTGATAAAGTGAGATTTCTTATTATGACCAGTGTAAGTTTTAAATCTGTCTTGTCAACATGATTTGAACCATTTAAAACCTCAGCCTGAGTAAGACATTAGGATTATGAACTTATTTGCAGGAACATTTTGCCCAAACAGCAGTATTTGATCATTACCAAATGGCAGCAATTACAGTAGTTCATAAATGTAGGACCAGCCTTGTTTGTGGTTTATTGAGAAGGAGAGTAGTTAGAAAAGACATAGAGATGCCATTAGTATGGATTGTATCCCTTTTAAAATCAAAACTAGCTGCTTGCGTTTCAGATCACCCACCCAGAAACATGTCACCTGTTTCTGGTATCTCAGATTCACTACAAATATCTTTTGTTCAAAATCAAAGCTTAACTGCTTGTTAACAAAGTACTGATTAGAAATGAATTGATATTTTGGATAATGCATAGACTTGCCAGGCTGAAGTTTGTTTATATACTGTATGCAGTGCTGACCAACTGTTTGAGAGCAAACTCCTCATTGTATAATTATTATTGCATCTACTTTTTATTAAGTTGTTATGAAAAACACTATGTTGACAACAAAAAACTGTCTGGAGCAGGACACAATTTACAGTCTGAGACATAATTTAAACAAAACCATAGAAGATCAATGTTACTGGTACACAAATCAAATTTTTATTGCTTGTCAACCTGAAAAAAAAATTGCAACCAGGTTTTATATTTATTCCCTTCCAAAATGTCTGTAAATCCCTTGTGTATGATATCTAGAATACACAATGGGTAACAGATTTACTACATAATCTGCTAGAGCAGGGGTTTTCAACCTTTTTTTGACACGTGCCCCTCCCCAACCCAAAACCCATTGAGAAAACAACGCATCACACTATCTCACACAATATAAATTGACATTATGTATACATACATGCATTTTGGCGCCTTTCATTAGCTTGCTTTAAGTTTCACATTCACCCCTGACGTCAACATTAGCAGTAACCCACCGCTCCATTTTTAAGTTTGTAATCATGGTATAATGCGAAGTCTCAATTCTGCTGTAGCCTTCGCCAACAAGAACATGAGCCAGATTGCAACACCCCCCTCTAGTGGATGAATAATGACTTGCTATTAACGACTGAAACAACATGTTCGCTGCAGTTGAGAAACGTCTCGTAATCTCGCCGTTGAAAAACCCCCGGTGCTGGGGCTCAGGTTCGTATTCCCCTTTTGACGCAGAGAACAACAGATTCTTCAAGTGTTACAGTTGAAGCTGTTCATTTTAAATAAATGTGATCCTTTTCTACACTACAATTGAAAGCAAATCGTTTCAAAATTCAAGCTGCCTGTCACGGTAGCCGGTTCTGGACTCCCGTGAAAGGCGGCGTTAAAGACCCTATGCGAGACGGTACACTCCGGAAGGGACTGGAGGAGGACTTCAGGGAAGACACGGCAGGATCAGGTCGGGTAGAAACGCAAGGGGTGTTGACGGGATGGGGGGGGGGGAGCACAGGCCAGCGAGTCCAGAAGGAAGTCCAATAGGAGAAATCGGGCGCAGTCTAAGGTCCAGGTGCCGGGAGATCCATCCGAGACGGACACAAGGAACAGGGAACTAGGAATACGGAGAGTTAAAACCTTGATGTGGCAAGGCGCTCTGAGGCCCGGACTCAGTAGGTCAGGACGCCGTGATGAAGCCCCCATGCCTTAGGGCCACTCCTGGGGTAGGCAGGGGTGATCCTAGAGGTACGGAGACGCCGGGCTTAAATAGGGAAAAGGGGATAAGACGCAGCTGGGACAAATAAAACTGGGAACACAATGTAAAAGGTAGGAGCGCCCTCTAGAGGTGGGATGACGACTGACACTTCCATTTTTTTTTAACTCAGAAGACCACCATGTTTAGATGAACTACGCAAATAACAGCGGAATAAATGACTAATTGTTTTTGTAGTACAGCATGTTCTTCCCATTCATTTTTCCCAGAGTCTGCCTAGTCATCTAAACTTTTCTGTTCATACCAATTATAGGACTAAAAATTTTGAATTAAAGAATTAAAGTTGAAAAAACACAAAGTTATTACGTGCACTTTATGGCCCCATGTTATACAGCAGTCTCTGTTAATGTAAATATACTGTACATTCTTAAAATATAATTCCCATTTCCCATGTATGGGAAAGTCTGTCACATATTGGTAAATCGTGAGGTCCCCTAAAAATATTTTTAATTCTGGTTATAACTTATAGCCATTTTGGATTTGAAATTATGATTAATCTATACTCTAATTAATCACACCCCATGTACAGTAATAAAATAGTTTTACTAATTATTACCTTTAAATGGACAACTCAGGAGTTGAAATGATAAATCTGTGCTATTCTAGAAATGTTTTTGTAAACAAATTCTCAACTAAGAATTTTAACTTCATTTTCAGTAAAATATCAAACAAGCCAGCTATGTTTAAATGCTGCTCAAACTTATACTGTACACTGTAGCTGATCCACTGAAAATATTTTGTCAAAACGTACTGTATCACATCCTAGCCTGGACATCTGGAATTGAAAGCAGTACCCTACTTTAATTGACCCTTTATGTCCTGTCAGGATTTGAAAGACCTGAGAATAGAAAAATGAACTCTGAATCTGAGCTTCAAAGGACAGGAAGATTTGCACTGATCAATGACATTGGACTGCAGAATTAGCAAGGATTTGGGGTGCAGTTTAATTCCGAAAGAACCAGATGAGATTAGTAACCTACAATGTATGAGCACTTTTTGTGCTTCTTTTGAGGAAAAACAAACATTCAGGGCATGGGGCATGGGGCTCTCTGTGCACTGTATTCCAGGTTTGTCTGGTGGCTTTGAAATTCAGGGCACAGCTATAAGAAGAGATCTGAATCTTTAAAAATGAAGTGGGGGGTCCTATGTGACTCAACAGACAAAGGTACTCAGAGTATGGCTCTGTGTTCCAGACGTTTGAGTCTGAGGCCAGGTCAGTCATGTCATTGTGACTAAGATTTCCCGAGTGATGGTGCACTGGCTCAGTACTGCAGGAGGTACTGTAGAAGTCGGTTTAGTCGGTTCTCTCAGCTTCTAGTATAACAGCAACTCCTGTTATTTTCCCGGCACCCGTAAGTGGGAAATGTATGCTGCAGCAGAGCATAGGTAAGAAATGAGTGTTTCAGTGAGTGGATAAACTACACTTTTTAAACTACATATCATGCATGGCATCTGTTTCGTATTCTGATGTAATAGTGAGACTTGGGAGTATGGAACAAGCTATCCAGCCATGTGTTGAAGCTAGTATTCTGGCTTTTTTCTAGAAACAGCTGGATGATATCTTTGGATCAATTAACTACTAACTCCCAAAAGGGCTAGATGGGCGGGAGGGCTTCTTCTGGTTAGTAACTTTTCTTATGTTCTAGTGAGATGGATAAATATGAAGGGATACCATACTGTGCTCAATATTTTAGTGGTTGGCATTACCAGACCTTGCTGATAACATGGCAGGAAGAGGACTGCTAAAACCCCCTGTCTTGTGAAGAATGAGCCAGGGAGGCTGCTATAAGAGTTAAGAGAGACAAGAAAAGAAGTATGCAAAGGGGCACATAGCAGCGGTGTATTTAGATGAAAAAAAGTGTATGTGCTGTAAGGGACTGATCAGCATCAGATAGCTCTACTTTTTCTGATGTTTGTTTTAGGGTTCAAATTTTCTAATATACAGTTTTTTTTTTCTACATCGAATATATAGAAGCCAGGAGCAGATTTTGATTGTGACTTGGATGTATGATTACAATCAACAAAAACTCAACAAAATGTGGTTAAATCAAGATTTTGACTTACTGTGCCTACAAATCACAAAATTGCAAATCTGATACTTGGTGGTGACTCTTGTGCTTCAGAAACCCACCATGAAGTACTGTAATTTGTGATAGGCAGGCAGATCAAGGTTTTGTCATGTACTAGGCCATAACCCATTGTATAAGAACAATCTTTAATCATTCGAACAAAAAAGCTTCAGTGTCTCTTTCTTAGGTTGAGCATGAAATGCCTTTTTTGATTACTCAAGTTCTGGAAGTCACCTGATAAAAAAAAAACCTAAAGTATTTGGTGTTGAATTAAGTAAATACATATTTCACTATTAGTTCTTTCCATATAATAAAGCAAATGTGGACATTGGTGTGAAAAGCTTTAGACAGTGGCTTCAGGGAGTGAATCTTGAGATTTAATTTCTGACTTTTTAACATTGTCAAAAATAGCAGATACAGTTTCCGGGAGGTAGCGGAGCTGACATACGTGCTTTTTCCAGATTTCTTTTACGTAGTGACTTTTCTTGTTCGAAGACTTCAGGATTTCCTTTTGGTGCTGGAACAACTGTAATATTATTTCTCTTATTAAACAATTGTAAACCAGAAAAACAGCTCACCGTGCATCAGCTTCATCCAGGTGGCTTTTGACCTGATAAGAGATTCGAGCCTTTGCACTGAATTAGATTAGTACTGAATCTAAGAAATTCCATCCCATTATCCATTACTGCTTTAAGGTTGATGACAGATGACACAGTATCTTCTTAATGGATTATACAGTGATAGTGTTTTATCTCTGAATGTTCCAGCAGTTCCTTTTTTTATGAGCCCAATTAAGCCCAATACAGCTAGTGTCATGCATTCTGACCCGTCGGCTATAACACCCACAAGACAAGGTCAGGCAGTGTTTTCATTCTAATTAGAACAGTGCCTGGAAGCAGTTTAGAATGAGCAACAAACACATGCTCGTTGCTTTGCGCCCAATAGCTTTTGAATCTAAGAATTGTTTTAGCTTGAAAAACCACCTACGTAGCATCTCTAAAGTAGTGGTAACCTACATTTGCTTTGTACAACTATTAAGCTTATCACCATTTTATTTGTGACTCTGATTATTTTACATAATTATTGTGTACAAGGTGGAACATGACACAAAGAAACACTTCTGAGGTAACCTCTTTGAAAGAGTGCTACTGTATATGGAATAAACATTGTTTGATTAGTACAGTATAAACGGTAGTTGCTTTACTACTTCAGGTAGACTGAAAGGTTGAGGTTGAGATTCATGTCCCAACAGGACAATGATCCCAAGTGTACCTGTACAGCAAAAGACACTGGAGTGGCCTCAAAATGGGAAAGTGAATAACCTTGAGTGTCCCAGTCAAAGCCCAGGCTTGAATCCCATGGGAATCTGTGAAAGGACTTGAAGATTGCAATTCACTGATGGACCCCATCCAACTCAACAGAGCAAGGAAGAATAGGAAAAATACCCAAATCCATACAGACGTACACTGTGCAAAGCCTTAAAGCTACAATTGCAGAGTAGGTGCAAAAAGCATTGATTTAGAGGGATGAATACTTCATTAAACAAACTTCTTCCATCTACCTTGTATTATGCACATAATATGATAAATACAGTATATACAAATAGATCTGAATATCTAATCTGTATACAAAACACAGTTATATAATTTTGTAGTTCAAGGTCAAAGCGAAATGTCAATGCATCATTACTATATTAAATATAATTTCTCCCACTCATTGTAACTAATGTGATTAATTCCTTCAACAAACAAAATACTTAAAGTTGTATGTCAGTTTTTCTATACTCTTGCATTTTTGTAATATTGTAATATTTTGATATGGGGAATGTGGGAAACAAATTTAATTTTTTAAACAAAGCAAACAACTGACATTTTTGAACACATTTACTTTTTATTTTTTATTTTGTTTTACAGGGTGAAAATAATACAAAATTGAACAGTATCCTGCTTCAGTATGCACTAGAAATGGGGGAAGACATATCCCACTATTTCTTTAAACTTTCACAGCAGCACCACAGCTCACAATTCCATTGATCAGTCGTCTAAAATGGTATTTAAAATGTCAAATTAAAAAAAAAAAGATTTTCAGAGCCGAAGGTATTATGCAATGGAACTGACTCGTTCTACCCTGCTGAGAAAACAGCAGTGTGTCAGCCACCTGTTCCAATCTGTTACGTCACACACTGCAAAGAGAGCTCACAGCATCCCAGGACATTGCGTTTTAAATCCATCCATTTGCCAACCATTTCTACCAAATCGGGATCACTTTCACAGTGGACACTTTGTTGATCGGCGCTGTTTTTCATAAAACCACTGGCATAAGTGATTGTACTTGTCATGTCTATCCAGTAAAATTCGTCAACCATCGATCCATCCATTTTCAAGTCACTTCTTCCAATTCAGGATCATAGAGGAGCCTAAGCCTATCCTATCAAGCAATGGGCACAGTCCATCACAGTGCACACGTACTGTAGATAAACACACTCATACCTTGACACCTGAAGAAGGCTCCATGGCTGAAACGTGTTCTCTTTCTTCTTTTTTTCAGCATGGAAAAAACCTATTACTTGTTCCTTTGCAGCCTACGCATGCTGACGCAGCTACCCACCTGAACTCATACCTAAGGCCAATTTTCCCAGAAGCCAATTAACCCACTATGTTTTGGACTGGGAGGAAACCAGAGAATCCTGTGGAAAACACATAGGAACAGGGGTAGAACATACTAACTCTATCCAGATAACAGCCCATGTCTGGATTTGAACCCAGGGCCATCAACCTCTGCTAGCTAGCAAGCTGCAGTACCTACAGTAGCTGTGTTTGTTTTTTCCAGGGGCCCTCCTATGTAAAAATCTTACTGCAGCACCCCACCAATGGGTATGTCACACTTAGCATGTATACATTCACAGATGTCATAAAAACATAAACACAGAATCACACATTTAAGAAAGGCTTTTGAACAAAGTACATCATTTATAGTAACTACGGTTGCTCTGACTTTAGTTTTGTTTCTTATTAATTTCATGAGGAAAATGTGTTGGGTTATAGACATTTTAAGGAGTCAATCTTTTAGCTGCCTTTTATCCTGCTAAGTCTTGAAACATGAGGTCAGAACATGGGACAGATAGTGACATCACGCAGCTCTATATGCAAATATAACTTTTTTTGTTTTGTTTGCTCAGTACAATCATTCATGGTTTATTTGAAAAGGAGATTAGTTTGATTTTCTGGTCTTGCATTGCTCCCAGCCTGATGCTAGAGCTCCTGTTTTGGGGCAGCAGCTAGAGTAAAATTTGTTGTTCCCTATAGACTGCAAGATCTACTATTCTCTTTTACAGTATATGGTTTTCATGACAATGCTTGTCTTATATAACACAGTTTCATTTGGTCTGTCCCCTCTCCCGTTGTAAATTTTCTGTCATTAAAATTATGCATGAACTCCAAACCAATATGCCAGCATGGTGATGAGTGTACTGTGCTGTGTTTCAAATGAGAAATTAAACCACAGTCCTATCCCCCTAGCAGAAGTTAAAGATCCCTAGCCACCTTTCACAAAACCCATGCCTTAATCCCATAGTCATAACTAAATTCAAATCTTCTGCAATTGGGTTTGAGATTGTACATGCAGTATTTAAGAAAATTCTGTTTTCTTCTTTAGAGTTCTTGTTTCCATAAAGATTTAAAACAAGAATAACATACAGATTCTGATACATGGAGACGTGGTACTGAGAAATCGACACAAAGGCAGGAATTTCAGTTTCCAGGGCAACCCAGGACATCAATAAGCAAATGCCTATAGTATCCACTGTTTGTCAAGAGAAATAGACTGTCAGCATTTAATCCTCTTGACTGAACCACTTCAATTAATAAAATTTGATAATTAGTAAGCCAGTTTTTTTCCTCTCATTGGCATCATTGATTAGGGCTCTTTCATTCCCCTCTGTGAGTAAATCTGGGGGCCTGATGCTGACTTCTGGATTTACTGGCTTTTTCTGCCATCCATTAGTTTAACCAAGATGTCGTGATCTCTAGAAAGTCTACTTTTTTTTTTCTGTGCTGGCACCCCACTGCTTTTGCACTCCGGGAGCAAACATGGAACGCTAAAAATGCAGTTTGAATCAGATGTCACCTAGTTCCTACCTTTTCTTGGGGCATCTTGTGGTTAAAGTAGCCTAAAAGTCACATAGTCATCTAGCAGCTGTCAGTTCATTCTCTTGGACTCAGGCCCATCCTCTGCAGACCTGTGCCTCCTGTAGCAACCCCAGTACTTGGTGCAATGTCTCTACCCCTTGACCTGAGTGCCGTGGCCTGTTTCTTTGGAATCTGCTGTTGGCGAAGGCCATGGCAGATTTCATAATAGGAGAAACCATGTTTCAGGAGACCTCTATTGCATTTAATTGCTGCGGGTCCAGATATTACTTGAAGAAAGTATCTGAAATTGTCTCTGAATAAATGCCCCATAGTACCATAGTGCCACATTTCTCACCTTAGCATTCATCTTTTAACTTTTCTGTGATGCCAGTTACCTTGTAAACTGCAAAACTACAACTAATCATTTTCATCTCTTCCACAACCATGTTTTGGGTGCCTTTCCTTTTGTGATCTTTTGCTGGACCATTTTAGGTAAGAAATCTTCCTAGAACTTGTTTTATTTCTCAGAGGAAATGGCTTCAGCTGTGCTTATGCTTTCTAGACATCCTTGCTTTTCCTATTGCTCATTAGTCAGGTTCTCGTTCTGCAGTAAGCTTCTTCCTGCCTCTGATATTAAGAACTCCAAATGCCGGTTGTTGAATTTTATTGCTCATATGAACTGAAGGTGGTCCCCAGTGTGAAGGATGACAAGATTTTGAAGGAAAATAAAATAACTAATTTAAAATGTCTGGTTTAGTGTATAAATGAAAATAGACTGTACTGTAAGTCATAGAGTTCTTGTGACGCCTACTCTTTACAGAGGTGCCATGTTCTCATCAAAAGCCCAGCTCCTGCTCTGATGCACATTGTCCAGACACTCTTACAGATTTTGCACACTAAATCACTGTGTCTACCTCTAATAATATTATTTCTGTACATTGACTCATGCCTGTAGACATCCCTCTTACACCTGAGATATTAAGTAGGATTAAAATAACCCAGATCAGACCTCGTAGTTTAACACCAACTGCATGTCTGAGAAATCGTGATCACAGTTTAATGTCTCATCCTTAGGTTGGTACAGTACCTACTATACCACTGTCCATTACATCACTTATAGCAACAACATGGTTTTCTTTAGATGTATCTCAACCCTGTGCTGATCAGACCCCTCCTTACCTCACCTCTGAGTTCTCATGAGATCAGTCTGCAAGGTGGTAATGCTACTGTCATTACCAAATAATGAGGATGGAAGCAATGCCTGGTGTCTTCAATATCTGTGACAGTGGCAGCCAACTCTGTTCCCAGAGAGCCAGAGTCCAGCAGGATGTGCTGTACAGGTATATGGAAGGCCACTTTCAGCTTCTAAACAAATTTTAAAAAATGTCATTTTGGACACGTACGGCAGTCATGTATGCTGTACACCTAAGTAATAGAGAGATCATTTGGAATGAAAAATGCACATTGTATTTCCAGGACTACAGCTGTCCAATCCCAACTTAACTGAACCTATTACTATTTGAATACTGAATTGAGAATTGCTTCATGATAAAGGTTGACCTAGTGTATAAAGCCAGCAGGCCCAAGATTTTCTTGCACCTGGGTTGGCCTTTGCTAAACTGTTGTATAAGATGGCATACGATGTCCATTCTACTAGATACTGCATTTTGTTTCTTTTTAATAATACATTTGAAACACAGTTCCAAAGTTAACTGAGGTATATAAATCTGGGTCCAGAGCATTATTAATTGGAGTCATTCTAATTATCACTCAAAAAATTTCCCAAAGATCTAAATCTCCTCATAGAGCACGGTTTGCAAAATTGGCTTTAGCGAGCCTTGCTGGTTTCCTTTTTGCACATCAAGGCCTTTAAACATTCTTTTATCTTCTGATAACATCTTGTTAGCGGGAACCAGACCCACAGTAGAACCTGAAGGCTGAGGGCATCTCTGCCTGACAGCGCATGAATAACAGATGAATGGCACCCTAGTCTCTCCTGAGATCTTCTAACAAGAAATACAAGCACAGATGAAATCTCACATAAACAGAGAACTAGTGCATTAACAAAAAGGACTACTCTCCAACGGGGTGCTGACGAACAAATAAAGCAGTATGTTGTCTGCTTCCTTGTGCTGACCTCACCGCAGCTGCATGATATCACAGTAGTGCAGTATCAAATGTTTTTAAACTGCGCCTATCTATCTCATTTGTAAGACTTCATTCATCTGGAAAAGTGCAGTCTATATATCTATACAAAAATATATGGGATGTGTATGAAACACCACGCAAGGGGTTCAAATATTAGACCACACTATTAAAAAAAAAAACTTAAATTCAACGGTGAGTTATAGTTTACCAGAAAGGAAAGGATGAATCTACAACTTCTCAAATGATGACAGAGCACTGCTTTGTTTTTATTTTACTTCTTAAGGAGTGCAATAAATAATGTCAATTGCTTTTTCATAACAAGTATCCTTTTATTGATGTATGATAAACAGGTATGAATATATCTGACAGAAAGCACCTTGAAAACGCTTGTTGGGGGATGGCTTTGGCTGATGACTATTTTGTCTCACTACAGTAATAGATGTATATAAAGAGTTGCTACAGCTTTTACAGGCCTGTCTGTTCACAAAAGCAATAATTCAAAATATTACTTGGCGATGTAGCATGACATTTATTCAAGAAGACAGTGACAGTCAGAAACACCCTTCTTCTTTATCACTTTTGAAAACTCCAGCCATCTAGATTCACGATAGTGACTCTAGTCAACAGACTTGAAGAGACTTACATCACATTCAAAAGAACAGACACAAATCTGCTTTGGATTAACTGGAAAGGGTGGCAGAAAATAAGTGAGACTTTCATTGTTCTTCTTCTTGTCCTTGCTGAGTGTGAATTAAAGAAGAAGCAAACACTTCATTTATACAGAAATAGCTAAACTGGGGAATGTGACTTTTCAAAACAGAAAAATAAAATTTGTTGTAATTTTTGCTACATTCTTGCTCTTTATGACAACTGAGAGAAACTAAACTATTGTAATTCACACAACTCTTATAGTTGGTTTGTGAAGTCTATTTGTTTGTGGGATTGAAACTGTTTATATTTGACCCTACATATTTTAACATTATTTCACATCGTAAAATTGCTGTGCCCAGGTGTTACATGTAACTTTATAGCAAAAACAAGAGATATCAGACCAAATGATTTTCCATGTAGAAAAATCACCAAGATAGAAAAAAGGAATCAGGAATCAAATAAAGATTAAATCAATAAAACAGGCAGATTAGAACTAGTTAGCTTTTTAGAGATTAAATCTGAGAATTTTTTAAGATCCTGGCAATTGTGTTCTAAATAAAACAATACATCATATTCAAATGAAATGTCCAGATAATTTCTTTACTTTTTTGCAAAAAACATTAAGAGTAAAAATAAAGTACTAATGTAATGTCAAGGTGTTTAATGCAATTTGAATAGTGTAAGGTTGTCTGGTCTAATATTGTAACGTTTTAAGTTTGATTTAACCATATTTTGTGATAATGTTTAATTGTACTTCTTTCCTTTTTTGTAAAGAGGCCTTTGTAGTGTAGATTTACGTGGTTAGCAGCGAATTGATATGAAAAACTCTTCCAGCCTTGAAAGAAACCAGTGTATCGGCTTAAACCACATGGCTGGGTAGCTTGACCCACACTCCACAGTGTTTCGGGTAAAGACAAGCCTAGTTATCTCCGTTTTTAACTTGCTCCCTTTTAGTTTCCTCTTGCATCTGCTATGCGTTTCATTGTTCATTCTCACAGTGTCTTTGAGGTCCCCTTGTTATCCTCACTATTCAAGACTGAAACAGTTAAATTCCCTCAGACCCAGAAAGTACATTTTATAAGTCTTATCTATCTATAATTGTTCTCCAAGTGCTCAGCTAATTAGCTTAGAACACAAGAAATGTACATCAAAACGTTTTTCTGATCTTCTTTACTATAAGGTCACATACAAACATCCTGTTTTGGCCTCCATAAATACAAATGATATATTTGTGTACTGTTGCAGGAAAACCACTTTGTCTAATGCTAAGAAGAGCTGTATAATATGATTTTAAATATACATATTTAAATAAATTGGGACACAGAATGCATTCATTGCCACACTAATGTGTCCCTTCCTTAATTGAAAGACAGAAAATCATACTTTAATTGTAAACTTTGGGTCAGAACAATTATTGAAGCTACCTGCTCCTGAATTACAGTACTCTAAACAGGAAGAAATTAAATGTTAAACTTACTATTCCATATGATTTAGAGCACCATCTATTGGTAAAGCTTAAAATTGCAAGAGTTTAAAAAACTTTTTCACCTGACATTTTGCTCTCCATAGAAATCCATTTCTGGTGAAATTCACTGAAATGTTCGTTTCTTTGGTCAATTGGGAAAAAAAAAAACAATTGTGTGTGTGTATTTTAAACTAGACAAAAAGTTAAGTTAAGGCACACTTAAAAAATGAAAAAAAGGCAATCATGACACATTTTATTAAGCAGTAGAATAACCCACAAAAAAATCTACAGGGTGCACAAAATGCATTATGTCAAAACAGTTTGCAAGTACATGAAGCTTAATATAACGTGTGAGAATGTGTGATTCAGTTCTTATAAGATAAATGAAAAAAAAACTTATGTTGAGCAATATTAATGAAATACTACAGTTCCACTTTGTCTTGTACAGGTATATGAAAACTATCCTTTAAAGGAAGCAATTCGGGATACGGCACGTTTTATTTTAGCACCAAAACATTGTAGAGTTTGCAGTTATTTGAGACATATTGTTAGCAATACATTTGCACAAATATACATTAAGTAAAATTCTGAAAATGGTACAGAAAGACTGAAAGACATGCAGACTACAAGAAGAAAGAAAGGTAAAGAAAAGGACATGAGGTTAATATTCCATTTCACATAGTTCCTTGGGGGTTTACAAGCATTGTGTTGTTCTCTAAAGACAATTCACAGGCATATGGAGAAGTACTGTATGTGTACAGGAGACTAATGAAAAGAGAACCTGTCCATTATTTGTAAGTGGTAAATGAAAGATCTGTACATATCTCCTATAGCTGCATAACAATTTTTATTCTATTTATTTATTACTAATGCTGCATTTTGTACTTTGCCTGTTTCTTTAAAAATATTGCTACAATATTGAAACACTGGAACTCAAGATGTTCAACACCTACACAAAAGACAATGTATACTAATTGCCAGTTTTCTACATAATACTGGATAAATGTAGGGATTGCACAATATTCAGATCTTTTCTTTAGAATGTCTGTTGTGAACCAACAGATGCAGATACAATCACAATTCCTACAATTAATAATTGTAAATACTTTATTTATATGCATGTGTCACTGCATAGCAAATTAAAAATAGCTTTTAATTGTCCAGTGCTAAAAGCAAGTTCAATAATGGTAATTATATATTTTTAATTTCTCTTTTATTTGTGCATTGAGAGCATGGAATACATTTGAGATGCTCTGTGAGAGAGAAAGCAGTGGGGAAGTCCATACATTTTTACTACAGTATCTTCAGATGGTGCTTGATTCCTTGATGCATTAAATGTAAAATGTATAATATTTTTAAAACCTTGATGTGTCATTAATACTGCTGTATCACTGTAAAATGATACATACTGTAAAGTGGGTGATTATTTATCTCTTACCTATAAACTATGTTTACATTTTATATCGACTGTTGGAAAATCTGTAAGTCATGCTTTAAACTAATTTCATGAGGTATCCTAACTCTGGTGCGGTCATTTTTAGCATTGTTATAATTTTCAGGCATATGCACTTTACAGTGCAACTTTTAGTTAATGTGACAGGTACAACATCTGTGTATTACAGCGATATTCATTTGGGTGTATTTCCTGTGGGTGAAAAAGGGCAGCAGGAGAAACTGTATACTTTATTGTGGCTCATAGTTTTGTGTGGTGACTGTCTGGGTTCATTTACAGTACAGTAATTGGCTGATTTGGAGCAGCACGAGTGGTAGAAATGCCATTTTCAGACTGGCTTGTCAATCAGTCATTAAACCACCTGGGGCACACACCACATTATAAAAAGAGATTTAAATATTTTGTTTGTTTTTTCTTTTTTAGGGGCACAGAGGGGTTAGGATATGTTCTCCTGTTCTAGATTCACAGCTAAACTTTGTAAATCAGTTGTTGTCCATCCTGAATGTTTGAGTGAAAGTGTACAACACAGCTGTTCTTTACTTTCTGTTTTTTAGACTTGCGAAACTGTTGCACACTGGTCTACTCTATTAAATTACGGTATTCAATCTGATTAGATTGCATGTCAAGATATTTAACTGTTCTAGTAATTTAACATAACTAATTAAGCGTAACTTGAAAAGATGTATCAAAGCTGTAAAAGGGAAGAGAATTATACAGTATATGCAAAATATTGTGGATGCCACAGGTGAAATTGTACACTAGGCGCAACACAGATATGTTTCATGTTTCCTTTCAGCTGGCTGATTTACAAGCTTTTATTCGTTAACCTAACAAATTAAAACTTAAAATAGAAGCAAATGCCAGTAATCATGAATAGCACCTACAACGTGATACTGTAGATTCAGCACATTTGAAACAGAACATGGGATATAAACAGGAACACCTGACATAGAAAAAATATAGTTGTAATCCAACATGGCAAGCAAAGTGCACAAGGTAGGACACCAATCCATCTCGGGGAACATGCAGAAACACTCACCCCAGGACCAACCAAAGACCAACTAACCCCACTGATTGTCTTGGGACTGTAGCAGGAAACCGGAGCACCGGAGCATTAAAAGCTCATGCAGGAAACAACCCAGTGCCCCAGTGTTGCAAGGCAGCAATCACTGCCTCAACCACTAACCATTGCACTAGCGTGCCGTATAGCTGTAATCCAAATATAATATCTATGGAATAAATACAGAATATTTTTTTAAACTTTTAAGAATAAGAAGAATTGTTTACACTTATATAGCGCTTTTCTGGACACACCACTCAAAGCGCTTTACAGGTAATGGGGATCCCCTCCACCACCACCAATGTGCAGCCCCACCTCGGTGATGCGACAGCAGCCATTGTGCGCCAGAACGCTCCCCACACACCAGCTATCAGTGGGGAGGAGAACAGAGTGGAGAAGCTAGTTCAGAAATGGGGATTATTGGGAGGCCATGATTGGTAAAGGCCAGGGGAAAATTTGGCCAGGATGTTACACCCCTACTCTTTTTGAGAAATCCCCTGGGATTTTTAATGACCACAGAGAGTCAGGATCTTGGTTTCTATGTCTCATCCGAAGGACGGCGCCATTTTACTGTATAGTGTCCCCATCACTATACTAGGGCATTAGGACCCACACAGGAGGTCTCCCATCCAGGTACTGACCAGTACCAAAGCTTTTCACTTAAATGCAAAAAAGAAAGCCTACAATGTCACATTAGAAAGACAGTTCGTTTCAGCAGTACTACTAATAGTTACTGTAATAAAGAATTAACAATTATAAAAACATAAAAGTCTGCAAATGTTCATTATTCATATTAGTGGTGCTCACCTGAGCCCTACTACATAATTGATCTTAAAACACAGCACAATCAGATCAGGATGATCTCGATGACTAGGTAGTTAAAATGTCACATTTCTACACCCATTACTCTGCCACATCTGCAGGTTACAGAGACTTTTTTAGACACATTCTCAATAAGAGGTGTAAGGAAAATTAATGAATTTTAGAATTTTCTAGCTCAAGCAATAAGAAAATTATGATAAAACTCTAAATCTACTGCTGTTTTAACTTAATGCATAACAAGGATAAGTGTAACATTTTGCAATGTTTTAATCTTTAATTTTAAAAACTGTACTGTTTATTTATAAATATTTACTTCAGAATATTGCATTGTTAAAAGATGAGTACCACAGAAAACCATAACAACCATAAAGCAAAGGGGAGTGTTGTCTACGATAGGAGTCACCCGAAGATGGTTCCACAGCCGAAATGTTGTCTTTCTTTTCTTCTCTTTTCAGCATGCCATAAACCTTTATTTGTTCCTTGTTCCCCCACAATATCTATCTCAAGTTCAGGAAAATAAAATATCAGTACTGATTGTCCTGTCTCATGGATCCATGTTTTCATAAATCCAAACAGTAACCTTAGTGCTGCTTTTATGTCAGTATGATTTTTCTTATTTTACGCCCAAGGGATTGTTACTTCTTTTTGCTTTACAGCTGCAGTCCCTGCACCACTAGGGAAGGATGAGGCACATCTTGGCACATACTGTACAGTACTCCTCTGCCTTGCACAGTGATAAGTGTCATTCATGCGTTCAATGTGCTCTGGCCTCCACAATGCCACACAGGTGAGCACTTTCTCTTGCACTGAGAGCACCTCAAGGTCTACAAGTGGCAGCTCAGCTATAAGCATGAGGTGTTCTGGCTTGCTAAAACTCATCTAACTCCGGTAACACGTGCCCATTACTTGGGGAACTGTGTTCAAGCTGCTAACAGGCAGGACAGGACAATGACCTAAGCTGTGTGGCCCGAGTACCTTTTCTGGTTGAGCCACTTAGGTGCCCTTCACAATTCTGAGTTTTTTTAAACCAAAGTTAACATTTTTAGAGGAAACAAAATACATACGGCAGGAATTTGCAACGAATATCACCAAAACAATTGGGGCTTTGACTCTGCCCTCATGTGTTCTGTGTTCTGTATTGTCACATTCTTCTCACATTTCTTCCTGTGCACCCACATCCTAATCTCACTTTCACTGGCATTTTGCCTCCCATCGCAGGAGTTCATTAAATACAGTATTTGTCAATTAAATACAGCGCTTGCATCCATCTAGTGCTATGGCAGAAGCAGCTCATAATCAGATCCAATAGCTGGGCAGGAAGGAATCGCTCGTTGACGAGTGGATTAATGAGGTACAGTTGTAGATCTAGACTATCCAATGAAACTTATCCCACGAGATTTGACATCTTTGCTCCTTGGGGTATGGAATCCAGCAGGGTTTCTGCAGTTATTAATTCCCGACCTTGTAAACAGCTCAGCACCTGATAGAATGTGTTAAAGGGAGCCTTTTCTGGTTGAACCCAGAGGACCTGAGTTAGGAATCCATGTTCCAGAATGTCCTTTGGAGGTAACCGGAGTCCCCAAGGAAGAAAACTGAAGAACATTCAGATTCCACACCGATAGGTCTGGAATAGATCTAATAATCAAAGAACAGGGAAACAGCAGAGCTAACCATCTTTATTAAATGAAAAAAAACTACTCTGCATATCTAATTTCAATCAAATAAATTCTATCAGATATTCCAAATTTCAGTGGACTTTACATATGAATACAGAATAAGAAATAAGAAAACAATATTCACATTTTAAAATAACCTCTAACTTTGGAGTACACGATACATTCACATTCAAGAATAAGTGTGGGTTTTTACTGGAAAGACCGATAAAGAAAATCATTCAACACCAACATTACGGAAGCACTTAAATTAAGTCAGGAAAGACATCTGTGATTCTTTCTTTCTAATGTTACGAAATACCTTAAACTTTTCTTTGTCATTAGAGATTTCTGTATTGCTTGAAAATTGTACTGTATAACGAACAACGGATAGCGCTTTTTCTTTGCAAAAATGACTTGCATCGGTAATATTATTCTCCGTCGAGAGATTCACATATCTTTTAATTAATGTAATAGACACAAAAGTTTAAAAACGTCCAGCATTTAAAAAGTTAACTGAATAACAAAAATAGACGCCTCTACAGTAAGTACCGCATATCAACAATAAAAGATACAGACAGCCATACAAATGGATTATTACTGTGTGGATTTCTTTTGAATAAAATGTTCCAAACGTAATAATGGATGATTGCAGTTTCAAAAACGGATAGTTGGACTGTTTGTTCTGACTTCGGGCTCTTAAGCATCTGATAAAACATTTTTTTCCGCCGCTACTGCATTTGCAATTTACTGATAAAATGATAGTTGTGGTTTACCAACAGACCACTTCAAACAATTACGCTTCACTAGCCTTCGTCAAGGGATGCAACCGATTGCATGTACTGTGCTCTACCTACTCTGCCTCTAATAATATACCGTGTTAGTGTATATTGTTGTGTGAAATCTATGCCTAAAAATAGTAATTCAGGTGAAATGCTAAACGGTTCTTCTGTTCATTGTGTCTGTACATTACTTACCGATTGTCTAGTAGCTTATGGCCAACATTAATTTTGCCTGACAAAGTCCACACATGTACTGTACAGTATATAAACAATAAAGCATTACACCACTTGTCATTTGGAGCGCCTATCAATGTACCCCTCGCAAACAGTACCGCATCTTTCTGGTATGCTGTAACTTAGCACCTTTCTGTACGCAGTCTTTACAAATACAACTTGTAAACCTAAATGCAACACTCGACCAGATGCTCTTCTTCGCTCACTGCTGAGCTGTGGAACTCACACGACGTGCTGATCTTCAGCGCTTCTGAGCTGGTGTGAATCACGGCTACAGTATGTACAGTATGTGATTTTAACGCTGTCCCACACCTCGGCTTTTTATGGGATCACTGAGCTTTCAGGATGTTTTCATGCTAATGTCTGATACACGTGGTTCACAACCGCAAGATCTGAACTGTGAGGTTTTTCAGAAAGGAAGGCGAGGAGGAGAGAAGATGCTATTTCCCTCTTTGCAAGAAATACAGTTCGTAGGGGGGGTCTCCTGCATCGTTTATAAAGAGCACAAATCGAACTCTATTTCCTTGATGTGCGTTTGTACCAAAAAGGGAGATAGCTTTGCGCTGGGTTTTTTCTCCTTTTTTGTGCTTTCTGGAAACTGAAAGACCCAAGAGGGCTGAATGGGAAACAATAATGAGAGACATCTAAAACACCAGCGCTTGATGTTACAACATGCAAATCTGGTTTAATAGTAAGTCGTTCTGCATGTGTTGTCTGGCTTAGTATAATCGCATTGCTTGCCCCTATCTGTTGATTCATTCATACTGTATATAGTGTACTGTCATTCGAGATAATTGAAACAGTATCATTAATGCAATCTATAGCAAGTGCAGAAATATTGCAATTAAAGAGGAGCATTGTTTCTTAATACATATACGTTTTAGCTTAGCATTCAAATTGCAGTATCTTAATTTATTAAGTGAAAAAACTTGTAGTGGTCTATTTCCTGCTATATTATCCTACACTACCTTAATTTGATAATTCTACGGATAAAAAGTGTAGTTTTCACTCGTTCGTTGTTTCTCAAATTCCTTTACGTCGGCGTGGTACCGTATCTGTGCAGTGTTCGAAAGTATTGGCGAATGTCTGAAAAGATGAGGAATTAATATGTGTTGAATGTGGTTTTGTGTTACCAGGTGAAAGTTTTCCAGTAGCTCTCGGGGGCAGTGGTTTGTCGGATAGTCCTAGACTTCAGAAGGAATATCACCTGCTAAGAACTGGCTTCACACACGGGGCGAAAGCTGGGAATTCGTTCCAGCGCCGTGTTTTCGCGATGAAGCGGAGGCAGAAGAGAGTTCTGCAGATGACCTTTCTTTTCATGGTGGCTTTGATTTTCCTGCCTAACATCGGTCTGTGGTCCCTTTACAAAGAAAAACACCTGATGAAGTCGCCAGAAGCTGGGGAGCAGGTAGGCGAGGTTGCACATACAGTACATAACTGTTCTCTTATCCGTCTGCTTCCAAGCCCACATCGTTTCGGGTCGTTGGCTAATACTGAAGTTTCTGTGAGTGAAATGCTCTACGCTCTTTTACAAAGACGTTTATCAAAGACGACTGCTTCTGCCTATAAAAAATGCCAGGCTTGAACAGAGCACAAAGGCTAAATTGTAACACACTACACAGTACGGTACGCTACATTGTATTTAATTGCAGCAAGCTGTTATTTGAGTTTAAGCAAACTTTGCTAGGATGCTCACGTTAAGCGCTGGCGTTCTTGTTTTTCAGAGAAAAGAGAAAAATGAATTTTACATGTATGAAAGGTCATTTTCAATAAATATTGTATCTGACGAATTAAATGTTTTTATGGAGGTATTGTTCACAGTTCTAACAGTTCACGTGTGTTGCCTATTGGCAGTAGCTGTACTGTATACTGTTGAAATCTGTTTAGACTGTTTTGAAGTTTAGTCTTGACTTGTAAATGTTAAAACATACTGTAGCATTACCTCTTAAACATTAGTGACGATCAGGGTGTAAACTGGAATATGAAGAATTTGTTGAAATGCCCACCGTAAATAAACAAAATGATCTGCTCCTTGTCTTTTGAAGCAAACCTTAGACATTTATTTTAATGTCAGGTCTAGTCTAGGTAAAATATTTTAAAACGTGCGTAGGCGTTACATCCTTATCTCTCTAATTTTTAATTAAAATTTGAATGATTCAAAGTTCTTAATAAAATCCCAACACTGACTTTGTTGTTGACTTTGTCAGGTTTTAGCACGATGTTGCAGCAGCCTTCTCATCTATTATGCTGGGCCTGGGTTCAAAGAGTCAGTGGGATAGAAGAGGTACTGGTAGACCTGTAGGTGGCGCTGTCCGTTGCTTTTTTTTTTTTACACCAGCATAGTATATCAACTCAAGACAGATTAGAAACGTACTATGGTCGTACTCTAGCAAATTTAATGTTGAGGTGATTCAAATCTGTGCAACCACTAACATTCCAAGGGCAAGAGAACAAGTAAAAGAAAATAAAAGGTTTTCAGTAGTGGGGAAGATAAACAAAACTTTGGAAATTCGCACTGATGATAGATGTGCAGATTATTTCGGATTTGTATTTATAATGTATTGATTTGTTTTAAGACCCATTTGATGAGAACATTTCTTCATGATAAAATAAACAAAAGGTCTCATACAGCTGACCTACTGACAGCTGCAGAACATACAGTACGGTGAGACACACAGTACAGTACCATGACTATATGAGAGAGGTGTTGAACATATTTAAATGTGGTTGTTTTCATTAACTGTGCTGTTTTCCAGTTAGGAGATTCAAGAAATGAAAACATTGCATTGGGACCCTGTGTGAGATTCAAAACTGCTGTACTTTCACAGAATTCGAATTTTAAGTTGACGATCCAAGTAAAAAAAAACATTAAAAATATTTTGCGGTAGCAGGCACTGAAGTTAAAAGTATAGGACTGCCTTTGTTTCTGACCCAAGCTACAAGGAATGTTCATTTTTGTATTAAAAAGTCTCAGGGGGTACTGTCATCATCATTCCAAAATAAAATAAGGACAAACAGTCACAAGTGGACATTCTGAGGAAGTGCTTCCTGGCTGAAAATAAGATGTTCAGTAAAGTAGCTCTTTACTCAAGACATTGTGGATGCCGGAATCAAGCATCCAGTCATATAGCCCCTGTTGTCCAGAGAGGCTACATCTGGATGAAATGTGGATATTTTATTTTCCACACATTTCTTGACAAGAAAGCTGGAATGAATGACATCCTCTTATTTGGAATCTCTCTTATGTTCTTCATATCTCAAACAGGATAAAGCTTTTGATTTCTGCTGTACAAGCCTTGGTCTGTAAGCTTTTTTTAATGTCCTGTTTCCTGAAATGTATAACATGAATGCCTTTGAGATGTTGGGTTATGGAAAAACGTCTTCTGCAGATGTAAAGATATCCGACCCTGTATGTCCAGCTGAAACCCTTATCAACTTGTAACCATACAAAGAGTTTTTATCATGACGAAAAATAATACTCAACCTTCACAGAAGCAGGTCATATCCAAAACAATTGAACAAACATGTGCAGGTAAAATTATTGGTTCTAATTGTTGATCGTTACTTGTTTTTAAAAAAAATATTTATCATAGGTTTTTGCTTTATTTTGAACAACTAATTAACAGTTTTTGTTTGAGGAGAAAGGCAGTTACGTTCAAACTTATTTTTGTGGTTGCGTGCAGCCCTGTATCACTGATGCTCTAAGGAATAGAGAAGGTACTGTATCGTTTTGAAACTTTTATTCTCTATTCTAATTTGCTTCAACCAATCATGTTAGGCAGATACATCATTTTGTCATAGTGCAAATGTCTATTAAGAGAAATGTTTAAACAGTATGTACTGTTTAGGGCTTTAGACCTGACTGACCCCAAAGTATTTCGGGAGATCTTTATTCAGTTGGTTTGCTAAATCATTTTCTGGAATCATTAATAATCAGAAGGTACTGAATGTGTTCTTGTTTCTCGGTAGCTTCTACTACATTTCCTCTCTCATACCTTTCCTTCTCTTTTTTTATTCCTTTTGAGCTCAGGGAATCTGGGAAGAATGTTCTCTTGAGGAATATTGCAGGTTCAAAAGAAATACTTTATTCTTCTTTTTTTAAAGATATTCATGGTATTGTTTTGGTTGCTGCAGAATTGCACAACTGAAAATGTATGTTTTGAAGCAATATCTGATGTATGCTTTGGTTTCTACATCTTTCCATTATCAGGTGGCTGCTTACTATACATTAGTAACGTGCACAGGATTTGTTTTACATGCAGCATACTGTACATTTGTTCATGATGTACTTTGTTGTGCATGTTTTGTGTTGTACTTTTAAATGTAATGGCACATGTTTGTTGCCGTATGATGGCACACCGGGAATCACTGCTGCACCGCAGCTCTGGTCCCTTGGTTCAAGCAGTGGGTAAATCTTCATGCCATCCTGCTGTGGATGATTAATTAAAACACTTATTCAGTAACTGGCAGAGGACTCGTTTCATTTGGGTTGTTTGTTTTCATTTTCTTGTGCATAGGAATGTAAAAATGACTGCAGGTGGACTTTGTTCTGTGAAGCATCCAGAAATATTTTAAGGTACAGTGTTTGCCATTCATTTTTAAAGTCTTTCTTTGGTAGTCGCACGGTTCTAACTGAAGGTCAATAAAAACCATGCTTGATTTGTGTTAATATACCTTCTTACACCATTGTCAATTGCCATACATTAGAATTTGTTTTTGTTTTTTTTCCGGGAAATGCCAAACATTTGAAATAACATGAGATTAAATTTGAAGAGCATGAAATGGCATGTAACTATGAATGAATCTGCTCCTCACATCTGTCCATTTATCCTGGTAAAGGTCATCTAACCCAATATTAATCATATTATTTTTTTGACCCCTATATTCATATGGGTATCCTATATCCTGCAGGATTTTAAGTACCCACATGTTTTGAATACAGGACCTGCTATGTGTGCATGCATGAATATACAGTACAATACAAACAGAGAGGAAACTTATCTGCACAGACTTTTAATGCACTACTCAATTTAAGCTTAAATTGATCCATACATCCCATTAGGAAAACCAAATGAATTTTGTTATTCTATATAATAATTTATTAATTTATAATACTTGGTCAAATGTCCTGTTGAAAAGTGACAAAGCCATACAGAAAATGAAAAAGACTAATACAAATGGAGCCCCACACATGTCCTAATGTGTTTACTGATATATTGACAATGGTTTTTGTTTTGTCTAGTCCAGATCAGTGTCTGAAAAATTATTCAGGCAATGACGTGAGTAGCTCTTTAAAAAGGGAATGTAAAAATTGCTGACACCTGCCAACCATGGTTGATGTCATATTGCTTTTAAGTCAGACATTTAAATGCCTTCTTCTGAGTGTTTTTCTGCTACAGTTCTAAAATGTGTTTTAAACTAGTTTTACAGTCAAGTGAGGGCAGATTTTAGAATGACAAGCCGATTAATAAAATACCTTTTTGTAGTCTTTCTGAAATTTAAGATGCAATGAGGTTTTACATACAAACGGATAAAAAGGTATATTACGGTGTACTTCACAATGAGAAATCCAACAGTTAATGTGAATTGATGCTGCTAAATGTATGGAAATATTTAATGTCTGTCTGCTTCACTTGGCTAAAAGGGTGAGACTAAGAAAGTGCTAAGATATGATGAAAACTCATACGCAATGACAACTTTCCTTGCCCTCAGGCTCTTACAACGTCTGAGCCTTGTCGTGCTTTTCAAAATTCTCAGGTCTTAAACAACAACCTTAAATAATTAATTTCTTTAAAATTTTAAAGTAATTGCTTACTGAAATGTGAACATAGTATTTATATCTTGAATCTAATATGATGCTGGGTTCTAAAGGTTTTTTTGTTTTGCTTAAGACGTACGTATACATAGAGGGTTCAGAGGAGAACACCCTTGATTCAACTAATTAGATAACCTTCCTTTCTGGTGTTGTCTGCTCCTTGACCCTCCACAACTTCATCCTGACCAGGCTCTGACACAGCATGTTGTTACCCCTCTATCCAAGTAGGATACAGTCTAGATAAAATACTAAAAATGCTCATGACATAGCTCTCTCGTTTCTTATTCAGTCCTTCTTGCATTGTTTCATTTTGAAATGAAAACGAATACATTCTCCAAATACAGGTGCACAGCTAAAACGACATTACAGTCAGAGTTGTCCATATGACCCCTTCTTTCTAAGAAAGTTCCAGTTTCTCTCTTGTGACCAAATTCTTATTACCTTACCTTACAGCGGTTTACCCTAAAGAAGAAAAGCACACTGGCAGTACATAAACATTTCCACTGATTACTTATAGAAAAAATGGACATCATAAATCCATGAGAAAAATCAAACTTAATGTAACGAGGCAAGACATCCCATCTTGATCTGCATTCTTTGGCTGGTTGGGCAAGTCCATGAGGTCTCATAGAGTTATTAAATAATCCTCTAGCTAGTGCTGAAGATCTCCCCCTCAGGATGGTCATTTGGGGATCTTCACACATGTCACACAAAACAATCCTCACGCAGATGGTAAATGAAGAGATGCTGGCTAATTCCTGGGTTTATTGAGATTGAAAAACAAACAAAAAGGTTTTATGGAAAACGATATAGCTCACTTGAGCCCTGCCTACACACAGACAGCATCCTGTCTTAACTCAGTACAAACACTTACATGTACAACATGTGGAAGTGGCTGCCACCCACGTGCATTTGGTCTACTGACATTTTGCTTGCTGGCTTACTGATCACCATTGACTCTACTAATAATCCCTTTTATAAAAACACCATGTGAAAACATCACAGTTTCCAGTCAATCAATGATAAAAGTCTGCAAACTATTTACTATATTGTGGGGACATGATACTGTACAGTGCCAGCATGCGTTGGATTCCTCATTCATAGTTTGCTTACATGTGTCCCATTTAAAACTGGTTTCATCAGGTTGTTTTGTCAGCTCTTCCTTTATAGTTTAACTCCAATCTTTTCGACCATGCCAGTACCTTCAGGGTGGTTTGGTGGGGAGCATATTTTATGGTGCTTCATACTATACCTGGCAGAGATATAGTGAGAAAACTAGTATAGTGTTGCGAATGCTTTTCAGGAACCTCAGCGATGTACAATAGCACACGTAATTCATAATTCATATTCAAAATAACACAACAAAACTCAGTGTAACATTAAAATATACCATACATTGAAAGTGATGGGGAAATTATTAGCTTTATGAAACTTTTGAAGCTTTAAACAGATGCAGAGTCTCTGATGGACCTGGCCAGTGAGCTCCACAGATGTAGTGCTGCACAAAGACAAGACTCAATTCTTCAAAGACTCTGGAGTTCTGGTTTGTTCTTGATAGTTTATGTTTGTCATAAAAAAGAAAACTAATAAAATAATAATTATGATAAACTTGATTTTATATGGTGCCTTTAAAAGTGGCTTCTCAAAGCGCTTTACAGGATGACAATAATAAATAAGAGGAATACAACAATAAATAAGGAGAATACACAAGATAAGACACAACTACAATATATAGAGGAGACTGTGGATGGTGGTACTAAGAAGAGCAGAGGGGTGAAGAATGGAACCAGTTAAAATACAAGTGAAAAAAGAATGACGATGTATTTGAATAACTATTAGATATTACTGGGAAAAATAATGTTGAAGTACATTGATTCTTTTTAGAATGAAAGGTTATAAGGGTATCAAATAAATTTAAAAGCCTATCTCTGGGAAATTTTCCACAGCTACCACAACAAAACCTTGATCTCTTTCAGTGTGGAGTGCATGTGCAGCAGGCAAGCATGTCATATTGTGAGCACTTGCCGATGACTCATTCCTCCTGGAAATCATTCTGGGCAGTGATATTAAAGGTTGCCTTGACTGCTCTTTCCGATGAGTCTGTATCCACATTATGGTGGAACAATTACGGTTTCAGAGATCCAGAATCTTTAATGTACCTAGCATTTTCTTAAACTTGCTTTTTGATAATCCCTCTGCACAGAGACTTTCAGCACAAAATGTTTTATTTATACTGTATAATTAGGAGACTGACCCTTTTACTTGTGCTATAACTGAGATAAATATACTGTATGTATAAAAAGTTGTATCTCATAGGTATTTAATTTACATCAAGGATTGTTTCACACTCCTCTTTTTGTTAAATACCTAAGGATGTGTTATCTGTGAACAACATGATTCTGTGAATTAGTATCTGAGAATGAGGGTACTAAGATAAGTGGAGAGCACTAAGAACAGGTGGTACTAAAATACACCCTTTGGTGACATTTATTTATTGCCTTTCATTAGCTTTTCTCACTTTCCCAGTGCTGATGATTACGAATCTTGTAGAATTAGGTTGCTAATGAGGCATAAAATGTAATTGTGTAACATAATTGGTCAAGAGGAAATTCAGCTTGGTCAAAGTTGGTCTTGGAATGTGTTCTGATAGCATTACTACAGTGTCTCCTTGAAAATATTACATTCATAAATTAGTTCTATTTCATTTTTTCTCCTGGTCAGCACAGTACTACCCTTCAGTGTAAAATACTGTTATGTGGGGTAAACAGTCAAAGGGTGTTTGTACAGTCTTGGTGTCTGTCCTTATAAAACTTCTATATTAGACAAGTTCTCTTCTGCTACAGTATATCTAGCACTATTTGAAAAGCAGCAAAAGTAATAAAAACATGTAGAAAATAATATAATTATTATTAGCCATACAGTAAAATTTTAAAGATTCATTTGAATAAAAAAGTTCTCTGCATGTAAATATTCCTGTTCTGTTTGGCTGTACATAGTTGTTTAGATTTTTACATTAATGTTTCCTTTACACATTTTTAAACTACAAATACAGCTCTTTTCCCATGTAACACTTATAACATTTAAACATCATTTAAATATAGAGATGTACTGACATTTATTTTTCTTAGTCAATTCTTAAATGTGTACTTTAAAACTATCTCTAAAAATCAATGATTTTATTTACCCCTTGAAAACTACTTCTAACTTTTTTCGTTGGGAAATTTTTATTTATTTTAGATATTTGTTTTCTAATTATTTCCACTTACTGGGTTTTAACCTGGGTTTTGTTTTTTTTTTTACTTATTCTGTTTCACAGAATGTATAAACAGTAAAAGCTGGACTATTTAATGTGAACTCACCTCTGGTGTTGACCAAAGCTGTCAACATCAAATGCTTCCTCTAAACACGAAGCTCACACATGACTTTTGAAGTCTGACAATTCAGTGTAATGTGGGTGGAGGGTTTGTCAGTGAGATGGGGATCCAGCCTTCAAAAGCTCAGCTGTTATTAAAATGCAGTGTTTAGACTGTGCTCTTTGTACATGAAGTTATAGGAGGATGCCTAGCAAAAAGAAGGTTGAAATATGATTCAGATGTATTTTGAAAAGCCACGTTACTTGTTGTGCTCATTTTTGTGCTTTAAAATATTCATGACATACAAAATAACTTCCATTGTTTTTTTATTAAACAAATGTGACTTGGAACATGTAGATGACAAACAACTTTGCTGAAATTGTGGGGGAAAAAAGTAATTTAGGTATTTGTTGAGACACAAAAAGTAACCATTAACCCATGCTTGATATGATGTACCGAATCAACTGCAAATACGTCTTCTTTTAATAAGACTGGACCAACAAGCACTTTTTCAGAATTAACAATAGTCTTATTTTGTGTTCCTGCCTGATTTATGACTCCCACGTATTACTGAATCCTTAATCCTGTATAATCAAAGTAAAAGATCATTACAGTTTTTGTTGACACGATGCAACTACTCTGATACAATCATGCTTGTGTGTACTGTATATACGCAAATGCAAATCAAACCAACATCAGAGCACATGTTCTGTAATTGCCTTAGGGGAACAAAGAGGTTAAAGTTTCTTGTAGCTGTATTAAGCTAAAAAAGACCTAACGTTTTAGTAAAATAATTGCTTTGACCATTGTGTGGAAATAAAGCAGTACATACTGTATGCACTGTACAGTATGTAGCCTAAATGCTGTCAACATAACCTTCCATATTCTCATTTGACATTATTTTCTGTATTATAATCCTAAAGGGAATGAACAAAATCTCAAATCTCATGCAGAGGCTGGGAAGTTGTTGAAAATGTTAGCTCACTTTTGATTATTTTTTTAATCTGATGCACTGCAGAGTATACTCAAACTGCCCTGTGCTATTACAACGATGCAAGTTTTCATTTACAGTACCTAAACTGCAAAGCTTTGCTTCTGTTCACATTTCCTCTGTATCTCTCTGGAATACACAAACAATGAGGCCTCTTGGATAAACTATATGAAAATAAAAGTGATGTAGATCTGGCGTTTTATCAGAGTTTGAAGAGAAACCTTTAATTTGGAAAACAGTGCCTTAAACTGGTATTTATAACATCTGGGCTTGAAGTTCTAAAGTTTCTTTTTTGTTGTTTAATCTCAGAAGCAATCTGACAACTGATGGTATATTATGGTATAATGTCTTAGTGCTACTAATGATTAAATGCCTTACTTCATTTAAATCTTATTAAATTATAAAAATAGCAAGGTCTGTTAGATGGACCAATTTAAATCTTATAATTGCACCAGTATGCAAAGCTACAAGGGTCTGAGATCTTTTGCATTAATGTTATGTGGAAAGCACCTTTGTTCCTTCCATTTTCATGAAAAATGCTTGTTAAATATCACAGATAACTCTCGCATGTATGGCTTCACTATTCATTATTATCTTAAAGCAGCAAAATACTGTATATTTTCCATAATATGAAACAAAGTACTTCAGGGTGGTCTTTTTGGTGTTAGTTCATGGGCTTCTCCTTTAATAGCAGTGTGGGTTAAGAGTTAGTCATTCAAGAGTACTCCCTGTCAGACCCAGTTGACGGTTCATGATCTTGTTTGGAGTACAGTCTTGAATTTTTGGCTATGTGGTATACTGTGGTATTGCTATGTAAATTGATGGTATGGTTAAGAATGCATACAGTTTTCGTATCTTTTCTTATTATGGCCAACTCATTGTAGATGTCAAATCTATTACGTTGTTGTTGATCTTTAATGTTGAGCATACCTAACAGGTGTGTAAAGTATAAAGTTTTTTTTATATCTGTGATTGCAGATGAATGTTTTAACATGCATTGATTTTTAGGCTGCTTGCCATCACAAAATCATCTGTAAACAGTTTGCTTATTGGACCCAATGTTCAGCTCCATAACCGATCTGCTTGAATTCAGAACACGTATACTTACTGCCACAAATATTTGTTTAAAATTTAGAATCCCCAATTATTTCTTATTATATACCCACCTAGTTAGCTATTGTTGCCATGATCTGAGATTTACATCATACAACTCCTGTACTGCACTGGAGAAAGAGGATAGGCATGTTCTTCTGATATGCCCATCTGTCACAGCCATGTGTCTTTTGCTGTGAGCTCCACAGTGCCTGATGGGAGCAAGCCTACTGATGCCTATCAAGAGCTGCTATTTTGCTAGAAGGAACTAACCTTACCCCTAGTATTGCTGCTGGGTGCCTCTTGCCCCTGCATAAACCCTTCATTTATAATTTATACAGTGCTTTTGTGCAAATATTGAAGAAAAGAGAAGAGTTTTGTGACAAAAAAACTATCTTCAGATGAGGAAGATGGCAATCACACTGTCACTGACACTACACTTAACCAGTGTGGTCCAAAATCACAAACTTATGATGACCATGAAGTAAAGTCCAGGATTTTATCAAAGTCCTTTTTATGTAAAACAACAGGAAAACAGGACTAGGAAACCATCCACCATGCACTGTGCATAGCAAACAAAAGCTTAATCGTACCAATGTGAGACTGTGGTATTGTAAATCCTCCAATAATTGTCAATGTCCCCTACTGTGTCTATTTACAATTAGAGGTTATATAGTTACCTCTAGTGGTAGGTTAGCAACTGCTGCCCCTTCTTAAACTGGCCAGGCAACTACAGCGACATAATATTTTTTTCATATAACAGAGAGTCAGATACTTTCCAATTGCTCTTCAGATACCAGTCTTATGCAACCAAGTCACATACAGTACCTTCCTAGTACTTCAGGTTTGTGAATAAGCTTTTCATTTTAATCATCATCATAATGATTATATGAATTTAAAGCTGGGTGGTCACTGTATTCTCTGGCCACAACCTAATGCAAATGTTAGTCCGTTCCCACATCAGGTGAGGTGCATTCACACAAAATATACAAACGTTGTCCTAGTAGAGAGATGTGTTTCCTTCCGTTGTGTAGATCCTACAGTAGATGCACATCTCTGCAACTCAGGGTTAGGGATATACTGTAAGGTTCTGCTGCCATGCATGTTGCAGTTGCTATTTCACAGTGGGCCATGGCCTTTTTGTGCAACAGTTGGTCAGCACAACAAAGGACAGAAACCTTTGAACACCATGCAAATTGGACAAAAACATACCGTAGTAAAATTAATTTTCTGATGGCATAAATTATTGTGTATTGACTGATTATAGGACAGGGAATGAGAAACATGAGAAATGTACTTAAGGTACTGTAACTACTGTGCTTAGGTGTTCAGCATTATGGCTTGACATATTGTGTCCTTTAGAGATTACGAGCAATTGAAATCATCCTCCCTTTGACACTTTGTGCCAAGCCTTAGAAATCTGTTCTTTTCAGTAAGCTAACTTCAAAGGACCTCATTCTTTGAAGTTAACTAGAGCAAATGCATTTGTGTTGGTCACCCATCTTGAAACGGCAAACCATCACAAAAAGATTTGTTTTATGGGTTTGGTGCTTTTAATCACTTTTGATGCGTATTGACACAAAGCTTTGCAATTTAGAAGTTGTTTGATGTATTGGCCTTAGCACCTTTTTTATCTCTTATCTTAGATTTAAGCACTTTTTAAAAGTACAAATTCATTACTAAATATTTCATTAGGCTACCATTATAGGAATATTTCCCATTGTGTTATCAGAGTTTATTAATTTCCAAGTCTATGAGAACCTTTTTTATTGCTCTTGGATTACTTTTTATTCAGCATCTGAATTATGTTCAATGTGACCTATGCACACTACAGTAAGTCAATCAGGTTAAAATTTAAGTCACCTGATTTAAGTTCATTTTAGTCAGTTGATTTCCTGGGATGTACTGCACTTGGTCTGTAAGAATATACAGTTTAAAATGTTTAAAGGTATTTCATAAGCAAGTTTACCTTAGGTCTAAAAATAAAGTTATTATATTAAGAGGATATATTAAGCTGTCTTGGCTAAAGATATTTGTCATGGGAGCAAGCAAAGTACTTTGATGTCACAGACATCCCATGAAGGCTGTCTGGACTTTAACACATGAGCCCTTTCACTGCTAAATGACAATAGATGCTGAGGACAAGTTCCTAGGCTTTCAAAATGATGTGTGGAACATTTGTTCTTTTGCTATACAAATTTCATTAACCAATGAATAGCTTTTAGAACATGAGCATTTTTTAGGAACAAATGAGCTGATGATCTGTGTTAGCACAAATTATTATCTTTAGTGGTGTTCTGATTGCAAACCTGGATTGCATTGCTTTAACTTCAGTCATAATTCAATATCCATTTTTAGAACCACAATTAGTTTTTTCTTGAAGGTCATTGTGCAGACACTACCTCAAGGTGGAACCGTGGGAAAGGCAACTGTGACCAATTGAGCCATAGTGCAAAATTTCTCAAACTTCACACATTAACATGTTTCACTTCTGTTGTCACTCCCTCTCCCCACACTCTCAAACCCACACACAGAATAAGTTGGCAGTTATCTTCCAGGACGTTGGTCATGTCCGATTGAAAATTTGCTATTCCCTTCCCTGTGGAGGTGTTTACTGTATGAAGGATCTGTGATCACAGCAAATGGTACTGCACTGTACATAAATTTAATACCATTTTCTGAGAAGTTGTAAAAGTTGACAGTAAATGTTTCATAATGAATACCTCCGGTCTTAGCTCTCTGTTAATTATAAATACTATTTAAAATGAAGTACATCTTTCCATTTTCTAACTGCTTAATTTAATACAGCATTGTAATTCCCTATCCCTGCAAGCAATGGGTACAAGATAGGATACACAGTGCGTTGGACAGGATGCCAGTCACAGGACACACAAACACACACACACTTGCACTAGGGCCAATTAACCTACCAATATATCTTTGGACTATATTTGGACTTTGAATATATCATGAATAAGGGCAGAACATACAAAAAATGGTGTGAAAGAAAAATGCAGTCACTGCAAACTCAAATTTATTTTGTGACTGGTAATGATAGCGAATAGGTTGTGGTCACTGAATCTAAGCTTCTTAATGTTTTTTTGTATTTATAATTGTGTTTTCTGTTATATAATTGTACCTACAGAGTAGACTGATAATGTTAAGATCGTTCAGTTGATCAGTGCTAGATGTGCGCAATGACATCCTATTCTTCAATTAATTTCCTTGCCATGTTTTTAAGTTTTAAGAAGAATTTTACAGCTCTGTCTTGGGAAGGTGTAATAATCTGGTATGAGGTTCTGTGGATTAAGTCTAGCAGGACTAGACTTGCAAAGCCTTGGTAGGAAAGATTTTTTTTAGGTGAACTTGGCGAGCAAGACATCTGAATTATGGTGACTTGTGGGAACTGACTAAATCCTTTTACTAGCAGGAATCAGGAAATTCAGTATTGCTCCATTGTAAGAATGTTCAGACTTTATTTAATGGTGGTCTTTTCACAAAATTAGTGATCGTGCTGTTTGATATCATGGGTTCATGAGTCCTGGATGAGCTTTAGACATTACTTGCTCATACCTGTCGTAAATTGACTGTAACTGAGTTACCTTAAATAACTTCGTTCAGGGTCTCCCTAAGAACATAAGTACAATTATAGCCTTAGTAAGCAATTTTTTTTATTTTTTTTTTTACAGTAGCTAATTGATCCAAGGAACTAATTTAGTCATTTCTTGTAGGAAGCCGGGATGTCTGTTTTAACAATGTGGCTGGGCAGCTTGTTCTGTACACTTTTGAAAAATATGCACATCTTACTTGTAAATGGACCTCCACATACAGTAGTTTTCACTTCTGTGCTGTTGGTACTGTATGCTTTTCACGGTCGATTCTGAAGTAGTGATGCGGTCGACAATGTCATTGCATCTGAGAATTTTGAAAGCTTAATCACTTCCCTTCTTTGTCAGTTTCAAGAAACAAAAAAATGTTCAGTTCTTTTTTTCTGCCAGTTTATAAGATTTCTTTCAGACCAGGGGGGTCTTGTACTCAGAGACCAAAAGAACTGACTTTTTTAGTATTATTCTTGAGGCATTTTAGTTGAACAATGTGTCCAAAGTGACTTCTGCAGAACTTTTAGTACTTCTCCCAGAGGTGCCTTATGTCTGATTTGTACTGATCCAGGCATCACGTGTGAAAAAACAGTAGCTCTGACAAGAGCATGCTTGTCATGGGATAGGCTGAGATGATTAAAAACTGGCTGTTCTAACTCCACTCTTTCAACAGCTTTTGTTCTATATTGTAAGCTTTTTTAGAGTCATAATGCACAGTAAATGTGTAATGTTTAATTCTGAAAAGACTATTTTGTTCTGAAATGAATTATGCTGTAGGATAATCTTGTTAAAAAAATCTTCTGTGCAGTTGGTAAATTGGTCAAGTTTTCTGAAAGCAATGATCACATGATGATTGGTGCAAAACCATATTTTGGATATAAGTTTGAATTAAATTTGAACCAGGCCCTTGTCTCTGTATTAGTTCAGGTGGGTAACTGCGTCAGCATGCGTAGGCTGCAAGTAATACTGTAGGTTTATTTCATGCTGAAAAAAAGAAGAAAGAGAACACAACATTTCGGCCGTGGAGCGTTCTTCAGGTGTCAGTATACTGACACCTGTCTCTATATACCTTGTCTCTGTATACCTTGTCTCTATATACTGTGCTGAAATGTGGTAGTTTATGGTCTACATCTATGCTTGCTTCTGTGTATAGAAAAGTCATCCAGGGATGTTGAGAAAATAATATGAGGCAGTTAAATTTCATAGGTATAGAATGTTGATGCGATGAATTTATCTTTATTTCATATTATCACCAGTATTTTGTTTAGTAAAGACTTTCAGTAAACATGATTCCTTAGAGGTGAGCACAGAATTAGTAAGGGCTGATCCTCTTTTTGCAGGCAGATCCAGTGTAGGCAGCTGTAGCTAATCCAGAGCTCCATATCACCAGGGAGACTGTCAGTAAGTTTATTATCAGCTATGAACAGGTGTGGCTTCTTGGTGCAGGCCGGCTGGCCACAGTGCTGTGCTGTGTAGTGAAGCACTTGAAGCTGGTCTCAGAAGCAGCTGCTAGATGGAGTGTCTGGTTTATACAGGAGAGGGCTCTGCACAGCTCCGCAAGGAGCCATGAGCTAAATGCGTGCTCGGGCAAATGACCCTTCAAGTATTCCGTTTAATTTCTTTGAAAATCTTTTCAATCTTTGTAAAGTGGGGCACAGGGATTGTGTTTGTGGTGTTATAGCCATTTGTGAAGTATAACTCGGCAAGAGCTCACTCAACAATTAAAACCATGTGTTGAAACCCCAGCTTTTTTTGCTTTTTTATTACGTTGCCTGTTGTGACTTCAATACAATATGAGAGGTTGGGTCACCTCAGGACGGTGCATATAACGCAGCCATCTGCTGTGCCTCATGAACAGGAGATTGTAATAATACTGGTGGCAGAGAGAGATAAAAAAAATTAAACTGTTTTTCAAGCCTAGGAATCAGCAGGATGTGACCCATTTAGTTTTAGAAGCAAATATATTTCATTTCTTAACTTCTCTTGAAATAAAAAATCTTCACAGATGGGGAGTCTGTACATAGATCTGTAATCAATAGGCCAATGTAAACCAATGCATCTTGACACTGGGATACAGTAAGTTATCTAATCATTTTTGAGCATCACCAGAATCATCCATTTTATTCTGACAATCAAGTGTCTCATGTAAATGAAGAGCTATATTTTAATGTACAGTACCTAGCCAGTTTGGGATTAACACATTTTTTAAGAAAATTATTTTTTTGGGACGAAATGAAGCATGCGGATCTGAGTCTTCGAAATGCCTACTTCTAGAGCCATACATCATCTAACACATTACAATCTCCTTTCTGCATTGCAGGAGAGTTTGCACTGATGGAGAAGAGCAGTGCTATCAACCAGCAAACATGTCTGGAAATCGAAAAAGGGATCCTGAAATGACTAATATCAGCTCTGCCACTTGTGAGCCGCTACTAAGGGAATTGTGGTCACAGTCAACTAGTGTCATGAACAAAAAAGTGACATACTCAGTGAAACAATCTAATGCATTATTCAAGAATGGTATTCTACATTTAAGAGCTTTTAGTTAAATTGCAAAACTTTTTTGGTAACTTTTTGGTTGCCTTGTTAAAGACTTCTGTTCTTTGTATTGACTAGTTAGATGTCTACTGTAGCTCTTATTTATACTGAAGTAGTAGTGTCATGCCTTATCTATTTGGTTGTATCAGTTCTACTGTTGAGAAGTTCTCATGAGCAGCCTACTGTATCTCTTCAGCACATAACTTTGAGAGAAGTTATTGAAACCGAGACTGCAGATTTACATTTGTCTTCTTTCTTCCTAAAGCTGTCCCTATGCTGACTCAAATTTTTTTTTTAAATGGTCAATTCAACTGATTGTTGCCATCATTTATCAAAATCAAACAACCTTTCTTCATGTAAAATAAAATTACATTATAATAGTTACGTAGGAAGTAGAAGATATAGCAACAGAAACTTATTTTGAGAATTTCTCTTAGGAAAAGATTACTATTACTGAACTTACCATAGCACAATTAGAATTTTAAATATTCAAAATCAGTCTTTAAATTTTTATTTTAGCATCCTGAGAAGAGCATTGATGATGAAAGCAAGAGTTTCTGTAGTTTACATACTGTCGGTCCCCAAAACAGCACTAATCCTAATCTGAGCTTTACACAACCACAGAGAGAAAGCAACAAAACATTTACCCTTGATCGCAAAGAACGACTAATGAATGACTGTTTATTTTATGACTATAAAGGATTTGTCTGTTCATAGTAGACTGTAAAAAGTTAATCTGTTACCTTACTGTAGGTAAATCGAGTCATATTAAACTGAGGGTCCGCAAGCCCGCACAAATAAGAACAATTTGGAGACAGCAATTAACCCAGTCCACAGCCTGTCAGTCTGTGTTGGTTGCCATGGAAACATGTTCTGGCAGGAAACCTGTATGTTCTGAGGGCAGTTTACAACAATGCCTATCTCAGGTGGTGCAGAATATTCCAGGTCTGCTCTCAGATACTCAGGGCTCTGGAGTAGAGTTTGTTCTCTTGAATGTGTTCTGAACTTCGGCTCTTTAGCTTTACATCCCCTGCCCAGATTTCTCTTGGACTCCCAACCCTGCTTTGTTACGACCTCGACTCTTGAAATTCCCCTGCACTCTGCCTCTAGTCATGGACTTGGCTTGTTTCATGATTTGTCTTGGATTCCCCTGGTGCCTTGCTACAGTGTCTTTCAGGCTTGGACCTTTGCTAGTTTGGTTAATGACCCTGGACTGACTGTAAAGTGGCGACTTTAGGCAGGCCAGATTGTGCACACCCAAGTGAAATTTTGCCAGGCCACCAGGTTTTGATACCCCCACTTTAACAGACAGTGCCATGGCTTCTTTAATGTCCAGCTCCTGTCATCATCCTGCTGTATTGGTGAATAGAGCTTTATTGCCCCTGGTGATTTCAAACATTTGGTCATATAAAGAAACAACATTCAAAACCATGTATTACTATTTAATAACTAAATTATAGCTTGTCCAGTGCCTAATTCATGCCTTATTAGTTACAGTTAATCCACATGGTGCATGTTTTACATTTTCCTTATGGAGGATTTTGGTGTTGTTAAGATCTCTCTCCTCTCGCTTTCTCTATAACCATTAAAAAAATGAAGAATTTTGAACAAGTTTTAAATTAAGAGGAATTCAACAATACCACAAAGTACTACTGTACATGCATTATTCTAGAAATAACACACTGACTCCAGTTTTGCAGACAAATAGTCAATCTGAAACCTGCTGAGCGCTCATTTGCAGGAGAAAGATCCAGTCAAGATTGTGTGAGGACAAGTGCCAAAACAGTGGGGTAGCAGATGACTTTTTAAATCCCATCAATAGGCCAACGTATTATGCAGTTGAGACCTGATTATCAAAGCACAACAAGGTTCTGATTGGAAACACTTAACTTGTGAATACACAGCACCCCAATTAGGAACTTGTTGTACCCTGGAAAAAAGGCAGAGAAGCACACATAACAGCATTTTGTGCTGGAAAATGTGTAGTTAGCCATAATTTGAATTGAAAAGTAGCAGTTGTATTGTAGCTGTTATATTAGGATTTTAACCCAATTAACAAGAGTTACGAATCTGCAAGAAAAATAATTGCCAGGAGTGTTTTACAAAATAATGAAAGCAAAATTATTAGAGGATAGAGAATGCTAAAATAATGAAGCTGAACCAGGGATAATTCTCAATGTCTAAGGCTATGTGCAATCAAAAGAAAGTTGTAAGTTTTATTTCTGATTAATTTACTGTTCCATGGTTTTTTGCCAAGGTATTTGAAAAGTTAATGTCACATGAAAATACTGGTAGATTTTAAACTACTGTACTAGCATTTTCTGCTGTTGCACAGTATGTACCGTAAAAGAAACAAAACAGTTTTTGCTGACATTGAATAGTTCACTAATACTTTTATTTCATGGTAATGTTACTGCAGCACTGCCCTTTTGTGTAAATATTGTATAATGCTTCTCTGAGATGATTACTTCTGAGCTCCAGTGATGCTGTTGTGACTTCTGTAATACTGTACAAACATATGAATGCAAATAACACCTCTTACTGCAAAATACATCCCTAAAATTGTCTTGTGGATCTTAAAGGGCACCCTGAATCAATCTCCTCTTGGTGATCAAAAAGAGATTTGGAATGTGCACTTTGATCAATGATGTATTTTCTTCGGCTTAGCTATGTCAAGAATGGCAAGCTTTCCTTTAAATATACAAGGTATTTGTACTTTTATTTCACATGCTGTAGTTTCTATTTAATGGAATAAAGTGTTAAATTTAGTCAACATGAAATTGCTCCAACTGTCATCAAAGTGACTGAAAAGTAACCCAGAGAATATTTTGAATCCTGAACGACCTTTTTCTAGGGTTGGCCACAATGACCTGTCCCTTCCCTCCACTCATCTCAATACTAAAACACTTCTTTCTGTAAGGGGGTGACAAGAACCAAACTCACTGTTCTAGTCTCACAAGCACAGGTCTCTTCAAATTCCCACCCTCGGGCCCCAACTGGTAGGTTTTGTATTTTTTTTTTCCATCACCATCTCCTCCAGGCCTGGAAGGAAATTTTAAATAGTGACCTGTAAGCAGATAGGTCTAAAGCTATTATTCTGTAGATCCTATGACATTTGAGGAACACAATTACAGAGCCCTGCAACAGTGTCAGCTGGATCTTACTGAATTCAAGAGTTGTGAACGTTTCATCTTATATAGTATATATGTGCACAATAATTCAATATGAAGCATCTTTTAATCTGTCAGTAGTGCATTTTCATTCTCAAAAAACTCAGTTGAAGGATTTACCAATACATCAAGCTTAAGCAATGTTCACCAGTTTAACAGCAGAGTCTCTGAATGTGAATCAAAGCCTAAATTGAAGCCTTGAGTATAAATTATCCAGGTGTAGAGTACAGTAATAGTGTTTTTATTGTTACTGTTACATTCCTGAGTGTAGAACCTGTTTCTACTACCAGAAGCCTTTAGATGGAGTATGATGTGGAACATAGGCAGTATGGTAAGGCAGTAAATGCAGCCACCTACTCGAGGGAGATGAGGCTGTAGCTTTGCAGTGTTTCAGTGGTCACTGAAGGATGGCATCACATCATGAAGGTTTAGACTGATGTTATAGAAAGCTACTATTTATTTCAATGTGTAGAGCTTGAAACCTGAAGAGTATGATTCTGAAGGTGTAGTTTGGAATGGGCTAGTAAGAGCAACTGTATATCTTTTATGAATTCACCTGTTTTTTCCAGACACATACTCTATACTGCTGTAATATTTGGGAAATGTAGTGGCAAGGAAAGGGCTTAGGAGAGGAATCTTTAAGTACAGTATGTCTGAGTGTCATCGGAGGAGGTCCAAGGAAGGAATAAGATGCAGTTCCCAAGGAAGTGTTAAAAAGCACATGCCTTAAAGACAGTGGACAAAAACAAATTCCTTTGGAACATCTTGCTTAATCGCATCATGAACTTAAGCATGTAATGCAGGTTTATTTGTTTGACAAATAATTGCTCTGAAATTTGAGAATATGAGAAGTATTAGTTTTTAATTAGAGTTAGGTGTATGAGGAATTAATATGTAAACAGGGACTTGTTTAAAAAATACTCAGTGAATCCCCCGATGCTTCTTCTCACTGATGACTCCCATGTTACTGTCAGTGTTCAAGCACAAAGCCATTTGCTGGCAGTTCTGACAGCAGCCAAAAAGTTTTTTGTGCGGCTGGGTAGAGTTTGAGATCCCTTAAATCTCACCTGGTTGCCTTCATTTGAATAAATTCTTCTTAGGAATGTACTGCAGCATGGTTAGATTACAATTTACTAGTGCAAAAAACTGTGACAGACCGCACAGATGCTTTCTCTCACCTTCCAAACACGAATACGCCTCTTCCCTGTTTCTCTTTTCAAATGGGTGCTTTTGTTTTTTTAGATGTATATTTGTAGCTTTATGTTGTTTTGTTCTGTTCTTAAAGTTATTTTTTTACAAAATGAAAATATCAAGACCCTGTAAGTACTGTAGGCCTCTATAAAGTATTGCACAGAGGTTAGAAACACTGCAGTAGAAACCTTACAAGTAACAAGTTACAGGTGCTTACTTATTTTTCTCCTCAGTAAAAACTATATGGTAGAGAGCCTTTGTGAGGAGTTTTTTTTGTGCAGTCCTAGAGTTACAGTATCTTGACTGGAAGTCATATATGATAAAAGCAATCGCAGAAACTGCCTGGGGAATATTATAATTCATATGAGCCTGTTGGAAGCTCTATCATTCTGGTAAATATTTTCGATTTGAATGTATTGGAGAAAATGCCAGATGAGAGTTGTAAATGAGTTTGAAAATCATAGTATTATCAAATTAAAGTGTACTTTCTAATGACATATTGCCAGATCCCATCTTGCAGTAACAGAGGAAAATTAAGAAAACCCATTACTCTTAAAAATTAGTCTATTAGGCCTTCATTCCTTTTTTTATGAAACACAGATGTAAGATTTTTTTCACAAAATAATTAGAAAAAAATATTTTGCTTCATTTATTTATACAAGCATGGAGACATCCTGGTTCAACACACTGCATGTGCTGTTGTGCACAAAGTTTGTATTTAATACAAATCAATTTGTATGTTATTTTCCTGAACAGAAAAGAAAGGCACCTGAAAATTGCTCAATATAATTGCAATGAACTATTATGCCATAGATGGACAGATAAATTGTGTTTAAGAACGAAAGTATGGGAATCTATAAAAGTATACCAAATTATTTCATGAGAACCAGGCTCTAAGAATAAAATAGAATTGCCTTCACTAGGACAGCCCAAGGAATGTATTGTCAGTGGGACCTGAAAAAAGGAACAAAAGCCATTCTCAAGATTACTCTTGTAGTACTTGTCATAAGACATAAAAGACCTGTGTTGTGAGGTACTATTAGGTGCGACACCAGGGTAGACTTCAATTTTGAGCAATAATAGGTTGTGTGTATGTAGCAATTGGATTGTGACCATGTCATCTGCTAAAGGAATGAGTATTTCTACAGCATTTCAGCTCTTTTACATTATCATTGAATTCTTTTCACATGCAAAAACATTTTTTATTCTTCTATTGTAAAACCAAGGAAGTTAAGGCGTGGATGATTGTTATTTTCAGCACCTTTCAAAAAATATACAGATTAAGCTGATTTGAATTTGCATTTTTTTCACTACAACAACTGTTACATATACAGTAGTCAAGGAACTGAGAGACTGGATTTCTGATCTTGAGGTTTGGATAGAAGACAAGCATTGCTAGGTGAGGCTAACATTTATTTTCTGAGCTAGGATGTAAAACAGGAGCATGGAGCATATTTAATGTGTTTTGTTCATATTAAAGGTGCTAGATAATCAACTCCAGATGGCATTTGGACTGCTTTGTTAGGATATTTTATATATGTTACCTATTGCAGCACAAAATGGTACAGTACAGTACCTGTTTGATAATGTCTTGTTTGCATTAAAGCTACTGTAACTGTGACTTGCACCATTACCTAGAACTGGACGTACTTCTGCATGCTGTTTAAGAACACTGGATTAATTTGAAAACTTTAATTATAAGCCTATTAAAAAGAAGATTTTATTAACTTTTATTGGTTGCAAGTGCTTTACCACAGTACAGTAACTACTAGCCATTTGCTTATTCACTTGTGAAATAAAGGAAGATGTGACCGTTCAAGCTTGTAGTACTTGCATGTTCATTAAACTAATGGGTTTTAGCAGTGGTAAGAAAAGCACTGTGTTGGATCCATCCATTTTCAATGACCGATAAGCCCAATACAGGGTCACAATGAGCTAGAACCTGACCTGGCAGACAATGGGTGCAAGTTAAGACACCTTAGTCAAGATATCAGACCATTGAAACACTAATGTACAGTAGAACATATAAAAATGAATGAATACATGATGATTCATGTATTCATTCGTGTTTTTTGGAATTTGTTGTAGAATACTATAAAAATAGCGGTAAAGGCCATAATGAATGTTGACTACAACATTCTAAGATTACTAAAACATGTAAGTGGGTTCGAGTATGAAGCAGTGAACTGTCCTCCTTATGAAAATGTTCATTTACTTTTGCTTTTAGCTCTGTCACATGTGGTTAGTTGAAAACGCAACACGAGCATGGATTTCAAGAACAATCAGACTCTTTGTGGTTTAGATATCTATTCGGTTGGTTAGCATGTTATCCATTGAATGAAATCTATAGTACATATAAAGCATTGAAAATCTTAAATATATATTAAAGACTATTTAGAGAACTCCTGTGTGGCTGATGTGCATCATTCAGATCTAAAGCAAACTCACAGCACACCAACTAACCCCCCTCTTGTGAGTTAATGAATGTGAACCATGTGCACTGTAAATGAGAGAAAGATGGATAGAATGGCAACTGATGGAATAATAAGCTTCAAAAATCATTTTTGTTAATCATGGAAATGCAATGAAAATTTAATTGGGTAATATTGAGCCATAGAGGTTTATTTCTGTATGATTAATTTTAAAGCACGTTATCTAGTACATGCATGAGTGCAGTATGTTGCTTAGAATATCAATGCCTGGCTACAGCAATATGCTCCACATTTTTTGTCCCTTAATGCTAAAAGATAGGAGTACACTATCACATCGTTCTGCAAAGGCAATAATGGCTCCTCAGATTGTTGATACTTGAAATATTAAAGCTAGCTTGAGGCATTATAAACTTCTTTGAATTGAATTGCAATAAATCTAATCTAATTTAGGTGTGGTACAATGTACTGTTACTGTTACTTTTACTGTGTATTCTCGCAAGGTGATTGTTGGTTACAAAAGATAGCAAAGATGCGGTACTATATTTAGGATCTTACGATGGTAAAGATGGTAAAGGTAGGAGACAGAATATCTGTCATACTGGCATTTTAGGCCCTGGTTTAAATCAATCTGAATCAAAACTTCAACTTTTTCTCCAGCTGTAAATCCCAAAACCCCGCAACCCGATGATAGCTTTCATTTACTCAGAAAAATCTAAAAACAAGGTATTTCTTACCATACGGACTTGGAAATCTAGAATCAGTCTACTTGATGCCAAAAAGGCAAGGGCAACTCATGGAAATATTCAAATGAATAAGAGGTAATGACATTTGCAGTACTCGGGGTCTGAAGGCAGTGTCTCTTGGGTGAAGCAAGTAGTTTTTTATATGGCTATCATTAATGGGTTTAGTCTTGCATTAACAGCAGGACCAGTCTGGAGGTGACACTTCCAGGTTCTGACCTCTTGGCCTCTTTGCACCTGAGGACTCTGTTATCATTCTTCTTGGACAGTCACACCAAGCTCCTGTAGATGCTGTGAGGATGATTGACACTGTTTGAGATATCACCTATGGATGTTTTAAAACATGTTGTGCAGGCAAAGTGCTTAGAAGCATTTCTGGCTGAGGGTAATTTGCAGTATTCCTCCTATGGAAGGGATCGGTAATGACACATACACAGTGACCCCCATGCTTAGGAGAATTTCTGGACTATCATTATGGTAGGCAAATGTTAGCAGTCATGACTCGACCGTGAGAAAGTTAGAGGTCAGTTCTGTCACTCAAAGTGATGCTGCCTCATATAATTCATGAGGAGTCTTTGAAGGAGGTTATCAATGTTGTTCAATGAAGCCACATGGTAGCCATTTCAGGCAACTAATATTAATTTTAACACCCTGAGAACATTACATGCAATCAAAGAGAAACAGTCCACCATTGTTGATATTTACTACCAGTCTAAAAGTGGGAAAATGTGTATTAAAATTTAAAAAAAAACATTTGATTTAGCCAACTATTTTTGTGTGAAAGTGACATCAACCAAAAATGTCATGTCTAAATAATATACCAAAATCCTCTCTCCCATTTAAAAGTGCATTGGTAGAATCATGTCACATAGGATAATGACTAATGACTAAAGATATATTGAATATTGTGCTATTTCCTTGCAGTAAAGGTCATGCCAGGCAGAATCTCAGCTCTGTAATGTCCAAGTAGCTCACATTTATACTAGAATACAGGTGTCTACTGTATATCTTAAAGTCATTTGTTGTACTGTACTTTAGTTTCAACCTTGTAGAATATAGATAAAATATACCAGAGAGAACATCCCAATTTAAGTAATGAAGTGGTGCCAAGTCCTTCAGAGTGAAGACACTCTGTTCCCAAAGAGAGTTTACAATGAAAAGTGTTGTTATTATTACAAACTAGGGGGTACAATTATAAAATAAGTATCAATTGATACTAGGTCCTAACTCACGCTTGCTATTAAAGCAACATGATACATTCTAATTGAGTTTTCCAGAGATCTGCCTTCTACAGGAACAGAAAACAAAGATACTGTATCTCCCTATAATCAAATATCCGGGACTGAATTCCTTCTAAAAAAGAAAAGGATTCTTCTTTTGCATTCAAAATGGTGCATTACTTAACAGTGAGAGATTTCATTTAGCCTCAAGGATATATCACAAATAGAAAATAAGTATTTCTACCAATATAAAACTACAGTCTTAGTGCTCCAATTACTTGGACAGATTGTGCTGTTCTGTTGAAGAACATGCTTTTTCAGTTTCTTCTTCTTTCTCCACTTGTCTTTTCTATTCAGTGTGTTCTTATTTTATCCTGTCTTTTCTAAAGATGTTCTAAAGCTTACATCATAATTTAACAGCAATAGGTTTAGTCCAAGCTCTAGGTTAATACAACTGTTTGCCTGCCAGGATTTTTGGCCATTGCGACTGCCTGAAGGGAGAAAATCGGACAAAAGACCACAAACACATGCAAAGATCAAGGGGTGCCTGCTGTTTTATCTTTTTAGAATGGAGTTCATTAATGGGAATTTCAAACATATTTATACCCTCCCTTGTGAAACAATATATATATATCTTAGTGACTTCTATCAGATGCTGAATCCCAGGAATTTCAATCCATAATTAGAGAAAGATAGATGAGGCACAGGTTCTTCCCAGCAGACAGGTACGATGGGGTACTGCGTCTGTGCAGGGCACAAAAAGGTTAGTTAGAAATGGAAAGACTCTGAGTGCCTAAAAAATGACAAACTCTAGATCTGAAGGCACAATCCCAATATCATCAACACATACAGTACTGTAATTCACTCCGACAGGAAATTCTGGGTGTCTTTTTTTTTGTTTCCTCCCCAGTGTTTGGATTAACTTCAGATATTTGGTGTGGCTGTCCTTAGCAGTATGAACAGTGTAAACAAACATTCTGTATACTGTTAGTTTTCTTGAAGTGTGCATTTTTGTTCAAAAAGGGATATCACAATATTCTGGTTATCATACCATTTTATAAGAAATGCATATTTTCTCATAGAAATTTCTAGTTTTACCCTGGTTGCCCCTGTGTTAAAAGTTTTATGACAAACTATGCATTTCTTTTTTCACTCATTAAGTATACTTCCCATGGCGTGTGCATTGATTGTCTACTTTTTGAGGAAGCAGGATTGACAAAGTCAACCCAATGACACACTCAAACCAGAGGGCACAAATGCAAAATAAAGCGAATTGCATTTAAAACTTAGAACAGGAAGCCCTTTTTTTTCCAGAAATCAATACATTGATATTCCGACTCCTTTCAAGAAACATTTGGATGAGATACTCGCATCAATTAGTTACGAACTACAGTACCACCTCTTTTTGTAACCTTATGTCTAAAGTACGCGGTACAAGGCAAAACCTACCAGTGAATAATCTGTCCTTCGATCTGAGTGGGGAGCTGATCACCTGGCTTCTTTCAAGAGCCAGCTGAATGACCACCTCAGATCAACTACTAGAAACCAAGCATCGTCGTGGCGTCTTCCGGTTCGCAGCATTTCATGTGTTCTTAGGTCTGCCATCACGCCAAACAGGACGAAAAGAGCGCAACTCTACAGCTCAGCGGCTCAGCGGCTCTGGGGCTAAATGCTATATTTAAACACTGAAAGTTAAATGCATATTCTGGAACTGTTGAGACGTGCTGTGGGCTTTCTGATCAATTCTTGGATTTCTGGTTGCTTTTTCTAGTGATGGGCTGCATTGTATTCTGTTCGTTTTTTTATCTTTGGGAGTTGTAAAATGAGCTGCTGACTAAATACATTGAAAGCTTTTTTTTGTGCGAAACATTGATCGTTTGGTAAATTACAATTGATGGTGGTGTTAGAATAGGGTTTCCTTTTATCACTTTCTGGGATAGTAATGCTCCTTTCTGCATTTCTATTACATACTTCTTTTCTATTAAATATGAAGTTTGACAATTAAAGAATTTGGAACCCTATGGCTTAGGAAGCACTAAAAATGAAACTAAATGGTTATGTTCTTCTTTACTTGTTGATGATTTCCACCTGTGGGTTCCTAGTTTATTGGTGTGCAAACACAAATTCATCAGAACTGATGCATTCTTTTAGAACCTTGAGCAGATACACTTAGTTGGTGTTCGGTTTTGTTGGGATTATTTTCTCTTTGGTATAATCATAGCACATTTCTCGTGTAAATTCTGAAACTGACTGTTTCTGTCTTCTGAGAGAACCTCATGTAAACATCAAAATGTTAGCAAGTACTACAGATTTCAATTAGCAAAAAAGTGCCTTTTCTTAAGTAGTGTATGCAAACTGAGCTAGCGTCAATACTCATCTGTGACTGGAGGTTCAGATGATGGTCATTTCACTTTTGTGTTTGGACCTTTCTGTGTTTTGAGACGTGAGCCATTTTATGATATGCTGCAGTGTCCGTGACACCAGCAGGTGGTTCTGGTGGTAGGTGTTGTATCTAGAAGGCCTGCTACAGAGATAATCGATTTACTGAAATTTGGACCTTAAATACTTCATAATCCTATTTCACGATTTGTTCTAATCAGCTGAAGGTTATTCAGGATCCTTGGATTCTTCCTTTGTGCAGTGGAATGTGCGTTCAAATCTTTAATCCTTGACAGTTTTTCAACAGTTAATCTAACATTGATATTTGTGGAGTTGCAGACGTACAGTACGTTTTCCTGCTCACTGTCTTAACTTTACAGATAAGACTGTGAAATAAAAGATTCATCTGAATATTTTCAGCTAATTTCTAGGCTGAATCAGCTTTCAATGTACTGTACTTGTAGTTGGATAGGTTCTGCTGATAAAAGGTCGAATGGTCTCTGGCTGGACAGGATACTGCCCTACTCTGGTTAGAATGGAAGCAGTTATTCTATTTGTGCTGTCTGACTGAGTGAGACGGTAGACACGGGCTTCATTCTTATCGGATAAGCAGCTCAGTGTGAGGCCTCCTGCCTCAGCTTAGTTCTTCTTGGGCTCCTTCAATTCAACGTCACTAGAATCACAGACCAGCCCGGGGTCTTTGCTTCGCCTCAAAGGGCCAGTGTTTTATTTTTTCTTTTATTTTCTTTTGAGTAATGTGCCTTCTGTGTTTTGTTGACCCCAGCAAGGCTCACCAGCGTACAGGATCTTTCACACGAATGCTGATCTGTTTAAAAAAACCTCAATGAACAGCAAAGTAAATCAGTCACTGAAGCAGAAGAATGACCCAGTATGACCAGAATAAAATAAAAAAAACTCTGATACTGATTATAAAAGAAAATGAGATAATGATTTTTAAATAATTATTTATCAGGAATTGAAAAGTACAGTGCACATTTTAAAAAAAAGTACCTTTTTTATTTATGTACACACTGAACACATACAGTACACGCATACAGATTCAGATATCTCCTACTAGTAAGCCCATCCAGAATTGGACTTTTAATAGTTATTATAATCATCCGTTCTGCAAAATGCATTTATATTTTTCTCTGTGATTCTGTGGAAATCAATTTAAATATACTGTACCATGTGTTGAAGTGAAAAATTCAAACAGGTTTTGCCTCTTAGTCCAAATGTAATAGACATTTTTTCTATTAAAGTATTATTAAATGCTTAACAGAAGTGAACAGGGGAGTGGCACGTAGTGGAACTGTTGATCTGTCTTTGTATTTGTGTATGATTTAGTTTGAACCAAAATATAAAAAAAACTCTTACAGTACTTGTTCATTGTCTGGGCCTAAGCTGTGAGTAAAAAATGAGGATGGTCTAATCTGCTTCAAATTCACGAATTTTGCTACAGTGGAGGTTCATAATACTTTGGCAGAGAGATGTCAGATTACGATATTAATACAATTTGCTACCATATGCTTCAATATTACCTAAGTTTTATTAGGTTAAACTTAACATTGAATAACCTCTTTCTCCATTTTAAGAAAGAAACTTTCCTTTGAGTGCATACAGTACATCATTTGTAATTCAACAAAATGAGACATCCTTGGAAAGGGGTTAAGACTTTTGCAAGGCACTGTATACAGTATATCTTTTTATATTCAATTTTAACTTTATATTCAAGCTCTTTTACCTCTTTAATGATAATTTTAGAAAAAAAGGTTACGATATTCGTAAGATCAACCAAGCAATCTTTTTCCTGTGATGATTTATTACAATATTAGATAAATTAATTTTATTTATTTATTTATTATTGTCAAAGGTATCTTTAATTTTGTGAATAATAGAAAGGGGATCAATTTTGTTTTTTCTTTACGGTTAAATACTATTAAAGAAAATCTTGGTTTCATCTTAATTCTATACAGGTGAAGCTTATCTGAATTATTCTGTAAGGAAAATGAGCGTGGGCATATTGTTGATTCATGTGCAGAAAACCCAATTACTTTAAATAGCTTGATTGTATCTGTGGTATTTGCACGTCTGCAGGTCTAATTTTCTATCAGTATTTAAAGGATAATATTTATCTTACTTATTCTGTAGACTGCTGTGTGTAAAAACAGGATGCCTGTGGTAGCCTTTGGTTGAAGTGTTAATTTATTTATTCATTTGATTGTTGTCTTTCGCAATATTCTTGTACCAGATTCCTGGATTTGAAACGGGGGTATTTTGTTAATTCAATGTCATAAATGTTAAACTAGGCTTACTGGTGAAGTAACATCTCTTTAAAGGTTTTAAACATTCATTTTGAGATGTATAGTGTAAGAGACTGTAAGGAATTAAATCATTCAACATACTGTACTGTATATACTGTAATACTATTACTGTATGTTAATCTAAACTCTTCAGGCATCTACAGAACTAAAACTGAAAAAGGAAACAAAATTCAAGCAGCCCATTGCTTGCACAATAAACCCTCAAACAGTGCCGAGAGACAATTATTTTGGTTCAATACACAATCAGAGCAGTCTACGGAACATCAAAACTTAAGCGACAGTTTCCTCATGTGTGTTTATAGAAAAAGTATCTGGATTTTGGATATTGATTAAGTGTTTTTGGTCTAATTTCTGTCAATTGCTGTTGATTGATCATTCATGACAGACTGAGATAAACTGTTGTGACTTTCTTGCATAAGCCCTAAACAGCATAATAACTTTACCTGGTTTTCCTTTTCCATAAAATATCAGTGCACATTTATAAAAGTTATAAAGAGAGTGACAATAACATTGTGAATTTGTTGCAATAATGAGTGGTGCTTTTCTGATACTCATTTTATTAAATGGACCTGCATTTATTCCACTGATTTCTACAGAATAATGGGGAGAAATGATAATAAAGGAGCTTTACTTTGCAGATAGGATTAGTGATACAGGTGATATATAGTTGTTTCCCTTTAGGATTATCTAGGAGGAACAATTCTTAGAAAGATAAGGAGTATTACAGAGCCTCTTCAACAGAATTGTTTAACTTGTTGTTGTCATTGGTGTACTCTATATTTATCAAATACTCATAATATACACTTGAGCTCCATGTGTGTAGAAACCTCTGCTGGTTCATATGCTTAAGGACATTCTCACATATGGTTTATCCAAGTCCTGAACAGTGATTTGGGGGGATTGACACATTCAATTGTATAAAGGGCTGCCATTTCCATCATTTGTTTGTGTCTCATCAGTGCATAAGTGAGAAAAAGCTGCTTATTTCTTGAATAATTCTGTTTTAGTGTAAAACATTCAAACTGCTATCCTTCATATATGCTTCTATTTATTTCAGTTACATTATGGTAGGCTTCAGCTTATAAAGCTATTTAAAGAAGAAGGTATTAAGAACAGTTATTTTTCAGGGGAGGTCTTCAAAACTACAGTTATTTAAGAAAATTACAAAATTGTTCTTATTGCAGTTGAACATGATAGACTCACTCATTAATTTGCACAGTGTGACTTGTAATCTTGACTACTTGTGTCTGGGATCAATTGATGTTTCTAAACAGTAAAAATATATTTTGAAAAACAAAATTTTGAAGTCACATTTCATTAATTTCGAATTATACAGCTTCCTTATTTGACTGCCTATATTCGTGATTATTAATATTATACAAATAGGAAATTTTATTTTTGCTTGTTCTGTTACTGTTAATAGTTAATGCAGTTACTTCTGCTGGTAAGAGTATTGCTGAATACGACTGCTAATAATACTAATTTCTATTTTTAAAAGCAACATTAAACCTGTGTTTAAAACCTTGCTTTTTCTTGTTTTGTTTCTACAGTAAATACAGTTTGGTTTGCATGGGCTCTCAGTTGGATTGAGTTTATTCTGTTTTAAAGTTCTCATACCAATGATGCAAAGAGCTTCACAGTGTTTCCTGCATGAAAAACAGGATTTATTAGAATTAGAAGTTATTACAAGAACTCATTATTGCTACTGCTACTGCTAATAGGTCTAGTCCATTATGAAATCACCCGTTTGAAATAAAGTAGAATCTCAAGTCCGAGAGACCACTGGATGTTTCAGCAAATAAATATAACTTGCATTTCTTCATAGCACGGAAATTACTTTGATGTAAGCTTAGTTTGTAATGTTAAATTAATATCTATCCTTGATAAGAATCCTTGAGGTTCTCAAGGACTTGGAATCTTGTGAAGTTTTTTGTAAGCCATTTTATTCCATGATCTTGTTTAATTAGCTCCATGCATAGGAAATGCTAATCTAATGAAGAAAAAAATATAATACTGATGAATAAAAGATACATTTTGATGGAAAAATATATTTGTTTGGTCAAATCTTATTTTCCATCAATTTGTTAATATTTTTCTCTTGGGAAATCATGAGCCTTTCCAATTCTTCTACATCTTAGCTGACATTGTCTTTATGAAAAAAAAACTCTTCAACTTTTTAATTAATGTTTAATGTAATTTAGGTGTTTGGAATGTATTACAAAATGCAAACTGAAAGCCAAAAATACTAATTGCATTTGGTGTTACGTTTATATCTCAAATTAAAATATGGTACGTTTTTATTAATAAATTGCTCATCAGAATTAATACTAATCCTCAGGTAAAACAAATATATTAAACGCCTGAATCATATTTTTCACAAGTCAATATTTATTTTTTCTTCATGGAGCCCGTGAATTGAATGCCTAGCTACATTAATACATCAACACCACAAAATATTCTTATAAGCCTTATCAACCTTTAATTATTCCAAATAGTACCCTAATTCACCCCATGTTCCTGATATTACATACTGTACTGTAGCATACACAGTAGCCATGGCTACAGAGACCAATTTGATAAATAGCACACAAAAGCCAATGGCAAAAAATCTGAGGTAGAATTAGTAAAAGGAATCCACAACCAAGGCTTTCATTTATCAAAAATAAAAACGAAAGGGCTGCTTATTTGATAGAAACACTTCACAGGAATCTATACTTCTTTAATTTGATTAGAAAAAAGGATATAACTGTGTATTCTTTGTTGTAATCCCTTATCTTTTAAAGTCTTAGAATATTTTCTAGGTACATGAATTATTGTATCTCTAGGTAAAATATAAATCTGATTTTAATATGACACAATTGACAGTTACTAAAAAATACAATGAAAAATAATAGACAATTACCATCAAGTTTAATGCCAGGATTTATGTTTTAAGGGACTGTGTGGTTTTTAATAAGGTACCCTGACCATAGACACAGGAAAGCAAGATTGGTTGTATTACAAGTTTTTTTTATTATTTCAAATGTCTTACCTATTGGTGAATGCACAACACGTCTCATTGTAGGACACTCTTGAGGGTGTTTGAGTGTGGTACGGTAAGTTACTGTAAATGTTGATTTTCTTACTAAATTGAAGGCCTCTTTAGGGCTGTTGCTGTTTTGCTGACTATTTTATTTAAACTTTAAACGTGACTGTTAAATTGAGCACTGGTACTTCCCATTTTTAATTTTTCAGAGGGGACATCTGAAAACATTTTGATGTCTACTTTCCTTGATTTCTAATTATACAGCTGCTGTAGAATAATAATAAATAAGGGGTGCTGTCAGAATGTAATTAAACCTAAATGATTATTATTCTCTATTAACTTTATCGTACTATTGTAATTTACATTTTCACCTAAACGACAAATCCAGATGAAGGAGCAAATTCAGAATTGAATGCAATTACAGTAAGGTCAGCATAGAGTAGAATAGCCAAATTGGCATATAACCAAGGCCAATCTTTTACTGTTGTGTGACTATAGATTATAGAATGCATGGTTAAAAGACATGTAAGGGAGGGTTACTTATATTTAAAGTACTAATGCATTGGCTTTAAGTTTAAATACTGTAGCCTTGATTAACTACAAGAAACAACAGTAATCCAATTTTGTAGTAATTGGCTAAAAGAAACAACACGAATCCCCCCTCAGAATCCAGCCTCTTCCTCAATAATTATCACGATAATGAAAAAGGGAATAAGAACTGCCACTGAGCCTGTAAAGTTGTCTCCAGCCTGTCCTTCCCCGCGCTGCTGACACAGAACCTGAAGCGTTCGTTACAATATAAAAACAAGAGCATGCTAAGGTGCAGGTGCTGGGTGTGGGTACTGGACTTGCGCAGGCAGCAGAAGAAGCTCACTCACTTGCTACAGTACTGAACATCTGTCACACGATCCTTGTCTGTTGTGCCACTGATTTGTAATTTGCCTTCAGCCTGGGTTCATCCCACTCCGCTCTTCTTCCATATACAGTGCAGTAAAATACCATACCTTCAGCAAAACCAAATTGCAAATAAGCAAATTTGAGAATGTTGAATCCGCTGTTGTGGAGACCCTACTGTGCTTGCTAGAGACAAAGGAACTCAAAACTGTAACTCAGTATTTCTTTGATGAATGAAGAAATACAATCGATTGAGGTTCAGTGGCTCAGAATTTAAATGAGACAAGGCTGAACCCTAGATGTAGAGCCCTCTTCCAAAATTAATAACAGGACTGATTTATTTCTAGAAGGTGAGAGTTTTACAGACGTTCTTTAGAATAGTTCAAAATGCTTTTGTGTTTTAGTAAAATTTCTATTGCTCTTCTACCCTTTAGATGATTCTTTAAAATGTATTTTTCACATTTCTATAATAAGAGATTAGGCTTTTCCTTTGAAAAGCATACAGTATTCCTAAAGCAGGATTATGTTAAAAATCACACTCAAGCACAAATGTAGTGCACACTTGTAATACCGGGTTCCGAGGATATAGTACAGAGACTATAGCAGCAACACCATCAGCCACAGTAGTTACGCTTATGACCATATCCAATCAATTTAAATGAGATTTGTTTCAGACACTTCAGAGCTCTTCGAGTAGCTTTCGAGTTGCCTAGCCAGGGGGTTAGACTGTAACAGTGTGTTTCAGTCAGACAGCACAGAGGTTTGTCTTAAATATCCCTTGAGCTTCTACATGGAGATAGATTTATGAACCAGCAAACAGGTATCGCGTTCTGTGTTTTGCTTTGCATGTGTGGGAGCACAGCATATTTGACTGAATGAAAACCCAGCTAAATTGTGATTAGTGGCTCCAATTAAATTTAAGTAAACAGATGAAAAAGCAAACATTTTTCAGTATTTTCTTCAGCGTTTCACAGCCAGAAATGTCATTTTTTCAATATTCTGTAGTACCTTTTTACTAGTCAATATAAATATTTGTCCTCTACTGTATATGCAAAACACAACATAGTTTTGTATGAACATATACACAGTATATGCTTAAGACAAAATGGAAGATACCTTTTTTTTTTGCACATTTGTGCTTAATTGAAAACCTGCAAAACAAAGAATGAATTAAAGTCCTTGTGGACACTGATGCCTTTTTTATACTGACTATGTAGGCCATTAAAAGACACGCTCTTTTATTTTCAATCTTATCACCTTCTGGTTTAGAGTTATTTATGGTGTCGTGTCCATTCATACCTCTTGCTCCTAATTACAGTTAGCTATTAAGATTAATGTTCGCCCTCAGCAGGCTGCATCTGCCAAGTTTACCTTTGTTTTGCCTGTCTGATGGATGGGAAGCAGGGAGAAGCTTTGCAAGATTCCCCTTGGAAACGGAGAAGATTGATCAGCTGCAGGACACGGAACAACAGCTTCACTTTGGGTTTACCACAGGGGTATAGCACATCAGAATGATGCAAGACAGGAAAATACTAAATGTATTAGCTACTGTACCTAGTGATTCTTTCAGTCGCATTTCCATTCCCAATGTCTCTCTCTCTCTCTCGATATAGAAAATAGATTTTGCTTCATGCTGAGAGTAAAGGTCTGCATTTTCCCTTTTGCCTACTAGACATCTTGACAATGTCTAAAGCGTGTGCCCTGTGATTTAATAAAATTGCCTAATGAATATTAATCACCCCATGAAGAACATGTGTTCACACATGGATGCAGTGTTAAGAGACAATATTTTACACTATGTGTGATTGTCCTCTAAGTTGGTATTAGCTTATAGTTAAAAGAGGCAATAAAGTACAATGACAAGCTTGAAATAAATGTGTGAAAATAAATGAAACAATAATAACACCAGAGTGGCACGTCTGGTTGAGTATGATGGTAGACATGATGATGCTGTTAACTAATCAATTTATATCACAAAACATTAAATTCATATATTTTTATAGAGTAATGTCAAATTCTCAGTTGAAATGTACCGTATGAATGTAAATGAAAACAAAAGAAGTGTGTGGAAACATTTTATCCTCGTTAACCTTTATCTGGTAATGGTCAGATGCTTGTGCAGTCACATGATTGGAGTCTATAACCTAATGTCACCTGCTGCACATTGGTAGAAGATATTTGATAAGTGAGACCATTAATACAAGGCGTTCCCTAAAGGGCGTCTGCAAAATTGCATTTTTAATATTTTAAGTGCATCATTGATGAGTATGTTCCTTATTTTTTAACTTTATTTCATTTAAAACAAGATGTTAATGCATTAACCTTGACATTCGTATTAATTTATTTCTGAATGTGAAAATGTGTGAAATTTGCCTCTTTAACTTAGTTGTGAACTTGTGTTATGTTAGAGAAATGCTTACAAAGCAGTTGCTACAGATTTTCTGGGGCTACAATTTTGCTTTTAAAAAAAATATTCAGGGAATGAGTGGCATTTTAATGATCAGCACTTTGACCTATTTTGTAAAGAACACTAGGATTAATGGACAAACTCTTTTGTCAGGAGACATGATGCAGTCTTTCATATACAAAGAGCTGACAGGGCTCAAAGGAAATGAGCGACTGTGTATTTCTGCCTTAATTATGCATCTCTGAGTGACTGACAGATTTCTGACCCTGTTAGTGAACCACCCAGGGATCAGACACTACCTAGCATGGCTTTTGTTATATTCTCAAATCTAACAAGATCAGAATCGAAATCACCAGGGTTGTAGGTATTATTTCCCTTTCTGCCTCCCAGGAGAACAGTTGAAATTAGAGGACAATGTAAATGGAGATGAACTAGAGCTGCTTCACCATGAGAACTCCATTGGTTTTAAAAAGCATGACAGAATTATGATACCTTATTTTTAATTGAGTCTTGTTTAGAGATAGAGGATGTTTTTTATGTGCTTCAATTAAATCTGTAACCAGTTGTACAGGGTGCCTTAAGAACATCAGAAATCATATGCTGTATATATGGTAGGGGCCTTTCAGTCCATGTAGAAGCTAATTGATCTCATGCAACAATTTCTTGAAAGATGCCAGAGTATCTCCTACAACAGGCCTGCTAGATTGTTTGTTCCAGCCTCCTACAACCCTCTGACATTACAAAAGCAGTTTTGCAAAAGGATTTATATGATCAGCATGCTAATACTGTAGTAGGAAAATATGTCTGAATTGCTTCATTTGGGGCAGTTGTGTATCATTTATAAAGATGTACAGTACATATTAATGGAAGTGCGGTGAAGCAGAGTTGAAGCCTATAACCAATTTCATCGTTATGACTGTCATTGTAATAAATGGCCTGTTATTTGCATGTTTGCACAGCAGTTTTATGAAGCAGGCACCTCACTTTCATATTCATTTATTTCACTCCAGTATTTATCTTTGGTGTTCGGGGATTAAAAACGATAACGACATTGTACTGCTTCAGAGCTACAGCCAAAACATCAGTCGACTAATGAGTTGTGGAGGTTTGCAAAGACAAGATTATATATATATATTACTTGGACATTTTGTGAAAAGCATTTCCTTTGGGTAAGTTTATATAGTCCCTTTAAAGCTTATACTTTACCACCAAATTGACAAGCTGAATGTAATGCAAGACTTATTAATACAATTTATTTTTTCCTTCTCTCTGTGGTATAATCATCAGTGTTGTAATGACATTTCAAAGTTCATTGGAAATGGAGGAAACACACCCAACACTTTTAAACCTAAGCAAACAAAAATGCTCTTTACTCTTCAGTTTGCAGTCAGTTTAGTTTTTAAAGCAGAAAACATGTTCCCGATGTTAAGTGAGTTCAAATTTCCAGATCCTTTTGACTTTAGCTGCCAGATTTTGGTCACTGGGCAAAACATTATTGCCAGGAAAAATGTGTTAATGTGTTTGTGTCCAATTCTCATCTCAATTGGGGCAAATCAATTTTTGCCCTGCAGAGGGATTCTGGAACTATGCTTTTCATACAGTTTCACCACTTGTGCTGGCAACAGTGTGCAACGCTTTAAAAGTATGAGCTCATTAATATGAATGAAGTTTGTTTAGATAATAATGCAAAGCATGTTTAACATTTGTGATTTTAAAAGTACAGTTTTTTTTTCAGTGCAGTCCTTGGAGCAAAGATTTCCACAGACTGAATTAAGAAATACAGAAAATCTTCCCATCTTCAGTCTTTACATCGCAAAACAATAATACCTTCGTACTATCTACTGTATATGTGGGAGACTGGATCATGTTCGTGCACAGTTGCTCGCTATTTGTGGTTTGTGGAAAAACATTACAATTCTCGTTCTCTAAGAATTATGTAATTAATTATGTAATTGGAATATATCTTCAGTTATGAACTGTGTTATGATTTGTTAATTGTTTTAAACCTTTTTGGTATTGTCCAGAGGATGGCTTCCAGTAGAAAAGAGCCCACCAGCACAGTTAATGGTAGAACAACCTACAGCATGTCATGGAGTACAGTAGTGTTGCCTGTGTAATTCAGGAATGTTTTTTCCATCTTCGTTGAATGGGTGACTTCTGACTTCTGGGATGTGTCTGGATTAAGCATCTTGCACACACATGCTTTGCGGCTGAGCCACCTTTTCTTTGCCACTTGTGTAGAGGGAGAAGCTAAAGGACCCACATAGGCAACATGACCTTCCACCTGGGAAGACTTGACAGCCAAGCACAGTCTGACAGCGACATACTATGATCTAACAAGCTACTAGCTATAACACCTCGTCAAGAAAGGCAGGGGGATGTAAGGGTGTTGGTCTGGTCAGGAGTGTTCTGTCTTCACTTAAAGTGATTGATGGCAACTGATTGTGATTGTGATTGATCAGTGAACTACACTCCAGGGAATAGTACTTATTACCCATGCAGGCTCATCCTCAAGTATCAACATTCAGCTTATAGGGCTCAGAGACCAGTAAACAGATTTGTTTATACAGGCTGTATGAGATACATGTGACAGAATCCAACCTGACAACATCTGCAGCCAAGTACAAATCATGTGTCGCAGATGTACAGCTTGTATTGCTTTCAGTGGCGGCCATATGTTACTAGCCTGCGACTTTTACAACAGACTCCCTGTTGATCAACTCTGTTGGCGACAAATGTAAATTAATTATGGACATTAACTCCTCTATCACGTTTGTTCAATAAAATACCAGTTCACCAGATACAAAAAATACAACTTCCCCAAATATAACTTTGTTGCAGTTATAAGTAATAGGCTTGTTTTGAGCATGCTTTCATACTTACAAGTAGAGTATATTTTTGTATTCAAAGTATGCCAGTAGATTATATATACAGTTAGTGCAAAATCCAAACCATTAATTAGAATGAAAGACATCAATCTGGATACAATACAATAGGAGACAAGGCCGATGGATATGTTCCTGAATATGACTAAAATTTATCTGAAAGAACAACAGTTTTAATTGGTCTCATTAGAAAAATTAAAAATATTTGTTCTCTTAAGCTTTTGTCTAGCTTTGAGTTGTTGCCACAGTAGAATGCATATTGTACATAGACCATTTGTTACATTCCAAACAGAATTCCATTGCTTATACTGTAGTTTATTAGTTATTATTTATAGTTTATTTCAACATATTTATTAAGCTTTTTTATAAAAGATCTTTGTGATCAGTGCATGGATTCTAATTCTAATTCTCATTACTTTTGTATGGCAGTTCCCACTACTGTAAATCAGCGTCTCATCATTTTTCCAGATATCATTAATGGTAGTCTTCCCAAACCCAAATTTCACCAATCTTTTTTTAGGATTTTAAGCCTTTCTGTTGTTTCTTTTTTATGCTCCCAGATCAATATACTGTACAGTTGATATACTGGTCGAGAAAGGACAAATGAAGATAGTCCTGTACAATGCATGTGTACCCTGGTTTAAAACAGTTTTTTTTTTTTGTAATTGTTTTTGCTTGAGTGCCAGAGGATAATTTATTAAAGGAGTGGATCAGAGGGCAACTGTATAACCAGACTTAAAATGTATGGGAAATAAATGTTCACACATCAAGAGATAATCTCCAGAATCCAGAGGTCCTGACTCTCTATGGTCATTAAAAATCCCAGGGTGTTTCTTGAAGAATAGGGGTGTTACCCCGGCATCCTGGCCAAATTCCCCCCTGGCCTTTACCAGTCCTCCTAATGATCTCCATCTCTGAACTGGCTTCATTACTCTGATCTCCTCCCCACTGAGAGCTGGTGTGTGGGGAGCGGACTGGTGCACTTTGTCTGCAGCCGCCTCATCCAGGTGGAGCTGCACACTGGTGGTGGAGGGGAATCCTAATTACCTGTAAAGCCCTTTGAGGTGGAGTACTCAGAAAAAACTTTTTATAAATGTAAGGAATATTATTATTATTATTATTATTATTATTATTATTATTATTATTATAATTTGTTTATTTAGAAATTAGGATGTTCATAGCTTTGTCTCTTTTTTAAAAGGTTACAATAGAGAAAAGGCTTTTACAAACCGCAAGTGTGTAAGTTCTCTCTGATCTAACGAGTGAAAAGTGTGGACAAAAATGACCCCGGTGTTGAAGCAGATGCCAAGAGAGAGACATTGCCCTTTGTACAACAATTGACTTCAGTAATATCTTGTTCCCACTTGGTTCTTTCAGAATCCTATCACTGCTGCTGTGGATTTTAGCCAGTCAGCTGTTAGGAGTGCATTATTGTACATCAGTTTTTTTGGAACCTGTACAGGGGTATATTTGTAATAGGTTTATTCCATGCTGAAAAAAAAGAAGAAAGAAAACACAACATTTCGGCCGTGTATTCTTCTTCAAGTGTGACACCTGAAGAAGGCTCCACGGCCGAAACGTTGTGTTTTCTTTCTTCTCTTTTCAGCATGGAATAAACATATTACTTGTTCCTTTGCAGCCTACGCATGCTGATGCAGCTACCCACCTGAGCTACTACAGGGGTATATTTTTCTATCTCGTGAGCAGAAAGAGCATCTAAGACAGTAGTTTCATCAGTTGTTTGGCTTCTCTAGAGTCCTCGTTGCGAATGATTATATACCGTACATCTTCAAATGCGAGCACCAGTTTAAGGTAGTTGTCTTTACTATAGAATATATTCTATTAATATCTATTAATATCCTCTATTCTATTAAGGTGCCTAGCACTAGTATTACATTAATTAAAGTGACTTTCGGCATTAAACATTTAATGCCACCAAGATCGTTTAATAATGTTTTATTGACATTCATTGAAAGTCTTGTATTAATGTAAATTCAAACAGTGTAGAGATACTGAGAATATAAAGGTACATGTCTGATTATTTGTACAGGGTAATAAAGTAAAACCTTTATTTTGGTTTCAGGTACTTATAGGTATAAGTATTAGACAAAAATATATAATGTACTCTTTATACACAGAAAAGTAAACCCCTACAAAAAAGGTATTTAGTCAATAAAATAAAGTTATTTTCAAGCGTCATACCAAAAAAGAAATACAGATGTTGTTTAATAATGTTGCTGACACCTTTTGTTTCTTCTGTCTCGACCAATAAAAGCTAAGACTCAGGGGAGCTAAAAAAGTTTTTTTGTGCGGTCTTTGAAAGCACTTGAGCTTCCTGCTGTAGTGAGAGCCTACTCAATATTACAGCAGGCTTCAGAAAACATTGCTTTCCTGGCCCTTATTCTTTCACAATTGCTGAATGCTCAATTGCAGGAGTGAGCTTCCTCTTTATGGTTGTGTTAGTGGAACACACTTGGCCAGCAATTTTCATCTTCTATTCTGAAGTGACTATTTTAGGGGCAAAACCATGCCACTATGTTTCTATGCTGAGCACTACTGTTTTTTCGAAATCACACTTTTGATACAAACCTGTCCCTCCAGCTTTAGGGCAATGACTTTGCATGTTGCTCTAGCCCTTACACCTTGGGTGTCAAAGTCAGACCTTCTATGACTTGACTCAGTAGTTCTCAAGGTTTGCCTAAGGGCTCCTCAGAGAAACCTGGAAAAAGTTCATGAAATGTGTAAAATCAGCATTATCTCTCACTCCACATCTGATTATGCACTTATAGTGCTTTAGCTAACTGATTCTAAATTCATTTTTAGAGCTGCGTTTACTTTTAAAGACTAATGTGAGATATTTTCTATCATCAATTAAAAAATACTCTATTGAAAACGAAGTTCTGCCAGCCAGTGAAATGATAGAATATTGTGTTTTAACTCGTATACCCCATCTTCAGTGAATTACCTTACAGTATGTGTCTTAGCTCTTGGTGTGGCTTCTGCTCTAATAAATGGCAAACTTGCAGCTGTTCTGCTACACTCAACAGGATCTCAGAACTCCACTAATAAATAAACTGAAAACTCTGAAGTGGGTTCTCCAAAGTTGCAATAGCCTTGGCAAAATTTCCTTGGGGAATGTCCAAGAATTGGACTACATCTTAAACGTCTTAATGTTCATATTAAATCAGGGAGGTCACTGGCTTTATGAAAACCACTTATTTAAAACATCAAAACATTGCAGTATTTGTCAATTAAATGTTTCCAAACACCAAAGTATTTTAAAACTGAAAATAAAATATGAATATTTATAAATGTACTGTATCAAGAATTGCATCAAATGTGAAATTTTATTTAGGCATGCAAGCATGCTCAGTGTGCATGTGAAAATCACTTCATTCAGTACTTATCTCCCTCTTCTGCCAGACATGCTTCCTTGAGGCATTGGAAATGAATATCATTTGCATATCAGTAGAAGTATAAAAAAACATACTGTATATTCAATGCAGCCTGGACATGCACAGGATGGTACTGGATTATATAAACTAGGAACTGCCATACGGGTTATAATTTTTAGCTTTATGAATTCACTTTTAGTTGGACAAATTTAAAAATAATTAAACCCTCCAAGTTTTTAGTGAACTGGCCATACAGTACTGTGTATAAGAAGGATCTTTTTAGATTAGCCTTGTAGTCTGTTATAGTGTAGTAGACCTTGGAACAGTGAAATAAGCGGTGAAATACAACCCAGTGACCAACAGGAAGCTACATGGAAGTGAATTTAAATCCGAGAAGAAACACTTCTTTATGCTAAAAACCTGGTGGAATATGAAACAAGCGACCTCTCCATAATGTCAAAGCCAATGCCCCTTTTCTTTCAGGAAACAGCAGGAAGGGGTCCTTGGATCAATTAGTGGCTAACTACCAAACAGGCTAGATGGGCTAAAATGCCACTTTTTGTAACGTTTGTTATAATGCAGTTATTACATGATGCTCCCTAGGTATGACCTACCACAGAGGGATGCCTCCTAGATATGGACTACCATAGGCTACCATAGAGTAATCCATCCATCAGACATCTTCTTAACCTAGGCTTATGACAGACTGACCACACTGGGCACAAGGTGAAACTATACTAGATTGGATGCCACTTCATAGGGGATTAGCATGCATACAACTACACGGGGACAATGTAGAGACACTAGGTAACCTTACTTACTCCCTTTGGGAAGTTAGAGGAAACTGGTGTACCAGAAGAGAACATACTGGGACATGAGAAGATAATTCATTACACAGATGGTGTCCCAGGTCAGACTTGAGGCATTATTGTATGGGAGCTAACCACCATATTGTTTTAAGGAAATTCATATCGCTAAAGCTATACTCAGATAATGGGTTCTTACCAGTGAAGCTCCGTCATGTTTTGTATGTTTTACAGGGTTTAGATTTCTGTAAGAAATTTAACAAGTGAAAAGCTAAAAGTCTTGAGGAGGTCTCGAAAAAGCTCACAGCATAAGATATGGTCTAAAACTAATTTGAATGTTACTGTATCTTACAATTAAATGGTTTGACCTTTATATTTAAAATGTGCTGTGGACAAACAAGACTAATGCAAGTACACCTGTGGGAGGCCTGTTTTCTTTTAATGAGAATAAAAAAAAAACTCTAGGCTATTACACAAGACTGCTGTTTAAAAGCTTTGTCTGTTTGATTATACTTTCAGGATTGTTGATGGTATAACAATGTGTATTGATTTTTTTTTTAAGAAACTGCTTAATTATGATTTGATTTAATTATGGAAGCAAGGCAGGTGATTGTGCTAATGTTCAGATGCTTTGTGTAGAACCAACTTTTTTATTTCTTGTTTAGAAAACAATAAAGGCAAAGATGAAAACTGTAATGTGATTTTTGAGAAGAACAGCTATGAAAATGCACATTTTGTTATAGTTAGAATTTGTAAAATAGTTGTAGTTTTGCTGAAGTTAGAATGACCGTAAATTGAGGCATGAGTGTTATGTTTACCCTTGTGGCATAATTCTGGGGGTGTGTTCAGTGTGGAGGCGGAGCCCTGGATTAACAGCGATGCGTTACCCTGGCATCCACAGCTGCCCTGGCTAATTCATGAGGAGCCGCAGCTGTGGGGCCCTTTAAGGCACACTGAGGGACGAGTAGACCACCGAAAGGGGCCGACTATTTCAGCGATTGTGGAGAGAGCGTCGAGACTGCGTTTTTCCTTTCCTTTCCTTTCCTTTTCTTCTGTCACGCTGTTATAATCTTCCTGGGGTAGGTTTAATTTTCTTTTGTTTTTGTTTTTGTTTTTGGCCTGGCTTCTTTTCTTCCAGTCTGGACCCCGCTAAACAGGGATAGTCCAGTTGTCACGCTCGTAAACCCCTCCTCTTAAAGACGCCCCAGCCCTTCCTTGTTTTCTGCTGATGCCCTACACCTGCCTCCAGTTCCTGTCCCCCATCCTATAAGAGCCAGGCGTTCCTGCCAATCTGGGCTCAGCTTTGGAAGATGGACGCACAGAAGCCCGCCTATCCGTGAGTCCAGGAGCGACTCGACAGCACAGGCTTCATCACGGTGTCCTGACCTTCTGAGTCCAGGATTAGGGAGCGTCTGGTCCTGTGACCCCCCTTTTATCCCTCCGACCCTCCGCCGGATCCCGCTCCGGCTTTTAACTTTGTTCGTCTTCATCAGGATGGATCACCCGGTCTTGGACTTTTGCCACTCGTGGATTTGCCTCGGACTCCTTTGGACTGTTTGCTTTGGCCACATCTCCCCCGAACACCAGCGCACCATGAACACGCCCCCTGTTTTCCTTCCAGCCCCCTTGCATGCTTTTTTCCCCTTATTTTCCTCACGCCTCCCCGGATTGTGTTGTCTGCATGGGGTCCTGAAAGAACGCTTCGCTACACCAGTTTGCCTGCTGTGCCAAGCAGTTTCTTTTTCTCCCAGGCAGGACCCCGTTAGATAGTGGTAGTCCAGTCTGGATGCTGCTGTACAAAGAGTTGTGCTTTTTCTTTGGTTTTCTCTAGCCTTACACCAGTGACTCCGCCCCCCTTAAACAGGGCGTCGACTTTTACTAGTGTTCACCGTGGCTTCTCCTCTACAGTTACACCCTTTTTATTACTTCGATCTTTGATCTTGAGCTATTTTAAATTAATAACTTCATAGACGTTTTACAAGTCAGTAATGGAAAAGGAGATGTACTGTATACCAGTGGTTTTATTTCAATCGCCAGCAACAGGCAGCGGTTAATAACACAGAGGCGCCGTCGTGATTATGAGAGAGAAACTAAACTTTGGTTTCTAAAACAAAATAACCACTGGGGTTTGCTTGAACCTGAGGGTTGACATCAATTAAGCCCTTGACTTGGGCGTTCACTTAGACAGAATTTGTTCATTTTTGTGTGTGCATGTGGTGTATGTACAGTAGCTCACCCACAGCCAGTATTTGATTGCCATCTCTCAGGTATTCTTCCCATCCCAGAGCCAGACAGTTCTCCCTGCTGGTCATTACTGCTGCACCAGAAGGTGTCTTACGATGAGGTAAATTCATGGAGTCTCCTTGTGTCATTATTATATCACCATAACAAGTTAATGCACTAAATGAGGCTTGTTAAATTAGAAAAAAAAAATAACTCATTATTAATATCTACAAATTGTGAAAATGCAGACCACGCAGATCCGCGCTCTTAACTCCTGGTTCTGGAGAGCCACATTGTCTTCTGGTTTTCCTCCTACCTGACTTGACAGCTCCTTAATTACCGGTAGCTTAATTGGTCTGAATGAAAACATTTTCCATGCCTTTAGTTACTGAGGCACTTGAGTTATCTACAGGGGTGTACAGTATCCAGGTCTCCAGGGCAGGGAGTATGACATTAGTTAGAGAGGCTGAACAACCTCCTCCAGTTTGTAACATTTCTTGTGACACCCACTGACTGGAAACGTTATTTGAGAATAAATCCGAATGTTTTATATTTGTTCTCAAAACAAAATATTCAATATTCCAAGAAAATAATCATCTGTTTGCCTTGAATTATGAAGGTCATAGCATGTCACTGGGTCTTGTTTGTTTTTTCCAGCAGGCCCTGTGAAAGACCATTTCAAGTAGAAGGAGAGTGACCTTCAAACCAATACGAGTTAATTCATGTGGCTCACTAACCTTGGTCTGAGTCAGCATTGGTACTACCAACATGATAATACCTGTACTATGTACAGTACAGTACTACTGTACTATGAGTTGTACTGCACATGCAAGGGAGCTTTCAGCTCTAAAAAATGTGATGAATATTTGTGAAAAACGCTGTGAACAATGGGAGCACCGTATTTGAAGCTGATAAAAAGAGTGATGAAAGGTGAAGATGTTATTTGAATAAAGGCATTTTTAGGTTTAAATGCATTTGCTATCATATTGAAATATTTCTCTTTCTGTGTATTCTGTGGATCTTATACAAAGATACTGTATACTATACATCATAGATTCATAGATTTCTTAGAATTATTGCGATAAGACAAAATACATATTATGTGAAGTGCTGAAAATGTAAGTATAGCTCCTTTTTATGTTTATTGAATCTCATCAGTATTTTGTCATAGAGATTAATTTAATTAGTTTATAACCTAGGGAGAAATGCCTGGGTTTTATAAAAGCACTTTTCAGCATCTGGGAATCCACCTGGAGTTCATTAAGCATCTGCTATTATAGCTAATCTCAGACTAATCATATATTGGGATTCCAGAATGCTCTAAACCCAAATCTAAAAGTAAAGCAATATATGTTCTTGCTTTCATCCTACTGTATAGCTGTGACACCATAAAGGACAGTTTAGAAGCAATGATAGTATTACAGAACAAAGCAAAATTTTAATGAGAAAATTCTAATATCAGGTGTCATAATTAAATATTACATGTGAAAAAATAACAGGTTATACTAAGGATTATTGGATGTTGCATCTTTAAACATTCGATTTTTAATTTTGCATCAGAGCCATCCAGCTTCTTTGAAGGCAGAGTCTAATCATTTTTGCAGAGACCTTATTGATGGAGCTTTTGGTTTTGAATCTGGTTGACACAGATATAATGAGATCTGTCACATAAATTGGAAACCTTCTAGTTTACCTGCAGCTTCTTCATTTATCTATGCAAAAATTGCTGCAGTATCTCTCTGCTCACTTCCAGACAAATCACATTTTTTTATTTAATACAAGGCATTTTCACTGAGTCAGAATGGAGCAAATTTACCAGATTATCACAGCACAACAAAGGTCAGGATTATTACGTGAGCATAGTAAAATCATCTAAAGTCCAAGAAGTATTCAGATTTCACGCTGAAAATTTAAACACCTGGTCAGTAATGCAGAAAAAAATGTTTTTCAAGCTGCTAGGATTTCTCAAACTTTCTCAAATTGAAGCCCAACTTTTTAAAATAGTATCAGAATACATCTAGGAATAAAACTAGTAACGACTTACTAGAAAATAAAGTAAAATCAGACATTCAGTCAAAATCAGTGTGTGTAAACCAGTTAAGGAGAAAGTAAGTAGTTGTGGTTGAGGTGTGACGTGAAGAAGGAGGGTGCTTCTATAGCAGTGATTGACACAGTAACTCAGGTTGAGTGTCCCCCCACATGGAGTTCTGTGGTGTAGGCTTAGTAAAGACATTAAGACCTTAAAGGGCCCTATCTTCAAAACATTTTAATCTACAGATTTGAACTTAATATGTTCTGAGAAGTTTAATCTTAACAACAGCATCATGGTCACAGGATAGCAGAACTACAGCAGAGCTTTAAAATTGATTTTGGGGTCTCCTGCTATAATGAAACACTTGAGTGATGGAACACCATATCTGCTCAAAGCATGTTTCTAACAAGAAGGTTCAAAGTGGTGCATCTACCTTCTGTTTCCACCATTAGCTTAAAAGCAAGCAATTAAACAGTGTGGAATGCATATAGTCATAGATATAGTATATGGACTGCACAGCTATTCCTGTATTTAAACAGCCTGATGAATAGTGCTATTTGGCTTTCTGACACGAATGCATGCATCTACATTATTTGAGTATTGTTTAATTACCTCATGTTAATATTAGAGAAATACACTAAAGGCTTCCTATTATTTTAACAGTGTCTTTATTTTTTTGCTTTATTAGACTGTTTGGTGCACATTTTATTTCCTAGTTTTTGTGTCTGAAATCTCATGGCATGTATTGTACATTGTTAATTGGAGATCTTTGTTGTTATTTCTCATGTTTGAAGGCATATGACTCCCTGGAGCACAGCTTCAGTTTTTTAAAGCAAATCTTTTCTGAATGGATTAAAATTCAAAGCTATTTAATAAATGCAGTGTGCACTTCTTGCTATGCTCTGATATTAATCAGTCCACACCAGCCAAATTCTTCAGAGTACTTAAGCATAATATTAGCCCTTGATATTTATTTGTTTTTCAAATTAGAAGACTCTTAAGTGGCACTTGAGTATAAACTTATCTTCATTTTTAATTGCACTTGTAGTTTTTGTTCTAAAAAACATCTCAGATTTTAAAAACATATAATGCAATTTAACTTTAGCCAATCATTTCTGGAGAACAAACATATTAAAAGTCCCTTATCCAGCTTCTTTGAAGACAGAGTAAGAGTCCAATCATTTTTGCAGAGACTTTACTGATCAAGCTTTTGGACTTTAATCTGGTTGACACCGATATAATGAGATCTGTCACACAAATTGGAAACCTTCTAGTTTACCTGCTGCTTCTTCATTTATCTGTGCAAAGATTGCTGCAGTATCTCTCTCATTTCACTCATACAGTAGCTCTCTGCTTAGTTGCAAACACTAACAGGTTTCTGATAGCTTAAACTTTATTTAGTGGGATGTACGGTACAGTATGTACTGTAGTCATGTGAAATAGGTTAAGAGCAAATGACAAGTAGAAAGTGTCCAGAAATTCAGATATTCAAAAAACAGAAGTTCAATTTCATTTTTGGTAAAAAAACAAGTAAAAGGTTTATTCCATGCTGGAAAGAGAAGAAAGTAAACACAGCTTTTTGGCCATGGAGCCTTCTTCAGGTGTGAGAAGCTTTTAGCTTCTTGAATCTGGTAGTTTTTGTAGTTTTCAGTCACACCTGAAGAAACGTTGTGTTTTCTTTCTTCTCTTTTCAGCATGGAATAAACCTATTACTTGTTCCTTCGTAGCCTAAGCATGCTGGCGCAGCTACCCACCTGAATTACTTAATTTTCGGTAACTATGTTAACTGCTTAGAACTGTAGTAACACGGTTTCTGATTTGGTTATAAGCCACTGTTTGGAGTTCAGTTTGGTCCACAGAATAAAAAAAGGACTTGTTGTCAACAGCTGGCAATGACCAGTGTTCACCAACCAGTGCTGCTGAACTTGGCTTCATCTGGTCTTCTGTGGAACCCATAATCTCTGTATTTGTCAGATGCAGTGTCAGCATGCATTTTGCTATTCAGTGATAAGTGCATAGGTACCTGCACATTTTGGAAGATGTGGTCCTCCTGTCCAAATGAAAAATAAAAATACATTTTAGATTCAGCTTTTTAAAGCAGATGATGCATTTTGCATAATTTGCATTGTATTCCCTTTACGTCTTATTTAACTTTAGCAGAGGATAAATTAGTGTACCATCAAAACTTTCTGCTGTAGAGATTAACATTTATATATATATATATTCATCGTGGTTACTATTATCAGCATCTAAAGGGTATGACACTGTGCCCTTTTCTTTAATGTGAGTGTCAGTTTGAATGCATCTTCTGTAGAAGGTGATAAGGTTGAACAAATGCCAAGTGTATTGATGGGCAGTGGGGTTTTAATAAATGTTGTTTGCTTTGAGTATCTTGCATTGTTCCAGAAGATGAACGATGGAGCATAGAATGAAGTTAATGTAAACAATAATATTATATGGAAACTCATTGGCATCATTATTTTAGCTTGGTTATACTTTTCTTTCAAATGTATTGTTTTAATAACCTAAACTATTTCTAATACTAATTCCAATTAATCAGGAATGGCATTTGCATTTACTGTATGTAAAAGGATCTTGGAAAAGTTGGGAAAATGTGAGTAACCTGTATTGTTACTACAAGTCTGTAAAATGAATATTTTCAAGTCTGTATCAAGAATATTTAAAAAAGAATAGCAAAGTAAGAAAAAAAATCTAACCGAACTGCAACTGAATTGAACAGGTGTTAGATTTTGAATAGCATAGTTTGTGTTGTCTTTATTGAAATACAATTTCAAATATTGTCTAGATATGGAATAACTCTGGTATTTCCTTACTTTTATGTAAGGAAAGTAAAGGATTTGGGAACTGCTAGTTTTTAGCTTTTCTATGCTGAAATGCTGATCTTGGCTGTTCCAAAATTGAATTTAGAATCAATCTTTGGCTAGGCCTTTTCTTTTTTCTTCATTACCCCCATGAACGCAGTTCAGTTTACTATCAGTAAAATAAATACAGCTACACATTTTAAGTAAGAGTTTAGCGCATACTCGTTTCAGTTCTCATGTTTGCAAGTGATGGAATTGGTAAAGGCAAGTGTTGGTTTAAGATACTCAAGGGGCTTATTGAACATAGTAGATCAATTGGTTGTCACGGACTCAATCTATGTTTATAAAATGTTTATTTTAGAGTCAGCAAAGGTTGCAGGTTCAGGGAATAATACATTTATATATCGAAAAGTATAAATGCAGTGCTGACCAAACCTTCTGTTTTTAAACCACTGAAAATGGCAGGTATAATAGAGGAGTCCCTCTAAGTGGTTACTTCCCTTTGCCACATCTCTTCTGCCATGTTGGGGATTTACTAATTGTAACTGTTAAATAAGAACCGTCCTATCAGGGATCCATACTGAGCCCATCCGACTGTCAGATTGTCAGCACATTACAAACAGGCAGTGTCTCATGCACATGCAGTATGTCGTGCACATGCTTATATACAGTACAGGAATTAAACAGACTGACTCACTCAGGGAAACATGTTCTGACACTCCCAACCAATCAGTACAACAATGAAGCATAATCAATGCAGTCCTACTGCAGCGCAACTCCTGAAGCACTGAAAAGTATTTTAATGCCTAGCTAGCTTGCACTTCTGAATCACACTGTTAACACTTACACTTCTAATAATAAACAGAATTAACAATATAAAGTTACTTGACCATGGGCATGTACAATTCAAGAATTATTTATAGGGGCAAATTAAGTCTGTAAAATAGTTCTGTGTAGATTGATAAAATGTCTACAAATCATGCTGTCGCAAAACCTAAATTGTACAGAACTTAAGGTATTGCATTGTTATAGAGCTGTTTGTAAAGAAATAATAACCTTGAAAACTTTTTAAGTGCTATAAAGACTTTGTTATACCAAGGCCAAACATGGTGTCATTAATCATAATGGACATGAGCCTCCAAGCATTGTTAGTTTTTCTCTGTGAGTTATTAAATGAAAGATAAGTAGTGAGTGGTATTTATTATAGATCCTTTTTTGTCTTTGCAGATTGGAAGACATTGTGTAATATTTGAAGTGTAATTTATTACAATAATCTAAGATTTAAATTGAAGACATTTAAATTAGTAAGCTCTGGCTACAGAAGCAACTCAGAAATGCATGGTACTGTATATACTGTACATGTATTGTACAGTATATATTTTCAAAATTATATAGTTTGTAATTTATTGTCCATCATGGGTTTCTTCTTCAATGATTTTTTTTTCTTTAATGAAAATGGTTAAAGCTGTGGAGATATTGTGTAATTGTTTTAATTTCTAAACAAGACAAATGACCATTATTATTGTTGCAATAAAAGTGATTCACCAGAATGACAGCTGGTGGAACAATGGATTTCACATTTCAGTGTGGGCTCATCCTCTCAATAAAATTTTCAGTTTTTGTACTGAATATTGCTTTTTCATTCATTTTTGTCATTTGAATGGAACAGCTTATTATAAACCAGTTTGCCACTTTTATTAAGCTGAGCACGTGCAGTAGCCCTGTTTCTTATGAAAATATTGGCTCAACAGACAAAGCTAGGGACATACAGTACATGCACATTCATGATCTTTGTGTGATTTGCTCCTATTGCATAGGTATCTGGGAGTCAAGTGGTTCATAGCAACAAGAAAAACAGCAGTTTCTGTCAAGACATTAAGCATGGTGACAGTAAATTTTATGTAAGCCAATATTTGGAGGTGGCCATTGATAAAAGGGCTACATTTAATGTGGGATTGTTATAGTATATTTAATCATAGAGAATGAGGGGAGACAGAAAAGACACCAGAATCTTGGAAACCTCCATTTAAGGATGCAAGTTTTTTGTGTTTTACACAGGTTTTAAATGTATTAAGACAAAAGTCCTCCTTTGGCTGTGGAGAAAGAAACATACAGTACAGTATAACAGTGCAGTGTTGCATTGATATGATCTTTCCAGTAAATTTGTGTGCGCACCCACATTGCAAGAATGTATTTCTGCTTTTTAAGCGCAAGTGTCATCTGTTTCAGTCCTAATGGTAAATAATATGCAATGTGCAAAAGGAAATGTGGGATCCAAAAAATATCCTAAGGAGCTTTTCAGATTGGGAAGGATTTGATTTATACTGCTTTAAAGTACAGAACCTTCTGGTTTGGTGTGCTGCAGCCTTATAAGGGCGGTAAATTGGTACACAACAGAGAAATTGGATAAGTCAAATCATTTGGTCAGTTAAACTAAAAAGGGAGTTGGGGAGATTGCATGAAACTTACAGTAGCTACAGTACAGGTTGTGAGTTACCCAGCGTGCCTTTTAATGTCCACAAGTAGTCAAGATTTTTTAGCATCTCCTCTAAAAGATGGCACCTGTTTCAACACAGTGTCTCTTTTTATTCCAATTACATCATTTAGATATTGTTTTGGAATTGTGGATCAGGAGGGGAAAAATGCCACCCACTCTGCCACCAGCAACACTTTGTAGAAACCTTGTACTTCAGTACTGAAAACACTGACATTTCCTCTGATATGTCAGAGAAGGAAATGTAATGTAAAAGAAAACTTTAATGGAAGATGATGTTATACTTCAAACTTCAAAACTCAGCCAAGCGATGTCTTAAATTGCTAAAAGATATACAGTGTAGCACTTTGCGCTGTCTTTATGTCATGCATCAATTAATTACAGTAATATTGATTATTTATGCATGGCTGATGATACAAGAAAGTAAAATGGAAACAATGTTACTAATTGTAAATAATTTTGTATTCAAATGTGAAATTAAATATTTGTATGAAATAATTCCAACTTGGAAAAAAAAACACATACAGTGCATGAGAAAAACAGAATTTTCTCGGTAGTGGTTATTTCTGACGTAAATGTTATTTTCGGTGAACATATGTGACAGATGTATTATTGGAATTTTTCTAATATAATTAAGGTTACTATTGAGGAGAATCTCTTAACTTTTTCCATGAAACAAGCATGTACTGTATACTGTAGGACTGGACAATACAGTAGGTGTCCTAATGGCAATAGGAAAAACCTCCACTAGGTGGCATTACATAACTTGAGCCTTTGAGTATGACATCCAGCCTTATCAAAAAAACAATTAAGTTGAGAATATTGGCAAACCTATGATATCCGTGTATCCCTGGAGATGATAGCTATGTTAAAAGATCACACGCAATATGGGCAGCCTGTGTCTTTTGTGAATCCCTATAGCTGACAGTGTTCACCTGTTGATCTTGCAGTCTGCTAAACCTGAAAGTTGTGGCGAAAGATGTGGTCTAGAGACCCATCGAGTTTCTCAGCAAATCAGCCTCAGGAAAGGCAATGAAGCAGCGTGGAGGACTGTCCCGTTGTACAGAAAGATGATGTCACTCAATAAAGAAGCCAACTTTGTGTTTGTGTGCCGGTCTGTCTCCGCAGCACTTATTTCTTCACCGGTTGACAGCGCATGTCTGAAAATCGTGCTCCCTCCTCTCCTGCTGCATGCACAGTCTCTGCTAGAACCTGATAGCTGGGTGCTGCTGCTTTAACCTGCAATGGCCACACCTGCTGACTGACAGTCTCTTCAGATTTCTGGAGAAGGTGGTGAATGTCTAACAGACTGCAGAAACCATAGAACCTTTGTCTGTAGAAGTCTCTCCTTACAGAGGTAGCTTTTTTCCATGTCTCGTATAAAGTTAAGAGGTTGTTGATCTTGCTGAGTCATAGTGTAAAATTGGATATCTAATGGGTGTTATGCCACCTACAGTACATCCCACTCCCTTTCTCATTTTATCCTATATACTGTATATAACGTCTTGAGGATGAGGATGAGGGAGGTTACAAGACCACCTTGAATTAAATAATCTTGGCTCTGGCAGAGGAATAACATTCTTGTTTAGACTGGAATGCATGAGTATCTGGCTGTGAGATGATTTGTTTAACCCTGACAAAAAAGAGTATTAAAGCTTTGTAATGTGCCATTTTGTTTTCCAGGGCAGTGATATAAGCATAGAATCTTAGATTATTTGTTTGTTTTTTTTTCACTCAATCTTGATTGGTCATCTGTATAGTATATGTTTAAATGTACTGTATATGCATGCTTCTGGATGCCTGTATATACAGTACTGTGCATGCAGGTGATGGAGCAGCTTCTGTTCCAGCATGGTGGTTGTGAATGGTTAAGAGAAGAAGGCTGCAAAGCTTAGGTTGCCTATATGAATTGATTGGAGGGTTTGGGCAACAGGTTCCAGTTGAAGGGTTATCCTGTGACAATGAGGGGAATCTTTGATCACCTTGGGAACAGAAATGGTGTTCCCAGGAAGAAGTGGCAGGAAAGAATCAGTGAGTGCAGGAATTCCTCTTTGATTTTCCAACAGTCGTTTTGGGTTTTGGTGAGGGCCCAATTTGTCAACGCCAAATGAGTGAGATTAGTGCTTGGCTTTGGAAGACAGTCTCATGATTTCATAACTGATAAAATCCCAGGGTCTGTGAGAAAGGAAGAGAGTTTTTAGTCTTTTTGGTATGGAAGGAGCTTCAAGGGAGATAACTATGAATGACATGGTTTGTATTATACAGATTTCAGTCCCGGGTCGTTTGACAACTTTATGTACAGAAAAGGAAGAATCATGAAGGATACATTGAGAGTGAATTTGATAAATGGGTGGACGTTGGTGAAGTGATACAGAAATTGCTGTAGCTGACTAGAACTTTATGGAACTTTACTGGAACTTCACAAAATGTTAGCCAAACTAATACAAGTCACCTAAAAAGGCAGCATATTTGAGCTCACACCTGAAGAAGGCTCTGCGGCCGAAACGTTGTGTTTTCTTTCTTCTTTTTTTCAGCATGGAATAAACCTATGACTTGTTCCTTTGAAGCTTATGCATGCTGACGAAGCTACCCACCTGAACTATTTTAGCTCTTGTTGTCAAATACTGTGAGGTAGAAATGATTTTAGGAAGCACATTTTGTAATAATAGTCAAACCAATTGAATTACAACTATATACAGTGTTTCAACCTATTTCTGTTTCTTTAAACAAGTGCTGTAGACATTTTACATTAAATTTACATTTGAATCTGGAAAACATCAGTTTTGTGATATAACTGTCTCTTTCTATTATAGAGCTTACACTTGTCTTTGAGTAAAAGACTGAATGTGCCAGTGACCAGTGTTGTTATAATGTTCATTCATATTCATGCGGGTAGCAATAAATGGTGCTGTGACATTCATGGATCTGATTACTTTTCGGGCTGTTTGATGGTGAAGAGGGTTAATCAGGAACAAACATGATGGAAAAATAATCTTATGTCAGAAATCATAGTGCAAAAGAAACTGCATATTGTTCTACAATTACCTGTGGTATAATATCAAATATTTCTAGCTCTTCAACAACAATCTACTGTACTGTATATACAAAAAATTCAAACTTCATTGACAATGAGTTGGTCTCTATAAAAATATTGATACTAGCATTCATGTGACTAGAGAAGAAAGTGTTTTTAGTTCTAAAGTCATTACCTTATCACAAGAAAGATTTATAATGGAGGCATTTAGAGTTTGAAGTCAATGAAGACATCAAAGCCAAGCATTGTAATATGCTGAATGTTTGGATATGCCATCCAACGCACTATTAGAAATAACTTCCTTGTTAATTTATTTTCACCTTAAAACTAGACCTGGGCTTGAACAAAATGCTTTTAACAGTAGAATTGTTTGGTTTAATGGAACTGTTCCCTCCCACACTATACAATGCTTCTTCAAGCAATCAAGAGTTGTTCCATCTGGCCTAATACGTGATACGTCCAAGTGTCAAATTCAAGCTTTTAATTTTTAAAAAATTAAAACCACAATAATGGTAAGCAAGCTAGAGCTGACATTGATAGTAGCTGAAATGCCAGAATTGAAACATTCACCGGATTTCAGTTAGCATTGTGACAAAAGTTCAATGACACAGCTACTGTATACTGTATGTGAATCTAATTGTGCTGCTCATGAAGCCTTCTATTAGATTAAACACATATCTTTGTTGGCTTGCTTCACTCCAGATATCTAGAAGTACATTAACACGTGCTGTAGCCTAAGGCGTTCATTAAACTAGAAATACAGTAAACATTTATTATATCAGAAATAGCAGACTGCACACCACTAGCTAAACAATAAATGTGTCAAAATGATGCATTAGTTGCATTTCCCTTGGCCTTTTCTCTGTACCTTTAAGAAATGAGAGGTAATGTTGAGCAAAATATTCCTCACTGGCCTTTACCTGGAATGAGACCACAAAGTATTACTCAAGAGCTATTTTGTGTTTACATAATTGCTTTTTACAGTATGTATGTAAAAAGAATTGGATACTGTAACTCTATAAAAAGATGGAATATTGTTTTATCTTGTAAGATAGAAATAGCTGAAGTTCTTTGTAAAATACAACTTCTGTCCTGTATTAATACAGTACATTTACTTGCCTGACAATTTTTAAATTGCAGTCAATTACGTGAGCAGAGAAAGTATAGGGGAATGCTGAAGTACCATTTGCGTGTTACTGCAAAGACCCTAAATAGATTTTTATTACCGTGATACAACATTTCTTAACTGGTGAGATGGAATGTTAGAAAAGTCATAAGTGAGAAAAAATATGAATAATGAATTCATTAACAAATACACACAGTACATATTGTTTGTACAGGTACAGTATACTGTATGTTTTGTGGAGTATCCAATGTTTTCTATTGCACATTTGGCAATATTATTGAGAGTTATTAGAATTATATTTTTCATCTTTTTTAAAAAGGGTGATTTTTTTCATAGACCACAGTTTTAATGAGTACTATGAATGTCTTTTATTTTTTGGGGGGAAGATAGCATACAGAGATAATTGGTACTGTATACTGTACTTCTCTAACATTTTGATATTCTTGTTTAAGAAAGGGGAGACAATTATTCTTTCAGGGATTCAGTTGAGCAATTGCTAACTTTGTAATGTCCCTTGTTTTCCTCAAGGGAACAGAAGGAGCAACACACAGAACTCGTAAATGATAATTATTTTCTAGAGTCTACCGTGTTGTCAATTTGTAGCAGCTCTTGTAAAGCACTTTATTCTTTACTGTATCTCCAGTTATTTCTAATGCTTTAAAATAGAAAAATAGCCAGTGAATCATGTACAGTATAATGAAGTCGTTCAAGAAGGTAGCTGCGTCAGCATGCATAGGCTGCCAAGGATCAGGTAACGAGTTTTCTCCATGCTGAAAAGAAAAGAAAGGAAACACAACATTTTGGCCATGGATCCTTCTTCAGGTGTGAGTGACTGTTCATGTCATGTAAAGTATAATGTTGGTGTAAGAGGCAGTAGATCATGAAATGGCCGATCATTATCATTATGAGAGTGCAGCAGTATGGACTCGTTCGAAAACAAACCAACAAGCATTACACAGCAGATAAGAATTGATGTTTTTTACAAGTGTGCGTACAAGATCCTCTGCAGATATAATTGCAGACCACTCATTTTGAAATATTAACAAATTCATAATGTACCTTTTGGAATTTGAAGATTTGCCTAGTTTTAACCATGAATGTCTTGAATTACATTCACTGTCTCTTTAATTTTTACAAAACCTTTACATACTGTATATAAAAAGTCACTTTGAGACTTTGGTATTTTGTTTTTAAATGTCATCTCAAATTGAGGCTTTTGTGTTTCTCTAGAATATTACCGAAACCATACTGATATTTCACCTCACTCTTTGGAAGAATTGAAACAGAAATAACTCGCTCTCCTTTTTCCTATTAATTCACTTTTAATAAGAAACTCTCCCTCAGTCATTTCAGCATTATCAGGATTCAGTATCCTATAAAACTAAGCATTGAGCTGTCACCTAAAATTGTAATTACCACCTATATTGTTATATCAATATCTTCTAACAACAATTCCAATAACACATCACATTGAGGTGAATATTTTAATTATACTGATTTATAAAATGTTGTGCTGATCCAAGTGCTTTTTTAACCTTTAGCTTGGCCATTCATTGCAGTACAGTAAATGTATAAAATATTATAAAACAGCCTCCAAAATGTTGTGGGAAGATAAAAGTGGTACTGTACGTAATATACCAGGCCTGCTGTTTGATATAATTTAACCAAGCCTGATTTTTGGCCTGATTGGCCAAAGTGATGTTGACAGGTGTTTCTCCTGGCTATATAGCACCATCTCAAGTGTTCTGACAGCTGTTAAATTTGATTATCACACCTGGCCCTGTGGTGTGAAACAAAGACCACCTTAAACATACTCATGCTGCTTCTTAAGGGTGGATGTGCTCTGGAACATGGCAGCATGAATACAACAGTTTTCACAGTTAGCACTGTAATACACAATGTACTGTGCAGTGTATTATTTACGGGGAGCTGTAAAACCATTTTATTTTCTTATTTCATAATGATTTATATTTACCTTTTGAAGGAAAGATGTTGCAGACGCCAAATACTATAAAGGGTGCATTTTTCGGACGAGAATCTAATCTTAAGTGGATGAAATTAGAAAAAAAATGTAACCTGCTGAAACAACAAGGCACTGTAAACTCTTTTCTCAATCCTATTGCTCCCATTTGTCTCTGTCACAGTCAGAAAAGTCTGATGCTTAGGCACTGGTAGGTTGGTCACTAGTTCAAATGAGGAAATTATTCAGCTATTTTTTTTTTATTTGAACCCTACTGTGTAGTGATCATTTCAGGTTTGCTTGATAAAGGGGAAAATCCTTTACATCTTTCTTCATGTCTGTTGATATCATCAGAGACCATTTTTGTTGCTAATCACATCCATCTTTGTTTGCTAATAAATTATAGGTGACAGCAGACATTCTTTAAAACAACTTGCACAGCTTATTGCTGCACTGGGACATTTACATATCGGGCATGTACAGTATGCATATTGCTAAATTTTAACAGTCTCTTTGGTTTTACATTAAAACTGTATACATTTGTGCCTGAATATATTACTGTACTTTTGCCTTAATTTATGTTTTTGATTTTGCTTTATGGTAAATTGACTTTAATGTGTTTAAAATAAATTAACCAGATGTACTGTATGCTATGAAGCTTATTTTATTATGACTTCAACATTCATAAAATATAGTAGCACTACACTGAAAAAGCCAGATTGTGAAATGTACTACATAGTTAAAGGAACATGTACCTCTTTGTTAAAGGAAATCGATGACTTCAATACATGTGATTTATTAATTTATATTATTTAAGATGCGATAAAATATATACCCAACTGAGCAAAAATATAGAGATAAGAAATTAAATGTAGCACTAGCTGTACGTCAATGCAAGCTGCAGAGCTTTGTACCCTCGGGATTTCTTCCCATTTCTCTTGCAAGGCTTGGACAAGTTGGCTCACTGGTCTCTGAGCCCTAGATGCCACAAGTAATCCATCTTGTCCCACAAATACTCAGGTCTGGCGATTAGGGTATGCACGGCATAACTTTTTCATTCGCGTCTCACAAGGAATGATTGTGGGTGTATAGATCAAGGCACCCAGCCATGTTGTTGTCGTCGATATTCTTTCAAGAAATGGCTGGATGAGACCCTTGGATCAATCACCTACTAACTACCAAGTAGAACAGATAGTCGGAATGGTTTCCTTTTGTTGGTAGATGTTATTATGTTCTTAAGTGTCATGACGTGTGATCTCACAGAGCCCTAACATTGATGGATTGTTTGGCTGTCAGATGTTAACATTGATAGCAATTGCTGGGAACACCTCAGACAGTTTCAAGTCAACTGAAGCTTTATTATTCCCTGTGGGAAATTTGTTCTATGGCAGAGAGCAACACAACAGCACGACAAAAGCAGACCAACATCACCCACAAAGAATACAGTACAGCAGTGTTACAGGAGATAAGAGAGTTATTTTACATTGTTTGAGAGTGAGGTTGCAGCAGGCATGAAAGATTTCCTGAGCCTGTTCCTTTTATACTTGGGGACACAGAGGCATCTTCCAAATAGGAATTGTGTAAATTCACAATAGAGGGGATTTGCCACACACAACATAATTCTATTATTCATAATGCTATCCTCTGTTTGTAAAGGACATTACGGTTAATCTGATTAGCTTTAAGAATTTTGCTGCTAGTCTTCATTAATTTTCCCAGTTTATTACAATTCATGGTATTGATGTTGTCAAATCAACAAGTAAGTCACTGTTAAAACCTTTCAATTAATGATTAGTACAAACATCGGCAAATAGTTCTGTATAGAATAGCACCTTAAAGTTAAGAGTAATTCTCTGCAATGTTAAAAGCCAACACTGCCATTATCCAGTACTTTCCAGCCACTAACAGTGAGAGCCAGGTTGTCCACTGAACACAGCAAAAGCAAAGTAAGGGACAGCTTCTTTTTTTACCCGCTCCTGCTGTCACGGACGTCCAAAGGGACTAACCGTGGGGAGCAGGAGAGCGGAAAAAGACCCATATGCGTAGCGGTGAGACGGGAAAAAGGCCCGGGCTCATAGTGCAAAGAGTTCAGGAATGCCGTATAGAAACCTATGCCCTCAGGGAGCGGACGTGGGGCGCCCTGGTGCTAGGCGGGTCTCAGGACATCCGAACGTCAATGCTGAGCGAGGACAGAGTGCAAGACCCGGAAATATATAGCCCAAGGGAAAGAGAGGGACAGGAAGGACAGCAGACCGGAAACTAGGGACAGGACAGAGAAGGAGCGCCCTCTGGCTGCAGAGGGCGTGACACCTGCCTGCGGTAGTGAGAAACGAACCTGCACCCGCCCGACCCGATCTAAAATCGTCCCGGTGTGAGTCAACCCGCACATCACTACTGCTTGTCATTCTGCACCTGTATGCCCTGCGCGTGTACGAGCATCCCGCAATCAAACATGTCAATAAATAAAAAGACAGAAGACGAAAATAAAAATACAGGAAGAAACAAACACGCACAAATGATTTTCACTACAGGGTAAAGCCTATTGCAAACTGTATATCACGTTCTGTAGTGAACATCAATGTGCTTAGTAAGGCTCTAGCAGAGCAATAACACAAAAGCCTTGTTCACTGGAAAGGCTGAGCAGTTTGTTCCATTCTGTGTTTTTCTTTTACTGAGACTCTATTGTTGTTTTATTAACAAAGATCAGATTGTTCTTATTTGAAGAGGGTTTATTTATGGATCATTCTAACAGAGTGTTTTATGCCCTAAACTAAAGTTATACCCCTGTGGTTGTTTATTTAAGTCTGTTACCTGTCTGCTTTTAAAGTCAAACTGTGCCTCACTTCTGTGTGCAGTATTTTCTATAGGACAGTACTCTAAGTGAGGCCTTCTCAGCATGCTGTGAAATATAATTAAACATATATTACAAAGTTTAAATATACTTATTGAAAAAAAGTATTAGAACGTTGAGTTAATACCTCCACAAAAACGTTTTATTCAGAGTCACTCTTGGTTTCACCATTTTTCACTTCTATATAGCGGTCTCAGCAAAGGTCACCAGTGACATCAGATTAGCAATGGATCAAGGCCTTCTGACAGATTTAGTTTTTCTTGAAGTATTAAAGGCATTTCATGCTGCCTGCCACCCTCAGCATCTGTCTAAATTAAAAGGACCATGTCTAGCTCTGTCTGCTGTTAAGTGGTTTGACTTACACCTGTCAGGCCTCTTAGAAAATGGTGCAAGGTGAGCTTGCATTTTCATAAAAATAAACCATTTTCTATATGAATTATAATAAACTGTTGAGTCTTTATATTTAGCTCCATCGAACTTCATTTGCATATACTGTACAGTAAAATATGTTCATGGCTGTTGTCTGTCTTAATCCCAGTATCATTTGTTGGGCAAATGAGTATTTTTTATTCAAATGGTGTCGTAATACTCTGTTTTCATAACGTGATTTTTCCCAAAAATATACTAAAAATCTAAATATTTTGTGTATAAATAACGAATAAGTAAATAAAATAAATCTGTATATTTTCTTGCTTTTATCATGGTCTCTCCGCTGATCCGTGTTTTATTGGTGAATAACTAAAAACAAATGAAATACTGCACTTGTGTTTTTACCTGCTGTTTTCTACCAACATGTCTAAACAAACTATTTTATTTAAACATACTGTAAGTCCTATTTAGTATTTCAGTGACACTAGACATAGTGTATTATGTTTCCTTTAAACAACAGTGGCTTTAATTCCAAAATTGCAAAAAACAAAAGAAAAATGGTAGATATAGGAGACAACAATGTTTTTTTTTCTCAGGAAACCATCTCAATAACAGCAGCATACATTCTCCTTGGTGCCTCAGTGGCTAATGTCTCCACAGAGTAGACAGGGTCTTGGCAAAGGCAGATGATGACTCACCTGTTGATGATGCCTGGACCATTAACTTTGGCATAAACAGCATTCTTTCAATATAACACAAATACGTCAAAATCAAACTAAACTGCAGGATCAAATCAGTCATCTTCTTAGGCATTCTTAAAGGTCTGTGCACAGTTTGGGTCCAGCCTCAAATAAGACAGTGTGAGACTCGGTTTCTCCCAGCTTTACAGTATCTTCTTACTGTATATTCTCAGATATCCAGTTTGTCAACAAAAAAGAATCCAACTGTATTACATAATTGATCAGGCAAAAATAACAGTGGGGTTCGCAAAATCAACATTTCTTCAGTTTAAGAAAGAATATCTTGGGTAGAATTTTGTACTTTACTGACTCACTCTCTCGACCTGATGTCTTGGAGAAACGTTTAAGTCATGACTCGGACTGCTTGCAGTCATGTAATGGGAAAGGTCAGAAGGCCAGGCTTGTTGGGGAGGAGAGCCAGTGAGTTAACCAACTTGTTTGGGTGCTAGTTTGTAAGATGCAACATTCCAGTTGATGATGGGTCTAGGATGTTATCAAGGATAATGCTGGTACTCACTCTGCAGGTCTTTCATTGGTGGATCTGGGGACTGGCCTTTGACCCATTGTCTTGGGGAGAAACAGACTGTAGACTTCATGGACCCCATCTACACAGATCAGCATTGGATACAGCCACATTTCTCTGCTTTTACACAAAAGTCCAGGCTGCTTTGTCAAGGCAAAGAAAGGTTATTAGAAATCTTAATAACTTAATTCTAAGTGCCTCTACACCAGTAAAAGAATGTCAAGTTATAGTACTTTTTATAAGCCTTCCAATAATATTATAATCCTGTAAGTACAGTACGCAACCTAAAAGTAATTGGTTCAGTGATGACATACAGTAATTTACTGTCTTGGTGATATTGGATTCTTGTCTAAATCAACATGAATATTAAAAAACAAAACTGCCAGCTAACTGCATTCTTGCTTCCGTACAGCGAATCTGGGCGGAGGTCTATGATTTAGTGTCAGTTATGATCAAGTTAATAATGAGAGTTAATCAATTGGGAGGAAAGATGTGAGAGTGGGGAGAAGGTAGAAAGAAAGATGCTCAGGGATGGATTTTTTTGTTCGTTTCAATAAGACTGGGGATGGGTGTACTGTATTCACAATAAGCCATAAAAAAAACATTTTCTATATACATGATATCACGGTTGGCACTCGTGACGAAAAAATCAAACTTTTTAAAAACTTTTCTTCATAAATATTTAATTAATGTCAACCTGCCTCTTCAACTTCACATGAAAGCCTTTATAACGAAAGAGGAGGCAGGATTATAAAGGGAGCTGCAGAGCTTTGATAAATCCACGGACAGCCTGATGTCTATCAGAGATGACAACTTGCTGTCATCTCTTTAAACAGTGGCACTAATGAATACACAGGTGCTTTGCATAGTTTTGTTGTTTTTTTTTCTTCTCGTGGGTGTTTTTGTCTAAACCAGATGACAAAAAATAGCTTCCTTAAATAGTGAAGAAAATGCTCTTGTAATTCTGAAATGGTAATTCAAAATACAGTGCTTTGAGGGATATAGCCTGTAGAAAAAACAAACATGATCTTTGTTTTTTTTGCCATTTACTCTTCCTTTTTCTGTTTCTGTACTCCTTTTGTCTTTTAAAACCGTGGGTATCTGTTGCTTGCAGTTCGTTTTCAAGACCTGTAGTATCTGTAATGCCCACGGTAAAAAAAATGATTCTGCCTATCTGTTTCTCTCTTTGCAACATTTAAACTCATGACCTGCTATTTTAATTTGAGTCCTCTTCAGTGGCTTTGAATGTCTTTGTCATAAGTGAGAATAAAATATCCTCTCTACATCACGTTGTTTGTGATGACCCCAAACTCTAACTACTATACAGTATGTATTGGATCTTACAGGCTACGTTTCTTAATTTGTGCAATATTCGAGTGAATATGTTGTTTGCATTCTTCTAAAATGAAGCTACATGAAAAAGAAAATGAAGTACTGTAAAACAAAGAAATATAGAACAACATTTGTTTTACATACAGTATGCCTGCTGTAGTTAACTGACTTTATCAGAACTCCTTCTGCTGTTCTTAAAAAAATAGTATGATTCATTGTGAAAAGCATAACATAGTCTTATAAATAAAAAAATAATATTATATTGGAAAATGAGAGTGAATATAGCTCATGTCCTATCTAGAATGGGGGGGTCTCATGATAATTTAGGCTGTCATGATGTTTGATTTTGGCCTCAGGTATTGTGATTGTTAATCTTCTGTGTTGATATGAGTATGATCAAATATACTAAACTGAAAAGCACCAAGTTACTGAATTTAAATTTCACAAAGTGGAATAATCTCACAAAAACTGAAGAGGGGTGGAGTACACTTTGTAGCTTCCATAAATTTTCAGTGTCGGCCTTTGGGGAAATTGCATGCTTTTCACAATGAATGTCACTTTTAAATTGATGTCCTCTTTATTGTTTCTGAATTGTAATATTTATGTTGCCACAGAATAGATATGCTGTTACAATTCATATTGTGACAAACCTTTTTTTTGTCAGATTATATAAGATTTATTACTGATCCAAAGATAAAAAATCTGCAAAGACCCCTGCTCCCAATTGTAGTCAATGTCTGCCAGGAGGGCACATGGATCAGAGTTGACCTGACAGTGCTTCAGTATTAATTGATAAAGGGTGTCTATGTGACATTCATGACTATATGGAAGAATAAAGGTATAGAATACACCAGAGATTAACAAAAACGTTTTTTTATCTTCAATACATTTGCAAAAATTCCTAAAAACGTGTTTTCACTTTCTCATTATGGTTTATTGTGAGTCAACTAATGGCAAAAAATAATCAATTCAATCAATTTTGAAATAAGTAAACATTTTGAAATAAAACACAACAAAGGGTGGAAAAAGGGGAAGGTTCTTAATTCTTTCTGAAGATACTGTATACTAATAACCAGTTACCCAATACTGGTTGTACTGTATGCACTTACATTAAATTAATTAAAACTTACGTTAAATGTCAATTAGTAAGGACTTTCCTAGTCTCCAATTTTGTCTTCATCTTTTATTATTTTTGGATTTGATTTCCTTACTAACCACTGGTTATTACCCCCCTTATCTCTAAGCTTCACTAGCTTACTAGTAAATTGTTGATATAAATTAGGATGGGCAGTGGACCTCATATGGACCCTTGTGTTACTGCACTGTTGACACAATCCCAAGTTGCACATTCACACTTCAGCTGTTCCCTCTCCATAAACCATGTCTTATTGCAAATACATGCATTTTAATGTTCAGTATCCATAACTGTTATTATTTGTTCATAGAATTATAACTCATTAGTTATGCACAACTTGCTATTCCAATGTAATTCAGGTGGGGAGCTGCGTCAGCATGCGTAGGCTGCAAAGGAACAAGTAATAGGTTTATTCCATGCTGAAAAGAGAAGAAAGAAAATGCAACGTTTCGGCCGTGGAGCCTTCTTCGGCTGTGATTTTTATTCTTGACACACCTGAAGAAGGCTCCACGGCCGAAACGTTGTTTTCTTTCTTTCATTTTAATGCAGTGCTGACTTTTCCCATAAACCCTCATGTTAACACTGCGTTGCATTTATTTCACAGCAAGGTGTTTTATGCAGCCCACTGACAGAATAGATGTGGTTTAAGTCCTGTTCAAGCACAAGCAGAAAATTACTTTAAGACTATATACAATGGACTACATACAGTGGAGCAAGCATGTCAGCAGTAGCAAATATTGACTGGAAAGATTGGGAACCTGTGCAAAATAAATATCTTCCCATTGCCGTAAATATGTTTTAAGGAAAGTAAGAAAATATGTAATATTTCAGAGGCTAGGAAAAATGAATTCTGCAATGAAGTATTGATGTATTCTTTTCACTGTTTTCCAGCCTTCAGAATTCAAGCACTGCTGCAGTTTTACAGCTGGTTGGCAGGCAGTGTTTCAGAGAATGAGCACTGGGTCATATTAGCATTATTGCTTGCTGCTGGGAAATCATCCTGCGGTAAGAGTGAACATCAAAAAATCCATCACTATAGCCATTTTAGACAGAAACAATTTTTCAGAAAATACCATGAGATGATTTCTATGGCAATAGAACAGTGACACGATTTATTGCTGCAGTATTGATGATTAATAATTATTAGAAACAAATATTGAAAGAGCTAGACAGAGTATGCAATCTCAGTATTGCAAACCTTTAAAAAGTCAGGCTTAGTGTGGATGGAATTTAGCCTTGCCCTAAGTGCTAGTCATTATTTTTCAGAACAAAAAAAGTTTAATATAAATAGATGAGTGAATTCGAAAGTAATTTAAAACTAAAGGAAAATCTGAATTAACCAAGCGGCCTATAATGCCATGATAAATTCACCTACAAAAAATGGAAGGAAAACTCCTTTGAACTTTTCTTCTTTAGTTGTCAAATGCAGAGCTGTACAGTATATCACTGCTTATATTGTGATCGTGGCAGAGTGTGAATTTTGAGAAGCACGTGCAGTGTGTGGATGCAGTACTTGCAGTGCACGTGGATTATCCTGAGTGTGTGAGAATTGCACGACCATGCTGTGCTGTCCCTCTGACTGGTCAGCAGGTCATGCCTAGAGTCGGAATTGACTGATTATTTTTTCCCATGACTTCCATGAGCACATAACTTAATCACATCATGGTGAGAGGTCAGTTTGTCAAAAGGGCTGCCAGATCAGGGCTGTGTATTACTGCCACATGATTTCACTGGGTGACAGATTGCTGTGCAAAAGTCAGACACTATGCTGTACTGTACCTGAAACTTCTGTGACTGATACATTACTGCTGGAGGCTATTCTCCAGTGTCATTCAACTGTTTTGTTTTGAGTTATTGAAAAAGTTGCATAAGTTGCATACTCTTATTATTCCTAGAACCCACACATGATAAAAGGAGCGACATAATATTAATCTTGCACATTAATCTGAGATGGCCTCTCTCAACCACGCTTTTTAGAATATACTGTATTCTCCTTCCCTCTGGAAGGAGGTACTGTACCATATCCACTGTATAAAGACTAAGAGAGCATTTACTTTGAATCAGGTGAAAAATGCAGTAAAAATGGTATTGAAATGAGTGGGTATTTCAGGCCAGTGTAGGGTTCAGTTTACAAGATCCAGTCAATGTTGACTCCACTTATACTGTATATTTAGTTGCACGTGAAATCACCAGATTAAGAGAGTTTTCTCAGTTGAACTTACTCAGTTTTTCTTACAACTTATGATCTGAGTCACTTTTGGACTACCATTACTGAATGCTGCCATATGCAACATGGGCCGCCAAAAGTATCTGAAAAAAAAGTTGCGGATAAGAATAAATTATCACTGGTCCTAAAGTTCCGTTGGGACACAAAATCCAGCACTGAGCGTAAAAAATGTCTAAATGGTGTTGGAATGCTAACCCTAACCCTAGCTGGGGTTTCAACAGAGCAATCTGGCAGTCTGTCCCTGAAGCCCCTCCAGTCATCAGATTTGAAAATGTTCCTCAAACCAAAAAGTATCAGTCTAAAACTCTCAAATCAGTTGAGAAATACTCTTCGAAACTGATCTTCTTTCAAACAGCTAACAAAAGCTGTAAAATGGTCTTGGAATGAAGTTACATTTCAGCTCAGTGTAGGGTTCTGGGTTACAAGAACCAGTAAATGTTGTCTCCACTTGTATTTTTAGTTCACCTTAAAGGACAACATTAATAGCATCTACCCAGTCTAACAGGTTTTATTGCTACTTCTGATCTGACTCAGTTTGGGACTACAACTATTGAAGGCTTCAGTTTACCAATGTGCCATTTTCCCTTAGGTTCAATAATGATTAGTTCAAATACAAAAACTAAAATGATGTTTGTACTTTAACTTTTTTCTTTAAGGTGTTCACTTTATCATCATTTTCTATCAGCAGCAGTGTTTGGACATTCAGATTGTAGTATAATGCTCTCTGAAATCATCAGCCACTAATAAATATAATTAATCATGTATTCCTTAAAGAATCATATTTTCTTTTCAAAAGAACTGGTCAGCGAGTCAAAGTTTAACTGTACAAAATGGATCCTTAATAGTCTTTAATGCTCTAGTTTTTTATAGGTACTCACTCCTGTTTTTAGTTGATAACTAGGGGCTTCATTATAGAGAAACTAAACAGTAAAATCACACAATAAGATCCACTGCTTTAAGAAAAAAAAAACATTATCTTGCAAAAGGAAGCATAGTTATAAAATCACACAATATGACACTTTCAAAACTAGCATCTTCTTGCTTTTTATTTCATTTTCACAGTCTCGTGTCAGTGAGGATCCCAGCTCTTCAAAATAAGGCCATTGTCTTAAGGAGAAAAAGCTGTCGCTTATAGACTTTCGAACTGATGCAAAACAGGCCTGCTTATAATTGGGGAAAAACAACAACTGGTAAATCACAGTTGGTTGAACAAGAACAGACATTAAATCCTGTCATTTGTATATCACAATTAGATACTGTACGTTGCACGAGTTGTTTAACAATCAAATTCAATAAGGCAACATACTGTAGCACACAATACCTTTAGAGCCTTACTTCTAAAATGGACAAAGGACTTACAATGCTTTCTTTGGTTTGTGTTTTTTTTGTTTTATGTTTGATCTTAGTTGATTGGAATGTTCATATAGAATACTCCAAATGTATTTGTGAAGAACTACTTGACCTAATGGTCTTTATTTTGCATTCATAACTGTACTGTAATAACAAATTTTAATATTTGATCAACTTCTTCTAAAATGTCTTTCAAGTCAAATATTTTTTTTTTATAATGAGAGTGCACAAAAACAATTTGAGGCACAAATGTAAAAAATTGAGTCTTTTTATAATCACAACACGGTAACATAGTTTAATACTTCTTCAAGTCAATCGATTTTATTTTAAGTTGTTATAGAAACCGATACCGTCAAAGATCTCCAGGATTTAAAATCAGATCGTATTGCAAAAGTCGCAATCTTTTGTAGATCTTTAATATGCTCAAGCATCTCATGAACCATCCTGCTAATTCTCTCTGGGTGCACTGCTCTGTCACACATTCTGTCTAACAGAATTGGTGTATAAGAGTTCATACACCAGCCCAGTACTTTAAACCTGCCAAAGTATCATCTCACACTGTATGAAACTGTTACTAAAAGAATCAAAACCTATAAAAGACAATTATGTTAACAAATTTGCAACTGAAAGGTAAAACTATTTACTCTAAAATAAGAATACATCAATTAACACATTATATGAATATCTGTTGCACATTCAAAATTTTCACTACAAACAGCTAAATAGAAAATTAGCCAGAGATTGTAATAAACATGATTTATCAGTTAATTAAATCTCCAATGTAACAGCATCCAATTTGTTGATTTACTGTACAGTTGTTTTTCAATTTGTTCATGTTATCTTGTTTCACTATGGTGATTGCTGTAATGTGACTTAAAAATAGAAATAGTAGGATTGAATCCTACTCAATGATTGAAAAGTTATGGGCCTTTGCTGCTAGTACTGTATATTCCTTGTGTGAATACCAGGGGACAGAAATTTTAACCCGGACTCTTATCAGGGGCCTTTCAATTGAGAATAATCATAAATACGGAGGTTGATTTGTTTGTTCTTTCTGATTTTGCTGTTATGTCATTTTGTTACTGTATGCTACTGTATGCCTTCTCTTCAAACAGATCACTTCCCCTCTTCTGTAAGGTATTGCAACATGTTTTAGTTAAGTTTGTTTTACAAACATACTGTACAGTATAATTTAAAGAATAAGAAGAAAATGAGATGACTTCCCATCCAGGTATTTGGGTCCTACATATTGGGAACCTTGCTGAAGCTACTGTACGTGGTGAATTATATAGGAACTTGGCTACTGAACCTCAAGTGAGCAAGTTGCACAAAACATCATCTTCTCTTTTCTAACCTTTCTGAATTTTTGAACATCGAGCACCTGCCATTGTTTTTCTCAGTAGATGACATTTTTTTACAGCTGTTAATAATCCCCCATCAAGTAATTATATAGAATCACTGTATCTGCAGTGTGTAACCAGTAGTGGAATAGACCTCCAGGAACATAATTTTGCACCCTGGCAGACTTTCACTGGTTGTATTGAGATCCTTTAATCTAACATTGTATTTCTGATGACACTGTGAAATTTCTCTGTCATGGGAACTACGGGTAATCAGTGGAGGAAGAAATCAAACAGAATTGAAACAGACACATTTAAAAGATCAGAACAGAGAAGAAATCTTTTGTATTTTCTGAAGGCAAAAGTCATGCAGTGCATAAAAAATAAGAGTGTGTTGAACTCGCATAAAAAAATCTCTCATTTGTTGAATTTTCTGTTCATTTCTATAACCCTGAAAATACCTTACGTCAAATTGTTTCAATCAGTGCCAGTGCCATAAACATATTCTGACAGTTTTATCCCATCTTGTATAGAAAGAAACTGAAATTGATAATATAAAGCAGTCCGTTCAATATATGACACAAAATGCATTTATATTATATTATATCTCATGAAATGTCCAGAGCTGCGAACAATTGCTGATTTTTGAAGAGCTGTATTGTACAGTACATATACTGTATGTACCGTACTGTAGCGTTAGTTGGCATTTACAAATAACTATGTTGAAGCAATGAAATTCAGTACATGCATAAGTGTGAGTGCATTCCCAGAGATAAAGATGGGGTGTAATCAAAGCCCTGTTTGTGTTTTTGATAGATAACATGCATGGCGTTATAGTGTCTGGGAGGACAGTGAGACCATGGTACCTTTTACACATATCTACATTTCAATTGACATGTTATTCATAAATTTCCTCGTGCAACATTTTGAGTAGACCAACTAAGTTTCTTGGTCACCCTGCAGAAACCGTGTATTGTTTTCAGTAGACAGTAAGAATTCTTTGGTTTTCACAGTCTGTTAATTAGAATGGAAGCCGGATGAGCTCAGTGAGGAAGATGACTTATTTTAATCAGGTTTTCCCTTTGGCTCTTTATAGTCTGAAGCTTCTCTTTCTGTTTTAGGCTTTCTAAATTAGAGAAGTCCTGGAACTCAAATTTGTGTGATTTTTTTTTTTTTAATTGAAAAGAGTAATTACCACTTAAGTGAATGATTTCATTAAATTTGACAGGAGCTAATTATCTTTACCAAATAATCTGTTTTCAAATCTAATAACGCATGAATACAGCTGGTACTACATAATAGATTTGTCAGAGCTGGCACTAGACCGCTAAGCATTACATCAAAATACGCATAAAAAAGTACATGTGATTTTTGTCTCCCTCCACCACAAAAAAACCTCTACAGCCAACCTGTGCGTTTTGGAAGGTAAAAGGCTTTTTCCTTTAGAATGCAAGAACTGTCACAGCTATATTTATTGTTTTCTCCTTCTTTGACTTTTCACATCATCGGTATTCAGCCCCTACTTGCATTGAGTCAAGTTTTTTTTTAATGGGCTCAGTGATTGTAAAATTAATAGAATTTTCTGTAACATTGGGTGAGTTGTTGTAGAAGCAATGTGTTGTGGGGATGAGTAATTGCCAGGTGGAATCTTCATAGATATTTGTCATGGTCTGGGGGGTTCGTTTGACAGTAAATATTTGCACATTGTGTAACATTTAGATCAAAACGAGTTTTGAAATCAGTGCTGTAAAATCCTGAAAAAATCGGGCAGAATAACCTGACTTGAAAACAGTGTTATTAGTGGGAAAATGAAGGGTGGAGAATAAAGAGAGCAAAGTTAAAGTAACTGGAACTATTAAAGAGTGCCCTTTCATACAATATATCCTTGGCAGAAATCCAATACATTCTTCTCTGAAATGCCTGTGTTCCAAGGTGAGATAAAACTATGAAAATAACATAAATTTTGCTTGTGTATTCACGTGCACAACTGCATTGTCATATGTGGCGCATTTGTTTAAATTAACAGTGAGATGTGTGCCTGAAAATGTATTTGATCAAACTGCTCATATCCAGGATTAGTGGTAAATTGTTGTGAACACTTTGTGTGTGAGAGAAGTATGGGGAGTATTTCAAGGTTTGAATTTTGAGAAGTGCAGTAAAAACCAATAAGCACAATACATTTATTTGAATTCCCTTACAGCCCAGGGCACTTTATGTTGAGCCTTATTAGTTGGTAGAAATGCCTGTTAGATATAAAAAGTGAAGCGAAGAATCCAACAAAGGATGTGATAATGGTGAGAAAGTGGCGCATTAGTGACCTACTATTCAGACTCCATATGCCATTAGTCTGGGAGCAAAATCAGATTGAATAGTAGCAATCACTTTTTTAAAGAACACTTTACACCAAGCCAGTGAAATGTGTAAGGCTGACTCTGAAGATCTCTACATGCACTCATATTTATTGTGAAATTGCCTAGCACTTAAACAATGTGATTTTTGAGATTGCTTTGGCCATTACTGAACTGTTGCAGGATCTCTGCAAGGTAAACCTCACAATCTGAATTTCCGGTCCTCTTTCACTTTGTCTTGCAGGTTTAGTGACTTCATCTTGTCCTATAACAGGAGGCACATGCTTTGGTTTGCATTTGCAATTTGAAAATTGGAAAACAGCTTAACTAAGTGGAAAAAAACATTTTTAAGCCTTTGAGGGACATGCTACAGACACAACAGGATAAAGGCCAAAAAATGAAAATGCACACAAATGGCCATGGTCTTTATGAATTGTATTTAATCTGATACTAGCCCAAAATTCACACTGTGATTTACTTTAAGTGGATATTTTTAAATATATCTCCATCCTAAGCTCTATCTAAATATGGTGACTGGGAACAGGGTGCTATAGAATGTGCTGACCTTTACATGAGACATTAAACCAAGATACTGTCTGCTTGGTACTGTATGGAAAGATGCCATGGCACTCTTCATAAGGGCAGGAGTGTTACTGTATACTTAGTGCCTTGGCAATATTCCACTCTTTGCTTACACAATCGATCCTTCCTAAAGATGACCCTTAATTGAACCAGTTCTCTCATGATAATGCTGTGTAGTGGGGTTGCTAATAAATGATTGCTGTAGTGCTTAGAATCCTTCATGATGTAAAGCACCATATAACAAGCTGCTGTTACATTTCAGACACTGAAATGTTGCTGCAAACATATCATATAAAACGAAACAAAAAAACAGTAAACGCGTGATCAGATCATTCTTACGGCTTCTGTATTGTATTCAGATATTAACATTTTCTTGATTCGAACCTGTCTTCTCATGTCTGCTAAGAAAGGGATTTTCATGTCCTGCTAACTTACAGTACTTTGGGCAGGTAGTACCTGGACACTTCTTTTCAGTCCTGTTTCCACTCAGCTGTAAATTAATCCCTGACTCCAGTACCTTGGGGAGCTAACCTGCAATATATTGATGTCATATCGAGGGAGAAACCCATTCTCGTTCTTGTGTAGTACTGAAGCAAGGAATAAGAATTTGTGCTATGAACCACATGATTTGGAAAAGCTTAGCTAGCTATACATTTCTAATTTTGTGTGCATTTTAGTGTGGTAAAAAGGGCTCATCAAAAAATATATTATTGAATGCTTTACTAACTTCTCAGTATCCCCCAAATTATTACATTTGATTACATGTTACATGTGCTTTACAAAAAAAGTGCAGTCTGAAAGGAAATTTCAAATGATTTATGTGTGTAAATTTGTCATTTTGGAGATGGAGATGTCATTTACTCAAAAAGGCCTTGACCAAGTCAATCCAGTGGACTTCAGCATCAACAGTGAAACATGAGTGAGAGAAACAGATGGAAACTATGGGAAAATACATTTTAAGTGGAGAATATGACAACATTTTTTTTTTTACTCAACATTGGTACGAGTCTGGAATAAGCTATGCAGCCACCCTGTCAGCTCATACAAGAAGTGGCTGCATAAGATCCTAGGATCAATTAGCTATTAGCAGGGAAAATGAGATAGATGGGCCAAATAGGAATGCAAGCATTCTTAGGTTGTTAACACTGTTAGCCATAATTAGCATTTTTTGAATATGTCTGTTGTCAATACCTTTGGAAATGACAGCTCCTGTACATGAGGTGGAATAAAGCTAAATCATTTTCATAGATGTTAGTGAACCTGTTACGCTAATGTTAGTCAGAACATACAATATATTGTATTTTATTCAATAAAGAAATCAGACATCTTATAAATCACAAATATTTCATGCTGCATCAGTATTTTACTTTATTATTTGAAGATTTATGACCAAAAAGAGAAGCCAATAAAATGTTTATACTGTTGACAGAATGTTTTATTAATTTTCATATGCCTTTTTTTACTACTTACTACTGACTGACTGTTTATCTTATTGAAAAGATTTTATTGGAAATATACTTTAGAAACATCAACTAATAATACTTAAAGTATTATTTTGTTCTAATAATCAACATGTGTACAGCTTCTAAAAATGTGTTGTTACCTGAGCTCCATTTCATTTTCAAAATAATTTAAACCTAAAATGTGGTTTTCTGGGCTTCGGTTGTGATGCCTTACAAAAAAAAAAGTGTAAAGTGTTTGTCACATTTTAAAAAAAAAATCGTTGATGCATACTGAGGAAAATGTAAATCCAGAAAAAAATAAATTACAGGCATGGATATGACCTTATTGAAAAGAAAGTAAATACTGGCTACAAACATGGTGAGTTTCTGTAATTTCTACAGTTATTGCCTCTCATGCTGTCTGTAATTTAACCAGATGTTTAATCTTTCTCTTGAGGAGGTGGATCTTCCAAGACTGTGTTGTACGTTATCAGGCATAGTTCCCCAGGGCTTGAGGTTAATGTAAAAATCAAACACTACAGCACACAGTGCATGTAATGTTGCTATACCTTACCAGTCCCTTACGGGCCACACTGAGTTACAGATTCAGCACACAGGTACCTGCCAGCTGTTAGAATTGACTGTAATCACTCATTGCTGCATCAGAAGACAGGTTAGTAATCACACAAATCTCCTTCCCATACCTGGAAATGGCCCAGCGTATCTCCAAAAACCTCAGCATGCTTTGACTTTAGATGCATGGCTCTGCAGAATATCACACGATCACACAAGATATTGACGGCAATGTTTTCACTGTACCTGTTTCCAAATTATTTAGGTTACTGCAGTTTAATTATTCACTATAACTGATTTTGAATTCTGTCTTCACAAAAGACTTAGAAGGATGTTGTAAGTTAAGAAAAAGTACTAGTTTTATTGTTTTTATAATGACCAAAACCCAATAAAAATAATCATGTACTTAATTAAAATTGTATGATTTCTTGCTTGTTTTTTGGTTCTGATAAATTGGGGTGTTTTTTATTTATTCCCTGCTTGCAAACAATTCAAATACTATTCTATAATTCTATACTATATTCTATTATAAATTCATTTATTTTGTTTCCTAAGATTTGTCATTTAAGATTACAGGAAATTAATATATATTCTATTTGTCAGATTTGTCGTTTATTTTTTCTATTATTTTAAGATAAAGAAACATTTTTCAAGTGGCTGGGTCAAAATTGATCTGTTTATCATTGAGGACCAACTTTTCTTTAATAATGGAAATCATTTTCACAAAAGTCAGCTGTGAATAACGATCACCCATTAAACTAACTTTTTTTATTTTTTTCATTCTTCTTGATTCACTTTCAAAGCTAATGATTTCTGACAAAATTAAATCAATATTTCACCATGCACTGTGTATTCTCCAAATTACACAAGGCTGTAAATCATATTTAAAGGACAGTTGGTTGCTTTTCCAGTTTCATAATTTCTTAGAGGTACTCAACATGACAAATACTGACAGCATGACCGCTTGTATAAATATGTCTTCTGACAGCATAACAAAGAAACATTCAGACACGGCCTTCTCTTTTGCTTTGGCAGTGATTCTACTCTTACAGTCTTAAGTGGTGCTGTGGTCCTATGGGCCATTTAAAGAACATGTTGATAAAGGATTTAATTTACAAAGAAATTCAATGTATCTCAGGCAAGTTCTAAAAGTAAAAACACAGAAGGCAAAGATACATTCCAACACGGTATCAACCTAAACTGTATAAACATTACATTTACATAATTCCTGAATATCTATATCAATCATTCTTGTATTTGCACCCTTTACAACAGTTTGCCACAGAGTGCTTTACCAATTTATACTGCAGAGCACAGCATACAATAGCAACAAACAACCATAGGGGAGATGAACACAGGAGAGGAAAACAAAAATTTGCAGTAGCAGAAAATTAATCTCTGTTGGCCCCAAAACCAGTAGTATCCTCTCATTTTAGGTAGTGAGTTTGGGATTACTGTACATTTCATACTTTTCAGTAAATTGAAGAAAGCAAGAGTATGAGTACGATAATTGAACATAAAGAAAATGTATCTGTACAACTATATCCAGAAAATGGACCATATACGGTATATAGCCGAGTAAATCTATGTAATCTGAGTAAGACTGAATAATCTATGTAAGGCATTATATGCAAGAAGCAAGAACATTAATTCCGTGTATCAGGTGGGCGGCAAAGAATTAGGAAATATATCAAGTGCTAATAAAGGCTTGTGTGAGCAGAAGCATTGACGAGTTCTAATAAGAAATGAAGTGCAGTGAAAATACAGTATGTATCCAGCTCATCGTATTACATTTTCCAAAACATAAAAAAACCTTCATGTGAAAGATTTAGGTATAAACGTAGGCCTGATTTCTTGAAGAAAATGCTGGAAAGCAATGAACATAAATCCTTCAGCGTATTGTAAAAGTGATGAGTTAAATCAAAGTAGATAGTTACTGATCAATGCATTTCTTCTGAAGTATACTGTGGTTTATAGTACTGTATTAGAATACTGTATACTATATACTGTACAGTATGTATATTTTAAATTGTACAACATACTGTATAGGCACAGATATACCCAGAAAAAAAAGGTGAATTTCTTTCAAGTTGAATTCATCCTTTCATCTCTAATTGAACTTGCTTGAATAGACCGAACAAATTGTAATTTTGACTTCACTATCATGATACCTAGAGTATAGAGGGCACTACATATAGTTTCTCTAGAAATATGTATTTAAAATATAAGCAACCAGACCAATTTTCCAGATTTATACAAAGGTTTCTGGTTCCTGAAAAAAAGGTACTGTACCAGAGCGCACAGGCGCTGAATCCAGAGAAGGGGTTTTCCATAATTTCCTTTAAACAATGTTTGAAGAGCTACCCTGTACAGAATGAAAGCACACCCTTGTTAGCTGTATACTCAGTCAGCAATGGCAGATAGAAGTAATAAAACTGCTCTTGTAGAAAATCCACAAAAATATTTTTTTTTCTTCTGACCTCAGTTTTGGAATCACGACCCTGATTAAAGACTTATAAACTCCAGAGAATCTAGCTTTGTTGAGGCATGTAATAAGACACTGTAATTGAAAATGAGTTAAACATGGCAGGACTGGAAATAAAAAAAGCAATACCAATGCAAGTGTGAGTTGGCCAAAACCAAGAAATGGCAAGTTGGGATTTAAGTACACAAAAATAAATAGTAGATTTTGGCCTTCTAATTGATCATATTGGTTGTGGGTTGAAATTGCCCCTTGTCATTGCAAAGTCCAAGTAAATATAGTGTAGAGTAGAACATGTTTAACTTGCCTGTCTGGCAGGGAAATTACTATGTAAATACAATGATAGAAGAGTATAATGCCTGCATGTACTTTGATAAACAAATATTTCTTGTGGGAAAATAAAATCTTTGTGCAAATTCATGCATTCCTCCATTTCCATAAGGAGCTTTGACAAGGATAAAATGTTCTGCTGTGCGTTGGCTCAGGGGTCCTTGAGCTCAAAGGGATTTGGCTTCCAAAAACCAGAACCAATGGTAGCTGACACAACTGATACGTGACATATAATTAGATATTTCTAGGCATGTATTTCAAGAAAAGGAAGAATATGGAGTTCTCCCAAAATACAAGTGATTGTTAGTTTATTCCTGCAATCACCAGTGTGGCACAAAAGTACTTTTTAAAGCAAAATTAATTAATCATTTAAACCACAAAATTACTGTACAGTATATAACATTACTGTACTAATCTTTCCATGTATCTGGTTAATCGTAAAGGACAAGAAGTAAATTCCTTTTATTAAATGTTTTGCTCCGAAATTAAAATGCACTTTTGTCTTTTGTCCTTCTGTTAAATGTCCTTATACAGTACCTTGTGGCGATTATTATTAAGATGATGCATGTATATTATCGAGGTTATTACTTCCTACGTTGAACTTGAAATAACTCTGATTAAGGGGTGTTATTTCCCTTCATTGCAATGCTATTTTTGGAAAGACATTAATTGCTGCATCTTTACAAGAATCAATCTTTTGAAATTCAGTCTGATGAGTTGTAGACCCTGCTTATACAGCCAGTTGACAGTTGGTGTATAAATTCCATTTCATTAAGGCTGATCCCCCTAAGGGCCACTAATACCCTGTCCCATAACTGGCCTCATTAGAGAAATTAGGCTGTATGACTACTACTATTTGCAACTGGCATGCAAGGTCATTCTGTGTAATTCCCTAATTGAGCATGAAGATAGCAAACAACATTCACCAAGAGACTTAACCCTTCTTGGAGGCCTGATTTATACAAGATACTATTTCATTGTTGTTTTACATTTATGTTTGACACGTACATTATCATATTACAAATTTAAGAGAAATAAAGATTTTCTCATTTAAGGAACTAAGGACTTTCATAGTTCTCATTGTTCACCCATTAAATTAAATTGGCATAATGCAGTTGTCTGAAAAACAACAGCATTTAATCAGGTGAGGCCCTGTAACAGATTAAATGGCATTAGCTGGATTGGGCTCTCTAAATTCCCATTGAAATGGACATCCCTGCAACTTCCTAGGTTCCTGCTGGCATATACAGTAGCGCTGTTGATGAAGGGAAGTAACTCCACTCCAATCAGGGCAAAGCCCATTGTATGGAGCTTGACAGCCTGGAATGTGTGAAAATGCAAATGGCTTGTAGGTCTGCCTGCACGTCCTCATCCTTCCTCGTGTGCAGTTGCAGGGCCAGGAGCTGGGAGCAGATGTGTGAAAACACACAATCGACAGTTTCAAATTAGATGTATAATTAGGGATATAAGAAAAAAGTAATGAGAGAAAGGTACAGTATCAAAAAATGGCACGTGCTGGAAAGGTCAAATGTATTCTAAAATGATAAATACTAGCAGCCTTGCTCCTAGTACCGTTTTACAAAATAAGTTGTTGCACTATGAAAGTAATCTGTATATCATACAACTTAAGGAATGCCTGTGTAAAGGAATAACATGAGCTCCTCTGTCAGCAACAGAAACCATTCTGCTGTTGACAGACCCTCAGGCTTCTTCCATAAGACAACAGGGAAACCAAGTATTTCTATTTCTTGTTCTGTAGTTCAATTTCTTTTACAGGATGTGTGATTGCTACCTGGGCATTTTAACACCTGAAGCAATTAACTGAGCTCTGACAAAGGTGGCAATGGCTATGGCTTAAACTTCAGAGCACATCAAGCCAAATTTCATTTTAATTTATTGAAGGAGTGCAGACCAGTGACATCTGTATTGTCTGAAAAGTTGTCACATATTTTCATGTGATTAACAGGGTTCTGGAACAGATTTGACCTTTGTAATTCTTTGTTGTAGAAACACCAAAGCTCATAGCGAGATTAGACAGATATACCTCTATGCAGGGGGATTACATGGAAAAACGAGGTGTAATGTCATGACCATGAAATAAAAATGACTAGGCTTGCACACCTTTGTGTTTGTACTTATTGAGACCCTCATATAAAAGATCCTCATGACTCTTTATTGATTAAAGGATTGACACAACATCTGTTGTACTGAATGTTCAATGACTTTTTAAGTAATATAATTCTAGGAATATTGTTACATTAATAGAGTCCTCCTATTAATGAATAGGCTCCTGGGGCTGTTTTGGTAGTGTTGTGTCCTGCTGTATCACTGGTATTATATGACAGAAGTATAGTGTGAAACATTAATTTGTCCATATATGGTATATATTTATAGTACAGTATTCATATTTACAGTATATGAAGCAATAGTTGACTTAACAGCTCATTAATTGTTAAAACAAAACAAGTTTCAAAGTTCTTGTTTATATAAAAATGATGTAAGGTACTTTTTCATTCAATTCATTAATGAAAGGTTGTCAGATCATGAAATACCTGTTGGGTAACCTATATTTTAGAAAGCAGAACTGCTACTAAATGTTGTCCATATGTTTTATTATAGCACATAATCCATTTAAGTTTCATTTTCATCTGTATTGCCCAGTTCCTTTTTCACTGTTGTAAGTTGTCATTTCATTTGTGCATTAATAATATCCTCCCACACACACATTTTATTCATCCTGTACATCCCTAATGAACTCTCCAGTTTTATAAAGAGTATTTTTTAATAATTTGTAGTAGAGCATAAAGCTGTAAATGTTAACAGGCGATTGAACAGCTTCTACATTTACTGTTACAGTATCTATACTTTAGTCTAGTGCCAGTGCATGATTCTAGTTCATTCTTGGATTAGGTTGCATGATACTAGGTTTAAAAGTTCAAGTATATATTTTTCTAAATATATATAAGTTCTAAATTCAAGAAGGCCATTCGGCCTATCTAGCCTGTTTTGTAGTAAATTGAGAAAAGGATGTTATCAAGCTGTTTCATGAAAGAAGTTAGCATATTTGCTTCAACAACATATCTCGGTAGGCTGTTCCATACTCCCACAAACCTTCTGAGTTAAGAAGTGCCCCCATTGTTGGTTTTAAAAGCACTTCCAAGTAGTTTTTGTCTGCTGTCTTCTGGTTCTTGAGGCCAACTTAGCTCCAGGGAAATGGCATAATGTTCTCTCGTGGTCCCTGATGTATCTCTTGGTTGGCAGTGCTCCAGAGACTAGAGTCTCCAGCAACAGCCACTTGTCTTTCTGCATCTTTGACATCTCCATCTCTTCATGTTGTTTCTTGGGCCACTGAGAGCGAACACTTCCCCGAAAGTTATTTTTGTCAGTCCTCCCATTTCTTGGAGACATTTGAGCTCCTTAACTTCCTTCTCCTACAGATTTTGTGGCAGTTACCACAGATGCAGTCTTGCTGTTGGATTTCCTCCAGGATGCTCCACATGTCGCACAAGCTGTAGATCACTGGTTTAAAATTTATTTTTTGAATTATTAAATGTATAATTGATTCAAAGAAGTGTTTTTTTTTCTTCATTTGGAGAACAAGCTGTGCTGTTTCTCTATAGCTGCTTAAATCCTATCAATTTCTAGCCTACAGTCACCACCTTTCCATTTGCTCCTGTGACAATTTGACCTGTAAACTGGTTGCTAACAATATGTCTGGTGTATACAACTGCCTTACAACATTAAAACCTTTCCAATACAATTTTAGTTTTGGTCTTTGGAAACATACAGTATGTCAATTACTGGTTACAATAATTACTTATTATTATTATTTATAATCTAAGAAATTATTACTAAAATCAAAAAGGGTTTAACCCTGGCCCGGTAGGTTTACCTCTGAATTCCTCCTATACTGTATGTTTTCATAATCTTGAACAGAGAAGAAACTGACCTCAATCTGAAGTACATCAGGTGATCCTGAAACAGATTGCGTTTTTGTGTTAGAAGGTGATGTTGTAAGAAGAAGTTTTTTATTGTGAAATTGAGGAAATGTAAAAAAAAATACTTAAATTTTACTCGGTTTTTGCACTTTACTTGCTTTAACGTTCATTTGTAAAGGTAGTCTTTACTGTACGTTGTTTTCAGTACAACCTGTTGAAAAGCCATCTGACAATTTCAGATAAGGAAAATAGTACTTGCATTTTAAAGATAAGGAGGCTAATTTATTGATGGGTGCTGCAGTTTCAATGCTAGATATTGATCATCTTATTATTAGATTACAATAAAACACAATATACTGTATACGAGACCGACTTTGGGAGTGCAGTCTGTTGGTAGACAGAAAAAGGGCACAGAAGTAATGAGATCATTAAGTGGACCAGACTGAGCCAGTTATCAGACTGGCTTTGCGTGAGATCACGTCTGATCTAGAATAACACCAGGAGCAGTGCCTTGGCTATTACACTTCGTATTAACAGCACTTAGCCTCTAGATACTTGTAACAAATGTTTATACTACAGTACTTAGACTCTAGGGGCTTGTAACAAGCATTCACACTGCAGTTCTTATCCTCTAGGTGCTTGTAACAAATGTTTATTTTTGCACATATGTATCTTTCTTTTGTATGTCAAACAACTAACTCTGGAATGCATATTTTCACATGCGCTATACTGTATATAATAATTGTCATTGTCTGTACTATAAAACATTGCTTTATATAGATATTTAATCCATTTCACTACAGAATTGTATTTGATAGTCTTTAGTTATTCTTTGCTTGGTGTTGTGCTTTGGTCAAATAATAATTCTTATATAACATTTTGGATATGCACCAGAACATTTCTAAATCTAAATCAAGATATTATGCTGCAGTTAAGAGCCATTTCCTGTAGAGTTACATTTTTAAATGTAATCATCTTATTGACTTTGTCTTCAAAGACTATGTTTACAATATGTATGTACAAAATACGTACTGTTAAAATTAGTATAATATAAATTATCTATATGTAGCAGCTTTCGTATGACATCATTTAGTAAGTGTTTAACAAAGAGCAGTATAACAGTACTGTTAGTATAACTTATGCTTTTGCTGCAAGTTACTTGTCTTATAAAAGAGGCCAGAGCCTTAACTTTCACTTTAAAGTGTGAAAACAGTGTACAAAAATATCAAGTTGATTCAAAGTTGTTTAACATGTACAATCATTTGGTTCAAGAGAATAGAAATATTGGATAAAAACAAAATCTTAATGATGATGATGATGGTCATTGCAGTACTATTAATGTGCTGTGTTACTAAATTCTGATCTCACCCACTTCTAATCTCCTCCACATAAAGATCTCCGCTCCTGAGCTCCCCTCCCTGATTCTTTCTCACACATTTATTTTCTGTCTTCATAGAGGAAACAAATTGGCCAGGCGGGTCAAGAGGCTTCCATTCAGTATTTGATTCTTCTAGCAGCCTTATGCGTCTCCTGCATTCTTGTGATTCCCTTCCCTTATCTCATTCAGCCATTCCTTCCAACCCTCTATTCACTGACCAACTTCGGCAAGTGATAGGCGAGCTTCAAGATAGGTGAAGCTGATCTCAGTGCTTCTAGTTTTTCGTTCACTTTTTCTGGGTTGGGCCGCCAGGTTCTTCAGTGGTCTTCCAAAAATTATACATCACCTATTTCTCAACTGAGCAGATGCGCCACAGTCTTGCACACTTTATCAGCTTTGCTCTTGGAAGAAATCTTTCCTCTCATCTGAAGTAAAGGGTTCCTTTGATCTTTGATGTTCCTTTTGGGGTCTCATCAGCCTTGTTCTTTCAGTCAGGTTGCCAGATGACCCAGCAAAGTGAGTCATGCCAAATAAACTTTAAATATGTTATCCTAATAAACTTGATCACCTTGATTTGGTTTCATTGATTAGGATTTGACCAAACTACTAAACTGCATTGATCTGGGGTCTGCGGAGCATTCAGCAGATCTGTAGTATATAGCCGGCTAATGTCTTACTGTATATGGTCAATTATTTATCCTGTTTTGATAATGTTAACAAATGAATTCATGTGTTTTAACATGTGCACTGTTGCACCAGAGCACAATACAGGGATTAGAATCAACTGGTGGATCTTGAGAATATTAATGTGGACATAAAATTAGAACATACGTGAGCAAGCATGAGTTTCTGCATATGCAGTAGCTGATTGAATGTCAGCTGAAGAGTTAGAGGGCACAGTTGTGAACTCTTCATCCAGATGTTAAGTTACTGCATAGAAAGTCAATTGTGTGTTAATTTTTCATGTCTTTGAAAATCCAGTCGACAGACTGAACGTTAGTCACTGATGTTTTCATCAAGGTTCTGTCCTCCCTTCTCTGTATTGTTTGCAACATCACCCAGTTTTCTTCTGACCCGAGACTCTCCTATTCTATCGTTGTCAGTTTCACATGGCTTGCTGTGGTTACCTAGGTGATACAGCTAAGTGGGTTCTTCCTCTGAATTTCCATCTTGTGCTGTCAGACTGTTTTCAAGACTGTCAGTTTGTTAACAATGCATTAGGAATCCAAAGGTAATCACTTCATAATGAGGTATGAATAGCTACAGTACACTGCTGTAGGCAATATTTAGTTGTGCAAAGCATTTCCTCAACTCTATTAACAGGGGAATAAGTAGACAAGGTGATGTGTATTTCTGATTCTGCTACAGTACATGTACTGTATGCGATATGTGTGAAAACCACTACACTGATCTGACAGTAGCAGTGGTCAGGAGACAGAAGACTGGATCCACATGCAAGCTTGAATTAACTAAAAGACATGTTAAAGCAAAGCTAAAAGTTTAACTTAGAAACCAAAGCCGCATTCAGATAGGGATAGGTTAAGCCAAAAGGGACTGCTGGAAGTACCAGGGAGAATCCGAAGGAGAGTCCTAGTCAGGATATGGTCAAAACAGGTAGGGTTGATGCACGGAGAGAGAGTCGATTAAACACAAGGTCTCAAAAACTCTAGACACTGTAGAGTACATTCCAAGAATCCTTAAGCACAATTTTTTGGTAAAAAAAGATCACATTCAAAAGAGCAATGATGATTTGAAACCTACTAAAGGAGAACCTGGGAAACTGTTTTTGAAGCTAACACAGAAATGGGCATGAGCCAATGACAAGCCCTGATTGTCTCCTCCATTTGAGTCTCTTTCAAAGGCCAGACCTTGAAATGTCTAAGACCAGATGTGTTGCACATAATGTGGGTCTTATAGTCTGCCCAGTATGTGGTCAATAAAAGAATTAAGCTGTATTGCAACACTGTCCAAGTTACATGGGCAGCACATCACTACCAATATCTTGCCTTGGCAGTAAAGGGACACAAACTAACAATAAATATACAGAATCCACTTTCATGCTACGCAGTACTGATTGCAACAATAAATCAGATTCTGCTTACTGCTGTATGAACCCAGTGTAACATTGCAGCACATTGTCTGCTTGTCTTCATCCTAGCAATTGTTCTGCACAGTTCTGTGATAGGCAACATTCTTTTCAACCTGTATGTTCAGTTTTGACTCTGTGCATATCTGTGGCTTCTCTTTATGTTTTGGAATGGTGTACATTTAGCTATTACATTCCTTGCACACTTTCTACATTGAGTTCATAGAAACCTTTGCTTTCTGACTCACTATTTCATTCACTCATCTAAATTCAGAATAGAATCAAAGCAGTGTCGGGCAGACAGACTGGAACCATGCAACAAGTGACTGTAAATGTTATTGTCTAAAAGGGAGGCTTTTCACAAGAACTATAGTTATGATTTTCTGTTATGATCAATTATTATTATTTGCAATTAAAATGCATTCCGGAAACCATCTTTGCTGTTTTCTTTCACCTTCTCTTACCATTATCCCTATAGTCTTTCTGGTATGGTGGAGATAATGGCACCCTCTTGTATGATAGTAATAGATTTAATAGATTTGTAGATAGCATAGATTTAATAAAAACAAAAACAAAAAATCGTCTTAATCATAATTCGCGTCTTTAATTTCATTTAGTAATCACTGCATGCATTCCAGTTCATTGTGGATAACATGATAATGAACTATCAAAATATAAGTGAAAAAACTGCATTTTTGTTTCAAAAGTTGCCAGTTATTTTTTCTACTTCCATTTAAACATATGACATTTGTCTTTTTCAATAGTCTATACTGAAGCAAATAATTAAGTTTTATTTTTAATGTTTTTTTTTGGCTGCTGGAAATTCTTCAATAAAGATTGAGATATAATGCTAATATAATATTCTTAAATAATGAAAATGTGAAGTTTTGAAAAATCACAGCAACTCCTTTTGCAATGTGAATTTAGTTAATCAGTATCATCCAAATACTGTACATTATTTCAAAATATGCATAATCATTGTGACCACAATAGATAAAGTGCCTGTAATCACTAGAAGGGCTCTTCTGTTGAGGATGTGCTTCTGATTTTTGAGCCTCAGTTTACAGTCCATTTAAATGATACCATATCCATTATGGTTTATACTCTGTATGAAGCTGGTGCCATCTGAGCAACATCTGGGACACATATTATATGTACAGGATATAGTATGTCAAGAATGTGAATAAAGTATTACTCCTACAGTATATTGTGCCTTTTCTTGCCTCATGTATGCCACCTAAGTGTTCTCTGCTAAAGCCGATCTTTTCTTTTTTTACAATTTTTAATTTCTTACTCGATTCTAAAAGGTCCAGTTAAAAAATCAAATTTTGTGCACCTCTCCAAATAAGGATATTTTTAACATCTATAATGGATGTTGCATTGTTTTTTATCATTATGACTCTATTTATACTGACCGAGTATAATATATTTATGTCATATTCCAGTATTCCCAAACACGTATCCAGCAAAGTCATTGGATCAATGAAGGAGTGCTACAGTTAATGTTGTCATGTGTCATTACATGGCCACTACAAAAAAACAGTTTATGCACCCCAGTCATGCAAGATTTTACTGAATGCATGAATTCTGTACAGTTCTCCATTTAATTTACTTCTTATCACCATTAACTAATACTTATATGATGATTTTACAACACTGTTATTTCATGAATGTACATCACCTGAATTTCCTTTCTTATTGTAATAGATTGACTTATTAGCTGGTGAAACAATAGTTTTGCTGCGGAATGTAAAGATTTACTGTTCTCACCAAGGGATTACAGTCTGTACACAAGGAATTCCATAATGTTTTCCTTTCAGATTTAAACAAGGGACGGTATAAATGGGAAACAATCAAGACGACTGATAAAAGCTCTTGCAAGTAAATGACATTCAACAGTGGTTGCTTATTTTAATATTTTCAGATAGGAGCAAAAAAAACACTCGTCCTAAATCTGACTTGGGACCCAAAATCCAGCCCTGAGCTTAAAAATTGTCTGATTATAGTGTGAATGCTAACCCTAACCCTAGCTGGGGTGTCCACTGAGCATTTCCGCAATCTATTTCTGAAACTCTCTGGGCGTTGGATTTAGACATACCAGAAAGTATTAGTGGGAAACAAGACCATTGATCAAAGCACTTGCAAGTGAATGAGATTCAATAACGCTTGGTTACAACTTTAGATCCGACAGACTTACTTTTGGAACACAATTACCTTGAGGTGCACCACACCATCCAGGCCCGTGACAGTTCCTGAATAAAAAAAATTAAAATAGGAGCACAAAAACACTCATTCTCAATCTAACTTGGGCCTCAAAATCCATCCCTGAGCTTAAACATTTTCTAAGTTGTGTGTGAATGCTAACCCTAACCCTACCTGAGCATAACCCTAGCTGAGCATTTCAGCGATCTATATACTATAACCTTCCATACTGACCTGACCTGAAAGTATTGCAGATACAAGAACAAATGTACATGTCTTTTCAGGTTTTAAGAAACATGACTATGCAGATACTAGTGCTGCAACTTATGCTGAAATATGCCTCCCATCTTTTCTTGCAATCACAGTGGAATCTTTTATTTCCATTTTTTGTAGGGTTTTCCACTAAGCTTGAGTGAAGGACATATTTACACGTGGACTGATGGCTTGCGAAGAAAAGATTGGCATGATAATGAAAGCATCAAGAAGGATGAAATGCGTGTAGGTATGTAAAATAAATTCTGTAACAAAAGGATTTCCCTTTTCCACACTTACAGGTGGATGTTTTCTCAAGATGAAGACTGCAGCAGAGACGTAATAACCCTGTTTTGTAAATCTTAAAATTGTTAAGAAATGAATTGGACATAGCTTCAAAGATTTATTATAAAAAAACAAAAAGCTTTTATTTATAATATTTTAATCAAATCTGATTCCATTTTTAAAACCATCTTTATTTTTCTTCTTTATGGCATTTATGATAGAGTTATTAATTTCCTCATTGTCAAAAAAACATCTTCTTAATCAATTCTTATTTAGTACCTTTAGTAGAGTATTTTTACAGTTAATCTTTCTACAGAGATTTCAAACACATTACCAGCGCTTAGTGCTAAAGATTAGTGCACACAAAGGAAAAGCTAAATGACCTTATTACTGGCCACTTCCATGAAGAATTACTAAGTCATTACCAAATCACCATCATTTATTAGGATTTCATTTAAGGCAATCATTCACCAAGAAAGGTCAGCAAGAGACATGCAGTTAGTTTCCAGATATTTTAGAAAAATCCATGCTTGGCTTGAAAAGGTATCATGAAATCTACAGAACTAATTTTAAATCAGTTCGATTAATGTATGCTGCATGTTATGCTTCTGTATCCCATTTGCATTTTTTCAATTAATTGTCATATCATAAAAAGCAAAAAGAAAACAAATAAATAATCTACCAGCTGCTCAATCTTAAAATAAACCTAGTTATATCCATGTTACATTCATATTGCGTTACCTTAGTAACTATGCATGAAGGACATATTCCTTGGCTAATTATGCAAAGGCCGGTTGGATAAACCTTTTAAGCTGCATTGTTTTAGCTTTCAGAATTCACCTTGCAGCAGGTCTGCACCTACACAGACACATGTCTGGTGGAAATCTTGAAACATTGCCTGTGATCAGAGTGGATCCCCAAAAGATAAGGTGGGAAGAGGACTCTGACCCAGAAAAACAGTTTGTAACAAGAGTCCCAGTTGGAAAAAAAAAATTGCTTGTTTGAATGAAATGTCTTCCTGGTTTATTGAGAAAAGAAGATGTAATTATACTGAGTCTGAATAAGGCTATCTTTATGAAGTTTATAACCATATGCAAAAAGAATTTACAGCAGACCTGATCTTCTGAGATTATTTCATCATTTTCATGGCAGCATTTTCCCCAAGGGAACCTTTGTGTTTTAGAGCCTTCTGAAATTGTTGTATTTATATGATGTACAGTATTGTGTCGTTATTGTTTTTTTTTAATCAAAGTCAATTTAAGTACTGTGTTAGGACATTACACCAGAAAGTGCTTGATGTCAAAACATTTGTTTTTATTCTCCACGCAAGAACGGAATTTAAATCAAGGTTTTCCACCAGTTTTCAAAGTGTTTTACAAATGTTTTTCAAAACCATGGATTTTTACTCTAATTTACACATGACTATTTCAAAACCTTTTAACATCTGGATGTTAAGTAATACATTGATACATCTTTGAAAGTAAGAATGCTCGGCTGGCTTTGCTGAAAAGCGGTTGAATCAACCATGTGAACTTGGAATGTAAAACCATTTGAAGGTGACAATTCAATTTAATTAGGGACATAAGAAGTGAAATTTAAATTAGAGTAAAAATCCATGCTTTTATAAAATAAATACTTGGCTTTCAGTTTTGTGAGGTTCCAGCTACTTCTTTAATAAGGTGTTTGCAAATTCAGTTTCAGTTCGTGCAAATTCTAGAACTTGATACTTATGTCTAATATTTGAACCTTGTACATTTTAAAACTTGCATTTTCCTGCTGTCATGCAGCTCAGTCTTAACAAAAATATCAGTCTACATTTCAATGAAGAAAATAGGTATTGAAACAGTGTTGTTTTGCTCATTCATTTATTCTACTCATTTGATTTATAAGATTGCGGTACCATAACGCTGACATGCAAAGTATGGCTTTGCACTTTAAATATAATGTATTAATCCATTAAGATAAGGTGTTTTAAGGCCCTGAAGTAGGTCTTTGACAACACCTCCAGGCACATTTGCTAGGTCTACAGCACTGTACTCCTGTGGGATTGTTGAGATTAATTGTCATGGATACCTCTCTCTTTCCAAATATGGGCACACTGTAATAGCTGAGGTAGGTCTCCTAATTTACCAAAAAAATATCACAGGAGGCTGTCTATAGAAGGATGTGTAGAAAAAGACATTTGTATTTGTCCTTTCACTGCCACTAATCTTCTGTTAGGTCCTGTCTGTCACTTCACCTTATTTTATTAATTGTGTATTACTAACTGTGTCTTACTTTCTCCACATTCTGTGGTTTTCATTTTCTTGTCAGTTTTCTTACACCGTTCATTGCTCCAAGATAAAAAAAAAGTTTTTAAAAAGTTTTAAGCATTTATTTGGCTACACAATGTGTAGGTGCTGTCAGCCTCAGGTATTGCAAAAACTGCTCTTAAGAATATTTTACCCAGAGACAATGTTATCTCCCTCAGTAGCTTTGAAGTACAGTATTGAGGAAGATAACATTTGCAAGTGCTTACACTTAAAAGTTGTCACTTAGTAGAATAAGGCAGAATCTGTAATAACTTTGCAGTATCAATAATTAATTATGGTGAAGGAAAAAAGCACTGGTCATAGTATAAATAAAAAAAAATATATGCAATATGACCAATTATGACACATTTTCACAATGTCAATGTAATATGGTCACTGCTATTCTTGTTACTAGGGGTGTATTACTCCTAATTAAAAATAGAATTGCAAATTCACAATTCTCTGTATTAAAAAGATACTAGTGGCTAGTGGTGCTTAACACACGATAGAATGTGCCTTGAGTGGTTTACATTACCTACAGTACATGTTTTCTCTGTTGCATCTTGGTTGGTTCATGTGGAAAACTAGTTAATAGTTTAACTATTAACTGGCTGTTGTTATTTTTGCCAAATGTGTGTTCAGAGACACAATCAGATACCACAAGTCAAATCAGCTGACTTTTCTTATTTTAATAAAGCTGGTCAGATAAGTAGACTGTAAGATCAGATTCAAGGGGAGAGGTGTCAGCATTCGTTGGGAGCAAAGGACCAAGTAAAGGTGAATTTCACTGCGGAAAGTAAAGAAGACACTCTTTAACCTTCAGATCAATCTTCAGGCACATGTTGAATATAGTCTTTTTAATGTTTTATTTTGAAAAATAACACAAAAATCATAAATATAGAAGCTGATGTGAAATGGAGAATTTTTAGTTTCACAAGGTATCTTGTGCATCCATACCAAAACATCTACCCATCAATCTATCTTTCCATCCACCCTTTTTCTAATCTCTTCAGGATCAGTGCAGGATCACAGGGGAGCCGGCGCCTATCCTAGCAAGCAATTGGCTCAAGGCAGGATTCACATTGAAGTCAGATCATTTCTGAATCAAGAACCATATTCTGCTTGTTTCTATTGTGTTCAAATGCCAAGTATGGACTGTGTTCTGCATCATCTCGAGACTATAACAAGACAGCTGAAAAGGCTGCCATAAGAAAACTCTGCTGTGAAGTTAATCACTTTGTTGTGTTAGGTACAAAATAACAAAATAGTAGCTTAGCAAAAATGAACATGAATGAGAGGTATGTTGCATTAGTCTGCCATTGTAATTCTTTGCTTTTAATAAGCAGATTTAATTTTTTGGGGTTCAAACAATTCATTAATCAATTGTGCCTTTTAATACACCATTACAGTATCGGTATCAATGTAGAATAACCTGTGTCAGCTGATCTCTAATGTGCCCTTAAATGAGCACTTAACTGTCATTAGTTTGAAAGCATAGATAAATCTGTCAGTGGTCCATTATTGTGTATGTGTTCATCTTGTGTACAGTACAACTTCATCCATCCTTCATTATCCTGTATCACGTTTCTATGTTGTCTGTTGTAGATGTATGTTTTGGCAGACACTTTTATTGCATTCTGATGCATGACAGGTGAGACACAAGATAGTCACTGCAGTTTTGTTTTGCACAAAGACATTCAGAGATGTTACAGTTTTAAGAAACATCTCTGAATGTTATGGATTGGACTGCTTGAATGCTGTCTTGATGACCTGTAAGTGAATCCATGTACATGTACCTGAATCTATCGATTGTTGTGTGTGTTTGTTTAACAGTATGCACTTCTCTTTTCTGTGGTAGATTAATTTATTTTTTCTGGCATACAGTAAAGAATTCTGAGAATTTCATTTTATATCTTCTACTGAAAGAATGACCAGATCCCTAACTACAGGACACTGATGAGGAGAAGTACTTTTCCTGCACACACCTAGGAAAACTTATCATTTTCTTCAGAATGATAGTTACACCTTTTGAAATTAGAAAACGTGTGGAGTAACTTATAAGTAACATTAAAATAACTATTAAAGATAATAAATTGGTTCTAAAAATATTATTCTTGACCCAAGAATCTGGTCAATTTTAGTCAAGTAGCAAATAGCATGTTTTGCTCTGGCAACTCACCCTGAACCAAGTTTTGAAATTCTGTGCTCACAACATCTGACTCTATGAAATTGTATGTACAGACTATCTGACCTTTATGAAATTGACTTAGATTGCATGGATCTGATTCCTACATTTGAAGTAATGTTTTCTATTATTTACATCACTTTTAGGGAAAGCCTTAAATCTTCGACTTCTTTAAGAATAAAATGTCCATTCCTTCCAGGAATAGTTGAATGTCTCAGCTTCACATATATTTAATCGCAAAACAAATTATTTGCCAAATAGTTCATTTTAAATACCACAAGTCAAAGACACTTATAAAATACTTCTAAGATATTTACTCTATGTTGTGCAACAATAAAATATTTTTTGTATACAAGGATTTCACTACTTTTGCGTCACATAAAAACCTTGATACAGATGAGTTTTTAAATAGATTTTTAGCATTGTTTTGTGATGCAAACATCACAGTCCTTTACCACTTCTGCTCACCTGGGCAGTATCGGCTCCTACCCCTCTCCCCATGTTGTTGCTTAACATTCCCCCTCCATTCCTCATGACTTTTCAGTAAATCCCTGGCCTTGCCCTTTGGGTGAAAAAGTGCCATCAGCCAAACAGGATAAGACAATAATCTAAATCTAAGTTAATCACTTCTATAATTCTCTCTCTCTCGAGCATTTGATGTACATACAGTATGCAGAGTCAAGCTTGGAGTTCTATACAGACATAAGCAGTGTTTGTCTAAGGACTTTGTTTAATAGCCCAGACAATAGTGCATCTATCCATCTAGTCCCATATCCTGAGAGCATTACTCAGGGAAGAAAGTCCCCAGAACTACTCCCCTTGTGTTCTGGAAACAAGACTGGGATACCAGCCTTCTTACTAATGGTATATTAATCCCAGAGGGATCATTTAGAGTAGCGATCAAATCTAACATGCACGTCTATGAGAGATAGGAGGAAGATGTAATACTGAAATACCTGTTGTGAATTCATTTGAACGGGCGGAGAACATGCAAACATGATAGACAGGCACCCAAGGGGCAGGGGCTTTATGATAACAGCACTAATCACCACAATAATGTGTTACGCCTAAATAATATTCTGTTACTTTCCAAGGTTACTCACATGATGATACCATACATGTGACTGCTTACCACACTGCATGGACCAGGTGGCCTCCTGTACTGTATATATGAGTGCTGCAAGATTTATATTACCTGCTGCCTAACATCTGCATCGCTGTATTCAGTGAAACATTAGGCTCTCTTAATCCAGAAACTATTTTCTCTCCCTTTTACTGTCTTTATAAAAAATGGTGGCAATTTCTAAGCATGTCTGATTTATCTTTTAGAAAAACATATGTCTTTCCACATTACAATCACATCTTTAAACTTCCCAATCTGATATTAGACATGGGCCAACATACATCTCAGTGCTAGAACACACTGCCTTTGGCAGTTTAGGCAGTTCTGTTTTCAAACATTTAGTAACAGTCTTAAATCTCCTTAGGTTGTATAATTTACTATATTTTAGTAACAAATTTTATAAAAACTTATTCACACATTTTCTGATACTACTTTTTATTTATATTTCTGTATTTGTAATGTGCTGCATCTTCATCTATATTAGCTTTGTAATTCAGATGCAAACTGACCAGTGGGTAGTAATGCATTTAAGAAGTTTCATGTCTGATGAACAGACTAGCTTATTTACACCATGTGTAATATATTTACTCCACTGAAGGATATTGCTCACACTTGATTTAAAACCAATCAAGAGGTCTGTAAATGATTTAAATGGTAGTGGTATTAGGGTTGAACAGTGTGGGTTAAAAATATATAGTGGTTATTCAAAAAATATTTAACATGACCTTCATTGTCAAAGGTATTGACTTGAGCCTTTTGGCCAGCTGGCAGCATGGGATATGGCACTACGTGGTCTAAGAAATGGTTAATGTCTTTCCTTATGGACACAGTTACTTCCACATTGTGACCTTATAGCAAAGTCATTGTCATCAGATCTCATTTGTGTTGATGATTAAACAATTCCTTTCAAAAACATCTTTTTTTTATTTCAGATGTTCATGAAAGACCTTCTGAGCAAGTACTAATCTCCAAGTAGCTTGCAATACAAATGAAACAAATGTGTCTACACAAATGATCAGTTTAGCCTGATATGTGCTTGTAGCATTCATTGCTTGGTTTGCTGTTATAGACTTTGAAGCATCATTAAGGGTGGTTGGTCTATCTCCATAAAAACTCCTCTGCATAACACACATTATGCTGGGCCATGCATTCCTCTCTATAAAAATTTCTTGTCCTTTTCTGTGTGTTCACATTTACAAGCTTAACAATCATGTAGAAAGTAATTTGAGGCTTGCGATGTTTTGCTTTTTCCCCAACTCATCTATATGAGCCTGGAAGAGGCCTTTATAGCCTTTATAATATATTATATTCAGTTTCTGTGGAAATGGAACTAAATGGAATAATTATGAGCAGGTCATGATGATTATTATCAAGTAAACAGAACAGAAAGATTAGGGAGTTAACAGGTTGGCTCTCTATATAACCAGTTTATTTGACATGCTTAGACTGCAGTCTCTTGTATTTGGTTAGTTCATGGAAGATTGTGCTTAGTCAGTATCTTCTATTTATTAATCCATTTTTTCACCTGCTATTTCTTTGAATTTTCATTTTTTTTGTTTTATATGACTAATAGGGTAACAATTTATAACTTGAATACGTTTTTCATTCATTTTAGATTACTATTATCTAATTTTAGCAAACATGGCCTAATACAGGGACTAGAATAGCCTTTCGCTTGCGCTCTCTTATTAAAATTATGTGAAGAAAAATTGGAAACAGATGATTTATTTCCCTTAAATGTTTTTTATTTAATTTTGAATCATCAGAGTCCAGCTCCTAGATAAATGCAGGTAGTAAAAGCAGACGGTATACATTTGTATCATATTATTAGAGGATTTAATCGTATTAATCACAGAAAGTCATCATTATCTCTCCTTGGCTAATTCCTGAATATTGTACGGGCAGAATCAGTCAGTAGCCCTTTGTAAAAGTGTCCTTAATTTCAATCCATTATCTTTTTTAATCAAGAAGGTCAGATCCTATTCCACTGTTAATATTTTGAAGTGATCAATCCTGTTTTTTTTTTCTTTCATTTTACATCATATATGTACAGTAGGATAAATGATTATCATAAAAAGGAAAAAATGTCCCTTTTAATATTAAATGTGTCCTCTCTTTCCTTGATATGTATATACTAAGGCCTATTCCTGTATTAAAAAATAAAAAAGATCATTTTTATTTCTTGCCAATTCTAGATTATTTCACTTGACTGAAAGATTTGTAGGGTTCAATAATTGTTTAACAAATTCACCTACAGTACGTAATTAGGGAATATGTAGATATGTAGAGTTATTGTATGCAGAGATTCAGTTACACGTAGAGCCACTATTTTATGTCTTCTCCAAATCCTGTAGCAAAGTAAAAGTTCAGATATGCATTACATTTTAGATGATGAAAATGTATCGTGTCAGACATGTTTGACCTGTACTGTAACTCAGAATTTCTTGTATTTTTTCTATGTACAGTACTGTACTTCTGGTATGTGAAATATCTTTGTCTGCATTCTGGTTATAGATACTAAAGTGGATATTAGAGTCCCATGCATATTACAGACTCTTAGTAATGGCTTTAGTGCACTTTATTTTACAGTAGCTCAGACAGTGGATAATATTTGAAAAAAATATATATTTTGTGTTCAACTCAGTGATTTCCACTGACGATACGTATTGGGACATGTTCGCTTTCAGGACATATTGAAGTGTAAATGTCAGTATTTGTTGCATATCCCTTTAAGGCAGTAACTGCATGAAGTCTGCAACCCATTGAGCTCACCAGGCGCTTTGTGTAATTATTTGACATGCTTTTCCGAGCCTTTGTTTCAGCCACTCTGAGTTTGTTGCCTGTTCTTGGGGTGCTCCAACTTCATTTTTTTCTTCAGCACGTAAAATGCATACAGTACTCATTTGGTTTAAAATCTGGAGATTGACTTGTCCGGTCCACAGGGTTTTACGCTTTTTACTCCTGATGAGCTTCTTGGTTGCATTGGCAGTATGTTTTTGGTTATTGAGATGTTAATTGAACTTGTCGCGCGAACCAGTTCAAGTGACTGTGCATTTCAGTGCTAAACAGTCCTTCAAAACTGAGGTGGTGTTTTTCGTAGCACTTGCATTTTGTTTATTTTTCCACACTGTGTCCTTTCCAATAATTATCTTGGTTTTATCTCGCCGTGAATCCTTTATCCTGGCTCTTCTTTGTATTTGAGAGCAAATTCTAATTCTGATTACACTTTACCAATCCTAACATGTCTTTTCAGTTAGTGGTGTCAGTGAGGGGTTTACAGCACATTTTGTCATAAAGCCTTATCAATTCTGCTGTCTCAGAGTTCTGTAAACTGAGGACTCTGACACCTTCCCCCTGCACTCTGGAGATTTTTGGTGTTTTAGTGACTGTCACAAATTTACTTTTGGAATTGAATTTTGGCTGTGTGTGCAGTTCCCAAGCATATCTGCTAATTACGTCCTTTTTGTTATGTAGACGCTACATAGTTTGATAAACGATCTTTTATCTGTCCACAACATTCCTTCCAATGCACTTTTCACTAATATTTAATGGCTATTCTAGGCGTTTGTTACCATGAGTCTGTGGAGATTTTCAGATTGCATCTCACCATCATGCAATTTTTAAAAATATCTCTTTACTGCTTCCTTTGATGCTGAGACATTTGATGTGTAACTGAAATCAGAGGCAGGTTGAGTGCTGGTTAAGCAACATGAGGACCCTTTTAAGGTCTGTCTTTCTGCTTCTGTTTCAGCCACCTCTGTTTGTTACCTTCTTACAGTACAGTATGTACAGTGTGTGCTCCTCCTTCATGCAGGGTAATTATGAGTCCACATTCGTTATGTTTCATTCCTTCATATGATCCATAGAAACTTGCTTACTATACTATTACGTGAGAGCTCAATAAATGGATGACCCTTTGACCTGGACAAAACAACTGTAATCGGGAGAAGTGCGGTTAAGGAGACACACTTTTCAGCCAGCTCTGCCTGGCCGGCTTCTCTTCAATGTGTGGTCACACATTTCTCCAGACAAATCAGGAGTCCTCTTTGTTTTACTGAAATGTAGCTTGGAACCTTCACTCCAGATTTAATAGTGGATTTACCTGGCTGTTTAAGGTAGATCTTGATGCTAGCCTCATCGATAAATCTAAAGGTGGGGGCATGTGTTTTAATGTGAACACAAACTGGTGTAACAATGTCACTGTTCATTCTAAAAACCACTCTCCTTTATAGGAATCACTCTATACAAACTGAAACCCTTCTAGTCTCCCAGCGAATTAGCATCAAAGTTTTATTCTGGCTGGAATATATATATATATTCCCCCAGAGGCTAATGTGCAGTCAGCAAAACCGTTGTTAGGTTATCAAATTACAGAGCTAAAAAAAAACATTGAAATTCTCCGATTATTATTAGGGGGGACTTCAACCATACCAACCTGAGCAGTGACCTCCCTAATTACAAACAGCAAATTAATTGTTCAACTATGGAAGGAAAAACCCTTGATCACTGCTATTGCACAATAAGGGAAATACAGTACATCATGCTTTCCCCCACACACCACTGGAAAGTTCTGCTATGGTTCAGTTAACACCTACGTATAAACAGAAACTAAAATTACCCAAGCCTACTAAGAAAACAGCTTAGAGATGGACCACTGAAACCATTGAGAAACTACAAGACTGTTTTGACTGTTTTGATACAGTTGTGGTCAATTTGTGTATCAGCTTCTGTGAGGACACTTGCGTTCCAAGAAGACACCTGTGTGTTATGAAAGAAGAATGCTTATACTGTAGGAATGGAGACAGTGAGAGCTACAAAAGAGCTAAATGTCAGCTCAACCAAACAATTAAACATGCAAATGTCCAATACAGGAAAAAACTGGAACGGCAGCTGGCAAAAAATTACTCCGCTACTCTTTGGATGAGTCTTCAGATTATCACAAATGATAAAAAGAAATCTCCTGATGTTATAGTTGACTCGTCACTGTCAGTTAGATTGAACGAGGTTTAAAAGACAGTGGCTCCTTAATGATGATCATAGTTCATGCATTCTGATGACCTCCTCTTTCCCTCTTCCCTTCTCACACAGTGAGTTAATAGCCTGCTCCTCTCCTCTTCAGCCCCCTCTTATTGTCTCAGAATGGGAAGTTCATCTCTTTGCAAGGCAGAATTGCAGGAAAGCTGCTGAACCCAACCTGGTCTCCCTCTCCCACAGTGAAGCATTGTGCAGAGCAATGAGCCCCAGTGGTCACTGACATTTAATCAGTGTCTGGATCAGTGTAAGATCTCTACCTGCTTTAAACCCTCCATTTTAATTAAATCCTTAATTATGTACTGTACCAAAGGACACAATAGCTTGTCTTAATGGCTTAATGACGAATTGCTCTTATTTCTGTCATAATGAAGACTTTCAAACACATGATACTTCATTATCTCAAAATTCCTACAGATTCACACCTTGATCCTTTACAGTTTGCACACTGTACAGAGCCAACAGGTCAGTGGATGATGCTGTTGGCACGGGCCTTAACTCCATTTCGCAACGTTTAGAATCCTTAGGCATGTACAGTACGAGAGAACTATTATTTTTTTAATTTTAGGTCTGCATTTAATACTATGATTGCAGAACTCCTTTACAAATAATTGTTACTTTACATCTACTAGTGGATTTTTAACTTTCCCATAGGTATAAGATATCTAAGGTACGTAATGTATCCAAGGTATACCTGAAGGATGTGTGGTTTCCCCATTACTCTTTTCTTGTACACCAATGACTTCACCTCCTGCGACTCTTCCATCAGACTAATTAAGTCTACGGATGTCATCACTCATGATGATGAGACCATGAACGGGTGGGGCGGGGGGGGAGTTGGTTGGTATCATGGTGTGCTAACAACCGCCAGGAGCTTAATACCCTTAAAATAGTGGAAACAATGGAAAAGTTCCAAAAACATTCTCCAAAACCTCTCTCTCTGAGAATCATTGATGTGGCTGTGAACAATGAGACAATGAGAGTGTTACGAACACAGCCAGCACCAATTGTCCCTAATTATTCAATCTTCATTCCACACCCTTTCTTTCACTACTTAAACCCTCTCTTTCTGCCTCTTGAGCTCTCGGTACTTCCAACCTTCAACATCTTGCTCTCTCGGACCTCGCCTATCGGACCCCTATCCAATTTGTACCTTTAGACCATTCCTTCGTCTCACCCTTTTCAGATTCTTGTTAGCTTAGCTCTCCTCTCTGGACTCGACTACTCTCCTCCATCGCCCTTCTCGGACTCGCTCACCTCGGACTCCTGCACAGGGGTCGTAATACTCGTTGGAACAGAGAGCACAGCACAGAATGTTCCTTCTGCATCAGCTGAACAGCAGCGGTGTCTCTCAAGCAATGCTAACAAAGTTTTACAGAGCCATTATTGAGAGCAATTCAGACTGACCCTATAACTTTTTGGTTTGGCAAGGTGTCAGCCCACTCCAGAGACAAATCATCCATTGATGATTTGTACACTTCCAGAGAAAAGAAGCAGGCAGGAAAATTGCTGATGACCCCTCCCATCTAGGTTGGGTCTTGCTTCAAAAACTTCCCTCAGTAAGATGCTACCAGTCTATTAAAACCAGAACTGCCTGATTTGTGAACAGGTTCTGTTCTAGAGCTGTCTTTTTGCTTGACCAGAATTCCTACAGTAGTTACAGTATACTGTATGTGCACTGTCTTAATGATGTCTATTGTCTTGTTTGTGAATGGGATACTGTATGTAGAATATTGCAGCACCAAGTACACCAGAGTAAATTCCTTGTACTGTACATGAATTGTACTTGGCAAATAAAGGTGATTCTGATTCTGATACAGTCTTCCTTTTTCAGGTTACTTGATGAAATGGGCAGTCATGTTAGTTTGGTTCGGGAAGTTGTCTGCAGGTGTCTCTATTCATCAGGTTTCAGTTAGTCTTCTGACTATGTGGTAAAAGTTGCAGGAGTGTAACTGATTCAAAATGGTCAAATGCACCTACACTGTAGGTAGATTTTGTAGATGGATAACCAGCTTCTTGTGATGTCTTGTAAGTCTTGTGTTTAATATTTGCATTTTGTGATAAAATATCCATAGTATTTAAAGAAATACATTGTTGAATACACTCTTGTTTTTGTGGTCTTCAAGAGTCAATAGTCTTGAAATGCTGATCTACATATTAATGAAAACATCTGAGTTTTTAAACAATTTTAATTTTTTCATCATTTCATTTTTACTCAATTTATGTTTTGTGTTTGTTCTTTTTTGTATTATTATAGTTGCTAATTTATGAAGTATTCATTTTCTTTAATTGGATCTTAAAATAAATTGCCATCTGTTTTGAATTAACAAATCAAAAATGATGATAAAGATAATAATAGTATAAGAATAATAAGACCATGAAAATGTCTTGGTATACTGGAAATTGTTGTAAACAGATTAGTTAAAGTAGAAAAAGACCAATTTAAAAGTTTTTAATTGCCCAGATCTAATTAACAAATGACATTTTATTCTATACAAAATGATTGCATTAACCAAGTCACTGCAGCCAGTTAAAATAGTGATCTGTTTATCGCTGCGTATTTGTGTTTTTAGCCCTTCACTATTATGATAATTATGATTATGCCATGTTCAAGATAGTGAGGTTGAAGTATTTGTATGAGGCGACATTTTATGTGATATTACTGTGATTATTAATTTATAAGCTAATAAAACATAGAATCTAAAGATCTTACAAGCGTTGGCAACTTCACTGTGTTCTTGGTTGTACCTGTTGTGAAGGGTTGCCCTCACACTTTGTTGTTAGCTACCACAGTCAGAGCAGTATTACAAGGCTGTGGCCTGAAGTGATGTGTCGTCCGCTGGTAAAAGTAAATGTCACCGAATTTCATGTAGACATGACCTTTTCTCGGTCTTTCATTTCTTCGTTTGTTTAGAGTTTTTCAGCTGTTGTACAGCAGTGCACCAATATACTGATTTCTAAAGCAAGGATGCCTTATCTGCGCATTTTTTACGCATTCCTATCAGTAAATTAGTCTAAGCTTTCATAGTTGCACAGTGCCACATCCTGATATGGAGCGGGTTTTTCCCCGAGCCCTGTGGTTGTGCCAACAGTTAACCATGCTATGCTATGCAACAGGATGATTGAGAATTTACAGAATTATCAGATTTCCAATACAAGGTATCATTTCTTATTTGCACCAGAGCTACATTTAATGCTATGGGACTAATGATACATTTTCCTCATGCCAAATTAAATACGATCCATTTCCCTTAAAATTGAGTTGTTAATTACACATATCTATAATATTTTCCAAAATTGCTTTGACATTTTGTGTTGACTCGGTTATCTACGTATTCACTTAGTTTTATATTGAATCTAATATTATCCATTTTTTTCTATCATTATTTGTTAACATCAGCGCACACAGTGGTTTTTTTTTGGTTTCAAAATTAATCACTGCATTCGGAGCCCAGGTTTTACATCCACAATTTAGGCATAAAGATAGTTTCCCACTGACTCACACTGACGTTTTTTTTTTCTCACACTGCTTGTCTGACTTTTTTCTGTTGTACAGTACAGTATGTTAGTTAACTTGTTGTTGCTGCTGTTTTGTGTTTCCAGTATGTTTTTGGTGATTCCTTTATTATTTTCGTATAGGAGCATACCTGCAAATAAGCATTTCATTGCACTTGTGCATATGACAAACAAACTGAACTGAACTTCTTTTCAGTCTTCTACAGTATGTGTTTCTGGTTTCTCCTGATTTACACTGTGCCCTCCAAATGTATTCATGACCCAATGCTTAAAACAGTTCGAAAAATATTATACTGGAATTGTGATAGCATGACACAAATGAGAAAAATCATAGTTATCATCATCATCGTTATTATTGTTGTTGGTGGTGGTGGTGGTCACAGCAAGCCAGCAAAGTACAAAATGTTTAATGGCTTGTGTACCATCATGGAATTATTTTTCTTCTTTGGCAGTCTGCTGCTAAGCCTTACTGTCAAGTCATCGTAAAATGTATTCCGTTCAATGTTTAAACACGTTTAAAGGCAAAAGCCTATGTACAGTACATGTTTCTGAAGTTTCACATCAGGAAGAAGATACGTTTGGAAAGCCGTGTCTTTTCTACTAGCCTCAGAAACAGCGAAAACGACACATGTTTAACACGGTAGTGCTCACTCACACGGTGGTGTACTTCATGTATACAGAAGACCGCAGATGCGCCCCTGTAGATTGTTTTTGATCCCAAAAAGAGGATTGTGACGACGTTCTTCTGTTATTTAATTCAATACTAATTTACATGGGCCAATATTATTGCATATGTAAAGGAAGATATTAATATAATAGGCTATATTTTTCACAAATTATCTATCTCATTTAAACACAATATTATCTCGTATAAATGCAATACTCTCCTGTATAAACGCAATAATTTATTTTTTCTCCATAGTGCTAATGAACTTCCGTAGCTTATGTTGCGTGCCTTTGCCTGTTGTTTTTGCCACCTCTTTGTTGCGCTGCTCTGCACCTCACCTCTGCCTGAGAACTGCTTGTGAGCTCTCAGTCAGACGTGGCTATTTTTCATCTTGCCGCGTCATTACAGATAATTATCTATCGCACAAATCCAAATTGACCAACAAATGGGTAACTACAGTACACACAAAAAATGTTCTTGATAGGCCATCATATTTTCCAGACCTGAAAGTCATTCGGTCATTTGTGGTTTGAACTCTCTAAGGCAGTTCACCAAAGAAATGAATGTCTGAAAGACCCACAGCAATTCTGCCTGGAGCAATAACCAGAAGAGACTCATTCGGAAATGCCAGTACTTCATAGCTCACTACAGAAGGCGTTTTGTTTGTGTAATCCAGGCATGAGAAGTATTTACAAAATATTAACTATCGGGGTATGAATACTGTACATTTGACCCTGATGTTTTGTGGACTTCAGCTATTTATGACTCATATAACTTTTTAATGGTTAGTTTCATTGTTCAGCGCAATGCTATTAAGATTACAGAATATGTTGTTTTTTTTTTCCCCACAAGACACATTTGCCAGTCCATAAATCTTTCTGTTATATGTTTTTAGTCCTATTTCAGTGGGGGAAATGAATACATCTGTCGGGCCCTGTAATATGTATCGTTCAAGGAAAACTCATGGCTATGCTTTGCAAGGTTATGTCAAGGTTATGTTCAAGGGCAAGCAGTCACTATAAATTATGTCGCACATATGAGCCCTAACAAGGGCGTCCATGACTGCTAACAGATTTTATATACAGTACCTGAAGCAGAATTAGTCATCTTCATTAAAGCTTTTGCTTTCTAACACTGTGAGATGGCCATAGTTGATTGATATTCACATTCACATTATAGTCCATCACTCTTAATAAACACCATAATCCTGGAGGTGTTTCTTCTAAGATACTGTACAGTATGTACTGTACTGTATAAAAATACAGTATTCAAAGGAAAACTTCACAATGATTTCTGAACTGAACGAGACATTAATTGTTGATTACATTATTAAAAGAGAAAAGTTACAGTATTAGTGCTATAATGAATTTATTATCATTATTTCTGTGGTTCATGCACATGCCACAGAATGTCTGGCACCTGCTACTTTCCAGTAATTTATGATGGCATTGAAAGATTAGATTCAATATTTTGACAGTGACTACATGATTTTCAGGGGTCAAAAGCACTTTATTTTATTACCGTAAAAGTGCAGCTACTGTTCCTGTCTTTTTATTACTCCCATTATACTGCTTCAAGAGAAAGTGCTGAACCACACCACATTGTAAAGCAGTATGAGCTAATGCCTGCTGGAGCTAAATCAAATGTTTGAGTCGCTTTCAGTTGTCAGTTGTGTGAAAGATTCACACTGTAGGAGGTGTACTGAGGATTTTTACACATGCACCATCAGCGCACAAGATGGTTCCTGGTTTTATTGTGTTGTGTTTTACATGCACGTTACACAACATACAGTAGAATCTCTCTTTGAGTCCTTGACTAGAATTCAAGATTGGTCTCTCTTTACTGGGAAATTAAGCTTAGTCCAGCACAAACGCACAAAATATTCAAGAATTAACTTTGAATTTGACCACCTTTTATACACAGAGAACATCACATGATCATTCCGTGTTCTGCACAATTAACAACTATTCAATTACTGTGCAATCGAAATATTCACAGGGCAAGAAGCAAAGTCTTAGAACTGTGTTTTTGGCGGTCTCTAGTGGCAGCCTATTTGTCATTACAGTGTTCAACTACACTGGCCTAGGACAGTCCAACACACATGCAAGGTTCAGCTTGGGGCATTAGAATAGCTGACTGTGTGACTGGGATTCTCCAAACATCATTGCACAACTGGCAGAGCCCGTAGGATGGGTATGGTAATTGGTCATGGTCTTCTCTGCTTCTAGGGATGCAGTGCGCCAGCTCCTGTAACTTGTTGGGCACCTCTAGTCAAGTTTTACATCAGTGTGATTGGTGCCACTCCAACACATGGGGATTTTATTGTACCAGATCTAATGATCAGTTGATCTTACAGGTGGGCATGCTGGAAAAACACATCTGCAGGTTCTCTCTCTCTTTCCTTATTTAGTACAGGTTTTAAAGCCATAAGCTTGAATCTTTAAACACCTGGCAAACCCCAAATGTTATGTGCACTGCATTTAAGAGAAAATTTAAATTATTTGCTGATCCCAGCAATTGCTGATAAGGGGATTCAATTCCTGAGGATAGATTAAGCAAAATACATTGTTTTGCATGAATGTTACTGTATATAAGGGGGAAGAGATCTGGTAGAATTAATTTTCTGTCCCAAATGTGCACTTTTCTCCTTGCACCCAGAAATTGCCCTGGAAGACTCTTGTGGAACACAAGAAACAGCAGCTTTGAAACAGATAATGTGGCATGCCCAAGGCCCAGCCATGATCTCCTGTCAGTTTGTTTGTTTTTTTTCTGTAAGAGGAGACATCTAGGAAGCCTTACAATGGATTTAGAAATAAAATAGTGAGTTTTGTTGTTTTATATTTTAGTTTTCAAAAAACAGTTCGCAGTGAGCTTGCTCAAGTACTTTCAGGTTGTGTATGAGATTTTTTCACAGCCTTGCTAACTTGTACTCCACCATATGGCTGTTAGCATATGATTTTGTTTTGTTTTGTTGTGCAACCAAGGCTGTTTTAGAAAAAAACATGTACAGTAAATATAAATATGATTAGACTGCTACCAAAGTACTTTTGTAGCAGTAAGTACAGTATATGGCAATATGTTATGGCATTACAAGAAATTTAAATTTAAGAGGTGATCATATATTCAAGTATTAAATTAAGTGCAGTGGGTACAGTATATGCAGTATAAGGTTATATACAGTACAAGTATGGAATATTTTAATTGCTTTTGAATTTTAAATATATTTTTCCTGCTCATGGAAAACTTAGCTGTAAGATCATGTGTGTATGAGTGTTAATTAAATCTGGATATGGTCTAACTTTCAATTATGTATTTTATTAAAGCTGATGTAAAAATAATGCTTTGCTTTATGTTTTATTGAACTGAAATCAGATTCATAGTTACTGTATTCCCATGAAAATGTTATAAATCTCTGTTTCAGATTTCCAGCACATGTGCAGTGAACTTTTTGACAAAAATGAGCACTTTAATGGCATACAATGTTAACAGAGATGATTAATCCAAATATTTTCCTTTTCCATTTGTAAAGGCACTGACTAGACACCTAGAGAGACGCAGTACAGAGTATTGCACAATCACACAATCCTTACTTGCTAATGGACCGAGAAGATTAAAGCAAGCTGGCTAGATTTGACCTCTGCAGCGACATTGATTTACAGCTACCTGATACATACTCCCAGCACTTACACACAAAAAACCCTGCAGATATACAATATCTGCATTACTGATGGGTATGATTTGTAAAGTTATTTTTATACAGTATATATACAGTACACATATAAATGGCTACATTCAATGTACAGTCAAAAAACACCAATATGGATGTACTGTACAGTACAGTCTGAATGCTAGATGTGATTAAAGACATTTGGTGACATTTATATACAACTACTATAATGTGTGGGTGTGGTCCCATCTTGCCCTGTGCCTCAGGGATAAGATCCAAATTTGCCACGATCCTAAACAAGATTAAGACAGTTTTCTAAAAATGTATAGATGTTTAAAAAAAAAGCAAAATACAGTTTCTATGGTTGCTGTCAAGTCATATGAAGCACCAAAACAGCAATAAATAAGCTTGTCATCATTTTATGATAATGATTTCACAAGTTGTGCAAAAAAGCTGTCACAGTGAATTAACAGAAGAATTTTGAAGAAAGGTCTATTTTGTGGAGAGAATTTCAGCAGTGTCGTGTGCTTTTGTGCTGTATTCTGAAAGTAAAGCAAACTGATAAAATACAATATATGGGTGTTTCAGGTTCTGCATTGTATTTCTGCACATTTGTGCATCAACACTTCTCCATCATCTGAGACAGAGAGATGTACACTATTAGAGAAAAATGACAGAAGGATTTAAAGCTCAAATCTCCTCCTTCATGGTTTAGTAGTTTCATGTTAAAAGACTGATGTATTTCTCAGTTGAAGCAACATCTTTTATTTTATGGATTACTTCTCTATGCATAGAATAAGTTGACCAGGAATCTAAGTGTACAGTATGTGCATGTGTGTCTGACTTAAGACCCCCACTGCAGAGCTCTGTACTACTGCTAAAGATTGGCTGGATTAGTCTTTCTGACAATTTAGTTTGATTTTTTTAAGCATACATTACATACTGGACCACATTTGACACACAAGCTCAATTTCAGGATAAACTAATAAATTAATAAAATAAACTTTGATTTGTTCATAGGTTCTCACAAGGTTTGTGTTGCATCTCTATATCAAACCACTGCGACCAGATTTGAAAGAAATGCTGATTTATTGATTGTCAATAAATATAAATTTATATGAAATAAATATACAAGTAATAGGTTTATTCCATGCTGAAAAAAAGAAGAAAGAGAACACAACGTTTCGGCTGTGGAGCCTTCTTCAGGTGTGAAGGCACCTGACACCTGAAGAAGGCTCCACGGCTGAAACGTTGTGTTCTCTTTCTTCTTTTTTTCAGCATGGAATAAACCTATTACTTGTTCCTTTGCAGCCTATGCATGCTGACGAAGCTACCCACCTGAAATAAATATATACTCAAAATACAAATAACATAAAGTAATCAGAGAAAAGCACCACAGTGCATCAGTTGCTATCTTGAGGAGTTCTAGTGATAGTTAACTTCACAGAATTTCCATCTTCACAAGTTTACACTAATTTATAAAATATTTTACCCTCCTAAAACAAGATATGTACTGTAATATTAATGATGCATATTATTATGTATCAATTTAAAAATGGTAGATAGTTTAAATGACTCTTTTTTCATTTTTCATTGTGCAAATTTAGGGTTAAATGCTTATATTACAAGTAAATTAAAAATAGATCGATTTTGCAGTTGAAGTTACAGTATGGGCAACATCAGGATCTGAGCTGTTCACCCTCTGCTTAGATTTCCTTCTGGCTGTTTCCCTTGCAAGGCAGTAATGTGGTCAGGCTAATGTGTAGGTGTCTCAGTAGTTCTCAAATGACAGTATTGCTTAATAATGACATTTTTAAACCCTTATGTTGTTAAAATGTATTATGTGTCAAATAGAAGTTGCAGTTAAACCTTTGTACTAAACTTGTACAGCATTTCACAAAAGCTTTCGCAGTCCAATAACCACATGTTCAGAAGATATAAAGTAACCATACCGTGAAGGTATTAGGATTTCCACCTGGACAGTTTCTGACTGGCTTGCTTGTTCTTTCTGAGCTCTGACTAGTTTCTAGTCAAATAAAAAAAACAATAATTTTCTACTTATTTCAAATACGTTTTAGACCCAGTACAGATCATTAAACTGACATTGTCATTACACTGGCATATCTCGGTGCTTGTTTCTGCAAATTATTTCTGCAGTGTTTGAATCTGATCTATTTAAATAGCACCAAATCAAAACTCCTGAAAATTTACAGCTTCTCTCTGTGTATTATAATGAAAGAATGCCTGTAATATAAGCAAATAAGAAACAAAAAAGCTAAGGAATGGACTGTATAAGAGCATGATAGCTATTTTTATTCATGTCTATTTTGGAAGTTGAGGGTTATATTGCATGTGACTGATGAGATTCCAATCCAATAAAAGGCAAACAAGAATATATTTTCTGTTTGAGGACGACTAATGAATTATGTTGGTTATGTAAACATACAGTATACTGTAAATATCTGATGCAGAGATAGAATTTGTTTCTTCCACATGACATTCACCAATTCACCAATTTAACATTAGCCTTTATTACATGATAGTATCTAATAATCTGAAACTCTGTATCTGAAATGATTCCTTCTCACTACATATTGTACTGATATACTTCAAAAATATCAAACCCTTTACATGAAACCAGTTTATTTGTACAACATTAAGGAGATATTTAGAAGTAGTGATACTGTAAGTGTACTTACAAAAGGCATAATGGGGAATACGATAATCCCATTGAATGGACTTAAAGCTTCACATAGCTACAATCCATATCGTTCTGTGCAAACCTTCATGGACACAAACAATGGTCAGACTGACCAGATGAAGTAAGCTCTTGTGTGCACTATAATAATTCTGTGATGCCATTTGTATAGTACTGTATGTCTACCAAATTGCTTCATGATGCTCAGGGTTCACAAAACAGCTTCTTAAGAGGGCCTCTTTTGTGCCAGCAAGCACATATAACGGATTATATTTTAAGAAATATTAGGCAAACCTAACATTAAAAATCTGTTATTTAACATTCTTAAAAAATTGAAAAAAATAGCCAAATGTACCACTTTTCCTGTTGCCTGGAGTTCCACCAGTTTGACAGTCACCATCTGGAAGCTGTCAAACACCTGACTTCAAATTAGGAGGGAGCTGCTGTTCTTTGTTTGAGGTTTTAATGTGGCGTTCCAGAATCTCTAAGCAAACATCAGAAGCAAACCATGAAAAGTGAGTATGATAAACCCATTCACTTTGAGCCAGATGGGAAATGCGATGAATGCGAATCCAAACTTGAAAGCGAAATTCCAAAATAATGAATTAAATTGCTGCAGGTAACCGAAGCTTTAAAAGTATACATTGGTAAAAAATGTGACCCTTGTAGCACCATGCCACCCACCCTGGAGTGTTGTGAAGTGCTGAATTCACCAAGGCTGCTCTATGACAGGGTCCTCACTTTATTACTCCTTTTGCACTTGCATGTTATCAGTAGTAAATAATACTACAGTAAATGGTGAGACACATGGTTTTTGGATTTTAAGACAATCTGATTCGAAGAAAGGACATTCTAAGTTGTGGCCATCAACCTTTTGACTGTATTTAAGTAGGCACTCAGCACTTTCCACAAGATGCAGGCTCATCACTTTTGTCATTGTTTCCTTATTTGTTTGTGGAGTGGGAGACAAATGGTAATTTATACAGTTAAGGCTCTGCTATGATGTATTTGGAGCAGTGATGAAGTGTTTTACATTTTGCTAAAATATCTAGTTCTTTAACATATTATATACTTAATCATAGGAAAACTTGGAAAGAGGCTAATAAAAAAACCTTAGAATGATTATATCGGTGGATGTCAGCAAATGTAACAGAATGATGCACTAATGCATTGCATATGTACAATTTGTATTAAATCCATTAGTGGTCATACACACTTTTAGCCCGTAACTTTTCCAGATGACCCCTGTTGATCAACCCTATTTAACATGACAAAGTTTAATTGGAATAATTCATAATATATTGCGATGTGCTACAAAAAAGGTAATCATTTTCCTGATGATAACCATGTATGTTTTGGTTTTCTTTTTATATTCAGTACACCTTAAAATAAAAATGCATTGTATAAGGAAACAAAATGGATATTTCATGTACAGTATGTTCGGTTAAGTTTTATTTGTGAAAGTGTGAACATAAGAATAAAAATAGTTGTCGATCTGACATGATGAAAAATCGGAAAACCAAAAGGGGGGAATGTGCAGGATGTTTCTTTTTAAACCTCAATCCTCTGTTCTTCTCGTGAGGGAGCTCTGACTGCTCAGTATCATTTCTGTCTTTTAGGTAAAGGAGAGCATGGGAAGCCTTATCCACTTACTGAGGAGGAATCCGAGGACTCTGCGTACAGAGAGAATGGCTTCAACATATATGTTAGTAACAACATTGCTTTGGATCGCTCGCTGCCAGATATACGACACCCAAAGTAAGTCACTTGACGAAAAAGACATTTTGTCTCATGCACATCGCTGTATGTCAATAATATGCCTGGGGCGATGTGCTTGTGGGAAGTACACCCATCGCAGAAGAGGCTTCAGGGTCCACCTGTCTGAGTTTAGCTGTTTAGGTGAGAATTAACCAAAAGTGCGGAAGCAGGTCATTAAGTTAATTCTTTGGCAAGTGGGTGCAGTTAATTGACAAAACTGACTAGATAGCGTGAGATTGGACGTTTTTAATATATTAACTGTCATTTTCTAACACTTAGATAGGATACTTTTAGGTATGGATCTGAATGAGAGGGTAACATGACATTTTACTGTTTACACGAGTTGATGAGTATACAGTCTGAGAAGGGCAGCTTGAGATCCTGGACTGAATACACTACATCAAATAAATTAAAGTTTCATTTATTAGACATTATTAGAATTCTCTGTGACTGCACAAAATCCTAGAAGTCAATCCTACCCTGGGAGAGATGGTTGTCTTGATGTCATTTTGCAAAAAGCTGCAGTACCTGTCACGGTCACTCTCAGTACACAACTAATAGTTTTCCTGCTTTTCAGGGTATCGCTACAGCTCAGTAAAATCACTCAAATGTACCATTCTTCTTCGGATACACAATACAAAACATTCACAGGTCAAATGTGAAAGAATAATTCTAGTATTTGTTATACAGTAAAAGCAATAAGTCACCAAAATAAAACGGGTTTGTACTTCTTTTCTTCTGTTATATATTTTAATACCGAGCTGTCACTTTTGAAAAGGCATATCTGTCTGACAGACTGGCATTTATTCCTTGAGGGCTGACAGTATGTTCTGTTTTGAATCAACCCTGAACACATAAAGTATGGATTTTATTTGAATCAATTATCGACTTAATAAGTCTATATTAACACTTTCCAGGCCTTGATTCATTGACACAAGTTACTTAGGAAACCAAGCAGACCATTGCCCTCCAGGACCAGGAGGGAATATTAGAAAAAGTGGAATTTTGCTGTGTGGATGTTTGTTTTAAACAGTAAGTTCATTTAAAAGTACATTCATCACTTCACAGTAAATCACAGTACATCTGTGAATGTAAAAAAAAAAAAATAACCAAACAATATGTGGGCATTTGGACAAGAAAAGGGAAAGCACAGGAGGAAGTTTAATCTTATCACCAAATCAACCTACCCTGTAAAACATTTCTTCTATGTCAAATTGTCTGCAAAACTACCACCAAATTAAAAAAAAAAACTCCCTTTGGTTCCAAAACGTCCCCATTCAATAAAATGTTAGAATACAGTTCAACATGTTAAGCATGGAGGAGGTGCCAGATCCAACTGTCTTTTTCAGTTTTGTGATAATTTCTAGCCTTTTCTTCTGGTGGGTTTATTTTGTTATAATAGGGTCTGTGTATTGTTCCTGTGTTGTTGTTTTTCTTATCTTCTTACAGTACATTGTGCAGTACATTCATCATCAACAGAAAATAGGCTCTAGTCTAGCAACATAAGCCTTTACTTTGTCTCAAAGTTTCAGAACAATGTATGTTCTAGAAAACAGCTCACTCCAAATCCATATGCTGTTTTGCTCCAGAGTCACTGAGTGTCTGACTACCAGTTGCAGTGACCAGCCCTGCCATGTGCTTTGGTTGATTTGAAGAGAAGACAACTGGAGCTTTATTTCCATATATTTGAGTGACTGTAGTCTGAAACAAAAAGCAAAAAAAAACATAATACTTATTTTTGAATCACATTATAAAACCACAAAAGCAGACTTTCTGTTTGGAAAGGAAGTTTGATATCTTACAGCCTCATTACAGCCAATATAATGGATGACCACAGTGAAATGGGAAGCTTTTGTAAAAAGAGGAAAATCTTAGGCATCAAAATAAAGTGTATTCATACCAGGAGTGGTTAATCTATCAATCTAATGTATGTTCCAGTGGATGCAGATATACCAGAGTTGTCATGGGGTGATAGATTTTAAGTGCAGGCAGAGCTTTCTCTCTGGTTACAGCAATTAAGACGAATACATAGAATCTGGAAATGGAGCCATTTAAAATTAGGTACCCAATCTTTCTTACAAGAAGCAGATGGACATTTGAATGGATTATTTTTTTGGGGAGGTTCAAAGCCAAACACTCTTCAGCCTGTTGTCTAATAGCCAACTAAACTGCATCTACTGATTTGTCAAAGAGGTGCACTGAACAACCAAGAAAAGATCAACTGGAGCCCACATTGTTTATTCATATACAGTACCATAACATTTACAGTTTTAAAATGGCTTAAATATACAGTTTGAAACTGGAAATTTTGATTTCATTCAAATAGCAGATGGTAAAACACAAGGTTGTATTAATATAATATTTAATTTTAACTGATATGGATATCATTCTCTACCAATGTGCAATTATCATGGATCACAGATGCTTTATCTGCAAGACCTGCAATTACTGGGGGACTCGTTATGAAAGAGAAGTGCTCAATGCATTTATTCTTTAAGAACTGGAATTCTAAGTGATCTCTAAATATTTCTACATTGCCAATTTATTTATATTGCAAACTATAGCATATACTGTATCTCTTTGGACTGAGTATATCAGTGACAGAAAAGACAATGGCTTCAGAAAATAACTTTACAAAATAATGTGCCATACATCTTCATACAATTCTTCTCATATCGAGAAACCATTTTCTCAGGGAGTTGCTTTTTTAAGTGGACATTCTTTTTACTTTTTTTGTATTTTCACTATTTCACGAAGTCAAAATTGGCAGAAATCTGCTTTGAAGCAAATTCCACAAATGCAACAAACGTTGTGTAAAAGATTATTAAGCAGTACACATTAATAGTATTTATTCAAGAAACTCTATTCAGTTGCAAGCATTCTATGCATGGAAATTTAAACGACGCTCAGTGTGCATATAATGCTTTCATGATCATCCCCATGTTATACAGCAGCTTTTACAGCCAAATATCTGTCAATTTGGGCTGAATTCTTTTAAAGGCAGCACAATCAGACAACATGGCCCCAAGGTTTACAGAGTAAATGATGAACAAACACAAGTAATTCAGAATATGCTTATCTTCATTATAAATGCAAAAGACTTATCTTTGCACAAGATAATTTGGAATTATTTTTGATCTTTCAGTAATTACTTTTTCTTGTGAAAGCAAAGATGGCTTATGAACATGATCAAGTGTGGCACAGCTTAACTGTTAAATTGTATTTATAGATGTTCTTTTAAAATAAGATTTGAGATTCTGAAAAAAGAAGTTTGGACCACACCTGCCGGTGCCTAGTATATAATTTCTTTACAGGTTTTAATGGCCGTGAATTACAAATGTAGTTGTTTTAATTTTTGTCATTAAACTATGAGATTCAAAAGGATTTGCTTGCAAAGTGTGTCTGTACACAATTCACGACAAAAGCCACATGCTGTACAAAATAAAGTGTTTTTTAAATCTGTGTTTGGAATGTGGAAATATCTTTCTGTTGTCTGATGGCAGTGAAAACTGGGTCTTAAGACGCCTAAGAAAATGGAGAATATCATAACAATTCCAAAGTGTACCAAAAGATATTGTTTGAAACCGTGCCAAGAATTTGCATTCTGTGGTGACTTGAAGACTAAATTTTCCATGAGCCAGAGTAATTTCAGGGAAGACTTTAATTTTTTATGTCATCATAAAAATTGAAAGTTTTCTAGCAGAAAAATGCATAATTTCAGGCCTGTCTATGACAACCCAAAAGACACTGATCAAATGGATTGCTGAAGAAATAACTTCCCACATTGAGCCTGTGGTTGAGTGCAGCTTTTTTTTTGCTTGTGAGGTAAAGAAAACAACTGACATTTTCAAAATAAACCAGCATTCACTTCTGTTGCCATATATTGATGAGATGGAGATTCAGTAGGGAGGTTTCATGGCTTTTAGAGATGTCAGCACAGATCAAAACCTTTGATGCAGGTTGTGATGTGAGTGATTTTTGATGTCTGACTACAAAAGAAAGCTCATGTCTCAAATGGATGACAATGCTGTAGTTATGGTGGGTGAACCATGATGTCTCTAAGCTCTAATTAAAAAGGAGGCTCTTCATGCTCTGATTTTGTACAGTTTTGTTTACAGGTTAAATCTACTTCTTTAGCAAATTTTTTACATTTTTTGGCAATTACCCAGTGAAGCAAACACAGTGAGGTGATGCATTTAATTGTGGTCAGGAATCTTCCCTTTCCCGTGTACACTTCAATGGACATTAAACTGGGAGATTTCAGGAGATTCTCAATGGCCTTGTTTGGGATAGAGGAAAGTGTAAACAAGTTTTCATACCACAGCAGGATTAAAAAAAAGCTTCTTAATTTCATTTTTCAGTATGCTTCTCTCGTTGCACTGTCAGCATGACTGAGATTCTCTGAGGCATACTGTACTTCACAAAAAGGCTACTGATGGAAAGCACTGCATCACGGAAGTTCAAACACCATTGAAAAGGACTGATGATCTGTCTAAAGAAACGTAGTTTGAAAGGTGTGTTTAATTGTACAGGTACTGCCCTCACTCAGAAGCCCTGTAAGACAAGGTGTGTGCCAATACTTCACAACACCATGCAAAAGGATGGCCAAAATTGATGAGTCTGAGGTTAGAATCAATAAAGACCAGTTTCATACAGTATCTTGCACCTCATGTGCAGCTTTTATTCCCCGATATGGTCTTTTTTGTCTCAGAAACATATAAACGAATTCAGGCATCACCTGTGTGGATGCTTAACGGGACAAACACATTCTGACCCAGGCTTTCTGCCCTCTTACTAATATCACAGACGTTGTAATGAAAACTGTGTTATAAATGGAAGAATTGAACACCAGGAGAGCAAACCATGCTGCTGCTCCTTGAACTAGTGAAAGCTAAGTAGCAAAAGAAATTTATAAAAATGTTTAATAAATACGCCACAGATTTTTTCACTGAAAACAGGAAGTATGGACAAGTTTTTAAAAAAAAGATTGGATGTGATTAGTTTGCTCAGCCTCTTGCAAAAGAGCACAGCCTAATGTCACAAGAAGAAAGCCAACGTTTCTTACTGCAGTGAAAAAAAACATGTTGCTGATTGAATTGTTTGTTTTTATTTTAAATTTAAAGAAAATGATTGCATCTAAAGAATAAGGAAAAATGCTCCAGGGTGCTAAACTGCATCCAAAGTGGATCACTACTGACTCACATTTGGTTCAACCTATAGAGAGTAGAGTAGAGGGTTTATTGCCATCTGTACAGGTATATTGGAATTCTTAATTGAGCACTTGTAATGGAGAAAGGAATGTTTTAGAAAGTCTAATAGTGGCACATTTTGGGCCTAAACTTAGACATGAGGGTTACAAATGAGAGAAATCCAAGCCTTTGGTTTCTTGTAGCCAATTGAACCTGAGGATCTCATCCAGTAGTTTCTTGAAAGAAGCCGGGGTATGTACTGTTCTTTGCCAACATGTGTCTCTTTTTTTACTGAGATGCAAAAAAAAACCCTTGCTGAAAAAATAAAATCATAAAAGGTATATGTTCTAGAACAGGTTGCTTCCTCATACTGAATTAAGGAAACAAAAGAAAACTAATTTATTGTAGTATTTTGCAAAGCCATGCAGTGTCTACTGGCTTCAATTTAAGTGATGTGATCCTTCAAAATTATAGAAGTATAATTTTCAGTTGTAACTGAGCCTTTAATCAAACTGAAAAAAAAACCATCATAATACCAATGAGGAAAGAGTATACAGAAACATCTGATATGAAAAACATTCACACATTCAACAGTCTAGAAAAGGATATATTCTTTATTGCATATTATAACAGAGAATGACTGGCTTTATGTAAATGCAATTCATGATTTAGTATTGCTGATTAATTTAATTTCTGCAGTAAAATAAAACCTTATCAAATGAGTAATGAATAACAGTCCTCTTACAATCTGATTTGTGTTGTTTTCTATTTTTATCATTATTAGGCAGTTTATAGTTCTGAGGCTGCTGCTGTATAAAACATTTGATATTAACTGTAAAATTACAAACTATAAACTAAATACATAGTTTTATTTATTTTATAATGTACATTATAATTGTGAAAATAAGTATTGTACCTGTATCTAATGGTAGAGAACAGGCCTAACCCAAAAATGAAAAATGCTAGGTACAGTATCTATCCCATTTGTAGAAGTAACAGTAGCTTTTTGGTCTTTGATTTTGTAAATCATTTGTTGTGTGAAGCCCAATTTTTCAATTTTTGCCATAGAAACAAGATAATTACTAAAATTACTTAACTGCTGTTTATGAAAATTAATACTGTATACTGTATGTATTTGTTGTAGTATCATCCCTGTGTCAGTAGTTTAGGTAACCTTCTCTCTGGTGCATGTAGCATGTGATATTTATTTCTTAAATAATTTAATTCTCTGCAAAAAAAAATTTTGACATTGATTGCAAACATTATCTGCTGGGACACAAAATGTATAGTCATGACAAATGCTGTATAAAAGCCCACTGTTGCTCTTTATTAATTTCTTTCACTCTGTTGTTAATATTATTGTGTACAGTTAGGCAGTTTCCTTTTTTTATCTGTGCTGAATATTGATGATTAATACCAAAGCTAAAACTTTGATTAAATATGCACCTGTTTAAATATTTTTTACATAATTATTAAGCCTGGACTCGTTGTGAATACCCTGTTTAAATACATAACACCGTAAAAACATCTGAAATAGTCTAAATTGGAACTTGTCCAGATATGTCACAGATTTTGAATATTAATAGATACAAAATAGCAACAGTTTACATAGAGATCTAATCAAGCCTCATATACAATTCAAATGTAGTCCCACAGCAGACAATGAGTAACGTTTATAGTGTGACTGATGACAGCCAGTCAACACAAATGATGTTTAACAAAAAAAATATTTCATGTGATTTTCGGTTGCCTAAGTGCAATAAAAGGCTCAATTTATAATTTTTCAATTTTCTTTTATCGCCAGCTGTTGTGTGGAAATTGTGATCGTCTAAGTCAATGGTTCTCAGGCTACATTAATTCAGTGTGGGATCTTGGCAGACCACATAATTAAAGTTTTAATTTAAAAGAATGCAGTCAGCAAATACAAATCCCTGTAATAGATTAAGTTTATAATATTATAATCAGATCAGCAGTTTGTCATACATTAATAAGCAATATTTTGTATTTTTAATTTATTATAAAACTTGTATTTCTGATTTCTTATATAGTGTGCATAGTTCTTTATGTGCCACCAGCACATTTACTAATAGGAGAGTTAAAATGATGTTCTATAGAATATTGTTACTTCTTGTCTTCATCATTTGACAGCAACACTAATTTATTAAGAGAGACATATATATATATTCAATTGATCGTTTTAGCAAAACAGAAGTAGGCTTATAGTAGATCACCATACAAGGCATTACAGTGCCTTGCGAAAGTATTCGGCCCCCTTGAACTTTTCAACCTTTTGCCACATTTCAGGCTTCAAACATAAAGATATAAATTTTTTATTTTATGTGAAGAATCACCAACAAGTGGGACACAATTGTGAAGTGGAACGAAATCTATTGGATTTTTGAAACTTTTTTAACTAATAAAAAAATGAAAAGTGGGGCGTGCAAAATTATTCGGCCCCTTTACTTTCAGTGCAGCAAACTCACTCCAGAAGTTCAGCGAAGATCTCTGAATGATCCAATGTTGTCCTAAATGACTGATGGTGATAAATAGAATCCACCTGTGTGTAATCAAGTCTCTGTATAAATGCACCTGCTCTGTGATAGTCTCAAGGTTCTGTTGAAAGCGCAGAGAGCATCATGAAGACCAAGGAACACACCAGGCAGGTCCGTAATACTGTTGTGGAGAAGTTTAAAGCCGGATTTGGATACAAAAAGATTTCCCAAGCTTCAAACATCCCAAGGAGCACTGTGCAAACGATCATCTTAAAATGGAAGGAGTATCAGACCACTGCAAATCTACCAAGACCTGGCCGTCCCTCTAAACTTTCAGCTCAGACAAGGAGAAGACTGATCAGAGATGCAGCCAAGAGGCCCATGATCACTCTGGATGAACTGCAGAGAACTACAGCTGAGGTGGGAGAGTCTGTCCATAGGACAACAATCAGTCTTACACTGCACAAATCTGGCCTTTATGGAAGAGTGGCAAGAAGAAAGCCATTTCTCAAAGATATCCATAAAAAATCTCGTCTAAAGTTTGCCACAAGCCACCTGGGAGACACCCCAAACATGTGGAAGAAGGTGCTCTGGTCAGATGAAACCAAAATCGAACTTTTTGGCCACAATGCAAAACGATATGTTTGGCGTAAAAGCAACACAGCTCATCACCCTCAACACACCATCCCCACTGTCAAACATGGTGGTGGCAGCATCATGGTTTGGGCCTGCTTTTCTTCAGCAGGGACAGGGAAGATGGTTAAAATTGAGGGGAAGATGGATGCAGCCAAATACAGGACCATTCTGGATGAAAACCTGTTGGAGTCTGCAAAAGACCTGAAACTGGGACGGAGATTTATCTTCCAACAAGACAATGATCCCAAACATACAGCAAAATCTACAAAGGAATGGTTCACAAATAAACGTATCCAGGTGTTTGAATGGCCAAGTCAAAGTCCAGACCTGAATCCAATCGAGAATCTGTGGAAAGAGCTGAAAACTGCTGTTCACAAACGCTCTCCATCCAACCTCACTGAGCTCAAGCTGTTTTGCAAGGAAGAATGGGCAAGAATTTCAGTCTCTCGATGTGCAAAACTGATAGAGACATACCCCAAGCGACTTGCAGCTGTAATCGCAGCAAAAGGTGGCTCTACAAAGTATTAACGCAAGGGGGGCGAATAATTTTGCACGCCCCACTTTTCATTTTTTTATTAGTTAAAAAAGTTTCAAAAATCCAATAGATTTCGTTCCACTTCACAATTGTGTCCCACTTGTTGGTGATTCTTCACATAAAATAAAAAAATTATATCTTTATGTTTGAAGCCTGAAATGTGGCAAAAGGTTGAAAAGTTCAAGGGGGCCGAATACTTTCGCAAGGCACTGTATATTATTGGAAACATAGTGCAATCTATTGGTAGTGAAAAAAGCCAACAGAATAGGTTCTTTTCACCTATAATGTCTGTTTTGAAATGTTCTGTGTTGGGTGTACCAAAGAGCCAGAGCACAGGAACTCCTGAACAAAGAATGGAGTACAGAAAGCTGCTTTTACTGAGAAGCCAAGTGAATGAGTTTTTTATTTTCCTTTGTTACACTCAATTTTTTATATATTTTGCCAGTGTTTATATGATGTGAGTTTCTCGGGCTTTCTGTTTTTTAAACTATAGACAAGACGTTTTAAGAACCAGTTCCCACAATGCTCATCCTTGGATTACCACTGATGGACAGTCCTCACCAAAAAGTAATTTATGTCAATTGTTCCCCCAAAAATTGCTCAAATTCTGACAAGTACTGTATATTGGGAATCAGTAATAGACTGCAGTCTGCAGTCAGTTCAGTTCATTCACTCAAGGACATTCTTGTCAAAACTCTCCAAAGCAGCTTTGGCCTTGTGCTTTATTTTATTGTCCTACTGAATTTTTGACCCTGTTTAAGATTCTTGGCTGAGTCCGGAATTTTCTCTGGGATTCGCCTGCATCTTCCAACTCCCTCTCAATCCTGACAGTCTTCCCAGTCCCAGCTGGTGAAAAGCATCCTCATAACAAGATACTGCATTTCTATACCCGATATTTAGGATGGTGTTAACTGGTTGATGATCTAAGCAGGGTTTGAAAAAGTGCCGAATTTCCCATTAGGCACTTTAGGCACTTTAGGCACAGTGCCTATGGGCTACAAACATTTTAGGGTCTACAAAGGAGGGAAACTCTAGTGACTACTGAAAATCGAACTGAACGACATGCTTGCGATCAACTCTAGGTGCTCCAAATCAATAATTATACACTATCTAGTGGTTGTTCTAGAAACTAGAAGTATCGAAGTGATGGTACCACTCTTTTTGGGGTGGAGTGGTGGCTCTGTGGCTAAGGATCTATGCTTGTGGCTGGAAGGTTGCCGGTTCAAATCCCGCAGCTGGCAGAGGAATGCTACTCTGTTGGGCCCCTGAGCAAGGCCCTTAACCCCAACTGCTCCAGGGGTGCCATACAATAGGAGACCCTGCGCTCTGACCTCAAGCTTCTCTCTCCCTATCTGTGTGTCTCATGGAGAGCAAACTGGGGTATGTGAAAAGATAATTCCTTATGCAAGAAAGTGCCTACAAACTCCAAAATCCGGCCCTGGTTTTGATCAGACATAAAGCTTTACATTTTGACCAAAATAGTCCCCGTTTATGTCTGTCATCAGCCTTCAAAACCCTCTGCCACATATATGCAGTATCATTATAATCTACTCATTCATTTTTAACTGATTAATCCAATACAGGGTTGTGGAGGGGCTGCAGTTTATCCTGGCAAACAGTGGGCAAAAGGCAGGCACCCCGGACAGGATGCAAGTCAGTTGCAGGGCACACTCAGACACAAACACGCACACACTCACAAGTTATTAGCTAACATGATATGCTACTGGTACATGTTATTACCTAATGTAATAACCTAATTTATTTGTATCCAATCAATACATTTGTAACTTCTTGAGTTTGGAATGGATTGTGCACATGGTAAATATTAAAATTTTATTTGATGGTATCAAAATTGTAATCTCAGATTTAAACAGAAAATACACACTTGGGATAGGGAATTCATTATTTTTCAGTGCATTGTGCTGCTAGTTTTTTGAGTGTATTTTGTTTAGAATTCTAAACAGCTGCTTTCATGTGTGAAAGTTTTATCACCCTCAGCGAGATCTGTTCAGTTGCTGAAGTTTTTCTGATGCCTGAAACTTGAAATAGCAAGTGAGGTTCAGTAAAGATTTAAGAGAAATGCAAAACTTGATTATTGTTATAGACAGTCTTCAGCAGAGACATACAATTTGCCTTAACTGTGTGCGTACTGTACTGTATGTGACTCCAGAGAAAAAAACTTATTGTTGAATAAAATATTCAAGCAATGCACTCTTACAACTGGCATTAGAAAGAAGATATGTGTCTCACTTGCTACGGCAGAAGTAAAATTTACCTATGAGCTCAGAGACCCTTGAGACAAAGTTAACACACACAATACTCAAGCAAATCACATCACAAAGCAAGTCATGTGATAGAGAATGGTTCAGTTAGAGATTGTGCAAGGCAAAATGCGCAGTGTTTCAGCTGGCAAAGCTGGAAATATTGGAGCCAAAAAAGGGACATTTTTTCTTGGCTTGAGATGCAATGTCTTGGCAAATACATAGCAGAACCTGGCTCCAAAGAGAATGCAGGATGCCAGTCTAAAATGAAAAGTCTATATATCTAGCTGACTTTTTTTTCTGAACGTTTATTTGTAAAAATAGGCAGCAATAATGAACCAATGTTTCCTATTTGTGTAATTTTTTTGTACACAATCTCCAGATCCAGTACAAAAAGCTTAACTATTTCTAAGACAAACACCAAAAATATTGCAGCTCAACAAAATCCTGGCTGGATTGTACTGTAATGTTTCCAGTTACAACTAAATATCAGCATAATCTCTATCCCCAATAAAAAGAAAAATGGAAACTTAAAAAGGCATATTACATAGTTGTATCAATATATTTTTATTAATTGTTTTGCTGCCATTTGTGTACCCTGGGTAATCTTTTTATTTTCTATGGCAAGACAATGTAACAGGATTATCAAGCAACAGCACAAAGGACTTCTTCACCCCAAATGGCAAGCTCCTATTAGGAATTTTCCATCACCACAATCAGTTGTGCAAATTAAGTATCTGACACTATCAGTCAATTACTATGTAAATTGTTGTTTTTTTCTCACCTGTATCTCCTAATGTGTGGGTTTTCAATTTACTGTTAAAAGTACAGTCATTCTCTTGGGCATTTAGAAAGCGTGTCTCTGGAATCTGGCACAACTCCAGGGGAAATAAGCATGTACAGACATTACATTTGTTTGTGTTTATCATTGTGCCTTTTCCCAAATAAAATCTTAATAAAGCTGTGCTTCCACATAATAGGCATACAGCAGAGAGCAGTAAATTGCTTTAGCTTGTCAAGTTTGTTGCTAAGGTAAATGCAGCATCTTGTACAAACCATAAAATGCAGTCTGATCTGCCAGTTGCAACTCTGAGCAAGTGTAATTAGCAGGTAGATTCCTAAATGTTGTTTTTTTTTTGTTTAATTACTGTGTACAGACTGCCACTTTAGCAAATGATACTGTACTGTATATTGCACAGGTACAGTCTAAAGATATGCAGAGCCCAACAAGAAGCAAAGAAAAGAGCTAATTAATATGTTGCATGAGGTTAACAGTTTGAAGATGGATCTGTTTTACAAAAAGAAAACTTAACTGCAAGTGAGCAAGGGCTATAAAAAGAAAATTGTACAGGAAGTAGAACAGAAGTTTCATTTTTTATTGATCCAAGCCATGTTTAAGGTAATATGATTATTTCCACTACGAGTATGGATTACTTTTCACTTGTACAGTATATGTGGACAGACATACAATTGTACATTAGGTCTGCCTGCTACACAATTTCATTTATGTTTTTCCCTTGTCACTGTGTTTGTCATTTGCCTTTTTTGTGTCATCCGCAATTTTGATTTTCTATCTAAATCAGAATCTAAATAAGTGTTTTACAGCAGTAAGAGCTACGACACAGCAGTAAATCCCTGTGGCACATCACTGCCTACACCTGCCCAATTACAGATTGTGCCCATTGAGATAATGCATTGTTTCCTATTGTTTAACCATCTATTAATTAATGTCCATACATTAATTATGATACCTGATGCTTTTAATTCAAGATTCAGACTTGTATTGGGGACATTATCAAAAGCTTTCCTTGAATCCAAATATATACTTTTGTATGCTTGAGCTTTATTTACTATTGATTCCTTTTCCTTGATGAAAGGAGTCTAGCAACGCAGGTAAACAAGACCTTCCCTTTCTAAACCCAATAATTTCCAAACCGTTCATGTAACAGAAGTTACTAAATGTGTGAAACTGGAGTACCGTGCTGAAAAAACTATCATTCCTATTATTGACATATGAGGAGGCTATTACATACTAAAATGTTATCATCTTTCTGCAGTGATCAATATGAGGTAGCATGACAATGACTTCTGCTAAGATATGTAATCAAGCATAAGGTCCACACCCTTTGCACAGGGTCAAGGTAGCAAATGGCAACACATGGTCTTATAATGCTTATAATGTTAGTGACCACTTAGAGATAATCTTGTCAAACGCCTCCCACAGTGGTGATCACAAATTGAATAATACAAAATCCTTTAGATATAACTAGGTTGACTCTTCAAAAGACATGACACATCACTGTCAAACCCCCTTTGCTACTAACAGTCAAACCCGTACGTGAAATGTGAAATTTGTTTTTTTGTGTAATGGATGACGAGCTTGAATGAATTAAAATCAGTCTCTTTGAGCAGCATTTCCCATAATTGTTGGAATGCAATGTCATTTAAACATTCCCATTTGGAGAACTGTATGGCATTTCGTAAATGAGAAATATTTAAGAAATCCTGTATTAAATATTGAGAAAATTCAGTATTCATCTATTTTATTGTCAGTTTTATATAAAAATATTTCCCTCTGTAATATTAACAGTATATGTTGGACTAGCACTGAGCTTTTCTAAGTATCATTTTCCAAGATAGAGTATCAAGCACTGAATGTTTCAGATATTAGGAATATTTTGGTTTGTACGTTGGCTAAATCAGTTTAATGAGCAGGCCAGGCATTTTAATTTAAAAATCATGTTTAGTGAAACATTCCTTAACTGATGATTTTGAAAAAATGCATGTACAAATATGCACACAGTAATTAGAATTTCCTTTTTTCTACCATAAAGGGTGCACCTTCCTGAGCAGAAAATAAAATGCTGAAAACCGTCATTTGCATTTCTTAATTATTTAAATGAAGGGGAACTTGCATTAATTTGTAATTGACTTTGAGTGTAAGATTTTTATTTTCTCTGTGTGAATCCAGATGAAATTTCTGTAAGGTTTTCGGATAGGGTGGCAGTGTGGTTCCATGTTACAACTGGGTGATGCAATATGTAAATTCAGCCTTACAATTTTGCTGAGTTGGAAACTAGTGGTCAGTACCTGTGTGCTGCAAGTGATACTAATGAGATACTCACTATGAAATCTAACCCAAAATAACAGTTTTGAACCAATTAGAAACATTGTTCAGCTCACATGGTCTGATCATTGCACATTTCACACAGTCTGACCATTGGCAGTAAATCTGAACAGTTGATCAGTCTTACACAATAGATATGCACATTTCACGTTGGCTGTGAATATGTATTTATCACAATTTTTCAGCTAAGCTGATGTCTAATTTACAACTCAATGTCTTTCAGTTTAAAGGTGGTTTGAATATCCCATCCTTTCTCAAAGACTCCTGTTGAACACGGACAATAGTTGAAAACATCATTCTACACTGTCTTAGTGGATTAAAAAACTGAACAAAAACCATCTTCATTATTTGCAATATCATATATTTGTTTTTACTGAAAATGCAGAAGAAATATGTAATGAGTCAAACACCAGTCTGAAATATGTTAAGTACAATTAATGTCACAATACAGATGTTATGTTTTCAGTACACAGTAACAACGCAACAAAAGAAGATAAGGCTTTCAGTTGTTTTTAGCAATTGAGTCTGTGGATCTGTCTCCAGTATGTTTAATTTTTTTCTCTCTCTTATGTTCCATATAGCTGCAAGCAAAAGCTGTATTTGGAAAAGCTGCCAAACACCAGCATCATCATTCCTTTCCATAATGAAGGCTGGTCCTCTCTGCTACGAACAGTACACAGCATTATGCACAGGACACCTGACCACCTCATAGCGGAAATAATTCTAGTGGATGACTTTAGTGACCGAGGTGAGTAACACTTTAGCTGGGATGGATAATGTTTTTATCCTTTGGATGGTGCCCGATTTTTATTTTCAGTTTCTCCCGCACAATGAAACACAGCCTTTTCTGCCCTCTGCACCCCTGAACCAAATACAGTTATTCTCCTTCACAATCTGTTGTATATTTCCTTGGCAACCAACAATACTGTGTTAATGTTGTTTATACGTGCATTTACCATGCTCTGCCTACTGCATTTATGGGTCACAAATTGTTGTTTTATGTTGTTTAAATTCTACCCACACAGCTCTGCATTTATGAAAGTCAGTGGATTACCACATTACTGACCTTACAATTTCCAAGAAGTAGAACAGTCTTAGGCGTTTTATACAAAAGACATGTGATTTGATACTGCTGTTGATGCATCAACATCAGTTTTACTCAGTTGAGAGCTGACTCAGGTGAAAAGAGCAACACGGTGTGATTGATAATTATCTAAGAGTTGGTTCTGTTGCTTAGCGCTAGAATGTTTCTTGGTACTACTGTATATCATTTGTTACTGGGGTTTTTAAAGGATCCAGAGAAAAACTGGGGCTTAAAAAAGTACATGTTGGTATTTTAACAACCATATCTGGACTTGTAAGGCCTGTTTTTATTTAGGAACAAGTAATAGGTTTATTCCATGCTGAAAAAAAAGAAGAAAGAAAACACAACGTTTCGGCCGTGGAGACTTCTTTAGGTTCCACGGCCGAAACGTTGTGTTTTCTTTCTTCTTTTTTTTCAGCATGGAATAAACCTATTACTTGTTCCTTTGCAGCCTACGCATGCTGATGCAGCTACCCACCTGTTTTTATTTAGTTCGATAACTAAAATGTTTTCAGAGGCAAAAAAGTAAATACTGTACATTTTCCTTTTGGTGAAAAACGCTAGTTAATTCCGGAACCGTACATAATGCAACATCTTTTGATTGGTAGTGGGTGTTGTAGGTGATTTGAGACACCAGATTGCCAAAGCATGTTTTTTAAACATACATTTTCCAAATTCTTGATGGCTCTCCAAGATAAACTTTGTGTGTCTGTCTACTGATGATCATTTGTCTGCAGAGGGAAGTATTTTTTGAACATATGAAAAGTTCCAGAGAAGAGGACGCAATTTAGCCCATTTGGTAGTGAGTAGTTAATTGATCCAATGATCTCATCAAGCTGTTTCTTGGAGGAAGTCAGTGTATTGGCTTCAACAACATGACTGGCTAGCTTTTTTACACTCTCACAACCGTATGGGGAAAGAAATGCCTCCTATTCTCAGTTTTAGATGCATTTCAATATAGCTCCCACTCTGTGCAGTTTTGGAAGTTAATAAGCCAGTTTTTACCCCCATTCTGTTCAGTAATGCAAATAGCAAATTTACAGACTGGTCGGTTAATATACAGTACAGTAGTAGGTATAAAACCACTCTGGACAATTGCATGAGCTATCCCTAACCTTACCTTGCTAATGCTGTCCAATAAACTAATTTCCTGTCATCTACAGCCTATGGTTGTAGCTGTATGATTTTCCTGTAAACTAAAACACTATGATTGCTTATCACAGTACAGTTTGTAAATGTGTTGTTGTGAATGATAAAGTAAAGACAACAGGAGAATAATTCCACAAACTATCAAGAATTCAGATTTTTGCAGCATTCTTTGTTCTTTCAGAGTAACAAGGCTTATTTTCCATATACAATTGTCTGTTTACTAATATTTTGCATCGTTATGTGAATAGGGTGACGTTAATGAATTCCCTGGAGGTGAATATAAAGTGAATTGAATAATTGATCACTAGTTATAGATCAGACATTTTCTTCATGTCCTGTATCATAAGGCACTCTAAAATTCTTGTGTGGGTTTAAATTGTAATGGTGCAATTAAAAGCACAAATTTTACAATCAGTGAGTAGAGATTTTAGTAGTACTTCAAATAATTTTCTGGTAATTACTTTTAAAAGGGGGTGTGGTGTTTTGGTCAGGGCTTTAGATTTTTGGTTCCAAATAATGACAATTCTGCATTTCTTAATCAGGATAAAACCAGGATGAAAACAGCCAGGAGTGTGATAGCAGATGGGTGCTAAACTTTAGATGTTCTTATCCCATGTTCTTATCTGATAACACAATTGGAAGCAGAGAAGATAAGAATCACAGCAAAGCTTTTCATTCCAAACAATATAATTAACATCTAAAAAACAGACAGGTAGGCTAAAACAGATAATATCTTCTTTCTCTGTATTCAGATAGATATTTTATATTCTGGCAATATATTTATCTTAATTAATCGGGCATATGCAAATATACAGTATATTCCAAAGTCTAAATTATTTAATTTCTTGCGTGTGGAACAATTTAGTTTTTAATAATAGCTTGGCTCAGTATTATTTTCTTCCATTCAGAAGAAGCATATGTGCTGTAGATTAACAGTGACTAAAATAAAACAATTCAAAACATTAAGTCACTTTAAATGATTTTAAAGTAGTCACAAACATAAGTAGGCCTACTGTATATGCATAAGAGCAGGAAAATCACAGAAGCAATGAAATTCATGATGTTTCTTTCTGATAAATTGCCACTGCAAATGTTTTCATTTTGTTGTATTTGTTCATTTCCATTACATTTGTTTCTGCCTCACTTAATTACAAATATTAATGTACAGCATACCTCAGTAATATCAATTAGTATGCTTTAAAGAAATAACAGGAAAAAAATAACTTTTTCAGAATTCTAGTATTTGTGTTCTCATTTTTCTAGTTATTTTCCAACATCTATATAAAGCTTTAATTTGACTCCTTTTGAAAATGTAATAATAATCATACGGTATTGTTTCCACCAATTACAGGACTTCATACTAGTAGAATATTTTGAGTAATTTGCTGTATATACACAACTTCTACTCCTATCCAAAAAGTATCCTTTCAATACTTTCCTATGGGGGGCAGATTTTAAATAAAGACACAGAAACGGCAGTCTAGAATTTAATGATTGCTTAACAAATAATAGCATGTAATAAAATTGCATTATTACATATAATTAAAATGTTTATTACATAGTTGTTTATACCTGCAATGTCAAAAAACAAAAACATTATGAAACAATAATCCGCATATTTCTTCTATGACTACAATCATGCACAGTAATCAGGGTCATCTGATATGCTTTATTTGTTCCTTAAGTTGCTTGCCAAGTGCCAAGTGGAGTATTTTTATTTGAGCCAAACATCCAGTTCTGATTTTTCTACCATTTGTTTCTTTACTCAGTGGCACTGAAGTATTTTCTTCTGTAGTTTTTATTCCCACAGACCCGTAATCTGTAGAGGTGCATAATTAGCTGAACATGTTACAATTAAATTGCCTGCCACAACCACTTTTTCCAGTTTTAGGAATGTAGTGCCAGAAGTGACAATCCAAGTCAGAGCAGTTTAACACTCTGATTCCTGAATGTATGCTGCTTTCAGTCAATAATGTAGCTTATAATACCAAATTAACTTCACTCCTGTTTTCAAGAGAAACATGCCTGTCGAAATTAATACTATATTCTAAATTTTACCCTCTGATGTTAAATAACTGTCTGTATTAACACATTTGTGTTTCTAGTCAAGTAAAGTATATGAAGAAAATAGTACTTTGGTCAGAAGTGTACAGTAGGTTTTTAAATTTGGCTTTTGCATGTGCTTCAGACTACACAATTCGGCGGATGGAAATTAATATACACAGCATAATAGCAGTTTTCTTCTTGCAAGGAGGATAACAGCAAGACTGTCTGGGAAACAGCCAAGCAATGAATGGCATTAATGCCTGCACAGCTTGAGTTGCCCCAAGTAAATAGTTATGTGAGCAAAAGAAAAATTAAGCAACACATGAACTCAGAAAAGGCCACACTGGAAACCAAAATTGCCTTGTTACCTTTAAATTCACTGTGTTCACCTAAGCCGCTGCGAAAGGTTGAGAACATGATCCTCAGATCTATTACTAACAAATGATCTATATGGACTTTATGGCCTCCTCTCTGGTGTACAGTAGCTGTTCTTAAGGTTCGTGTACGAACACGTGTACGATACACAGCACAGGCTATAGAAACAGCTACCCATCTTAGCAAAATATGTCTCCATTAAGTACAGAACATGCATGCAACAAGGAATGCAAGATGTATTTTCTTTGTTAACAAAACAGATTCACTCTGAGCTCTTTATGTAAACTGCTAATTGCAAAACAGCCATGCAAATGATTAATTGCAATAGTCTTCACTGTCATTCCTGTCATTGATAGTTTTAGTTTTTAGTTCCATTGGTAACATTTGCTTTTAACTGATCTTTAATGCTTCAATGCTTTAATGTTTAAATCATCGTTAATGCTGATTCATGATACAATTGTATACTGTTACAATTTAGTATGTTTAGTCCATTACAGTTGAGGTCAAATTACCATTCTAATTCATAGGATAAATATATTTGGTAAATAAGGCAAATTAAAGTTTAGAAATTAAGTCCTGACACCCACTTGTCCTGCAAGCATATTTATAAAAGTGTGATCATATGGCTTCTTTGTTCCTGGCACAGTGTAGTTTCAGAATGAAAGAAAAGGCAGCGCAGTAACAGACACAATCATTTATTTATAAAACCTTTCACACAACGGAAAAAGCACTGATTATTAATTACAAATATTTATAATAAGTGTGAGTAAATAGGAGGCTCAGTCTTTTACAGACCCAAAACGTGGTTGTCTGTGTCTCTCAGTGACAAACAGATCTCAACAGCATCTGAAAGATACAGTATACGCAGTAGAAGAACTGTGAAGCTGGTTCTTAGAAAATAGAAACCCCAATCCAGAGAATCAATTAAAAGTACTCTCTAAACTGTTACTAAACTGGAGGGAACATTTATTCCTATTTCAAATAAATGCATTAAAATCCAACAAGAGGTTTCTGTCGCCTAGTGGATACCAAGGAAAGGAAATCAATAATTCCACAAATAAGAGCACAGCCCTTTTTCTAACATTAAATTCAGTCTTTTCAGACCTCAAATACCTGAGAAGTTTTCTATCTTCAAGAAGGCTCAAAGCCTTAGAAATCTGGCCAGTTAAATACGGCGCCCACTCAGATTCAGATGCTGATTTCTTTTTTAAGAGTAAGAGAGTATTCTAGACTGCATAGACCAGTCATTTACCACTTAGTATATTATTTCATTGTTAAACTAGGGCATCAACCACACAGTTTGTACATTTGTACCTCCATGTAAAAGAAGGATTTAGGTGATCCACTGCACTACAACAGCTTTCCTTTGCTCTGTACTGAACTAAGTGGTGATCAGAATGCTCAGTAGCTGTACATTTATTCTTAAAGGTGTCCTTAATGCCTTTGTCATGCACCTCTGTGTTTTTTGCCAACTGGCTGGCTGACGAACCACAACGGGTCAATCTCAATTCCTCACTAAGCAACAAGATCCATCTAAAGATTGTTTCTACCTTCTGTACTGCTATTTTACACTGCATTGGGGTAGATGCCAATGTTCATGCATTTCGTCTTATTTAATCTCAACAGCTGTACAAATAAAGCAGCACAATTTTCAAAAGTTTGCAATTCTAGACTTTTTTTAACTAAATTGTTAATGAAGAATACAATTCAGGTACATCTTTACATACTGTAACTCTCACGGCAGATTACATTAGTTTTTAACTTCGATAATATGAGGGTTGAAATGAGTGGGCATTTCAGGCAAGTGTAGGGTTTGGGTTATATCATCCAGGAAAGGATGACTCTACTTATGTGTTTAGTTGCACATTAAATGACAAGATTAAGAGAATTTTCCCAGTCGAACAGGTTTTCTTACAACTCTTGATCTGAGTCACTTTTTTTAATGCTGCCATATGCAACATGGACCACCAAAAGTCTCTGACAAAAAAGTTGCAGATAAAAGTAAATTATCACTGGTCCTAAAGTTCCCTTGGGACCCAAAATCCAGCACTGACCATAAGAAATGTCTAAGTAGTGTGGAAATGCTAACCCTAACCCTAGCTGGGGTTTCAACAGAGCAATCTGGCAGTCTGTCCCTGAAGCCCCTCCAGTTATCAGATTTGAAAATGTTCCTGAGATTAAAAAGTATGAATCTAATACAAACAAAACCATTGATAAAAGCTCTTGAAAACTGATTGCCTTCAATAATTGGGTTCCATTGGCAGCTTTTGAAGCAGGTGGAAAATGCAGTAAAAATGGTATTGAAACGAGCAGGCATTTCAGGACACTGTATGTTTTGGGTTACAAGATCCAGGAAATGTTGACTCCACTTATACTGTATACCTTCTCAAAAACTAGAGTTTTTGCACTTAAGTATTACTATTATGAAAGTAAAAAAAAAATAAGCTGAATATACCCAAATAAATGAAATGTTAAGTACAGTATTTATTATTTCATACAAAAAATTATAATCATAAACATTGTTCACTTTGTCTCTTAATTAAAGTAAGAACACCAATTAGTGAGGTATATGAATGATTGATGAATCTAAACAGTGCTCGCAGATGTGTATATTTTGATAGAGCAGCAAAAATAACAGAAGCGAACGATGCATTTCAACAATTAACACTTGCTTAATTGCAGTTTTTTATTCAAAAGTAAAATTTACGGTCACTGAGGCACAGTATGTAAAGAAAAGCAGCAATATATACTGTATGTTATATATACTGTCAGCACCTGTAAAATGACTGTGCCCTTATATATTGTTTTGCATCAGCTGCAGTGGGCTTGAATAATTGGACTTGGGCATGGCTCTGATTTCCTTGAGATTTTGTTAGCCTGGAGATTGTGTCAGATATGCAATTACATTGAAGCCCCATAGTCTCTGATGCCTGCTTCGTACAGCTCGGCGAACAGTAGTTTGCACTCAAGCACTGTGACAAGGTACAGTATTGCTTGACACCGTCGTTTTGTAGTTTCCAGCTGACTCCCCATAGCTTTAAGGAAGTCTTTAAATGAACCTGAAAGAATTCTACTTTTGGCTCTCCTTCACTGTGACATTTTAAGAGGCACAAAGGAGACGGCTAAAGTATTACAGTGGCCCAGTACATTTATTAGGCGTATGGAAAAGATTCAAAGGTTGCTTCCCAGGAAGCTGTCGTGGCAGCAAGAAAGTCTTCCTTTGCCCTTAGGGGTTGTACAGAAGGTGACCTCTCAGACAGCCACACAGAAAAGAGCAACTTCAGCATTAACGTCTTTTCCGCCTCAATTGCTTACATCTGTTGAGCAATGTTGCTTATTTAAATGCCTTGACATAAAGAATCCCTTTCCAGACAGGTAAGGCCTTTCACTGTTTATTATTAAATGAATCTGAAGCACTTGTTCCAGAAATGGAATATGATTGTTTCCTTTGTGAGCATGTTACTGTAGAATAGCTATTATACAGTATATGCAGTGTAAATATTATGTTTTACTCTGTTTTTGAGATATCTTACATTTGTAGCACAGACACACAGTAAGATATTTCTTCTCATTCCTCCTGCAATGATTTCTGGGATAATAGATTGTAATTTTTTGCAGTGCACTTTAGTGCTTGCATCATGCTTTTTTTTCATCTCCCAAGTTCTGTTTTTAATTTCCCTGGCTTCCAGCAGACTATTTTGTCACACACTCAGGCAGTCATGCTGAGCTTTTGATGGTGTTGATGGTGTCTGTGTGATTATGCATAGTCCTAGGGAATCACTGATAATGACTAATTGCCCTGAAATTGGAGCTCATCCTACTGTAAAACACCCAGATCTCAATTGGAATTATCAACATGGAACACCCTGGCTCCATCAGAAATAACATTTAATAGATAGAAAATATGTAAATCGATAATATAAAGTCTGTTTCTTCATTGCACAACACATACTGTGAAGAATTCTAAATTTCCATTTCAAGTACTGGGTTTAGTCTCAACGCTAAGAACCTTGTGCATGGTACGTTTCCTGTATCATGCTCAAATAGACTAATTTTATATAAATATAATCAATAATAAATATCCTTTCTAAACTTTTTTACCACAAAGTTTAAAATAGAGTAAGGCTCCTGTGGTGTTTATCAGCTCTTCTATTGTGTATCTGGAAATATAACATTTATTTCTGATTAAATGAACTCCATGATCTACACATAATTGTTATTTTTTTTATTTTGAGGACTTTGTTTATATTTCAAACAAGATTCATCTGTTTCATCGTAAATAGAGATAGAGAATTGTGCCCTCTGTATTGTTGATTTTTGGACAGTTTAAAAAATATATTTTTAAATATCACTCAACTTGTTGTTACAGCAACACCAGTATATCAACACAACCAGTTAAAATTGCAGCATAATAGTATCCTTTTCTTCACATGGCAAGGCAATGTCCGACACTGACAGCTAAAACGGCTGAATCTTTTCAGTTTTAACAGAAAAGACGGCAAAGGATCTGTTTCATGCATTCACCCTTCTCAGATTGTTACCAAAGTAAACATCAACCTAATGGACTTCGGAATCAACAGTGAAACCAGAACCAGAAATCACAAATGGAAACTAAGGGGAAAGTTCAATTTCAAGTTCAAGTTTATTGTCATTATAGTCATATACAGGTATATGGTATAATGAAATGCTATTTAGCTAGCTCTCAGGAGGTAAGAAGTACAAAAAAAGCAACAACAATACAATTGTACAAGAAAAGAAAGACAGAGACAACAGGCAATGTTGTTGCCAAAGAAGAAGCATTTTTAAGGAATTTTCCAGAAAATGGTTGCGAGATTCTGGAACAAGCTGCCCAGCCATGTTGCCAAAGCTGATGCCTTGACTTCCTTTGTGGAATGGCTGGATAAGATCCTCAGATCACTCAGGCACTAACAGTATCACTTGTGCAACCAAATGTGCAATTGTTTGGAACCTTTCTCCTACTCTGTCAGATGAGTCAGTGAAAAGAGGTTTTGAAGCACCTTGCTGTATGAATAATGAAACATGTCCATAGTATCATTTTAGCAATTCAGTGCAAGCTAAAGGTCATGGAAGGTACTGGGATAATCTCTAAAATAACTATACTATACTGAAGATCAAAAGAAATGTATAACTGCAACAGTTTCACAAAATTGTTACAAGGCAAATGCAGGAAGTGTATTGACGTTTTATTGAACCGGCATTACAGGGTAAATCCATCAAGCCGATGAACATTTTTCTTCAATGGGTGTTTTCTAGTCACAGGCTTGTAGCATGTGTATGATCACCACTGGAAACAGTACAAGCTGTATTACGTGCATGCTGTGTGTGAGTTTGCATAGTCTGTCGCATTCCTCTTCTAGAACCTGGCAGTCACATGCTAGTTCTTTGGCTCTGAGCCCTACTGTATGTGGTATGTCTAAAAATGTTCCATGGGACGCAGGTCTTGTTAGTATCGCGTCTTTGGCAAAATTGTCATGATCTCCTCTCACAGTAAAGCCATTGTTAGCATGAAGACATGTTATCCTGACAGACATTTCTCACATTGGGATGAGTCAAGATGGATGGATGTCTGCCCGTTATGCCTTCCGGCTTGTAGTGGGAGCAACATCCTGTTGCTGTTACCGTAACATTAGTGTTTTATGGGACAGGGTGGTTAGCCTTGTGTCCAACCTCACGAACCCGCTACCCTGAAATGATGAGTCTCATGCTCTACCAACAGAGCTAGTCGGGGCCCGTTGAGTCAAGAGGAGGGACTTTAAATGAGGTCTCAGAACCTGATCCTTGTCATGCTGTACAGTCAGTCACTCACTACAAAGTGGAGTTCTGTTGTAGTCAGGCAATTCTTTCCAAACATTCTTGAATATTTGCATTGATTTTAGTGAATTGTGACTCTTGGTTAGATTGTACCAATCATCAACAGACTGTTTACCTGCATTGTCTTTCTGGGTTCTTGCTGTGAGCACCCCAGATGTTGCACAGCTGTTCACTGACTTTTGTCTAACCTTCAGCATACCAATGGCACAAAGGCATTACTCTTGATATATTACTCTTTCCTGATTTGCAACACAGTTGATGAGTTTAAATCACCTCTACCAATTAACTTTCTCACTAGTAAGGGGATAGGGTGCTTGTGTGCTTTAGTGTTTCGTGATCAATCATGAACAATTAATTAATCACATGACATAAAAACATTTAAGCAATATCCAAAGTCGTTATACTTATATTTTCTATAAACATGCATACAAATGATAGTGATTTCTTTCAATGATCAGTATTCTGAGTGATTTGAAAGATGTGCAATGTTCAGTGTAATGAGTTTTGCAGAAGGCATCTAATCTGGCCTGAACACAGTAGACTGAGGTAGCCTGTGAGAATGGTGGTAAATGCGTAGGATGGGTCAGCAAATTATACACTATACAGTATATATATGTAACTGTAAGGCTTTATCTATCCAAAAATGTATTGATTGACCAGTACTGACAGTTGGCATTGTTCATCTCTTATTTTCTCTATTGTATTTTCTGTGTACAGCTGTCCTTTATTTGCCTTCTTTCCTATGTCCTTCATGCAGTATTTTGCAAAATGCTTTCCAAAGCTGAAGGACGGTTTGAAGTTATTGGGCAGTCAAGAATGGGGTGTGCTCTGGTTGACAATGGAATGAATGAAAACACGTAATCCTTGTTTGAATAAAGAATCCTTTCAGTGTATTTACAGTACTGTTTGGATTTCAAGACACTTTTTAAAAAAATATATATTTTCCTTTAGTTCAGTGGTCCCTTCCTTTGTTGCTTATAGACAAGGCAAACACTCTCCATTTATACTCTGATTCAGGAGGAGGACAAGAATGCCCTAAAAGACAATAATTCCTTCAAATAAACAATTTAGGGAATGAAGTGATGTGTTCTCTATCCTTTTTAGACTTTTCTTTGGAATTGAAATGTTTAGAGCATTTATATATAACATATACTGAACCAATTCATTCTTGATTGCCTATCAGTCTATTTTCAAGTATCCCCATAATTTATACCTCCAGTGTATGTAGGTCTAATATTGGCTACAAACTGCTTCATCAGTTTGACATCATTTATGGCCTAAATCAGCAGCTTTGGCTACTTTTGTATGCATCATATGATTAATAACCTACTTGTAATAATTAATTCCAGTTATAATTGTGTCATAAATCACGCCAAAATAACCCAGCCCATTTCCTTGAAAGAACTGCCAAAGCATCTTACCCTAAATGACTCTGGGGAGTTGGATCTAAGATTAAGTTGCTTTTCAAGTATTTGTGCAGCTCTGGCTCTATAAGCATCTTTGACAAAAATGTTTTTTTCTAAAGCCAATATTAATACAGATACTGTATGTAATCCTTCTAAAGCAGAAAATAATCAATTCCTATCAAAACTTTACATATTCTGATTGAAAATTAAACCTGCAGGACCGTTGTCTTAAAATGTACTGTAAGTCAATATTTTGTTGATACTTAAAAAAAGATGGTTAAATTATGAATGTATAATCTTGAAGCTTTAACGTTAAATGCTCAAGAGTACTAAGCACAAACCCTTTGGTTTATTTTCGTCTTTCAAGAATAATTTCTCAGGGTGTGAAAAAGAAATAGTGCTATTTACTGTAAATTGAAAGCAAGAACAAAAAACAACACCCTTGATAGCTAAAAAACAAGTCTATAAAGGTAATTGCTCTAATTGAGCATCAATCTGACAGCAGGGTTTTTAAAAACTAGAAGGCTTGAGCTTTTCATTCTAGTGGGTTATAGAGCTGATTATTAATACTGTTCAATTGAGCAGACTGATACTGAGTTGGTTGAATTCAGCAAAATATAGGCCAAAACATGAATAATGCACCTACATGAACACATTGAATTTTAGGCAATTATCATGAATAATAATAATAATGATCTGCATAATCTGATCTCCCTGCCATCTGCAAACTGGAGAGTGAAAGGCTTCAATTAAAATATTTCACTTTGTGTCAGGCGGCATCAATGGTGCAAAGGTCTTGTTTTGAAGAATTGAATGATGATAAGATGCCCTTGTATTTCTGCTGGCTTTGCAAGGCATTGGGGAATGCCACTTGTTGTCATGAACAGATAGAGATTCGATTGATTAAATGAGGTAAAAAAAGACAGTGATGTACTCTTTGTCACAAGAGGCAGCTTGTGACCTGATACTATTGCAAGAGTAGTTAAAGGAAAAATCAATGTTATATGTGTTTTAGCTGCTGTCGATTTTGAAACAGCTTGACCTTTCTATTGAAGTTTACGGAGTTCCTTTACAAATTCAAAATGGTTATGCATACTGTACTTTGTTAGTCTTTTCACACGCTGGTGTATGCATCTCTAGCATGTCTTAAGTGAGGGTCAACCATCTGTACTATATGGTAGCACTTTTAGTTGTTCTCCAGTCAGTTTTCTAAGATGCCTGTTCTCAGAGTTGCACGATGGACTTAGACTAGTCTCAGTTCTCTGAGCAGGCCATGGCTATTTAGTGAAAGTTTCCCAAAACGTATTGGCTATTAACTGAACGTAATAGCAACCTGTATCGGTAATGTTTATGGTTTCAGTGCTCTGATAAAACCAGAAGACAATCAATAAATCAAAATTTGAAAAAAATAAGAAATTAATTTTTCATTAATTGATCATTTGAAATGTGATATTTATTGAGAATGAAAAAACTCCTTTATATCAGAGAAATTGATTTTCTTTAAACAGATTTAAATGGGATTTTTTGCCTCTCTGCAATACCTTTTTATGATCTTACGTTGTTCTTTAAATGTAAGTGATTTATGTTACAATTCAGTTAGCCACTTCCAAAATGTGAGTATTGATAGATTTTTTTCAGATTGATGTGCTTCTTGGTGTTTGCAAGACCGTAGAAGGTGATACATTTTCAAGAGTTTTGAATAATAAGTGTAAGAGTCAATTCAACATTTGCTCTTACAAGACAAAGTATTGTTACTAGTAATATAAGATACACAGTACATAGAGTATGTTTAAATATATTGACCTGTGGGAAAATATAGTGAGAATCCTTTTATATCCATTTAAAATGTGTTTTAAAAAACAAATTTTAGATATAATGGGATTTTTTCTTCTTCATAGTCAACTTGATTTCATGCTGTGAGCTGAAGGTATTTTATAGTCAATCATATTTTTGACCAATTATCTGATATTGTAATCTATCAAGTGTAGCCTCCATGTGGGCTCATTATGGTAACTGTAATGGGCATATAAATGAAGTACTGCAGGGAAAAGAATGCTCTTAATAAGTAGTAGATAATGACAGTTTTAATATTGCAAAACTTATTAGAATTTCAGTTCAGGTCAAAAAACCCAGAAGATATTCATAAACTTTAAACCTTAGAGACATTCATACAATATTCCAGGGGGTAAAAAAACTATAATTACTGGAAATCATGGTGTTTCGTAATGGAAAAGTGATAAGAATAACCTTATCAGAATGGCAAGCAGTTCAGATTTCAGGCGTTTTATCCCAAACACATTTTTTAATGTTAAATCTGCTGAAAGTCCTGGATTATTGAGATTTACTCAATGAATCTTAATTAAAAAAATTAAACTAAAAGAATTTTTGCCCCCTCTGGGGTTATACAATTAAAGTAACAACAGTTCAAAAAGAGAGAATTAAATTTGAGAATAACAGAAAATGTCCGAGCAGATTAGTCAATAAGTAAAACAGATAATCCCTTCAACTTGTAAGGAGTTCTTCAAGAATATACCTGAGAGGTTGGTATAATTAGAATCATGAGAATTCTTTATTCTCCACCACCACACTGCACACACCACATAACCATACAACCTACAAGTTTCCCGATGCACGTTACACCTAGAAAACCACCCAGAAAATTCCAGATTATTACCAAGTGTTTGACTCTTGTACAGTACAGTATATTGCCTACAAAGGCCCAAAGAAGAAATAAGCTGCATTCTATAACAAAATAAAATACAACCTGAGGTAATCTCTCTCTCTGTAAGCCTGGGTGCCCCAGAATAAATGGGAACCCGTCTCCTTCTAAAATGCACCCACTGAGCAGGAGAGGTCATTTTAACTGAGGGCCTCTTCAGTCAGGGAATCAAAGTTCCTTAAACAACACAGGATAGCAAGCTCTCATAGCAAGGTTAACATTAAATCCAATTGCATCTCAAACAAGGACCTTTCATCTGGCACATGCTTCAAATTCAGTCCTCCTTTCTCCCCTCTCTCTTGTTCTGTCCACTGTCTTTTATCCTGCACTCCTAATCATTACCCAGAACTTAATTAACTAAAGTAAACCAGAAGGTTACTTTAATCAGTGTGCCTTGCCCAGCACTACTAAGTAAACATTCTTTGATTTGAAGCTCTAGGAAATTGGAAATATTCACACTAGTTTAGCTATTACCCATTGTATCTAAATTCTTAGAGACACCCCTACTGTTACCTACTGTACCTCAGCCTGTAACAATATCATCAAGTAAATACTTTTGTGAAACTCTGTCTACAGCATTCTCACTTTCCAAATCAAGCCTGTGTGCCTGCAGATTTCCTCAGTCTCTTCATAGTACCAGCACCTGAAAATTTGGGAAAACATGTTCAGTTGGTCGCATTAGGGCAGTCATGAGCTGCTTTCGGTTGTTAGCGCCAAGTTAAAATAAAAAACCAGCATGCACACCACTCCTCTGGGATCTGTTGTTAGAGCAATACAAATTCAGGGGCTCCTGAGAAACATAACCAGTTAAGGCACTTGCTTAATAGTAGACTGTTGTGGGCTCAAGCCTGAGTCATGGAACATGGCATCTGTGACTGGAATTCCCCATGCCACACAGCTGGCTGAGCACTGCCGAAGGTAGGTTTGTGGCTAGTCAGGCAGAACTCTCTCGTCTCCCTCAAGACCCTTGTGACCTCATGGGCACTTTCAGCAGGATAATAACCCAAAGCACAAGGCCAAAGCTACAGGGGCGTGACATTACAAGAAGAAAGTAAATGTCCTCGAGTGGCGCGGTCAAAGACCTGGAAAGCCCTGTCCGTCAATGATCCCCCCCATGTACCCAATGGACAGGGACTGAGCAAGATCACAACGGAGGATGGGCACAAACTACACCTTCTCAGTTCGCTAACTAAGTGGGTAGACTTACAGCTGTAATTACTGCTACAGGTGCCATCACCAACTATGGACTCAAGGGGGCGACGACTTACACAATGCAGCCAAGAGGGTATTTTGGATTTTTCTTTGCAGGTTTCAACTACTTTCACCCGTAAAAGAGTTCCATCTGAATGGCAGCTATCCTGTAATATGATGTCACTGTTGCTGTGTTAATGTTCAACTAAAAAGTAAATTATAAGTAGCCACCATTAGCCACCAAAAAAGTTGTTTGCATTTACTTTTAATCAGAATATTGATGAGCAGTTTAGTAAATTTAACAAAGGTGGAAATAATCATTGTCTTGCCCTTATTGACAAAGTAACCAGAGTTATATTAGAGAACTCTTTTATTTTAGTCATTTTTATGGAAAGTACACAATGTAATATAACAAATTAAGAAAACAAATTCTTAGAGTATGCCCTCTTCGACCTGTACCTTAATTACAGTATGTACAAAGTGTTCAATTTTGCTTTTCACAGAGTTTGTGAGGTTATCAGAAAAAATATTTTACATTTTATTTATTTTAAACTGGAATTGAATCGCTAATGCTGTCATACGGTTTCTGTACCCAGTGCTACTTCCTCTCTTCTCCATGTTACAGATTATACTGTATGTAAGCAACCCGAAATGAATACATTTTGTCTTTTGTCCAAATCCATCAGAATCAATTCTGAAGTCAGCCTTCTCTGTAATCACAATCACTTTTTCAGTTTGATCTTTTAAGGTCATATTTTATTAGATCAAATATTCAAATTAGTAGTTTATACAGTAGCATCTGTATTTACATGTTATCTGATTTCTTTCAGGCTCAGTGCACTCCTACTTTAAGCTTTGAGTGTGTTTTTAGTGATTCTTTTGATGCTACTGCTTGGTCTGTTTGCGAGTGCAAAGTAATTACAGTGTTTCTAAAGCTTCTGAAAATGGCAAAATGTGAAGATGTGTGTTTTACTTATTGCATTCTAAATAAAACCAATAAAATGAATTTTATAACAAATGTAAGGTTTTGTTTTGGAAGGAGGAAGATGGAAATTAAAAACAAAATACTGTATACAAAAATAACAATGAAAGTGCTATTAGTAATGGTGCAGGGTTAGGACATCCCAACATCCAACACATGTATTAGTGTGTACATTAGGAAGAAATCTTAGGTACACAATTAAAAATTCATGTTTTATATTTATGATATAAAACTGAATTAGCAAATTTATGTTTAATTCCTGTCATTAAGTTCCCACTTTACTATAATACAGTATCTTATTTCCTACCTTACTGCCCATCAATCATCAAATTAGGAGTCATTGTCCATTAGTAATTTGTTTAATCAAATACAAATTTACAAAAACAAAGTGCCTTATTTCATCATCATCATCATCAATTCCACCCTATGTCTCAGTTTACGAAATCATATTTTATCTGAATCTTATTCAGTCATTTTTTTGTCAGGATAAATCTTTAGCCCTTTTTTATCGGGAAATCAGTTTTCAATCTAAATGCTAACTCGACAAATTCCGTGGATTTTTTACTATCTTTGGATCATGCAGAGTCTGTACTTTTTCAGTGAAAGGAAAGATTGCAGTATGGAATATTCATTCTTTGGAGTGAAATCCCGTTTTCTCATATCATATATCTGGAGATTCGAATATACTGTACGTGTATGTATATTTTATAAAAAATCTGAGATGTTTTCAAGTGATTGGTGTAGGTATTTTAATAAATGCATTCATATACATACAGTAAATTCATACATTGACTGGCCAAAATATTAGAAACTCCCCCAACACCACTAAATGAAATGTACAGTACATGTAGAACAGCATAAGCAGAAGATGGAGAGTTTCACAAGGCTTTAAAAATCTGCTGTCCCAGTCATCATAAATTGAGGTTGGGATATGGTTAAAAGTGTGTGGGACTGAAATGTATGTCCACCAGTTTTCAGAAAGGTAATAAAACATCAGCAAACCAATCACTTCATTCTATGCCTGACGGCGGAAAGTTCAGAATTTGACCAGTGAATGCTGATTTAAATATATTTTGGTTTTCCATCATCATCTTGATTTTTCTTTTTAAGATTAATTCAACTTTAAGAGATTTTTTTGTGAACTGGTGATTTATAAATGTAAATAAAACCTGCAAATTTAATTAGGAGTCCCAATGTCTTTGGCAGTCAGAGACAACACTTCACTAATATTGAGCATCTTTTAGCCCAGAAGTGAGATGTCTAGACCCTTCTTTAATTTATATGTGGTAGTGGTGCCAGCTGTAGGTAGTGGAGTCACTTATTCAGTTTGTAGGAAGAAAAAGAAATCGACAAACTTTATCAACCTCATTCTAACTTTTAACATCTGGAAGATGAACCAGGCTACTTTGAATCAATATTTGCCTCCATCAGCTCATTAAACCCACCTCTTCTCAGATTTCATAAGCATAGGTATTGTATAAAAAACATGACTTCACCATGTATCATAATTGAAGAGAAATGTAAAATTATTTAATAGGGTATGACCCAAGATACAGTAATCACGTTGGGGAATGTCTTGCAGGTGCCTCATTATGTTTAAAAAATATTTGGTTCTTTGCCGCATATTTCAGCACAGGTTCATTCTTTTGTACAGTTCAAGCAACAAATCTTTGAAGCATATTGGAAATCTAAAGTTTCTCAATCTGGCAATTTCTAACCCTTTTTTGAGGGGCTGTATAATGGGACACGGAGCTAGGGCAGACTTTGACCAATACACCCCATCTAAGATTGATGAAGTGCAGTGCCTCCTACTACATTAATCCCTGGTTGTCAATAAATTATTGGGGAACTTCCAATATTTCTAATTGTCACTTTTGCTGGCTCCCTGACCAGTCTGGCAGGTGTGATTTAAAGTGCCTTCTAGCAATGAATGAAAAAGAAAAATACTCTGAAATTATGCTGCATAACAACTTATTTTTCATCAGAAGTATTACTTCTTTTGTTGTGTTAGTGTGAAAGTTTGGCCTTTTTGAGTAGTTTTTTCAAGTAACAATAAGGTTACAGTTAAATTAATTGTATATAATTTATATTATATCATTAATTATAATGTTTTCTCCAGAGTTGGAAAAATAATGCGAAGAATTATTTACACTCTAAAATGTAAGAGGTTATCCCATACTGTATCTATTGAAGGCAAATTACTGTTGGCTCAGTGTTAATAATTTAGTTATCGTGCAACTGCATTCTTACAAACCAAAGTATCACCTCTAGGTGATTTTAGAGACCTCCCCTAGAAAGACTTTTCTTTATATAGAAATAAATAATTATCTGAAGGAACAGTAAATTGGAGGGACACCAGTTATACTCTTTAGAACTTTGATGTACATTTTCTTTCTACATGAAATTGCCAGATACAAGCCAGTTAAAAAATATTTTGTTTCTTCCCGTTTGCAAGTTATATTGCTAATTATTTACAGAAAAATATTATCTCCAAAGCAGCAAAAAAAAAATCTTTTTGGCAAAAAACAGTGGCAATAACTGAATACCAACATGTCTTAGGGCTGTGGTCAGAAGTAGGTTCTTTGCTATACAGAATGAAAACTTAACAAAATGTCTTTCCCCCCTACAACTTCTCCGGGTTTTGGCGCTCGCTGATAAAAATAGGAAAACAAAGGCTATTTAAATAAAGCTGGAGATTACAAAAAACATCCAACTTTCCTGTCACACTTCTTACACTAGCAAAATGTAATCTTTATCATAATAAGAAAATGGATGAAAATCAATGCAATCAAGTCTTAAAAAAAGTATGAAAAACAAGTGTGATATCGGCATTTGGTCAAATTAAATTTTGTAAGCTTTATCTTAATGTTAATGCTACTGTAGTGCAGAGAATTGACTCCACTTCTCTGCACTACATTCTAGGCTGTGTGCCTCTGGATTGCCAGACTGCATTAGTGGTCACCATTTTCTAAAAAGAGGGAGACCAGAGGGTGTGTTCCAACTACAGAGTGTCACGAACAGTTCTTTCCGGGCCCTATGCAGATGACACAATCTGGAATAGTGAAGAAAAAGGTGCTGGAGACAGGTATGGAGACAGGGGGCGTGTCCTAGGTGTGCAGGTGTCCAGGGGAAGTGAGTCCATCCACGGGATTAAAAACCAGGAACCGGATCGGGACCGGCGGGGGGGATCAGGAACAAAAAGTTAAAACCATAACGGAGCCAGACGCAGCAGAACCCGGGCTCTCATGAAACGGAATTCAATGAAGAGCCTCGAATGATGTCTGCGTCTGGGTTTTAAGGGGGAACTGAAGAGGGGCTGGAATGAGGAACAGGTGCGGGTAATGGGGCAGAACAAGGAAGGGCTGGAGCACCCTTAAGAGGAGGAGTAGCGATCGTGACACAGAGGGATCACAGCCCTCAGCCTCCCCGAGAAAGCCTATGCCAGGATGCTGGAAAGGAGAATCCACCTGATCTTAGAGCCTCGAAACATTAGGAACAATGCAGATTCCATCCTGGCCATGGAACATTAGTCCAGCTCTTTATCCTCGCATGAATATTTGAGTTTTCCTCCCCCTATCTACACTTGTTTTTTTGCACTTGGAGAAGACCTGTGACACTGTACCCTGGGGGAACTGTAGGACTACGGGGTGCTGAGGTCACTGTTGCATGCATCCGGTCCCTGTATTTACAGAGTGAGGGCCAGCGCCTCCAAATATGAGGTTATGGTTCTCTGCTGGAAAAGGGTGGCCCGCTTGCTCTCTCCAGGTGAGGGGGGAACTGCTGCCCCAAGTGGATGAGCCCAGGTACCTCAGAGTTTTGTTCGTGATAGACTGCAGAGTCAATCGTGGGAGTGACTAACGGAGTGGTGCAAACTATGGTGGTGAAGCAGGAACTGAGTTTTCTGACGAAGCTCTTGGATGTCCGGTTGGTCTACGTCCCCATCCTCACTTGTGGTCACGAGCTGTGGGTAGTTATGTTTCTCCACAGGGCTGATGGGCTTGCTCTCTGTGACAGGGAGAGGAGCTTGGCGGGCTGGAATGACCTTGTAGTAGAGTCGTTGCTACTCTGGATCAAGAGGAGCTAGTTGAGGTGGTTCAGGTCTCTAGTGAGGATGCCGTCCCAGCTGTCCCCCACTCAAGATTTATTGGGCAGTACCAATTGAGAAGAGAGCCTGGGACAAAATTTGAATTGTTACTATCATGACCCTCACCAGGAGTAAGCAGTTGGAAAATGGATGGATGGTAATGGTACAGACCACAACCCAAACATTTGTGGTTTGAACTCAAGAATACAGTTACCAAAGGGAAACCTGGAAAAAAGGTTAAAAGGACAGAGTGCCATTTGGCTTGGAGGAGTGATGAAGAATTACTTCTCAGAATTGCCTGACCATCATACTTTGCTATGATTTGTCAATTTGTGACTTGGTCAGTCTTCCTGAACTATGAGCCAGGACAAAAATCCACTAATTTATTTTTCTAGGAATTCTTTTTAAATAGGAAAATACTTAACTGACTGAAATAATATAACATGTTAGCATTTCATTCATAAAAATTCCCAGTGACTACAAGTCAACCATGGTAAAGGTCAAGCCTGATAGCTGGCATGAGCCCTATCTCATAGTGTTCCGAGCAGAACTCTCATGTGTTCACTTCAGGAGTGTAGTAATTACGCTGCCTCATTTGCTGAGCAAATCATTTGAGAACTGCACTAAATCAAGCTGATTGTGTAATGAAGAGCTAATTGCAAACAGCAGTGCTCTTGTAGTAAATTTAGCTCAGCTGCTAATGCCAGTCTAGCAGTAGCAGCAAACAATGTCTCATTAGAAAAGGAACAAGAGAATCTGTGGAACAATGCCCAAACATGACTGTGGACAATGACAACTCTGGAGGACTATAGCTATCCGTGATTCCTTGCAAAAGTGCTAATCAGTCAAAAATATAAATGCATCCTTGGCACTTTTCATTAGCAAGCTAAACAAACTGTAACTGTTTAGATTTTAAAATTCATTTATGCACAAAATACATTCTGACCCATACAACTCACTAGGGACACATTGCAATATTTTCTTTTATGTTACAAAAAATCCTAGACATACTTAATTTTATGCCTGGCTTGCAAAAATGTAAGAGTCTTAAATGGATAAAGGGATAAAATGTTATAAATAACCCCAGGCAGTGTCTTAGTTTACAAACTAGTTGAAATACATTCAGTGTATCTTTAGCATTATTAATTCATGCAGTATGTATTTCTTTTATCCTCTTGTTGTCTTGAGGTTAAAATTAAAATAAGCTCCATCAGTCTTGGCATATGCAATTTCCCCCTTTATCAAATTACTCATCCTGCTGGTGCAAAATAATCTTTAAAATTAGGTTGCATATTTGTAAGCTTTCCCATAAGCAAATTTAATGAATAATAAATATAATATTGTAAAACATTTTTCAGATACAAGACAAATATTCTGTATGTAAAAACAATGTCTGGCTAATTAAAAATGGAATTTGAAATAATTGGGATTTAGAAGTTTCTTCAATTTAAAACTTCAGCAACTTCAGCTTATACATCCATCCTTTGTACATGCATTTACTTGTGTAAATAGTAGTTCATTGACAAAATTCCTTTAAGACTTTGCCAACTTTCTGCTGTGATTAATCTTTTCTTACGTCTGTGTTCAAATATTAATGTAAGTTTTAGATTTTTTAAGGTAATAAGGCTTTTTTATGTTATCTTTATTTAAATATATTCCTCTAATACTGTACATGTTCATATACACTAGGGAGGTCCACCAGTGTAAAAGCTATGAAGGCACAAGCAGATGGCAATTCCACACTGAAAAGTAAAAAAGTAAGAAGTAAGAAGTAAGTAAGAACTTACTTCAGTAAGAAGTAAGTACTTTAAAAAAGTAAGAAGAACAAATCCAATGTTTCAAATGTGGAGTCTTCCTAACACGCCTGAAGAAGACATTTTTTAGGAAGCCTTTTAAGGTTGTTTCAGAAAAATATATTTTTGCTCCTCACCCCGATATATAGAGAATCCAAGAGAATTATCGATATATCGAATGGATATACTGTATACAGTATGTTTATTTATTTATTCATTTGCCATCCTAACATTGTAGACTTATATAAGGTCTCACAGTAGTATAACTTTTTATTTAGAAATTAATGCTACCAGATAAAAATGATTTCTTGAAAAACACGTTTAGTGTTTTCTACTTATTTTATTTGCAAATAAAACAAACAGCCTGTGCACATTCATTACCTTAGCTACACATTTTATGATATTACAGAATGAAACAAAAAGATCTCCAGTTTTTACACCACCTAACATTACTCCATACCTCAGAAACATGCCTTTAAATATCTTTTTTAAAATCCAGAGATTTTGAATTCGCTTTGAGGATATCCATTTGAAAATGGATGTTATGGATTTGCAGTAATAAATACGATGCTGGATCATGCTTGACATTGAAATCTTTCGTTTTTAAGTTGATGAAAAGTTAAAGCAGATGCAGAACAACGTAAAAGGAATAATTTTCCATATCAATTTTAATTTTTGGCAGATTACCCAAGTTACATGTTTGAATTTAAAATTTAAAAGACCTTTCCATGTTTTAGGCTTCCTTTGGTCGTGTATTACTTTATTATATTTTCAATAAATGGCAGCTCTGTTTAATCATCACTGTCTAAATGGTTTGGTCATGAGTGTCCTGTCCTGATCCTGAAGGGCTGGTATGACTGTAGGTTTTCATTCCTAGTCTGCTCTTAATTAGCTCCACCGGCTGGTCACTGCCTTACTGAAGCAATTGAACAGCTTCTCCCAGCTCTTCAGGTGCTGCTGCTGCTGCTTTAAAAAGACTCTGAAAACGTGCAGACACATCAGCCCAGCACAAACAGCACTGGACACCCCTGGGTTAGATTGAAAGGCTTAGTATCTTTCTTTTCCAACACCATGCAGTTCAATTAAACTGAATTATAAATGAAAACAAGGAATTTTACTTGGGAGCTTGGAGTGTAGTTCAGATTATCCTGATTTTTAGAAATAAATAAAGGGAATGTTTTCAGTGTGCCAGACTGCATTATACTGTACATAAACCTTGTTATTTAAAAAGATCCGTGATTTTCTGCTATACCTTTCTGTGTTGTTTTTGTTATATTGTATATAGAAAGTAATGTAATTGACCTTATAGATTTCAAAGGCTCGTCTTATGAGCAAAATAATGACACCTGCACATTATTTTATGCGGCACATTCAGTAGTATGGTAGCATGGCATTCTCACATGTGCACTTGTTCACAGCCATCATTTAACTATATAAATCCTTTTTTTCCTTTCAATGTCCCTCAAAAAATAAACACTATTCAATCTATACTTTGCAAGTAATGATAACAAGGCAAAAACAAAACCTCAGTCTGTGTCTAAAAGTTAAATAAGCGAGTGATTGCCTTTAGAAACATCCATGTTTGTCCCTAAGGATTTGGGATTAATCTGTTTCGGTGTTCCGCATTCCTAATCCATATTTTGCCGACAATTCTCCAAAGGGAGTGACCGCCTTGAACTGGCACATTGTGAAACTCGCAGCTCATCCATGTATGAAAATGGAAACAAATCTTCATGCCTACGCACAGGAAAAAAAGGTGGAAATTTATAGACATTTTTCCCCCAGTATGATAGGGCATTTCATCATATTTGCAACAGCATTTATATTTTAATCCCCTGCCATCCTCCAGGGTTACTGTTTGTCATACACATGCATAAGTAGTACAGCAGGCCAAAGAGACAGAGCTAACTGTGTAATTCACTCTTTCACGGAGCTGACTGGTAGGATGCTATGGCACATGCAGAATAAAGCAGTGTGTGCATGTGGCAGATAAAATGAAAATTGGGTTTCCTATACAGATCTTATTTTTATTATTCCATTACTCTATGGCTTTACCCTAAGTGCCATCTCTAGCCTCACCCTTGATGCTTTAATGCTCATCTCTTATGGCACATAATTCAACTTCAACATTGAGGAAACCAGAGGAATAAAACTCCATATATCACATTTGTGTTGCTTCAGGATGCTCCGTTGAAATGGTTTTAATTAAATTGCACATTCGTCGTGGTTGCGCTGCTCTCCACACATTAGATACACATAAGATATGCGAATGTTTGTTATTGTTTCATTTTTAGATTGTAATTTATATATCTTTACACAGATTGAGAAATACACAAACAGCATCTTTTACAGTGATGTTTTCATGGTAAAGCAATAAATCTGTTCAAACTTCCACGCCGAAAACACTGAAGGGCTCTTTTGTCATCTTCAAATTTAATGATTTGGGATTTTCAAATTTAATACCATATGCTCACTTTACACATACTTACCCTTTCACAAAGTAAGAACATGCTGCTGCATGTGGTTGTTTTCCAAGATTAAATCTTTGAATCAATTTGCTACTGGTAACCAAGTTCACAGTATTCCATTCAAAAATGTAGTTCCATTAACAATTCATGTTGTAGGGGACATAGACACCGAAGACACTGTCCTGAAGGGCAGGTGATTAGGTGGCGTTCCCAATACCATTCTTTAGTGGGGCCAAACAGAGATGAAAGGATTAGCATTAGTCTTAAAATACTTGAACCACATAGTCCCCAATACTTTAAGCCTGCTAATGTGCATTCAATTGTTTCGGTTTCTCACTAGCGTGCTGGGTACACTAGGGTGTACCCTGCCTTTCACCCATTGCATGCTGGGATATGCTCTGGCTCCCCTGCAACCATGTATTGGATATAGCAGTTAGAAAATGGATGGATGAATGTTTTCAATTCAATTCAATTCAATTCAACATTATTGTCATTAAACTTACACAGGTGCATAGTATAATGAAAAGTGTTTTTCATAAGTCACTCAGGTGCAGTATATAAATAGGACAGAAGATAAGACAATAGAGAGTAACACAATAGCAATAACAGTAACATGTAATAACATAACATATTTTGTCGGAAAAAAAAGGTTGGACTTAATTTTATTAACACTAGTTTCAAATTCTATTAACACCAGTTTCAAATTATACAGTACCATATTGTATGGGCAGGAATATACAGTAGGTTGTGTGATACTGTACGTCCAAATGGATCTTAGGTGCGTCTAGGCCAACAAATACAAACACGCAGCTGTGAGGTTCAAACAAACATCCGTGCCTTTCATGTCACACTGCAGGTAACTAAAAAAAACACCACAACCAACAACAAAACAAAAGCCTAAGATCTTCTCTGAGCTTCTACCCAAACGTCTTCTCAAAGTCCCTCTCTCTCACAGCTAAGCAGCTGCCTTGCTTACCAGCCTCCAAAGAAACAACAAAGTCTCTCTCAGACTCTTCAAAACAAAACTTCCGGAAGCTCAAAACTCTGAAAGCTCACAGATTCTTGACCTTCCTCCTCCCTGGTGAGTGGTGCACAAAGGGGCTTGACCATCTACCCCCCCTTCCCCAGCTAACCAACCTCTATGTTCACCGATTAACACTGAAAGCTTCTGCTTTCTGCTTTGTATAGTCACCCGGCCAATTGTCTTCCAGTAGCTGGTCAGGTGACCAAGAGCAGCAGTTCGTTCCCCCAGAGGTTTCTTGGAAATGTGGTAATGTGCTCCTGGTTTCTGTTCTCTCGGAGTGGTTTTCATAAAGTAGTTGTAATATTTATCTGTATTTTACTTTTAACATTAACAGGGTACATTAATTTAATTTGCCTGCTGAGCAATATCAAACAGATTATATGACCTGCTATATAGTCAAGTCATTCTAATGTAGGATTCTAAGCAATGTCCTTCTAAGGTCTTACCATTTCCATCCACAGAACACTACAGTACTGTAATTGGAAAATGTGCACCCCAAAACTGAGTGCTCCCAATTTATCTTAGCTGGGAGTATAAATAGTAAAGTAGCTGCACATTAATTAAAATAACAATCCACGTTGTTGTTTTTAATCATTTTAATTTAGTTTTTTACATAATTTTAAAAAATTACAATACCTGAAGCGGATAAATCATTTTCACACTTGTATTATAGCTGCTGATAGCTTGATAGCTGCTGAGAAATAATTAGTATAAATATATACTATATACTATACTATAAATATATTAGTATAAATAATTAGTATAAAGCTAATCATTATTAAGGGCCGTGAATGTTTCAGTTTTTTAATCATAAATAGTCAAGACAGTGGGAGAAGGCAGTGTTTTAAGTGTAGTTCAAATTCCATAACCAAATGACCAACAGGATTCTCTAGTTGATACCTTTAATGTTAAGAATTAACTTCCTTAACGGTGTCCTGTGAGAAAGTCTTTTGGACCCCAGATCCAGATCCAGTCACCCATGGGATGTTGGTTCAGTACTGCTCTTTTTGCCATAATGTATTAAACAGAAACAATTACCATTAGAGAAGATGTTTTATATGACATAAAACATACTCACTTTGAGTGGGGTTGAATCTTAATATATATCTGCATTTCAATTTTTGTGTTCATGATTACATCTGGTTTTGATTACTTCGCAAAATCAATATTGTCATAGAAAAACTCCACCAGTGATGCACTGGAACTTATAAATACTGTCTGCAAAGCAATGATTATTTGTCCTGAGGCAACAGCTAACCAGAAATGCTGAAGATGACAAATCAATGTATCAGAATGCAGGATTATTCATGTGCTTGGCCGACTGCACAAAAAAGTCATATATTATATGAATGTTTAATACGTGTAAATGTGACATTTCTTTTATGACAATTACCGTTTTTTTTTTTTCAGTTTTGGGGCACAGAGTCAGTCTGTTAGTGAAGTGTGCGACCTGGAGACCATGTACAACTGATCTGTTTCATCTTAATCATACAGGTTGTCTATTCTTCAATTGACAAGGGCGTTAGAATGACAGGATTCTTTCAAAAGCCATATAGAGATCCTGCCCATTTACGTATAAATGTTATTGTACTTTTAAAACCAGAGTTAGTTTAATGGAGGTTTATATGTCCTATTCCTTTAATGTAGTTTGCATCAACATGTACGATTTAGTAATATCTAATATACTGTAGCTTCATTCTTCTTTAACATTTTAAGTTAAATTAATGTTTTCTTAGTGTACGAAAAGGTAGAGGAAGGTTAATCTGACTGTGACACATTACCATAGCATCCTCTGTCAACATTATAAAGAACAGAGATTGATAATCAGATTCCTATAGTTAATTAATAACAGTAATTATTAGGCACTAATGACAATGCAGACTTTATAGGAAGACTTAATGTTTGATCAGATACACAAAAGTAGTATCTTCCCTTAAAACCTCCCCTTGAAACTGAGTCTTAAGTGTGTGGGCCAGCAACACTTTTGTTAAACTTAATCAGCGAACTGGTTATATATGTATACCTACAGTGGTGTGAAAAAGTAAGTACATCCCAGGAAAAGGTTTGTCTTTTTTTTACATTTTTGGACAAAAGGATATTTAATAGTAATTTCAACAATACTGTTAAAGGTGATCTAATTTTTAAAAATAAACTTTTGCACTCGTTTGTACTATTTAAATAAATAGAAATGCAATGTGGAAAAGGTTAGTACACCCCTACCTTTATACCTACCATTGCATCAAATGCCTAAATCAGAATCAAGTGAACCAAAATAGGTGAAAATGATTAGAACATCATTAGAGAGTAACTTGGAGGGCAGTGCATTATATAAACATCAGAAACCTGTGGTCTGGTTTGGTCTTAGCGATTGAGGTATGTGGCAACATCATGCCAAGATCAAAAGAGCTTTCTGAGGCTCTCAGAAGAATGCCTATGGGTCAGGGAAGGGTTTTAAAGCAATTTCCAAGCAATTCGTAGTTAATCACTTGGCTGTCCGAAAGATCATCTACAAATGGAGAAAATGTCAAACCACTGGCAATCTATCTAGGCGTGGTCGTCCCACCAAATTCAGACCAAGAGCTGACCGAAAGATGCTGCAGGAAGTCTCCAAGAACCCCAGGATAACATCAAGGGATTTACAGGCAAGTCTTGCCTCAGTCAATGACAAAGTGCATGAGTCAACCATCCAAAAGAGACTGCACAACTTTGCCCCACATGCGAAGTCAGGAAGGAAGAAGCCTCTGCCCTCAAAAATGACTATAGATGCATGACTGAAGTTTACTAGACAACACCTAGGTGAAGATCAGGACTATTGAAACAATGTGCTCCAGACAGATGAGACAAAGGTAAAACTGTTTGACCACAATGTAAGACGTCATGTTTGGCAAAAACCCAAAACTACCTTTGACCAAAGAACCTCATACCAACTGTAAAGCATGGTGGTTTGGGGTTGCTCTTCTGCCTCAGGGCCTGGCCAGCTTGCCTTCATAGAGTCAACCATGAATTCACATTGTACCAGAGAGAACTTGAGGAGAATGTAAGGCCATCTGTCAAAATGCTGAAGCTGAACCATAAGTGGACTTTGCAACAAGACAATGACCCAAAACACTCAAGCAAATCCATAAAAGATGGCTAAAAAAGAAGAAATGGAGGGTTATGGAATCGCCAAGTCAAAGCCCAGATCTTAACCCTATGGAAATGCTGTGGGGGGACTTGAAGCGGGCAGTACATGCAAGAAAGTCCTCAAACATCACACAGTTGACAGTTGAACGTGAAGTTCTGTAAGGAGGAGTGGGCAAAACTTTCTTCAAGTCGATGTAGGAGACCAGGCAACACCAGCTATTGAAGCCAGGCGGTGTACTTATTTTTTCCACAGCAAACAATTACATTTCTGACATTTTTTTGGGTTGAATAAATTATTGCAAAGAACAAATTTTCATTTTTATTTGTTGAATAAGATCACCTCCATATATCAATATTGTTGAAATGAAGATCAAATATCCATACATGCAAATATGTTGAAAAACACACATCTTTTCACTTACTTTTTCACAGCACTGTACATCTATAGACCTACAGTACACATCATTTTCAGTCTGTTGCCTTCCTTCTGTTCCCAGTATGAGGCTCAAAGTCCTGGGAGACAATGCTTTCTATTCTGTTGCTCCTGCACTCCCTGCCCTTATCTTTAAGCCCATGCCAGTTTTAAAGTAGCAGGCTAATCAACACTACCAAATCCCCTTTTAAACTCACTTTTAACCCCAGCTTTTAAATCTAATTAATTCACTAATTTAATTTCTGTATACCTTACCTGTTTCTACTGATTGTTTCATTGTACAATTCTCTGAAATAATTTATCATGAAGCTGCTACAGTATGTAAAATTTAGGATATCATCCTCATCTTGGCTGTTTTTGTATCTTAGCTATTTTTCAGTTCATTGGAAGACATTCTAATAATAATCAACTTTATTTTATATGACGCCTTTAAAGGTGGCTTCTTAAAGTGCTTAATTGATCTTAAAATATTAATGGCTTAATAATATTAGTACCTAGCTCAATTTTAAATGGTGAATTGTTTTACCACTCCTTCTATGTTTACAAATAATAATTATAACAATCCCTATATACATGTACTCCAAATCTCCAAATCTCAAACTTGTTTGAGTTAACAATAATTACTTATACATTCATTTTCTTTCAGTCCGTCAGGTCTTGGTTTAGTACCATCTAGGGCATTAAATACTCAGCCTGATACAGTCCCATTTGAGAGAAAGATGAGAAACAAAGCAATGATTGAGAAGGATACAATATATTCTACCAAAGTCAGATAGGATATTTCCTTAGAGATTTTCCGTGTATTTAAACAAGGTCGTATTCAGCAGAAACACAACACATTCTGCTTACGCTTGCTGGCAAGGCTAAGATGATCTCCTGACCTGCTTATGCTGCAGTTGGTCTGGTTTTGCTTTGTTTAACATTTGTCTGGCAACTGAATGTTTTATTCAGTGAGACAGGTTAACAGTGGGATTATCTGGACAATGAGTGCTGTCTGAGGCTAGAAGCAGACAGTTAAATAATCGGACAGGTTTCAGACAATACGTGCCACATCTGGCAATGTGTGACATCTGCCAAAAAGTAGACACCTAATGGGACATAAACAGCTGGGTCACTGGTGTATACCACTATCACTTTGGATTTGCTTACATTTAATTGGCATCATGGTATCAGAGTTACAAGAGGAAGTGTATTTTGTGTTGCTTTGCTTTCTGTTGTACAGCTTGGAAATCAAAAGTTCTGTGACGTGTTTTTTACCTAGTCTTACACACTAATAAAAAGCTAAAGATAACACAGCACCTTAAGACAAAAAAAAATGTTTGAAGTCATTGTTTTGTGGATGTTGAAGTGTGTCCTGTGCATCCAATTGCAAATGAAATTCAATCGTAAATTAGGCCTGTAATCGGTAATTGAAATTTATTGGAGATAAAAATTCTTGTTCTTGTTCTTGATACTGTTAGCAGCAGCATCTGCTGGGTGGAAATCATTGGTGGCCATGGTAATACATCATTCTTCATAGACAAGGGCGTTTTTTTATCGAGCACGAGATTTCCTATACAGTACATGTGACAGAATAACCATGAACCTACAGTATGTGCAACTCTATCTGCTGCCTCTGAGAAAACACATGAGAGTTTTGTTTTCACCTTTAGGAGTCACAAGAATATTTTTCCACATAGCATTTATGGATTTCTATCTGTGTTCCAGAGTAACCATGACCCTATCAGTGCTCAAAATCATGCCAATTTTACAGTTAACCAGAAGGACCTCAATAGCATTGCACCAAGATGATCACTTGTCCCCCAATAATTACATTATCTACTACAGAGTTTCTTTTACGAAATAAATACATTATGGGTTTTTTAAATTCAAGTGTATTTAGAGAACTTTTTCCCCTGACACTGTAAAATATTCATGTCATACTTTGGTTAATGTGGCATCACTAATGCAGCTGAAGCCAGATGGCATTAAACTGGACTAGGTGGCACAGCTTCACCGGGGCCTATCATGTCTGACAGTAGAAAGCAATTACGGCAGTTGTCTCTGATGCTGAAAGTTTTGCATGAGCACTGCTTCAGTAAGCCTTTCTTGAAATATAATCTACAACCGTCGTGAAAAATGAGGTCACTGCTTTGGCAAGGAATCTCCATGGCTTCCACTCTGAGCTCCTGAAGCAGAAGAAGCCTACATTTCTTTAATAGTTTTTTTTTATCATATCATTACAGAGGAACTGAATTTGAAAAGAAAGACATTAGTATTTAATGAGCATGCCTGTTTCCTTTTAATATTCATTTTGCACAGTTATCAAGGGTTAGCAGGATCCAGCTGAAGAACTTAAGAGAGCTCCTCCAGGCAAGCACTTCCTGGTGCATTATTTAAATGTACATCATTTAGGATCTGATGGTCTCAATTACTGCAGGGTTGTTTGATTCAAAACCAATTTATCAAAGCTTGTGAGTTAAAAGCATTTCTATTCACTTTGAAATAGAGTGTTTCTTTTGGTTTCCTAGTTTTTGGAGTTCACAGGAATGCAGCCTGAAGTAGTGTCTCGATTGGAACAGAATTCATCACTCTGTCCCATTAGAAGTCATCTTGAATTGGGTGGCAGTAGATCAGATCAAATAATCTCAGTGCTGTACTGCAAGTTCTTTGCCAGAAGGTGTATCCTTAGAGTGTGTTAAAAATATAACAGATGCATAGTACAATGCATATCATAGTTCTGTTCAATTTGCAGTTTTCTACGTCCACGTCCAGAGGATAAGAAAATCCAAACTTGGGAAAAGAATTGAACTTTGATTTAGGAGGTGAATGTCTGATAAATTGATGTTTCATTTAGGGGTTTTCCAAGGAAGAGATAGACAATGTGCTTGAGGTTCAAAATAATTCTACTTAAGGAAAGAAGACGTTATTTATAGATCGTCCCCTTTCCCTACAGTCAGTCAAGAAAGATAAAGGTAATATCCATCGACTGGAAAATTAAAAATACAGCACCCATCCAATAAAAAAGGGTGACAAAACCAACCCAAATAATTATTGTACGAATGTAAGGTTAGGTAAACAACAACTGGAACTAAAGGGTCATCCTTACATCAACAGCATTCTATACTGTAAGACAAAAGGTACAGTAAGTCTCACTTGGCTTTCTTGCTAGAGTTATTTGAATAAGCTGGAGTGATAATGGATCCATACAAAACATATGACATGGTATATTTAGATTTTCAGAAGTATTTTGTAATACCTGTAAAAGTTCCTGCTTTTGCAAATGTTAACATGACGTGATTTCAAAGTGTCCAGAAGAAATTCTTGCTTCCTGTTATTTGAGTCCAAATGAAAATGAGTATTATTAGTACATGAAATGAGCCAGTAAGTGATGGTAATTCCAGAACGTCTTGGAAGACCAAGCATGTATATTATATTTTTTCAGAATGAGTTAAACTAAGGCAAGAAAAGCATTTTGTTCTACACAATTGGTAACAGATTATTTACCTTTGAGAAGAACACAGCAGAACTATTACTTATAAAACAAGGACAGCAAAAGGTCCTCCTTGCAATAGTTTTGATTTAGCCATGTGTGAAACTCATTATTCTCCTCCGAAAAAACATTTGTAATGAGACTCAGTGCATTCATGTACTGCAAGAAGCTGAAAGGTTGAGTTTCTTTAATGGTAAAATCTAATTAAATCTCTAATTCTAAGGTGGCAGAAGGAGGTTTAAAATGGGAATAAGTTAATTTGTCATTTGTAGTAGTTATAACATTTATTTTTTACAGTGCATTTTATATGACATCGCCTTAAGGCAATTACATCAAAACAATAGACAATGACAGTCTACTTTTGCTACATATTACTTTAAGATATCTTGTCTGTCATGAATAGTAGTAAAGTTCTACATGTACGGCTGCCATGTTATTATGTTCTCAATACTAAAATGTAGTGTTCCATTTGAAGTAAATACTGAACAGTGTTTCACATTGTGACTTTCATTTTGCCCTGATGTCTGTGCCCGACAGTTCCCTCTCTAACCTCACTTTAACAGAAGTCCCCCTCCACAGCACATGTATTATTGGATTATTCAACCACTAATTTGTTTTAAAAATTTAGTAAGCGAGTCATTTTCTCATTATTAATAAGAATTAGTTTTGAGAAGTCACCAGTAGCAGTAATAGATGCTGTATTTGTGCCTTACTCTGAAAAAGTACATAAAACTTCAAATTGCTGCACATTATGTTTTTGTGCATTATTTTTAGTACTCTCTGTAATGATGCAGAGCAGCATACAAATACACAGGAACACTTCTTTGCTTCTTTGAACGTGAATCTGTTTTACATATGAAATCAATCCATACCTCTGTAAAATCTTAAGGAACTGAGAAAAGTATTGATAATCTGTTTTTATTTATTACCAAATATGTCACAAATACTATTAATTTAAAATAGGGAAAAATAACATAGCCCATTTAGACACAAAAGATAAAATGTCTGAGAAATTAGATTGGGGCTTTTCTTTTAAAAACAGATTGAATTATGGATCAATATAAACAGTACTTTAGGCCATCATGATATTCAAAGTGCAGAACAGCAGATTGAGTAAAACTTCTTGTTAGAAACACGGGAAATTTAAACAAAATCTAATTTGTGTAACAAATGATCAAATTCTATTTTCATCTTTCATGCCCATTAAAGAGTAAGATGATGAGGTATTTTCCACACCACTGTATAATAAACAGTGCATGTTGATTACAATTGTGAACAGATTTTGTTCCCTTTGATGTACTCTACATTCCACTAAGACAACAGTCCTGATGAAGAGATACTCAAAAGCAGCATTTCTCTTCCTGCGTTTTTTTTTTAACGGACAATATTAAATGATGGAGCATTCAATAGGCTAATAAAAGTTGAGTCATCAACATAGTAAATTAAGCCATTTTTTGGTCTAGCAGAAAATGTGCTCTGAAGAGTTTCCTACTAGTTTTGCTGGTTTGGGGCCGGCAATGAATCAAAATTTCAATCATTCTGCCAATAGCAATTGGCAAATTGTTCACTTGCTGCCTGCATTCTGTTCTCAGCATTATACGTTTATCCACCAGGAAACTACAAGGTTTTTAGTTATTATATTATGAATAACAAAATATAAATGTTTTCATATTTTAATAATTTCAATACCTCTTCCTGCACTTGTAAAAGCCATTTGTTCTATACTGTAGACAACTGTGTTTTCTGGCAACACAATCTCTTCATATTGTATATCTGGTTGTATAGCTGTTTCCAAGAAAAGAGTGTGCCCTGTTAAAACACTATACAATTCTGTGGAAGGCATAGTGGGTAAATATTCCCACTAACGCATAGAAAATTAATCAAAAAGTTACGTGAATTGTCACAAAGTTAGTTGTTCTATTTAAACAACAGTGCTGTATGGTGAAAGTTGTGCTCTGTGGCTCAGTGATATTTTATACCCAACAATGTGGAACCACAGGGAATCTATCCCCAAGGTGCACTAGCTTAACTGGTGTCCACCTCAGGGCAAAAGGTGCCTTGTTAAGGCAAATGTTGTCCCATCCTGGTCCTGGAGGGCCAGTGTGTCTGTGGGTTTTAATTTCATCTCAGCTCTTAATGAGCTAAACCAGCTGGGTATTGGTTTAATTGGACCAATTTAATAGCTTCTCCAGCTCTTCAGGTGATGCTGCTTTAAAGATACCTTGAAACCCTGCAACTACACTGGCTCTCCAGGACCAGGATTGGGCATTATTGTGCTACTGTACAGTATATAATCTCAAGCCCATTTTATTCTCTGTTCTGCAGTGGGCCACGTGACCATGTTTGTCATGGTCCCATTTACGTTAACCAAATTGTATTGCTCTACTAGTGTGGTTTTAATAATACAGTAATTGGCAATTATTACTGTTATAGGTTCCTTATACATTTACTGAAAATAATGGCTGAATGTAGTTTCTTTAAATTGGTTTCAATTGCAGAAATGATGCACCAAGATACATGTGTCACATGGTAAAGAATTTACTGATGTACTCACCATTTTTTTTCTGCAAAGTGTGTACCAGGAACACTAAAACAAACTCAGTGGTGATTATTTTATTTCATCACAGGAGAACGGTATCTCTTTATAACAACATGTTCATGAAAACCATCTTATTAAAAAAACAAATCATGGTGTTTTAAATAAAAATATATGCAATCCACTCCCATTATGCTCTACTCTCTATATTTGGCCTAAAACTTATTCTCATATGATTTCATAATCTGCTCTTTTCTGTCATTATCACTGAGCTACAGTTGTCAGCTAATGAATAATTTCTCTGCTGTAAAGTCTAATTATGAAGTGTTTTTCAGAACAATAGCTATTAAGGCTTAAACAGCAGGAAAGCATATCATGTCGACTGTACTCAATCACTTTCAACAAGCTGTTTTCACACCAGGAAACTGCTCTCTACAAACTCAGCTCTTTAAATTCCAAACAACAGTTGATGGTGTTCATGATTTTTGTTCTAGTAAGTAAGCTGGCTGATTACAAAGATCCAGTCAATAACTGGTGAATAATTCAGAGAATAATTGGTATGGCTTTGATGAAATAAAGAATATAATTGTGCTCCACTGCTGGATCCTGTCTTGTCCATTTACTAAAACAGCACACTATGTGTTTGGCACTATATTTGTCATGATGAGATGTTTGAGGTTGTTTTGGTTTAGTTCTTCTTTCTCTGAACAGCTGGTTCAATGTGAAAACCTACATTTCCTCAGTAAAAAATATATTTCCAAATATTCTGTTCCTCTCCTGTAAAGATTATAGTCAAGACTGTTTCACTTACTGTTTAAGCCTGAGTTTTTAAAAATTAGCTGACGGATCAAATTGGCAATTGGCAGTGTGCCCCTGGGATGCTGGGCACACCAGGCCAGGGCTTAAGGTTAGTTGATTAGGGATCCAGCAAACAGCTAATCCTTTGACTTGGCAGCCTCTGGCTTGCAGTGCTGTCATTGAGAGTTGCCAGTGGTATCAAATGTCAAATGCCTCCACATGTTGCAATGTTGGAGGAGCACGTTTATGTGTCTCATTCTCTCCCTCCCGAACACATACAGGAGCCACTGCTAGAAAGTCCAAAAACAGTTGTTTATTCCCAATTCTGTGTCGGTAAGAAAATAAATACATGAGATTAATATCCCATGACATAAAATAAAAAGGAAGATTGAAAAAACAAACTTCCTCAGCTATGTAGACTTCTTCAGGTGTAAGTGACACTTTATTCCTACCCCCCAAAAAATCCAGATTACACAGACATTTTTCAATTGAGAGAGGTTTACTGAGTTTGTGTTTGGATTCATACGAATCTCCAGAAATAGGGTGAAATGATGCAAAAGCAATACGCAATTAAATAGCAAAATCAGATGTGTGGATGTCAAGTTTGCAACAACAAGCTGGAATTTAAATAGACCCTTCATAATGTGTGAATTTACATGGGTGAGAAAGCCTTGGGAGTGTGTGTTAAATTAAACCTTTCTCTGTCTAGCGTTATGCTTTGCTTAGAACTTGTTTTCTCAGTGATTAATACTATTTTCTGAGGCATTCAAGTTTTATTTGTAATTTTACTATACTATGTCTGTTTTAAAGGACATAAAATGTATTTATAGTTTTCAGTCAAAATTGAAACATGAACACACTGAGTGCTTTCAAATAAAATAGTTATTGTATTTATAAAATTGGAATAAGTACTTGTATTGTACAAAGTGCTGTTTGAAACATTGTTAAGAGTGAGGTTTTCATATGCTGATATGAAGTTAGTCTTAAAAATAGAATATTACTGTGAGTTCCAAGAGTAGATGAACAATTAAAGCAGTACGAGACAGTAGCGTATTTTCATTTAAAATCTTTTAGAGACCTTCAGTTTAGTATTAATTTATGATGAGTTCAGTTATGAACTTGTCCAAATATTTGACTAAATGTGTTGTGCGTTGTAAATTCAGTTTTGTTTTATTTCTTAATATCCCAACTCTCATAATGAATAGGAAGCTTTCTTTGTTCACGCATGCCTTACAAAAAGAGAGGATTATGAGTTTAATTATATAAAACAATCAAGAAATAGTTTTGTGTTTACACTATTGAAAAACAAAAACACTTTATATCAGAACAGTTTAGATTGCTTTTTGGAGCATAATACGTACAGTGGAGAATATGAACATAAACATATGTGCTCAGTTTCCTCTTAAGGACCATGGACAGTTCTAAATAAAGAGAAAGGCAGGGTGATTTGAATTAGGCTCCAAGAATGAAATGTATGTTTTCTATTTGTTTGTATTTCTTATGCATAATAAGTTGCGGCTCATAAGTACTCCATCTAAAACGTAGGAGGCAAAATCTTCCTTTATTATGTTTCAAGAGGAAAAGGCAAGGTATTTAATTAGAATTCAGCCGTAGATTAATAACAAAGAGATATGTCACTTGAGCACTATATGAAATTTTATGTTATATTCTATATTTTGCACAAGCAGTCAAATTACACATTTCTAGGCACTTAAGTATTTTTTAAGGGATCAAAATTACAGCTATTCAGTTCTAACTGAAACTGTAGGAAGATATATTTATTTATATATTTACATAAAGCTAAGAAGGGTGTACGATCTGTAGATTTCATAAACACTTAACTATTAAGGTTGCTTGTCCCACTATGTACTGGGGCTGCTTAGCAGAATGACTCTGGAATCCTTTAAGATGAAAGGTTCACTACAAATGCAATAAATTATTTGTTTAATCTCTGTAAAATGTGATTTGGTACACATACTGTACTGTACAATATACTGTATGTATAATGCTAAAGGAAAAAAAAGATTAAAATATAGAATTACTAAATTTTTAATTATTTTTAACCTGAGAAAGCAATTAAAAAAAGTAGATTATTTAAGAATTTAAAGTTTTGTGCACCACCAAAGTTGTGTAATATTGTATGGCTATGAAACATAAGCAGTGATATTGTGGACACGTAGCAAAGGACATACTGTTCCAAGCAAGAACATGTGACTGGCACTCGAGGCATCCACACGTACACACAGATACTGTACACATACACAAACGCAAACAATTCACTGTCTAAACAAATGCCATAAAACTGGTGATAAATGAAAGCAAACTTTACCTAGAGTAGTGTGGAAACCCAAAGATAGCTTTGCTTGCTCTGTGGGGCGCACACAGAGTAAAGTAAGGTTGTTCAGGTATGGTCAAAACTAAACATTAACTGAAACCAAACACCTGTTTCCTTTGTTCTATACGTGAAATGAAGCACCACTTTAGTCATATACATTAAGTTAACTCACGTGTTTCTAATAAATGCTTCTGGTTGTTTTCTCACCTGCAAAGTGGTTTCTCCCGCAACCTGTAGGACCCAAAACATCTCAACAGGGGCTGGCTTAGTAGTGCCTGTTCCAGGGCCTCGCATGCGTGGATCGATATGTAAGAAGATACCATTATGCCCCAAACCAGCAAAACTAGTAGGAAAAATATTTATGTACATAAAAAGGATTAAAGGCATTTTATTTCTGTTAATAATGTATTGATTGAGAAATTTTGTATTTATTGTGGTAAAGTTGATGGCAGAATTCTGATCATTATTTTGTATAATTCTTTTTTGCTTTGTAGTGGAGTCTTCTTGAGGGAGGAGTTTTACCTAGAAAAGGAGCTCCTCCAGACAGGAGATAGGAGGGAGTTTGAAGTACTGTTGAGTAGGAGGTGCCTACAGCAATCTATGTTTTTGGTTGTTAAAGCAGTTAATGTATATATTCTTGTACCTATAGTTTTGTGGGGGGGTTAATTTGTATTTTTCTTTTTTTTATTTTGGGTGTGGATTTTAGGAACACAGTTCCTCACACTGAACACCTTTGCACTTCTATGCAGTTGTGGCTACGCCATCATCATTGCCGCATCCCATCTTTGCTCCTAAACTTTTGAACCAGGAGACTGTGACAGAAGGTAATAGTGATCATCTCAAATGTAGCTGCATTGCTGGCAGTCAAAACATCCAGTCCAAGATGACTACTTTCTGCCTGTAAGAGACCTCTTGGACTGTGCAAAGGAAATGCCATGAAACAATAGGCTTGTAATTTACAAGTCCCGGCTATGGCAGAGATTGCAATTGGTGGTGCTCCCCTTTCCTCATGTACAGTACTACTGTACATGTTGTGTTTTGGCTCATTAAAAACAAAATACTTTTAAAAACAGAAAAAAATGCTTTATCTAAAAAAACAGTTTAAAAAACTGTGTTAAATATTGTAGTTTTAGATATTAATGTTAAATGAACAAAATACTTTTATTAACTAAATCATAACACTATGATGATTCATTACTTAGGTAAATAAGAGCCACTATTCAACCAGAATATAATGATGCTTCTCATTATAATTATGATTATGCATGTAGGGCTCTACAATCTAAGCATTGTGAGTTTTAATCTGGGTAAGTCATTAGCTGTGACCGTGATTCCACAGAGGACATTGCAGAGAACCAGCTGAGTGCTGTCTGAGTTGATTAGGCCAGGGATTCTTCTGCATTCCTTCAGATAGTGACCTCCTGTTAATTTCTGGGTGTTATCATTGAGAGCAAAATCAGTCTTCCATTCAATGTCTGCACTGCGAACTTTCAGAGTGAAAAGAGGCAGTGCAAATTTCTGAGCGCTTGTACGTATGTTAACATCAATCCTCCCATGTTCCAGTTTTCTGTGCATGAGAACATCCAGATGGACTGAACAGCCTGCTCTTATTTATAAGTTTTCATATGCTGATATGCAAGTTCAGAGATCCAAAATGATTAACATTTAGGGATACACAAGGTTGCGTACGCCCTTGTACCAAATAGCACATTTAAAAAATATGTAATGGAATGTCAGCATTTTTGAACATCTCATGGTCTTGTTTAGATCGCTTAGAAACAATAACCAGAGAAAAAAAGGTGAAAACATAGAACATGAAGAAAGTCATGTAAAAGTCTGATGCACCAGAAAAATAAAAGAAAGAAGAGAGATGTTTTGTCTTGTAGATGCTTCTTTTGATTGAGCTGGAGCTAGATGAGATCAACACTTGGTATTGTAATAAATAGAGAAGCAATTATTCACAGTGTTAAACACAATGAAAATGCAGCAGAGAAAGTGATTACAGTTCAACCCTTCTCCTTAGTCTCGACACAAAAAGAGGTACAGTATGTCTTGGCTCATGGCTACCAATCATGTAACCACCCAAGTGTAGGAATTCTCCTCCAATCTATGCATCTTCAAACCATTTATTTTCTAACACATCACAGGCAACACAGCCTCATGCAGGACATGCAGTGCTGGTTGCAGAAGCACGTCCTTCACTGACAGGGAAGAAATCCAAACTGTCTCAGGGACAGACATTTATTTTACAAAGTGCACTATGGGGGTGATGTGAGGTTAGATGCAAAGCAAAGTTCAGCCACAGCTTTTCCATATTCCAGCTGAAATAGCTGCAAAATTGGCAAAAATAGGGATCTTAGACTAGAGATGATAAAAAATGGTGTTAATGTGGCTTTCTATGCCTGCTAACAAATGATCACGCTGTCAGCACTAAAATATGCTAATTCCATTGAAATGTATATACAGATACATGAAAAATAAATGGCTCAGATCTGGAAGAATAAGAAATGCAGACATGAAAATGAGAAGTCAGATGCAAACTCTCAAAATAATTTACACCTCCTCTACCAACAAGGTGACTATTGAGAACTAGTAATGAAGAGCTGTGTAAAAGCATACACCTTCACAGATCTGTCATTCGCCTCAGAATGACAGCTATTGTACTCTACATTTTATTATTTTACACACACGGGTTTTATTTTGAATAACATCTTACTGACCTGCCATAAGACACAGGCATAGCATACACTGAAACCATCATCATATTATTTTTATCTGAGCTGTAAAATGGTTTTGGGTTCCATATCATATATTGAACAAAATGAGGGTAATACTTTAGTAAATTATATACTTTGTAATATAGCAGCCATATCACCCTGAAACTCAGAACTGACAACCCACTGAAGCTAAGCAGGTGTGAGCCTGGCCAGTACCTGGATGGGAGACCTCCTGGTAAACTAAAGTTGCTGCTGGAAATGGTGTTAGTGGGGCCAGCAGGGGGCGCTCACCCCACAGTGTGTGTGGGTCCTAATGATTGGGACTCTGTAAAAAGGTGCTGTCCTTTGCATGAGACATAAAACAAAGGTCCTGACTCTGTACTCATTAAAAATTACAGGTTGTTTCTTGAAAAGAGTTGGGGTGTTTCCTGGGCATCCTGGCCAATTTTCACCCTAGCGTTTTCCAATCCTGCCCTCCTAATAATCCCCATCTATGAATTGGCTTCATCACTCTGCTCTCCTCCCCACTGAGAGTTGATGTGTGGTGGGAGTACTGCCACACTATGGCTGCTGTGGCATCATCCAGCTGGGGCTGCGCATCGGTGGTGGAGGGGATGCCCATTACCTGTAAAGCACTTCGAGTAGAGTGTCCAGAAAAGCACTCTGTAAGTGTAAGCAATTATAATTATTAGTTGTGACACCCCAGACATCCTGACATCATCCACTGTATATCTTACAGTATTGGTGAATTATATTGTCTTTATTCCCATAGAGAGGAATGTGTCATTTCCTCAATCAACTTTTTTTTTTATTAACAATAAGAATTCTCAACCTAAACTCAGTTTTTAATGGCTCAATAAGCTGGTATGTCCATCCATTTTTTAACCACTTTATCCAACCCTGGTTTGACGGGGAGTCGGAGTCTCTCCTTGCCAGCAGGGGGCACAAGGTAGGAAACAGCCTGGATGGAACAGTCCATCGCAAAACACACACATTCACAGCAGAGCCACTTTCCCCAGAAGCCAATTAACCTAGCAGTATGTAGGCGGACTTATATTATATTTTTATAATATATAATAATATTTTATATAAAATTATTATATATATATATAATATATATGATAAAATATAGGACTATATTTTTTCCTATCCATGAGTAAATGCAAGCCCTTGTCAGATATACTGTACTGAGTATTGCAGGTGTTTTGTTAAAATTGCTGAGTGGGGTTTAAATGATTTTTTTTGTACCCCTCAGGAATCAAATGCTATGGATTATAATAAATTGAGAAAGGCACACATTACTGTGCATAGAGCAATATAGAAGAGAGAACATTCCTAATTAGTGCCTGTATATTGTATTTGTGCATGTTCAATATGACTATAAAGTCTTCCTTTTTCACCTCAATATAAGATTGCATGAGAAGAGATGTGAGTGCTCTTACAACATGGATTGTTCCACACAATATAGAGCACCTCATTTATGTCTAACATAAACAATATTTTGGTAATTATATTCTTTTTTTTTATTCCCTAAGCGTGATTCTATAAATTCTCTTCCACTGGAACTAATAAGGCAATATTCAGGTGGAGGCAATGGTGTAAGGAAGTGAAGGAACAGGTGGCAGAGTCTTAGGAGAGATCCCATTAAGGAGGATGATTGGTCTCAGAATTAATGTATTAAAGTTTTGTATGCCCTTTGTAAAGGATACCAAACTTCTCAAAGGAAGCACAGCAGGTTTTGCTTTAACATTTGCCCTACTCTCTGCAAGGAAGGTGTTTAATATGCAATGCAATTATGGGCCAAGGAGGTTACTGAAAAATAGAACTTGCAAAAATTGGTGTTAATAGAAAAGTGACATAGAAACCTTAAAAGGGATTTTTTTAAATGGCGCTTGATATGACAGAAACATTCGGACAAGCAAACCCTACACCAGTATTAATTATTGAAAGGGCTGCACAATCTTAATAAGGCACTGCAATAAAAACAACATACACAATACAGCTTTAATCGATATGTTCATTGTTTTTACTGAGCTTTAATTCTGTGATTTTGATGCAGTATCTCCTTTACATGCAAGGCTATGAAAATATATAATTTATTTTTTGGAACAAGCTACATTTGGACTGTGCTTAGTTTATCTAAAGATTTAGCAGTGGAATGTGTGCCCTAATTCTGATCCGTCTTCCCTGAGATGCAAAGCTTATCTGTAAAGTGTCAACATCTTGCCAGTTAGCAAATTTCTAGCTGGAATCTAAAGAGTAAAATCTTCGGCTCTTATCAAGAGATTTCAGTTGACACAGATGCTTAAGCTCCGTGGGTCTAAAGTCTAATTGAATTTTGATTGCCTTCAAGTTCATAATATTAGGATTAGTAATGGATGAAACATTACAGACACTCACACCTATGGTGAGTTTCATTGATTTGAACTAGCCTGGTTTCACCTACGTTTTTTCATAATAAAAAAAGAAAAGATTCACAGTTCATTCAAACTGGAGAGGTTAAGGGAGAGCTGTCAAACAGCTGTTGCAGTTAGTATATAAATGTTCCATGAATTTCTGGTGTTAATTACTCAAAGAAATGTACATTCAAATATACTGTATTATCAAGCATTTAATCAAATGTGAAAATGTATGCCTGAATATCTTTTAGGTAGTATAAGGCATTGGTATATTGAACTTTATCTCAAGCAGTACTTTTAACCTTTCTTCATGAGAAAATAATATATAATATACAGAATATAGAAAAGATTTTAGGTACTTTCTGCTAATATGATATCACTGAGTTGTTAATCTTTCATAACCATTGTAAATTTAATTTATTTCAGTAGAATGACTTTTCAAGTGATACATGCCCATGCAATTGTGAAATGTTGCTAAGGTTTACGAACAAGCAGTCTGAGTTATCATTCAACAGTTATTATAGTAAAGTTTTAAATCAAAGCCGTTGGGTATAAAAATTGGTCTTGTAGTTCTGCACTTAGTAAGATTCAATTTAACATTAACAGTGACAGTTCTATTCTGTGTGCAATAAAAATCCATGATGGGGAAAAATTCTCCTGTGTAAAAAGTTATGCTCTTAAATGGTAAGTGCCCGTGACGTTTTTCTCAGAAACAAATAAAAATGCTTATGGAAGAGGAAGATGTTCTCTTTTAATCTGATTGGCTAACCTCAGGTTAGTGTGTTACTGTGTGACTCGACTGTCTTGATTCTGGCAATGAACTGAATATCTACAGATAATGTTCTAATTCTAATTGGCCTTGCCTACTGTATATGCAATCTATTTAAAAGGTATGTTTGAATCCTAAGTTACATGTGAATTTTGTTTTGAAATTAATTATTTTTAGTTCAAATACATATCTTCATTTATTAGAAGTTTCAAAATGATTATATTAATTGTAAGGTGATTCATTGGTTGGAAAATATTTGGCATATAACTACAAACCTACAAACATTTGTCACTACTAATGTCCAAATCAAAATTTAATATTAACAATTGTTAACATGAATGCCAAAAACATTAAGCATTTTTACTATAAGGCTTTACAGAAAAAAAAACGAAAGAGATAAACTAACAGGGATATCTTGGTTTGACATATTTTAATATAAAAAATTTAAGAGACTTGAAAGCCAAAAAGAAAAAAAAATTGAATAAAAGAAAACTACAAAAATATGGAGTTCCTCAAAGACAACAAAGGCAGTGCAAGATCAATTTAACTTTGCATGTGTGGAAAATTCTAAGATCTTTACGATGTCTCAATCAGTGGGATAACAATGAACTGTTCAAAGATTACTCTTCAAGGATGGAGGTCAAAGAGATGAGTGGAGATTAAAGAGTTCTAAAAAAAGCTTTCACTAAAGATCCTGATGTCACTATAAATCCAACGAATTATGTGTGGTTTATTGAGAAAGTATACCTTGTTTTTCTCCGCAATGGTAGAAGCCTCATTGCCTCATTTTTTCTGATTTAAAATGAGGTTTTCTGCCATCATAGATCTGTTATTGTGACAGAGGGATTTTCTTGTTTTGCGTGAACTTTAAGTGATTAATAAAACAACCTATGCTAGGCTTTTATTGCCATCCAAAATACCATTTTCTCAAGTGTCATCTTTCCAGTGGGAACAATTTAAAGATGTTTTTCCTCTCCATTTTTATTTGCTTTGGTTTCTGCTAAGGTTAGGACTTGTTCTCAATACTTTTTTTATTTTCTGACATAAACTCCACAAAAAATTATGACTAAATCTACAGTATGCCATCTTATACAAAAATGTTTAATGACCATAGAAATGTGAATATTGTTTCCATACAGCTGCAGAGTGCTTTGTCATATTCTAAATGTGTGACTTCCGCAAGTCATATCAAAGATATGACTTCTGAACATTCTCAAGCTACATGTACAACATCTAAACTGCACCACCTCTTGACTGTAATAATGGACCACAGGATATTACACACACATTTTATTGGTTACTTTTTAACAGATTTTCTTATCACGACATCCGTAGCTGAAATACAGGATTGTAACTTTATATAAGACGACTGGCTTTATGAAGCACATAAGCCACAGTGGAAGGCAGTTGATTTTGTGACTTAACCACCTGTACAGTAGGTCTCTTATAGCTCTGACAACATCAATATTTTTTTTCATCAGACTTATTCTATGATGTATTAAAATGTTTGGTGAAGAATCAATTAGAAGAGCATTTATAAAGACATTAGTTGCAATTGATTAGGCTTCCATCCTGTAATATCTGAGAGCAAGTGTTGATAAATTAACATTATAGCCTGAGGACTGCATTGATAAAGACTCGACAGGATTGATATGTGTTTTATCAGCTTACTGCTAAAGTCAAACATTCATTTAATCCCACTTGTTTTATCGGAGCCCTTCAATGGGTAATTTTAGCATACAGGGTTATGGCTGTACTTAATAATGACAAATTTTACAAATGTGCACAAGGTTTCATTTCCACGTGCTATACAATCAATCGATAAGGGTTGTAGAGTTCCAGCCCAATCAATCTCGACTTTGTGTGTAACTTAAATTAAAGTTTCAGTTCCAATTTGGGGAGGCAAAATGCTGACCAGGAGAAAACGCAGTTTGTCACTTTTGCCTCTTGCCACATCGAAAGAGAAATGCTTTCGATTTATTGCACAGAGCAATTTACTGGAGCAAGGGCTGAGAGAGATATCAGTGGGCTGGAAAAAGCTTTTAACTACTAAATGATTGAGCCAAACTTAAAAATTCAATGAAATAAAACAATGCCAGATCTACTTTGAAATTTCCTTTTACAGTAATTAGGTGTCGGGTGAACCAAAGGCAGAGGTTCATAAATCCAGTGAGATTAAAGTGTCATTGAAACATATGTGTGTAGGGCTTTCACCCTATAAATGTGTGCAGGGCTGTTAACCTCACGTATGAAGAAAGAAATGATGGTGTCATTTGAGACAGCTCGGTAGGACACCATATGATTGTTTTTATTCTATTCCTGTGATCATTTACTCAAAGATGTCAAGAATGAATCTATGTTTTTCAAAGGGGGAAAATTTGTCTTGAAATTTGCACTGTAGTGTTTAGTTATCCTGTATTCTGTACTGTAGTTGTATTGTTCTTTAAACCTACTGCTGTGTATTGAATACGGAATTTACTTTTCCATAATCTGGCATTTCCAGTTAGTAGACTCATATGCCCTGAGATACCAATAGTGTAACCAAGTGAAAACAGTAAAGATTATAGGAATGATTCATCTGCGTGTTTTTCATGATACTGGAAAAATAAATAAAACATCTATCAGGCATAAATGTATATGAGATTCCTGTGTTTATTTTGCTAGCCTTCTCTTCAGGTCTTTTATGTACAATTATGTCTTACTGCTTTTCTGTCAAAAGTCTGTCAAGATGGCTGTGAAGAACAATCTGCATTTCTTTCTAAATTAAATTTTACTTTGAACAATTTGAAATAAATTGAATCTCAATCATAAAACCCTGAGGGCTTGAAAAATGAAGTTGAGTATAAAAAGATGAAGAGTGAAAGCACAGGAAAGTAAAATACACTCGTACTCTCAAAGATACACACTCTCAGGACTCTTATGCTATCACTGTCAATAGGTTAAGTGGATTACAGCCTTTTCAGAAAACATCGCACCTCTGTTAGAATACATAATATTCTACTATTTACTTACACTATTGCCTTAAAGTAGGGAATAACATCAAACACCCACATGAAATATTGTATTTATGCTTAAGTAATCTTACAGTAGTTAACATTTTCCACCATCATCTGGCTACACAGGCGCATTCGTGACTTAAGGAGTGAAAAGTGCCAACAAATTTCTTACTTGGCATGTGTTTGTATGCAAAGAATGCATCAGTAATAATTTGTTCTAATTTACACAGCATGTTCAAGGCTGTTAAAGGAGTCAACATGGACTCGTTGACTGTCAGCTTTCCTACAGCTCTCTTTACTGGCTTTTTCAATGCAGAGCAGGTGCCAGAAAGGTTGAGTGTATCTATCCATTATTAAATTGTTCCGCAAGATCAGTCATGGACCTTGATTATACCTTTTGGGAACCGCATGAAGGAACAATTTCAGGGGGATGTTGCTCAGTTTAACCATGACCATCATCAACATCAACATCAATTCAGATTCCCAATAGATGCCAGCTGACAATCTGCAAAAGTAATAAAATGCTATCCACATTGCATGAAATGATAGGTCAGATGCTTTGGATGTTAACAGTTAATTTGCTGTAAGCTTCTTTTTAACCCATTAGGCTACTTGTCACCTAGATAAAAGCTTCCTAACAGAATATTTACATAATTAAATTCTTCTATCCTGCTTGGTTGTTGTAACAGTACACTTTGTCTACATGTCTGGCAATGTGCAGAAATTTCACATACAAGGTAGTACAGATTCAGGTGTTTGACCCCTTCTGTGCTCAAGTGTGTTTTAGGCAGGGGCCTTGTTTACTCCCACATATCACCCTCCAAAGACATGCTGGTCTCCTTTGTTAGTTTAGATCAATTTAATTTGTTTCGCCAAAATCTTGGGTATTCAAACATGAAAGCTGTTTAACATCTTACGTGGTGTCCCTGTTAAGAAACAATCTCACACAAAAAATGACCTATTTTATAGTATTTTTTTCTGTATACATCATACGGGAGTAAATACTTTTGTATCTTATATTGCACAAATCAGCCTGTCAGGGTATGTCTTTTTCCATAAGGTTAATCCCATGTTTCAACTTTTAAAAGTTGTTTTACTGCCAGATCTAGATGCTATTTCTAAGGGCAATTTAGAATAGCAAATTGTTATTGATTAATCAAGCCCCTTAGAGAAGCTTTTAGCCACAAGACTATATATCTATTAATAAGAGGCATGTTCACAATCTCTCCTTAGGGAAGTATGGTTTTCTTCATTAAGCCAATGTTAAAAAATATTAGTGGAGTTTGGGCTATTAAAATGTTAATATACTGCTTTGTAACATATCGATCTGCAACAAGCGGAAAGTTATTATTTCTTCTGTTTAAAACAATGCATATCTGTTGTCTTTAAGTAATTTGTGGATAAGATTCTAAAAATATGGAGGGAAAAACCCTGAGAATGAGATCAAATGAATGTTTTATTCTTTACAGATATATTTCAATTTTTTTTGCTTCAAAACATGCTTTACAGTACTAATTTTGATCTGATCTGTCAGTACCCAGAATCAGAAAATCTAAATATTATTTTTACATTTTATACATTTTTAGTGTACTTATAGTAATAGTAACATTTAATTCAAATACCATTTAATCAAATATAAATTTTATACAATATAATACAATTTCTTTAAAAAAGATTAAACATGTACAGCTTCTTACATAGGCCCATAGATTTGCTGTGAACTGTTCCTTCCTCTGATAATCCATTTCTAATACACGAAACGGTAAAAAAACAAATCAGAAGTCTTTATTTAGTACGAAATTTATAATAGCAAGGGAACATAAAGTAGTAGTTATTACATCTACAAATCTTTCATGTTTTTGGTTAAACTTTGTTGAGAAATAAGGATCTATAGAGCACTTAGAAATATGCATTACACTATCATGCTACACATTATGTTAAGCAATTGAGATTTTTATGAAAACGCTCTCTTCTGTCAATGGAAGTAACACTGTTAAAGAAAGAAAAAAAATGTCAAGTTGTACATTATGTGCTTTACACTGCTCTGTCTCTGCAGTTTTCTTTATAAGGGATGTCTTTTCTCTTAGAGAGATTTGTACCACAAAAATCACTGCTGCTGATATAAGATTGTGACATCAACAGATCAATCCCATTGTTGATATATTATTGGGATGTATTTACTGAGTTATGGATCATTTTAATAAAGCTGCATTCCAGAATGCAGAACTTAGTATAAGTTACAGTGGAATAAGTGTGGAGCTGGATGCTTTAGTTTTTCTCTTTGGTTTGTGACCATAAAGACTTTAGTTTATTTCAGCTTATTTCTTTTTTAAGGTCTATTGGGATTTCTTTCAGATCCCCTACAGTAAAGAACAGTCTTGAGTGACAGATTTCTAGAAGTTATCTATTACTGAGGAACAAGGAATGTGTTTATATTAATGAGAGACTGTGAGGTAAAAAAATATTTTCTAAGTCATTTTTTTAAAGAGGACTGCATGAAAGAAAAACTTAAAATCCTTAGATACCAGTAGATGCACATGGGAATGTCAGATCAAAAGATGCAATTAAATCAGGCAGAAAACTAATAATCACCAAATAAGCAGGCAATGGCAAAATGTATGTACAATGTATATATACACACACATACAGTGTAGGAAAAAAATATTATTTTATTCAGTTAAAAGGCATTGCTGTTTACCTAACAGATCTTTTTTTATCTATTTCTTTGAAAATTTCTGTTAAATACTAATGTTATTAAATATCGAATGTCCTGTTTCTCACAGCCATCTCAAATCAAGTATAGCTTAATACATCTTTTTACTTACATGCTTAAACACTTCTGATGATTCATGACATTTTCAATTAAGTTTTATTTGTTATATAACGCCTTTTATAACAGATTGCCTCAGAGAACTTTCACAATCAATAATCGGTATATCACAGGAATACAACAGAGTAGACTGAACAACCACTGGGCAATGAGTAGAGAAATCCAAGGAAAAACAAAGCTCTAGCAGTCCAAAATCTATGTTTGCTCGCTTCCAGGTGACTAGGTTATGAGTGTCAATGGGGGCTGGCTTAAAGTACTGTAAGTGCATTTGTTATGGCAGCAGACTATTCAAAATTGCTTGAGTGCTCGTGTCTAAACTATGAAGGTTATAGGCTGTGTCTGGTCCATCAGTGGGATCCGACATCCAGGATCATCTGTCCTGAGTCGAACCATGCCTTGGGTCAATTATGTCGGGTGCAACATCTCGTATCTTCTGGGGGAACACCCAAGGTGGCTAATGAGGTAGAAGAGAGATCAAGGAGAGACTGTATTAATAAAGCTAGTCAAGGATATATTGAGAACATTACACAAAAATAACCTAAAGGACTGCCAATGTTAAGAATCTGGCTATTCAAAAACAAGACCCAATAAACTAGCTTTTAACTGTGATTTAAAGGCTGAGACAGATGAAGCTTCCTTAACATGGGCATGCAATTAGACACTCACTCAAGTATGAGGGGTCTTGCCCCTATGGAGCTTTTTAGGAGATTATAGAACACATCATATATTTAAGAGAACTCTGCCCTATATTTTAACTAGAAGCAATAGGATTAAAATTTGGACAGAACACAATTTATGTGATATTATGCTGTTTTACAGAATTGCAATGATCTTACTTGCATATTTATTCAACATTTGTGGAGGAAGGACAGAATAGACATGTTTTATGTATCCAGAGATATCTATGGAAATTCACACCCCAATTTCCTGCTGTTTCTGTACGTCTGAAGCATTTTCTAAGATCACTGTTTCTTCAATGCACCACTATTGTAATTAGATGTCATGATGCCATACAGTATGACTATTAAATGCTTTTAATAGACACTATTTAAAAATGATGACATCAGCAGAATAGAATGCTTGGCATTTGTTGTGGAAAGTGGATTTTTGCATTTTGCTCTTGGTAAGCAGCACATCTGTAAGGTAATTGATGCCTTTGTTGCATATGACCTGGGTTATATGCATTTTACATTGTACTCCTTATTTCACGGTGATCTAGTGCTTTTATGCAGTCCTGAGATGCAATGACATCATTGTTTAGTTTTAACAGAGGATGATCATTTCTTTTTTTTAATCAATCAAGTTAGCTACTAGACGTGATGTTGAATTATTGATGTGTTTTCCCTAAATGGAGCAGTTAAAGCGGGGTCTCATTAGTTGCTTTTGTGACCTACTGAAACAGCTACATGTAAGTTCTGTTTTTTATTCAGTCGGTAGCTGTATACAAATGTGGAGATGCATACAAGACCCTTCTTTGCTTTCCTGGCATTGGAACAACAGGGAAAGCCACAGCACAAAATTTTAGTTTCCTCCGTCAAAATGGCATAAGTGAATCATAATGTGTTTCTGTATCTTGATATCCACAAAACAAAAAAGACTTTGAGTGATTAAACAATCAATGTTTACGAGACATACATAACCATTTGAGATTTTGATGAGTAAGACAAACATAAGTATTGAGTATAAATTCTTACGTTTTCAGTATTTGTTCTAAATACCAGTTTTTCTGATACATTTTTAACTCTACCTTGAAAAGTAAGGAACTTATTAAAGGTAGTTTTTAGTTGTAAAATGACCTGATCTGTGTTTTAGTTTTATGCACATTTTTGTTTTTAAAGTATTGCATTTTTTCACAACGTGGACGTTTTGTTTTATCTGTGGTGAGCCTGATTTAATTCAGTCAAAAGATGTCAGTTTATGTTTAACTCACACATGTCTGTTTGAAGTTGCCTCTTATTTTAGTTACAATCAATCAAAAGTTTTTTTTTTTTTGGAGTGCCTGTTCTGGGAAAGCAGCAATTCAAAGCACCACTCAATAATTCAAGTTGTGTACAGTAGGATACAAGTTCATTATCTGAGTGAGTACACAGTCAAATAATCAAAGCATTTCAGGAAACATTTCCAAGAAGACTGCAAACCATAGCTAAAAGTATCATGTTTTAGCATTTACATGACTTTTGTGAGTTGAAAGAGATCAACATTTCTACTGTGAAAACCACTGGGGGGTTTTTGAGAAAAAAAAAATCAGTGCTGATCAGAAAGATACAGTAGTAAGACAGTCACACTTCCCAGTGTCTATGGGAAGGGAAGCAGGTTAAGTAAAAGCAGGAGAGTGAAGATGTGGAATCAGTCTTGATTGGAGGAAGGAAATTATATGGTGATGAGTTGCAGGAAGTACTGGAAGGTTCCACAGAGAGTAGAGTGTATGACACCAAGAGGATTAAGAACATAAGAAAGATTACAAATAGATGGCTATTTGGCCCTTCTTGCTTGTTTGGTAATGGATTATTGATATCAGGATCTTGTTCAGCTGCTTCTTGAGTGACTTCAGGGAACTGTCTAATATCCATTCCCGAAGTAAAGTTCTCTTTAGTATAAGGACTATGAGCAAGTCTGAATGATAGGATATACTCGATAATTTCCTGGTAAGGTGAAAATCTCACAGAAGTTAACGGGACCAATGTTGTGACAGATTATTACCACTGTGTCAGTGCAGTTCTTTGCCTTTAGTAGTGGTTCCAGTGTATTTATTAGAATTCAGAATTCACTTCATAAAGCCACAGAACAGAATGTGGTGGGAGTACAGTAAAATAATTCATAGCAGGAGCTCCAATCCAAACTGATTTATTTTTATTAGCACATAAAATACGGTTTACAGTATGTATGATAAACATGTATAATCTGAAAGACTGCATAGAGAGAATGAAACATAGGGATTTACTGTATTCTTTCTATAAATGCTAAACCCTTTAAGACTCGTTTTCTGATTAAATGTGTTCAAAATTCTTTATACAATATTACTACAGTATCTTCTGATCCACATTTTTTATAATTGTTTTTATAATTTCTTCTAAACAGTTTGTAGCCTGGCTGTTTTTTTTTTATTCTAGTTTAATTTCCAGCAAATTTCTAAGTATTTCCCCTTAATTCCCAAAGCTGGCTGTTACTGTACATTATACAACACTACAGAAGAGAAAAAAAGGGAGCATATTAAAGTTATTAATGAAACATTAGGAGTAGCAATGTATAAAAATGTATAATAATAAAAAAATACTTTGTATTATTATAACTTTATTCTAGGCTTGTGGGACAGCTACATTTTCTTGTAACAAAGTGAAAGTTTGCTGTACAAATTACATTTGCATAAGCCATTATGAAATACCAGTAGCTGTAAACACCGTCTCAAACAGGGTCCTTTCAAGTTTGGATTCAAGTGAAAACAAAGGAAAAATATATACAATACCAATTCAAAGCACAGTGTCTCCACTCTCAGTAATGAGAGTCACCTCTGTTCTGCCATCTCACCAAACCAAAAACATGGTTATGCTGATTTTCCAGTCTTCATTAGAATTGAAGCTGGCATTTAATAAGCAATCATACTGGAGCTTGAAAAAATAAAGGTTGTCATGAATACAACACAATTGCAGGACCCTCTCCCTTTTCAGTCTGAACGTTCTGGGAATTCCTCGTCATTAGAATGATGTGGTTTTCTCTTCAACAATCCTAGTCCTTCCTGTCTCTGCTGTGCACATTCCTCATTATCTTTGTTCTCCATTTTAATTGAACTATGGCATATTACTCATTTGCATACATTGTCCTGTTTTTTGTAAGGATGTCCTCTACAATTGGTCTGCATCCGTATGCATACAATAATCCTCCGAGATAGGTCCATTACAAAGCCCTTTGAAGCTCAGGCAGGACTGAAAAACAAGGGTGTGTCATTGTATCAACTTCATTTTCGACTTTTCCAAGTGCAATGCCACATTTTATGACAGAAAAGCTCCCTGCTGAATGGAATGTAGCAGACTTATCAAGTGGATGGTAAATTATTATTTCATCTCCAGATTAAATAATTCACCATCTGCTCTAAAACTAAAACTACCCTGATCTCAGTCCACTCCAAGATGTTGATGATACTGTGTCCTGACAGAATAATTCAAATAATTGTCACCTTATTTACTTAGGTATGTGAGAAGATGAGACACGAAAAATGCAACACTGATATCAACTCCTGGAAGATTACAGCCCTGTGACTTTGAGACCCAAAGACTCAGGAAGCAAAAGCAAGAATTATGAACCATGACCACATTGCACAGTTAATGATCAGATATTTCCAAAGAGAACACTTTTTCCTCTTGCCAGGTCCTATGCTAGAACAGATTAGAAAGATTACAAACAAAAGGTCGGTTCATGTAGCCTGTTTGGTGGTTAACAGGTCCTATCAGTCACCTTGAGGTTAACATGCAAGGGAGAAATACAGTAGTTCAAAACTATTTTTTGTTTGTCCCTTTCTGTTATTCACTTTGTCTCACTGGGTCATCTTTTCATCAATATTGTTTTATCTTATCATACAGTACCTCTGAAATTGGTTCAAAGTTAACACATATTGTACAGTCCCTATCCCACTCGGCGGTATCGTGGAAATCAGCTGGATTTAATCCAACGACCCCAGTCTATAGTATGCAGGTCTCAAACTGTACCTCCGTGCTTGTGAACCCCTGCTTTATTCCAGACCCTCCACCCTTCTTCACTTATTGGTTATTATCCTTTGAAGTATTTATTTTATGGGTTGTGTTCTTTCACAGCTGTCATTTCTTACTGTACATGCTAGTCGTGGGAGGACGTAAAGAATTATTACACCTTTTGTCTTTTGTTCATCAAGAATCTCCTCTTAACCTTTTACACTGCTACATCGTTTGCGTTTGTTTTCTGTCAGCCACCAGCTATAACGCGTCAGCTTGTACAGGCTAACACGGCATTGCACACCTGTCAAACAGAATCCTTTCCTCCCACAACTCAATACACACAAAAAAATGACACAGATCTATTTAAAAAATATTTGCATATTTGTAAATTACACCAGATGTTATTTGCATACTACCCCATAGCACATACCACATTGTGGACAACTTCCACATAGACCATACATTTACAGTACACCCACACAACGCCCAAGAGACATGAGCTTCATTTCCTTTGTGCGTCAGGCTCATAATCATTGAATATGTGTGTAGTGGTTAGACTTACCTTTCAGAAATGCCTATAGAATATTTTAATTTTCCCTTGAACATCATGGCTTTTCATTATTTTCTTTATTCAGATTGTAGAAAAAGCCCTGTGACCTATTTTTCAATGTTTTACATGCATAAATGCTGTAGAAGATGATAAGCATTCTGTATTTGCATTCTACAGTGCTGTTATTTCCAAGAGGCACAAAAAGCTGGCTCTATTCAATGTTTCAAAGAATAATGAAGATCATGGTGTGAGAGTCCTACAAAATGTGAAATTTGACAACCCCTATTCATGTTGAGCTTCTAGCATCTTATTAACCTCAGTTTTCATATCTCATTTTCATAGCCCTCTCTGAGCAGCATGAAGAAAAAAAAGGTACTGTCTATGTAATTGTTTTCAGTCTTAAAACTAAATAATTCAAAATGTTAATTTATAGAAAATATACATTTACAGTATTAGGCCTATAGCATGTTTACTTGATGTAGCACATCGGTGCCAATGTTGATATTCACTGTGTGTTTTATTTTATTAACAAATGAAAATCTCTTCTAGGTATAAATTATCTAGCTATAGTTTAGCTATAAATTCTCTTTTTGTGCTTTTTTGTGCTTTCTCTTTTCCATTTAAGTCCAGAATCTGACTTACAAAACATCACCCATTGTAATGACTGATGTGTTCATTTTTCTGAACTATTTCTAAACTCCCAAAAAGCAAGAAGCATTGCCTTTTGGGGGTACTTAACCAATCATCCAAGTTAAATACTGGGGAAATTTTGTTTAAGGATTTATTTTACAGATAGATTTTCCCATGAAAAAAGGTATGAAGAGGACAAAGGTTTCCATTGCACATAAGACATACTTGTACAGTATACTTTAAGTTTAGGTTGGTACAATATAACCAAAAATCTCTAAAATATTTTTAAGGGGATGATATTATTATGGTATACAATATTTGTTACCTACGGAGAATGTTTTTTTGGTATTGTTTGGAAATATCTCCTGGAGCCATATATAAGCAGTACAAATTTCTACACTTTTGTTTTAATTGTTGAGTTCAGACTTAAATTGTTTATGTCTGGAAACAAAATACCTCAGACCAAATCACTAAAATGCACATGATGTAGCATATCTCAGTTACCCATAAATCTTGTTTACATAATAAGCGTGTCTGTTCTTCTGTGTAAATATTTATTGTTTGATAGATTGCTCTCATTTATGCGAGTTGCTTGGTGCCTTTGAGTAATGGTCTTTGATTTCTTTCCTCATGTTGTTTAATCTTGAGAAGCATTTGCCTGCATGTCCCATGCTAATAGAGCCCAAATTGGTATTTTAACATTGAAAAAGAGCTGCTCCAGCATTTGAAAGCCATAGGGGGAAGAGACAAGTTCCTTTATTGAAACAGGAAAGATCAAACAGCAAACATGACAGACAGATTAATTTATTGACTTAAATGACTTGTGTCTGATGAATAAAGGTTGGGGATTGTCATTTCCCTCGTGGCCTTGTACCTCTTTTTTCTATTAAAGAAAAAAACATGCTTATATCTGTAGCACTTTGCTGTGCTAATGATTTAAGGATGCTGGGGAAAAGCTACTTTTTGTCCATTGGCAGTTGCTGTCATTTCAGCCATTTACTCAAATGATGAAAGACTACTACAGCCACGAAATAGATGCATACATTCTCACACACTTAATGCTACTAGAACTGTCTACGGCACAGAAAAGGAATAAAGTCAGGACAATTTACATTAGACAAACCCAGAAGAAAAAAATGTTTCAGCGCAGTTCACTGAATAACAGAATATAATTTCTTGTTGCAGGGCTCTTATGTGCTTGTCAAGCAGTGTTATTATTAATTTTATACAATAGCAGTGCATTTCACTTTTCAACATTTAAAAAACAATTTTAAAACATGCAGTAAGCAGATCAAATGTTATGTTTAGGAGTACAATTACATTTAATCATATACTTTGTAGATGAGGATCCAGGTCGTCATGACCCTTAACAGGAAAAAGCGACTTTCTAATAGATTTATTGTACATTGAAACAGGTACAATCATCCAGAGTTACACAGTAGCTCTCTCAATAGTATGAGCAGAGAACCCCTCTGATGTGATTAGACCACTAGAAAGCTGTTATTGGATGCTATGTTTTCAAAAAGTAAAAATGCTTTACCGACATAAAAGTGAATAGTTAAATACACACAGTAAAGGAAATTTTAAATTGAACACGTTTATTGGTGAAAGAAGTTAAAAGTCAGCAAAAACTAAAAAGAAATAGGCATTGTATATAAAGGTGTTTAATACCTTAATGTATGAAGCTTAACATGATATCTGTATTACACCAGATATTTTAACACTATTAACTGGTGCCTAATATGTTTAGGTCTATGCTTTATTCAAGAAAATGCATTATATATATATATATTATATATACAGTATATGCTGTCATCTTCCTACTTTATTGTAGAAATAATTACAGTTCATATTTATCTAAACAAATAAATGCAATGGCGAAAAATATTTTCATACAGAAAGGAGAACATCATCTGACTGCTTGTAGCTTGAATGTGCATTTCTAAATCCCTGGGAAATTATCAACTAACTGAAAACAGATCTTGCATCGTTCCAAAGTGCCTTGATGTCAGGAAGACGCTGTAGGTAACCTAACAAATACATTAAGGAACAAAGCTCTTAAGAATCTACATTGGAATGTCTCTTGAGAAATTAGTAACCAAGTCATACAGAAATGAACTTTTTCTCAAACAGAAAAATCCAAATCATTGAAGGTTTAGATGAAGGTGAATAATTCAATAATTCATAACTGAATTCACTAAGGATTCAATAACATGGTATGGCACACATTCTTTAATATTTTGTGTACATACTATATGAGTTAATTAAAGTGAATATTGGCTGCCGTTTCAAATAAATAATAATCATTGGAATCAACATCCCTCCACGACTTTGTTGACAAAACAGAATGCTGAAAAATGAATTTGATTGAAATGTTTTGAATATGTCGTTACATAATATTAAGTAACTGCAAAAAATATTTAGAGCATATACAGTTTATACTGTAGTTTGAAAATATATTTACCCTCTACCACTTTTATCACATTTAGTGCAAGTAGTGTACATTTTTTTAAAATTTAGCCTTTTGTATTCAAACATGTATTGATCAAAAAGTATTCTTATATGATGGAAGCTGAAAGTCTGTGAAATCTGCAAAGAAGATATACAAAGTGAAATATACTGATCACATAAGTATTCAGCAACCTATGTCCCAATTGGTGGAAGCATCTTTGGCAGCAATTACTGCTGTCAGCATTTTTGATAGGTCTCCACCAGTTTTGCACAGTAGGATGGTATAATTTGGTCCATTGTTCCTGGTATAATTGCTCCAGTTCTGACAAGTTCATTGAGGATAGTTGATGGACTGCAACTGTCAAGCCTCACTGTAAATGTGCTACTGCTGATGAAAAACATCATGCTTGACAGTTGGGATGGTGTTGACTGGGTGATGTGCTGTGTTGGGCTTGCAGACATAATGCTTTGAATTTAAACCAAAAGGTTTGATTTTTGTCTTGCCTGACCGTGAAACGTCTGCCACATGTCTGGAGTCTGCTGTCCCGTGCGAAATGTATGGCATGTGTTTTTCAGTAAAGGTTTCTTTCTTGCCACTCACACGTACAGGCAGTTCTGAGATGGGACTGGGATATTGCTGATTACATGAAGAGTGACTCCCATCTCTGACAGAACTTTGCAAATCTTTGCAAAGCTGCTGTCGGATTCACAGTGGTATCAATAACCATATTCTTGTCTGCCTGGCTGTTCAGTCTAGAAGAGCAGCCTAATCTCGGTAGAGGCTGGACACAATTATACATTTTCCACTCCTTAAGGACTTAAGTTACCATCTGATCTGTGCCTCTCCTACTATATCCGTGAGTTGTTTTTAAAGGTTCCCTGGTCTTCATGTTTGATCTGTTACACATCACTGTGTGAGTTTTGGCGTGAAATTTAACAGAGACAGCAGATGCACAGAATCAGAAACATTACTCTGAAGTCAAGTTAAACATGGAGTTTTAAACAAAAGTTTGGGGGGAGGTCAAACACTAATCTCGACCACTTCCACCTGCCTACTGTATGTGTACAAATCAAGGTTCTTGCTTCCTCACTTATGTATTTTTCATTATTTCATCTCTCCTTCCAACCTTGCAGATGTTTCCTGGCTACTTCTTCATCAGGGGGTGGGGGTCCGACAGCCTTATGGACAAACCTCAAATTTTATGGACAGGGCTTGACCAAACTACTGAATCTTCTCTCATGATGTTTAAGTGGCACTGGCACCGACTGAAGATGTTATGACTAGTATGTATAGATGAGACACGAGGCCCTGTGTTCATGTGTTAATTGTAGGTTTACTGGGAGTTGCTGACTTGTGCTCCCAAGTCTTGGCTATCTGCAGGATGTTAGTGGAATGGAGCATACCTATTAGGTAGTATCAGTGTGGCATGTCTGTTTGACTGTGGTGGCCGTATAAAAGCTAGAGAAGAGGTGAAGAGCCATTTCAATGCTCCAGAAATGAAGTGTCCAGATTATACATGGGTGACTGAGTCAGGGTTTGGTAACATCATGTGGGGTCATTACTGCCATCTTGCAGAAGGGGAGTACCCGCACCAGCACTTAAAAAAGTTCCTCAGAAATGTCTCAGAAATATCCTTAACTCGTTTGGGATGGTCTCTCAGATGTGAATCTGTCGAAGTGCGCCGAAAAAATCTGCAAACATTAAACATGGCTCTGGCCAAGGAATGGCTGAATGGTTGAACTCGTTAGAGGCATGAAGTGTTGCTTACAAGTTATTTTGCTGTTAACTGTGAACCGGCTTGATGACTGATGTCATAAGGAATCTGATGTTAAGATCTGTGTTACTCCATCTGAATATTGTTACCGCTAAAGGTGGCTACAGAAGTGTCTCTTAGAATTTAAACACAGTGGCTAAAACCTGACTGGTGTCAATATCCCCAGCTTCACAACAAAAGGATATTTGGCTGAGATGTAGGGGGTCCAGATTCAGTGATCAAAATAATCATAAAGTTTACCTTTAAGTACAGAGTACAAATGTAGCAATAATATGATTAGATAAGAAAAGTCCTGTATCTTCCATACTGTTTTATTTTAATAAATTGGCTAAGGTGTAATTATAATTCTACCTTTTCTTTAAGAAGTCATGAGTATCTGAGTCCTGTATGAGTATCAATGATAATTGTATGTTTCTTTATTATTTATTAAGTATTTTTATTGCTCTAAAAGGAAAGCAGTGATTGTTTTATTATTGAGTTTATGTAATTGTCTTATGACTGATTAATGGCCTTTGTTAATATTTTATAGCAAGAGCAGATTCCAATTTAATATGCAGGGAATTTAATGCATTACCCTGCAGTTTCCCATGAACTAAATTTAATTTGTCAGCACCCTCCTGTATTGTCAATTTACTGAACACTGAGTCATTTTGCTTTAACTTGGTATGCATGACGGCTTATAACAAATTTCATAAACCACAGATCACATAAAAAATACAATAAAGTGTATTATACCTTTTTTTGTCTCCTCCTTTTGTTTTTATTATGTTCAGTAAAGGTAGACAGAATTCCCTTTTAAAAGATACTTGAAAATTATCTAATGTAGCTTTTTTATTATTGCTCATCATTCTTTTTGCTTTTCCTTCCTGAGTTATTCTTAAATTGTAATAAACGAATGGACTTTTACAAATAAAGCTGTGATGTTAAAGAGAAGTGCAATACCCTTAATATGTCTGGATCCAAGAAACTGTTTGGACTTCAGATTTTGACCTTTTAGAAAAAATGGCATGGAGGATCTGCACACACTGTCACTGGGTTTCTGTGTTTTTTATAATAACTCTGGGAAACTGGGAAACTGAGGCCAGACAATCCCTTCCCATCCTGCCTTGGTCTGTAACCCGCTTTGGTCGTGTTGGACTCTGTAGACCTTATTTCTAAATGATAGGAGAGCAGTGCTGCTCTTCTGCCTTTTAACCTCAGCCTCCAGGGGAAAAAAAACCCTGATCTGCCCCCTTTTAAACATAGAAGGGAGCTGCTTCTCCCTTTTAACCTACAAGAAGCGAAAAACCTTTTTTCCGGGTCTTACCGTAACCCTCAAACTAGTCTAACCTCATGACTAGCCAGTTAGACATCTAGACCCGTGTTCTGAACCTTTACAGAGAAAGAATGATTGAATGCAGGCACCGCAGGTCTTCCTCTCTCCACATTGTGTGAAAGCCAGCGCTTCTCTCTCTCTTTCTCACTGAGCTCTAAGCTGCACACCCACGGCGCCAACCGTCTCAGACGGCTGAGACACAGCTATTCTGTTACATAGGCCAAGGTATTTCTTCAGTTATCTGAAAGAAAGGATGTACAGTATGTTCTTGGAAATTTCAGCAGCTTGGCGTTTCCTCTGAGGGTATTAACCTCCAGACTTTAGCACTCTGCCAGTAGTACCTCCTGAGCTAATGCACTAGCTGCCGTAAAGGGATTTCCATTTAAACATTTTCACTTGTCAGATATCACTTAAATTCGATAGAAAAGTGGCAAAATCTGATGAGACAGAACTTGTCAACTTTTCCTTCCTTTTAAAACCTTCTCATTGTTTTCAGTACGAGCCCAAGATAACAGGAAAAGTGTCTTTATGTGGCGCACAGCCTACTTAAAGTAAGCTGACTAGTAATTAAGCCTTCTGAAGGCTCCACCGCTGAAGCGCATTGTTTCTTTTCTTAACCTTTCAGCATGGAATGAGTCTTTACCTGTTCTTTTGCTGCCCACGCATGCTGATGCAGCTCCCTGCTCGAGCACAGTAATTAAATCTTTACATCACTTTCTGCACAGACTGATATGGATCAATTTTAAATGATTATATTTAAGAAATGCTATTTTTAGGATCAGTAGAAAAGTTGTTTTCACTATTGACATCATGTTTACCTATGCATCAGGCGCACTTGAAAATGTCCTTGGAATTCCCAGGGTATAAATGAATGATGGGTGTGCAAATATGACCAAGTAGTAATGTCACCAATGGCGAGTCCTATATGAAGAAAACAGTCATGAACTTATGGCCTGCAAGATAACCTAGCTTCATCCCTTCAGACCTGTGAGTATGGAGAAACGTAAAGGATGAAGATGAGTGTATTTGTACCATATGACTTCTCTGTCCACGCTCAACCTTGGTATTCAACAAGTTAAAAATCAGTTCTTGATCGGGATGAGGTATACAGTGAACTGCTAATACTTATATTTTTTTATCAGTTCATTTGGCTGATACATTCATCCTTAACATCTTATATTGGTTACAATTACCTAGTTGTATATACAGTACCTGTATAATTATATCTACTGTATATACTGTACACATTATAATACCTTAGGTATTATATCTGTATACATACAGTATGTATACACATAACATCTGGTACCCTTTTCTACAGGGTATGCAGAAATAATCAAGTTGCATGCTTAATAGTACAGCAGCATTGTCCCTATTTGGAATTTGAACCCATGATCCACCAAGTCAGGTATCAACAGCATTAATTGCTTCGGACGTTGAGACTGTAGCGCTATCTATTTGTAAATGATGGTTAATGGGTGTCACCCAGTGATTTTTCTTTTAATTGCCTGGAAAAAAGTGATATTTCCTGGGGGGGGGAGGAGACAAATCTCAGTGTGCAGTTTCAGCAAAAAACATGGACATTCATTCAAATAAATATGTTCACATCTGCACGGTCCTCTGCAACATGATAGACAAGCTTCCAAAGTTATCTATAGTTGATGTTGTAAGGGTAGTAAATGTTATGCAAACAGAATATTCTTTCAAAACTTTTTTTTGCAATAATCTGTAGCATATTAATGAATGCATCGGGTCTTGTAACTCATTGGAAGTAACAAAAGCCATGAGACACTGTCAGAGACAATACTGAAGCACATGGAACTCACAGCAGACACGTTAGGATAAGTAGATCATGCAGTAGGAAAATGACAACAGCTTAAGGCAAGCAGTGCACACCTGAAGGGAACCAGTAAGAACACCTCCAGTGTAGCTTTAAACTTTGGTAAATTGAAAAAGACATGTGTCCTCAGGCAGATTTATTTTTCATGGAGTACCTTTCTTTTCACACTGTCAAAAACAGTATTGACCCCTGCAGTCAATAAAATAATACTTTACTGTGACTTAATGAAGGATTTGAGGATTTGCCAGAATTTTAAGTAATTCGAAAACTAATTACAGCTCTTCCTCTGATATGTTTAACCCATCTTTGACTCCTTGGGTGTTCTGGTAAGAAATTGCCATCAATATTGCCTCTCTTTGCTTATATAAAAATAGGAGATCCTGCCACATTGACCAAACTAACATTCTAACTTTTCGTATAATGGTTTTTATATCAACCTGCATATGAAGTATAATTAACTATCAACTGAAGCATGTTTTCATTGAAGAAGTGCTACTAAGCTTTATCCCATTAAACAAAAAATAATTAATAACCTGTGCTGAACATTTTTTTTTTATCACACGATTGAACCCTTCTTTTGCATTTGGTGTATCGCAGAATTATTTTATTTATGCTATCTTGAGATGGTCCTTAAGATAAGTTTTGTTAATATTAAACACAGTTTATATTGTCTGGAGGAATGAAACAGTTTATCCCCAGAGGCCCTTTGGAAGCATTAGCATCTGTGGCTTCTCTCCTCCTTCAGAACTATTTGTATAAATGTCTTTTCCTGTAAAAGTGAAAGTTCTGTTTATTGAAAAGGACAGGGATTCATTATTTTTTTTTCAAAGTGAATACTCTTTCAAAACTGTTTTCAATGACAAGCTCTATTTGGTGCCTGTGATAGAAAAGAAATCATCCAGAGACCCGGTACTGCACTATTATATTGGCTATGAGATTGAATTGGCTATTACAGCTACATCACCTTCTCAGGCATTTACCATAAAGCTCATGGGACATTTACAATTTAATATACTAGATGTCATTTAATAATCTTGAGTAATGGTTGGTCTTCCAGCGAATGTCTTTGAATCCAAGATGCGAAATAACCTTCCGTGTTTCAGTAAATATTTATTTCATCTGAATTCTGCAAATCTAAATAAAGCCATAGCATAAAGGGAATGTGTCATGCAGTGTGCTTTTAAATGTACTGTCAATGATTTGTGCAAGATGGTTAGCTGTATTTCCCTGGCGTGGTGGTTACCAACATCACATGCTTTTCTTGCTCTTTTTCTCATGTTGCCGTCAAATAGTTGACCGAATTGCAAACGCTTTTGCACCATAAAGATCTAAAAGCCAGTGCAGCCTCTGATCACTGCTTTTCAAGGTAATGCGAAGTTATTGATTTGAAAAAAACAGTCCAGGTGGCTGGATGTATTTTGGCTGTGCCCCCCTGAGCGCAGTATTGCTACCTTCCAGTTCGTCACATTCCAGCAACTCAGCGAGGCTGGACCTGGTCAGTCCTTTGATGGGAAACGTCCACATAAAACCCAGCTGCTGCTCCAAGGAGTATATTAAAGTGATCCAAACATCCCAGTTTGGGAAATTCTGGTTCAGAAGGAAGATATCTATTGTTGTTACAGGCTATTGTTTTATTTAGTGGCATTCTATGCCAGTACATACCAAGTTTATTCTTGCTTCACTTCTAAATCTGATTAAATCAGTCTACAAGGTGGTAATGCTGCTGTTGTCGAAGCACTGCCTTATAATTTGTAATAGTCAAGTTTGGTGAAACCTTTGAATTAACCTAAATCTAAGTATTTTATCCCCTCTTTCCAACCTCTATGGTATAATCAATTCTTTTAATTTTAGTGCATTTGCATGTCCTAAATTTCACTTGCCAAGTGTTTGTCTGATACATTCGAAAGGAATTAACATTTCCAGTAATTTAGAAGTTGTATAGTGCTATGATAATACTTCCTTAATATATTACAGTTATTTGTTTACAGTATTCCCAAATGTGAAGATAACATGAATATTCCAGTTTCTGTATTTTTGTGTTTATAAATCAAGTCCTCTACTTAAATGTATGATAAACAGTCTCTGAGATCAAAATGTACTGTGCGCCAAAATCAAGCTTTCAAGGTTTAGAATTAACAATACTTTAGTTTTACTTTCATTTTTAGCGCCAGTAGGAAAGAAAAAAATATGTCACAGAGCATGTATTACTTTTCTGTGTTTTATTGTAAGAGATTTTGTGCAAATACATAGAAAGATGCATGTTTTGTTCTACCATTTGAAGACAACCAGATGTGAATGGAATTAGATTGGTGTCATCCTGTTTAAGGACTTTCAGAGCATGGAACATCTGCAGCATCAAGAGACCAATTACTGGAGGGACTCCACAGGGTTTCTGCTGGAGGGCTTGGAGAACAGAATGAATAATTGATTTACTCCACAGGTCCCTGCTGAGGGGTACAGGAGCAGGGCTGGTACTCTTCCAGGGAGGGATGAATTCAAATGAGTTGGAGGAGCAAAAGAGAATTTAGGCTGTAATGTTTTTTCCTGAGCACGAATCCTCAGGGGATTTGTTTTTTAGAGGAAATGAAAAGGACTGGCAAAACGAAAGCTTAATGTTTACGAGGTGCAAGTGAATACACTGATTTTTCCAGTAGAAAACAGGATTGGTGTCATTGTTTTGTATTTACATCAGGGTTGTGTACTTCTTTTACATTACACATTTTTGTTATTTTCAATGACAAAAACTGAACATGTTCACATCTGTTGGTGGTACAGAAAGACTGCTAGAGCTTAATTGGGGTCATACTGCTTTTTGATTTAAGCTTCTCATTATTTCTAACAACAGCAAAGCACTGTTTTGCACAAGCAAAATGGAATTTAGGTGTGCTTCTTTCTGAAAGATTAATTTCTGCAAATGAATGTAGCCAAGTGTGAATCAAGGATATCTCAGTCTCCACCCAACCTTGTGAAATAACATTGCTGGCTGCAGTCAAATCCGCAAACATACCTCAAGATTAATAGCAACTACTACTTGGGAAACACTGTTCAACATGAGCAGTTACTGCAAAGGCTTACTGGTGAAGTCACGTCAGAAAGCACATTACATACAGTATACTAGGTAGGTCCCAACAATTGTGAGAGACTGTTTTGTAATTGTGTTTGTCATTGATGTTGGTTGGTCTTTTTCCTTCCTGGTGATGGTGTTTCTATCTAAAAAAGGCAGGTTTTATGTTATACAGTATGCAAGATTTGGATGATTCTAATATCATTGCATGATATTTTGGACAAATGTCCACCTTTAGCTGCTTAGAAAGCAATGGTCACACTGTGGTTACAGTTCTAATCAGCTGAAGAAGGATTTATGTTTGGAGCAAATGATTTTTTATATCCTTTTCTTTTCCAGTTCAGCCTATCCTATTTAGCCAGACCTCTGGTTAAATGACCCCTCAAAATAAACTAGATTTCTAATTGAATTAATGTGTTATCTAGATTTTGATAGAACATGCAAAACAATAAATTAATGTGGGAAAGACCATTTTTACATTGGAAATCTTTCCACATACAGTAGGTCAACCTATGAAGAAGGCCTTATAGACAAATCGACTTGTAGGTTTTTTATACAACACTGTCTGATTTTCTTATTGTGAGTAATTACATTGGTAAAAGGACAGTAGGTTGTGCCTGTGCCAAAAGTAAGACTGACAGGTTAAAAAATTTAATCAAGAGGCTAGGGGAAGAGATTTAAGAATGTAAAAGAGAAGGTGCTTGAGTCAAATGAATATCCTTACCAGCACATCTACAGTTCAAAGGAAATGAAGTATTAATGGATTTCATGAAAAAGCCACTGTGGACCATATCCCACTCAAGGGAATACAAAGAACAAGTCAAAATGGTAATATTTTGTAATAAGGAACCATGATGCTAACTTATGCTTTATCAACACTTAATAGATAGTAAAAATAAAATGTATTAATTATCAGTAGACTAAATCCAAATATGTATACAAATTAGCATTACCAACAAAACCGAGTGAACTCAACCGGTGATAGCATTTTCACTGCACTGCTATCAGAGACAAGCAATAAGGCAACCAAGTTTTGAGCATATTTACAGTTTGATATTAAGCCACATCCAGCTCATATATACATATATCATTTATTCTTATGCAGAGTTTATGTTTTAAAATATTGTTATGAAGGCAGCATGAGGATATGTTAACAGAAATTATGTCTTTCTTATCTGCAGTATGAATGGTCGATAAAGGGTTTATCATTGAACCTTGAAGCTATTCTTTCAAATGTTCTGAAATGTCGTTATTTTAAATGACGAATTCTGGTATATATTGTTTGTCCCAGTCGGGAAGCAACCAAACAGATTCTTAGGATGGCAATCACTTGACAGTCACAATCTACAGGCTCCCTTTCACAGTCTCACACCACTTAGATATAAAGGTACTGAACTCCTTTCTCTGGTAAATAAAATAACATCAGATAATCAGAGACTCCGTGTCAGTGTCAGACAGCAACAAAACAGACTGAGCAGAAAGAACAACTTGTCCAGATGAGTATGGAATGTTTCAGCATGCAGGTTGATAAACAATGATTAAAATGGCCATCCCAGTTTCTTAATCTCATTGCCTATCAAGCATTAATGCATTGATTTATTGAGTTGCTGTTAAGAGATTTGCATTTTGGGTTTTTTTAAAGAATTACTTTGGAGCCGGCATCTCTAATTCGTATCCCAATCCAGTTAGTCTTATAGGTTATTCGGAATCAAGTCATTAAGTTACAGTATGTGTTTGATAAAGAGAACTCCCGTCCTTGAGGTGAAGAGTCTTCAGATTTTTCCCAAATTATTTTTAATCACAGGCTTCATCATCTATTTAACTGATCACGGTTATATTTCAGGCATTTAGAAAGTGATCATTTAATGACAGCCTTTAACATATTCTGTATTAGCACTCAATAGGAACAGACCTAAAGACCTCTGCCTTTCAGTATGTGGATGCAATTTTACCAGTTTATTTTTTTCTTTATCTTCCCTTTTCTGGAGTCCTCGACTGATTCGATACCTCCACTACTACCAAGAAGAAGAATCTTAAAATAATAATGTTATACTGCACCAGGAAGGACTACATTTATAGTATCTTCCATCATAAAAGATGATAGAACCTATCAAAAGGGTTTCACAACTATATTTAATAACATTTCCAATAATAATCCATTCGAGGGCCTTATACAATGGCCCAGTAAATGTTCATAAATGATTACATAATTGTATGCATCAATATCTAACTTCAGATAGGCAGAGACAGACATAGACATGTTCCTAACATATCCTTCAAATGATGACACAGCAGTCCTCATCAACACAGCTACGAGCTTTACACCAAAGTTGTCATTTTGCCTTTGCTTTTTTTTTAGCAAACCAGTCTTATCTTATTGTTTACCCCTGGAAGACAGGCTGAAACTACCAATTACTCTGGATTTCAGATACCCCCCTAAAATCCCTCTCTTGACTTTCACAAACACGAATGAGCAAGAGCAATTTTCTTCACTGCACCATCGTTATTAGAAAATCATCAGCTTCAGCTTTTCTGTCCTCACATTAAAATCTGTGGGTCATGCTCCTTAGAGCAGCAATAACTGGGAAGAAGACATGCAGGTCAGGCTTCATTGGCTACTCTAAATTGTGCCTTTTGCTGCGAGGGTGGGCAGGGATGTTCATACTTGGGTGTTGGTAGTGGGGTTGTACTGAGTACAAGCAGTAATAAGCATGGGGCGAGAGAGAAATAGAAACAAATGAGTTCAATCCGCTGAACTGTCTCCTCTCTTTTGTTCTTCCTGAAGTTATCAGGCTAACAATCACCTATGATTTAGTGAAATTTTTAGGCTTTCCTCTTTTTTCAGTCTTCAATTTTAACCTTATTTTAATTCTCATTCCATGTTAAAAATCCAAATAGTTTTTTATTGTATTCTGATAAATGTAGAATATATAGCCCTTTTCTGGCCCTTTGAAATTAAATCGGATTGCTTTTGGCCATCTCTGTATTTGAGCTGTGAAAAGTTTGTGTACATGTCAGACTGCAAGATAAATTAGAAATCCAGTGATTCTGGACTGAGCCCTGTACAACCAAACCATTACCAATACCCACAATGGCTCTTGCTCTTTATTCTAGCAGACACAAAAACACTTCGGTGCAGGTGAAGAATCATTGTAGATAGATTCATGTAATCTTCATTATTAAATCAATATTTTGCATTACTAATCTTGTTGCAGTACAGCGTGCAGTGATAAAGCATGTAATCTTGCCCATTTAGAGCCCTTAGACTGAAGATATTTCTGACACCTGGCAGTAACCTTTATAAAGAATGAATAAAAAAATATAGCACATTGACAAGACCTGTGGGACCAGTAACATTGCAAGTAGCCAACTGCAATCAATGGCATAGGTTTGTCTAAGGTGTCTCAGTCAAATTTCAGTACCTCCAAGTAATTTGAATATGCTTTCTTCAGCATACATATTGCACGTGACACCAAGATTTTAATAGTGCAATAAGTTTTGTTTTCAGAAGGGGTTCTTTGAAGTCCTGAAAAACCTCCAGTTTCACATTTTCTTTCCATATTAACAAGCAGCGCAAACAACAAAACAAACAAGAATGTCTTTGATGTATGAACCACAAATATTTTAATGACTTGCTAATTTTGGAAATGTATTTTCTTACCCGCATAGTTATCACAGAAAACAAATACTGATACACTTTTGTTAATACAGAAGACTATAAATCCTTGGCAATAGTACAGTAAAAGAGCTCAATTCATATTGAAGTCTATCTTTTCCCTCCGTTTCCCTACAATCTGCAACCAGCAAATACCCAGCCACATCCATCACTGCTTTCAGAACACATCCATCACTCATCCTGGGTTTTTATATGTAGGAGAAGGGGGTATTTTCTGAGGTGTATTAATTGGATTTCAGTAACATAATGCAGTGCAGTTAAAAACTCCTGAATCAAAATTTAAAGTCATAATGTTGATGACTAGAATGTATAAATCTGTGCCCATAAGAGAACTGCTTATTCTAAATATGACTTACTGTATATTGTTATAGATTATGTGCCTGTTTCCTAGATAAAATCAAGTATCTTGTAAAAACGGTCAATTAAATTTGAATTAAAACTTGCTGGAAAAATGCTGATATATACATATATTTTATGCTTTTGTGTTCCATTTCATTCAGTTAATGTTTTTAATAAAGCAGTATTTTCCTGACACTGACAAATTACAAGTACCTAACTGTTTTACTTTTGTTAATTGTTTTCATCTTTAAAATGATGCTGTGTGGCCACTGTATTTTGTATCCTTGTTTAAGTAAGACAATTTTGCATTATTAATTAATTGGCTTTCTTCAAGGCCCTTAGGCAGACAGAGTGTTAGCTATCCCAGTATCAACAGGTGTCTGCAAAGTTATTTTTAGCCAGCTTCTGTGTGCCCTTAAAATTACAGCACTTGACTGTGACGCAGTTTTCCCAGCTCTCACCAGATGGTCCTTGGGTTTCACTTGCTCTGTTTCTATTTATTTTAAATCTAAAATCACCAATTATTATTTTTTCTGTTTACCCCCTAGTATGGAGCCGCCAATTGTTAATCATCACAGCCTTAGTGCTACAACCCTTGCAAAAGCACGGGCTTTCCTCTGTAACGAGCACCTGTCAGAGCTGTCTGCTCACAGGTGAGTCAGGATTGATTGAAGTATCCAGCTCTTACTAACAATACTGTAAGCTTGCATGAGCTGTACCTGTTCCAAACTAAGGATACTCAGATCCATGCGGCCTTAAAAGAACTCAGCCAAGTGCTGGAAAGACCAGGTCAGGCATATAGTCAATTATGCAGGCCTGGACTTCAACGAGCAATATCTGGACGATAGAGTTCCTGTTGCACAGCAAACAAGTGCCTTTTTTTTAAGCTAAGAGAGCTCCCCATCCTGTCTTCCTTCATCTCTCCTACTGCCGTGGCTTCAGGAAAAAAAATAATTAACATGACAATTGGGAATGTGGTGGGATTTCATCAAAATGTCTCCACTGATTACACAGAATTGACAGGATTTTAAATACTGTGCAATCAGACATGAATGTATTCTGATACCGAATTTCTGGTCTATTTTCGGTACTATTATCACTTTTTTTCCATCATGGAGATTTTTTTTAATGTTCATTCTGAGCAAAAGGAATCAGCTTTTTTTTTCTCTTTTCTCATTTCTATCTTAAAAAGTCATTGAATTATAATGAAAGACAAAGATAATTCACCCTGCTTTGTACAGGAGAATATTCTGGTCTGTCATAATACCATGAACTTGTTAGACAAGACAAAAAGAAAAAAAAAGATGTATCATGTCATTTCAGGCTCATAAAGATTTCAGAGCTAGACTCTGGGGGGATTAGATATATAAAAGTTCATTTTCCTTCTTCGTAGAAAACCTTATCTATATTATTGCAGATATTGCTGGTATAATTAAATACACTTTTAAATTACACAGAGAAAAGACTGCATCAAAGCCTATTGCTCTCTTTCTTATTCCTTCAATGAAAATAAATATGAAGCCATCTAAGCCTCAGACACCATTAAAATGAGTACTATTCATACTGCTTGGACAGGAATTCTTGTTATTTGGTTGTCTCAGAAGGTTATTGCAGAAAGCACATTGATGCCTTACTTTATTAGAAGCTATCAGAGTCCAGCTGACATATAATTCAGATTTATTGTATAGATAGGAATAATTTGTTTGAATTGATTTAAAAAACACCATATTTTATTATATTACTGACTGACATAATGTCACTGCATAAATGTCATCCTTCTCCAAAATCCCATTACTGTCCCTTTTATCAGCCTGCCCCCTAAAAGAAGAAAACTGAATTAAGTTTGATGGAGAGAAAAACCGTTGTTATTGTGATGAAGATTAAAACACATACAATTACCTGCAGGCTGATTTTGCCATCACAGCCTGGAGGGATGTGACTATATCTGCAAAATTGAAATCTCATCTTAATTAAAGTAGCTATGAATGAGACTTCTCTAGCAGTCAAATCTTGGGAAAGACCTTTGTGAACCCAGACATACTGTATCAAGAATTTGCAGTTATGATAGAATTTGGGCTGAAGCCCGGGTCTTCTTTACAAAATTCCGTTCTATTACAAATGTGTACAGTTCTTACAAATGGAGTTCTTAGTGTCAGATAATAATATTAATTTCATAATAAAGATAAATGGCCAAATTGCTTAAGGTTTATTATTTTTACACCAAAATTACAGAGCTTCTGTTTTAACACAGTCTCTCTCAATTGTACAAAAATTAAAATCACATGTGTTCATATGATCACATGACATGAGTTAAGGATAATTGATACAGAATCATAAAGTTTGTTTGCATTAGGGAGTGTGTGATTTTTTATTTCGCTGGTTAAACAATACGTTTCTGCTACAGTATTAGTGCTAAATGCTTTATTATGAATAATACATAAGAATGTTTATAGGCCTGCTGCTACTGTACTTGTATGTCGTTAACTTTTGCTTATTGGCCTATTTGGTTATTAACCTACTACTCTTTCAGGTTTCAAACGTACTAAGGAAAAATAATCACTATGATTGTGAAAATTGCTGAATAAGGGAAGCTCATGATTAAAAAAAATACACAAAAAAAACAATTTTATGCATGCAAAGGTTAAATGTTTTAGCTCATCAAATGGCCACTTTATTCAATAGAGGGTCAAGAAGGAGCCCGAGCCTATTCCATCAAGCAACGTACAGCACTCCGCAGGGCAGACACACCCTCACACCAGGGCAAGCTCTCCCAGACCAGTACAGTAGGTCTTTGGACTGGTGGGAGGAAGAAGGAGCACCTGGGGGAAACCAGAGCGAACATGAGGAGACATACAAACTCCACGCAGACAGCACCCCAGGAACTGAATCCAGGGCCCCAACACTGCGAGGCAGCAATGCTGACCACTGTGTCACTGTGCCACTCCGTAACACAGCCGTCAAAGTCAAAGTAAAATCTGATCTAGGATGAGAAAAAAACAACATCTGTTGAAATTATTAATTTTATTTGTCCTCTAAAAATATTTGTTTCTTACTACAGTATGCCTTTTGCTATAGTGTACAGTACATCTTAACACCACAGTTGCATATTTATTAAAACTTCTTGCCTTCATGAGGCTTCTTTCTCATGACTCATATTAGCAGGAGGTAAAGCTATGCGTTCGCGTTCCCTTGACTTGTGTTATAATCCTTTGCGAAGCTGACAGTGCTTCCGTCAGATGGGTGGCACCATGCTGAAAACTGGGATCAGTGATTGTTCTGTGATTTGAACCAGGCCCTTTCTGGTCTAAAGGTGCATATGCCTCCTCATAAGCCACTTATAATTAGTTTGATCCCCCAGAGCATTTAAAAAAAAAACTGAAACAGTCCAAGTGTCTGAAGTAATCTCCAACCTTCCTCAGTGTATTATGGATGGTTTCATTCCTCAATCATTACTTGTCTTTTTTCACACAACATAGAAACCACATGGGCGACAAAAATCAAAACTGTGTGTTACTGAAGAACCATTTCTATCAAATTCACTTGTAAACTTATTGAACAAATGATTCTTAAATCAACCAAAATATTTACAGTACCTTGCTAATGCAGTCTCAACACTGCAGTATTAATGCTTTCTGAGATTACAGTTTCGACACTCCCAAATAGGATTTTTAATTTATATTTTATGATGGTGAAAAATTATTTCTTGAAAGGCCACAAAATTATTGAAATGGTCTCTGTCTGTATTACAAGCAAAGTAATATAACTTGACTTGAGAGTAAATGCATCAGTCTCTGTAAGCACTGTCCAGTATTGAATTTAAAGCCACAACTCGCATAGTGATACGAGAAATCAACCATGAAGACTAAGGAACGTTTTAAAGAAATCAGGTATAAAGTGGTAAAAAGGCACAAACGAAGAGGTTATTTATCTCTTTGGACACAGAAAAGCCCTTCATTAAAAAGTGTAAAGTACATCATAATGTCCGTAAACTATGTAGATATAGCCACCCTTCCAGACTAAGCCGCAAGACAAGCAAAAATGGGCTTATTGACACAACTTTGAAGTCAAGACAGACTCAGAAATATCTGAATGTTGTATTGGACTATTGCAAATACAAACAAGAAGAAAAAACAAAAATGCCTAGTAAAACTGACTTGGTATAAACAAGACTAAAACTAAAGTGTGCATTGACACCTATTGTTAAAAAAAAAGTTATTAAGCAAGTTCGTTTGGACATATGTGATTCTGCATGAGAAGGTTCTATTGCATTGTGTGTGGAGCTGTTCTGAATTATAATTCAGAAAGGCCCTGGAGCCATCTTGTAGCCCTGGGGCCTATGTGAGGGCATGCTCTACAGCCCTCCAATTAGGTAGGCTTACTCAATTTTGCTCTAATGAAAAATGAATCACAATGACCACACATACAAACTGTGAGTACAAAATGCATACTTATGGGTGGCAGTTAACCAACAAATGGTATCTGGCACACCACTGTACAGCATTACAATTTACAGTTTCTCCTCCATGCTGCAGAAACATTGTGCCTTGGCCAGTTTAGGGTGAAATGTTTCAGCATGCTGTTTATATAAAAAGATCAAAACAGCCACCTAGTCAATCTCAAACCCATCAAACGCTGCATCTGAGCAGACTAGATGCTCACTGATAAAGTCTCATGAGTATGTGGTTCTGTTTGACAGTTCTTGTGAGGTGCAAATCTGGTCATTTTTATGTAGTCAGTTTGCACTGCTTTGCAAATTGTAGCTTTATGTGTGAGATGTGCATGTTTTGTCACATTTTAATGACAGTACTAAAAATATGTAGTTTCTTAACAGCTTGTCAACACAGCCTTTGTGAACTGTCATTCCCCTGCTAAGCCTGAGATCCACTCTAAGTTATTTTGCTCTGTACAATTCATTTTCTCCCATACAGTCGTAAATTTAAATACTGTGCCATCAGTGATGACTGATCTGCGCAATAGGGTTTCCAATCACTTCCTTCTTAGCTCAGTTTTCAGGTTGTGATGACAAGTGTCCTTCAACAGACGTTTAGTTTTACGTGGTAGTGAGCACCTGTTATTTAAAGACTCTTTTGAGTGAAAGTAAACCTTCTTCTTGCAGTTGTAGCGGCGAGGCTTAATAATAAGACAGAATTAAGTGTTTCTGAGCTTTCCCAAATTAGGCCTCATTTCTCTGTTCATCTCTGTGGTGCAGCCACAGAGAAACCATTCATGCAAGGTGATTTAAGGTCCAAGGACAGCTCCCAAAGGGGGATGCACTTAGCTAAGCCTGGCTATCATGATCAATGGTCATCCATTGGTGCCTATCTGTCTAGGGAGTGCGAGTTGGACATCTGGATTGCATTCCTAAGTGTCAGGACTAAGTGACTCATATCTCACCTTGATCAACCAATCAGGGACCGGTAGGGCCGAGTAACCCACGTGGGACTCTGATGCCCATGGAACTTTCAGCCAATCAATGAGCTGAAGTTCCTCCAGGTAAAAACAGGCAACACAGAGAGCCTGAGAGATTCAGATTGGGATTCAACAAGATTCAGATTCAGATTCAACAATTCTAAAGGGAATTCAAAGGAGAATCCCAAGGGCAGGACATTCTCGCAGCGCGCCTCCTGACCATCCTGAGACTCAGCCCGGACAACCACGGAACGGCCAGTGTGTCCGAGTGCCAGAACTTTCCTTTGTTCTAAGAGTCTAGAGTTGAGGTTGCCAGAGAGTAACCAGCAGCAGGCCTCGTGAACAGGTCGGAACTGTGGACAGCTGAATTACTATTCAGAACTAGCTCTTCATCAGGAACGAACCGGTCCTCTTCCTGACTTGCTGGGACCCACAGTCATCTTTTCTCCTGTGCACAAACTTTGCTAGTTAAAGCCAACAGTGAGCATCAGCAGCGCACCGTCGCAAGCCGCACATCACAGCCTGGCACGGAGCCAGAGAGCGCGGATTGGACAGCAACAGCCTGCAACTGTTTCTTTGTGCCCGCAGGAGATCTGAATCCCCAAAGATTGGATGAGTATTCAACTTCAATGCATTACAGCTCGAGAATTCAATTGTTATCCAAACCAGTTGATATCAATTTAATTCCTAAGAGTTATGTACTTGTTTGAGTATCTAATGTAGAAGTTGTAACCAAGTTCACTTTACGAAACGGTCTTAATGAATGATATACTGAACGTATTTCCTCTTGATGTGTAACTCTTTGTAACTGATTGAATATATATCTTTTGTATTCTGATAACCCTCTCGATAAGATCTGTTAGGTTTATATGCATATTCTATGTATTAATAAATGTATCCTCGTGTATTAGTACCTGTGTGTGCGCGTTGTTTGAGTTATATCGCATGGTTGGATTCTAAAGCCACCAAAAGAATCAACTTTGTGATTTACTGCTACAATTAATAATTGTCTCAGTAAATGCCCAAACCCTACAGAACTGGTGCCTTCAGAGAGCCACTATGATTACATATTTGGCGTCCCTGAACCGGTTTTCTCTACACAGTTATTGATAAAAAATATAATTTTTAAAGAATGAATAGAACATAAAAATTGCACTGTGGAAATTAGAGGTAAATAATTTCTGAAAACAAGAAATGCTTTATGTCTGACAATGCTGTTGTATTGTTTGCACTAGCAAAATGTAATGTGGTTGCATTTGTTTCCATGAGAACAGTTTCTGCAAAATGTAGCCAAGTGAGACTTACAGGTATTTCAGTCTCCACCCAACCTTGGCAAACAAATTTATACCCACAAACAAAAGACGACATGTCCGAAGATTGATAATAACTTTGGAATTACCATTGAACAGGAGCAATTGAGGCCTCAACAAGACAGTCACATCGGTCACATCTGAGTGAACATTAGTCATTAAAAGTACTGTATGTGGACAGGTACAATTCAACTGTAAGAGAGATGGGCAGGAGCAATTTCACTCAGAAAGTGAAACATGAAGTCGTCAAGAAATATCACACAGACAAATGTACATCTTGACCATGTTTGAAGGTGGATAGGTAAAGGTCTGAGAACAATCGGTAAGAGCTTATGAAATATAGGGGAGAATGCCAGGAAAATTATTGACATTCCTCCAAATATCCAGTGAGGTCACAATGTCTAGGCCCATTTTCCAGTTTTGCCTGCATCCTGGAGTCAAATTGGCATAATTGAATCTATCCTCAACAGGATACCATAAAGGGAGCAATTATGTAAACTGATCTAAATTACAGTTTCAATCTTTAATTTTGCATAACGCCATTGAATGTGAAACTTTATTCTTGTATGAATAAAGTGCATTGTCCTGTTCCTTCGTAATTAATTACACGATGATCTGCAGTTAAATAAGGATGTGTTGGTATTCACTCATCGTGCTGTTTGATTTGGATTCTTAATTTAAATATGTTTTTTTTTGCGTTTGTAATAAATCTTATGCTCTCGTATCTTCCCATCATGCAACGACACAATGTCTAGATAAACTGGTATATGTGTGTCTGTGTGCCCGCCCCCGGATTTGCCTGGAGTCCAGGTTGTATTCCCTTCTTCTGCCCTATATTTGCCCTATATAAAGTCAGGCTCATCACAGCGCATTTGAATAAGTGACTCTGGGTAAAGAATGAATGAAAAGCTTCTTATCACCATTATTAATAAAGAAATTTGACATTCCTCAACAATTAAACAAATTGAATGTGTTACTACTAATAATAATAAATACCTGTGATGATTATCCAAAAATCTAGTAATGCTTCTTAAAATACTTTTTTCTAATTCCTCATGCTATAATGTTATCTTTCATGAGTGCTTTTATAGGCATTTGTTAGAGTGCGTGGCAAAATATTAAGCAGTAACAAAAGAAGGAGCAAAGTTCTTTACCTAGGAATAGCATAACACATTTTCTATTTAAGGCTTAGAAACTGTATTATTTTTATAAAGGTTACATTGCAGATACCTTTAGGAAGCTACCTGGGGTGCAGTTATGAAATATAAAAGCCTTGCATGCTGTGTCTTTGTAGGGAGCAAGCAGCAGAGTCAGACAGACAAAAATACTTGCGGCATAGGAAAAAAGTAAAATCAATTCTTCAGTGATGAATTCAGTGATGGCTGTGTGAAGAGAACACAAAAACCTCGGCAGAGAGTTCAATGGAATAGACCTTGAGCCCTGTTGTTTTTGTATATTTTTTAGCAGTGATTTTCAAATGCCAGACAAAATATGCACATTCTACATCTGAATAATTCTGCAGAGATTTATCACAAAAGGTTTTGGGACTCGGGCAAAATTTCATACTACCCTTATTGAGCAAATAGCTATTCATTTTTCTTAGAAAACATAGAAGTTACCTTCATGGCTTATTATTATGCTAAGTATATTGAGCTGAAATGTAGATTTATATACTGTATATTATCATGTAGATATAGAGTTATCATGTAGATATTGAGTAGGTATGGGGTTTTATCTATATTGCTTAATTTTTCAACCAGACAAATCTAAATGTATGAATATATTATTTTTCTGCATTAGGATTTCAAAAGGGTGCTTAAGTTCTAAATTATAGTTGTCTGTATATTTAATATTTTTAGTTACATTTGACTGTTACTGTACAAACGTAATATCCAAATCTACTGCTGATGGTAAATTAATGCTGTCACAGATTGTGTCAAAACCATTATATAACAATGGAACAATAAAGGTGATCAAATTGTTTGATAGAATCTGATAGAAATGTGTGTTTTTGCTTTTTCATGACTGGTTGATTAAAAGGTTTAAAGCTGATTCGCAGCTTTGTTAAGCAGAATACCTACTGATTTACCTACTACTACCGACTGAATACCTATTGATGGTGCTGTGATGAAGATCAATAGTAGCTTAATGTAGCTAAAGTACAGTACATTCAGTATCTCCTTTTTATATTATGCAATACAATCTGTAGCAGAAAACATGACCATGATAAGTCAATAATTGAACATTGTAACAAAGCATAAGGAAAGGAAAGATCCAAATGAAACTGAAAAGGTTATATTCCTTCATACTTTATGAAAGAATAACAATCGGACACTGTAGTCTTTACTGGATTGTTAATGCTTCAAGACTGCATGTCTCAGCAAACTTCAGTAAAGAATAAGCTATGTATGGAAATGTAATGGGTTTGTCAATAAACCACACTACTGTCAGTGAAATGCCGAAACTGGTAGTTATTGTATTCTTTAGTTATTGGACAGAAAGGTTGTATTTTTTAGGATATGTAGTTATTTAGCTAAAACTCAAAAAGGCAGAAAGGTTCCATTTGTTTTTGTTTTTCATTATCGCTGCAGTCAACCCATCCTTCTGTGAAGGACACTGTTAACTAGGCATCCCTGCGGTTTCGGTCTGTTCAGAACTTCTCTGCTCTACCAAGGGTGTTGTGTTCTGCAAAAGAAAATTGAAGAGGGAGTAAATCAGACGCACGTACGTTCTGTTATTGTCACAATATTTTGATCGTGCACAGAACCAGCTGAACTGAAGGGTAAAAAAAGTACAACATTGGCAAAGGATGAGGGAATTCTTATAGGATATCATGCCTCACATGTCCAAGCTTCCCCTCCCAGGATTTCCGTGTACACTGTAAGATGTTAATGACCCCAGAGCTGCAACTGTCGGAGTTTCAAATGTGACAACAGCTTCAATGTTAGCCTTAAAGCCATCACAAGTGTTTTCAATACTTCTCTCTCAGCAAGCACCGTAGGGAAGAGGCAAATAAGGTCAAACCAGAAGACAGAGCTTCTGCAGATCTGGCAAATGTGAATGTCACTACCGTGTCCTGTCCTGTTTTGTATCTACTTCAGTCACAACCATTGAGATTCTTCAATGCTGATCAGTGCTGATACAGATGCACAGTCTTGTACACAGTAAAAAATTACTTATTTGTCAATTTATTCATTTTTCATGCTAAAGTTTAAGGAACAGTATTATCATCAGTGCAAGACTTCATACTCCTGGCTGCCTCCTTTGAAATGCACAATAAGAACATGCTTTTCACCATGTTCTCAGGCTTTCCCTTTTGGGGGTCAGAGAGTGTTTCAGTCAGCTATGAAGGGCTTGATATGAACCTTGATATTTTTGTATTTGGTTAATCCAAGGCTATTATGACATGACTTTATACCCTAAATGCTGCTCCTGTTCAATTCGGTGTTGAAGTGCGTTTTTGGAACCTTTTGGCATAGAAAACACTTAATGTGATCTATAAGGTGAAAATGAGCTGTAAGATGTAAAACCTTCCCCCTTTTTTTGATGATAATGATATTTACCAGCGACATCCATCCATCTATTTTCTAATGGTTTCTTCCAGTTCAGGGTCACAAGAGACTCAGAACCTCTCCTGGCAAGGAACGGGCACACGGCCGGGTACAACCTAATCCATCACAGGGCATACACACGGGCACAAACAGACATGCACACACTCACACCTAGGACCTAGGAGATTTTTGGTCTGTGAGAGGAAACTGGTGCACAAGGAGGAAACCCACACAAACACAGGGAAAACATACAAACTCTATGCAGACACCCCCCAGGTCCAAAACTGAACCCAGGGCCCCAGCACTGCGAGGCAGTAATGCTGACCACTGCGCCAACGTGCCGCAGCTTTCTTAGATTAAACACCAACGTGTTCATATTCAATTTGCTTCTCTATAACTGGCTGCTGTGCGGCACTATCCAGTTTTATGGAATTAAATATAAACATGTCAAAAGACCCATTGTGTTTTCTGGTCTGATGTAGTGTGCCATTTATATTTACTGCGCTTGTGTAGTCTTTTACAAGGACGCAACTGAAACGTTTTCCCAAACCGTTATGTAAAATATTCCGTGCTGCCAGTAACACAAGCTGTGACTTGCTAAACCGCTTTTTGAGTACCTTCATCCGTTTCTTCCCTTTGACTTCATTTTTCCTGTTGGGAGAGGCAAAACACTGCAATAACTTCAGAAGAACGTGTATTACGGACAAGATCATTAGCCTTGCCTCTGTTTTGATCCCAAATCAACTGTGCTTTTGAGAAGATGTTCCTCGTACACTTGTCCTTGTTTACAATCATATTGATTTGCTCAAATGTTTATATAATAACTCAACCGCCTATCCACTGTTCCCTTGCCATTTTAAAGTTTTACAACGGGCCTCTGTTGATTTCAGCCAATCCAAGCTCCTGACCTGCCACAATGCTGCTGGTTTATTATTATTAGCAGTAGCAGCCTAAATTAAATCGAATTTAGTGGCAACAGAAAATGTGAAATAATTGGTGGTAGGTACATTTTATTATTCTGTTTCATGTGTTCATCATATGCATTTTGTACTTAGCAATTCATATCATTATACTGTATGCTGAAATAAAATTTCACTGTCTTCTATTTCCTAAAAAAAAAATGACGACCTGGTTTTAATTTATTTAAAAACTGACCCCTAATTGGTGCAAGAATGATGATTAATAAAGTACTATTAAGTTCCATGGTACCTTGGAAACAAAGTAAATTTAAATTAAATCTCCTATAGAGTGGGAGACGCTGTACTCAATTGAGTGTGATAGTCAATGTGCCATCTCAGTCTATAAGGAACGTTTCAGATGATAAATATTCATGCTATTGCAACGACTGTCACATTGTCGGAATTCTCTTATTATATGCAGTAGTTGGAGTTTTTTTTCTGACTTATCGTTTCCTCAAAAAAATTAAGATGGAATCATCCATACCTCATGCATCCTCCCAAGTGAAACAGCAACCTGAACGAAACTGTGGGTCTTCCTGATACAATTATGTTGTGCTTTCTTTTAAAAAAAAAAAACAAAAACAAAAAACAAAAAAAAATCCTCAATCACACCAATGTGTTCTACATTTGCCTTTGTTTTAAAGCTGACAGGGTTACACTGGATTAGCAGTCCATCGCCTTACCACTTGGACTGTAACAGGAAAATGAAGTGGTGGCCATGTTCACATTTGTGTCCTTATCCCGTTCTGTAATACCAATGAAATTGAAATTCCAGGCAAGGTTTTGCCCAACGGTTCCCAGAATGAATTCAAATACCTTATGCTGGATATATATAATAGTTAATTCATGTTGAATATATAGTAAGTGGCACAAATCACATCATTAAAAAACTTACTACATGTTAAATCCCCCAGTCTGAAAACTCGTAAAGCTTTTACTTTTTGAGATTGTAAAGACGGTGTTTCAGTTTTATCTACCTAAAGAGGAGTAAAAATTCATAGTGGGAATCAGCTACAGTATTTGTAGGCTGGTATCAATCATCTTTAACTACAGATAATGTAAGACTAACAGCAGGTGATTAAAGACTTAATTATAAAGCAATTAGTACAGCATCCTTACAATTCTCACAACAGGGAAGAAAACACTAAAGGTCACAGGTTAAATAGTAAAAAAGATTTAGAAATGATATGAAATTACAAATGAATTATGGATACTTTTGCATTACCATGTACAAGCAGGCAGAAGTTTGCAGTGTTTCTTGGTCACTATGGTAGCGTGAGGGCTGTCCTGCCCTAAATCAGCTGTGCCCTAGTCTGGAACTCTCAGGAAGGCTGATTCACTGATTAACTGGTATGAGAATCTCACTGCTTTGCTGTCTTCCCATAACACGGTCAGCCCGCCAGTTAACATATTTTCACGGACGTCCAAAGGGACTAACCGTGGGGAGTAGGAGAGCGGAAAAAGACCCATATGCGTAGCGGCGAGACGGGAAAAAGGCCCGGGCTCATAGTGCAAAGAGTTCAGGAATGCCGTAAAGAAACCTATGCCCTCAGGGAGCAGACGTGGGGCGCCCTGGTGCTAGGCGGGGTCTCAGGACATCCGAACGTCAATGCTGAGCAAGGACAGAGTGCAAGACCCGGAAATATATAGCCCAAGGGACAGGAAGGAAAGAGAGGGACAGGAAGGACAGCAGACTGGAAACTAGGGACGGGACAGAGAAGGAGCGCCCTCTGGCTGCAGAGGGCCTGACACATATCCCAGGGCTTACCTCTGTCTTTAAACCACCTCCTGTGAGGCTGACTGAAGGAAGAAAGTGGAGACTGGGATCTGCATGAAGAGACAGAAAGTTGTAGTGGGAGCCACATTTCTTCTATGTTGATCCTAAAATTGGACGTTTCTATTCAGCCACTCTGCAGACTTTTCTTTTGTTTTCTGATTGTACAACCCTAATCAAGCCAAAAATCTCTCTAAACCTTCCCTTAAAATCTGTATTACACGTTTCATGGGTGACGATCCTTAGCAATCATCCTTCCCTGATGAACTGGTCATCTACAATCACTAAACTGTTATATTTGTAGGGGGAAAGTGTTTCTGTCCGTGTCAATTTTTTATAAGACTGCAGATTTCACACAACTTACATTTTATATATTTGACTGAGCTGTGTATCATTAATTACTACTGAGCATGGGTATTTTAAGCTGCACAATACAAATGTTAGGCAGTAACACCGGTGTAAGATACAAGCAAAATGCTCCACACTTGATTTACAAATTAAATGTCATTCAAACAATGAACTTGGTACATCATTACATACAGAATAGCTGATGGATTTGTCAGGAGAGACTTAATGGCTTCGGGTTCAATCTGTGTAATAGAAAAAACTTATCTGACCTTCTAGAAATCAGATCCTTTTCAAAATGAGATAGAAATCACTTAGTGGACTTTCTATGGATTAGGAAATTGCTTCCATTAGAGTAATCAGACATAACATTGAAAATGAAATTATTCTCCATAATTTCAACATGTATAGAATCAAATACACAATAAATAGTACTGGGTCTAATAGCCATTTTAAAGCCTCTTAGTATAGTTTTGTTTTGTACAATAAATTGTGATAAATCGTGCCTGTTTTAATCAAAGTGTGAAGCTCCAGAAGTAATTTTCCATTTTCAAACCACTAAATGAAATGCAAGATAGTGAGAAATCCAAGCAAATCAAAAGAAAATGAATATCTTCTTTCTTTTGAGCAGTGTTATGTCCTTTTCCTTCACAAAGGAAAAATTCTCATAATGATCAGCACTGTCTAGAATCAAATATGAGACCGAGTTGTGTTTTAAAATGGTAAATGAAATGTGCAGTTTCTATTGCCAGTAATATTATATTCTCAACTAATATCCTATAATGTCAACTAATGCATATACTGTAAATGTAAGAATATGGCTCCCAGTTTATACAGCTTAGCTAAATCATGCCTAAGTTATGATAGGTGACTGGCTATAGGGAATTGCAGTAGAAAAAATCTACACAAGCACCACAGTGGGATGTTCAACAGAAAATAATCTATTTTCTGAATGTGAGCATCTTTTCTGCTACCTATTTTAGAGACATTCCAATTGTTATCTTCCCATAATGCGACCTGCACTGCAAAAATGGGTGTATCTGCCCTGCTGGGTCAGTTCTTTATTCCATTCAGTCATTCGTGTGAATGGCTGTTGTGCCTTATTTTGTTCTTATTTAGTTCATATAAGCCTCACTGTTTCACCCAGCATTTCTGGTTTGCAGAATATTAACACCCCTGAATCATAGTAAAATTCAGTGGCTTGAATGTCACAGCTTTAAAAAGAAGATAAATATCCTTCATTGTTTGCCTCCTGTTAGAAAAAGAAATCTACTTTTGCATAGTGCTCATTCATTCTATGCAGAACAATTATTTGTTTTTTAAAAATAATTTGTTCATTTGGCCAGTGGTGCTTTGTCATAACGCCAAAGCGGTATTGCTTTTGAATACATGGGTAAGCATACATTGCATTTTATTTAAAAATCGGTTCACAGATAGCATGAAGGATGATGTTTTGTGGAAATTAGTTTGCTTGAAATCTGTGTAAACGGGCTTGTGTTTGGAGCTTTGTAGAACTATATGGAATAAAAGTAAACGTAATGGTTTGTGGTATGACATGAAAATATTGTATGTGTAGGAAAAATACAGAAAGGCTTACCAAAGGCTTTGTAATCATTAAACAAGTCAACAAGAACCTCAGCTGTAAGTTCTGAAAATGACATGATGCATGATGTAAAAGAAAGTATTTTGCCATTGGCAACTGGAGTTCATTCTGTACAATTTCACATCATGTACATGGATATTGTTGGTAGGAAAAAGCCTTATTATTGTAGTGTCCTTCAAGAAAAGTGCCTAAATGCACTGAAAACCGAAGTTCCTTTCCCACTTATTAAAGTTATTGTAACCATTATTTTTTAACGGGAGGCAGTGATGATAGAGTATAAACTTGTACTGAAAAAAACAAATGCACAAAAAACACTTTAGTGTTCATTGCTTTTAACTTGTTGCATTCCACTTTTGTGGTTGAATTTTCCCGGACACATTGACAACTGAATGAAACTACTCCATTCCTGCAGCTTTTTTTTATGACCAAAGTGGGATTTTAAGTACCCGGTCTATGTGTTGTTAAAAATTGTAAAGCAACAATAAAAACAAAAATAGCTGTATGTGAATCTTGTTTAAGGAGGGTTGAAGTCTCTGGTGTACCAAAGGCAACACCTGTAATGCAGAAATGAAAGAAATAACTACACACGTATTCAGGCCATACTTTGTCTTAGTGAGTGTCTGTATGTATTCTGTCATTTCTGAGGAGGTGTGCTATTTAAGTTGAGGGGTTAAGATGGAATTCCTGGTTTTAAAGTTAAAATATTCATGTTTTAAAGTCTTTTTTAAGGAAGTACTTTAATTTCTCTTTAAACACACAATAGTTGCACAGCACTGTATTTAGCATTTGGAAATATACAGTATAAATTTTCATGAGCTCAGAGCAGACATACAGTGTAGCCTCACTTCCTGGAATGCTATCAAATATGATTTTCGAGTTCAGTTTTGCAATGTGGAGAAGTCTTACAGTTCCATGTCTGCTTAGTACTTCCATTTTTTTCCTTCTGATGTTAAAACTGTACCAAACTCCTTTGTTTCAAAGACTCCTGTAATCTGTCCACATTGGGTTCTTTTATTGTTCATCAAATAAGGCGTATTTGCTTCTGCTCAAGAAGGCTTGCCTTCTCATTTGTGCCATTTCCAACCAGGTCACCAGTAGCTCACCCTGTTCAAAATTATCCCAGGCATGAAAAGTAATTATCTTAAAGAGTTATTAGAGGCCCAAGGATATTTTAACAAATACACCTTAAGACCTAAGTTCTAAAAATGGTAAAAGAGCCAGTGAAGGAGACACTAAGTACCTTTGGGGACTGAAGAATTTGTTCTTCTTATGAGAAACTTTCATCTCTTTTCAATAATCCTGCAGAAAGCCCAATACACTAATCCAATTAGCTGTTACATTCCACATCTGCTTCTGGCTGGTTGCATTACATCTAAATACAGAAAAGGAGCTGAGGTGAACTAAAAGATCAATTGACTAAAACTGCTTGTTGAAAAGCAGAGAAAATTTCTATTAGGCTTCCGACCAGGTTGAAACATGAGGCTGTACATTGGGAATCGAAATAGACATCTCTTATGAGGAGCTGATGATTATTTTTAGAAAGCTGATTATTGCAAGTGTTGCAAATAAATGTTGCCCTTTCACTGCATCCTTTGATTGTGACCCAGTCGAACAAACTTTCTACACGTATTTGTAAGAAACATTGCATATACAGTTTTTGGATGTAGATTAAATGTTTTGGTGTTATTTTCATTAATCCAGCTTTCAGGATTGTGATGCACTTGAGTGACTTGTCTGTTACATAAAGACTAAATCATTTAATTTGTGGCAGAGTTGATTGGTCACAGGTGATAGATGGATGTTTATCTGTTATAGGGCAAGGGTAATTAACTTCGAAAAACAAAAATCATGAACTAGTAGACTCTGCCTGTCAAGAGAACTTGGAGGCTGGACTAAGTCACATCAAATGGGCATACAAGCAGTGGAACCAAGCTCTCAATGAATCAAAAATCGTGTGTATATGGACATGATGGATATAAGCAAGATGGATATATGTGGCACAGATGTACAGAACGATAGGTTATTGCAGTAACTGCACACAACAGACCAACAGAGATGAAGAACAATCAATGGATGGGTCTGAGGATGGTGGTCTTGGCAGGAGTCACCGGTTAATACAGAGCTTCCCTTGTAGTGATTAATCGCACCCCGACTGCCTGGCACTGCATTGATCGAATCTTTAAACCACACTTGCAATGGCTGATGTGACCACATTCCAGCAGGACAACACACGTCCCATTCCTGTAGTTAACCGTCTCAAAGTTCTTGCTGGTGTATCCTATGTAAGTCCTGAGGTGTGCATTCTGTGACAAAGCAATCCTGTCATATACAGCATTTCACACTTTAACAGCATGGTCTTGTAATAAATGTGCTGGTATACCTGCACTGCAGAATTACAGTGAACAATTGTTATTGTCAAGACAGGTAAAAACATACTGTATCAGTTTCTGTCAAGCAACATGCAGTAAGTGATCACATGGGATTAATTTAGCCATAGCTGTTTCTTTCAAGTCTGTAATCGTCCTGTCTTATGCATATCCATGGCAGAAAGTCTTTGGTAATCTTTCCTAGTTCTTAATAGCTACAACTGAAGTATTGCAAAACTATACAGAAAAGTATTGCAAAACTACACAGAAAGGGGACTACAGAGGGCAAATGAGGGAAGGCAGACAAGACTCTCCCAACCCAATGAGCCATTCATGATTTGATATACTGCAGACACTTCAAACTCCACAGTACCTCATAAAAAGAGTTCCAGCTGACCGGGGAAGAGGCAAGTCTCTCACTGATGGCACAGCAGACAACTGACAAGGTTCAAGAGTCAATGAGAGCTGAATAATCCCATTCCTCCTCCCAGGGGAACTCTGCCAATTGTAAACTGCTGCTTGGGCAATTCTGGCCACAGTCAGCTAGTGGCATTACCCAGGCTCAAACCTGCGACCTGCTTCACAGAGCTCAACATGAGGTTGGAGAGCCATTCAAGACCTTTCTAAATAAGACAAACAAGTTTCCTTTTCTTTAAATTGTGCTGGTTACCACAGGACCTCAAAAGCTTGGGAATTTTATAGACTGGAGACTCAGCTAGTCACATGCCTGTTATGGAAATAATCTGAATTGTGATCATCATTGTCCTGTTATTGCTCTGGTGATCTTTAAGATTAAGATTTGTGCACAGTTATATATACAGTACTGTACATTGCTGCAGTGTTCCTTTGCCTGATTTACTTGACCTTACCCCTAAATAGATGTGCATCAGTTGAACTTTTGGTACAAAACAGAGTGAGAATAAGAATTGTTCTTAGATAGAAAAGACTGTTTAAAAAACCCAGAATCTTAGTAACAGATTGAGTTTTACTTGTATAGATTTATGGTTTGGGAGCTAGGAGAAAGACAGGTTGATTCTTGCATTCCTAAGCTTTATCAGTACTGTACATATTGTCCAATAGGTATAGTATATACTCGAACTTATGTGTCTCCTTACAGCTCATCAGTTTCTGATCATGTCTCTCCTCAGAGAACTTGATGGCTAGCAGTGTTCAGCCATGCCTGGCATTTCAGATAGCTGTATTCTAATAACACAGACATGTTAGAAAGAAACATGCTCATAATACACACAACAGCAAGACCAGACAATCTCCAAGGCCAGAGAGCCTTTTTATAGTTTTGAATATTGTATAATATCCCGGAATACACTTAGAACATAATAACATAAATGTTGCAAATGCAAGAAGGCCATTCAGCCCCATCCTGCTTGTTTAGCAGTTAATAGTGATTTTATTCAAGGGTCTGCTTCAGCCGTTTCCTGAAAGAAACCAGGCTATCGGCTTAAACAGCCAAGTCAGATAGGTTGTTCTGTCCTCCCACAACTCTTACACTGTATTATATTAAATTAAATTCCTACCACTGTTTGGAAATATGACTAGCGTTATTCAAAAATGACCCCCTTGCCAAATATCTCAAGTAACTTCTTTGGCCAGTTTGCATTGATTTCCTGTTAGACCATGTGTTAAATTAAAATTGTACTTCTTGACAAAAAAGGCTCCTAAACACTCCGGATCCATCCAATTTGCAGATCTGGTGACATAGGACTTTCCTCTCACTATCGTCCTTGTTTCCTTGATTCTATTACTCAAGGAACTGAAGTACTTTTGCAAGCTATTGGGGACTCTGATAACCTGTTTCCTTAAACCTGTTTTTTTAATATTTTTAAGACATACATCTTTTCCTGTCCTGTTAAATAATGTTTTTGTCTTTGGCATACTATTTTCAATACTCTCAGGTTGATCTTTGAAGCCTTTTTTTTTTCCCAGAATGACATTTGCTTTATTTATTTCCCACTGAAAGGTACATTAGGAAATGATGGATATGGATATTAATAATGTGAATAAGGGGTATTATTTAGGGAGAAGTAGAGTTTTCACCAGAACAAAACACTTCACAAGACATTTGGGCAGTAGTTTTGTATTTGCATTTTACTTTTCTTGATTGTTAAAAAATTAATTAAGATTTTGTGCCAATTTAAAAACAAACTTAATTTGATATTAAAATGCGTTTGTATCAAACGTCAAAAAGGTACCTCAGTTTATACAGAACCAATTAATCACACAAATATTGTAGGTGATACCAAAAACAAAGCCACAGTTAGCAATTGAATAAATGTTTTCCCCTGGACCACACTCAAGCAAAACTCTTGTATGTCTAACTAAGACAAAGTGTTCAGCCGTATGCATTCTGACAGTGAATATTATGATCTACTTTTCAATTTCACACCCAGAGGCTCTGCAGCAGGAGGAGGTGGAGGCATGGAACTATTCAGTCATACTAAATGAGTTTTTAATATTTAAAACCTTGTTGTTTATTTATACGGGCTAAAGAAATGAAGCCTCTGAAATTCAAATGAAGGACAATGAGATGCGGTTCTGCATGAGAAATCAGCACTGTTGTGAGCGACAGCCACTATTGTAAAATCTAATCAGATCATGACTAATTTCAAAAGCATCAGTGCATTCCATGTGTATGTGTAGGTTTATGTGTTTGTAGGTGACTGAGACATGGAACCGGTTGTTTAAAAAAGTGCTGTAGGTAGCTGTATGAATATCGACATTGTTTAAGGGTGTTGTTTATCTAACATTTCAATGTAAACTATAACTTTACTTGATTTTCATTATTTTATTATTTTCTTCTGCTTGGCTGTCTGTTCCTGTACTTTCCTCATTTCATTACTAATATAATGTGCTTATATGTAAAGCCATTTGGGATCCATTGTGATATAGATACACTATAGCTATGGGAAAAGCACTGTACAAATGCATGGAGTTATCACCACATTTTAGTGTATTTTTCCAATTTGTATGATAGACTCATATATTGTCAAATGTCCAGGCAGTTACAATCAAAGGAGTTTCAGTGCAGAGTAACCCATTTTTTTAAATATAATGTCCTGCTCAATGCTACTAGTCCGCGTTGGCTCAGATCTTTCTTCATTACTGCCACAATGTCCTTCCCTCCAGTATGAAACCACCCTCAGGTGTTCAGCCTGGGAGAATAAGAATGGAAGTTAACTTTTGTCATCAGAGGGGTTGATAACAGGGGGTCTTCTGTGAAAGTCACAGACTAGTAGCATGTGTGCGCATTTTTGGAAATCATACAAGCCGTGCAGTTATAGCACTGCTTTATTTCCTGTTTCTCTCACACAGTCAGGACAAGTATGCGCCCGTTACATGTTCATGTGTTAATAAAATAATAAATTGAAACAAAAGTGGATACAATTTGTGTTTCCGAAACCTAATACATACAAATTCAGGGATGCATGTATGTGTGTGTGTGTGTTTTCAGAGGATTACCATCAATCTTGCCAAGTTAGAAATTGCGATCTGTGACCATCCCATGCAAAATGGCTTTCAGCACCATTTTGCACTTTCTGGAGCTACACAGGTATGTTACATGTCTTGCAAGTACTGAGGCAAAAAAGGGTTGTTCAGGAGTTTTATTTTGTGAGAAGGGACACCTTCACAAATGTTCAGAGCTAAAAGAGTTGAAAAAGGGGCCAATGTGAAGAAGTTACCATAAAATTATACATCTGTGTTTGAAGCTCTTAAACCTCTTAAACAGCAGCATTCTGATTAAGCCACAGCTGAGACATGGCACAACTAAAAGCACCAGAAAAGTGGGCATTTTAGTAACAATTATATACTGTATGTTATAAGTGCATGAGAGAGCCTTGCAGGATCCCACAGAAGAATATGTAGATAAGAATATCCCCTGTACAGTGAGGACACTTGGGTGGCATTTCTTGTATGAGATTCAGATTAAACATCTGGGCACCAGAAGCCTTTGCACCTGTTTGGATTAAATTTCATTTGCCAGGTGTCTGTCTGCTTCTGACCTTTGTGATTGAAAACATTTCAGATGACTGAAAATGAACCTTTCATACCTGTGATATACAGAATAACCGTCTGTGGTCCAATGCTCACGTCACATATGTATAAAAATAGTTACATATTAATACAGTACGGAAACATAAAAAATAAACACATCCACAGGCACTGCTCTTTTAGGTCGGGCTTCTGTAATTCCTGTGCTTTCTTCTGCCTCAGGCTTGTCTCAAGCTATTTCTACAAACCAACTTTTCAAGATGCTGGACACGGGTACAGTAAGCACTTGTAAAGCTGACTGGAAGATAAGATGTATTTACAGACTTGACAGCTCTCCAGGATATAAAGCAAGAGTTCTGTTAAGTAACATACGATTCTAGACATGCCAACTGTCATTAATAGGCAAATGTGTACAGTACATTAATGAAAAATCATTCACGATTACTTGCGACAGATGCCCCTGCTGCACATCTGATAAATATAGTGCAATCCAATGACTTGTATGTCATGCCACACGTCTGCATTTGCATCCTTTCTGATCAAATGCTTCTTTTCTTATATTATCATTATATCTAGTACATTTGCACATTTTAAGTATGACCAATCTGAATTGTTATGGCCCAAATGCATAGAAAGGCATTTTGACTCATCATTCATAGGAATGACAAGCTAAACTTGCTTACTGAAGTGCAAGGACTTTTACTGCAGTATGTATGAGAATAAGAAGAAGGCCATTTGGCCAATTAGTACATTGGGGTTTCAGTAGCTAATTGCTCAGAGGCTCTCATCCAGCCATTACTGGAAAGAAAGAAACAGCTATGACAGTATACAGTAGCTGCATACTGTGGCTTGTTGTAAATTCCCACAATCCTCTCCAGTGTAAAGAACTTCCTGTTCACAGTTTTAAATGAATTTCCCTAGAATAATATTTAACAAATTCATATGACAGTTGAAGCATTAGTTGTAACTGAAAAGGTTCTGAAGTTTATGTGTATGAATAAATAAAAATACTTTTTGTAAATAGCATAGTATAAACACATTTTCAGCATGGTGAATTCAAACTTAAAGTTAGAATATTCTAATTTGCAGTTAAGGTTTGAATTTATCACACATGTACCTATACTGTAGGTCTGTAATTTCAGAGTAATGATAGTATACAGCTGTGAATTCAGTTCTTAATTTCATTAGGATATGAGATGAAATGCACAACATTGTTCTGCAAAAGGTTGGGAATCTAATAGGAAATAAAAGTTGGTTGCTTGTTTACTTGCAAGTTATTATTTTAGTTCATTAAATGAGCATATGCTTATGGTTCATTGCTTGTCCTTACATACTGTACTCCTTCACATATACTGTATATAAATTTATCAAACTATAAATTAGGTCTGGAGGAAAAGGTAAATAAGCAAATCATTTCGTTGATGATTCAGAGCTTTAACTTAAACATACAGTACTATTATGAGCTATACTGATGTAGACAGAATTTAACACCATCAAGTGTTATCTACATGTAAAAATAAAAACAGGGCGTATGGTTAATTATATCACCTGGTGATAAAATACAATCAGGAATTTGCAGGAATTATTTTTTCAGTCTTTATTCTTTGTAGATTTTAGATTCTGTACATTTATTATACCTGAAAAGTATTGTATTTGCTTGCTTTCACTCTCTACCAAACACTTAATACTAAATTATAGACAGTAATTAATGAGTCTCATTATCTGTTGTGGATGGAACATAATGCAAGAGTCCAATTTCTACAAATGAATTAAAAAGCTAAAATGCTGTTGTGTGCTTTGACTGTGGTGTGACATTAAAATGCAGGTAAGTCTTATTTTTGTTCATAATCCCAAAAGGTGCTGTTGTAACTTTTACCCATGTGTTTTGAGCTTGCTAGGCAGTTTTTAAGTTATTTTGAAGTATATATTTTTTTAGAATTTCTTGTCTTTGACTTGTCTTGACTTGTCTCAGACTTTGCCACAAGACAGTTCTGAAGTTTCTCTGACAGTGGTGCAGATATCTGTCAATTACCTTGTCAAGAAAAATTCTATTTTGTTTCAGCTGTACGAGGAACAGAAAGTAAACATTTCCCTATAAAAATAACCTATTGGTGACCTATACAGTAGGTTTCTATAGAAAACTGAAAAAACTTCTGCAGAAATATTTGGGTTATTTTTTATGTAACAAGTTCATTGTTGTCAGTCTTTTTTCTTCTAGAAATAAACTTAAAACAATTTAAAATGTAATATAATATTCTTTTATCTTCTATTTTGTAACAAGGGAGCAGTATGGACTTTATAGAAACAACAACATTATGTCTGTTTTTGTCTTTGAATGTTTAGTTAGAAAATTATATTACCATTTTAAAAACTTGCAGCACCACGAATAAGGGTTATGAAAGGCATGGAATATCTATGCATCCTGGCTTGTTTGGAACAGAAATGAGATTGCCTGCAATTCAGTTTAACCATTTATCTTTCTAATTGTGGCACATTTTTGTTTGCTTTTTTTTAACTTAGTTCTGACACAAACGTGCATAGGAATATTTTACTGGAAAGTATTAGCGATGTAAATGTTGTCACACATAAGTAATACACTCAGGTAGTTTGCTATTAGTATTCCTCCTTAAGGGCTCCAGTCAAAAAACTAATGGATTTGCTTCCAAGGGGACATTAATTGGGCGTGACACTGCTTCAGTTGTCTGCACATCCCTATTCAATTTTCATTGTTGTAACTTGATTACTTTTCATTCCATTCGACAAATTTCATTATAGTAAATGACTGTGTTGCTGCTTCTGATATGGTTCTAGCACTAATTAAAACCCTTGTTATCTTTATACATGGGTTAATGTAGATCATTACTCTTTTTGTATCTTAGTAACCCTTTAGAGGAAATGCATCAACATTCAATGGAGGCACAAAAGATTTTACAAACCTTATATGAAAGTAGCAATCTATCTCATAAAAATGTATGTATTGTATAGGATATAATATGTCTCCTCTGCTCCTTGGACGTGGCTTATCTTTGACACAGGGTATAATTATTTGTGCATATTATGTAAGTTCCATTTCCCTGTGGTTTCAAATTTGTTTAATCAAAAGCAAGCAATGACATCTGGCTCATTATAAAGTGATTCTGTTCCTGCACTAACTACCTTTCTTGGAGCTACCACTATGGGCATCATGGTGACACGTTTGTAAGCACTGCTGCCTCATGGTTTAGGTGTTGTGGATATGATTCTCTCGACATGGAGTTTGCACCACCAGTTGGGGGTTTCCTGAGATTTCCCTAAGACATGCAGATTGCCATTGATTAGTCCAAACTGCTACACCAGATTGTCCCCCAGCAGTTTGTTTTCCTGGTTCCCATGAGGATGCCAGCTGAGACTCATTCCCCATTGGCCATCCATGGATAAAGTGTTTTTTTCCCCAAGCACACAGCTAACTGAATATGCCACAATATACTGCATTTACTAGTTGAGCCACCTGGGAAAATCCTCCTGATACACACAGTCTTGTGTTTTTTCTTCAATAAAACATCCATGCATCCATTTTCTAACCACTTCATCCACCACAGGGTTGCACTGGGAGCCAGAGCCTATCCTTCCAAGCAAAGAGCAGAGGGCAGGGAACACCCTGGACGGACGCCGCAGGGCAAACACATACACTCACATACTCGTGCACACGATTTTCCCAACCACCCAATGAACCGACCAGTATGTCCTTGAAGTGTGGGAAGAAACCAGAGCACCCAGAGGAAACCCGCACGAACATGGGGAGAATGTACCAACTCCACAGAGATGACACCACAGGTCTGGCATTGAACCCAGGGCTTCAGTGCTGTAAGTTAGCAACATTAACAGCTGCACCACTGTGCCACACTCCCAATAAGAAAAAGCAATAGAAATCAAATATGAAGTAGAACCTTGGACTGAATCTTCTTTTAGTCAATAGTCAATGAAACACTCTCACAACACATCCTCAAAAGGTGTCCCCGAGACCTGTGTCAGTCATCATTTATACCAAGAATGTTTTTTTTTCCATTTTGTTCTTCTGCAACACTTCACTTACAAAAATCACAGTGAATTAAGAACTGACCAGACCTTTTTAGCATCTCAATGGGAAAAGAATGACAATCACCCTTTAAAGAGGCATTTAGAATTTATTTTTAATTGAAATGCAAAACATTATCATCAATTGGGCATACGCAAGTTCAAATAGGATTAAAACTGGTATTACACGTATCTATGCAAAAATGAGCGTGTCATCTTGTGTAGTAAGCAGCCAATGAATTTTACAAGCTTTAGGAGTTCAATTTTTTAGAATGCTTTTAGAATGCTGCAGTAATATATAGAGTAGTGTAAATATTTTCTTTTTGTAGATATAGTCTATTAACCTTAAAATTAAAAAATATTCAATACTTTTTTAATTTTAATGTGTTTTATTCTATTCTATTTGGGCTATTTCTCATGCTTCATGAAATATTCCCTTCTGTTTATTTTATTTTATTGTGAATACTATGCTATACAAAGACTAACCACTTGTATACCTGACAGTAATACCTAACACAAATGTGATCCACTTTTTTATTATTTTTATCAAACACTTGTCTGCTAAAAGTGTAGTTGCTGCACACTCATATCTCACCTTGAGAGAATGTTATCTGCCTCAACAGTTACAAATGTCGTGCTGTGATATATTAAATTGTAACAAAAAGAGCATTTCTGTGGTTTTTAACTTCTGATAAGTATGGCCATAGAGAGGAATAAACTTTTCAACTGCCCTGACACAGTTGGCCTGTGGAACACACTGAAAGGAGTTATTTTTAGATATATCCTAAGAAATCATTTTTGGGGAGGCTGTTGACCTGGCAGGCCAAATGTTGCATTAGTATTAATCTGCTTTAATTAAACTAGAAATGGGGGAGGTATCTAATACATTCCATGTGGGTGACCTCTAGGCTGAGTTTCTTGAATACATTGTATATTGCAGAAACATCAGGGTGTTGAGCTGAATTACAATAGCTGCACAGGTATTCAAGACTGAAAACACTTTTGTATCCAAGCTGAACATGCCCTCTGTGGAAATAGGATCACTTAGCAACATCATAAATTCAATGTATGTCTCTTGTAAAGCAGAATAGAAAAAAAATGGTTATTCCCTTCAAATATCATGTAGTCACCAACATACATAAACATGCAATTTTCTCTTTGTGAAATTGCTGAATAAGTTGCAGGTCAAAATGACACTACACTGGATTTAACTAGAATGTTACTCACAAGGCTGTACTTCTGAAGCCACATTTCCGTTCCTAACACCTGATCCACATATCTGCTTCTTTGAGCATGCCTGTAAGGTAATGCAATTATCAGTTTAAAAGCATCCAGGCTATGTACCTCAGCATCTGAGAAATTGGCTTTTCTTAATGCATTAAGTAACTTGAACAACAGACTGCTGTTGTTACGCGCTAGAGTAGAAACATCTATTGCTAGGTGCACTGGCTACATATAACGCTTCCTGACTTCATTGTAAATTTGCAATCAGTTCAAGGGAAGAGGTGCATCTGGTCTTTACTTGTCCTTTAATTTTCATTGTACAGAAAGTTGTGGTGACCTTGTCCTGAATACTGCACAATAAAGATTGTTGTTTCAGTATCATTGCTTGGTTGAATGGCCCGAAACCCCAGATTGGCAGAAAGTAATGTTTTCACATGCTCCATCCAGTCCTGCACAAAATCCATTGGGCATAGTAGCATGAAAGTATTGAACATTGTATACGGCTGTTTCATTCATGGTGTTTTTTTTTTTCAATGTTGAGAAGGGAAAAGAAAAAAAACTTTTTAAAATCAATTTGCAGTTAACTTTTAAAATCCAGTGCATCAGCTGAGGATGGGTTCATACATTCATACTGTATTTTAATTTTGTATTGAGCACAGTTGCATAATTGAATTTTTCTTTAGATTTACAGGATCTCTTCTGTTGCGGAATCAACATTTTCATAATGTTTGTGCTATTATGTGTACAAATACTGTATACCTAGACTTACATATGCTCTTGGTTAAATGCACGGAAAATGCCCTCCTTTTTGTAGAATATATTTTTAACGTTTAACTTGCCTTTTCTCCTAGATCATTGCATGGTGCTATTTAACCTTCCTTTTGAATCTTAAATTTCAGTTTGTTTAAATATCAATGATATTAGCTGAAAAAAAAGAATGTTATACTTATTAATGGTTTTACAAAATTTAGAAGCTAAATTGTATCTTTAAACAATTAACTTTCCATCGCTATTATTTAAAGGAATGTTTCTGTTATCAATCTGAACCTGGATTCAGTTGAAATACTAACCATATAGCTGTCCTTGGTTGCATCACTGGCAGAAACTGAACAGCAGATCATGGAAGAAAATGAATATATTAAATAATAAAAGAAATATGAAATGTTAAAATAAGGAACATATGAACAGTTGCGGACAAAAATCAAAATCTACCTTTTCTGAATCCATTTTGACAATTTTCCTGGATTATATTATTCCTGGATTATATATTATTTCTATATACTGTAGATGATCCTCCAATTTAATCTAATAATTTTCATATCCTTACATATAATAGAAACCAGACTTATCAGTATAAACTTCCTTGATTCTGTTTTCTGTTTTATCTTGTGTACCAGCTCTTCATTAGCAATTTTCCAGTTTATGGAAGAATTTTGAACAAGAATGAAAAACAAGAACTGTTGTGATTCTGATAATGTTTACTTGATTTAATTTTTACTGGCTATTTTATTATCAGGATGCATTAATGTAATTAATAATTGCTATAGCACAGGTTAGCGCAGTTATTTCTTTCGGGCCCCGATCATCTTTCAAATCCTTTTCTGTGTGAGGGTGTCAGATTGCATTTCAAAATCTAAAGTGCACATTTTGCAATGCTGATGCCAAGTAATTCAGATCCTGAAGGTGTTTACGTTTCCAATCGCGTCTTGAAAACCTTCAGCAAGTGCAATTCATTTTACAGTTCCCCTTGGAGTAAAGAATCTCGAGCATGTAGCTGATCACAAAAACTAGCAAACAGATTATTTTTGAGCAAATTTACTACAGTATCTTGGGAGCGCAAATAATGAAAATACTTTAATAGAGGTACCAGTTTATCAAAGTAAACAATAAAGTTGCACTCTCCTCATTTAAAAAAGTAAGTAGAGTTACAAATGGTGTAAGTGGCATTTCTGGCAGTCTTTGAATCCTGTTTGTGTTGGAGCTTGTAAATTTCACAGTGCATAATGCTTCAGTTGTGTTATTTGTGATTCTATCCAAGATGTGGAAGTAGGGGGTGTGTGTTTTTGTAAAGAATAGCTTTGAAAAGCTTAGAAATGAGAAACTGAATAGCACAACAGTAACACAAAGAAAAAATGAAGAGGGGGAAATAGTTTTCCAGGGGAAATAGAAGCAAATACATTGAAGAGTTTTAAATACATTGAAAATAATTCACTTACTCTGTACAGCTGATTCAGAGGCAAACTCTCTCACAAAATCCAGTTATGGTACAAACTCTGAAGCCCCATGAGGGGACAAAGTCAAACTGTAGCAATCAAAAAAAGAAAAGATAGGTGTCATATTTGCTTTTGTCTGACAGAACTCAATATTTTTGGCATATTTAATTATTTTAGTCCATTGCAAAAGTATAATATTACAAAAAAGACAATTTAATACAAACAAAAGTGCAGTTAATATAGAAGACTATTTTCTTACTTGCCATGAGGTCTTTGTCACTGCAATATTTATTTTAATATGCGGCTGTTCAAAGATTAATAAAGCCTGTCTTATCTATGAGCATTGTGAAATGAGGTACGTTTTTGTTTTTCCTAAAAAGCAAACTGAAATGACTGATTTCCTGCTCTTGCTAGTATTGTAAGGAATTGACCTGGCTGAGGAAAGCACTCCTGAGAGTTCTGTACTCCCAATCATAGCTAATTAGCTGTAGTAAGCTTTGCCCTTTGTTATTAATTATACTGTTATAATTAACATTCCATCATTTTTAAGCAACCTTTTGAACTCTCGTGCTATGAAGAGAAGAGAAAAGCTCCTGACTGAATTAAGTGGAGCATGGTGTTCATGTAAACCTACTAGAGTGTGGGCTGAGGATCAATTTGTGGTGTCCTTGACTTTCCACTGTTACTAAGTATCAGAGAGATCATTAACTAACTCTTGGGACCCTCTTGATTAATGGTTATTGCTTAGAGAAAAGAGGTGAGGTCAAGCATGAATAAGAATAATGAAAAAAGCATATTCCATAGTGAGCTCTGATTTTCCCTTTGAAAATAACTAGTCATTTATTTACATGGTGGTCTGATCAATTCTGGGCATCGCCAACAAGAATAAGAACATGAGTAATTATCATTGCTGTTGATGATGTATACAGGTTAAATCTGATTTGCTTCATAAACACACTTTAACGTCAGTACGCAGGCAACCACTTTTATTGTCAGAAAAGGGACAAGGAAGCAGGGACTACTGTATGTGCCAAATCACTGAGGTAACACTAATTTGTTGATGTGATTTTAGGTTTTACGTTTGCAGCATATCCATAGCCTGAAATCTGCAACATAGGCCAGGGCAACTTCATCCCAACAGTTGTGTGTATGTTGTGTCCCTCACACAATCATTGTTCTTTACCTTGCCAATACTTAACTACACTACTCACACTGTCACGTGTAGTGACATCCTAATGGTAAAAACCTACAAATGATGTACAGGGCTCTACAGAAATGATCAGTATGTTGCCTTCGAGAATTAGGACTAAATGTTTTAAAGAAATGCTTTTGGTTATTTTGACAAAGGGCAGACGTGTTCAGCTCTAATATTTCTAAGGAAACAACAAAAAGACAAAAGTCCCCTATTTGAATTATGTGAGCAAGGTTGATTAGGGATGTCATGTGACATAGAGGTGTTTATGGCATTTGTGTATTTATTCAGAAGTGTATGAAATGAATGAGGTGATTACATTCTTTCAGTGGGTTTGTAATCCACCACAGATGCACTCAGAAAAGGTTTATGTGAAATGATTTAATGTGCTCTGGTTGACAGGTCTGTTTGACAGGTCTAAACGAATCTGGAAAATCTTTTAAGGGGTGTGAGACTTCATAATAAGCAACTGCAATACCAATGTTGTTGAAGCTGATATTATTCGTCAAATGGACGAATAAGATTCTAGGATCAGTTCACTGCTACAAACCACAGGAGCTAGATGGTCCGTATGACCTCCTCTTGTTTGTAAACATTCTTATCATTCCTGTAATTATTGAAAGTTTGAAGTCTATTCAAACTTTATATGGAGGCTATTAATTCACACATGGTTGCATTAATGTGCAGGGATTGTTTTTATCGAAGAATGTGTAGCTAGATTGCATTTTGCTAGTACAAAAACTGAAAAACTGAAAGAGTTTGGTCAAATGTCCCCCCACCCTCCCCCCATCACCCCATCAACTCCAAAACCTGTTTAGCATCCATCTTTTATATGTGCTAAAAAAGTATATTTAATGTGTTTTGCAGTTTGACTTTTTCCCCGACAATTATTAGGTAGGTTTTAAATCTCCCTTAACAATATCCATTAAAATATATTTAAAATGGAAATAAAGACAGTTTAAGAGAAGGAAAGGACAGTGTATCTCTTCTTGCAGCTAACATGTTTTGTAACAAGGTGCCTTTCCTTTTCAAGTAATATACTGTATATTGGTTTAAAACATGATTTTTAGGATATACCTATGCATATTTCCTGACAAAGGTTAGAAGTTGATACCAAATAAAGTAATTTTGTTGTTCTTTCTTTCAAGGTTCCAAAAGCAACACCTCCTAGTACTTTGCTTAAACAATTCAGTGAAATTGCTAGATGAAAAATTGTTATTCATTCTTAGATGAATAATCTGCTGTAGGAAGACAAGACTGATGAATGTCTTTCCTCTTCAATATTTTGACTAAGAAAATCCTTCCTGTTCTGTATCAGTTGCTAATTGTGTAATGCACTCACTTGTTTCCAAAAGCACTGCACATTGTTTAGATCCAAGATATTAAACCCCTTGAGATACTTATTTTGTTGACACTGATGTAATCTATCACACAGATAAGCCAGAAAATCATCTCTTTTTGTCCGCCAGCTGTGTTATGGTAGGCACAAATCTGATTAATATGAGTATTCCCTGTTCACTGCCTCATTCAGACATGATAGATAAGAGAAATAAGTGCAAAGTATGTTACTGTTTAGTGAAGCAGTGTCAAAAAAGAAAAAGTAAAAATCTCATTAGTTGTTGTTTCTGCTCCTACTGAGGCATTTATAGAGCTCTCTAGAGTAATGCCAAGTAATGTAAACTTCCTAATCTAACACAATTCTAAATAGCGTGTATGATGGTTGAAATTCACATTTTTTCCCCTTTAAGCTTTATTCTATAAGTTTTGCTTTCACTTATTTTCCACAAACTAAACCGAAATTCAGTCAAGAGAATTCAAGCTTCAAGCCAGGCATTTATTAAGCAGTAGGTTCTTTACATGCATTGCATCACTGGCCTTTACTCCCTGACCTTCAAGGTAACCCTGCCCTCAAGCAAAGCTGGAAAGACTGACATGCCTGACCTGCAATTCCTAGGCAGGGGGGTCAGTAGATTTTCACTCCTCCTCATAGCACAGGACCAAGAAAGCAGGGGAAGGAGAGGGAGAGAATATAAACCACACAGCATAATGATTATTAGTGATAGCTTCAAAAATCCCAATTGCTGGCATTCATTGCATGATTTTCTTCATTACTGAATGAGTGCTAGTTACTCAGGAACAAGAAATAGCATGCATGTGTTAAAGTGATTTGTGTTGTTCGTGGGAAGAAAAACAAGCCTCTTGTGTCATCCATCAATCCTTTTGATGCTAGAACAACATTAAGGGGGGCTCCGAAGCTGCTTTCCCAAAGTCAGAACTATTAAACGTTTCTTCGAATGACAGGCGTCTTCATTCTGAAAAACAAAGCTGCCATTAATTATGGTTGAACAATTATGATCAACCATGGAATCTGCCATAGAGAATGTTCTGGGAACCTGCAAGGTAATTAGTCTCACCTGTGGTAAATGGAAAATTAATCACTTAAGGATGTGAAGGAAGATGCAAGTTACCCACTGACTACTGTTGTATTCAGAACCATTCCTTTTTAAATATTTCACTTGTGTAAGGTCCTGAACCTAAAATACTGTGATAAAAGAATTTCTCTTATCTTATTTTCAGCTGTTTTTGCCTCAAGACGGAGGCATACAACTTGTGACTTGCACCTGTATTGCACTTCAGATGTAAAAAAAATACTTTCAGACATTAGCTGCTCCACAATATTGAGACTGCTAGAGTTAAATAAACACTACATGTTCATGCCTATCCTGATGCAAAGAAAAGTTTGTTTAATTGTAAAGCTATTAAAAGATGCATCATCATCAGCTTTGAGTTTTGTGTGCAATGGATCAGTTGTGACTAATGACACAAACAAGGTAGGGTCTGAACATATGCCAAGGTCTTTCACTTATTTTTAATCCTATATGAAGTTATGTCCTCATTGTCTTTAGTAATGAAGGATACAACACAAAACCTGCTGTTTACCAAGTCATTGGTAAACATCTTAAAAGGATACGTTACTTTAAAAATATCTCTAAGGCTATGACTACAAGAATTCATATTATTTTAAATTAACGATTTAGTAAGATGAAAAGATTCAGATGAAAATTCAATAAAATGGTGCTGGCACACAAAGATTAACAGAAATGTAATGACATTTTGGTCATTATAGGATGGATGAGAGAATTATTATAGATGGTATATATATACAATTGCACAAAAGAAATGCAAGACTCCTGCCTAGCGAGTGTTAAGCATTGGTATTAAATTGAACCACACAAAATGTGAACAAAAATACAAATCAAAGAAGCGTAAGGTTCAGTCTGAAGCCCTAAACTGCCAAAATGAAAATATTACAACAGCAGTATTGGGTATGACCTCCGGGGGCTTGAGCACAACCGTGGCAGAGTCGATGCACAGACCTGATCAGCCTCTTGACGGAATGCTGTGGGATTTCCCCCCACCGGCAAGACATGAATATCGTTTTCCCGCATCCAGAGCGCTGCTCTCGAATTGTTCCGGTGGGGGCACTGCCGAGATTCAATCCCTCCCTCACTCACCCCACCCTCCATGGCCACACTGCACCGCCCCCCAGACACCAGAGAACTTCACTAAACTGCAGGACCAGGGACCCTGGCACAGGAGAACACGGTGCCCTCCGAGCTGCCATCCGGAAGTGCGCGAGGGACCGAGCGTTTTACGCACTAAGTCAATATTTACTTGAGACAAACATCACATTTCATCGTATTTCACCCACCCCCCCCCCAAAAAAAAAACAACAAATCTCCACAGAAAACCTCATATCAATCGAATATAGACAACCTGACCTTCACAACACCGCTTTCAGAACCGAAATACACCGAGGCAGTCGATCACAATGACACTTTTTATCTGATGACGACTTCAGCAAACTTCCAAAGTGCGTCGATGAGTAATCAATAACCCAGCAAAACATGACCGCAAAAGCGAAAACTAGCAGAACAAATATATATATCCCATGTTTTAACCTTGCTCGGAGCATCCATAAGACCAGAGATATATCCACAAAAGACCAAATTTACTAATCTCCAGACTTGGAGGAAACTAAGAAGTATTGGCTATTGTAACTGAATTTTGAAACGACCACCTCAAACAAACTGGTCTGATTGGTGGAAAATGCTTTCATTTACTGTATTTTTACCATTCAGCCCTGAGCCCTGAGGGGATGAAGCTTCCTCTGGGAGCCCCTGGTTGCATTCTAGCTTTATTCCAGCAAACAATTAGTAGGTGGTGATCAATCAGATTCTTATCAGTGGGCATTTTTTCACACCTGATGGCCACGCTAGAGTTTTTTTCAATGCCTAACAGCAGAAAAAGGTTCTCTAGCAGTGCCTAAAGGCTTTTTATAGACATTGCAGCAGCATTTACACATTTCTATTGACTTTCAATATTTTTTTTAATTTGGGGGGAATGTGAGAAATTTCATACCAGGTCCAGTCTTCACAAAAATCATGTAGAATTTTTTCAAATTGATCAAATTTTTTATCCAACCTAGTAGACACCTAGGGCAAGGTCTACAAGCATTTTCAGCTATCTGGCAGGCCCAAAATGTGAAAAAAAAATTTGAAGACAGAAAAAAATTAGCCTTCTGTTTTTTGGGGGGGTTTTTTCTGTATATTTTTGTTTGCTGAATGGACACATTAAGAGAGAAAATACATTTTGTTTACACTTACAGCCGAGGTGGCTAGTTTCAATTTAAGACCCGAACCAAAGCTTTTGCTATGTTCTGCTGCAGAGGTACTGTATAACAAAGTGTTTAAAGGGAGAAAATTCCAGGTGGAAATCGGCTCTGGGGGCCCGTATCAGTAAGCCGTTAGTGCCTTTATTTACAGTGCAGGAAATTAAAAGCACAAACAAAACACCAAAACACAGCCTAAGCTCCTCTTTGAGCATTTACAGTACCTGAACTTCTTCTTCAATTGCCTTAGAGCCACTGGTCAGGTGACGGAGAGCAACAACTCATGCACCCAGAGGAATGTAGCGAATGTGATCCTGACAGGGCAGTGCTCTCACACAATTTATACAATACTTTTATATATATTTTTTCTGTTCATCTATGAATTATTAAAATGCACTTAGCTGAAGGTAGCCTAGGTTCACAGCTTACATTCAAAAGGTTCATTTGTTTAATGGTTCTGTGTTGGTCCTTTTTTTATTATTACATTTTGATGTTTTCTGTTCCCATAAACCCCAAGGTGCTGATGTTACTGAAACATCTGTGACGTTGTGCAATTTCTGCAGTAGATTGCATTTTCCGTTTCTGTGCTCTTCCTCGTTCCTATTATTCTGCATAGTGTCCTGGGTGGACACTCATTTATCTCCATGTCAAAAGTTGGCTTGGTGTCCTAATGTGCAACTTTAACACGAGTTCTTATTGGAACACTTTAATGCCCCAAGGACAATTTCTTTTACTTCAGCATTATTGGGTTACCGTCATAACACAGGAACTGTTTACCTGAGTGCTTACGCATAGCTTATTTGAGGCAGACCAAGGATTAGGTCTGAATAGAGCTTAAAAAGAGAGAGAAAATGTAGGAAATGGCTTTCCTAGGAAAATAATAATTAAATTATAGAGTGAAGGTAAAATCATTATATGAATTTGACTAAACAAAGTTCTCAATTCATGTTTCTGGACTAAAATATGTATAATTCAAAAGCTGATTTTCATCCAATATAATCAGCTTTCACACATAATTTGTCAAAGCCATATTGACAAATTCCATATAGAATTCTCTTTACAACAGAGCTGAAAATACTAAAGAATGTTTTTAAGAAGGAAGTCTGTACTCCATAACCCCCTGATCTGAATCATACTGCATCTATTTTATATTTGTTTGTGTGATCGTCACGGTTTTGCATGGGGGGGCATGGCGCCGCCGGTTCGTCCCGCAACACCTGATACGCGAACCTAGTCTCCGGCGTAGCGCAACAGGGAACCAGCCGCATGAACTAAAGGAGAGCTCCCCCAGCCCAGGCGGCTGAGGTCCCGGCTACGCGCAGGGAGGGCGATGACATCACTGTGTCCGAACGAGCTCCGCTACATCGGCAAATCTTTTTGCTCACCCGACAGCTATAGAACACATTATTATATGCAACAATTATTATCAGCAACAGATGCATGGTTTTAATATTTACCATGTCAGTGTAGTTCATGATGGTATTCAGCAGCTTGTGTGGCCAAAACGAAACAAATGGAACATACCAATAATTCAGACATTTCTTGTTTAGAAACATATTACTTTCAGTTTTCTGTAATAATGGCTTCAAGTAAGTGAGTGTGTGTGTGTGCAAGATTATAATCTGTCAATCAAAGGAACAAAAATATATAATACACAACATATAGCCAAGCAATCATTTTAGTTTTCAAATCTACAGGTTTCTTAGCCTGGTCTCGTTAATCCTATTTTTTTTAGGAAATAAAACAGGGCGGTGGAAAGGTTTTAATAATAAGGATTTTATATTTCTACAATATATGTAGGCACTTCAATTGTAACATTGTCAGAAACCATCTCTTTCATTTCTGTTTTTGTTTTCTGATAAGTCTGCCTCTATTTTTCCTTACTTACCCTCAGCTTCATACCTTGAACTGTGAGATAAAAGTCTCCTTTCCATGTAATTGAGTGCCGTGATGAATCAAGATTTATAAACTGATATATAGCTCAGTGATTGCACCATGACTAGTTTTATAATGGTTTTGTTGAGTAAACACACTCTTATGTTTGGGTGAGCCTTCTCTAGTCACAGTTCATAAAAGCCTGCAATTGATTCAATTGGGAATGCATACCCTAAACCTAAGCCTGTGTGTAGAATTTCACTATCTAATAAGAGTTTGGAATTGAAAGGCATTGTGTGAAATGAGTTCTCTTAAAAGCAGCACAAAGAAAAGAAAAGGCAGAGTGTGAATAAAACTTCTGGCCTCAATTAAAACAAATCAATTCTGGTTATAAAACAAACATGTTTTGTAGTTTAATTAGGTTTCAACATGAATCCATTAATCATGTCTTAGTTGCTTTGTATTTCCATTGGTTCAGTTCAATTGAAAAAGCTGTCAAGGAAAAGCTGTGAAAACCATGAATTCCTGGGAGATAATGGTGCATTTAATTCATTTTATTTCATCAATATTATATAAAGTTATTTCAGATTAGTAAAAACAGACCATTATATTTAACGAAAATAGCCTAAAGCAAGGAAACTAATCTGTATATTAAATCTAAATGTCCTAGATGTACATGCTTAAAAAATGAAATATGTTTGATTTTAACTGGCAGAGGGTTAATGATGTGGACACCAAAGCATTCATTAAGAACTATTTGAGAAATTAACAGTGCAAGATTCTCCCATATGAAGGCATATATAAATCTCTTTGTATTTATTGAAAACAAAAGTCTACATTTACTTTGTCTTTTTTTGCTCTAAACTGGCCATGAACACCAGAGCCTTTCCTTCATGGATTTCCACTTAATTTGTTGGGACAGTGGTCCCTTTACAGCACTGCAAGATAAACCAAACAGCATTTGGCATGTTGACAACTGTGTCAGAGATTCTTGATCACGCCTTAGTGGTTAAGTCATACATTCACTTGAAAAACAAATAAAGAATAAAAAGAATAAAGAACCTTTTGTTGAATTATGGAATCTCAGTTGTTACATCTTTGATTTGATTCTACTTTAAATGCACAAATTACTGAATAAACTTAAATACAGTACTAATCACAATTATTTTACATACAGTATACTTTCATTCACAAAAATATTATGGAGAAGATAAGTAAAAAAATGCAAAAAATGAAAAAGCATCATGGCACTATAGTTAAATACAGAAAACAAAGACAACAATTTGAGGCAGATTAATTTTTGTCAGACTAATTTTAAAGGACTCATTCTCCAATACCTTAAAGGCTTTTGCACAAGCTCAAGCCTGGGTTACATCAATAGTCTGTTGTGATTGGTGTTCTCCAGGTAATGGCATATAATCGTCCAAGCATCACAGGGGTTAGGTGAGCTTCAGTCAATAAACTTATTCTTAGCTTGCTGTGCAAAAGAGACTCCGGGACTCTTGCAAAGGTGCAAGTGAAAAAAATATAGTACTTCTCTTCCAGTGGGTTGCAATTGGAATCAAATACAGAGTTGATGCAAAATACAGTGGGCCAGTTGGAACTTTGCAAGGTCTTCTTTTCCATCATCCTAGATTAGAGTCTGTATTTTAAAGGCGAAATGGGTAACTATTAGTGAAGCCAAAATGGGAAGAGTATGAAGCAGAGTCACAGTCCCTTATACGCTCTAAAGAACATTGCTCAGTCCTGGGCATTGAAGCAAAAATGCAAGATCACTTAAATTTCAAAAAAGGAATGATTAAAATAAATGTGGGCTCAACATGAATAAAAATAAATCGTTGACTTAACAGACACATGAAAGATTGGAGTAGGTAACATTGGTAATTACATCCTAGAACTTGTGAGCAGTAAACTTATCTTTGAATTCCATAAGGAGTAAATGTAGTGATGCTTCAACAGGGGTAACTTATTCATAGGATTTAGACTTTATTAAAGTTTAAGCAGCTGAGCCCTTTGTATGCAGATTCATATATACTGTACTGTACACCTGCAAGTAAAGTATAACACTTGTTGATTGTAGAAAAGACAAAGTCATAAATGAGTAGAATATAAATATTACACCAAGATTTTACACTGATCTACCCTCATGACTTTTATACCTAAAATAACACTTTCATGATTACGGAGCTAAAGCAGGGAATCAATCAACATTTCCTTGTTCCTACTGGTGGCGCCATTTGGATGTCCATTTATGATGTTGCATTTATAATAGACATTGATCAAGTCAGCATTTAATGTGTGTTTTCCCCTTCAAACAAAATGTCTTCTGTTTGGAACCCAGTTACTTAACCTTAAGTTAAATGAGCAACACAAGGCATTAGAAAATGTTAATTATACCATTAAATTTCTTAATGGAACATAAGAATGTTTTTTTTTAGTCGTGTGCAGATAAATTATACATTTGCATCCAGTTTTGATCAAATTGGATTTATCGGCTAAAGATTCTCATTGTTACACATCTAATGGCCAACCTTGAGTTACAGGAGGACATATTCTCTTGGGGTCTAGTTTAATGACTATCATGACTTGTAGACATGCCAAGTATGTGAGTGTTTTTCTTACATGTACTGTAGGTTAACTGGCTTGTGGTAGTGGTTGCTGTGCTTTAAGGCATTCACTGCTGGCAAACTAAAAGAGCTGATACACTCCTACAGGGTATATATAGGTATTTACACAATAGACTTTAATTGTAAGTGTTTTAACTGGCATTTAACATTTCCTTAATCTTCACTTCTGTAAAAATAATAAATAATTGATGAAACGAATTAGCATACTTTGAAAGAACACTTCTGAAAAGAGCAGTTAAATATACCAAAATGGTTAATATTCAAGAGGTGATGGATTCATTTGTTTTTTTACCACACATAATATATAATTTTAAAAACCATGGTGCTTATTTTCTCTGTGGGCAAACATCCCACTCCAAATAAGTGAATTAGATGGGCAATTTGCCTACAGTTTACCCACTGTGTGTTACTCAGCCAAATAAAAATACTTTAACAATACTTACAAATCTATGGATATCAGTTTCTCTAAAAATGACATTTTCTAGAAATTAACATTTAATTCCATTATGGCAGTAATCAGTCAGCAGGGCTAGGGTGTAATAGCCAAAGTAATGAAGAAAGAATTCACTGGTACATGGAATGAACAAATAAAATCAATTGAGCAAGTAAATGGTGCATTTGTCTCTCATGTAGTAGTAGCTGTTCTTTCCTTAAGTGAACTTGACATATAGTTTTAAATAGAGTTCTGTAAAGAGAATGTGCATTTGGACTGTGCAAGTTCAGTCTGAAGACAGTATAAAAATTTGAAAATGACGTTCACAATTAGACCTGTTTAGAAACTGTAGGTTCATGAATATTCTCAGCCAAAACAGAAATAGAGCATTTGAATTTCAATCATCTTTTTTGCGCTGATATGAAGGAGAGGATAAATTAACCTCTGAGGTATAGGAATTGGGTACGCTTAGAACTGTCCAGATGCATTTTGTGTCATTACAGAAAATATTGTATGTAAGTGGCTGCCATGTGGGAAGAGACGATAAGTGATGAAAAATATTCTTTTGCATTTCTGATGCATATTTTAAATGGAAATTGTTTGCTTTGCAAATATATAATTAAGAGCTTTTGATATTTTTCTGTTCCTTAATTATAATTTCTTTTCCTGACATTTAAGGCTGAAAACATTGCTCCCTCTTCAAAAATACGAATAGTTATTAAAAATGCTAAATAGTGGCAATTTCCAGCCCTTGCTGCTCAATAGTACTGTAGCATTCTGCGTAGGGAATCTGCAGAGGAAAAAGGTAACATTACAATTGCAGTTACTGTACATTTTAATTGAAATTCACTTTTGCAGGAGGATAGAATCAAGACATTTGTGCTGTGTTTCTTCAGGTGTAACAAATGTAATAACATCCTTAAAAATGGATCTCTTTAAATAAACAGAACTTTAGCTATTTCAATCATGAAGGGGACTTATAGTATGTGTAGTAGATGTGGGTTTTAGCATGCAACGCCATGCTTCAGGGTTAAACTGCAATAGAATTCTAAAGTTGTACATCTGTGTCTTAAGTAAAGAAATACTCTGAATTATAAATCAAAAACAAGAAACCAATCACAATCACACCCATTGTTGTTTTTTCTTGTTAATATTTAATGATTGTTTTTCTGTCCTCAGGTTCTGATTCCTTTGTCTTCACCAATATCACATTCAGATTCAATCCGTGTTTTACTTAATGCTTTTCTTTACTGGAAGCACATTTTGTTAATTAGATTTCTGATTCACACAAACTTTTATTAAAAATTGTACCAGTATAGCCATTAAGGCCTATAATTAGAAGGGCATTCATGATGTTAAAAATTACATTGTTGAGTTCTATTATATTGTTTTGTATTGCACAGGGAATGAAAATGCTTTATTTAGACTGAATACTGGTGTGCGTCAGTGCACAGTCTGTACTAATGGATTTCGTTCTAAGACCCAAACTCTCCTGTATTTATTTTTGCCTGCAGGCATTGAGATTAAATTCAATTTTAATGTGATATTTCCAGTCTAAAATTTTCTTTAATGCATGTACTGTATGTATGCATTTAAAATGATACTGGAATTGAGAAGGTTAAAGTAAGTTATCATGAGTTTTTAAAGTTGTTAAAAATATGGCAATTTTTAATATCTTAATTTTATGTAATTTATAATTTTACTGTTGTCTTTGTAGTTTCCGTGCAGAGTTAACCTGTACGTGAAGGTTAAATTGCCCCATATCTTTGATTTGCACACAATATTTTCTTAAGGAATGTTTTAGTTACTTTTTATGTTTTAAGCCCATAGTTCAATGAAGACTGTTTGTATTTGATTTGACCTACAATGCAGGGACTAGATTACATCACTCACATTTCAAAGATTTATAAACTTAAAAAGTGTGAATAAAAAGGCTACAAAAAAGAACATTACTCTTTGTTGTCCATGTACTGAAACTTCTACCAAGGTTGAAATGTTTAGTTGTTAAATTAAATGTTTGATGAGATATACAGTAGTCGGCATCATTTTATATCAGTTATTGTCATTATAAAAATAATTTTGCTAAATCATTACATTTTGTTTCTCATTATAAAAGTACAGTAAAATGTGTACGAACTAACTTTGGGAAAATTTGTTGTTGTGGTTCTCAAAACAAATGATGGGCGCTGGCACAGAAGCAAGCACCACACTTTCAATATTTGTTGTCTTTGTGATAACAAAAGACATGCATGTTCTCTCACTGCCCTGTATAATGAGGCTCAGAAAGGCAGTTTACACCCCATGGCTAACAATGCATTTCCAGCACTTGTCAGACATCAGCAGTTCCGAGTGTGTTCTCATGCTACAAAGCTAAGTGTCTTGTCAACTGGAATTTGTGCACTGCGCTTTATTGTTTAACAGAATGTCATCATCATTTTTGTCAGAGTCTTGAGATGATTCATTATGTAGTTTTATCTGAGGAACTTTCTGTACATTTATTCCACATAAGCTATTCACATCTCAATTTTAATTTTGTTACTGAGTTCCATGTCAAAAATGGTTAGGCTTACTTTCCTTGGCAAATGTCTTGGTTTTATGACGGTACTATAAGACACATGGGCTTAGCTTGAAAGTTAACAAAAATGCTGCCACTTTACTTTGATTAGTACCCACTTTACTGAATCCTTCACCATTGTAATTGCACAAAAGATAAAAATCTGTGGGGAACCAACAGTTTGTTTAGCTGCTGATGTCTGACCCAATCTTCAATACATTTCTTCAGATCACAATTATTATATTTTTTACTATTTTTAAGAGGTGCAAAATTACAAAATGTTAAAGGCATTGGTCTGTCAGTTTCTATCAGTACCTTTTACTGTTCACTTTTTAATGATCTACTGTCTTACTGATTTTACAGATGCAGGACTGTAAAATATAATTTTCTGTCTTACAGAAAAGCAACAGCGGTGGTGAAGTGGTGCAGTATTCAGTAAAGTGAATATTACAGGGTGAAATCCATCAAAGTAAAATGGTAGCATTTTCACATTTCTGTAACATTATTATTTTGTAGCTCATTTTGAGACCATATTAAGCTAAACAAAAAGCTATAAATTGCAGTTTATTTGCAGTTCTCCCTATTCTTGCCATGGTTTAAGCTTTATTTGTGCATATTCAGTTTAAATCACAATACTAAGCCTCAGATCTTGTACTTTTTTCCTTGATGAACTCCTTTGCTGTATTGGTCATATTTTGGATCTTTGTCATGGATGTTAAACCACTGCTCAGTACATATTGGAAGAATTTTCTACTTTATAAGCAGACAAATTCTTTCTGTTAACTAATTTCAGTTTCATTAAGAATAAAGATGAGTGAGCCAGTTCCAGAGGCGGTCATTCATGCTCTGACCATGATGTTTACCCCCACCATGCTTCACAGATGACGTGGTGTCACATTGCCATTTGGCAAAGGCTTGATCTCGATCTCATTTGTCCATTTCACTGTGTCCCAGCGCTTGCATGGAACCTCTTTGTACTTTGTACTTTGTACTTTGTACTTTGTACTTTGTACCAGGCACATTCTTGTCAAGAAGCGTTCTTTCAGGACCCTATGCAGACAATACAATCCGTGGAGGAGTGAGGAAAACATGGGGGGCAAACAGTCCAAAGGAGTCTGAGGCAAATCCATGGATGTAGCAAAAGTCCAAGACCGGGTGACCCATCCTGACAGACAAACAGAGTTAAAAGCCAGAGCGGGATCCGGCGGAGGGACAGGGGAATAAAAGGGGGTAACGGGACCAGATGCTCCCTAATCCCGGAATCAGAAGGTCAGGACGCTATGATGAAGCCTGTGCTGTTGAGTCGCTCCTGGACTGCCGGATAGGTGGGCTTCCAGGCATCCATCTTCCAAAGCTGAGCCCAGATTGGCAGGAACGTCTGGCTTTTATAGCACGTGGGGATGGAATCGGAGGCAGGTCCGGGAGATGAGTATAAAACAAGTAAGAGCTGGAGCATCCTAAAGAGTAGGTGTTTATGAGCATGACAGTTCTAGTCTGGCTTTTCCGTTCTTGGTGCTGATGAGAGGTTTGCATCTTGCGATACAGCCTTTATAATACTGCTATCTCAGTCTTCTGCAAATTGTGGATTTTTAGATTTTCATCCTTTGTTCTTGGTGAGCTTGGTGGAGCTCTAATAATTCTACTGTTATCATCTGCAGGTGTTTTCCATGGCCAACCCTGCTTTGTGTGATTGGTTATTATACCCGTGGTTTATTTCTCCTACAGTGTATTCCAAATTGTTAATTATAATTTCCCTGATTTCTCTGCTACTAAGTTTCTTTCAGCTACATAATTGCCTGATTTTCTTTAAAAGAATGTTCTGTGGCTTTCATCTTGACTTTCAGTAGACTCCAAACACAGAGGTCAAAAGAGAACCAGGTTGATAGAATGTTCTCTGTTTCTTTTCCAGTGCCTAATTACCCAACTACAAATACTTGACCAAAAGAGATACCTGTCAGAGAATGTCAGTCCCAGTACTTTTCTTCTTCAAAATAAAGAGGTTCAACACCATCCGTTTGTTTAATTGACCCAAGAGGGTAAAATTAAATTGACTTTATTAAAAATGAAATACTCAGGAGTTCTAGTTATCAGTCATGTTTTTTTCATGAGAAATGATTATAATTAGAGTTCATAGTGAATATTTCAGACTTCATTATCCCAATACGTTGTGGAGGACATTGTTGATTTTAGTAAGTCACTGAGGAAGAATTAGACATTTCCATAAATTGAATTTAAATACAAAAAAAAAAACCAATAACAATATCATTTATAGCTTTGCAAGTCCTAGAAACATATTATCAAGATGTATTATCATCAATTAATAAGTAAACAGTCCTAATCTGTATTCAGTCAATATTGCACTAATTTGGTATTATGCAGGTATATGTTACAACATGTTATTAAAAAGCAAAAGGTAGCAATAACAGGACCTAAAATAATCTAATAATATCATTTCACCAAATTTAACAGTCCAAGATTAAAATAAGAAAAGCATACTTATTTCAAAAGAATAAATCAATATAGATATCACTGCCAATATTTCAAGTGTTTAATCGCTGTTGTTGAAGCAATGTAATCATAAGGCATTCATAGAGAAAAACTTTGGAAATTGACAATTCTGTGTGTTATTCTTGGCAGCAAAGCCTTTACTATTAGAAATAAGGTTAAATGCTGAAATTAATTGCTATTAGCATAACATCAACAGAATAAAATAATTTGCATTCCATTCTTTACCAATTATCTTGGGAAATGATCTCATCTACTAATACATTGTATATGTTTGTGATTTTAGGCACTGCACTAAACAATACTAAAATTGAATAATAAATTATTCAAATTGAAGTCCATGTCCATATCTCTATTTAACCAATCAGAAAGTTATCCGTTGTCTCAAAATCAACTACTGTTTTATACACCTGACTTTTTTTTTAAGTATGGCTGTCAACGGAAAAAGTGAAAGATGGCTTTCAGTTTCAGTTGGCATGTTTCAGCATGTTGTGGTATAAAACTAAAAATAAATGTGTTTTTTTATACCAGTGTTAAAGCAAGGTGATTTGTCTGCTTTCAGATGTTTGCTTTTTTAACATTAGATCCTCGCTACATTATGGCTGGGAAAAGAAATGGAAAGTTATGCTAATAAGGTGTTGCCTAGGAAGTGAAAATTATGAGATAAAGGACAAAACACTTTTAGACAACTGCAGTACTTTTGACGTCTTTGCTGCTATTGTGTTAAGCCTTGTTGTCACCTTGCAGTGAAGCAATCATCTTAATTTCATTGCATTCCTTCTATGACATGTATTTCATACACATTACAAGACTCTGACTTCCAGTCCATATCAATAATTTTGTAACCTTGGATACATATACTTCATATATCATTAATATGGCTCTCTCAGCTAATCTGCGCCACCAGACATCACTGTGAACTGCAAATGACCACTTTTGAAAAGGAATTTATTCCTTTAGAGACAGCCCATAATCCTCAGGAGATCATAAAAATGCAAGTTAGGAAGACTAAATGGCACATGTGCAGTCTCTTAAATTCAACATAGCAGCAAAGATAGCTGGCTCGTAAAAGGTGTTTTCAATGTGGTCTATAACTCATCTGTCTTAGGTAGAAAATAAAGCTTGCTGTGGTTAATAACAATAATTTGTGGTGTATTAGTCTCTGCAAGAAGTTTTTGGTTTTATATGGTTTACTGGATTTCAGGTTTTTATTGCAATAACATATCTGGGATTAGTGATGCTTAAATTATATCTGAAAAAACATCAACCAGTAAAGCTTTTTGCTAGGTGTGCTGGTCAAGGTCAGTATTTAATGGCTAGATTCTGGGCATTGTCATTAGCCAGCTGGCAAGTATGGGTGGGCTTGCGTAGGTGACACATCCCTGATCCCTGAGGTTTGCAACCTGGTTCTGGGTCCCCAACCTAAAATCTCTTTGAATGGAATCATTCAAACAACAAATTGGTGTGGCCAAGATATGAGCCAGAGGATTCCCGAACTAAAATGAGTCTGCTGTGATAAATGTACCATGCAATAATGCAATAAGATATTGATCCACCCCTCTCAACATCAGACATCCCAGAATTAGGAAGCTCCATGTCAGGATAGGCTAGGATCCAATGATGGCAGGCAAGGAAATGTAGAGTTCTGCCATGCAACATCTTCTCAATTGTGGTCAAACCAGCTAGATCGATGTCGCTGGATGTGGTCCAGATTAGAGTCATCATCTAGTGGGAGTATCCCAGTGAGTACAGGGAATATCCCTGTATCCCTACTAAGATTATCAAACAAAGACAGAGACGTATTTACAAATTCTAACTATATCTGGAAATTCCCAAGACATGTGTCATGGTCCTCATACAACCTCTAGAGGGCGCTCCACTACAGTCCTGTTCCTAGTTCCCCATGATAATAATAATAATTGCTTACACTTATATAGCGCTTTTCTGGACACTCCACTCAAAGCGCTTTACAGGTAATGGGGACTCCCCTCCACCACCACCAATGTGCAGCATCCACCTGGATGATGCGACGGCAGCCATAGTACGCCAGAACGCTCACCACACATCAGCTATCAGTGGGGAGGAGAGCAGAGTAATGTAGCCAATTCATAGAGGGTGATTATTAGGAGGCCATGATTTGTAAGTGCCAATTGGAAATTTGACCAGGACACCGGGGTTACACCCCTACTCTTTTCGAGAAGCGCCCTGGGATTTTTAATGGCCACAGAGAGTCAGGACCTCGGTTTTACGTCTCATCCGAAGGACGGCGCCTGTTTACAGTATAGTGTCCCCGTCACTATACTGGGGCATTAGGACCCACATGGACTGCAGGGTGAGCGCCCCCTGCTGGCCCCACTAACACCTCTTCCAGCAGCAGCCTTAGTTTTTCCCAGGAGGTCTCCCATCCAGGTACTGACCAGGCTCACACCTGCTTAGCTTCAGTGGGTTGCCAGTTGTGAGTTGCAGGGTGATATGGCTGCTAACCGAATATGATATGAATGATTATTCATATCTTTCCAGTGTGTCTTGTTGTGGTAGCCTATTTACTTCCTGTGTCTCCTCGGTTCCGGGCTCAGCATTGAGGGTACTGATGTCGTGAGACCCGCCTAGCACCAGGTCGCCCCACGTCCGTGGCCTGAGGGCATAGGTTTCTGCCTGAACCCCCTGAGCCGGGGCTAAGCTCTGTCTTTGTCCCATTTTGCTGCTACACATAGGCTCTTTACTGCTCTCCTGGTCATTCCACGGCTGGCCTTTCCAACATCCCTGACAACATGTGCAAAGAGGTGCCCACAAGGTGCCCTAGAAACAGTGAACAAATGGCCTAGGGACTCCTCTTCATGTGATATCACCTTCAAGGGGTCAAATACACTCTGTACAAAAAAATGTAAGTGGAGCATTTGATGATTAGCAGAGCCAGTTTATATTTGATGTTTCAAAAACAAATAGCAGCATCAGAAGGGACTGTTTAATTTTTTGTTATTAAATTCTAATGAGCAATTGATTGCATGTAATGGCTGAAAGGGCAGATGGCTCAGCTCACACTAGAGGCAATGGCACTGTACACCACATTCCCTGCTCACCAGTTTTAAATGAGGCTTTTGTCATTCATGAGTTATGTACTAAAGCTCCTGGATATGGAATAAATTACTAGAACTCGTTATAGCATTTCATTTTGTTTACATTCTAAAATACAATACAGGATTGAAAATCACATCGCCCATTCTACTTTTAATGCAGTACTAATTAATTGTATCAAAAACTTTAAAGTTAAGATGTGGTCTTGAAAGCATCCTGAAAAAAAATCATATTCTGTGGACTCTTCTTCTGTCTTAAAAATGCTGTTTCTTTAAAGAAGTTGTGTCAGACTATGGTTTCAATATATCCCCAGCCTCTGAGATTCAATTTCCAATGCGATAAGCATAAAATAGTGGGCTTCCTTTTTTAGTGCCTGGTCTCAGGTGCAGAGAAAGAAAAAAAGACATTTGCCCAAAGGATGCTATTCATTTTAAGAAACATGACCGAAAGTAAATGTCAAAGCAATATAAAGCCCCATAAAACACATGGCTTCCAAAATATCAGCTGACTCAGGGTATTTATCGTGGTTTTATGCTGACATCTTATACTACTATTGCTCCAGTCGAATTTATTTTGAACCAGATGTATCCAAAGGGGACAATGAAGACTCTGGGATTTGTTACTGGTCTGTTTCTCATTCTAATGTAATGTGAAAAAGTAGTAAAAATCACTGAGACGCAAGAGACTGTTAAAGACAGCATACTTTTCCCATTTTAATGAAAATGTTAAAGGTTGTTTAAAGTCCGTAGGGCCCTTAAAAGTAATGCTACTTATTTACTGATGGTTGTTTAGAGACAATAGTCCATTTGCCAAAACACATGGGAGCCCAAGTATATGAACTGTATATACAGTACTTAAACTAAAATCAAATTTATTCATATTTAATTTTCCACAAATTAAACACTAATTGGTCTAATGAGTGTTTTTGTGTGTGTTTTGTAATGCGCCTTAGTGGAAATCAATGGTCCGAGACAAAAGGTTCATTGAACCTTTTGTTATTTTCTGGGTAAGGTGATAAAATGAGCTAACACCAGTGAAGCAGCTAGCAACTACTGTACGTCACTGACCTGCATGAACAGAAAATGTAGATATCGACTTAAAAGTGGGTCTGTAGCAAGCACAGAAGGAAAAAAAGGAAAACTTTCTTTTATGCTCAAGCACGAGTCAAATTTGCATACAGCGGTAAATAAAACTATCTTCCTTGTTCTTATGCCAGATAGGAGCAACTGCATCTTTGTGCTTCATCCATAGTACCACAGATGGTGAGAAATTCATCCGGATTCCAAGCATAGGTTAAAGTTGCCAGTTTGAGAACATCTGGAGTACTGATGAGCTTACACTCTCAGAGCACTGAGCTCCATGCCACAGGGATGCAGAAGTTCCCCATAGCAGCTGGTACAAATTGAGGTTCTTTCCCTGATTGTTACCGTAAATTGATTTGTCAGCCCTCCTTCAGCTGCAGTCTTCTTGGGGATAGTCCAATTTCAATAGATACTTGAATCAATGTCTATAATAACTTACAGCCCTACAATGAAGAACTGTATGCCTAGATTGGAATGTAAGTATTCAAAGTACATGCAGTGAAATTGTCAACCATGTCTTGCTTCCTTGTCCAGAACAAAGCAAACAGGATTTTTCTTCCACTTAACCTCAGCTCTTACTGGTTTGGACACAGAAACAGACACTGTCAGCACATGGTTGCATGGGGTACCTCAGGCAGTGGTATCTAGACAAAATAGAAAATGAAACATGCATTATAGATAAAATGGTAGAGTTATGCTACATTTTTTACCTTGGAAGGAACAATGTATTAACACATTTTTGAGGAAGGATCTTAAATCAACATGAAATATGTGTTTTGTTTATTTAATATAAACATTCATATAACATTCACTTTAGTTTGTGTCCACTCTAGAACTGTTTAATTTCTAACATTTCTGCAAAATGTTGAAATATGTAAACACGGTACACAGTACAGAGTACTTTAGTTTATTATGATCATTTCACATTCATTTTGAAAATGCAATAACATGTTGGTTTACTTTCAGTGAAATTTGAATTAACTCACCATTCTTTTGTGGATTTACATAAAAATGATAAACATATATTACCTTCTCTAAACTCTTTACAGTCATCACTACAAAAGGATTTGGATCTGCATGAATAATGCACCCCCTTCGCATTAATAAGAGAGTCATCAATCCATATCATATATGACAGTCATTACCTGTAATTAGCTTAAGCCCTTTCAGAAGCTTAATGTTGCAGAAAATGTTTATTGACAATGACTCATATTTACACAATATTATATAGGATATGGTGTTCAGATATACCATCATTGACCAGATTAGTGTCTTTGAGATTGCTGGGTTACAGTACATTCATGCTGGTAACGAAGAGCTCTTGTGTTTGCTGACATACTATATCTGGCATGGAAGATATTATGCCACTAAGATGATGAAGAGAAAAACTACAACAAACCATTCATTTTTTAACAAGAAGAGAAGTTTATAAACAATTCTTTTTATGGTGATACCCATTAAAAATAACATTCTTCCTTTATATTGGAATTTTTATCTCTTTGGGGCCTTAATTTCTCTTTTTGTGTAAAAAAAAGTAAGACTCACATATTGTAGGCCACTATTCACATTTGCTTCTTTGGGAGATGAATGAACTCTGGCCAGTGTCCACCACAGTTCTGCAGTCAAAATGTCATTGTTCACTGGAACCCTCTCCTTCCTCCTCTTTGAAACTTAGATCCAGAGTTCATAGACTTTTTCTATTGGCAGGGCTTTCAAGTTCACACAGGCCATTTAAGGACAGAACACACCGCAAAGTGTCACCGTTCCTGACAGGAGAGTTGTGCCAGTTGAACAAACACTCTTTCCTCTTCTCTGTGGTATTGCAGTTGTTACACTGGCTGTAAGAGAATAGGTTTGGTGGTTCTCTTTTCAGTACTTGAACATATTCAATGGGATAAGAACTATTCAGAAATGTGACATTCTCCTGTAGGACTGTGTCAGTGGTGGGCAGTCCTGGTCCTGCAGGGCCTGTGTATCTGCAGGCTGTCTAGGTCTGTTCAAAGCACCAGCCCCTGAAGAGCTGGGAGAAGCTGTCAAATTGGTCTCATTTAGCCAATAAGGAGTTCATTGAGCTCATTAAAAGCAGAATTGGAATGAAAACATACAGACACACAGGTCCTCCGGGGCCAGCTTTGCCCACCCCTGAACTATGTCGTTTTATATCCGACTCCTTTCTTCAGAACAAAATTCAAGATCTCTCCAAGGTCTCTTATATTTTCTTATATGTGTGGAGCCCACGTCAGAGGTGATCAAGGGTGCTGAACATCTGCCACTGCCATCATAAACAAGGCATATATAAAAGGACAATAAAATTACTCTGAAACCTCTTCAGATGCATTTTTGTTCTTTTTTTTTTACTTTGAGCAATGACACTCTGATGCAACTCCTCACTCTAAGTCCTTTTTACTAACAGCCATGGGGCATGTTAAAGTCTAGAGCTTGTAATTTGCCATAATTATATCATTTAATTTGCAGTTTCTGAGGTAGCAAAAGTTTTTAAATGGAGCTGAAACCTATTATCAGAAGTCACCTTTCAATCAAGTTTTGGGGTGTAAAGTGAATTCAATTTAAAGTTATATCCTTAATATCCTGTGAATGTGATATTAACTTCAGGTATAAGCTATATGAGACCTCACACAAATTTGTTGATAAAGCTTATTAAATGTATGTGCTAAATACTGGTATTACTGACTGTAATTTCTTTAATGACCAGTAGAATATTAGTTAATTAATATAAAATTAGATATTCTAATGACAAAACCAATACAAAATTAATATACACAATTATTTTGTCATATCATTAGTCACTAGTTACTAGGGTAAAATTATTCTATGACATTCATCACCAGGTGTTCCCATATGTATTTAACTTAAATCTTTTTTGTGTCTTTGTATAGCATCTTCTAAAAATATTGTGACAATGAAGTCTAAGATGATATTTCACTATGAATTCAATTAGCAATCATTTCTGATAAAAAAAACACATGATAAGCTCGACTGATAAGCACAACTCCAGAGTATTTGATGTGAAATTAAGTTAGTTCAGTTCTACTATCCTGGTCAATTAAACATCTTTATAATGCTGAACCTTTTCATTTTGAAGGAGGAAAAGTACTACAACAAATGGTTGACAGGAGTCACTGGTTGGACAAGTGCTTGTTGCCTGAGAATTAGGCACTCAAGTCAAAGTCAAAGCCGACTGTCACGACTGCCAGCCAGCAGATATCAACCCACAAAAGAGCTAACCAGTGCCAGCAGCGGGTTGATAATAACAAGCGCCACCGCACATGTTAACCCATGAGCACAGGCAGCGCTATTTTAACCATCCAAACCCACTTCCAGCTGCTCGGTAGTGAGTCTTCCCCTAGAGAGCTCTACTTCGCCTTGTACCTCGCTTGCGATTCTTCTGGACTTCCCTTTTGCCCTCGAACCTCGAACCTCGAACCTCGAACCTTGCCTGCTGTTTTGGATTGCACTCCTGTCTCCGTATCTTCCGGCTCTCGAACTACCTTTTGCCTTTCAACCACGATCTCGCCTGACGTTTCGGGTTATACGCCAGTTTCGATGTCTACCCGCTCCTGCGTCTGCATAGGATCCTTATTCCTCATCATTGGGGATTCGTTACACCAACTTTACTGCCAAACTTACCCGGCAGTTTATTAAGGAATTTTGTACAAGAAAGATGTACAAATAAGATACATTTCATATACTGTACAATGCTTTGTTACAATGAAGACAGAATTCCCAAATTTACCAATAAATACTTTAATACTTTGAAATAGTGTTGAATTAAGAGACTGTAAAGCCTCATGATAGGTGCTCTTCCAGAACCACTCTGTTCTAGATTTGACCCATTTTAGCCTTCTTCCTGACGGAGGGAGCTCAAACAGGGGAAAAGCTGGGTAGGATTGGTCATGGACAGCTCTACAGAGTTTTCCCATTTAAACATGTTGCATGTGTGGAAGCAACAGATGGTAAGTCACAGCCAATTATTTTCGATGCTGTGTGGACTACTCTATCCAGTTGTTTTCTCTCCTGAGAAAACATTTCCTGAACCAGACTGCAACAGAAAAAGTTAACATGCTGTGAGCTGTGAGCTGTGAACATCTTGTCAGCCTGTTTTGGCTTGATTTCAGTGTTTGGAGTCTGTAGTCGAACATTAAAATGAACCCCAAAGTTCTTGCTGTTAAACAAAAGTAGACAATTTAAAAGTTGAAAGAAAACTAACCTCAATCAGAACACAAACTGGGAATTTCAAAATCATTAATTTGGAAGACACTGAAGACAAAATAAATTACAGCTTAAACTATCATTCTGGTTGGACAAGAAAAACATCCGCAGTTGATTACAAAAAAAAATTACAGTAGTTATAGAAAAATTCACAGACCTTTCAAGGAAAACCCTAAAACAACTGTGAAAAAAGTGGAAAATATCAAAGTGCAGGACTGAAGGTATCAAAATCCACAGTTTGAAGATGACCACAATAGCAGAATTAAAACATTTCTACTCCACAGTATGTAAATCTTCAAGTTGAACCAGGAGAGTTTTACAATTAAGCTATTGACCAATGAGATCAAGACCAAAGATACCTTTGGCGAAGTGATGGGATGCTTAAAAAAAGAAAGCAATTGCAGATGCTCAAAAGAACACCAAATCACTCCAAATGTCATGGCTTCATTTTTGCTTGACCACCTCTGGAACTGGCAAACTCATCTAAATTTCTGATGTAACTGATGACAGCAGTAGCAGAACAAATGAACAGATTCTGAAAATTACGGAGTTCTAAATACATTTGTCAAAATAAGTGTGCTTATTTAGAGGAAAATGCCTCCATACTTGTTTGGTGGAGCTTGACAAGACAATACTACTATTACACAAGACATACTGCTGATGCAATCAGTGAGTACATCAGGAGAAGAAATGAAAAGTGGTTGACTCAGCAAGTCAGTCTTCGGATTTAAATCTAATTGGGCATGCATTTTATATGCAGGGGGTAATAAAGTCAGAACACCCCAAAACCAGATTTGGTGACAGATTTCATGTAGTCATTGTCTCAAAGGTTGGTAACCAAATACTGACTTTTATATGCTGAAATATACTTAATGTGACTATATCCCAATGTTTATGCATGATCTTGAAATCACTAAGCGAGATTGAACACAACGTGTATGGTGCTAATATGATTAAATGTAACCATGGTATTACCCAAACATAAAAAAAATATTATATTGTACTTCTTATTCATATGAAGCTTGTGATCACAAATACAAATACTAAAAACAAATTACTTGACTGCAAACCACAAATAACTGGTCTGTCTTTGCTGTCTTAATACCTTTCTTTGAGGGTACTGTATATACTGTACTACATTTGTTTCACAGCTTCGGAAGCCTTCCATGATTTTCCTCAACAAGTGCAATTTGACTGCAGTCTATTTCATCTGCAGGGTTAAGAGCCTAAACTCTAGGAGCTGGAAATTTGATCAGGAGTCCCCAGTCTCATAGCAAGCACATTCTACAGCAGGAAAGGGCTGGACCGACCTACAAGGTAGCTTTGCCTTCCACCATATGCCTCAGTCCAGGGACGAGACCCCCTTCCATCAGCAGCCTCCACTTGAACTCGCCTCCTCCCTCTAAGCTGCTCACAGCACAGACGGCTCAGGCGCAGGAGGGCCGACACATTGCACATAGATCTATTTTTAGCCCCAGCTTGGACCTCGGACGGCACTTGGAAGTTTTCGCCTCACCGTGCTGTCAACATGAAAGTTTAAAGAGCCTGATTTCGGGCTTTGTTATGGCTTTAAAAGTTATGCTATAGACCTTGATATCTTTAATTACACCATAGCTACATGGAGCAAGGGGAGCACAGCCAAACCCAGGAAACTGATTTAAGCACTTTAACTGTTTGCTCTGGTTTTCTTGTTCTGATTAATAATCAGAACATGTCACGCATGGTTTTCTTTTGTTTATTGCATTACTTTTGTTGATTTTTATATATTTCACATTCAGATCATTAGCAAACAGAAAAGTCAAACATCTGCCAATAGATGGTAATTATGAACTGGTTAATGGTACAGACACGAGGTAAAACTGGTGTGATGTTATTAGTGAAGTACTTCAGGGGTCTGCATTAGGACCACTGCTTATCCTAATGTACATGAAAGATCTAGATTTTGATATAGACTTGATTAGCAAACTAGTCATGTCAACAGATGATTTCAAAATAGGATGACTGGCAAAGACAGTAGAGGATGCACAATAATTTTAAAAGAGTTCGATCACTTGGAACGATCACGAGTTAAACGCTTGGAAGACGCGTTTTGATGAAGACCAGTATTGGGCGTCGCATGCAGGTAGCAAAAACATCAACTATAAAAATAAAATGGGAAACAGCCTGACAAGACAATTAGGAAAAAGACTTACTGCAGGTGTTTATATACAGTAGACATATTCCTAGCAATGTGAACAAACAATAACAAGGCAAACAGTATGTTGGAATATATAGGGAATATGGCAGAATTTTAGTCAGAAGATTTTATGTTAAAATTTTGCAGTGCACTAGTAAGACCTCATTTAACATATAGTGTAAAATGTTAGTCTCCATGTTATGAAAAAGATATCGCTGCTCTGGAATCAGTCCAGAAAAGGACCACCAAATATAGAAACCATTACACTGCATTGCATATCTTTTGCTCTCCTAACACTTTCTTAACATGAAAGCAAAGTGGCAAAACTCACAGTCTCATTGTATCTGATGAGTGAAACTGAAACACGGACATGGGGGTTCATTAACAATTCAGGAATCGATTTGCCAGTCATGGTATTTCAGTGAAGTGGAGTTTATGGACCGTGTTCTCCGAAAACGCAACAACCATGAGGAGCACTGTATATAGATATTTAATTTTTACAGTTAATTTAATGGGCTATGGCTGAAAAAATAGGAGGTGCTAAAAAGAGCAAATACAAGTGGGATCACTTTACCATGTGAAAGGAAATATTTCTTTGGTTAATGAAGTTGGCATAATGCCATTTCATTTAGGTCTGATTTAAAATTGAGCTGAATAATTGCAGAAGAAGTAGGCTTAAAAAACCATGTAGAATAAAAATTGCTTTGTCTAGTAAAAACTGATCTGGTGGTACGTGAGGACACTGCGGGAGTGACTGTTTTTTTTTTCTTTCAGTGTCTGCTGCTGGATTATCTCCAAAGAAACATATTTCTAATATATCTCTGTGCCATTAATCATATTTTACTGTTTAAAATAAAATACTAGCCACAAACGCCTGATAGCAATGATGCATCTCTTGCATTTCAGATTCAATAAAAATATTTTGCATATTAACATTTTTGTAATTTTTTAGCAGCCGGAGTCATCTTACAATATCAAAAGTTGGAAAGTGAGTGACATATCTGTGTAAGTGTAAGTTTTGGAATGGAATATTAAATATGTTTGCCTTTCCTATGAGTTTTTTATAACATTCAGATTGCATAACGTAGGATAGAAATAGTTCTAGTGTTCATAGAAAATGTGCTACTAATAATTTTATATAAAAATTGTGCACAGATTTACTCTCACACCCTAAGTTTGCATTGTCTCCCTATGTGCATGTGGCAGGTTAATCAGCTTCTGTCATCTGGCCCTGAAGTGAGTGTTTGCGTGCTTGTGGCTGTGTGTGTCCTGCATGGACTGGCGTCCTGTCCAGGGTGTGGCCAGCCATGCACACACTGGTTCCTGAGATAGGCTCTGGGCTACCATGACCCTGAATCGGATAGGCAGTTATTGAAAGTCAAGTGATGATGTGATGCCTATCAGACCAGACTACAGTAAAATTTCCTGGACATGTGTGAATTTCATGTGTCATATATGCCATTATTAGAGAAAAGGAATGCATAGCCACCGATACTGTATATGTCTTAGAATTTTAGTGATGGTCATCTTCACCTCACTGCTGCTTAATATACATCAAATATTTGGTCCTAAGAAGAGACACTAAATCTGTTTACGAACGTTATACTCGAGAGGATGACTTTTAAAACCTTTTTTTTATTATTCCCATATCCTAAATTTTAAAAACATAAGAAAGGTTACAAATGCAAAGAGCACATTCACTTATCTAACCCGTTTCGTAGTGCAGTTGGCTGGTTTATGGAAGGACTGTAGTAACAGATTATCTGCCATGAGAGGCCGTCAATGTGCAATAGTAAATATGCTTGCTGGGTGATAATTTAGTAGATTATTGGTGAGGGGTTAGTGTCTAGTGTGAGTTAGGATGTACTCAAGGTACGTTCATACAGCTAATGTATAGAGAGCAAAAGGCTTTTCAGGAATCGTTTGACTGCAAGACTTGCCATTGTAAGCTTTTATGTGCACACTCCAAGGCTGGGTTCTGTCCCAGCTAGTTACTAGTCCATTTGTTCAAGGATCTCATCCAGCCATTTCTTAACACAGGCCAATGTACAGTATTGGTTTTCAATACCTGGAGGGGTAGCTCATCTCATACTCCTAAAACACTTTGTGTAAAGAAATGCCTCCTGTTCTTCACTGTATACTTTTATCAGGTCTCTTTATAGTCAAGATTCAAGTCATAGTCTAGTAAAAATATTTAGCTCTTTTAATCTGTAAATTAGGACATTCCTTTAAACCTAATTAACTACATTATAAAAATAATATCCCTTGATTTAAATTCTTAACATACTGAAAATTTTGGATTGAAATCACCTGTATTTAGTAATTAATAACATTATGACTTTTTTCACAGAAAATAACAAAAATCTTATTTAATCATTAAGCTTTTACAGCAATTACTATATTAGTAAGGAACTTTTGTTTTATTACTTTAATACCATGCGTTTGGGTGGTCCACAGTTTCAGCCAAAAATTGTGACTTGAATTTTTACAATCAAGCGTGCTTGCCTTTTCTTTTAGTGTGTGGGTGGGAGGTGCAGACATTTTTAAGACCTCCAGCAACAAATTAAGTAAAAAAAGAGAGAAAAAGACGTTCAAAGTTGATAAAACAAATATGAAATCTCAGAATATGTAAACATCTCTAAAGTCCCCAAGAACCTAACCTTGGGAAAAAAAGCAAAGTGCAACAAGACTCTTTGGCTTAGTGCAAGCATTGTATTTTGCCATTAATTGCACCTCACCCTCAGAAAGACCTTTGCCTCTGCCTTCCTGTTGTGATCTTTATTCTTTAAAATTTCGGCAGAAGGAAAGATCATCAGTGACAGGCTTAATTGCAACATTGCTCTGCTGAAAAGCAATTAGTTCTCAAGGCTGTGGGTGGCAAACATCTTTATCTGCATTAGATAATTTACTATAAAAAATTCAGACAGCAACTCTCATATGCAAAACAGTATCGTAATTTGAATTGATTAGTTTATGCATTATGATTTAATAAAATTCTTTAGTTTCAGAAAAATAGTTCTGTGGAAATAAAAATTATTTATTTATTTCTTTTCAGTTTGTTTCTGAAAAATAATGTATTTCTTCTCTAATGTTTTTAACTGTAAATACAATTTTATTCAGTTTATCAGTTATTAGTTCATTTTTCCAAGTTGTTTTAATAAGCCTATTATTCTGGAGCACATGTACTTTATAGCCTGCATATGTGGGGGCGTTTTTCATTGAAATGTGAGCCCATTTGCTAAGTTGCAAACTAACTTTGTCAGTCGGTGGTGTTAGAAAATAATTGTAATAAATGCATGGTGATTTCCCTTTTTCTTTTTCAACACCGATTTTTTTATAGCATTTCTCTCTCGCTGCCTGATAAATCTCAGCCGTCTGAAGATAATCATGAGTAATATGTGAGCTTCTACAAAGCAGCCCACTAAATTTCTATTCCAAAAGACACTTAGGGAGGTGATAAAACAGAGAATGTCAGAAAATTACAGGGCGCAGCATGCTGTCAACTTGTAAAGATGGCAAACAAAAAGAAGAAAATATTTTCCAAGTGCATTTTTGTCGGAAAAGCAGTTCATAAAGTAATGTTGATTGAGGCTAAGTACTATTTAGTTCAATAGATGTGTGCTACTGTCTTTGTAAAATTAAAGGTGGTTACATGCAGCATGGAGGTTCATGTTGCTGCCTCACAGTTTGTGGCTCCTGGGAGAATTCCAGCCTGTGGCACCTTCTGCGTGGAGTTTGCAAGTCCTTCTTGTGGCGGTGTGGGACTTCAGCAGATGCACAGCCAGAGGCTTCCTCCCACAGACTAAACACACGCTGTCTGGGTTAATGAGTGTGAGATTCCAAGCCGTGCGTCCTTCAGCAATTATGCTCTCTGCTGTGTCATCTGGGTTAAAGACGATTGTCGGGAGGTGATCGCGAGGGAGTTTCAAAAGCAATTTTTAAGCAAAACTGCACATAGAAGTGCAGATTTGAGTCATACAACTAGCTTTCTAGCAGCTCAGTGTAAATCCTAGGTTAATTAGTGTCTGTGAACTGGGCTGCAGATGTACATGTGTGTTTGCCCCATGAAGGACTGGCATCCCACACGGCTTATCCTGCCTTGCACCCTTGCATGACATTGTCTGCCCGAGCTGGGCTGTTTAACCTTGACCATGTATTGCACAAAGCAGTTATTGATGATAGACAGATGGACAGACTCCCTCTCCTTCCAGGATGCATTTTGGGAATGGACAAGAACCTGGAGTTGTGTTTGACTCTAAAGAAATGAATGTGCCTTCGCTGAACTGATGAATAATTAAGCCATACAACACATACGAAATGCTGATCCAGTATTAGTGATTAGATCTCGGTCTTTGTAAATGAGGACAATACATTATTAATTAACGTAAGAAAATTCTCATTTCAAAATACAGCGTCTGAAAGAAAAGCAAATTAAAATGGATAGTTTTCAATTGTATGTGCATGAAAAGGGTTGTATTACTATTCTGTGCACGACAATTAGGAAGCAATGTTCAGTTTAGCAAAAGGTTTAATGCTTAATTAACACATTCTTTCTGTTGAAGGGCAGTCCCCTTAAAATGCCATCCTGTTTCAAAATGCCCTGGGAGTTGTGTAACTAGAGAGTGACCCTGCTTAAAGTACCATCTGTGCAGTGGGCCTAATTCAGTAACTCAAAGCTTTGTGTTGCTTCTTAAGAGTTTGTACCCGAAGAGCAGTTGACATTAAAGCACAATTATTTCCATCACATGGATATAATGTACTTATGTGTGATTATATGTTTATTGTCTTATGTTAAATGTATTCTAATGCCATACCTATATGTATTCTGCATTACTCATCAATGAACAGCCTTCATCAACTTTCACCATATGGGCTAGATCGGTCATTGTGTTCCTGTGAGAGTCCTGTTGATCAGCTGATTGAAGAGCACATTGTCCTTGCTGGTTAAATATTTGTGAACCTTTGCTCTACATTGTCACGAAAACATTTTGTCTAGATTTTTCTAGACGGTTTTAAAGAAGCGAGTATAAACTGTTCAGTGGTTAAATTTATGAGCTAAAACTTTGCTGTATTAGCCGTATGAAGTCAGAATATGTAGGTTTTATTGAATTCAAGGACAGTAAGTCACACAACATTTTATCCCGAACCGATGAAGGACGTGAGTGAAATGTTTATTATTTATGACAAAATAGCATTGCTTTTCGCCGAAAACCAAATTAGTGCCAAGCTGGACTTGGGAGGGATTGCAGTAACAAGATCACCGCCTCTAGAGGCTGCCAAAGCCTCTAGCCTTGAAGAGAGCTTATTATAAGAGCATGTCGAGGTTTATATTATCGGTTGAGGGGTTTTGAGAGCTTTATTAATTAGTGAAACAAGATATGGTTGTCAGAAGCCAGTGACACAACTTTTCCAAGTTTTCTTTTATTGACTTGTGTTTTTTCAACTTTTTCTTGGTCACTTGTGTAGGTTCAATTAAACAAAGCGGAGCACTGTACTTTGTACTTTAAAACCCCATCCTTCTCGGTTCTGTAAGTTTGAGAACTACAACTGGTGAGTTTTAGCCAGGGAAAAAGATTTACTGTCTATGAGTGCATCAACCTCATGAACTTCAACAAACAAAAACTATGAGCTCTTAATTACCTTATTTTACTGTCAGTGATTTTTCTTTGTGTTATAAGAATAGACATACTTGTATATTCATTCATGAATATACAAGTATCATTCGTATCATGATATAGCATATCATGAAATACCATGTTTTCAAATGTTATGGGAAAAAAATGCCCTGATAAAACACCTCTGTTTCAGCTTCATTCTGTCTCACTCTTCATGATGTTTCGTAATTATGTTGCAGAAAAAAATAAATGAATGACCCAACTGAGGGGGCAAAGTTCCTATAGCATACTATGCTATGAAAGATGCATCAGAACAACAAATTATGTCTCATTGAAGAATCTTCAATTGCTGCTGTTAATGAGAAGGATTAATTTCTGATAATCTACTACATTCTTGGATTAAAACTCAAACAAAAATTGTCAGAAGGGCAATCATCTTCTCTGTGATTGTAATATTGTAATATTAGCAACACAATAGAAAGGTTTCTGAAGTTTAGAGGTTACGCTATTTCCCTCCATTTACACTCCTCAGTCTGGACAAATGCTTAATCATGATTTTTGTCCCTCATGGTGGCTAATACAGATAAGATCATTGCTTATTAACCTAGTTTGCAACAGCAGAATGATAGTGTCAGACACACAAAGCTACACTGGAGTTTGAGAGGTGTTAATATAAAACCTCCTACATATTGTTGTCCTACAGTGGAGGACATTTTTATTACTTCAAAGTAAAACACGTTAAATGAAACTACTGAGATGTGCCTCCAAAACAATTCAGAGCAAGGGTAACTTCTCCTGGCCATCCTCATTCTTTTTGTTTCTCGACCCAAAGAAACATTTATTTTTTATTTTGCTAACTTTTTTATTTGGCAGAGTTGTGGCAATTGCCTTCACAGCCCTATCTCTTGTCGAGCCTTCTACAGATCTGTAATCGTAGGGCCTTAGCTGTCTCAGAGGAATGTGGCTCACAGTCCCAGCAGAAAGGACGGGCCCTCTCCACACCGCCCGCCAGAGCAATCATCTTGTGCCAAGCCCTCATACTGGGAGCACTGAACCCAGTCTCCTGCAGACAGCTGTCACTTCTCTTGCCCCACACAGCAAGACAGAAACACTCCTCTGGTCAGGTTATCCGTTCTGTATTGACCTTTTCTTCTTTTCACAGCCGTCTTACCTATTGTCTAAATTATGTGTTTAAAATTCCCCAGTATATATTTTCTATACTGCTGGCTCCTAAATTATATGCAATGTGTACAATAGCTGGCTGTTTATAGTCAGTTAGTGAGTAACAGTTTCTTTATTTTATGTGATTAACATTTATACTATAAAATGAAATATTCATATACAAATAGAGGTTAATTCCACACTGAAAGGGAGAAAGATATTTAGGCTGCTGAGCCTTCTTTCCTCACACCTGAAGAACGTGTAACAGATAAACTGCATACTCTATTTTCACATGGATCTGCCCTCTACTCCTGTTTTTCCAGCCCGCACCCTGGCACAGCTCCCAGTGGGACCTATTCATAAAACCAAGAAAAAAGCATACGTGAAAGATGACCCCTAGAAATAACCAATTTCATAGTCAAAATGACTTTTCAATTTGTTTTAAAATTAGTTATGTTTACAAGAGGGCATTGAAAATCACAGTTGGATAATTACAGGAAAAGCAGAAACTACAGTAAAGAAATAAAAAATCAGTCCACCATGTAATCAAAGGCACTCACTGGTCAGCATGTAGGATTACTGGAAACGATGAACCTTACACTTACTAAGATTTCTGTGAAACTCAATCAGGACTGGCAAGGTACTTAGGCATTAAAGGGAGAAACAACTGTGGTTCTAGCAAGTGAAGTTGAATTTTGAGAAACCTACAGTGTAACTTTGAACAAGTTGAGAGTAAGGGCAAGAATATCGCCTCCCTGCTCTGGCAGGTTCAGACTGGCACAGACTTTCACCTTATTAGACCTGTAATCAGAATCACTGCTGTGTGAGCTAGGAATAGGTCTTGGATTTGGTTCAAAACATGATGATTACCAAATGTAGACAAGAGAGGTGTGGGGTAGTTTGTGCCACCTGTTTTCTGGCTAGGCTGTGAGCCACTCACACACTCACTCATCTTGGAAAAAAGACTGCTAACCAGTTAGCTCAGAAACAACTAAAGCAATATGACATAGAAAATTGAATATCTGGAAGGATCTTGAAGGGAAATTTTACACAGCCTAAGAACATTTGAAAATGTTACAAAAAGCAAATGTAGGATAATATAATTTGGGGCTATTTCTGGTGTTTATGTTTAGTTGACAAAAAAAATCCAGCCAATAACCATTAAAAGACATTTTTAAAAGGCCTTTACCAGGTTTAAATGTCATGGACATTCTGTAAGCTTTCTTTCAAAGAACTGCAATTCTGTAATGCCTTTTATCCCTTTCAGCCTATAAGTTGCATTGCAATTTATGTCATTTATGGAGAAAAACAACACTTCACAATGTTATGTGGGGATCCAGGAGTCATGTAAACCTTGAAATAGTGAAAAGAAGTCCTCTAACTCCTTTCTGAGAGTTTTTTTTAAGTATATAATTTACCTATGAGACTTCACTGCATTTCTTTTTAAGGGGATAGAAACCCTGCCCTAGAACTAGGAGAAAATATCTCAAAGGATTTGCTTATGAACTATCAATGGTGGAAGCATAATGCTACCCTTTATCACTGCTTGTCACACCGCTGACAGGGATATAAAACTCTGCTTTTCAATTACTGTTTATTTGTCACTTTTTGTGTGACTTAGGTGCTGGCAGGTGGCTGGCATGTATCACACAAATGATTTATTACCTCATTTAATCAGCCATATGAAGGAACAATGATACATTTTTTCCTCTAAAAATTCAAATCAAGCCGCTTCCAGCTTCTTTTGTGACACAGAGCACTTACAATGACACACAGGTTGCAAGTTTTTGTCATTTATTTTTTTTCAAGTGGAAGTGAGATGTGTCTTTGTCATGTCTGTCAGTTATATTTGCTCTTCTTTTTCAGATATTGAATGCAAAACATATTTCAAAATTGTTACCATAAATGCTGCATCATGAAGGGTGGGGTTGTCCTTCAGAGAATAAAGCTAGCATGCTCTGTTTTTTTCAGGCTTTTTTTCTGGATTGGGACTTCAAATTCAAAGTCATACCACTACAATACTGCTACAATTTTATTTTCCTGGGTCTCTGACCATGTACTGTTGCCTTGGCATCTTATCTGCTATATGCAATTCTCACTCATAGCTGAAGCACAGTTATTCTCAGAAAAAATATTTACTGTAGCAGGTGCACGGATGTTCTATTGAACAGACACAACACTGGTATCATTATGCTGATTAACATTTGTCATCAACAGCACTGTTCGACAGGGCGTCTACTGTGAAAGTCACAAGCTAGCGGCACTGTTGGAAGCAATACTAGCTGTGCATTGGTGCTTCACACCGAGTGCTGTCTTGTGGAATTACATCTCATTGCTCCTGTAAAGGCTGGACAAACATGCACTCGTTCACTGGTCTCTGAGCCCTAGATGCCACACATCACCCCAGCTCTTTCCCCAGATGATCGGCGGGGCTCCCATCCGGCAAACAGAGCAACCTCTCATTGATCGTTGGCAAATAGACAGAAAGCCGCGGTTGCTCAAGCAACATGAGCACCTGCCCTGTCCTGCTGGAGTGTTGTTATGCCAGGCTGGGCAGTGCCGGAAAGGAAGGACGTGAGGTCAGCATGATCAATGTAGTTGCATGCAGTCGGGTTGCCATCAATCACTACAAGTGGAGCTCTACCGTAACAAAACAGATCTACCCAGACACTCACACTATTCCTCCCCATGGGTTGGGCTCTTGTGCATAACTATTAGCACATCATTCTGCATGTCTGTTATGCATTAAGGTGGTCAGCACAAAATCTTGCCTCATTGCTGAGCAGGGCTTGGCTGCACAGCTGCCACGTCTGGCCATAGTCATTGCTTCAACATCCTGATGACACAAAGGTGTTGTTCACTTCATGAGCATGCTATAAGGTTTTTTTTTCTGTTTCAATTTGATATATTTCTTGATTTCCTATGTGGGCTGATAGTCAATGGGTTAAATCATCTCATCGCGTGTGTCCAATCAGCTCTTTAACTTCACTTATAGGGTGGTGTAGTGTGGTGTAGTCGATCACGTGTGTTAGAGTCGGTCTTTAATTTAATCCAAATGAAGTGTCCAAAATTGTATTTTTATGCATCTAAAAATATATGATACATGCATGGCGTGAGTAGGGGTTTCTTTTGAGGCTCAGTATATGATGTAATTGTATAGCATTTAAAAAATTGCAAAAAAAGCGAAAAATAATTGCATGTTACAAGACAGAACAATGGTGGAAAAATGCAACAAACTGAAAGTTTTATCTTCCTATTATTTTCTATTACCTACATAACTACAGTCACGCAAGATGTTTTCTTGTAAATCCTGTAAATATTATATCGAAATGTTTTGTGTATTATACACTGTAAATATAAAGTAAGCAAGTTTTTTTGGCAAAATACGTGAGATTCACACATATTTTATTTCATTCAAGTGTGAGAAACAAATTTGACCACATGCAGTAGGTTGTTTTATTACAGTGATAAAAGTAGAATACAGTTAATGAGCATGATCCATATGCTCCCTTTCAAACCTCAGCACAAATAGAAGCAAGTATAGAAGGTTACAGCCAAGTGGAGCCTCCTTATTGCCATCTAGTTTAACATTCAATGCACAGAGGCCAGTTCAACAATTCAATTAACTGTTAACTGGGGGGACATCTTGAGGGGAGTTAAATATTCATACAATTTAATTTTACAGAGAGAAATTGTGAAGTAGTATCAATTAAGACTAGATTAACACATCACCGATATAATGTCAGATATTTTCCTCATTAAAATTCCCAGTGGCCAGTATCAGCTATAGGTCTATTTTTTTTTCCCACAATCCCCCTGTTATACATGTTATTATACAACATATTATGTATGATATAGCTTATATGTTGCATAAGTTAAGATTTCCCCCATGAAGCTACGTTTGTAGGCAGTTAAAGCTGCACGAAAGCTGGAGATTACAGTGGACTTTTTTCTGCTTTTATTTGCAGAGCATCTTAAAGAACGGTTAGAGGAGTACATGGTACGATTCCCTAAGGTGAGGATCGTGCGGACGAAGAAAAGAGAGGGGCTTATTCGAACTCGACTGCTGGGAGCAACAGTAGCCAAAGGAGAAGTCTTAACCTTCCTGGATTCTCACTGTGAGGCTAATGTGAATTGGCTGCCACCTCTGCTTGGTAAGTCTGACTGTCAGGTACAATAAAGGAAAGCTTATGCCTGAGAAAACTTTTTGTGGGTGAGACATACATTTTAATGCCTTTTCTCATTATAAAACCCAGCAGTCATCTTTGACTGGAAAGAATATTGATGTTTACACCATTAGCTATGGATATTTACAGAATCAGCCAAATATGCAGAACCTTTATTCACAACTGAGATTGTTTTTTCATGTAAGGATATTGAAGGATTTTCCTCCTTGTAAAGCAATCCAAATTTAGGTTAGATGTACACACCGTTTTTTTTTTTTTTTTCGTAATGCAGATCAGAGAATTAAGAGACAGTAAGATCATTGAGCGAAGAGTGAAGTTGCTGTGGTGTCAATGACATCATTCCGACTGTGCTGTTTTCAAGGAGTTATAATTAATATGTAGAAGAAGAAAAAGGTAAATGTAGCAATATGCGGAAGACAAAACAGATACGGCAAAAAATTATTATATAATTTCTGTGAAAATGGCACATAGTTCAGTATTTAGTCTTTTTGGAAGAGGTGGTAGACGAAACTGTTAAACTTAATAAACGGAGAAGGAAACAAAAAGCACCTCAAGGGACACTTGAGAGACACAGGGACAAATCTCGCAGGGAGAAACAAACCTGTGCCTTGAAGTTTGCTTGCTGTGAAGGCCGGGCTATACTTTTGGTGTATGCTTGCTTAACTAAGGCAGAATAGCATGGTGCATTTATATTTCCAAGGCTCAAACAATCCATACATCAGTGTATGGATTACACAAGGCAGCAGGGGTAGATGAGATTCCCCCTGAGATGTTGAAAGCACCTTTGAGGTGTTGTGATGAATGCGCCTCTCCAATGTTGCGTAAAAGAAAGGCGCAGTGCCTCAGTACTAGCAAGCTAGGGTGCCATTTTAAAATAGGGGGACCGGAGAGTTGGTTCCACCTATAGGGGGTGCACTCTCTTCAGCTCCCAGGCAAAGCATGCAGATGCAGAAGAAACAATTCAAACCCAGCTCTTCACAGAGATTCAACAGGCGTGGTGGTAGTTTGCCAGTCAGGTCTGTCCCTGTTTTGTAGGTCTAGGGAGGGTGCATGTCTGCCTTTCTTCCAATGACCAGCTGTGGGAGGAGAATGGGCTCTCGTTGCAGCGCCTGGCATGCTATGTGCTCCATCTGTCCCTAGAGTTCTTGTTCACGGGTGTTGGCAAGTGGGAGTGTCTTAATTTGATTTGGCTCTGGCTGTGTTGCAGGCAATGTGCTTGTCTGTGGTTGTTAAGCAGAGGCTGAGTTCTCAGACAAAGTTCTTGGTTTACAGGCAACTCTATGTCCTCATCCCCACCTATGGTCATGAACTCCGTGAAAGAACAAAAGGATGATCGCAGGTGTAAGCAGTGGAAATGAGGTTTATTCACTGGGTTTTGGGGCTTATAGATGTTACCCACATTTAGCACTCTCTCTTGAGCTCTACTGGGCACATCCCACTGGAACCACAGGGAAGAGACTTCCAGGCTGGAAGGACTATTATCTCTTAATTGTCTGGGAACAAGAAGAATTCCTCCAGGAGAACTCAAGTCTCTTTTTGAGGAAAATAATATCTGAGCATCCCTACTCTGTATGCAGCTACCGTAACCTAGGATAAACCCAACAGAAATGGACTGATGTATTGACTTCTGTCCAATTTTTAATTTTGGTGTTCAATACAAGTATTAAACATTTACCATACAAGGTATCATACCAGGCTTAACAACTACATTCTGGTATAATGCGGGGGCAAAATATAGAACTAGAGTAAGACAAAGTGTCAAACTAGCACATTCTGCTGTCAGCATTGGATTATATACATATTTTAAGGCATCTTTCAGTTCATCCATGCCACGTCTGATTTAAATAAATAGAATACTTATGCATGTCATTTAATTAAACTATTTGGAAAAGCATTTCTTTTTTTTTTCTATATAATATTTAGCTGCTGGAGACAGGACATGTGCTCCATGCTGGCTCCCCATTATCGGTATTGTCTGCTTTCTTCTGCAGCACTCAAGTGCATTTAATCTGAAATGTGTCCCGAAAGGCAGCAAGATCCTTTTTTTCTTTTGCTTTATAATTACTTTGTAATTGTGCCGAAACAATAAAGCTACATCTTTAAATCTTTAATTTTCAACAAACATAGTTCTTCCTTAAATACCAAGAAGCACTAGGGGTGACAGATCTGGGACAGCATAGCAGTACTGAGTGACAAAGATATAGATGGCTGAGGTTTGGGCTGCCTCAATGGAGTAAACCTACTTTGAAAAACTGTAATTGTTTCTAATCACTGGCCAGCTGCATGAAGTCCAGTTCCAGATAGCAGCTTTGTGCAGACAGAAAGAGAAAGGAGTGTGAAGGGGAGGTGTTAGAGGCAGGTGCTCTTATCCTCTACCGGGAAACGCGCAAGTGTCTTGGTCAAACGTGATGGATGGCCTGCCGCAGATGAGGCCCCCTTTTTCCACATTCCCCACTCCTGCTCGCTTTTTTTCCCAACAGACCAAATTGCTCAAAACTCCAGAACCATCGTGTGCCCCATGATTGATGTCATTGACCACAACCACTTCGGCTACGAGGCCCAGGCGGGCGACGCCATGCGTGGGGCCTTCGACTGGGAGATGTACTACAAGCGCATTCCCATCCCGCCAGAGCTGCAGACGGGCGACCCCAGTGACCCCTACGAGTAAGACCTCCGGCCCGACGCACGTTTCCTTTCCCCTCCCGCTTGAACGAAAAGATTTGGCGCGCCACCACTTATCTAAATATTTTTTTTTTAAGTTTTGCTTTTTTGCGGTCTTAATACGACCGGTTGGTGGAAAAGGCTCAAGTGGTTGCAGTTTCCCTCCGTGTTTTCTGTTGTTTTAAGGCCAAGTATGTTGTACTATGATGTAGGCATGATCTAGATCGATTTATATATATCAAATTCACTTACAGATTGCATCTGAAAGCAAGCAGACAACAAAGTCAAAGGTTTGTCTGAAAATCAATACAATAGCATTGGTTATGTCTTTCAGGTTCAATTTATGATCATATTTTTAGCAAGACTTATTTACTATTGACTTAACTGTTCACTTCCTGTTTACTATCGACTTAACTGTTCACTTCTGAGTGCACCGCAGTTTTAGTAAGCTTGCCGCTTGTTCTGCTGAGACGGCTTTCGTAAGATTATGCATTCTGCAAATATGTCATTTCTTAGCTTTGTCTTTACTGAGGGAAAACAATGTGGGTGTACTATATGAGAGCATGCATCGTGATTAATATACAACAGAGGAGAATAAAATCATGAAAGTGGATTACTGAAGGAATAATTGAGTTTGCTTTGCATTCCTTTTCAGCACTCTTCATGCTCTTGACATGTCTGCATTTCATAACACAATGCAGTAGAAAGTTAAAGTCAAGGTGCACAAGATGTGAACTGTTGATTTTCCCTCTACAGCAAGCCATTCCTTCTCTCCTGTTGCACAAATGCAGATGTAATGTTATGCTCTTGACCACTATTTTGTAAACAAAAATGTAGGAGCTAAACTAGGCATGTTTGGGTGGTGACAAGGTAAGCCACTTAACACTCAACAAAAAAACAAATGCAGGTTTCAGCACTCGTCTGTTTTTAACCTTTAACTGCAATCCAGTTCTGTTTGTGATTTGTTTGGAAACTCTGTTGCGAAATCAAAATACCTACTGCTTTTGGTCAGATGTGCACACATATCTTTTTAGTCTGTTGATGTGTAATTTCAATAGAATTAAAACGGAGAATTATTTTTCTCTTGATACACCTACGCTTGTAAAGGCTAATTTGTGTTGAGTCTGGCATTTGCAGCACTTTCTTACTGACTTGCATTCACATCCCCCTAGATATACAATGTTAGGCTGATTGGTTCTTTTCACATTGAAAACCTGACATAGAAAAAATCCCAGCAGTGTCTTCCTCAGGTTCAAAGCTCCACCTGGCCAGGTTTGCCCTGGAACTAGGAATGGTGTCCAAAGGTGTTGCAGTACAATGTTTAAAGTTAAAGGAAGGACCCTGTAGGCCAGCTGGAAGATTTTCTGTCCATTTCCAACCACTTACTATGGGTTTCTTATAAAGAACCTCACCTTTTTAATTAATAATAATTCATTATTCCTTACACTTAGATAGCACTCCTGGACACTCCACCCAAAGCTATGTCATAGTGCGCCAGTCCCCTCACACCAGCTCTCAGTAGGGAGGACAGCCAAGTGATGAAGCCAGTTCAGAGATGGGGATTACTAGGCGGCCATGTTTGGTACAGGCAAATGGGAAATTTGGCCACGATGTCAAGGTAACTCCCCTACTCTTTTCAAGAAACACCCTGGGATTTGTAATGACCACAGAGAGTCAGGATCTCAGCACCTTTTTACATAATACTATCGTTTTCACTTTACTGGGGCATTAGAAGACACACAGACTGCAGGGTGAGCCCCCATCCTGGCCCCTCTAACACCTCTTCCAGAAGCAACAAAAGTTTTCCCAGGAGGTCTCCCATCCAGGTACTGACCAGGCTCACACCCACTTACTGTAGCTTCAGTGGGTTGTCAGTTGTGAGTTGTGGGGTGATATAGCTGCTTTATATCTTTGTATCATACAGTACATTACAGAATTGGAATGATACCTGTAGTTGGAAAATGGACAAGGCTATAAGTTACAAAAGCAATTTTTAAAATTCACATCATATATCAAATATTATCTACTTCTTCCATCTAATTTGTTTTGCTTTATTTTAAACATCTGGAACATCAGCAGTGCCGTTAAAGGGGAGAGGAATCCCTTACATTCTAAATTACCATCAGAACCATAAAATAAAATTTATTTCTGTTGCATCCTCCCTAGAGAAAGCTTTAATATAAAAAAGTACATTTGGAGGCAAGACATGTTTATTTTTCTCTTACATCATAATTATCAAAATACAATTTAGTGTCAGCTGCTGATTCAAAAAGAGCTCACTAAAATGATTTATTATGGGCACAGAAAACAGACGTATTGCATATTAAATGTTCCGGTTTTTGTCTGAAATCAAAAGGCTTTTGTAAGCAAGCAGTTCTCACATGCATCACATCTGACATTCCATTATTCTACCTCCGCAACGTTCACAACTTACAATCTGAGACTGTGCCCTGCATTCTTCCAGCAGTTGCTTGTGCAAAGTGAGCTTGGAGTCTGCCTACATATAATTATACTGTGATGTCTTAGTTATCCATGACCTGATGTAGGGTTGAAACCTTTTTACAATTATGTGTGTATATATAATACATGTGTATCGCCATATATAGAAAGAAGAACAAAACAATCACCTTGGTAAATTTTTTTACCTTTTGTAAAGCAGTTTACTCTTAAATGGTTTTACAGTATCTGTTCATTTTTATGCAAAACATTTATCCCATACCACACAGCATTTAACACATCTACTTACTTGAAAACAATCCTCTGTGTTTTTCAAAGACATAAATGGACAATACAGTTGCTTATTGGACAGCACTGGATAGAAGTTTAGAAAATAATGTTATTTAGTTTAAAATGGTAATGATTCTTTTTTTGTAACACGTGGAACTACTTAGAAGACGAAGCGTTGATATTGAATGGAAAGGAGAGGAGGTCTCTGCTGCAGTGTCGATAAAAAATGAGAATTCTGTATTTTCTCTGATGTTTGTCTCAGAGCTGAATGTTGACGATCCAGTTTAGTTCTCAGAATCAGTGCTTTCTAGTCGTAGAACCTTGTGACAGTGATACAGGCATTAGTCACAGGTCTGTGGCTGCATTGTTCTTAATCCACTTTGTGTTCAATCCACACCATTAACTCAAAGATCACTTTCCAGGAGTCAGTGCTGTTGGTTTCTCATTACCCCGTGGGTGTGCTCGGATTAGAAAACAGATACGCGACCATGTACCATCTGTAAGACTTGGTGGTCTGACAACTCAAGAGTGTGGCAAAACATGAAGCGAAGCTTTACTGCCAGCACTACCTGATTCGAATAATTCTCAAAGACGTCGTTTAAATCCTTTCTGCTTATGGCCCTCCACGTTTCATTTTATTTCAAATCTGCCTGCTGTTAAGACCTGACAAACTTCACAAATGGGAAAAAAAAACAAGCTGCAAACCACCTAATTAAAGCAGAATTTCTTGTCTTCAAGGACCTTAGGGGTTCAGACATGGCTGGGAGGGTGTACAAATAGTGCATTGGTCTGCCACTGCATTATTATATCCGAGACAAAGATAAAGCAGAAAAAAGAAGTAAGATTTCTCCTAATCCATGTTCTATAGTTAATGATAGACCCTTTGAAATAGACATCTTAACCAAATCATGATTCAGAAGAGTTGATTTTGCTGAAGGATTCTATTAAAAACCTTTTCATAGAAGCATATTTGGAAGGCTATGTGAATGCCTGTACCAGGTCTGTTATAGGAAATGAAAAGGCCTTAATTAAGATATTAGAAACAATTACTAGATGAAAGAGGATTTCAATTTGAATCAAAGCTCATTTGATGTGAGATGATATGTGCAAGATGTTAAGATTGTTTTGTGCAATCTACTATGACAATAGGTATATTAGGAAACTCTTAATAAAAGGGCTACCTTTTCCATACTTCTGCAATTATCTTATAAGAGGTGTCTTCAGCTGAAGTACAGAGTCATTGCTTTGGTAAGCTCACATCCCCACCTGCTGGTGGAGCTACATAGGTATACTCTTATAGGTACTGTATACATGGGTATAACCTGCGGAACACAAACTAAATTCAGGTTTAAATTGAGGAATAATACTTTGTATTTAACTATGAATAAAATGATAAAACATTATTCTGCACATTGTCATTTATTAGTGATTTGTTATTTCAAACCTTTCAATATTTGGAGGTCCTCCTTAGTTTTTTTTAATAGAAGAAACTATCTTGTTGTGCTGTAAGTGAAAATCGTTTGTGCTTTAAAATCATTTAACTTAATCAATGTGGATCTCCTGCTGTGTGATACTTTCCAAATTGCATGAGAATCCGTTAGAAGTAAAACCTCTTGAAATTATCACAGCAGTGACTGGATCCATAGATTTGTGTTGAAGGAACAAATTTAAAGGTTAATTTTCTGCTGGAGTCTGATAAGACGGTTGTTCTCCGGTCAAAATAGTCTGGACTCATCCATCCTGCAATCTTATTTTTATACACTTAATAAAATCTTACTGTTCTTGGTTATTTTATTTTCTTTCTTCATTTTCTTGCAGTTGGTCTCGAATGCAGATCCTTTTTGAGCCAGTCTGTTAGAAATGGCAAACCTCTCACATACAGAAAAACAAGAGAACTAATACTATTAGACCAATAAATATATACAGCTTTTTGTGAAAACACTAATTCTCACATCAAATGGACTATGTTGCAGCCAGCTGTTTCTAATGGCATGCCAATTACAACACTCATAAAAAGCTATACAAGCAAGTAGTTAGACACCTACAGAGTTAAATTTAGCAAACGTCAAAAAGTAACAAATATGGATATTAGTATGTGGTATGTTTAAAGCATTCTCTAGAATATTTTAAGTGCACTTTGCTCAGAGAAGTATTCATTAAAACTAGAAGAGGTAGCATTTGTGGATGACTATAGTTTAGCAAACAGTTATTAGTAAGTTTGTTTTAAATACACAATGCTGTCTTCAATATACCCTAAGCATAGTTTTTATTTTAACTGAGATTATCTTACATATTCATTCTTACAATACTGGCAATGCTGAAGAGTACAAATGCAAATCAAAGTGCCTTTGTCATTTTTATGGCTTTAGTGATAAACTTTTGGTAATGTCACTTCAAGCACAGTACCTCTTTAGACACAGATAGTGAAGATAATGTCTTTGAATAAAAAAGTAACATTTAACTTTTAAAGTTAAGCAACTGTTCTGACATATGTCTATAGAAAACAGAACTGTAGGAAAGGCCAAGGCAGAAGCATTTGAATGTATTTGGAGTGAGTGACTGAGTGATTTCATGCTAAGCACTGACACTTTTTTAAATGTCACCACAAACAGTCCTCCTCAAACTGTTAATTCCAAATTCCAGTAACTAACACAGTACAACATACCACTCATCGGTTTCCTCCATACTTTTACAGTCTTCATAAAAGAGCTGCCATATCTTGACAGGGAGTGACGTGACTTTTCTTAAAAATCAATTGTTATTTTGTGACCTTTTAAAAAAAAACTATTTCAAAATTCAAGAAACTACTGTTATGCATTCCATTAGCATTTTATGGGTTGTGCATAGTTTGATTGAACAGAACAGGCAGGCTGTGAATAGGAGTTAGTTTTGAAATACCTCAATGCCTCACTTATGCTACTCAATCTGTCTTTTTTCATGTGTTTATCTTGTGTTCCCACAATGTATATTAATTAAATTAGTAGTTTCATTGGGTTCTTGGGAGAAGAAAGTTAATTATATACTGTTAGATTTTTATTTTTAGCGTAAACGAAAAACATCTACAGCAGAACTCACCATGGACATATCCACAGCTCAGATAATAATGGCGTATTTACAGAAAACTATCAGCATAGTAACAATAGATGCAACAGATAGTGTATGGTTTTATCAATATAGCTCACATTACTCCAGTTTGCTTATTCAAATAAGGGAATAATGTAAGTTATTACAACAGCTCTTCAATGAGATTTCACAGTTTTCACTTTTTTTCTGCTAAACTTTGAATTGGCTAGTTATTATTTCAAGACTTATTTAATCTGGTGGATAATGGTAGAGATGATGGATTGTCACCTGTCACTTAGTCACCTGTGACCTTCTGCAGTGATACAAAACAGAGAGGCTGACAACACCTCTCCACAACCCCTTTCCTGTAGGAGACTCAAAATCTTCCCTTCGAGGTTCACCTAGGTCAATGCTTGCTGCCTTAACCAGGCACAATCAATATTTGAGATTGTCACTTGGTAAATGTAAAAACTTACGCCAATATGCCCTGTACATCCTCTCTCTGTGTTGCCATTGTCAGTACTGCCAGGGTCTGTCAATTTGAAAATCCTCCAACTCAAAATGTACACTTTGAGCTGTTATTGCTCCCAGCAACATCAATATTTTATTTTTCTTATTAATTAGTGTACAGAGTGTTATTTCTAGACTGTTTATATACCCATTTGGTAATTAGACCAGTAATGGGTTTTGTTAAGTTCCAAAAAATAACACTAATTAACATTGATTTCCTTTTAAATTCTGGCACAAATATGTCAAACAGTGACAAATATTGTGATTATAAATATATTGCCAGTCATTTAGTAAACATGTAATTGGGATGAAGTAGTTCAGGTGGGGAGCTGCGTCAGCATGTATAGGCTGCAAATAGGTTTATTCCATGCTGACAAAAAGGTGAAGAAGGCTCCACGGCCGAAATGTTGTGTTTTCTTTCTTCTCTTTTCAGCATGGAAAAAACCTATTACTTGTTCCTGTGTAAATAGGATTCTCTCCAAATTTAAATTAGGATATTTCTTTATAATTAAATATGCATAACAAACTATTGAAAAGAAAGTCAGTGCTAAATAATACTACTTCATTAACAGCATTAATTAACAGTTCTCATTCAAAATTGAGTGTTTCACGACTGGTTGTGTATTTACTGTATATGTATCATTTGTGCTCTGACTGTGAATTGTCAAAACTGGACACACTCTGCCAAGGATGGAATTGAAGTTTGTTACGGTGCTGCTCTCCAGTGGCCTCTGTGCCTCCTGATTTATCAGTGAGAGCTGTGTGTATCCTCAATCCGACTCTCATCAATGCCTTTAGCTCTTTGGTTCCAGAATGCAAAAGGTGGAAAATGTCCCTCAGGGTGCATGTTTATAAGATGCTGATCCCTTTTGTACTTGTTAGAGAGTACACATTGTTGCTGACACCACTAATACTAATAACAATTTAATCCATTCACATTAATTTTACATTATTTCCAGCTTTCGAGCAACTTCTATTGTAACAGAATTACTTAGAATTATTATAAAACAATTCGCAAATGTTTCACTCATAGTCCGATATCAAACCTTTAAAATCCGGTGGGGTGTGGGACATTCCTTCAGTCCAGCCCTGATCTTGATTTTGGGTGTATCCAGTTGGTGAAACAGTGACAGCTTCTGTCTTGTGTTGCTTTCAAGGAAACTGTTTTTCATTGACTGTAAAAATAATATTCAGCTAGGAGCCCTTTAATTCAAAGGGGAGCTTTCTGTTCCCAAGTGAAAGACATTGTACTGTTAAGAAAATTAAGATACATAGCAGTATTTGCTGTATCTCCAAAGTACCATAACAGCTACAAAATGACATTTGCTGGGTAACAGTAGGGTCCTTTTAAAAAAAAAAAGACATTTCTGATAGCAGTACTGGATGCATCCGATTACTCTTTTTTCTATTTTACATGATGCATTTTAAAAGCCAACTGCATCTAACTGAGCACTTAAGCTCTGAAGTAATTTCGCTTTAGACGCATCATTTTTATGTGAGATCTTAATTGGTAAACACAACTGGAGCCAACAGGCAATTCATTTAACTGCTTTATGAATCTCCTGCACAAATCAGTGCTGAAGCTGTATCTTTTGAAAGGTTTTCACCCTTGTCCATTGTCTGATCAGTCTCTAACCCCTGCATGTTGATCAGTTCCTATGATCTAAACAAGAGAATTGAAATTTTACAAAGCAACAGTAATTTGTGTCAAGTTACTACCATTGCTGTACAAGTCCATAAATGAACACTTGGTATGCTATACACATGAGCTTAACATTAAAACCAGTAAACATGATTTAATTATAACACATTTGATGAGGTTTAGCTGAAGTGATAATTTCACATTTAACATTTCCTAACTTTTTGAGAACCACATGTTACAGCTTAGTCAAAATAATTAGAAATAGAGTAATTGTCAGGATATCTCAGGAGGTGTGTGTATTAACCCATACTATGACTGTTAGAAGGTCTTCTCAACCAATAGTAAGTAGTATGACAAATTCAAAACATGGGCATTCAAATACATTTAAATTACTACAGGAAGATTAGCATTAAGATGCATAAAACTAATTTGGAACAGCTTCTGGACCAATCAGTTACCTACTGTGTGGGCATCCTTGGCTGAACAAAAATACTCTCCTTAGTCAGACACCATCGTGTCTATCATATAGTCCTTAAACATTAGGGATCATTTCCAGATAATTCAAACAGAGGTTTCATTTCATACTTACAGCCTTTTATTATTTGAATAAATTCTCACTTAGGTCTGAGCTCAGGACAAATGCAAATGCATTAGATACTAAAAACTAGAAACTAATATGTGTCCAATTCTCTGTGCACAGTAATTAAAACAGACAAATAACTATTCTATATCTCTGATACAACTGTATTATTATTTTATCGGGACAGCCGTTAAGTTATTTAAGTTATTTATTAGAGATAGGATTCAGCAGTGTATTGTTGGTCTTTCCTCTGTTTTCCAACTTAAACTCAGTGAGCTGCCACTCCTATGTACTGTAGGATAAAAATATAAAAGCAGATTGATGGTGGAGAGATTTCTGCCTTTCAGAAATTAGATAAGACTGCCAATATACTGTATGGCGTGTTGCTGTTATTTTTGACTTTCACAGAAAAACCCTCAGTTACCCAGTTGAATTGCCCTCGTGTAATCAGAAGCTGTATATATTTCTTTCTTTTCTGCAGTTTTATTAAGCCATAAATCTATCACTAACAGGCAAGCTAATTACAAGTATCATTAGAAGCTAAAGCCAATTTGTTTTTCAGGTTATTTCAATATCTATCTATCTGTGCTGCTTAAACTGCTGACACAGATATTTTAGCACATGAGCATGGAATAAGCACTGTTTTTTTTCTCTGTTGTTGGCAAGAAGGATAAAAAAAATTAATTTCATTACTGATAAGTGCTCGCCTCTCTATTACCCTCCATAATTGAGTAAGCCAGTATATTACAGGCCTTTAATAAAAAGAAAGGAAGTGGGCCAGAGAATATTAGGGGAGAGCAAATTGCTTTTGGCGCCCACATCTGCCCCTTCTGTTCATCCTGTTTGCTGTTTTTTTACAACCTAATTACAGAGGCTTTTTTTCAGGAAATTGCTGCCCAGCAGTGACTCTCTGACCTCCCTCGTGTAGCACAGGCATGAACCAGCAGCTCCCTCAGTCTTACTCTGCTCACTCGGTTTCTCTCGCCTTCCACAGAGTAATTGCTTTAGGTGACACTTTTAATCCCTATCAATGCTAAACAACTGAAATATTATAATTGTCTTTTTGGCTTGCTGAAAAGAGTCAGCCTAAAAGGGGATTCAAACTATAAGGTCGGGAGACACATAAAATTGTCATCTTGAATCTCAGGTGCTTGTTGTCCTTTCGGGTACATTGCTAGCGACCTGTCTTGGCCACTTCAAAAAGACTCAGGCTCTTTTCACTACGGTCAAACATCTGCAGTAAGCCAATAAACCTTAATAAATCTTTTTGTTTTCCTTTAGAAAGTACATACTTGTGTACTGAGATAAGTAACTCCTGGTACCTCACGTTTTTTTCGAAGTGTTCCTATTTTTGCATTGATCTAAGTTTTAAATTGCTTTCAAAGCAAACTCTCTTGTGTGCTCCCAGCGTCCACATTGCCTAAAGAGTCAAATCTACTGGGTAATTTACAAGCCTGTAGTCTAGTCAGAAGATGCAAAGTATTGAGTCAAGCTGCTTGAGGAAAGCCTCCTGATGTTCTAATTGGGTCGAAAAATGGGTTAAAGAACACCCATATGGAAAGCCTCCAGCTCAGGAAATATCCCCCGAAATGCTCAGCTGCTGTCTACTACTGGACCTCTTCATATTTTTCTGTGACACAGCACACAGCACTGCACTACGTTCACCATTGCAATATTATTTCACGCTACTATGATATTAAAGTTCAGTTGGCAACAGTGGAGCTTTCTTTAAGTCAGTGAAACATTTAATGGAAAAGAGTGCTATTCCTATTACCTGCTGGGTTATGGCAATATTTCACGGTGCCATAGGAAAGCATGGAAAAGAAATACAAAATTGTTCGTTTCAGGGCTAAAACCAGTCCACTGCCGGAAGATTCGAAGAGGGTTATTTTCAAGGGTTATTTAAATATTTTAAAATGACAATGACGATATATTTGAGCAAGTACAATACCAAGAAAAGAAAATAGGTAGTCTGAAAGACTGACTATGGAAAGCCTACTTGAAAGAGTTTTTTTTAATTAAGTGTTTAACTGTATTTCCTGCTTATGTTTTCAACAGAAAGTGAAAGCATCTGCATGTTTTTTTTTCTTTAACCGGTTACAAGTTGAAAACATATTCTTTGTACAATGCTGTTTGTGGGCAGATTGTAAATCATCTTAATCCTTTACCTGTCACTCATTGAAAAATAATTCAGATAGAAAAAAAAACGTGGACTCCTACAGCTGACACTTAACTGAGCCAAAGTGGGGAAAAAATAAGGAATTCACATTTTCCTACGCAACATAGTGCATGTAATATCCACCATTCCCAGTCCCAACGACATTAATATAAAGATGTGACAGAAGAAGAAGAAAATGTCTAGATGCACTAAAAGATTACAACATCAAACATAAGAAAAAAGCTACTCTCTGAATACAAACAGATATATTTACATTTCCGGTGTAACAGAAGCCAAGCAGTATTGAAATGTCTGGTGCACCGCAGGTGAATAAACCCCTTATAGGTGTGAATGAACCTTCTTAGTATTGGGAGGCAGTCAGCCTTCTTGTGTGGGAGGTGGGAGCTGCAAGTTTGCAAAGTAGACACAGCTAGAACTGAAAGAATCAGTAGGTGTGGTTATCAACCATGTTATGTTGTTTACTTTCCAAGATAATTGTTCGAAACGAAATGACAAAATAGTCCAAAAATGATGTTTTTCAGCGAATTAGCTTAAAAATGAAAAAAGTCAAACTGCTGCCCATCTCAATAGGTTATTTCAATGTGACAGTGAAATGGCGATGCTTGTATTTGTTAATGTAAGAAAAAACACTTTGTTTTAAAACAAATACACAACTTCATCTTTTACAGCTAATTATCAGGAATGTAAAATCTCAAGTTAATCTGTTGAAAGATTGCTCAATTATCTATATTAACCTTTATTTGTTTTGCTTTCAAACGGTTGCTTTGCCTTCTGTTTCTGTTTTTCTTTCTCAGTTTGTTTTCTATTCAGCACCGCAGAACCCTGTTAATATATATTTGATGATATGGTACTGAAATCCTTCGAGGCTTATTAAATTGCCTTGGTTTCATTAGTCATGAAAAGATGTGATTTTAATGTTTCACTGAGTCTCTAACCTGTACAGAGAATACCATCTCTGTTGTTAATGGACCAATTAAAAACCTTAAGACAATTACTCATATCATAAAGACCTTCTCAGAATCTGGCATATTAGGATTGCATTGTTCTATTTAATACCTAGGGGTGAAATGGAAATAAAAATATTAGTAGATGTATCTATTTCAGACTGTACCTCTACGATTATAGTGAATGGGAGCACTATGTCAAGGGATTGAGGTGTTCATTGGTGCCATTTTTCACATGATCCTTCTTCCAGGTCACCAGTTATGGCAGGGGGCCTTTTTGCAGTAAATCGACAGTGGTTCTGGGAACTGGGAGGCTATGATCCAGGACTAGAGATATGGGGTGGAGAGCAGTATGAAATATCGTTCAAGGTAAGTCAAGCCAGAAAATACCTTTTGCTAACTACTGTAATTTAGATACTGTAGACCAAACACGTTGACCTAAAATGAAGTGAAATAAATGATTCAGAATAAAATGTTCTCTGCCTATTTTCAAGATATTGCAAGGACTTTTATTTCTGAGAACTGCAAGAGATTAAAAAAGCAAGTTAAATAAGCTATTTAAATATTGTATTTTTGTGACCTCTCTCCTGTCAGGATGAATAATGCTCACAGCTAACAAAGTAATTTGACTCAAACATAAATTATTGAAAAGGAAAACCTTCAGTTCAATTTTCATTCTCAAGAGCAGTGGGAATGTGAAACATATAGCCCAATAAAATGTAATTGAATCACAGTTTTGTGTGGAAGTTATCTGGAAATGGGCAAATTTAATAATTGAGCAGATTTAGAATGTTAGTAATGCCTTTCCCTGATTGATCTGTCATTTTCTCAATTAATCAATTGGGACAGATGCCACAGTTATATCATGTTTCATACATTTTCATAACAAAGTGAGTTATGGGTATCAAAGCAAGCACTTTCAGTTATCGTGTGTTGAATAGGACACTATATTTTAAATAAGACATTGCCTAATGACTCCATGCAATGTTTTCTGAATATTGTTGGCCGAGAAAAAAAAATAGATGAATGGATAGTTTTGAAGCTTAACTTTTCCACTTCTAATCTTCAGAAAAATAGTTTCCAAGCAGTGGAACTGTGGTGAATAAAAACAGACCTGGTAAATCTGAAGGCTGATGAAACAGTTGATCAGGGAGCTAAAGAAGGACAGACTTGGCTGAGTTACAACAAAACACTCAGGAGCAGAAGCCCACCAGATGTGCTTGCTGTAACTAGACAAAGCAACTCCACAAATATGAACTTATTGGGCTTCCTTCAAGAAAAGGAATGTGTTTCTCTGAAAATGTCAAACTGCAGTAATAGGTGAGCAATTGAGCAAGTTTTGTTTACTAAACCAACAATACTCCTACTTCGAAGGTACTATGTCAGGTTACATATATCACCAGGGTAGTAATGCCTTAATATAAAAATTACAGATTACAATTGCTGGATTTTTTAGCATTTCCAATGTTTGACACAACATTTAATTTACTTTACATAAATAAGTCTTTTCAATGCTTTTCTTAGGAAAAAAATGTGTATCTTTTTGCAGGGGATTTACAAAAATATCCCCACTACATAAAATCATTTTGGCAATCCAATTTCCAAGCATTAGCTTGCTATGTATATTTTTAAAAGGATCTTATGATCACATCTGGTGTTTTTTTTCAGATGGCAGCTGGGATAGATGGGGTATTGAGAACTGAAGTTATGCTAAGGAACTCTGATGTTATGGATGGATATTTCACTTTTAAAGCTGCCAAATTCTCTTTGAAGGGCATTCTGCAGAGGTTAAATTAACCATGTTAATGGCTCTAATACTAAATGTTTTTGCATAATTTGATATCTTGTAATTGTTTCAAACAAGCACACAAGTGATGTGTAAATTGAAACACTCAAGAGTTTGTGCGTCAGACCCTGAATACTGACATCTGTGCAGATCTGCGAATGACTGCAGGCAAGGACAAAGTAGATACCAAGAGCCAGATGTACAGCTTTTGCCTTATATCATTCTTTCGTGGTGCAGAATTGGTAAAACTTATTTGTAGAATGGTTCTCTTTGAGGGTGTTACAAACAAGTATTAAGATCTAGTGAAGAATCTTAATCACTGCTGTTCAGCTTTAGCTTAAAGGTTGCAAGACCAAAGAACTTTAAACCTTAACTAGCTGGACAGAGAACAGTATTTTGTCATCCCATGTCTTCTACTAACAGCTTTTTGGTGGTTTTTTTCTTCTTTTTCTGTCAATCAGAGCCCCCACCACCTTTTTTGGGAAGAGATAAATTTCCTTATCCATAATGAAGGATTGTACAACTCAGAATGCAAAAGCGAATATAGTCAAGAATCAAGCAAGAAAGTAATCATTTCTATAGCTAGTAATAATTTCTATGGCTTTTTTAGGGAAAAGTGGCCATTAGACCCCAAAGAGTTAGGTTGACTAATATTTTGATTCTTTTGGGCATTGGGATGTTTTTGTTCTTCATGAATATATTTTGAGGCATTAGATGATAAGTCAAACTTCTGTTTATTGTATCTGACACGCCTGCCATCTTCTAGGTTTCATTATCCCATTTTCTTTCTGTCTGTCATTGAGAGGCCTGTAATTGGAATGCAGCCCTTTTCTCCTTGTCTGGAAACCATGGTAACCACACTAAGAGTTCAGAAGCTAAATTGCCCGAGTCTAGTTTTTTTTTTTCCTGGTGACAGATTCTTTAGAGACAGTAATGTCACGCAAGGTCTTATTTTAGTCATCTTATATCGTTCATCTCATTACAATCGGCTGACCTTAAGTTCACTGCCCATGCTTTTTAGTTATAAAAGGAGAAGAAGAGAGGTACTTTTATTACGACGTTACGGCAACGTAAAAGTACTTTTCATTTCTGGATTTAAATGAGAGCAACGGTTTGATCTTTCTGCCCAGGATTCACAATTGTTTCTGTGTAACCATACTTTGCCTTTTTTAACTTAAATGTTGGCATCTTTATTTTAAATCAAAGCATTTTGAAAGCTTTTCAGTTTGATGCCCTATGTCACTGTGACTAAATATCTCAGCAGGAAATAACTTTTAGTAAGTGATGCAATTAAAATCCTACCGAGGTACAGTCACATGTTTTGTAAGAAAGTCATAAAGAAGACAATGAGTGACTCAAGTTTTATATTTTAAGCGGTTGAAAATTTCTAAAAGGGGCCTACACTTCAGAACACAGGAGTGCCTTTAATTTAATTGAAGTCTGTTATCATTTGGAATATGGACCAATAGCACCCCCAAGCTGTCAGCATGAATTAGGTTCCTTGTATAAACTCAAGAATAAAGTGTAACACCTGTCTACTTTGCTTTTCTTTTCCGTGACTGTCTTTGCAATGAGATTTTCCCCTTTGGCTTAGTTCACTTGGCAAGTGACATTGGAGTGTCAGCCCCCATGAAATCTTAACTCTCCAGATTTCACACAGGGATGAGGAGGGGAAAGAGGAGATGGGGTCATGTTATGACTTTCAGGCACACCAAAATCACAGCCTCCAGGCCAACTGATAACACAATGTCTGAACTATACTGTCTCGTCCTAGTCATTATGGTCCTCTGGTACTCATCCCAATTACTTAGCTCTTTCGATTGTTTAATCAAACTCTTATTTGAACTAATAATTTGATGTAATCCTGTTTTAGAATTCATTTGCCAAAAATAGTTGTGACGTTCACCATAAATTATGAAATTGAAATCGTTATCGATTCTGCAAACACACTCAAGCAAGAATCTTTTTTTTTTATCCAGCAGTCAACACTGACAATAGCTCAGCAGCCTTATTTATTTTGTTGTTGCTTCTTCCTGGGGAAAAAGGGAAATCATGGGTATAAATTCTGTGAAAGAATCAGTAATAAGTTAGCTTGACCCTTAGCTGAAACTGTCATGAATTTGCCTTGAAATGTTTGACGTGCAGGAATCCGAGCAACTACAAAACAGTGGGAAAGACTAAATGTGTGAAAGGAAGACACTCTCCCATCTGTCACAGCGTGGAAACTGCAAGCACTTTTACATCTTCTCAGCCGAAACATATCCTGCATGTCACCGCATATCAACAGTTTCACTTGATTCAAATCCCAAGAGTGTCTTGAGTGCTTTAACAAAGAAGTAGTACAACAGGGATACATCAAAGACAGCGGTTTAGCAAGCTGAAGAGATTCTGAGAATAGCTTAAAAGGATGGAAAAAAGTGTGAACAAGCTAAAACACAGCATAAGGACTGAACTTGAGCTGTATATTGTTCATTAGATTTTTGAGCCTTGCTACAAGACTGCCTATGAATTAGGCAGGATACTTTGAAATAGAATTTGAGTTCCTATACTGCCAGTCAAACTGAGATTAAATACCAGCGTCAATGACTTGCTATTTTATCTTTGCATATAGTGTAAAATAACGATGTCACTCTCCAAGATCAAGACACCCTGCTGGGCTTTCTTAAATACTTTGTAGTTCAGGGTTTTTCAATAATGAGTCGAGGATCTTTCCAGTAGAAGTTTTGGAATTCGTGGAATTGCCTGGTGATTATTCTAACACAGGGAAACAAGAGTATGCCTGACATGGTTCAGAACTCGTGATCAGAATTGAACTTTTTTTAATTGAGTGCTTTAATTGTTCTAAGGCTTTTCAAACCTATTCCCAGCAATTAAATAAGCTGTAGGAGACTAGAAAATACAATTCAATCTATCCTAGGAGCATGTCTGCAAAGCTCCTCTCATTTAGGTCTAGGTCATTCTGAAACTTAAGTAGCTGAACTCTGGCCAATCAAATAATTTTTACTATGGATTCCTAGCCATGGCAGTACTTTATTTATTGGTCACCTTGTGCGTTTGTTTAGGCAGCCATAGGGAAGCATTAGTTTCAAAATATATGGAATTGCTTGAGTATAGGGGGCACACATGTACAAATATTTTATAACCCATTATACATTAATACTTTTACACAACATTAATACAGTAACAGTAAGTGATTAACTGAAGTCAGTCCTTTGCCATTTATAAATGGAGTGTTTGCTCTGTACTTGTAGCATGATTTGCACCCCATAAAATAAAGTGTTACTGAAATTATTTAGAACAGACGGAATAAAATTCTGTGTGGTATTGGCACCAAAAGCTTCTTCAAGCTCAGCGATTCCAGGTTTGTATTTATAGTTGATGCCTTCACTATCTTCATATTCTGCACTTGTCTACATTCAACATCATCTGCCAGGTGTTTGCCTAGTCTTGCATTTTATCAGAGTTCTTTTGAATTTCATTTACTGCTGCTGCAGTGTCTGTCCTGTTTTAGTTTTCTCAGCAATCCTAATTACTTTGCTAACTAGAAAAACTAGATCATTTATATAAATATAGAAGGTATAATACAGTCCAAATCTGTGTTTTTCCCTATTATTTATGTGCCCAAATTTGACAGTTACCATCTATTTATTTAGGTAAGCTGAAATATTTTCTGCATGTAGGATATATTGGAAAAAGCATTTCTTTGGGGGGGAAAAAGGAAATGGAAGCAAGAAATAGCTCACTGGAAATGATGCTAAACATGGGGAGCAGCCCGCTGTAACAGTGTGCCTCAGACTCCTCCACCATTCTAACGTCTAGTGTTTAGAGTGCTTATATAATGCACTTTTCAGGTTTGTGGATGTCAAGGCTGCAGTAGGGGAGCCTTGGTGTAATCTTTTATTTTTAACAGCTACAACTGAGCTGCAATTTCTTAATGCTTTTGAAAGAGGATGGTCCGGGGGACAGTGTGGGGGTGGGGCGGTGTCGGCCGACCTCCCCATAATCTGGCCATGAACTTGTTTATTGGAATAAGAACAAGAAAATGATGCCCTGGAACAAAAATCTTTGAAAGTCATCACATACATACAGTATGTTAGCCTCTGGCTCTGAAAATAATTACTCAGAATCATCTTCCAAAATGCTCATGTGTCCTTAGATTTATTTGTCCTTAAAGACGGCAAAAACAACAGCTGTTGGAGCCAATCAAAGTTCATCAGTTCTCCCTACAAGGGACATGTGAACTCTAACTTAGACAATGTCAGTATGAAAAAAGCCCAAAGTATTTGCTGGGTTTAAGATGTGATCAATGCATCAAACTGCAGGAAAGGTTTTCCATATTTTAAACTAAATGTATGCGTCGGTGATCTGTGATTTTTAAATCCCTGAAATGAAAAGGCCCTGACTAGCTATTTTGGCACTGACATTTTCAATACTATGGTTAAAGAAGCACTTCTTTCTTCCTCAAGTAGTCTTTTTTTCTTGACGCTTGAGTACTGCTTTTTCATTTTTTTCCAGGTTTGGATGTGTGGAGGAAGTATGTATGATGTCCCATGTTCTAGAGTCGGTCACATTTACCGAAAGTATGTCCCCTACAAAGTGCCCTCTGGGACCAGCTTAGCAAGAGTAAGTCTACTGCAATTGAAGAATGTGAAAAGGTTTTGAAAATGTGCTTTTCGGTGGAGAAATATTTACATCAGAATGACAAACTTATATTCAAGTTTCCATTCCATACAAGTCCATTCAGGTCAACATGCTTATTTTATTTTTTTCAGTCACAATACCAGGGAAGGTCCTTCAGGAAACATCGGCCCCCTGGAAACAGAAAATGTAGAGTAGCTAATCCATGCATTCACTGAAATCACTGGAGCACCTGACAAAATGCTTGCAATCATAGAGAAGCCATGCAAACACAAGCTGAGTGATGCTCATTCACTTAATCAGATCTCTTTCGGCATAGTAGAGTTTGTAGCTTATATTAAAAAGTAAATCATGGTGAATAGTCATAGAAACTCACCCAATGACTTGATAACCTTTGACCTTTCCACATTTCTGCAGCCTCTGCTGGATAAATTGTAAGAAGAAACAGAGATTCTGCTGACACTGGAGTTTGATACAAATATTGACAAAGGTTGGATATTGCAGAGTATGATATATTTATTGAACAAGCAGTAGCGACAATAATTAGAAAATGCATTTTTACAGAAGAAGAGCAAGACTTTTTTCAAGTATAATCAGCATATCCCCCTCCCAGATCCAGATGCAACTTAGTGCCAGAAGACCTTTTAATTCAACAGCCTACAGACTGTACTAAGCAAAGGAAAGCCAGCAGCCTCCGCACTAAATTCAAATGTTTAAATCCTCTGATATGACTTTGTCATGTCTCTCCTTCATTGATTAACGGTTGGCTCTAAAGGCTTCCACCATGCTAGGAATAAATCTGTCCCAAAGTTAAATGAAAAATGTTCCAAAGACTGGAAAATACCAGAACACAATTTTTAGAGTGTGCAAAAGTAATCTTTCCCAGTTCTACAAAGACTGCACGACATCCCAGCCCATGAGCCTCTCTCCTGCCTCCTGCGTGACATGGGTTACTGTCCTTTCGACATTGTTGTGCCCACAATACACACAAAAACATGTTCACTAAATAGTCATCTCCCAGTATCCCAGCATGAGGTCACAGTTCTGGGTTCTCAGTATTGTCACCAAGAGATTTAATGTTGCAACGCAATTGCAGAACCTGAAGCGAGTCGCGGAGACGTGGATGGATGAATACACAGAATACATCTACCAACGGCGGCCGGAATACAGACATCTGTCAACCGGGGACCTGACAGCGCAGAAGGAGCTACGCAAACATCTCAAGTGCAAGGACTTCAGGTGGTACATGACTGCTGTTGCCTGGGACCTGCCCAAGTACTACCCTCCTGTAGAGCCTCCACCGGCGGCCTGGGGGGAGGTAAGCAAGTCGCCATCGATTCGCAGACACATCCCGGGATTTGTTTGTTAAGTAGGTGTTGGTGCAGTTCCGTAGGACTCGCACATTTTGTATCTCTTGTTTTCTGCCACGAGTGACATCAGTCTGGAGGGTGTTTTTTTAAGGACTGTCAATTTGGCGACGGCACAGAGAACTGTTCTGGGGGCAGGACTGGGTTTGTGGCCCCCTCCTCCATGCTGCTTCTAGGCCAGATCTGGAACCCCACACACTTTTGTATTAAAGGAGTTTCTGCCAGATAAAATTCATATATCTAGGGCAGAGGGGGTCAGAAAAGGAATACCGGCCTCTGTCAAGCTGGACTGCCACACAGGCATTCGGCTGACATTTATAGGGCCCTGGGTCAGGCATTGCAGAGGCTGTGTGATTTGTGGAAAGGCGCTTTCTTCTCCTGTGGATTTTCCCATCAGCAACATTTATTACTTCTTTGTGGATGAAAGAGAAACTCCGCGAGCATTTGCATTCGCAATCGTAATTAGGAAGTGCACTGAAGCATACTGTTGTAAAAGCCTTAATGTATTTAAGATTAAATTTAGGTTTACTTCAGTACACTAATACTGGATTACATTGTTGTGCGAGTTTGTAATTTAAAGAGGTGGGCTGTGTGGTGGCAGAGTTCAAGGCTGCTACTTTGCTGAAAAGGATTTATAATGCAGCAATGCCATTCAGGACTTGTTCCATCACAGGAAAGCTGATAAGCAATTGCACAATATCTGTGTCCTTGAAGAGCTATAACATAATGTTAAGGTGTTCTTGGTGATTTCTGTGTTTTTTCACTTCTGCACTTTTCCCATATTTTTTTAAAACTATATCTTTAAACCAACTTATCATTGAAACTGTGAAATCTGCTTTAAAATGCTTTAATAGGTAAAACAGGAAAAAAGCATTACATGATAGATATGTAAACCTGCACTTTTAAATGAGGAGTCCTGAAACTAGCTGAGGATTGTTGGGTTATTAAATTATACAGTACATGCCTCCAAGGATGGGTTAAGGTAAATTTATAATTACCCTCACAAGGAAGGATATTCTCAGGAGAAAAGTCTATATTTCTAATCAAAAAGGGCAGAAAAAAAAGAACAGAAACCTGATGGCCGTATAAACAAGTGTGGCTGAAGCAGAAGTGAAGGATGAACCACACCGATACAATCATTGATAATGTGAAAGGTGGCAAGATTTGATTGATACATGAGTATGTAGCAATATGAGAACTGGCAAAAGATTTTAAAAAAACGATGTCTTCTCTTTTAATTATGTATCCAGTTCTTATTTTTTAGGGTGCTTGTGCTGATACCTGCGAACCAATCTCAAACTAAATGTCTCATGTGATATATTCTTGCTTTAGGAGGCTGTTTGTATATTATCCATAATAATGTTCAATGTCCTTCCTTGGAATCCAAGGTAGCTCGCTTATACTCCTTTTCCACTAACACATCCAAACCGAGAGGGCTCTGCGTGCTGTACTTGGCCATTAAAGATTCCATGGCTTGTTGAAAGGACAAGGTTATTATTTCCACTAAGCTCTTGCAATCAGACCAACACGACACCCCCCCTTAATCCAATTAGTGAAGCAGTTTCTCACTCCTCCTGATCTACTGCATAGTGGGGTTGCAACAGTCCGTCATCCAGAGACTGCTGTTCAGTTCAGTGGTGGAGGAAGTGAGTTCCTTCCTATATGTATGTAGAGCTTTAAGGGGCTTTATGAATTTTCACCACTAAATCACTTCAGCCTGCATCGGTCTGTGATCATGAGACAAAGCAGCTTCCGTGCTGTTTGTAGATTAGAAGAAGAAAGAAAAGTTCTTCTCCAGTTCGCCAAAGAAGCGCGGGCTCTTGTGACAGCTCATGTGGGCAGAACTCAAGAAGCAGCTTGGAAATCCCATTCAGATTTCATGTTTGAATTAGTTGCAAAATCAATGGAAGAAACTAAAACCGCTGCAAAATTATTTTTAAAAAAGTAAAGCTACCAAGTATTACTCCTGAAATGGAAATTGGGGGGGTTTTCTAAGAACATTTTCTGTCCTATGACTGACCACAATCACCGTGTGTCTCAACATGTAACACAGTTTAGGTAGCGTAGTGGATGAACGATTTAGTCGTGCTGGTGCGCTGGTGGAAATTTATTTTAGGCTCGACCTCTTTCAGGTTGCCCATCAAAAGGACTATCATCAGACTATCAGCTAGTTTCAGATCAGAACCTGAACATTTTCTGCACACTTATGATGACTTTAATAGAAAACTAGTTTCTCATGAGTAAAACTACCAGTAACACACAAATAATGCCACGCATTTTTAATGGGCTAAAAACGTTTTTAAAACGTTTTTTGTTTCTTCGTAGGCCTGCAGACATAAAAGTGTCTGTTGTCTGCTGAAGAATGACTGCTACTGGGTGCAACACAATATTTTATGGTTGATATGAAGGTCCACTTTGAAAAAGTTATAGAATTCATGATAATAACCATTCTAATAAAAATCTTACAAGGAACATTTTCTTGCATCCCCAACAATGTCCGTGTCCTTCCTTAACTCTGTACTGAAAAATGTGAAAACGTTTCTTTTCCAACAGCCCTCTAGACTAATATTTCTAGGATATAGGACAGCATTTACATGTGGTCCCTCTCGCTATATACAGACACAGCCCTGCAATGCTATCAGCCACAAATAGGCAGCTGCTGCTTATCCACTCCGCCAGTATTAACTAAGAAAACCAATTGCTAAAATAGAATGAAGAAAGTGTATGTTAAAATTGAGTAGGAAAATTTATGCCTGGTAAATACCTCTTTCCCTAGTAACTGCTAGTAATTTTACTTTCAATCTGACAGCTTCATATCCTGACTTCTTCAATCTTAGCCCATCAGCCTGTCACTTTTCTTGATGTATTAAACAATAAAAGGCCCTCATAAGGTTTTCAGTGCCATTTTCAAGGCACTTGAAATTGGTACCTTCCGCATTCAAGCAGTTCTAGTAAAAACTGGGGGCATAAATAAGCCCTCATCTCTTCCCCCTGCTCTGGGCAAGGGCAGACGTCGGCTCACCTAGTTTTTCAAATTGCAAACCAGCCCGAAGAGCAGTTTAAATCTTCTTATTTCGCTGATTAAATTTTCTTTTCCTTCTTTGTCTACTTTAATAATTTACACCACACATTATAACTTTTTTAACTTTATTAGAATATCACAAGAGCACACGTAGAAAACACTTAAGTATTAATTAGCTCATTTACCGATTTTAGCAGTGACAAGACATCATGCCTAATAGTGACTTGTTCCCTTGCTATCAAAGTTGATTTTACTTCCGTGCATTCAATTATTTTACTCCTGATAATAGAAGCAAATTGCTTTGTGTCACATCCAGATGAAAATAATTGATTTGGAGAAAAAAAATAGTAAAATCATATTCGCTTCAGTAACGGCACCCTGAAATAACTCATATTTAGAAAGTGAAGGCTGGAATGATAAAACTTTTAATTACAAGGCTTTTCGCTGTTCTTTCATCTTCCATTCACCTCAGAGCTCAATACAAGGCTTTGCGGGTGGAAAAGGAATCTTTTCTAAATAAATACCATGCATTATGGCCCAGTTGTGTGGCACTAGTTTAAAAAATTGACAATAAGAGAAAAAATGAAATCTTTTGTGAAATATAAAAAAGAAAATCTACTGTGATTTAAAAACTAGATTAAAGGCATCAATTTTTGCTCTGATTAAAGTGCTTTTTTCACAATAGTTAAAGCAGGGTGAAAATGATATTTTAAATTCAAGGCAAAAAAATCAATTTATTGGCTTTGAGTTTCAAAGTGCTTTTCAGCTTGGATATCTGGAAAGAAAGGCTGTGAAATTAGTATTAAGTTTCAGGCTTCTTCTGCATTTCAGAATAACTGTGCCTATTAGAGAAGTTCTATATTCTGTATATTTCTACTTTTTCTCACTGCCTGGCAGAACACAAAGCATTGGATCAACTCTTTGTACTGCCTAGAAGTTACTGTTTAGATTAGTTGACTTTGAATTTTTTTGCTCCTGGGAAATCTCTGTGGAAATGGAGATCATATGCAACAGCACGTTGGAACACTTTGTGAAGGGGCAAATCAGTCGCTGTGTGTTCAAATAATCTGTTACAGAAAACTGACCTTTCCTTATAATAAACTCCAGTCTTGCATGACTCTTGTCACACCGGATGGTGTTTTAAGAGAAGGCTGGAAGGTTTGGTATTTATCTTTAATGCAGTTTGAAGAGCTTTTAGAGACTTTACAGGAATATATTTTACCATGCATTTCTGTACTTAAATGATTTTTAGTCAGGGATTTATTTATTCCATTGCACTTGTCCATGTTGCATAAATCACTCCACCCTGCCAGATCTTTATTTTCTTAATAGAATGTGTTATGAGGTGATCAACTATGCAGGACAAATTATGGTATCATAAAATGTAATTGGATGACAATTTGAAAATTGCGGGGAGATTTTTCACCCATTTCTGAATGTATTATTTGGCTGTGCTAAAAAAGCAGTTTTCGAAAATACATTGAAGATTAATCTAGGAAATTAGGAGCGGGTTTCTCAGCCCCTGCATAATTGAAAGCAACAGCAGCTGAAGGCAAGGGCGCTTCTGGAAAGACAAGGTCAGTTGTGTTGCGGGAGAGACTGCAGTGACAGATACCATACAAGCCGTTATGTGAAGTGATGTACACAGCTGCTATGCAGGTGTCAGAGGAAAGGAACTAAAGACTGATTTCTGACCCAATCTTTTAGCAGTGACAAATAAAAATAGTATTATAAGGTTTAAGCTTCAACTATGTCTCCATGAAGGCGTCAAGAGGGAATCACATCTCATGAATGATCGGTTAGAGGTTTGCACCTTCAAATGCATAATTTAAAAATGCGTCTAACAGAGAGATTCCTGGACGGTTTACCAAACCATAATCAGAGAAAAAAATGTCAGAGCTTATAACAGCCTGAAGCTATTTAGAGATGTTTTATTCAAAACATTTAATTTTCAACTAAAGCTGGCAAATCTTCAACAGACATCCCAGTATGATGTGTGTACATCTACAGTATACATCTACAGTACAAAGCTACAACCTGTTAAATAAAGTCAAAAGTCGGCTTAATACAGACATTTCCTTTTTTTTCCAGATACGGAATGTGGCCTCTAGTTTATGCATAGACAGCAAACACGGGGGGACCGGAACCGAGCTCCGACTGGATGTGTGCATGAAGGATGGGTCAGAACGCACATGGTCACATGAGCAGGTAAGCCACCTTTATTCCGTTCTTCTCTGAGGACGATGTCCGTTTGTAAAGCACATGAGGCTTTGTTTGCCAGATCGACCAATCAAGGGACGTACTTTCACTTATGCCTGTATCTGTACATGAAAATAATTGGTGGATTGTCATTGTTTAATAGTAAGCAGAGAGTTAGGTGTAACACATAGTGACTTTATATCTACCTATAACCTATAACCGTGCACAGTGAGCATATTATGGACTTGGCTTCACTCTTTCCTGTTTAATGTTTGAATTAGATTCATAATTAGCCTGTGCAGCAGTGAATCTGGCCTGGTCTCATTTGCCATGTTTTCTCAGCTCAGTGGCACAGCTTTCTCCACAAGGTACACTGATGTTAAGTTGTTTAGACTTCTGTAAGATCCCTGATCTGCCTCACATCTTATCGGGATTGTTTTAGAACAATTACAACTGTTGTTCTACGCAGTATATTTTCTTTTTAAAAAATGGGACAGTCAAGCAGTTAAGATGATTTGCTATTTATAAACAGATTACTTTATACTATTTGAATCTGATTGCAAAAACCAAATGCATTTGCTAATGATTTTTACTTCAATATTCATCAGCGAACGAGCATTGCAGAGGTCCCTCAGTTACAACATTTGTTTGGCATTCGTAATTGTTTCTTGGCTGATAAAGTTAATGTGAATTTTGGCTCATGCAGTCTCTGCAGGCTCTTTATTCTCTTTAATTTTCTCCCCTCCGGGAAATACTGAGCCGTCCACTGTAAGTGCAACAAGCTATGAAAAACACAGACATATTTCAAGAGCCCTGCAGAATTATTACCAGTAAATCCTCCTAAGCCCCCTAATTAATTATCACTGATCCGCAGATTGACAGTCCCTGCTGTTTTTCATTTTGCATATTTCACTGCAGAAACTCTACAAAGTTTTTCTTCATTGTCTGGTAACTCTTGGCCTCATGGTTTACATAAAGAGTGCAATTCTGAATTTATAGGGACATCAAAATCATTTAATTACTGCCCTTTGCTTTAATTCTCCTCTCTCCAGCTCAGTTTGGCAGTGTCACTGTTGGGGTTGGCTTAGCCTTTGGAATTTCTATTAGCAAAAACTAAAGCAAATAAAAACCACGATTTAACAAAGTTAAGGGAAGGAATGTTTACTATTCTTAAACATAATTAAATTCTTGTTATCTGAAGTATAACACATGTTAAATAGTACAAGTAATAGGTTTATTCCATGCTGAAAAGAGAAGAAAGAAAACACATTTTGGCTGTGGAGCCTTCTTCGGGTGTGTAAGATATACAGCTGAAACATTGTGTTTTCTGTCTTCTCTTTTCAGCATGGAATAAACCTATTACTTGTTCCTTTGTAGCCTACGCATGCTGACGCAGCTACCCACCTGAACATGTTACATAGTGTCACCTTGGCTCCAACCCATCCTTTAATGATTAATATTACTTTTTCTTATTAATGTCTGTAATTCTTAATATTTTCTGTATTACATTTTTTTAAAAAATATGTTAATTTCTGACACTTAACTAAAAAGGTGTGCGCACTATATGCATAAGTGTGATATCACCCTTGTGATATCTCTGCAATCTCATAGTCTTCTCATTTTAAAACAGTTCATGTCCTGCCTGATTAACTCATTAAAATAAAATGTATTAAGTAATTGGACGGGTTTCAGTTTTTCTTTGGATTTCTGGAAAGTGTTAGGATTAAGGATTTCAGATTCCATATTGATCATTTTTTGCCCTGAGTTTTTACTGTTTGGTATAGTGCGGTTGTTGTAAATCTCTGCTGTTTTTATTACAATATATATGAATGCTTTATTTAAATGTGCAGAGGAAAATGAGCACATAACTGCATGGCACAGTATTTACAGTGCAAAACACAAGCAACCTAGGATACCAGCATCTAGGTAAGGCCATGTAACCTAGATAATGATATATTTCTAATAACAGGCATGACTTTTACCCAAAGCAAAGCTTTAAAGCAGCTGGGCCTTTTAGATTCTCAATACAGTCCTGTGTATCCTGTACTGTATATCAGTATATCACTGGCAATATTATATGATAAAAATATCTGTTAAGATACTTGATGGATATCTAACATTGTGTGCCTGTTTGCATAGACAATGACCGCCATTGAACAATAAAATTAAGTACTAACTAAACAAATTCAAACATGGAAATGAAGATGACTGACTTATCTGTTCATTCATACTTTTAGAAACTCAATAATATATCGTTACCTATAAAGGTTCAGAAATAAACCAGACTTAGCTCTAAGATATAAACAGCAGCCTTCGGCTTCACAACAATAAGACCCTTAAAAAGGAGAAATGTACAGATCAATTTATCTATTGTTTTTTTATGCACTTAACCTTACATAATTTAAGGAGTTACATTAATGAAGATCAGATGGGTTTCTAAATGTCTGATTAGTAAGGAGCTTCAGAAAATGCCCCTTAGGTGTGCTGCAGGCATCTTTTCCAATGTGCTAATCGTCTGAGAGTTACAAACGCTGTTGTAAAGACGGTGTAAATAACAGCGATGCGGGGTCTTGTCCTGCTGTGTCCGTAGATCTTTACATTCGGCTGGAGAGAAGATATCAGGCCGGGGGACCCCCTGCACACCAGGAAGTTCTGCTTCGACGCCGTCTCCCACAGCAGCCCGGTGACGCTGTACGACTGTCACGGGATGAAGGGAAACCAGCACTGGAGCTACAGGAAGGTAAGGCGCTGCGCTGGCAGCTCCCCGCCGTATGGAGGGCGGCTCGGGCCCGCCGTTTCTCCGATCGGCCACCGCCAGCTGTAGCGGTGCCGGATCTTATTATTAACCGCATTGAGAAGGGGACCCAAACTACAGCTGTCACATGAGAGCACCATACATCAATAGGGAAGACATGCTGAAGAGCAACTGGCACAGGGAACCAACCTCATTTGGCTGTCTGATTCCAGTGCATTTTTTCATTTACCTCCGGGGAGATGGAAGGCTCACAATCTGCAATATCTTCAAAAAAAATATTGAATACTGGAACTATAAGAGGTTGCCCTTGAAGGCTTTCTATGTGTGATTGGTTGGAAATACAGTATCATAAAATATAATGTCATAAAATATATATATGTCATCAATTGTACAATAAAAAATATATCTATTTCTAATATATCAACTTTTTTTTTCCGCTAATAATCATGGCCAAGTTAGAGTTTTTGTCTTCTCTGCCTATATTAAATTCTCCTCTGCAGTTAGCATTAGCAATCACTGATCCCCTATTCATTTTAAAACTGAATTACATTTCAAGCAATTCCTCAGTGACGCCTGATTGCTATTGCATGACGTATGGTGTCATGACACAATATTTCTCAAATAAAATTGGTGTTTTAAAAAATGTTTAACTATAAAAACAACTGGTCATGCATTTGCTTTTAGTTTGCTACTTATATTGGAATATAGCAATACCAAATCATTGTGTTATAGGGGTGAAGTCCAAAGGTGTTTACTTTTTCCCTGCTTAAAGTAAAGAGAGACATATTTACATTCAGTTCTGCTGCCAGATGGTTTGTTGTGTCAGCACAAAACATTCATATACAAGGAGGCTTGGTACAAATAAATATTGATAACAGGCTGCCCCACTCCGACAGTTAGAAAACTGCAGAAAACAAGCAAACAAGCTAAACAAAACCATGTTTATATACAGTTGTGCTGTGAAGTTTACATTTTTCATAACAGATTTAGGCTTTGAACTTAAATCCCTTACCATGAAATTAACTCAACTTTTCTGATTAAAAAGTTCCACTTCTAAAATTCTACCCTAGCTTTAATCTCGGGGGGCTGGGATGAGATAAGAAAGGATTAAAAAATTACTGGTTTTATTGTTACAATATTTTTTTCTCATTTTCTTGTGCTGCAGGATAAATCTTTGTATCACCTAGTGAGCAATAGCTGCATAGACTGTAGCCCCAGTGATAAGAAGATTTTCATGAACAAATGTAACCCTCTGTCTGAGACCCAGCAATGGATTTTCCAGCACATAAATGCAACAGTCCTGGACAAATTCAACAGCGCTGCCAGTTCATAGGCTTGCCAAGTGGGAAAAAAAGGAACAGATGATAATTATTCTTTTGTACCTCCTAAGGCATCTTAATTGATGGATTCGGGAGTTACGTTTCTCATCCACAGGAGGCCCTTTCTCAGGATCTCTAAAACCGGAAAAAAAAGCAACAGCTTCAGCAAAAGGCTTCCAACAGGCACATATCAGAAACAAGCAGGACAGCTGTGGGCCACTGAAAGGGAAATCATGGGACTAACTTGGGTGCCTTGCTGGTCAAGGAGAAACTGACACAACACGCACTCTTCATGCTCGGGGTCAAACTCAGGTCCAGCCCTTCTGCCATCGATCCCTGTTAAACGGGTGGAGCTTCCTCTTTGGCTCGGAGAAGGATCCTTCAGCCCCCTGAAGGGAAAAGCATGACTGTCCTTTGCTTAGGTATTTCTTAAGAACAAACCAATGTGACCTGGACTCTGGGTCTTTCGTTCTGTTTATTTATTCTCATTGCTCATGTATATACTGTACTGTACTTGAACAGTTTCCCTTTTCAGGTTTGTTTGGGGTCAAAAATCAACAGAGGAAAATGTGGCCAGTAAAACGCCCCACACAAATACGGACTGGATTACATTCAGAGCTCTTGCTACAGTGCAAAACGAGAGCCATTTGTTGGAGTATGGAACAGGGTACCCTGTGGTTGAAACCAATGCCCTGGCTTCTTTTTCAAGAAACAGCTGGATAGGATTCTCAATTGGCTACCAACATTTAAACAAACCAGATGGGCCGAAAGGTCTCCACTCGTCTGTAACAGTTGTTATGTTCTTATGTTCCTATTTCAAATTCTGTAAATTCCCGTTACTTTGCAAAACAATGTTAAGTGGAAAAATACAGTAACTATGCCTTTCCTTTCTATATTGCTAATACTGTATATCATTTCTTTTGTATTTTCTTTATTTTTGGACAACGTACACCTTCAGTATTTTAATATTACTCTAAGAATGGAGAGATATCTCTCAGACAAAAAGCTTTGACAACATTTGTTAAGTTCGTGAATCAAAGATAGCTTTACTGAAGTTTCTGTGATATTCTGGTTTTATTTCCTAGAAAATGTGTAACATGCTCAAGAAATGTATGTTTTTATATGTCTTTTTTTAAAAATGATTTTGCATTTATTAGATAAAATAGACCCAGAAAGTGGAAGAACAGACCCAGTCATAATCTGAATTTATACTGAATGCTGCTACGATCAGAGCAAAAGTCTCTTTTTAAATCCTTTTCCATGACTAAAAAATAAACTGAAGATAGTCTAAAGAAGATTAATAGTAGATTAAGGGTTTTTGTTTTTTTTTCTTCCTTTTGTTTCAACATTTCATTAGATCTTTCTACTTTTCCACTTCATCATGCCATGCATTTTATTGACTATCAAAATGAAAGATTCATTTGGGCATTGTCATTTTTCCGCTCAACGGCCACCATTGTTCTCAAAATTACAAAATACAAACTAATGTTTACTTTAAGACCTATCTTTGTTACTCAAAGCTGCTTTATTCGTTTGTTGTATGATATGAGTCATGTATATTCATCCTTACTTTTGGCTGTGGAAAAGTAGTGGGGTACGTTGCATTAAAGGGTCACGTTTGTGGTATTGGAGTGATTAGTCAATTCTACTGCTTTTCCTGGCTGTGCAAATAGAAAAAGTGATGTCTGTGGTACCGAGGTGAATAGTGCATGCTACGACTTTCTGCGCTGTGAAGAAGAGGATCAAGGGCTGATGTACTGTTCCTGTTGAACTACAATACAATAGAGGAGGTGGCACAATCTCTCCGTCCCGCGTTCCGTGCGCTCTCACAAACGCCGTGACATTCCCACACGCACCCACTCAAACAGACGCTCATGCCGCAACTCATCTTCCTATCGCCTTTATCTCCTGTGTTACTACTTCAACCCTCCTCTTCGCCCCGACCACCGCTCACTAGTTCGGATTCTCCTTGGAGCTCCCCGGTGCGCGAACCCTCGCTCAAAAGCTTGCTCTCTCCCTTACTTCCTGGCTCTCTCGCTAGTTACCGACCACGTTTCTGCCTTGGCGCCTTTTTGGATTGGTTGCTTCGCTGTGTTCTCTCTGCCCAGTCTCCACTTTCGCCTGCCCTTTGGATTTTGGATATTAGGGCTTGTATCGTTTTTGGTAGCCTTCTATTTGGACTTCCTGCTACTGTTTGGGGAATAAGGTAACTTGAACCCTGTACAGGGTCCTTTTTTGTCAGCATTTCATAATTTCCAGCACTCATTTCATAATTTCCAGCTGGTTATTTAAGTGGTCAAGGAGATCAGAGAACAGTGAACTCGCTACATATACTCTTTTTTTACACTAGTCTGGCTCTAGCTGCCATATTGTTCCTCTCATACACTAGCTTGATTGATAACCCCAACTTTTATCATGTCATTCCCCAAATTAACAAAATTATAAACTGAGCATCAGAATTTGAACATAACAAGTGACCCCACCCACAACTGTTAATGCGTGTGATGTTTCTTGCTGCCCACCAATCCCAGGAACCACGCGACATGCTACAAGTTCAGCATATCTTTCTGAGGCAAAGAAATAACTGTTTTTCTGAGGAAAAAACAAATTCCCATCACCTGGAGAGGAAAGGGTTATAAATTGTAGGAGAGCAGTGTTTGTCCATGTCAATCTGTGTAAAAATCAATTGGTGAAAGTCAATATACAGTACATGATGACTTTAGAGGTTAAAGATGTCAAAGGTTTTGGGGGTTTTCAAAGGGGGCAGCATAGTGACACAGTGGTCTGCATCACTGCCTCGCAGTGCTGGATCCTCAGGTTAAATTCCTGGAGTGCTACGGTATCCGTGTGGAGTTTCCATGTTCTCCCTGTGTCCGTGTGGGGTTTTGCTGGGTGCTCCAGGATTTCCCCGAACACATGCTCAAGGGTTAACTGGCTTGTAAGAGTCTGTGTGCCCTGCGATGGACCGGTGTCCTGTCCGGGATGTATCCCACCTCGCTGGCCAGGACAGGCTCCTGCTACCCCGTGACCCTGTGTTGGATAGAAAATAGGTGGGTGGGTTTCCCAAAGATTGCTGTGGTTGTGAGAGTTTCTCTTCCATATTCTGCCTTATTTACATGCATCACACAGGTAAAATTAGGAAAATGTTTAATTTTTGCGTGAAATTAGATATGAAAGGCAGTATGTACAGTACATAAAAAGGGACAGTTCGCATAAAAATTGGAATTCAAGGATGGAATAATGTTGTTTTTTATGCGGGTTATACAGAGTTGAATTTAAATTAAGATCTGGTTACGGATGATCAATTTGCATAGGACGTATTATTATTATTATTATTATTATTATTATTATTATTATTGCATTTATTTTTGCATTTTTCATCCCAAAGGATCCCACACAGTTTATATAAAGAAATGAACCTTCTTCAATCACCGTGGGAACTGCACCCTTCTTACGCATCGGCCCTTTTTTTTTTTTTTCCAGCTGCCCTACTACAAAGCAAATCAGTAGGAGGAGTTTACTTCACCACTTGCATCAAGGGGGAGTTTTTTAGGTAGTTCTGATGGTGCAAACCCAGAGTGGGCAAAGTAGCTGAGACACCTGGGTTAACACCAGTACTCTTCGTGGTCACGCAATAAAGACCTCAGCCTGTTGTCTCATCGGAAGGATAGGACCTTCTACACTTCGATACATCCTGTCACCCAGAGAGCTGAGAACTGGATCAGAATTAAGAGTGCCTCCTGCTGGTCCCCAAACGCACTTACAGCAGCAACCTGCGTTTCCTTAGTTATCGCACCACAGCCCAGGTCTGCCCTTGCTTATGTTCTCTAATCTGACAGAATCAAAATATATGGTGGTAAAGTTGTCTATTCTTTCATTAACCTTCTTTTTAAATCTGTGTAATGATAGGAATGAGGGGACGTTTTACTTAAAAACACCAAATTAAATATGTGTGATCAATTTTTCTATCAGTCCTACCCCTGACTCTGAATCACGGAGAAGTAAAACAATTTTGTCTGGACTTTGATTTGAATAAATACCTCTTGAACACAACAAATCAAAGACTCTTGAGTCTTTGTTTCTTTTTCCTTTTCCGTTTTTCCTTTTTCTTTTTCTTTATCTGGAGTTATGTAATAGAAGATATTGTTGTTTTAAGTCAATTTAAAGTTTATTTTTATATACAATACCATATATTGCATTTCATACTGTAGTATTGTATGTTATTTAGAACCAAGTTATGTCAGTAGCTTAATGGCATTCGTTGTTAAACACATTTACAGAATTCAGATTTTTAAAAACTTTGTATATTGCTAATGCATACTTTAGTGTAGTAGAATGCGTCCTTAAAAATACAAAAATGATCTACTTTTATGTTTATAGGATTTGAACACAGAAATGATTTAATGGGGATTTCAGAAACATGGACATGTCCCCCTAATATTCTGCCAAACATTTCATTCACCTTTCATCACTATCATCAATAACATATTGTTTTTATAAAAGAAGTGACCACCTCAATGAAGGCAATATTGCACAAAGACCTCTGGAAAAATCTCCTAGGGATATATCCCTAAGACTAACTAAATATGACCATTGGACGATATAGTATATATTTCAAAGTTATCCCAAATCCATTTTTAGGACAGGACATATTGAAATAATATTACACATTTAATGCAATATATCATTAAACAGAAAATATTCACAGAAAAGCAAGACCTTGCATTGTAACTGAAACATTTCTGAAATATTTCTCATTTAATGCTCACATATCTTGTACATGAAATCTGCAGTGCTGTTTGTTTCGATATCCTAGTTTTAAACGACTTAACCGCTCTTTCAGTAAGTGGCAACTTTGATTCTGGACACACAGGTGTTTGTATGTGTCTTTCCGTCACCAGCTCCTTGCAGCTCTTTAACAATGCAACGTGAGTTCATTTTAGTATATCTAAACCATCACGTCACTCGCAAATGTAATAATAATATACGCAAAATAATAGTAGTAATGATTTTTTCTTAAAATATGTATAGTTAATTTTACACTTAATTGTTTGGTTTAGTGTAAATTAGATATGTTTCCCTTTTTGTTGTCCCCTACAACTTTTCTTGAGAAGCATCATCGCATTTTTGATGTGAAATAAACCTTAGGCAAAATGTACCAGTTGGTTTAAACCTCAGCATGACACAGAGCTTCAAAATATACATCACAATCACTTGTTTCATGCAGCCTGTCGGTGAAGAACAAAACATGCCTTTCCTCAAGTTATTTATTTTCATTGGCAGTCATATTTCCTCGTTTGGGAATTTGTGGGAAAAAAACTTTCTTCACATACTCTCACTTTTCGCCTCTAGTGTCGTTTAAAAACGACATGCTTCAAGGTGAAATAATTAGCAAAGTAAATTAACAAAGTGATACAATTCTATTTTCTATATACATATTTAGAAAACTCCCTATTCTTAATATGTTTAATAAGGAATTAAGCTCACCACAACTTTCTTTAGTTATGATACAAATTACAGTACATATGTTCCTATTTGATGTCATACCAACTACACTAGTGACTTTCATATTATATACGGCCAAAGAACTCAAAGAACCGAATAAAAAAATCACATGAAAAATTAGCACATCATTATCAGATTGGATGCTTTATTATGTAGCTCAAGTTAAAAAAAAATTCCGCTTTGAATTTCTTTTAAGATACCACTCGTGGGGCACCATTTTATGCTTCCGCGGTTCTCGCATCATTTTTAATGATAAAACATGTTATGGCGCTCTCTGGTGGATTCCTCGCCGTATTGTCCTAGTTTGTGTGGTTAAGAAATCTGAAACGAAATAATTTTCTGATTTTTCATTTTCAATTGACTGGGGTAGAACCAAATGATAAATTAAATGTGAAAAGACATCTTGAAGAGACATTTTCCCAGATGCTCTTAAATAATTGTTGAGAAGTATTATATATTTTAGTTCTATATTAATACTATCGATGATAATAGTAGCTACTGGCATACTGCTCACCACAATGTTTTGAAATCAGGTGAACCTCTTAGTGCTCACAGACAGGGTCCACTCAACTAATTGTGTGATTTGACATAGTACTTTTATGCAATTTAACCAATCGAGGTTTGCCATAGTAGTGGGGGAGAATAATTAATGCAATCAATACATTTTTTCTTTTTCTTTTCAGTTTAGGCTGACATTTAACTTCCTTCACTTATAAAAGTGTAGTCCATTCTTAACACTCCGTGGTCATTAAAAATCCCAGGGTTTTTCTCTAAAGAGTAGGGGTGTTAACCCTGGTGTCCTGGCCAAATTTCACCCTAGCGTTTTCCAATCCTGGCCTCCTAATAATCCCCATCTATGAATTTGCTTCATCACTCTGCTCTCCTCTCCACTGAGAGCTGATGTGTGGGGAGCGTTCTGGTGCACTATGGCTGCCGTCGCATCATCCAGGTGGGGCTGCAGATTAGTGGTGGTGGAGGAGATTACCTGTAAAGCACTTTAAGTGTAGTGTCCAGAAAAGACCTATATAAGTGTAAGGATTATTTTATATTTTAATATTATTAAACAATAGCACAATCACATAATAACTACCATCTTCATGCTGCAGGGATAGATGGTGCTCTATCTTTCATGAAAATCCTGTCACCACAGTCAGATGACCATAGGCATAAACAGACAATCATTTCTTGGAAGCCGGAGATGAGTAGCCTGCATCTCACTGTTCTTAGAGAATAAGAACATAAGGCATGTTACAAAGGATATTTTTCCTATCTACCCTATTTAGCACCTTGATTTCACCTAGCAAATATTGTCATGGCAACAACAAAGTTCTAAATATATCATATTAGTATTTCCTACATAATTACATAGACCATACATCAATTATTGTAATACGTACAACAACAAAAAATACTTGTTTTGGTTAAGTCAAAATGTAAACAGAGATATTTAATTGAAGTTTATTTTTATTTAATCGGGGGGCAATGCAAGCTTTTTATTTTTCTATAGAGTAAACCCAAAATGAGAATATTTAATAACAAGATATTGCAAAAACAAAAAGATAAGGTTAGCATGTAACCTGGATTCATTTTGTTGTGTTGTTTTTAACAAAGCCACTGTTAAATAAACAGGGTGGTTATGTTTTCAGAATGTGGCTTCTTCAATGTTTTTGTTTGTTTTACAAACTGTTAATGACTTTTAAGTCCAACAATGCCCAATTTCAGAAAATAAAAATGTTTTCAAATGTGATAAAATAACGATGTGTAATTGAAGAAAAACATTCATAAAGAGCTTTGTTTGGACATGAGTTTAAATTTCCTTTTTTTTTGCAGTTTAATGTAAACACCAGCTAGCCTTTTGTTATTTCATTACTAACCACAAGAGGGCATTAATGTGAAACAAAATCAAGAATGTTGCATTGAAATAGTACATAGAATTAGATATTATTCTGTCTCAGTAGTAATAAATTAACAAATCCTTAAATAAAATTAAAAGAAGATAAAATGAAGAAACAATTGTAGTTTCGTGGTACAAAGCTTTATTTAAGTGAAGAAGAACACTTTGTTTCTGTTGCTCCCTTCTTACATCACATCAGTGTTTGAAAGAGCCAAACCAAATTGTTAAATTAAAACCTCTGGGTGATATTTCTGCTTGTTGATCTAACCAGAATAGGCATTAATAGGATTACAAAAAAGAATACCTAAAATCAAAACCTTTTAAAACATAATTGAAAAAGCTGTTGGCAGAGTATTGATTTAATTAGTATGGACTGGAGAACAGATACAGATGAGAGTAGATCTTTCAGCTCATTTTTCCCATTTGATAACTATTAACTTGATTATCTTAAAGCTTCATCCATTCATTTCTTAAAGGTTCACAATGTGTATATTTCAGCCACACGAAGGAGGTGGTTCTTGGCACTACAGTCCTCTGAAAAAATCTATCCTGTTTTCTGTCTTTGGTGCTCCTCAATTTAATTTCCGCCTGTTCCTTTTCTTGCTGCTAAAGGAGTTCCTTGTGCTGCCTTTCTGGATTAATCAAGTCACAAAGTTGTATGTATTGTTTGTGATAAGTTCTTAACATTTAACAGTATATTTACAATGGTGGTGACACAGTGGTGTAGTAGTTAGCACCGCTGCATCACAGCACTGCAGCCCTGGGTTCAATTCCAGACCTGGGCTGCGTGGGCATGGAATTTGAATGTGCTCCCTGAGTTTGAGTGGGTTTCCTCCCACAGTCCAAAGACATGCTGGTAGATTAGTTGGCTTCTGGGGACACTGGCCCTGCTGTGAGGGCGTGTGAGTCTGTGTCTGTGTGGTGTCCTGACCAGTGTGTGCCCTGCCCTGTGCCCGTTGCTTGCCGAGACAGATTCTGGCTCCTCCATGACCCTTAATTGTCAGAAGCAATTAGAAAATGGATGGGTGGTTGGACTTGGACAGTGACGTTTCCTTGTAATTATTCATTTAAATAGTAAAACTGTCCATTACAAACTGTACATTCTTAAGAAATACAAGACAAACGATATACAGGAAGCGTAGGTTATTTACAAAAACTATATACCAAGGAGTCAAAAAGTATGAATGATACATAGCTGAAATGTATCAGGCTCGGCTGTCGCGAGGCCCGCCTGGCACCGGGTCACCCCGCGTCCGTGTCCTGAGGGCACAGGCCTCATCCCCGACATCGCCTGAGCCTTGAGCCCGGAGCAAACCTCGGGGTTTGTCCCGTTTTTGCTGCTACGCATAGGGTCTCTACTGCTCTTCTGTTCATTCCACGGCTGGCCTTTCCGGCAGCCATGACAGAATGTACTTAAACAAAAAAAAAAAAGAACTTTTTGGACTGAATGTTGGAACTCAGAAGAAAAGTTTTACAAATGACCTTATTTGGTTGTTATTTGGAGTGCTTCTGTAATGTCTTAACATGGCAATTCTAAGCTTTGAAATATGGAGTTTGTATGTATTTGTTTCGATCTATCTTAATATAAACTTAAATCAAATTTATTTCAGCCCACGGGTTTTGATGAAAACCCTGATCTCAGGGGAATGTGCTCAGCCTCCTACCCTCCCCCAAAAATAATAATAATTGGTCTTCAGCACACTGCGCCTATGTGCTTATGGCTTGGATCAAGTACCGTGGAATGAATTAAAAATACAGAATCAGAAAAATGGAACATTTTAAATACCAGCGTGTGCTGTCAAAACCCATCATTCAAAAAAAACCTAAAATGTTGCCAACGATCTGAGTACCAGATCCCACAACTGGCAGGCATTTTCATTACTCACTTTTCCCACAAGGCAGTGCTTAAGCTGAAGACCGTATGGCATGACTTTAAAACAGCTCCTTTCAGATATATGGCATGTTACAAAGGATATACGCTTTGGAACGTGGAAGGAAAATGGAACTACTGTATGAAGATCTGAATAAGGAAAACACCACATTTAACACTTTGGTTGCCTCATAGAAAAAAGATTCATTAGAAAGAGGATGGTGATGAATTGTCTCACAGTGGTGAGTGCAAATTGCAAATTTGCATTTGTGTCTAAATATGAAATACATGTAGTAATTTATTATTATCAAGAATCATGTTTTACCTTATTTATCTTGGTCAATATCTTTTTTTATATTTCCTTCAGGCTACTCTAGAATGCATACAGATCCGTACAACTCATTTCTATTGCTTTATTTTCTGGGAAAACTTTATTGGCTTTTCAGAATTGCAACAAATAAAACAAAATGTACAGACATTGATAAGAAAAATAGATAGGTGGAACACACTATTTCTTTCCCAATTTTGTACAACAGTCTCTGATGTGACAACTTTTCTGAAACTAAAAAAAAAATTGTTAATACAATGATACATGATGATTCTGCTACATTTACACAAGTGAAACACTAACAAGACAGAAGTGTCACTCGGCATACAAATCTGGGGCGTTCCGTCTCTTCTCCTAAATACTGCTTTCAGTGATTCACCTATGCAGTATTCCACATTGGACTTTGTCTTTCTGTGGTAGATGCTGTGGAACTCCTTCACACTTCTGTTATCAGACAGTTTAATTATCACCATGCTCTCTCTGCCCGCATTTCAAAGAAATGAACTGTTAAAACTTCAGCCTGTACAAGACGGTGCCACTGGAGCCCTTATTTGAACAGTAAGCTAATTATTTTCTATGTTTCAGACCAGTAGGACGTTTCTTAAGGTATTCTGCAGTTACGGAACAGAACATTCACAGTACAATTTTCTATAAGACACCTCAAAGCCAGGTTAGAAATATTACATATGCCATTAATACAGATAGTTAGACCAGCTGTGTAACTCACAGCTTGTGTCGAACAAACCCCAGAAGATGCCTGACCCTCCGGGAGGTCCCCTGTCCTAGAATCATACCTACCAGAAACATTTTGAGTTAACATGACAATTGCAAAGCTGCAACGTTCTGGTATCATTTGACGTCAGAGATTTGTAGTCATTTTTTGATTCCTTTGTACATGTTGTGCTTTGAATAGGTGCCATTCAGACTTCCGTCAGTTAAGCCATGCTATATATATTTTTTAAGCCATGCAATACGGTATTATAGTTAGGGGGTTGTAATCTTTTTAATTTTGTAACACGCCTTGTGGTGAGAGTATGCAGACCACGGGGCTGCCCCTAGAGGCCGCTGCGGACTCACAGACTTTTTATTGCAAAAACAGTTCTGCTGTTACGCGAATAGTTCCGTTCTTGAAGCACCACGTGGTAAGAAACACTCGCGATAAATAGACATTGATTTAATGTTTATTTATAATAAGGAGCTCGAGAGAAAGATGTCTTGAAAACTTGAGTAAACAGTGAAAATATCATTGATTTTTTTCTACAGAATTTTGTATATTACTTTGAGTTTTTATGTGTTATTATTTGATCAAAACCGTGTATTGCTGTTAGAATGTCGTTCATTAAACGAGTACAGCCGTGAAAATACTGAATGACGTTTTCTGCATCAAGTTTCATACCTGTTGATGTGTTCCCTAAACCAGCAACCTTTAGGTAGTCAGGTGGGGACCACCCACACAGAATAATCCCGCCACACTCTATGGATGTAAGAAGTCTATACCCTTCTACAATTGTACTGTGTTTTTAAAAAATATTACAAAAATGTAATTGTTTATAGTATGAACGCAAAAACAATGAATCTTACAACATCCAACCACACATAGTAAGTAATATTAATAATTACTTTGAGAATTAATTCTTGTTCAACAAGTTTCCAGCACAAATAGAAACTTTTTACTTGAAGGGCAGGGTTTAAAGTGCTCCAGGGTCTGGCAATCAGGAGGTGTTCAGGTGCATGTAAGCCCGTATGAAGGGTTTACAAACGACAAGTGTTAGGGCTAGCTAAGGTGGTGATTGTGTAAGGGTTAGAGTCTGCCCTTGTTAAGATTGCACCAAATGCAGAAGATACCAGAACTTTTGTTTGCCGGTGTAATTCAGTTTTAAAAAGGGTTATACCGTTATTCAATCCAAGTTAACTTCTTTTAGATTATCCAGCAATTGCACACAGTAGAGCTATCTAGGAGGGACCCATACCTACTGTAGCAGAAAGCTGTGTGAGCTACGAACCGAATGGTGATAGAGAGGGCTGTGTGCAGCAGAGGAGAAACTGATGACAGGTGCAAGGGCACAGCTGGCCCAGTGGGAACAGAGAAAGGGATGAGGAACTATTACACATACTACAGCGACCAGCCTACAGTTTCAGAATAATGCACTGTTCTGCGTCCCTTGATTTCACAGCTAGGTCGGGACGTGGGGCTTTAGGACAGAACAAACTGAGATTTACTGAAACGCCAAAAAGTGGATGATCCAAACTGAAGTCATAAGATTAAGGACTGTGTAGCAGACGATGACAGTCTTGAGTTCAACATCAGTGGGTATATTTTGCAAGACTGCAGTGGGCTAGAAAATATACAGCACATTTCCTGTACCTCGAAGTAGTATTTGTTGAATCAGTGTAAAAGAACCTCAGGCAGGTGAATTGTCAAATATGGGGCAGGACCACACCATTAAAGTCAACACTGCCAACTCATTGATTGCTTTTACAACACTTTAAGCAGTGCATTCGGTATACCTCTCAGCTCCAAAGGGAAACCACTTTAACAACTTTCTCCAATTATAATGCTTTCACTATCATGATCTTTAACTCAAAATTAACTTTAATAAAACAACCAGATGCAAAATACATACTATGGGCCTCTGGGCCTCATGTAACACAGACAGGACCATTGCAATCAGCTTTTCCTGCTTCTCTTTGAGATTGTGTCCATGCTGTGGGAGTGGCTACCAGACAGGTATCAGTCAAAATGGGGTAATATCTTCTGTCGACCCTGCTGTAGTGCCAAGGTAGTGTACTTTGTATTTCCTTTTTGACCTGCAGGACATGGAGGGGAGCAACCAATACTATCAGTAATTCTGACTGAAAGAGCTCTATCTCATTAATTGGCCCTTTCTTTTAAAGGGGAACTGCGAGGCTCTTTTTATATTTCGGGGATAGAAAGGATCAGGATTGATGAGTGCATTTCAAACCACAAGAGTAAAATGTACACAGTAAAACTTTTCAACACAAAATAGACAAACTTTCTAGGTATGCGCAGCACCATTTCCTGCTATTCAGAACGAGGCAACAAAACGTCCAGTGACATGTGCAGCCCTATGACATTGTAAACAAGCAGGCTTCTGAATATATCTCTATTAATCCAATAGAACTTTTGCTCTCACTTTTGAGATGGTTTTGCTGACAAATACTACTTCCTTGTTAACTCTGCGTACAGATCAGGTCGGAGCATTTCTGTGGTGAAATGTCTGCTGCACAACCTCTACTTTTTCGCTCGTACATGACATGACATTAGTGACTAGTGCTTCCTAGTGAGCAGGAAGGGCACCATTGCGTTGCACTTCATGGGAACTCTCAGTCTCACCTGTGGTGAGTCCAGGGGTGTGTGACTTATAGTACTTTCACAAAATTCAAGATTTTGTGCCTGTTTTTGAAATTTGTCATTTTTTTCCTATAACATCAATGAATTTAATTTTGTTACCGAGATTTATAATAACCGGTCCGACAAATTGGGACTGCAGGTCCCCTTTAACATGTAATATCGATGGGGTTGGAAACGAACAACTCTTTGACACTAGCCGCTTACCTTCATTTAGAGCAATGATAAAATGTCATTTATCTCTTTCCAGGGGTGGATCCTGCTTGGTTTAGCGGCTTTCAGAAGTTCCTGGTCTCGTCTCACTTCTGTCACCACACAGGGGCTTAACCCAGCTGGAGGTGAACTCTCAATTACTTTTGTTACCACATGTCTTTTCACACAAGATCAGCTGTTGTGCCCTCTCATAATTGCAAATCTTTCCCTAAACGTGCTCCTCTTGGTCAGTTTCAATTGTACACATCTAGTCAGTTCCAATCAAAAACTAACATTAGCATAGGAGTCATGATTACTAATTATTCATTAGTCAGGATGAGATTGTTAATTCTAAAACAATACATGGTAAATTGATTTTCAACACCTAGTGTGAAGTCACTGTGTGGATCAATTAGTTGAACTAGATGATACTAAAATATGATTTATTTTAAATACAGGACGTAAACCCGAAGTGGACAGGACAATGTTATGTCGAAGTCCACTCTGTCATGGGTATCATGAAACAACTGGCAACTCTATATCCCCATAATATACAATACTGTCAAGAGCTACAGTATATTATTTGGTTGAATGCCCAAGCATCATTAATGAGTAAATGACATTGTTGAAACTCCTTCCTTGCAGACTTAAGTAGAAAAGGGGCAGCAGAATTTAGCTTTAAAAGGGGGAGGGAAACACAGCAGGTTTAAAAAGTGATCGAGCCATCTTCAGCTTTTCTTCTCTTTTAAAGTGGTTCGATCTTGCGACAATGGCCGTTTTTCAGCTAATAAAGTGAATAAACTTGCTTGTTTACAGGACGCACTTGATTTTATAGAACTCACAGAAGGGTAGACTGACACCCGCATTATTAGTCATGTGATAATATATGGGTGTATAATGTAATAATGTATGTAATATATACGCCCATGATTAGCCTTACATGCAACATGCAACAGTTACATGCCACGTAACACTGCTCAAATCCAATCGTTTTTTTTTTTATTATTTGCCAGGTGTGTTGTAAGCAAACAGTCTTCAATGGGATTCAACTGAAGGTCAGCCAGTAAGCTTTCGGCATGCCCTCGACTTCCTGGACTGCGGTTTCGTATCCTTGTTAGTGAAGTCGCTGATAAAGCTGCCGCTGTTGGTTTCTGCCGCCGCCGTCGCTGCTGTGTGTGTGTGTGCTGAAAAGTTTTGCTTGGGGCTGCGAGGCAGAGAGAGTGGGCAGCGCCGGAGAGAGGCGAGAAGGATTCAATAGGGAGCGGAGCAGGACCGGGGGGGCTGCGAGGGACAGACACGGGCTCGGCCGGTGGGCAGGAGAGCCGGGGTTGTTCGCTGGCAGGCGCACACTTTAACGATTGCACGCAAAAATGAGGTTAAAAGTAGGTTTTATCCTCCGCAGTTTATTGATAATAGGGACTTTCTTAGGCTTGGTGGTGCTGTGGTCTTCCCTTTCACCGAAACCGAACGACGAAAACCCTTTTGGTAAAGTGGTAAGTGCTTCAGTTTTTAACATTACCGTTCACGGTTGTGGATCGTCGTACTGGTGGGGGTAAATGTCCGGCTGTTTTAGATTTCTTAGTGTGTGTGTGTGTGATCTCAGATTTGTGATGACATTCCTTCACCGTTCACGCCGATTTCACATTTTCAGAGTCCGGGTCGTTGTCATGGAGATGCAGATGAGTGGTGTGCATTACCGAGCGCTTTAGAAACGTACGTTTGTCTTTTGCAAAGGTACCCTGTGCAAGATTAAATATTGTAGATCTCCGCTTCGTTGGAAATACAACGTGTAAACCCGGAAGACGGCATTTCAATCGTTTCAGATAATGAAGGCTCTGGCCTTAACCATTGCACTAGGCCTTACAGTGCATTGGTGAGCTGTAGGACACATACGATTTTCCCCTAATGTTCAGTCTTTACCGTTGTCTTAGATATTTATATTTATATTTATATTTGGTTTACCATTCCCATAACAGAATTAAGTACGGAATTGCCTGAACCGTTTTCTGTGTTATATTTTATATTGTTTCGCTATTTCATACAAATCGGCACGGATAGTGCAAAATGGGTAAACTATTGAATTTGTAGCTGGGGAAACGCGTAATTTAAAATGCCGCAGTGATGTTGCAGTATCAAATGTAAAGATGTAACATTTTCAAAACAACCGCGGTAATAATGTTGCTCTCTTTTGTCATGCAAAATGTAGCGTCCGGTCTCGAGAGTTTCCGTTTACTGTAAAGTATGCTTAGCTGCTCCAGTCTGTTGAGAGAGAAATATATTTTCAAAAGTGCCGAAGTTGGGTTATTTAGATTAAAATATGACAGAAGTATTTATTATTGTCAAGAAACCCATTCCGTCTGTTGTAGGTAAACACGTTACACAAGTAAATATTAAGAGAATGCTCTTCGCAGTCTGAAGAAACGTAATCAATTGTAATTGTCAGGAAAAAAATTGTCATTCCAGTGTGATTTTACTTGATAAATTCAGTCTTATTCTTTAAATCACTAGTTATTGCATCCACGTGCAGTTTCACAGTCTAAGACTAGCAAGAGTCTTAGATTTGCTCGTAAAATTAACATTGCTTAGTCCTTGATTACGGATAATTAGAGCAAGTGAAACCACTGGCTAGACATTTAAGTTGCTTAAAATTTTCAGAATCTTTCTTCAGAATCATAGTAGAAGTGTCTGAGCTCATATGAAAAGAGGGATCTTTGTTTTAGAAAGTTTGAAGACATCCTTGATACCTTAGCCTCAAATAGGTATTTAGAAATTTGAAAAATTGATGAGAAACATCTGGCAGATTAATAGGTTTACAGTATTCTCTTTGGGTTTTTTTTCTGTGGTGTGATTTCCAAGCCCTATTAAAAATATATATGTAAGTATTCTACAGTTTGCTGTTGTTGTCATTGTGTCACTCTATTCCCAATATTTCTGAAAAGTGAACTCAAGTAGCAGAAAGTCTTAATCTGGTTTTAGGATCACAGTTGAGAAGCAATGTTAAATACCACTCCAATTGGATTGTCGTCTGTAGACGATGTGTAAAACAACTGTTGAGTGAAGATGTCAGCTCTATTTAACAACTTTTCAAACAATTATTGTATATTCACTTTCCTGTAGAAATTTCCAGACCCTTTTTATAAGGAAATTCTATGGAGAAAATGTGAAGCACAATATCATACAGAAAAGGGTTAATTGTTTCTGTTTAATTAACAGACCTGGCACTGTTGAAGATTATTACACTGAAGCAACTACTTTCAGCACCCACATGTAATTTAGTAAATAAGTATAATATGGGATGCAGGTATGTTAAGTAATCCAGGAATGTGGGATTGTTCTGTATTGAGTCATGGATGTTGCGCTGCAGTCTTCTCTAAGAGACTGAGACAACTGGTCTAGGTGTTCCCATGATAAGAGAGGTAGAAGTACATCACTCCCTCAAATCAATGCACGGCATTGATGCCAGCAAGCACCAGCTGTTTTGTGGTTTGTGTAGTGAATGTTGGTAGTCCTGTATGTGGTAGTAATGTAACTTTGGGTTTGATAGCTGTGAAGAAATTCTGACAAGATGATGAGAGTGGAGTAGACTTTATGATCTCCATTCTTTCTTCCCTTAAAATATCACTACAGAAAAAAAAATACCAAGTGGCCTGTGCATCCTGTTAGAGGAGTGGTTTTCATTGGTGTGTAGCCTGTTTCAGATTTGAGAAGAACCTGTTGGGTTAGTACACGTATAGTATTCCTTGTAGAACTGACAGTCATGGTCGTTGCTTACTGCATATGCTTTGTCAGGGCTCATCTTGTCCTTCCTGAGACTAGGATAAGTGCAGTCTTGCCTCTTAGCAACTAACAGTTCTGTTTCATTTGGACAATACAAACTAGCGTCTTAGCACCTCACTATATTTGATCAGATTCAAGCACTTTATATAACAAATTCCCAAGTTAGACTTCAATTCACAATGAGTTTGAATTAAATATAGGAGAAAGCATTAATGTTCAATAATTACACTGCAATTTGCGTTTAATACTGTTCTGTGTAATTGTTCCTGCACTGGAATAACAAATACTGCTTTTGAGTCCCACAAGCAATTAAGGTGTCTGCAGTACTTGATTGCATTTACCTGGTTGGCAGCCTTCCTGTTCTGTGATTCTTCAGCTTTTGAGCTTTTGGTTACATCAAGTGTGGGAGTTGTAAGGCGAAGCAGCCAGTCTTTAGAGGTGCATTGGAAAAAGGTGATTTGGTGAGAAATAGCACTAGCATAAATCAAACTTGTACGTCTTACCCTAATGTACTCTAACATTATGCCTACTGTACATAGATCATGCTGAAAAACATCTTCCAGGTTGTAGTGATTTAAATGTATCTGGTGCACTACAAAATAATGCTTTTATTTGTTCTTGAAACTGCACATTCATTGCAACCATATTCAGTCAATTACAGAAATCTTTTAATATTCTCCGGTTTGAAAAAGTTCCAGTTTTCTAACAGTTGGTTTTATGTGGCTTAATGTTTTTTTCTCCACTGCATGTACAGAAGTCCTGTAGAGCTTAAGATCTGCATTGTTCTTTTTAGGTAAAAATGAGCATGATGGTTACTCCTTTAACAGTTAGGGGTGTTTGCTTAGTCAACAGCTTGTGTATTCAGAATTTTGCTAATATGGTGTTTGTTAAAGGATGAAGTCTGAGGTCTCAGGAAAAGGTCCCGGGTTTTGAGTGTACCCCCAATACATTCTTTGTGTCCACGTGCACAGCAGTGTTTTCTTAGCCTTCAGGCTAATTGTTATGTGTTTAGAAATATGTATGTGCCCTTGATGGTAGATTTACTACAATACAATGTGGATATAATGAGAGAAAATTGCTCATTGTTTAAAGGTTAAACATCAGACAATAAAATAATCCAGTCCAATGTACTCTGTCCACTGAGCAGGGAAATGGCCAAGTTGAATTATATAGGACTATTTTAAAGCAATAATTAAAAAATGATATTTATCACTCCTTGCTTAGAAAGCAATTATAATATGATGCTGTATGTTTGAGTATTGAATCATTTGACATAGAGCTTTATGTCTTCTAAGTAAGAATAGTTCCTGTCTGACAGTTCTTAGAGAAAACTTTAGGGGGACATTCTGGCTAATTTAAAATGTTAAAGATTCTTTCAATCAATATAATACTTCAAGGAATATTATTTTGATTATCCTGAGAATAATACATGACTTTCAGCACTCTCCCCAAAACAGTAAAATTCTACTGTTGATCAACCAAACAAAATCAAACCTACTGTACTTTTTTTCCAGTGTATTACTAATGTGATATAAAGTAGTAATAATAATGCTATTACTATGTAGTCATTCCTGGTACCTTCATAAACTCTGAATACAAAGGATTAGTAAATATAGTATTCAAAAATATTCATTGTCACGTCCATATTTGACTCCTTTGCCTGTTGTTTGTAGGAAGGAAGAGATGCTGCTAACCTGCCCAACGCCAAGAATGACATTTTAGAAAAATTTAAGCCTGTGGTCCCCTGGCCTCACGTGGAAGGCGTAGAAGTTGACTTGGAGTCCATCCGGCAGAAGAACGAAGGGAAAAACGAACATCAGCGCCTGGAGCAGCAGCAGGCCGGCGTCAACAACCAGCAGAATGTCATGCAGAAACAGTACATCACGTTTAAACCCCAGAAGCACATCTACTCCGACCCCGTTCTCAAGCCTGGTCAGCTGGGAAACTTCGAGCTGAAGGAGCCTGAGCCCCAGGGAGTTCCCGGGGGTCCGGGAGAGGGGGCCAAGCCTTTTGTCCTGGGGCCCGATTATAAAGATTCCATCCAAGCCAGCATCAAGGAGTTCGGGTTCAATATGGTAGCAAGCGAAATGATCTCTCTGGACCGGACTATTAGTGATTTGCGCCATGAAGAGTAAGTATATTTGGGTTCTGGGTGTGTGTGGATATCTGCAGCTCGGTAACAGCTGTCAGCTGAAGCGTTCCTGAAGACCTTTAAGGCCTTTAAGGAAGTACTTTAAGGTCAGGTGGCGACAGCTTCGTGTGACGTTTGCTGGGAGTTGTCAAGAGCTCACGTGACTCTGAAAAACACTTGTTTCACTGGTTTCTATGGCTTTGTCAAAGAGACCAGCCAAGGTGGAAGGGTTCAGACTCCATTTGCGAGTTATAGCTCAGTCTGGCAAACATTTCCATGCGGTTGGGAAGGGTCTGAAAGAGTACGTTAATAATGACACTCAATAAAACCTGTCTTTTGAAGAAGTAGCTTTAGGTTTTTACTCAGATGAGGATTAGTATAATCTCCCTGCTTGCTCAATATAAAATCCTTTCTGAAGGTCTGAGGGAATGTTTTGTACTCACCGTAATCATGGACTGGCACACAGTGTTTTCTTTTTGTTTTGAAAGCAGAGGATCCAAATGCTAATCACATATGTCAGATTTTCTTTCTTTTAAACAAAATTGTTTTTTTTCTAGGAGTGCAAGAAACTGTTTTATAACATCTACTTTATTTGTGTAATGATTTGATTTTTAGACGTTTGGATTTTCAGTATATACATATCCTATATAGACTGCTGAGAACTATATATTTCTCCTTAAATTCTAGCTGTATTTTTATGCTATCACCAGTTTTTTCTTTTACCCAGACTGTTTGCCTGTCCGTCCACTAATACGTACCAAAATAAGTTTAGTGTTGTACTGAGAACTCGAATTTTAGCCTTCTAATTTGCAAGAATTTAAGATCCGCATCTAACTTTTTAATAGGAGAAAAAAAAAGTATCTCTGTGTAAAAAGGCTCACTTGTATAGTTAAATGGCTTCCCTTCACTATATTTGCACAACCTTTAGGTTTGTATAACTGGTTGTATCTTGGAGAAACAGAATAGATGGGCCAGTTGGTCTCCCCTCATTCATAGATGTGTTCTTGTGTATTCCTTATACTGTTCTGTATATGCAAGGAGTGGCTGTGGTATATTTGAGCTGCAGTGGAAGAATTGATTGAACAAGCAATGTGAAATATTTTTTCAGTTCTTTTGGGCCCATAGGGTTTTCAAAGGGAAAGGTGCTTTTGTGTATATGTTTTTTTTTTTTGCCATGTTTGCTTATACACCTTTATTCTTGGGTATCTAGTAATTCCTGAATACAGAGAATCACAACCCTTCAGGTTTTGAGAATCTCTGACACTATAAATTGAAGTAGTAAGGTCATTCTGCTTGTCGATAAGAAGTTGATTGTTCTATGAGGTAGCCTAATGACTGTTTAAGCTGATGTTTTGCCTCAGTGCTACAGACTTGACTGCAAGTCCTGAACACATATTACTGTTAAAACATTTTAACATTACTCTCCATCATATGCTGTTTTGGTGTTCTCTATTGTGTTTCATTCTTGGCCAAAGATGCATTATTGTTCAACCAAAAAAAGTTAAATTCAGGAAGCAGGTGATGTACCTTTCTTACATATGCAATGGGGAAACAAAATACAAATAGCTATCCAACAAAACACATGAATTCACCAGTGTCCTATCGTGATTTCACGTAAGTAACTACTACTACAATGGTGTGAACCAAATTAATGCATTACCAGCATTTTATTTTTAATATCTCTGTAAATAGTTTGCAATTAAAGCAGGAGTTGTAAAACATCAGTGCACTTTTGTTGTTTTAAAACTGGTTAATGTGGACTTTAGTGTACTGTAAAGTCTTTCGGGAGATCTTACAAGTCTTGAATTCCAACTAGAAGACAGGTGTGTCCCTTCAGTAAATTTGAGTGTTTGCTGTCTTTTGTGAAGACAGTTACATATCCAGTTCAACGACTTTTAATTCTAGAGAGGACAGATTTGAAACGACAAGCTTTTGAACGAATTAGATTACCTTTAATGCTATAATTCTGAGATTAAATATTCCCAATTTTACTGTAAAACCAGTTAAGAACATAAAGTTTGCAAAGAAGAAACCATTCACCATATTTCTATTGTTTTTGTTTTGGTAGATAAGTGATCTGATGGTTGTATCCACAGTTTTGTTTTTGTTTTTTGTTTTTTATACAAAGACTAATGCTTAAACCAAATTTTCTTCCAAGTACTTTGGTACAAGATTGATGTACGGTAGATTAGGTTTATGACCTTAACGGAAAGTAGTACTTTTTACAAATTTGTAAATCATAACTATTATCCTTTTCTATTAATCTCTGTAATATAAACTGAAATGTAACTACATTAAGTAGGATTGCAGGATTATATAGGATTGCAGGTTGACTTTAAAATCTATCTAGGTACACCATTTTTTTTTCTGTAGAGACTATAATAATTTGAACATCCTACCTGCAATATCATGAAATGTACATTAAATTCAGGATCTAAAATTCTGATCTGATACACTTAAAACTGATTTATTCCAGGTACTCTGACAAATTGCATTTTTTTAAAACTAATCAACATTGTATAACGTACTATTGGGGAAAAAAAAAAGTTCATCCTTTGTCGAGCCAAAGATTCAGTTTGTCCTACATTTCATATCTGGGATTGGCTTTTAGTGTATACACTGCATTTTATTTCTATTTGTATTACTCAGCAAACCGTAAGAGGTATCCATATCTTATTATACAAAAGAAATGGCAAGGTAATGATATCAAATCCACCTTGTCACTTCTTTGTCATTTCTTGGTGGGACTGCCTTGTAAATGCAGGTGTGGTTTTGATCCTACTCATTAGATGGCACTGACTTTCCAATCAAAGTGTTGCAATGCGTGCACAGAATGATAGTTTCAGTTTTTTAGATAGAATTTAATCATCTCACTGAAATCTGAGATAGAACGGCTTTATATACATTTTAAATTCATTTTTCAGGTTAAAGTTGTAAACTTGTTTTCCTCATCTATAGTGTGTGTGAACTTTTTTTGGTGAATAACAACACTGAATTGAGAACCAAACTGACATAATCTGAAGAATTGGATCTGGTTCACTTTAAAAAATGCATAGGAACAAGGCAGCTGTGCCATTGATTTGCATAGAGGAAATGAACATGGGAGTGAATAAGTGAATCAGGAAATTGTTTTGTTGATAACATAAAGCCTGTAAAGGGAAAATATTGACAAAAGAAGAGGGATAAGAAACACATTACAAGACACATTTGATAAGTCATGCACAAAAGTGTGTTCCCACATTGTCGGGTTCACCTGAAATTTCTGAATAGTATCATCTTGTTCAAAATATCAATTGCATATGCACATTCTTTGTAATCAATGGCACATTTAAATAAAATGTGCCACAACGCATTCAATCGTGTGTAAATTAGGCAGACTTTTTTAAAATGCGAAAGTAAACCAAGGAAACAAGCTGCAGTCTGCTTTCAAAGAAACCCAGCACTTCTGTGTGCTCAACTTCCACGTTGATATGCCTTTTAAGTAAACTGAAATGAGGTTGTTGCAAAAAATAGAATAGACTGAGGCAGTGTCCCTGTCATGCTACAAAGAGTTTATGCTTAAAACCAGAAATATTCTGAAGATGACACACATTGTCTGTGTTCTAAACTTTAGCCGGATAACATGACAAAGTAACTTTGTTTCCTTTGTCATATTATGTCTTACTCTACTTCAAACTCCTTTTCCCTTTATTGTAGGATATGCAATAGCATCCTCTCTCAGATGCATATAATCTACACCATACCAAGCTACATATGTTTCACATCCATCACTGCCAGAGAAACCATTATGGTCTAAATTATTTAATTTTTATATTCTATATACATTATTGCAAATATTTTTGCCCTGTTTATTTTTCAGATGGTAGTTAATGCAATACCCAGTGCTCAGAAACATGTTTCTTTTCCATTAATTAGGCTTTTTTATGACAATATTGCTTTTGTTTCGATTGCATGGGGAAAAAGCATCACTAGAAAGTAGTTGTCGATTATGATTTAATTTAAAGAATAGCCTCAATCATAAAATGTGAGCACACATATATTAATAAATTATCTGTTTCATTTTTTGAACGTTGTTCATTGTTCCTGTTAAACTATACATATTAATAATGTATTCATCTTTTATTGATTTTAAAAAATCCTGGTTTTGTAGATTAACTTTTGTTTTCATAAAGCAGGTGTCATTTGAGTAGTATTTCCTGCTTTCAGCTTACACTGTAAATTACAGTGCAGGTTATCACCAGCAGGTGGCACTGGGAGGTTAAAAAATGAATATCATGCAGCAATGCTTACAATACGCACAATGTATACACTGATATTCACTCAAAATGTTGCAGGTTGCTTGCTTTATCTTTCATTTAATTTAATATAAATTTTCACTTCATAGTTGGAAACAGTCCAGTGTTCTTGCAGTGCCTTTTTGTTGCCGATACAGAAAAGGATGCTTCTTTTCAGTAGTAATAGGCACCAGTACACTAATAAAAGCTAAGATGTATGAAAAGATATTGTTACAGATAAACTTTAATCTGTCCTAGCCCAGAGCAGCCAGTGCTGCACACTTATAGACTTGCATATTAGTGCTTGTTGAGTTTGTATTCTCCTGTAGAAAGCCTGTTGATTGGTATTCATGAAAACATAACTCAAAAGCAGACATGCATTTTGTAAGATTGTTTGGCAACAGAGCTGACTTGCTGTTTGGGGGATATGTGTGTAGAAAAAAACTACTTGATAACCAAATGGAAATTAAATGTATCAAAATTTGGTTATTCATTTTTAAATTTTTCCAGGTAAATAAGAGATCACCAGTGTTGGGAAAGCTTATAAATTGTATTTACAGTGACAGTTCTTGTTTTTATCTTCCTGGAGTCAGTCAGTATATGTTTTTCCCCAGGTAAAATCACTCTTGTGAAGTCCATTGCCCTTTCAGAAAGTGGTGCTGCCCTACTGCTCTGGCAGAATCCCCAGAGGGATGGTACTGGGCATGCTGCATTGTTCCCCTGCCGCCTTTAAGAAGGGATTGTCATGTTAATGATTTCAGGGTCCTTTTCAGGCATTAAGAAACCCCCCTGCAGGAAGGGGGGAAGGGTGTAGATTCTCACTTTAGCTAAGCCACTAGTGTGAGCCTCCGGGACTAGGTCTGCCCAGCCCTGGGTGCAGATAAGATCTCGGAGAGGTGTGCCATTACACTCACTTTCATTCCACATGCAGCTGGGCTGCCTTTACGACGCATGATATTCGGTTTCCCTGCTTTGTCACTCATGGCATAAACCGGACTAACAGGCTCTCATGTCCTTGACGCTGCCCTAGTTTTTGATAGGTGTAGTCTAGGAAAGTAATTGAATTTAGAAGTACTAGGTTTTTAAGTGTTGCCCTCCATTTCTAGGCACATGACACACCTAATTTTCATGGGGAAAAATGACATAGGTCACTTTTACCAATGCTATAATAGCATTTTGTCCCCCAAACTATACCATGTCATCAGATGTACTGTGTATATGACTGATCCTAAGTATTTATCAAGACATAAAAGAATGCAGTAGATTACTTTATAGCAATAAACCAAAGTTAACGTCAAGCCTGACAGCACATCTTTCGTTTTGGCTGTACTGTTTGTGCTCTCGGGGACTTGCCTTGAAAGTGAAGGACTTCATTTTGCCTGGATAGATCTGGGCATATTTAGGCTTCTGTTTCCTTTTACTGTAGAAAATTTTAAAGCCTTTCCGGAAAGGAAGCCAAATATTCACATGTTCTTTAGAAGCCCCTTCTCATAAAAGCAAAAGCTTAATGAGTATGGAGACCTTTTTTAGAACTTTTGCATAATAGGCATAAAATTAAAAAGTAACACAAAACCTGCAGTGATAAAAGTTAACAACTTTATGACTTTTATGTTTTATATTGTAGGATTTGGTTTCAACTATACAGTATGTGAATAAGATACAATACAAATAGGACCTGAATCAGCACAGATATAAAATCTGTTTCTCAAATTATATTCTTTATAACTTTGTAAAGAATAAATGTTTTATGTGAATCTGCCTGTCAAGGGTCCCTTGTTTCATGGTCTCAAGAGGATTTCTTGCTGGACTTTAACATCCCTGTGGCATTAATAATCACAGGATTATGAATCGCAGGAAAACCTACAGAAAGCTGCTTTTGTGTAGAGGTTGGAAGTATAGTAGCTGTACAGATTTCAACAAGTGCTCTTTTGTACCAGTCCCACTTTTTAAAGCTGTTACAGGGTTTTTTAAAGAAATCTTTTTGTTTAAATTGTTTTCAAAATGTTTGCAATAAAAATAAAGAGTTAGCTAGTTGTTGTTTTTTCTTCTAGGGAGGCGTTAAAACCTTTTTTTTTTCCACACAGCAGCAAATTGTTCAGTGTGGGAAATGTTGTCAAACAAGCCCAGTGTTTGGAAAATCTCTTTTCATCGGATGTTTTTCAAGATGTGTACCTGAAATGACCTGAATATCAGCTCTTTTAGGAACGAAAAATCGGTATAATGGACACGGTGATGATTGTATTGGCTGAAAACCACTTCTTCTCTGATGTGCTGGTTTTGATAGTATTGGAAATGTTGAGAAATGACAGGGAAGAGCCAGCTAGGACAAGGAACTTCATCATGCCACTTGCAGTACACATTATACCTGGTATAAGGGCACAAGCAGCTGCAGTCTTTAAGACGGACTGCTCGGAGCCAAAACCAGCACCCACAGATTATTTCTGTCCCTTTGAATTATATTCATGTAGCATGGCTGTGGGGTTTTATGCAAATAGTGCATAAAAAAGGTAGTGCTATGATAGAGCTGCTTTCTTTGCAGAGGCTATATATGAAGAAATAACCAGGTATCCCAGGTTGGAGAACCTTGTGTATTATTTCCCAAACCAAGTCCTCTGGATGGTGAATATAAGCACAAACTAGCACGCTGAAACTACAGGCCTGTATTTGGGGGCATCAGTGCAGGTTGTAGTTTTATTTTCATTTACGTTCTGTGCCACAGTTGCATTTGAAAATGTTTTCATTGAGTGGAGTCTGTATACACGTACACACAGATGCATACCCTGATTACTTTGTGGCATTAGTATCGATGTGAATTAAAATGTTGTGCTCTGAAAAAATAGAAAAGTTTCAGAACGTTTGTTACTTGGTACTACTGATCAGCCGAAGCACTTTCAGGAATCATTGTTGTTGCGATATATATTAAGTTAAAAAAAACAGAGAAACGTGAACAGCAACCAAAAAATGTGTTGGGAAAAACCACATGATAATCATTGTAAATGATCCGAGCTTGTTAATGTAATCAAATTCAAGCTGGATCTCATCCAAGCGATTCTTTAGTACTTCATGTTCTCGTATCGCTGAATGTGTGAGGTCTAAAGGGGAGCTTGCAGATGTTCAGCAAGAAGGAGGACAGATCTGCAACGGAAACTAGCAAATGTGGTTCTGCTGCACAGATGGTGTCTTGGGAGAGTACTGTGCTTTGAAGAGCTGAGTGCGTGTAGTTTGAAACTCGGAAGGGACTGGGGACAAGGCACAACAAAAACTATATATTTATTCCTCTTTCTTTCTCTGCTGTATCCTGATATACGTTTTTTTCCATTCTAGGTGCAGATATTGGCATTTTGATGAGAACTTGCTTACTGCCAGTATTATTATTGTTTTCCACAATGAAGGATGGTCCACATTGATGAGGACCGTGCACAGCGTTATCAAACGGACACCAAGACGATACCTGGCAGAAATTGTAATGATTGATGATTTCAGCAATAAAGGTAGCTTCTATTTTGTTTGTACATCTTAACTTGATTATAGTATATGAACTATGTAAACGCCTACAGAAGAAGTAATGTTTCCAGAAATGTAGAGGCTGCAGAAACTTGCACAGAAATATGTATTCCGTTTGCATGCTACTATATCTATATACATTAGAGAAATTTCATTACAATGTGAAATTGTATTGACATATGTGGACAAAAATAGTACATATAACTCAAGTAGAATAATACACGTGACCATATTCTAATTTAGTAATTAATTAACATATCCACAAAGAAATGACTTTATATTAAAGCTGCATTTTTAAATTGTTTTTTAAGAGGGGTTGACCATTTCCTCCAGGTTCTCTGGTTTCCATCCACCTATCAGATGGTGAAAGGAAAACCGGGTGTTTTTGTACTTTTCAGTGACTGAACCCAGGTGGTAAAAGGGGTCCTATTGCTTTTCTTGTTTCCTACTTCCATTTAAACATTTGCGGTCCAGCAATTTCAGACTTTGAAAACGTATTTAAGCAGCATTTTTGTACCTGAAGCAACATAGTACACTGTTACGGACTCATTATGGGAGCTATGAGCACTTCAGTACTACCACTCAGTGCTGCGATAAAGAGCTGGAAAATATCTCTAAAATACTTCAGCACTGTGATGCTTGAGAAAGACTCAGACATGATTATGCAAAGACATTGTAGTAATCGTTCCAGGTAGTAATTTCCAATTCAGTAATTGAAACTACTGAAAATAATATTATATATATATAATAATAAATAATGGGGTGGAAAAAGTGCATCTGAAAACCCTTGTTTTTGAAATCCAGCATTTTAAACCAACACTACAAACTGTTGATGGGATCATAAATGGTAGAGTTGAAGAACATGTCCAGTAGAAGCCACATATTTTCTCTTCTATTCTTTTCTCTTTGTTCCATGAGTTGAAGAGTTCTCCTTTGACATGGCAAATACATTGATTTTTGTTTAGCTATCTTTGAATTCTGAGTTACAAACTAAAATCAGTTTATCATTCAGTAAAATTTGATCAAATATTCAGAATGATGAGTAAGAATATGAATGAGTCATTAATAATGTTTGAGAGCTTTTGTGTCTAAGCTTTAGTTAAAAGTCTGTTAATTTTTTCTGACTCATGTCACATTATCTCACCTATTGTAGTCCACGGTATCTTACCAAATCCACAGACTAGTGTAATACGGTTTTATTTTGGTGTCATTAGTTTTATTCTGAAGACCGTATTCCATCACTGATTTTTTTCAAATCCCTCCCTTTCTTCAGCACACCTGAAAGAAAGATTAGAGGAATACATTAAGCAGTGGAATGGCTTGGTAAAAGTTTTTCGCAATGAAAGAAGAGAAGGTTTAATTCAAGCTCGGAGCATCGGTGCCCATAAAGCTAAGCTTGGTCAGGTATGTACAGTGCTGTGCTTTCAGTTGTTAGCATTGCCTTTGTCAGGCACTTAATGTCATGTGAGCGCCTAGGATTCTTGAGAATTACAGCGTTATGTTTTTTGTTCACCTGAGTTCTTCACCTTCTCATTTATTTGGTGACCTGGAACAAGTATAAGAGGACAGTGTGGGAGTCCTCATTGCTTCTTCTCAGTAACTGGGTCGAGAATTCCCTTCAGGCCCTGAGGGTCTATCTGAATGGAGTTTCCATGTTTTCCCTGAAATCCCACTGAGATGTATGTCAGGTGGTTCATTTTCCAGAAACACACTGGCTAAGTTTAATTGGCCATTGTATTTATGCTTTTATCAATTGGCTCCTGTGGCAGCCTGGCATCCTATCCAGGGTGAGGACAGTTGTGTGCTCTAAACCCCACCTCGGATGCAGTAGGCTCTGTCTAGGCTTGATCCACATCCAGATAAGGGGGCCGAAGTGGTCTCGGTCCTGAAGCTGTTTGTGCTGTAACAAAGGGACCTATGTAAATAATAGACCTGTAGCTTTCAAGGACCAGAGCTGAGCATTGCTAGCCTTGCATTTATGACGTGAGCCACTTCTTGAAAAAGAATATTCCATCATAATACACTCTAAAAGTGTATTCACCAAATACACTCGACTATTTGGTGTAATGATCATGGCATTTCGTTTTGAAAAGGGATATACTGTACCACAAAATGCAAATTTGAAGATGTTTATGTAGTGTATATCCCTGGTACGGTATGCTAGTGGACCCTTAGCAATCATTCGTAGCAGTTTTTCAGGTTGTGTAGTGGCCAGTGATGTTGTTGAACTAAATCACACTGTTTTTATTGAAATACCCCTAGGTGCTGATCTACCTGGACGCTCACTGTGAAGTAGGACTGAACTGGTATGCACCTCTGGTGGCACCAATATCGAAAGACAGGTAGAGGACATTCTGCACATTATTTGTCATGTTTATGGTTTGTCTTTCACGGTTATAATCAAGAGTTTTTTTCTATGACCATATAAATATCATAGGCTGTGAATGTTAAGTGTCACAAATGCAAGACAGTAGTTTGGGGTAATTACTGCACTGCAAACTTTAGATGGATGAATATATGTACAATTATAGTTTTCTTTTAATTCCACAGATTGTTTTGTGGATAAGTAATCTTATTCCTGTTGCAGTCCTGGAATTAATCACTCATTTGATTTGCTCTTCTGCTGTGCAAGCATAGACAATTTCAACAGGATGTAGAAAGCTACACAAAAAGCATGATATGCTAGAATTCCTGAGTGTAGAAGTGGACTTTAAATGATGTAACACGCTTTGCTGTTGTTTCTCATTAATGTTGCAGAACCATATGTACGGTTCCATTAATAGATTACATAGATGGCAATGATTATACCATAGAGCCTCAGCAAGGTGGGGATGAAGATGGCTTTGCCAGAGGTGCCTGGGATTGGAGTTTGTTGTGGAAACGTGTCCCCTTAAACAGCAAGGAAAAGGCTAAAAGAAAGCATAAAACTGAACCTTATCGGTAAAGAAACTCGGATTTACCATATTATATTTCACCTTGTGTTCATCTGTGCCCTTCCTCTGTTTTGTTCCTTTCTCCCCGTGACTGTTTGTGTTTGTGTGCGATGCGTGGACTCCCCACACCATCCCTCCCGCCACTCTCAGAACTATATGCACAGTGCCTCTTATCGATTCCATAAATGGCAACAATTACGAAATTCAGCCACAAGGGGGAGGTGACGAAGACGGGTTTGCAAGAGGAGCTTGGGACTGGAGCATGCTATGGAAACGTGTTCCTTTGACTAAGAAGGAGAAGCAGATGAGATTAACTAAAACTGAGCCATATCGGTAATTAAAAACAGTACTAACGAAACGGAATGGGAACTTACTCACTTTGGTGGTGGGTGTACTGTGTTCTTGTACTTCATGCTCGACTGCTTCAAAGTCCCACTAACACTAATTCTACTACTGCAGTTAATCTGTGTATTGTATTTCCTGCACTCTGTGCTGACTCTTTCTTTCATCAAGAACAGATGCTTGGCTTTTTGTTCACCTGCTGAACTCGTGGCTCAGAATTCATAGCTGTTGCTGACTTCGCAGTAAACGTCAAACACTTCGTCTTGCTATTCTAAATGAAAAGGTGTACTTTTAGCACAGTGATTTGTTTATTACCAAAAAGGTTGGTTTAAACTTTTTCCAAAGTTAATTTCAATAACCTGTGATTTACAAAGCACCTTTTCTATTAAGTTTTCACAAAGCTCTGTTCTTTAAACAAACTAGACAAAATATAGTGAAAGATAATACCTCAGAAGGTACACAACACTATCTTTCAGTTATTTTAAGATTTCACTGAAGAACAATGTACAGGAAAAATACAGGCATTAAAGAAAAAAAGAAATTTAACACGTGTAGGTAAATCATATACTTGCTCCTCTATGGAAGAAATTGCATAATTTAGAGACAAAATCTGTAACAATTCCTAGCATGGATACACATTTTTTCATCTACAGTATTGTCATCATTTTAGATGTAACAGAGATGAAAAAAGAAGACATGTGCAATCTTTCTGGCTGATGTTTGTCACTCATACAGCCCGTCTTGCCTCTATTTGTAACTGTTTTGTGCTCCACGTTTTTGTTGGTGTCTTGTTGTCTAACTTGGTGGTTTCTTAGTTCTTCATGGCATGTTTACATTGATAACCATAAAATAACTAAATTGGATTTAAACTTTACCCAAGAGACGTTTGAAAGAAATTGTTCCATGTACTCTATAAAGTCATTAAGAAATAGTTCTTCACGAGTCATAACATCATTATAGAAGATATCAGATCTGCTGTATGTACAATGCCTGCAGGGAGGCTTAATCTCACAAATTACTGTATGTTATGCATCTTTTTAAAACCTCTGAAAGCATGCGGCTTCCTAAATGCTCTTACTGCAAGATGTAATAATTTCAAGCCTGGGCTATGTCACTAACTGACTGTGACCAGGATGCTTTACGTAGCTGCATGCTGCTGGTCAGATGTTAGTCCCTGGAGCTAGTGCTTGTGCATCCCCTCTCCCTAAGGCAACTTCAGTGAGTCACATCAGCGTTTCTTGTCCATTGGTGCTAACCCTTTTGTTAAGCACTGTAAGGCTCACAGCTTCTCAAACAAATATGGGGGTCAAGGTTAGGCAGTGAACTTGTGGAATAACTGTGTGCTTGAGTCCTTTTTGTTTGCTGTTTGAGGCTGCAAACAAGCTAGATAAGATCACTTTATTGGCCATATACTATTTCTTGCATTAGGAATGTGTCTTTTCGCATACCCCAGCTTGCTCTCCATGAGACACACAGGCACACAGACAGGGAGAGAGAAGCTTGGGGTCAGAGCACAGGGTCAGCATTTTTATGGCTGCGGGATTTGAACCAGCAACCCTCCAGCCACAGGCGCAGATCCTGAGCCACAGAGCCACCGCTCCCCCTGGGAGAAGTATATGCCGCTCAGTTTCCACCAAGACTTGCAGTGGGAGATTCAAAATTGCAAAGGTGTAAAACAAAAACATTATATCATTTAATTCTCTTTAAAAATTTCTAAAAATGAAAGAAGGCTATTTTATTCAATGTCATAACTAAGCTGTAGACTTTCAGCTTACCGATAGGTCCTAAAATCAGTTATAAATGTGCGTCGTTAGAAACGTGTACTGTGTGCTTTCCAGTTTTTAAATTTGTTAATGGAGGTAGCATTTTATTTTTGCCATGCAATAAAAACAAAGCATTTGATGTCCAACAAAATATACTTTTTTGAATTGTAAGAAAAACGGTTTCAAACCAAAAATCTTTTTTTTTTAATTTTTAACTTTTTAAATCACATGTATTATTGTTTTATTTATAGGCCTTAATATGTTAAGTAAATCAAAAAAAGCATTGCCTTGGAGTTGAGTCTACCAGTTACTGTCTGTCCCCTGTGTAATATGTCATTTGTCTGTCCCCTGTGTAATATGTCATTTGTGAATCTTGCTTATTTCTCAGATCACCTGCTATGGCTGGTGGACTGTTTGCTATTGAACGCGATTTCTTTTTTGAGCTTGGGTTGTATGATCCTGGTCTTCAGATCTGGGGAGGAGAAAACTTTGAAATTTCATACAAGGTAAAAAAACTGTAATTTGTGTTTCTGCTGCAAGATAATTTGTATTTGCCAAAAGGAAACAGGGTGTTAAATATCATTTAAGAATCACAATTAACACTGAACAGTACTAGTGTGTCGATTTTAACATGCATAGGAATCAGATGGGTTACTGTAACTACATCAGTGGAATATTCGCCGTTCTAAGAAGACGAGGCTCGCGAACAGTTTTCCCATTTCAAAATCTTAATTGAAATTCCATTAATATTAACAGGGTCTTAGGTTCCTACTTTTTAATGTTACATTGTCAATTTGAGTTCTTCAATAGTGGGTATAAAACCGTGGATGTTAATTTTTTTCTTTTTAAGTAAATAAAATATAGTCCATCCAGTATATTGTTATTATATTTGAGGCACAGGGTATGAGTCTGATTTGTTTGACATTTCCCATCTGATCTGCCAGTGCATTTACTCAAGTCCCAGACCTGTGTGTAGCGCGCGCACACACGCACACAGTCTAATTTCTGCTCTTTCATCATTTAGATTTGGCAGTGTGGCGGTCAGCTGCTATTTGTGCCTTGTTCTCGAGTTGGACACATATATCGTCTGCATGGGTGGCAAGGAAATCCACCACCCGCTCACGTGGGCTCGTCTCCAACTTTGAAGGTTGGTTTTGTAGTCGTTTGTTTTTTTTTTTTGCTTCTTCAAATTAAGTAAACTTGAACAAGAAATCGCAAGCCTTTCACTTAACAAAGAGCGCAGTCACCTAGGCCTGAAATGCCAAAATAAAATGTGGCACAGAAATCCACATGGGGGTGAAAGCACTAAATAGGTCATTTTGCTATTGTTATTGGAGGCACGGTAGCGCAGTGCTTAGCAGTTCTGCCTCACAGCACTGGGGTCCCGGTGTATGTTCTTCCGTGTTCACTTGGGTTTGTTCCAGGAGCTCCTGTTCCCTCCCACAATCCAAAAACATACTGGTAAGTTCATTGGACGCTGGGGAAACTGGCCCTGGGTGAGAGTGTGTGTGTCTGTGTTGGTCTGCCCTGTAATGGGCTGGGCCTTGCTTCGTCTGTTTGTCGGGACACCAGCTCCCCTGTTAACCCCTAATTGGAAGAAACGGTTAGAAAATGGATGAATGGCTTTGTTATGGTTCAAACTGGCTTGGGAAGCTCAAGGTTAAACCACGGAGCCTATGTTAAAGTGCTATTCTAAAAGTTTACCATAGTTCACTGTAACAAACAGTGTTTTACGTTAGTTGATAAAAATATATTTGATAAAGTCTAACAAAGTTAGACCAAAATTTGGAAGTCTTCATATTGTAAGGCCTTCCCTTGTGTCAAGTTTCAGTTGTAAAGAATTAGAATACTACTATCAATCAGTTATCTGTAAGTGCTGTTTGTCGGGAATTGAATGTTAACACTTTTTTCCCCCCTTATTTGACTTTCAGAATTATGTTCGAGTTGTTGAGGTCTGGTGGGATGAATACAGAGACTATTTTTACGCAAGTCGGCCTGAAACCCAGACCCTCGCCTATGGAGATATCAGTCAACTAAAAAAATTCAGAGAGGAACGTAACTGCAAAAGCTTCAAATGGTTCATGGAAGAAATTGCTTACGATATACCATCTCATTATCCACTTCCTCCGAAAAACGTGGAGTGGGGAGAGGTAATTCTTTTGTGTGTTGGGGGAAAAAAAAGATCCAAGACCTTTCGCAAAGATTTTCATTGTATAATCTTCACAACTCCCACCAGCAACAAGCACATTGCTTATAACACAGCAGGCAGGTTCTATGGTTTTTTGTGTAGGTAAATACGAGAATAGGAAGATGATCATTTCACAGTCTCTTCATTGTTATGTATTCCAAACATTCATTTTCACTCGAGTGATTACTGTGTGCACACCGTATGTGCTCAAAACATAAGTACTAGGCACTACCTCCTTATTTTTTCTCAGTACTGTGCTCTATGTTGTATGCTCGTTTCTGCAAAAAAAAAACTGTTAAGGTAAAGGGAAGAAAGCATTTGAACTCCCAAACCACATTACAGTTTGATGCTCATTAGATGCATTAATTCTTCATTCTGGTGTGATTACGTGTATGTAAAGTGGTTTAAAAAGACTGGAATGCTTTTACAAAGAGCACCATATATTCCCATCGTGTAAAGAGCTATATGTTACATTTTGTTTTTTTGACTCTATTAATACAGTTTAGGCAACAATGTTGTTTACCACCTCAACATGTGAACATCACATGGTACGTTGAACATTTAATTACAAAAGCAAGTTTAGAGTCCTTTTTTCATGCACTTTACTTCTGACAGTTCTTGCTCCGTCACGTTTCAATTAAGCAATAGAAAACAACAAATGGATTGCTAAGTAGCCTTTCAGTGCTGTGATACACATAAACCAATCAGCATATTTTGTATCTCTCAAAGAGACTTAAGACAGTTAAGGTTAATATAACATTATGAGGAAGACAGTTAACTAATTTAAAACATCTTTTCTACTACTTCCTAGGATAAATTAACTTTATATTAATAGATGTATTACACTTAAATGCAGAATAGCTCTGATATACAGGAAGTCAAGTGATCTGCAATTAGGTATTTAAAGTGTTTAGTACTTGAACTTGCAAGAGTTCTTCATTTTAATTTACTGTGATGAAAGTATGTAAATGAGCCTTTATCCAAAAAACACATGCTGATGACGTACCTAAAAGAAGTCTTATACAAGTCTTATGTTCTTGCACAAAATGAGAGGTGACACTACAAAATAATTGTACTTTTAAATAGTGTATAACATACTGTATGCTGTAGGTAAATGAGGAAGTAATTTTGTGCACTTACAATATATCTTTATTTACCATGTACAACTTAAGTGTGACCAGATAATGTTGGACTGTCAATGAATAACTGTTCCTGGGCTCCATGGTAACCTAGATTTTCTCCCTGTGAAAGCCTCAGAATTCGAGGGAGTTATATGCAGCATGTGTGGCTCTGTGAGATACAATCTTTTGCTGTTCTTTAGTGCATGAATGCACTCTTCTGTGCTGTTTCTCCTACACACTCACAGTGAATATATTACAGTATAATCCTTTGTAAATTAAGATCAATAATCTCTGCCTGTTTGTCTTTCAGATAAGAGGATATGAAACCAACTACTGTATAGACAGTATGGGGCATACAAATGGAGGCACCGTTGAAATGGGACCTTGTCACAGAATGGGAGGGAACCAGGTAAAATGTATATGTGTGTTCAGTATTGATGTTTTTATGTTACTTTTCTCATTGTATGACAGCACAAACTGTACCAAATGCAAACAAGAGTATCTGAAAATGTCCACATATAGATCACGTGCAGTATATAATGTACAGTAGTTGGCAAGCACTGCTCTTTTTATGTGTGGGGGAAAAAGCTCCTATTGCAGGAGACTTTCAATGATGGGAGTCTGTGGCTTAAAGACAAATTTGGATCTGAGTTCTCTTGTAGTGTTTTCGAGTGTAGTATTTTAATAGGCTTTTTTATCTATAAAAAAAACAGTCCCTAATGTTGAATTAGTGTTTTGGTTACAAGATATCTATAAGAGTGTTCCCATGAAGGTGCGTGTTTGAAGTGCTGGCTGGTGCTTATCTACACTTAGCTGAGTTCGGGCTGTGCCATAGGCCATTTGTGATGAGTAAATCCGCAAGCAGCAGCACAGAGCACAGAAGGGTGCTGTTGGAGTATTCTCAGCTTTCTGTGTTTCACTAACCTTTGTGGTGTTTGCCCCATTAAAACCAATTCAGACAGATGTCCTGCCAAACACCGAGAAGTCGTTTAAGGTCCAGATTAACTTAAACTTCTGGGTTGCCTTACAATTGTGTTTCACAAGCTCACAACCTGGAGGTTTATTTTGTCCGCTGAGGTATATTTTAAATCCTGTTTCACGTTACATTTTTTTTATTAAGCTTTTTAGAATAAATGAAGCCAATCAGCTTATGCAGTACGATCAGTGCTTGACAAAGGGATCGGATGGATCCACCGTCATCATAACCCACTGCAATCTGAATGAGTATACAGAATGGAAGTACTTCAAGGTCAGTATTGTGAAAACATTGCTATTTCATTCACACAAGCTAAACCCAAGCACAGTCTTTTTTTTTTTTACCACTTCAGGATGTGGGTGGGAATTATTGGACATTCCTAATATGATAGTCCTTGTACTTTACACTTGTTTGACATATTTTGCTTCCTAATCTTCTGAGTTAAGGGGACTCTAACTGTATTTAATTAAAACGAGAACTCTATTGTATGTTTTCACTTTGATGTACAGTAAAATCTCAAATTGACATAGTACCGTTTTACTGTAAATATGGGTTTAAGAGAATGAGTGATGGGGTTTTAAACTGTTATGACGCCTCTGGCCCCGGCTTCTCCCTTCCACCGTGAAGTCACTTGAACACTAACCTCCCTGTTCAGTAATCAGCATCTTTCCCATGACCTCCAGTAAACTCTCTCTAAATGTTACATCCTCATCATTGCCTACTACACAGAAAAGAGTTTTCCTCACTTTAAGAAAGTGGGGAAAATGACATTGTTTGAATGCAGGTGAGGTAGCAAGCAGAGTGTGCCGAATCCTCTGCACTGCCACTCTGAAATAAGTCTGTTTTTCTGTTTGACCATATCGCTGCTCTCTAGTTCTCCTGTCTGCCACCGTAATGTATAAAATCTATTACTGGGAAAAGGAATCGCATGCAGTGGGCTACAGTATGTATTTATAAATGATGGAAAACCAAGATTGTGCGTCTTATTTTCCAGTGTTACTAATATCTTTATGTATTTTCCTACAATTCTAACGGTAAATACTGATTTTAAGGAAAATCCTTTCTTTACAGAATGAATTTAGCCCCAAACCTATTTAGTAATTTAGTATACATGTTTTACTGCATACTCTGTTCTTTTTTCTCCTTTTGATGTTTTCCAATAATTGTAAAAGAAGCGTACTCAGGTTGATAAATTAAACTTTAAATCTTGAGGTATTTTAATATTGGTGTTGAGTGGAGCTGCTCCCTTACAGCTCTCAGGTCCTGAATTCAATCCCAGACTGGTGTCCCACCATTGCGGATCTGGATGTTTTCTCTAGATGCTCCAATCTCTCCTCACCTCCCAGATGTGTGTCTGCTTGGTTAGCTGATATTTCTAATTCGGTCTTGTGTGTATCCCAAGATGGATGTAGTAGTTGTAGTCCTGCCTTGCTCCCTGCTTTTTCACGATAGGCTTTGGGTTGCTAGTCTTTATCCCAGGAAAAGGCGCAGTAGCAAAGCCGTAGAATACTAACTGCTTTGAGTGCTCGACCGAACGTTTCTTGATCTGCATGTATATATTCAAATAAAACAATGTTCTTTCCATTCTGCTCACAGGATCTGCGTAGATTTACCCACGTACCAACTGGAAAGTGCTTGGACCGTTCAGAGGTTCTTCATAAGGTTTTTATAGCGGACTGTGATAAGAATAAAAGTACACAGAAGTGGGAAATGAACAATATTGTTGCTGTGTAAGGTGACCCATTACAATTCAACTGAAATTGTACAGAGGGGACTGAACACCATTTGCCTGTGTATCTGCTGCATAAAGGAGTTTTAGTGCAAGTGTAAATACTTTAATGAAGAAGAACTGTGACAATACTGCATCCATTGTAAAATTGTTTACAACTAATTTAATTTGTCATCTTTGAATGATGTTTACATCTTACCCTCTTGATCTTCATATCTTTCAGGGTACATTTCTTTGGGATTTCACTCAGGGGTCTAAAAAGCATGTTGCTTTTTCAAAATGCACATTTATATTAGGGGTGGAAGATGCAGTAATCCATGTGTAGAATTAAAGTAGTTATTCAAAATCTCAAAAGCACTACCTTTTCCCTTCTAATTTATTCATGTAGAGTTCCTCCATGTCTGTTGGTAAATTTAAGAATGTGACTATATCCAGCACTTACACAAAAATGAAAATTTTAAATGTGGATTATCTGGATGGGATCTTTTTCCTTAGTTTTAGTCCCTTGTTAGCTGAATGCTTACTTTTTTCTGAAAGGACTTTACTGCCAGTTTTAAAAGTGTTGGGTTTTGGGTCACAAGGAAACTTCTAATCTATTAATAATGTTTTGGTTTGTTAATTCTAAATATTTCTATGGTGTGTGTGTGTATATACATAAATCAATACTGATCATTAAGAAAGCTATTTGTTTTACTTAAAAAGGAGGAAGCCAGCAGACAAAAAAACTTATTGAGGATTCAGTTTCTCATTTGAACAAGACAAAACCTCTCTCGGTGCCGAGAATAGATTGTAGAAATAAAAAGTTTCACATTGTGGTGGAATGACTGTAAGATCAAAATAAGCCGTTAACATAAGATTGCTTTTTAAAAAAAAAATACATCTGTAGTTATGTCTATTAAGGTGGTTTCAACAAGTGACTAAATCAAAGATTGGAAATGTATCATTGGTGTAAAACAAATTTTAAAAGGCATATAGAAGCAAAATGACTTGTCTGTAAGACAAGCTATGCATAATCATTCACGTATGCAACTTTTTATACAATGTGTAAATACAGATTGTTTCTATATTATTCCATTAACTTTGACATGTACAGTGGATCTTGGATGAGGGTGTAAATATATAACTTAGATTGTTCTAATTGTTTCAATATAGGAAATAAATTGAATATCTTTTTACCTTTGTGTGTTGTCTGTTTACTACCTTTTGAAATGTCATGTCAAAACCATAAAGCAGTAATGGGAAAAGCTAAGTCATATTAAACTTAGAGAAGCATTAAAAGATATCTCTTTCACTGTTACAAGAATTACACTTCAACGAGTAGTTGCATAGGTGGAGCCTAATGTACATTTGATGTAAAATTGACACTTTTTATAAAGGGCATGTTTTATTACAGTAATGAATTCTAATTCTGTCTACCCATCTTCATAATTGGGCTTGACTCGATTTCTAAAATGCTAACCATGAATGAGAGGAAACTATTGAAATACAGAAAAAAAGTCAATCACATTTGAACTGCAATACAACTCCTTTAAAGCACAGTAAGGAGCCATTGGTCATTAAAACTGGCAGTCTTATTACAGGAAATAAGAAAATTGCCCCCTCCAAAAGGTATACAATTCACACACAATGGCATTTTGGGACATTAAACTACCGATCAGAGATGCAAAGCCTTTGATCTCTTCTGTTGTATCTCAATTCTACTCAATCTGTCTTGCTCATTTACTCTTAAACTCGGCTAATACACAAACCCAAGTACCTGTAATACATGAAAACTAAGGGCTGTGACACTAACCTCAATATTTTAAACAATTGATAAACAATGCAAAAGAGCCAAAGTGTTCTGATGGCTGTGCTTCATAATGAGTAGATGCACCTTGATATGCAAGTTGAAAAGCCATTGAACAATATGGAAGGTGAATTTGAATAACTGACTTCACTTGGTGCAACAGAATGTGAATTCTCCAATTACAAATTCCAGGACCAAAATTTGATGATGACTGGTACAGTACTTTGGGCAATCAAAACCACCAAGAGGCAAATTGCAGTGGGGCAAACGAGGACTCAGGTCTTATGTTCCAGATCTAGTTTAATGCTATCAGAAGCATTAGCAAAAGAGTTACACTTGGTTTATGAAATTAACACCCAATCAGGAACTTGTGACCCTGTTGACCAGGTGAATAGGTCAAAGTTGGAAAATTCCCTTCCACATCTTCAGTTAATCACCAAGTTAAACTATCCATTTTCATTAACAGATCACCTTTTAATTTTTATCTTAATCAGGGATTTGAAATATATCTGCTAAACCAGCAGAACGACAGTGCTGCTTTAAACAAGATAAACAAGAACATCAGTTAAGTTACAAAACATTGCGAAAGCAGGAAGCTTAGACTAGACAAAACTACATTTGCTTTCAGAAAAAAAGAGCTCCATTCTGCTTCAAATGCAGCTCTTCTGCCACTACTCTTTACGGTTTTAATTAGTAATGAAATGCAACAAAAGCAGCACCTTCACAATGGAACTGGTTTTACACAGAATTGCAAATCAAATAGATTTGAGATTTTAAGTTTCATCACTTAGAAACCAGATCTGGACATTGTAATCCAATACCCTTCTGCTAAACCCACTTCAAATAACTATAATTCATACTCCTGTCACTTGTAAAACTGCTTTCACTTTGCCCCTAAACATTCTGCAAGGACCTCAATCTTCAAAAGTAGCCTGGCTCAATTAACTTAATTTAAAAGATTTAACTGAACATTGAAGGCCTGAATGTGCCCAATTAATAACTTCAGCACAAAATAAACCATTTAAGTCTTTTATTCAATCAAATACTCCAGATTTAGAAGACTGAAATTAAAGACATAATGCAGGCTTAGAAAGACCTTGAAAGCCACATGATCTTAAAATTTTTTTAGAATACATAATACAGTGCAGAATTCACCAAAGATTACAGTCCAGCTGATCACCTAGAACAGTTCACTTGTTGAAAGCAACAGGAACAAATGTGGGCTACCAATATCCCAGCACAGTGTGCAAGTTGCTGAGAACTGCAATACAGACCCACATTGCAAAAGCAACATATAAGGGAACAAGCTGAAATGACTTAAGGCTATGTTTTAGTAATTAAACTGTGGTAGTCTTCTGACCAATAAAGTCTGGATATACAAAGAGACAAAAGACATCTGGGTTTGCAAAATGAAATTGTTCTTAATTTCAGATTCATGTCAACTGTAAAACCCATTGTCCAAACTCTTTACTTTCAAAAACAAGGCAATACATTTTAAAACGTCTTCAGAATCCTGGTCTCACCAATGGGTTAAGTTACCCAAACACACACGTAATTTATAAATGATTCAAAAAACAGTTGTAATATACAAAATTTTATTATAAAAAATTGCAATCTACACAGTTAGAACAAAGTTTTAAGTCCCATGTAAAAAACATTATACTGCATTTACTACATAAAATTGTTTATAAAATGGCAGTGGAAACATACCAGAATCACACCCTATCCAAAACAAAAAAAGCAGTGCTTCAAGGATCAGCTACTACTTTCATTACAAAACAGCACATGACCCTAATATGTATTACAGCTATACACATTTCTGTACATGTTTTAAGAAAACCCAATACTAATGTTAAGCTGCATTCAAGTTCACATTCTTGTTTTGTAAATTCCAGCTTAAACCTCCAGGTTGAACAGACATTACTCATCATCATCATCATCATCGTCCTCTTCGTCTTCTTCCTCCTCCTCGTCCTCCTCTTCGTCGTCGTCATCCAGCTCGGGCTCAGCTTTCTTTTTGGTTGCAGCTGGCCTGCCCGGTCCTTTCTTGCCAGCATCTCCTTTGCCCTTGGCACGGTATGCTGCAACATCCTGCATGTTTAAAGAGGAAAAATTAGCAGGCTTCCCGACCCAGTGTTTTTACACCACATAATGGTGAAGGTCTCAATACCATAACATTGGGGGGTTTTCGTATACTTAAAAAAAAACAACCTTACCTTTTCATACTTCTCCTTCAGTTTTGCTGCCTTCTGTTCGAAGGGAACCTTGTCTTTGGACGACTGCTTGGACCACATGTCCCCCAGTTTCTTTGCAATGTCACCAATGGAAATACCAGGATTCTCGCCCTTGATTTTTGGACGATGCTCAGAGCAGAAAAGGAAGAATGCCGACCTGCAAAAAATCAAGAGACTTAGAATCAAATAATTCTAGGCAGCTCTTGAGGTCCAACTAAATAGGAAATGTAATAATGTAACAGAAGTGCAAATAGTGCAAATTATACCCTCTAAATCTTAACCATTTAATATCGCAGAGCTCTTTTAATCACCTAAAAGGGGACTTACGGTGGGCGTTTAGGAGCATTTGGGTCCTTCTTCTTCTTGCCACCCTTTTCACCTTTAGGTGGGATGTAGGTCTTCATCTCGCGCTCGTAACGGACCTTGTCAGTCTTCGCCAGGTCTTCAAACTTTGATTTCTCCTTTCCAGACATGGTCTAAAACGAAAATAAAAGGTATATATATGTATATGTACGTACACACACCCTCAAAAAATAAAAGTACAGGCCACTAAACTAAATACTGGGGGCTGGGGGGACCATTCGTCCAAACGAAGCCCCCTGCAGATCCGAAGACGATCTGTATCTGCAGCACAGGGCAGCAGAAACGGGGAAGGAAGTGCTTCAAGCTGAACCGGGCGCACGAACTACCCGGGGGCAGAGAGGGGGCGCAAAGCCTCCACAAAGCAGCGGAGCTCACCTTCCACCTTTCCGAGCACTTCTTGGAGAACTCGGAGAAGTTCACCGACGTGTCCGGGTGCTTCTTCTTGTGCTCTTCCCGGCACGTCTGCACGAAGTACGCGTAGGAGGACATCTTCCCCCTCGGCTTATTGGGATCTCCTTTGCCCATGATGGTAGGATTTGTCTGGAACGGGGCCGGTCCCGGGGAAGAGAAAAAAAAACAAAAACAAAAAAAGAAGACAAAAATCAGGCAGGAGCTCCGAGTTGAAAACGCGCATAAATCAGTTCCTGCCTGTGTGCGGAGAGCAACGAGAGGCCCCGACACTAATCTGACTAATCCAGGCTAGTTCCTGCTTTGTAACCGCACCGCCAGAACAATAAGCGTCCCTCCATTTTGTTTCCCGCCTAAAAACTTACACCCCCCCGCTCACCACCACCACATACACGCATACACTTCTCCAACAAACATTTTAAGGAAGAAAGCCACCTCACACACCCAAAAAACACTACTACCGCGTTTAAAAAAAAAATCAAGGATTTGTTAAGATAGTTTCTAAACGAAATCCAGAAAGCGCGGTCGCAGCCGTGAACAATCTGTAACGACGTTACATGCCCACGGCACACGCTGACCCCCTCCCCTCAGAAAAAGCTGAGGCCCCCTTAAAATATCCAAAAGGAGTTCTTTCCGAACCCCGCTTCGTAAAGGTTTCGCTATAGAAAAAGCCAAACGCTCAAAACACACCATTAAAACACTAACGAGTGCAAATTAATTCGAAACTGTTCCGAAGACCTCGACGGTTTTTCCAAGTACCGTTAAGAAAAACAAAAAAAATAGCATAACGGGGCGAAAAGAGCGAAGTAAATACCGCATGCAACCTATTTTTATTTTTTTTCCCCCGAGTGGGGGAGGGAAATAAGCCACTATAACTTACCTCAGTCACCAACACAACTTGCTTGTAGACTGTGCACTTTCTACTTGTACGCAGTGTTTTTTCAGGAGCGCACCGGCCACACAAACTTGATCAACTCTGCCCGAGCTCCGCCCCCCGCTCCACGCTATTGGTCGGTAGCGCCGTTTCGAACCCTCTCTGGTGAGGAGGGAGGGCCGGGCTGCGGCGCTCAGGACGGCTTCCGACGATCCACCCCTCCCCACCCCCTCTCCCGTTCCGTAACAGCAAGTTTGTGTGCCACCTTCCCCCCTCCCATTAGTCCGCACTGAACCAGTTTAGTCGAGGAGGGAAAAAAAAAACAGGGCGCCTGTGATTGGTCGGTTCAGGGATTTAAAATTCGCGGCGGCCAAAGCAATTGGCCGGCGGGGGGACATGTGCGCTGTGATTGGCTGGGGGAGTTTGCGTGCGTGGTTTGAACTGGGTGGCGGAATTCAATCACACAAAGGAAAGAGCTTGTGGGGGTTGTTGAGGAGGCGGCGGTGGGTGTAAAAGTTAATGGAAAGGAGGAAAAAAAAAAGTAGACTCCGGTGTAAACAACGTAATATATTTTCATCGCTTAGTAATGTAGGTCAGCAGTGATTGCGTTTGCTTTCTTTTTTTAAAAAAAATAAGCATTCTTCGCAGGGTCCTGTTCACGGGAGATAACAGGCGGGAACACAAACCGATTAAGTACTTAATCGGGTGTGATTTATCGCTGTTTCCAAGAATATTGTACGGTGTGAAAAGGAGGCTTATTTTTTTACAGATTACTTTTAGCAGGAACTAAAAACTAAAAGCACTTTATTATATCCCCCACTCTGCTTAGTAGGCGTTCTTGTCCAGCACGACACACACCGTGTATGAAATCAACTTGTCCTGGTACATTACGCATGAAATTTACAGTAGTAATCCTTTTGTAGATAAGCTACAAAAGATCAACGACGAAGCTGTGAAAGCACCGCCCCAGACAAAAAAAAACTTTTTGCCTTGTTGTGTGGAGGACACTGAAGCAACTAATTCTACTAAAAATGCGTATCGTCCAGAAATTCTATACAAAAAAGTGATATGGGTAGCCTTAAAAACATTCTCAGAGTAGCCGCCAATATAAACGGCTACATATGTGTGTAAACAATGCCTTAACTGAGACAGCTCTTTCACTTCATGGGAAATTCAGCATCAACCCACAGTAAAGGCATTTCTGACTGTAACGTGTTAAATACTGTCCGCTCGCCTGTTTTAATTTAAAGTTCATTTCAATAAGTACCTAACGTCTACAATTCAACACTACCAATTTGCACTTATGTGAAACCAGAATAAACATGATTTGCACGATTTCTTTTTCCAACTCTGAAATATCTGTATTTCTTTGTGATACATTCAAATATATTTTCATTTGAAATAGCTTTTTTCCGTACTAGCATTTGATTGTAGCTGCAATGATATATGAAACTTATTACGCAGGGAGGGGGGGAAACACACACACACACAAGCCAGCTGCTGCCAACACAATAGCCCAAGAGGTCCCCCGCCCCCACCGACGCATCCTGTGTTTTGGCGAGGGGGGCTGGTCCCCGCCTTGAGCTCTCCCACACAAACAGAGCCCGGGGGAGGATGTGCTCTCGCACTTGAACCTGCGAGAAGAGCCTTCATGAGCAGCTCCTACACCTCGGCGAGCTGCGCCACTCGTCTCTGTCCCTCGTCCCTTTCACATCTGGGCCAGACGATCCCAGACACTGGGCGTTCAGTGACTCCTAATCCCACAATGAAATAGGAACATGTGAAAGGGACAGGGGCATTTCTGTGTAAAAATCACAACATTTTCTAGTGTGTCCGCAGATTTGAATCTCAACATGTTTCCAGTTATGTCCCTGTGTTCTGTTCACCAAAGCCGATTTGAATGAACTCTTTGGATCACCTTTACTGATTTCCCTTCAAACGTTTGAAATCTTAATCAGGTCGTCTTTGAAAATGTTTTTTTTTTTTTGCCGAGACTGAAGAGATTCTCACCAGTTACCACTCTGAAGTCTACCTTTGCTGATGCACCATATTGCCGCCGGATTTGGACCAGATGACACCAGAAAACCAACTGTGCGTTCAGTGACGGGTAATCCTACAATGGTATAAGAACATGTGAAACTGACAGGAACTAGAGGGGGTCCTGTCTAGCCTGCTTGGTAGTTAAGAGCTAATTGATCTAATGATCTTATCCGCCAGCTACAGGGGTATCGGCTTCAACTTCAAGACAGGCTATTGTTCCATACTCTCTCACCGCCATTGGTAAAGAAGTGCCTTCTGTTCTGTTAGATACATTTCTTACTCACAGGATTATAAACCCATGGTTTCAAGTTCAAGGACACATGACCTTTGTTTTGATTTGTTTTTTTCCCACCTATTATTTTCAAAGTATTTCCTGGAAAGGGGCTAAAACAATTAATTCGAGTAGGGAGCTGCGTCAGCATCCGTAGGTTGCAAAGGGACAAGTCAAGGTTTATTCCCTGCTGAAAAGAGAAGAAAGGAAACACAACGTTTTGGCTGCTTCTTCTCCGCACCTGAAGAAGGCCCCAGGGCTGAAACGTTGTGTTTCCTTTCTTCTCTTTTCAGCATGGAATAAACCTAAAATAATGAATTGTGTATATAATAGACCTTGCTACTGGCTGCAGGCTGTACATATTCACAACTGGCAACCTACTGGAGCTCAGCAGCTGTGAGTCTGGCTCATACCTGGATGGGAGACCTCCTGGGAAAAGTGAGGCTACTGCTGGAAGAGGTGTTAGTGGGCCCTGTAGGGGGTGCTCACCCTGTGGTCTGTGTGGGTCCTAGCGCCCCAGTATAGTGAGGAGGACACTATACTGTAAAAATGCGTTGTCCTTCGGATGAGACATAAAACCGAGGTCCTGACTCTCTGTGGTCATTAAAAATCCCAGGGAGTTTCTCAAAAAGAGAAGAGGGTGTAACCCTGGTGTCCTGGCCAACTTTCCCATTGGCCTTTGCCAATCATGGCCTCCCAATAATCCCCATCTCTGAACTGGCTTCATCACTCTGCTCTCCTCCCCACTGAGAGCTGGTGTATGGGGAGCAGACTGGTGCACTATGGCTGCTGTCGCATCATCCAGTTGGGGCTGCACGCTGGTGGTGGTGGAGGGGAGTCCCCATTGTAAAGCTGACTGCTCAATGTCCATTACCTGGACACTGAGTGGAGTGTCCAGAAAACCTCTACATAAGTGTAAGGAATTATTATTTTTGTAGCCCAATTCAAATAAAATCTATGTAGATTCCATTGTAAAGGCCAAGAAACCATTCTGTTTTGCTTAAATTGCTGTGTGCAATGCTATGGCCATTTTGAGTGTGATGAACTATTCGTTTTATAAAATCTCAGCACTTTAGACGAAAAACAGTAAGGCGCAAATCATGAAATGTGTACTCATTGAAGTCAGTCACATGGCCAACAACTAAAGGAAATCACTCTTTCTCAAACAGGGACAGCAGCCACTTGTTTCTGTCAGCAGCTAAGACACACTTGATCGATTTTCTTCCTCGGTGGCCTGTGGCTGCTGTTGCTGTTGTTGCTCTGCCTGGTTCTCAGTCCTGGGGAAACTGCTGTGTGTGCTGGTTTTCATTCAAGCTGAGTTCTTTAAATGACCAGTACTAATTGATATCTTTAATTGATCTGCTTGCTTGTTTAGCTGTTTCATCACTCGATCCTTGATTTACCCTAAATTCAATTAGGGTAATATTGTTTCCACCAACTTCAGCATACTGTTGCTGCTCACATTGCTTTTTTACAGTTTCCTTTAATTCTGATTAATCAGTTTTTAATAGAAGATCAGTTTATGGTTACAGAGGTGGAAATACTGTAGCAATGTAACAAATACTCCCACAATGAACCTTTTAGTTTCTTTCTTCTTTAGAGATTACATTTCTCTAAATCTAATAAATTACATAAATTGCAGCAGGGTTGATAACAACGATCAACTTTATCGAGTATACAAACTGGTGGTCATAGACAATATTTGAGTCTCACCTCGTGCTCTGAAGAATCTGATATTAATAATAATAAGACCTTGAGCTTATAAAATACTTAAAATAATTATTTTTTCCACCCAGGGAATTCATTGCTGGCCAGCACGTCACATCTCATAATCAGAATGTAGAGATCTCTTGTTACTGCCATGCAGGCTGCTACATAATGCTTTATGGCCACTGGTGATGAATACAACGTTTTTTTTTTTATTCCACCAGATCAGCACCCAGATGTTTCACTTAAATGAATGCATATATCTGGTCCTGCTGTATATCTCTCATGCTCACCGTGTGAATAAAATCAGTCACTCGACCGGTCCAAAGCCGGCTGCCAAAATGTAGAAGTAGGTAAAAGGTCAAGTCTGTGTCAGTGTAGCTCACCAGGCCAGAGCCCATCCTGGTTCCTGCACTGTTAAGCAGTGAATTGCAGAGACTAATGCTGGTCCCCTTTTCTACAGCTGGGTGGAGCAAGTGGGGTAAAGTACCTCACTCAAGATTATAAGAGCAGTGTCAGCAGCCAGAACCTGACCCACTACATCACTACATCACCCCACCCTCAGACAGGCAGACGTCTATGAGTTCTGCAAAGGTGACTAGTACATACTCTGAAATGAATAAACCCATTCAGAAGGAAGTTAGTCTGTCTTACCATGGCTAAGTTAATGCCCTCCAAAAATGTCTATATGGCTAATATTTACTAATTAAATATTACCCATTAAGTTATCCGGCCATTTATTTTTTTAACAAATTCTAGGGTTCTCATAGGATGAGAACCCTAGGATGAGAAAGGGTGAGAAAGATCATTACAATGCTCAAGGAAGCAGGTTTAAGCGGGGGATTCAACTTGCTCATCTTGCATTTTCAAATGCCATGGCTTTAAAGAATTACAGAGAGAATTTTGTGAAACTGGTGTGCTGTCTCGCTCTGTGTGATGAGGAAGGCAGCTGCCCTAACCTTAATTAGACAACTTGCAGTGCTACAGTTTCCCTAGAGAGCCTGACTGACTGACGTGAGGAAGCAGCCAAATAGCCTGATCTCATTGCACAGGCAATCAGTCAATCACTTTTGGAGGTGCTTCGATTGGTAATATATCAGGATAAGTGCGTTTTTTCATTTTAAATTTAGTGTAACAGGTTAGGGCAACATCCTTTTTTTAATTAAGATCAGCTCAGACTCCCTGCAAGGCACTGTGCATTACCTTATCACCAGTCCATTGGATGCAAGTTTCCCCTCATGTTTCTGTTAAACTTCTGTCCCATATTTCAGGTGGCTACACCTTTAAAAGGCCACATTTTTCTCTTCTGTATTTTTGAATGCAAATCTGTGTTTTGCTTTTCTTCAATGTGAAAATCCAGTGTCTTTCTGACCCTCGCGCAATTGATTCTTCTAATGTCAAATTTCTTCTAATCTCTTACCTAAGTAATGCCACAGAAAATCACGGAAGCAACTTTTTTGGTGAATTCATTCATTTTGTAATAAATGTTTATTTATGTGCTGCCACACACCTATATATATAAGCCTTAATTCCATCTTAATTTATCATGTTTATTCAATAATAGAGCATTTGGTTTGCTTTAGTATTAACACCATTTGTTAAACTGTACATTTTTCCACTGTACATGTATCCACTTTTGAGCTAAGCAAAAAAATGTACAACTTAGAATATGGTAGATAAAAGATTCTAGCAAATTAATTCAAGATACCAAGTTCTTAAACGTATATTCAATGTAATATCTGCAACATGAATGATATTTACCTACCTGGCAAGCAGCGAGCCCAAGGCATTCTAGACCCTGGACAGGACGCCAGTCCATTGCAGGGCAAGTGCAAGCCAATCAAACATGGGGACAATTTGGGGGCCACGGTAAAGGCCGAAAGGGGACATTTGGCTCAGACACCGGGATAACTCCCTCCTCTTCTTGAGAAATGCCCGGAGATCTTTAAAGACCACTGAGAATCAAGACCTCAGTTTAACGTCTCATTTGAAAGACGGTTTGAAATGATGTATTAAGGGATATAACGTTAAAGTTAAAGAATGCAGTGTTGAGACCTTGTTTAGAATATTGCAATTAATTGCAATTGACACTATAATGTGTAATAAGATATTGCTGCTCTGGAATCAGTCAAGAGAAGAGCAACCAGATACAGTATATTCTAGGGCTTAAGGGAATGTCCTACACTGACAGGATGAAGGAATTGAACCTTTATATTCTTGAACATAGATGACCCAAGAGAGACCAACCCAACCATCAAAATTGGAAATCATCTGACAAGACTGACAAAATCAACTCAATAGACTTCTTCAGAATGAACAGTGGGATATTAACCAGACATCACAAGTAAAAACTATGTGGAAGAGCAGAAGAACAGAAGGCATGTCTTTACGCAAAGGCTTGTGGGAATGCAGGAAAAGACACTACCAGTGAAGCTGTGATGTTGAAGCTGATAACCTGGCTTCTTTCAAGAAGAGGCTGGATGAGATCTTTAGATCAGAAGATCAGATACTTGGATTAGTTACTAGCTTCTCAAAAAAGCTAGATGGGTTGAATGTCCTCTTCTCATTTGAAGCCTTTCTTATGTTCTTTTGAGTCTCTGGAGAGGTAGTGGTTGGAATGAGTCAAGCATTGTCATGCAAATCACAGACCCAGCAGGTTGCTAAGGAAGATCAATTGTAAAGTACTTAGTTCCCTGGTGGTTTAAAAAAATGTCAAATCAATTAGGTATTCCTTGTCAGAAAAAAAGGCATTTCTTTAAATGTTTTACAAAGCCACTTTAAAATGTTTTGATTTGAATCACACTAGAACAAGTTCATTTTTTTATTAGAAAATAAGGCAGAGGACACAATCTCTTCCATTGTAGAGGTAAATATGGAATTTACCTAGAAATGGATCAGTCATAGTAGAAATAAAATTTGCCTTTGAAGGCTAAGGACTTGTCTGAAAACCCCTCATGCTGTTGAAATAGTATCTTACATCCACAGGTTGTATGAATGATCACATTGTGCATTAGTTGAGGTGAAGGTAAATAATTTATCCAGAAGATGGATCACAGAGGAATCACCAGCATGACACTGGTGTACTTGACTGTGGTGTACACAGGTATCATTATTTCTGACCCATGTACCATGCTGTCACTGCTATTCTGTTCCAGTGTAATTTTCATACTGATACCAATATCAATCTTTACATTTTTTACACACTGGGATAAAGCTTTCACGTTTCCTGACTTCTGAAGTGAATAATCCTTTATCCATCTAGATAAATCAGTTGAGAACAAATTCTCATTTCCAATCATGACCTGACCTAGAGGATTACACTCCTGTTGAGCAAAAAAAAAGAAAAGAACAATACAAAGTAAACATAACAGGACATGACACAACACTGACATAACGTGGCAGTGTCAGTATGTCAAGTGTCAAACAGATGAGATTAAATCAAACAACCAAAAATACATTCAGGTATAGTGATGGATGGTATCATCTCTCTCCAGATTTTTCTCGCCCATGGCAGTGGAGATTGGAAATGTCCTGCACCCAAAAACAGGACAGATGGTACAGAGAACTGCAGTAATTAAGTTGGGCTGCCATTTTCTCAATAAAAGATCTGTAAATGTCCTTCAATGAATGAAGCATTCATCTGGTAGGCTGTGAGGGCCAGTTAATCAAAGTGTAACTGATGCATGTGTTGGGATATGGCAGAATGGTTTGACACACCAAATTTTCCTCAAACACCTTCCAAGGCTATCCTTAAACATCATGTAAGTACCAAATGGTTAGTATGGACATTGTAACTGCTATACAAGCGTATACCTGTATGAATTAGTAAAGTAAAATTTGTTGTGATAAAACAAGTTTAGTTTCAATTTTAGCTTGTAATTTACAAATAATAGTTTTGAAAGTTACAACGCCATCTGGCCAGATGTTTTACAGTAGATGTATATAAACTGTGACTTGCTTTAGCTATATTCTATACAGCAAAACATCCATGATCTATACAAAGGTATCAGTTAGTTAGTTTTTTTTAATTCAACAGCATACATTTGATTAAATCAGAGGATTCACAGAACTTGTTAAAGCTAAGCTGCTAGTTAGTCATTTCTGATGTGGAAGTGTGTACAGCTCAGTATTATTAGGTTGATTATCACTTTACTGTGCACCTCACAGAGTATTTTTATTCTGGCCTGATTCCTTATATTGTCTTCTTACTTATTCTGGACATTTAGTTTGAGATATTACAGTGTAATGTGGGGTCACTATTTACTGCTGAAATAAATGTTGTGTCTTTAGTACATTGTTATTGATTAGATTGGGAGTTTGGATGTTCCCTGGTGAGTGAACGTGGCCTATTTTCAGAATGTTAAGCAAGTATTCAATTAAATACTATGTGTGATTTTAGAATCGTACCATACTCGTACCAGAATCGGTAAATATAAATCTCTGAAACTGTTTTGTTGAAATGTGATCAACTGAAGCTGCACCTTTCTCTTGCAGTCATAGAAGCTTTGTGGTCTTGTGTAGGCAACCTTTTGAAGAGTACCCTATAGGATGAAATAAATAATTTCACACCTGCTGCTTTTTAAAATTCAGTTATTTAGAACACTGATATTCAGGAGGCGTTTAATTAAAGCAGTAGAAGCACTGAAGGAGGAGGGAGCTGAAGGAGATGTCAGACCCAAGTGAGGATTTACATTAGATTTAATGAACAGCCTGTAAGCTGATGACTTATTTTAACATGTGCAGGAAATAAGTGCAGTTGCAAAGATACATATCTGGTTTCACATCCTGTTAACACTGCTATCAAACTCTCTCTAAAATGCTCTAAGAAGTATAATACAGAATAGCAATAATAGACAGTTAATTTTACAAAAAGAACATTGCATAAATATTAGAATTAATTTAACAGTTTAAACGTTTGCAAAAATAGGTCCACCAGCTTGTTACATGCATAATATCCAAGGATAATCATTTTAGGTTTAGCTCTGGAAAATTACTATTGTTTGACGAAAGAAAAAAAACACTCAAGTAAGTCAGTTTAAAAAAAATACAGGCAGAAAATTGTGGAAATTCTCTATGCTTACAATGCTTGGAATTACAAATCAAGAATGAAAGACTATCAACAACATCTATGGCTTTTTTCTTTAATATACAACGATTTATTAAATCAGAGGACAATTTCTTAATATGTTCTTCCCCTTACTGCTGATCGTCTGTTCTTATTATTTTAAAATTGAAAGATAAAATCGTCAGAATAATATTAAGTGCTTAGCAGTGAAGACGATCGAACGATACAATGGCTCATCCCTCGACCTCTAATCTGAATTTCTGCTTTTAGAGCAATCTTTTCAAACGATTAAAAGAACAATTTCTAAACGAGCCTACTGTATTCTGATGCTTTACACTGCCCTGATGCTAATACCTGCAATACAACTACAACATGAAGTCTGCGCTGTAGACTTTATAAACCAGCCTAACTTTGAAACCTTGGATTTATGCCAGCAAGAAATAAGTCAAAGACGAACAATATTGCGCGATCACAGTCATCAGAGGCACTAGGAACTTTTCATAGTGTCGAACATGAACAAATCATTGATGTCATTAATCCAATCTGGCACGTATCTGGCCGCTTTACCATACACGCATTGATAAAGTGACCAGGGACGTTGGGACAGTCGTGTTTCTTTTTTTTCCTCCTGCATGATCTCTTCCTCTGCCATCTCAGCTCGTCACCAGCGCTTCTCTCTTCATTGACTGTTACACGGAATCACGAAGGAGATTTTGGGCCCAAAGAAAACATCCCTGGAACAGTTGAGCCACAAATCGTTAGCGACAACGGTGTTCTGACTGACTCAACAGATGTCAGGGGCGCTTATCTGAGCAAGCTGGTGTCTTTTTTACGGTGTCGCGGTGTTTTGGACTGAAATGGGGGTGGGGGCTTTCTCTCTGCACGCCACTTTTCGAAACATTTTGTTTTATATACTTCCGTAACAACAACAACAACAACAACAACAACAGAAGACGGGTGTTGCAAAGGCATGCATATTTCCAAAGACCATTTACCGTCGGCGGAGCATAAAAGAAGCTCGTGTTCTTCATTTTAATTCTGTGACTAGTAATGGGCTAGAAACGTTACTACCACGTCACTTTAGCGCGGTCGTAAAGATGAAAGCAGGGTATCAAAATAGACGCCCTTTAGGGTAATAATGTCTGTCGCGGTTGTCCTTACGAATACCATGTTTGCATGAACACCAGCGAAAGCAGGTGGCAACAGAAAAGTTATGGCTGATAAATGCGACAATGCGTGTAGTGTTCACAAGGTCCAGAAACCCGGGTCGCAAGACGCGTTTCCAGAGCACAACCAGGCGCCTGGCCGTCTAACATTTCCTCACTAAGGGCTCCTCTGTTTTACTTCGGATTCACTCTTCCCCCTACTGGATGAAACTGAGCTTACCTTGGGCAACAGAGCAGTTCTCTGAAGTTGCAGTAGCACACGATCTCGCACCCTTTCCCTTCCCAGAAGTGATTCTTCAGGGCGTTATCGATGGGTCTGAGGAGCTCGATGCCATTGGGTATATTGTGGCAGTTCCTGTCTTCCAAAACCTTTTTGTAGCAGGACAAGCGGCTGGAAGGAATCGCACCGACGGCCAGAAGTCCAACCAGGATAGCGAGGACAGCTACCGCACTTTTCATTTTCTCTCGCTGCGGAGAAACTGCGAAAACTGTTAATTATAACGAACCGTGACGTTGGGAAACTTCCACCTCCCAACCCGTCTGTATTATTTACACATCGAGAGCTGTATAGAGCGAAAAAGGTTTAGAGTTAAGAATTTTTGGGGACTAAGCGCACTTCGTTAAGTGAAAAGAAAAATAGTTTGTGACAGTGGCATGTGCGTTTTTGGTGTTATAAGTAAATGAAAAAGAAAAAGTACAACTTCCTACGCGAACACAAATTAGATTACAGCAAAACGCGCACTCTTGCCTATGATCCTTTTGATGAACAGACGGCGTTTTACTATTTAATTTAAAATTAAATTAAATAGTAGTTAAAGTAGCGTAATTACACATTTCAAAAATAGAATTTGTAGTGACGAAACTATATTAGCTCAAAGGTTCTCCAGTTTCATGCAACTTTTGAAAAAAAAAAACACGATCAGGAGAAGCGATAATGATACACCCTACACATTGCTGTACTGGTTATAGTAACATCTATGGATATTTAGATATTTTAAACAACGCAGCGCACACAGAAAAACACAGATTTCAGAAACAGAAAATGTCACGGTACCTTTGGGTGCACTCCACTCACTGATGACTGTAGGTCTGAGTGGGTTTCTGGTAAATCTGGTTTTGTACAAGTCAGGCACAAACAGGTCTTTGTCCCGTTCAGCTCTCACCACTGAGCGACACTCAGCCCCTCTTATTCCTTCGTGGACTGAGCAAGGAGTGAAATAACTCCCTCCTCACATCGATCACCTCAGAACACAGATACGAACAAAACCATTATACGTGGCAGTTTAGTGGGGTACCTAATTTATTCCAGTCCGCAAGCAAATACGCATTTCACTGCCTGTGCTGCAGTCCAACGTCAGATGTACCTAAACAAAATCATTTTCACGACTGTATGAATCCACTCTTTTAATAATTATTACTTTTTCCTAGAAACACTGGAGGTTTGTATTCCATGCCCTCAGAAAGCTGTCTGGACTGCCTTTAAGAAGAAACACTAGATATAAACACAAATATATATTGAATATGGCCTATTCTCTTCATGCTCAGTTGGGAAGCTGACTCTGTTTTGGTTTTCAAGTATTGTTTTTTTATGAGATGGTGTAATAAAGATTGTTTTGGGGACCTATCATTACTTTGTTTCTTGTTACAACTTGAGTGAACATAAGGAAAGTTAAATAAGGAGGCCATTTGGCATGTATACCCACGATATTAGCTAACTGATCTGAGGATATTCTTCAAGTGTGTGAATGTTGAAGAGTTATTGCAGCACACCCTGCAAAAATTGACAGAAGTAACAGTTATTGCATTTTACAACTAGAGCTGGAGTGTACCCATTTATGCAGCTGGGCTTTTAATTGAGCAGTTTGAGTGAAGGAACAAGTAAAGGTTAGTTCTGTGCTGAAAAATTGAAATAGAAGCAGTGGTTCATCTTTCTGTATAACCTCCTTCAGGGATCAGTGTTCAGGTGGCAATGGAAGAAGCTCAAAAGCTGGATCGTTGTTTCTATTTTCAGCCTTTCAGCATAGATCTAACCTTTACTTGTAATAATAATAACTGCTTACACTTATATAGCGCTTTTCTGGACACTCCACTCAAAGCTCTTTACAGGTAATGGGGATCCCCTCCACCACCACCAGTGTGCAGCCCCACCTGGATGATGCACTAGTATCCTCCCCACACACCAGCTCTCAGTGGGGAGGAGAGCAGAGTGATGAAGCCAGTTCACAGATGGGCATTGTTAGGAGGCCATGATCGGTACAGGTGAATGGGAAATTCAGTCAGGACACCAGGGTAACACCCCTACTCTTTTTGAGAAACACCCTGGGATTTTTAATGACCACAAAGAGTCAGGACCTCAGTTTTACATCTCATCCAAAGGATGGCACATTTTACAGTATAGTGTCCACTTCACTATACTGGGGCATTAGGATCCACACGCACAGCAGAATGAGCGCCCCCTACTGGTCCCACTAACACCTCTTCCAGCAGCAACCTTAGTTTTTTCCCCAAAAGGCCTCCCAATCCAGGTACTGGCCAGGCCCACACCTGCTGAGCTCCAGTGGGCTGCCACTGGTGAGTTGCAAAGTGAAATGGATGCTGTTCCTTCCCTCAAACTGCTCTGCTATAAAACTAAAAGATGTGTGGTGTAAATGGGTACACTCAAACTCTAGTTGTAAAATGAGAATTTAATCTTTTGACTTTTTTAAATTTAACACAGAATTAGGTTTAAAAATAAAATGTTATGTGTTACAGTGGGGTTTTGTCAGAAAATTAATTGGCCTTCTGCAACGATCCTCTTAAATAATGAACACCTCTGTAGTAGAATCAGAGCGAAATCAAGGTTCAGACTGCCTTCATACCGTTCTGATTATGCATTGCTTTCCACTTGGTGTGCCAGCAGTTCCTAAAATGCCAGATAATGTCATGGTCATTTCTGTTGTAGTATTTACGTTGGCCAGTCTTAGTTATAGTCCATGTACAGTATTTAATCTCTCTGGCGCCATCTGGTGTTGGCATACTCCAAAAGCGGCAAGAACACACGGCCGTCACAACGTTTTTAATAGGCTTATGCTGTGAAGACGTTAAATAAATATATTTGATAACAACCGCTTTTTTAAAAGCGCTGCATTGTTTTTTTTTTCTGGTACATTCCACAAATAGTTTTATATTTCTCTATAGGTAAAGAAAATAAAACAGACATTAACAAAGTAAGTTGTTATAAAGTAACAAAGTTAAAAATATAGACCTTGTACATAACATTTCATGTAATTTAGAAAAATAAATAAAACTACCGTCCAGTTTTCGAAGTTGGTGCCTTTTAGCACCACTCCTGCAACCTCTCAAAAAGTCCTTGTTCTCTCGTAATAAACACAACCCAATAATTTGACAGCAGCATGACCAGGTTGGGCATGCCCTGTCGACCTGTAAGGAAAATGAAGATTGCAACGGTGTGGTTGTGGTGTTGTGAAACCAGTAGATGGCGCTCTTTCATCTGAATTTTCAATCCTACTCTGTCGCACGGTGACGTGTTTTGGCTGAGATGTTAAACTGAGGTCTTGCTTACCTGGTCGTTAAAGATCACCTGGAAGACACTGTTTGCAAGAGTAAGGGTGTCCCCCCCGTGTCTTGACTTAATTCCACTTTGACTGGTTTCCATAACTTTTCAAAATTCGAAATAAAGTTTAAATTCAGTTCCAAATTATAAATCAAATTAAATTCAGAATTTCCTAGTTGTGCCGGCAGTCATATCACTCCGCAGCTCACAACTAACAACCCACCGAAGCTAAGCAGGTGTGAACACCCTGCTGTCTGTGTGGGTCCTTCATACCCCAGTATAGTGATGGTAACACTATACTGTAAAAAGGCGCCGTCCTTCTGATGAGATGTAAAACCGAGGTCCTGACTCTCTGTGGTCATTACAAAAAACCCCAGGGCGTTTCTCGAAAAGAGTAGAGGGTGTTACCTCGGTGACCTGGCCACATGTCCCATTCGCCTGCCCCAATCCTGGCCTCCTAATAATCCCCATCTATGGATTGGCTTCATCACTCTGCTCTCCTCCTGGTGTGGTGAGCTTTCTGCTGTTGAATCATCCAGGTGGGGCTGCACACTGATGGTGGTGGAGGGGTCCCCATTACCTGTAAAGCGCTTTGAGTGGAGTGTCCAGAAAAGCGCTATAGAAGTGTAAGCAATTATTATTATCATCAAATTATTATTATTATTATTATTATTATTATTATTATTATTATTATTATTATTATTATTATCATCATCATCAAACTTAAGAAGAACGTAGGCAGATTTGAGATGAAAAGCACTACACACGTGCATTAAGTATTGATTGATATATATAAATAGTGCAAAAAAAATCCAGATACGTTTATTGTTTATTTTCTTGTGCTGGGGGGAAACATTGCTTGTCAATGAATTTGTTAAACCGATCCCCAGAACCAAGAATGACCTTGGTTCTCGACATAAATTTAGTAACAAGTCGTTTCAGTAGTCACTAATTTAGTGGTCTGATATTCTGACAAAGCAATGCATTAAAAACATAGAATGAAAATAACATCTGTCAAAGTTTGTTTTTTAATGAATCGTTTGTGAAGGTTCAGTTTTGCATATTATTACTCCAGGCTTTTAAATGGTGATTATGGTGCCACCTGCCGTTCGTATCTGAAAACGCAAGCGCGCTTTTATCATTGTCCCGGTTTTTAAACGGGTAAGAATTAAAGTACACACATCTTTCGTGTCCCTTTTTTCTCCCTTTTCTTTTTCTTCTACTTTAAAGTTTTAATGAGATTTAAAGGATGTTTCTAACAGTCTGAGTTCCCATAAGAAAAGTTAAATAGAATAATTTCACTTCAAACATAAGTATTTGCTGCTGCGAAGACTTGTTCCCTGAAACGGTCATGAATAATAGGCGGGTATTTGATTTGGAAGTCTCAAACAGGCATTTCAATGCTGTAAGTTGTAAAAAAGAAAATCAACTGTACTTCACGTAAAAACAGCAGCATTTTAAAGTGCACAAAACAGATCTGTTTCTGTGTAATAGAATATCTCCATCGCTACTCGAATCTGTCCTGTTCTCCACGACTGTGTCATGGTGTCCCGTCTATGGATTCCCCTTTCCAAGACAGGCTCCAGGTGGAGACGGACTAGGAACTCTCCTAGAATCCCAGGAAACTGGAGTTAATTAGCCCTTGATTAAGGACCTGGCTGGAGCAAACTCCAGGAGACACAGGGTCAGGGCTGGTCACTACTGACCTACCAAGCAATGTATGAAACACAGCAATGTCTGGGCTTCATTGGAAAGGCATTGAAGTACCAAAGACATGTTTATATTTTCTCTTTGTACCTCTTGTTCCTTGCCATAGTTAAATAACAGTACCCCCCTTCCATTTTCAGTTCCTGCTATACATATAAATAAAGAGACAAACACACAAGTTTACAGGTATTGACGTAAAAATTATTTGCTGCAGAATGTGAAAAGATAGATCAGTCACAAGCATTGTTCCAGGTTTGGATAAAAAAAAAAGAACCACTTCAGCATGAACTGAAGGTCTGATTTCATGTGCTGATTTACTGCTGAGTATTAAAAAGCTACCTAGAAGGAGTTTCTTTTGGTGTCAGCAATCCAAAATGAAAGCAAAACTATTGTGTTACAAGGAGATAAAATGCAGAGAGATCAAAACAACCGCGCAATAAATTCTGGAAGTGATTGCAAGGATGAAGGATCCTTTTATGAGGGGATTAGTAGGAAAAAGGCATTTTTAAGACTTTAAAATAAAATATTAAAAGTCTAAAAGCTAACAAGAAGCTTAAGCACTTGCATGACAATATTTCCTAAGATGCTCATTCCAAGAACGATGTGTGTAGAACACTAGCACAATTGTACTCTCCCCATGGAAAGAATTTGGCACAGAAAATTGTATTATTAACTGTGCGCATTAAAGGTTCTTTCACTCTTGGAGAGCACTAACAATCATGCACAGACACAAAGATTTGCAAGTGACAAGCAAAACCCCAAGTCTGACAAGCACAAAATCAGGAACTCCACACTGTGGAGAACAAACGGATTAATGAGCAGCATTAATTTTGTACAATAAAGCATGGTCTTTTATAAGTTCATGTAACTCAGCTTCATGAAGTGCCCATATCTTCATCTTTCTAGGCTACTTGTTTAAACTGCACATACCTGTTGCCAAAAAATGTTTTAAAAAATAAGATACAACTTAAAAAATCACATTCACTGTTTTCGGGAGTGAACAATGTCACAACTGCTGTTGAAACCTCCTCCTGTCTTCACTTTGTCCTGAAGAAAGTGTGACATCTGCATATTAGGAAGGTAACTGACTTGTAGTAGTGACCATTATCACAAAGAACAAAGGTAAGAAATGATTCTCCACATGCCTTTTGAATTAAAAAGGGTTATGCTCCCTATAAAATCCAGTCAGCTTTTTTCCTTCTACCCACAACTGAGCAGTAGATCTCAGAAAGGAATTCATCTAGTCAATAAGTTCATGACTTGCTTGTCTCAGTGACAAGAATAATGAGAAACATGCCCTGTGGTAGGTGATAATGAAATTTTCAGTGATCCCACCTTTAACATGGGGAGAGAAGAGAAGAATGGCATGGACTGGGAACAAACAGATCTGACTACTACTATTACTAATTTTCTCTTATTATTCAATACAATATAAACAACTTTAGTATTACACAGTATTAATAATGATATGTGCAGTTCTTCATATGTACCTTGCATCTAGGCTCGTATAAGCAACTGACTGGATCATACTAGCTGTTGGCTAGGAAGCTACGTGTATAGTGGGTTTATTATTTATTTCAGTGGTTCTGAAAACTATTGAAAACTATTGCTGTATCCTACCATATACAAACATCAAACCGCAGTGGAGAAACCAGGCTGAGCACTGTCTGATATATTTCATATTTCTCATCTCTAAACACATACAGTATCATGGAAAACAGATCAAAAAGTTACATGATATCAGTTCTGTACATCCCAGTACCAACCCACAAAATAGGTTGATTTTTATCTTTTTTTAGTCTCAGAGTAAAGTTAAAGCATTAAACTAGGAAAAATATGACTTCATTACCCATCGGATTCCCAGTACAGGATAGGTTTCCATATTGTTTTGTATTCCTTGCTACTCAAAAATTTCACTTTGGTTGAACAGATGGACTCATCTGTTGTGAATGAAAAGTGACTTTAAACAACAAAAAACAGAATAAAACAGAAAAGGTTGTTTAATGCCTGAGTCAAAGTCTGTACTTCACTACCTGAAAAGGGCTAAGTGGCAATAAACAGAAACACATACTGTATGCAGCCTTCTTGGAGCTTATATGGGCAAAGATGTCATCTTAGATTTCATTCATTCTGTGTTCGTATTGCCAATGTGAGGGCCAAGAAAAGAGATGCATGTGACGATCATTGTCCATACGTGCCCTTGAACTCTTGTATGGCCAGGAACAGTGCTCAAGCATGGCACCATCATCTGCTCTTTGTTACAAATGCATTTTGCCTTCTGGGCCTGGCTGGGACAGATCCTGTCAGAACTTGTCGGTTTTGCTCTGAAGATGTTGTGACACGTGCAAAAAGGCAGTTGTGGCACTGCCACATTACCAAGGAAAACCAGGACAGTTTCCACTGCACACAGTCTCGTCTTTGCTCATATTGGTTAGTTAACTTTTATAAGACTTGCATCTACTGTCAGTGGATATGAGCTGTGTGCCGTGAGTCTGAAGGTCTGCATGAACAGATGAAAGATAACCTTATTTCTCACCTGTAGAAATGTTTGATCAGCTGTAGGTCAGAATGTAGACATCTTCAGCAGGCAGCAAGTTTGTTTTCGCCAAGCAACCATAGTTGGGAGATTTCACAACATGAAAATCCTGTGCCTCATGAAGCTCTTCAGGTGAATCCGAAAGACACCATTGTTGGCTTCATAGAAAGACAGAAGCTGTTGGATCATTGTGAAAATAGATTTATCAGAGACACGTAATCGTGACATTAAACAGAAAAATAAACGTGTTCTATAAGTTATCACATCGCTGTATTACCCTGTAAGCACAATTTCAGTGTTATTTATAATATGAAACTGAATAATGTAATATGATTTCATGTCTGCCATGAAATGAAAATGTTTCAGTCCAGTCATTGGTTTAACAGTTGGATTCAATTAAACCAAGACTATTAAGGTAATTGGAAAAACACCCTTAACTGTTTCACAGACAGGCTTGTGGTGGCAAAACAAAATCCAACAGGCAAACAAAAAAAACTGATACAGATTTTTACTGTGATCATCTGTAGTTTGAAAATAGTTTTGTAAATTGATTTCATAAGAGTCCGAACATGTATTATTTGTTTCTTCCTCAGCAATGAAGTGTTAGTTTTGCAGGCTATTTCCTTATGAAAAAAAAAAACCACTTTCCTTGACAGAGTCCTGTCTAGGGTCACAGATCTGCCGTAGCTTTTGAACTGTGAACACCTGAAATCATGAACATAAAATTATCAAGGACACATTTTTCTATTTTATCAAAAAATTCCTGGTAAGTACCTCCTTATCATTTCCGATCTACACCATATACTGTATTTAACAGAAAACCAGAAGAGGGCACTAACAAGTCTCGATTAACGTGTTTAAAATACTGAACCAAAAGCAGCCAGTTTCCCCGTTTTTACAAATGAGTGAAATAATCAGCATGCAAGTCATGAATGAGATGACTGCATTGAACTCCTCATTTTTAAAATGTAGTCTTCTCCGTAGGAAAAATAAACAAGCAATTTAAAGGGAAATTATCTCAAACAATAATCAAGGTTATCTTTTACTGCTTTCATAAAACTTTGCTTCCCACAAACAATTACTTAAGTCAAATCAACAACAATTTAAAGGATAAAAATGGAAGTGCAGCGATACTCAGTGATAAACAGGTGTGTTTAATAAGGCCATGACGACGAGGGATTCCTTCATTAAATAGTAAATGCCTGTTGTCTGCTTTTAAGATTCCCTCATTCATACAAGCTCTGCCAGAAAGAAACACAGCTCTGCATCACCATGGACCCTTCAACCATATTGACAGCTGGTATGAAGCACTTTAGTTATGGGCCTCACTCTCTCTCCGAATGAACTTTGGTCCCCTGCTTTGGAAACAATTCCATTTTTGACTCACTGGATCAGATGATGCTGTCAAAGACTGTACAGGACTTGTCTGTTTACATTTTGAAACACTGGATGTGCCAGGTTTCGCATATTTTGTTGAGAAGTGCCTGCACTTTGGCCTGTATCCATTAAAGCACTTATCTTTTGTATTGTTCACTAATGAGTCGATCTTCTGCTTTCTTTGAAGTTATCTTAGAATTTGTCATCTAGAGTTTTTGTGAACCTCCTGAGCAATTAATCTTTCCTGTTGGTATGGATATATTAGTTGGTCCATGCTCCTAGATTGAAAAGGGTACTGGTTGTACACGTTTGCATCTAGTTAACAACAGCTAATTGCTCTTCTGAAAAAAGACCAAATGTATTTGCTACCTTTGTATAACATTCTTATTCTGAACGTAACTAAACAGCTTGATTTCTTAAATTTGTTTCATACTGTTGAGGCTTACCCATTTGAAAAAGCATCAAGTAGCCTATATATATTCATATATATTGTTAGAGACTTAATTTAAGTGTGAGGGTTTGAGCTTCATAACATTGCAAAAAAAGCAATTCAACCCTTACAAAAAAATGAAATAGCACATGAGTGTGGACACATTACGGTATTCTCCAATGCCTAAAATCACTATTTTGCACCGGACTGAGACTAGCCCCTATGGTTATTAATGAAAGATGCTATGTCCCATAGTGATTAAAGTCATGCTTTTATTGAAGAGTCTCTTTTCTGGTAATTTGATTTTTTTTCCAGCGCTCTAATTTGAATCAAATATGGACTGCTTCCAAGCTAGCTACCTCGGTAAATGTCAGTGTTATGCAGCTGTATTCTGGTGTGCATTTGAATTTAATTTATGTGCTTTTGTAGTTTTATAAAACAAAATCTTCAGTCATGGAAAATTGGAACAACGGAAAACTCATCTGGAACATTAAGACAAAATCAAAATGCTGCCAGTACCATACATCTTGCACCATTTTAAAGATCTGTCTAAACAATAAATATGGAAATAATAAATCCTCACAGTACTCACTGTTTAATTATTCATTTAACATGCACACAATTATGTATTTACACTATAATATATAGTTGCTGGACCCCTGTAATACTAATAATAATTGCTTGCACTTATATAGCACTTTTCTGGACACTCTAATCAAAGCGCTTTACAGGTAAAGGGGAGTCCCCAGTACCAGTATGCTCAGTACTGTTTGTGACATTGTTCAGTGAAGAGTGAAGTATCCTTATATACCTTTTGTCTTATAAAAAGGAGTCCAAAAATACTTTTCATATAACACTTTCATCTAAGACTAAAACAGATATTTAGATTTTTTCTCCAAATGCATTAGGACTAAAGACTTGTTTTCTTCTTTTTTATTCTAATACTAATATTAATACTAATAATAATAAACAGTCAATTCCAGCTGCACATTGGTACTGTTGTTTTGTACAAGGTATATATACATACACCATAATTAAACACCAGTCATTAAAATGATACTTTAACTTATTATTTAAAATGTAAGATTCTGACCTTAAAGATAATTCATGCAACTTTTAATAAAAAAAAATGAAAGGGACCCAAAAAAGGTGACAATCAAATTTAGATTCAATCCAAGAAAAAAACAACAACATTTGCAGTTCTTTCCATATGAGCTCCAATTCTATTAATTGAATCAATTAATTCTACAATTCTTGTTGCCAATGAGGAAACAACGCTTACAAAGGAATACATTCTTACCTGGAAGAAAACTGAATGTAAGAAAAGAGCTGTGAAAAGCTTGTTTTCAAAGCTGCTGTTGAATGTGGAGGATGGTGAGGACAAAACAGACAGAACCCGAGCACCGGACAGAAGGACAGAACACGTACTGTAGTGTAATACAGGACAGCAGCAGACACTCATCCCTGTCACAGCACTTGTGATCCGGGACTACTGCTTGCTTTCATCTTTTTAATCCTCTCTGTAGATGTACGTAGATTCTCTGTGAAGATTATTGCTTACAGCCAGCACAAGAAGATCTACTCAGGAGGTCAAAACAAAAGGACCCCAACACATTTTTTAGAACGAACTGGATGATTGTGGAATTTTACAGTGTGACAAAACAATGAGCAATTACATGAAATATGAACGGTCTTGTGAATGCAGGCCTGGCCAAAAACCAGCATGAAGATATTCCATAGGACCAGCAAGTTTAGATTTGCAAAACAATACTTTGATAAACCGCAAGCTTTTTTGACGGCTTTGTTTGGTCCGATGAAACCAAGACAGTTATTTCTTTTCCATGCAAAGGATTGCAATATGTTTGGAGGATAATGTGCAAAGCCTTTGAAGAAAAAAATGTTTTGTGCCTACTGTCAAGCTAGGAGGTGATTTCTTCGTGATTTGGTCATGCTTTAGCAGGGCAGGGTTGGGGGATGCATGCTTTGTTGAAGATTACTTAAACACAGACGAATTTCAAAAGAGAAGCAATCTGCTTCTATGTTGGATATGTGGAATTTCGCATTCCAACATGACAACAGTCCTAAACACATGGCAAAAATAAGTTACATTTTCCAAATAAAACAGCAAAATGTCTGTTCTTGACTTAAATTTGATTGACACACAACAGAAAGGCCTAAAGAAGGCAGTGGTACAATGTTACCTGTTGAGTTGGATATACAGGAGGGAAATAAAACTGGGCACATATTCCATCTACTAGAGACAATCAAATAGGGTCTTGAAGGATTCTAAATCAGTATAGTTGGAGGACATAAATTATTGGAAAACATGCGCTTTTTCTTTAGCATAGTATAAACGTTTTTTTTCTCAAAATAACCGTTTCAGTCATTATGAACATCTGTGTGTAAAACAACATTTGGGAGCTCAAACGTTTTGTAGAGGACGCAAGCATTCGCTATCACAACTGTACAGAGTGAAACAGATAAGCGTCTGGGCTCCTTTTATGAGCGGGGTGAAAAAAATTATAAAAGACAGCAAACATTTTTTCTACGATGCACACACATTTTGTTAAAATCATGTTAAAAGTGCGTAATGCTATTAATCATTGGTTTCCAAGGATACCGTCAACACAAAAGTGGCCTCATCATTCTCAAAAATGAAACAGTGATGTTAAATTTGTAAGTGCTACAGAATACAGCTGTATATCGAGAGGGTACTTTAAAGTACTTCTTAACTGTTCTTGGCTGCAGCATAAGCCCCTTAGTTGAAACATTTTTATGTTAACAGCCTAAGCTACTGTTTGTATACAAATTGTTACATTCTGTTTTTCAAATACAATGTCAGTGAAAAATATAACGGCTAAAGTGTTTTAATTATAGCGTCCTACTATATTAATCTTTTTTTTTTAATTAAAACAAAAGTAACTACTCAGCAAGATATAATAATACATTTATTTTATTTTCTCCCTGGTGCTTGAGAAAAGTATTCTGTGTTCAAGTACTCTGGTATAACTACAGTACATTTAATAAAAGGTTGTCCAGCAGAAAATATTTTTCTTAGCATCAAACTGAAGCACTCGACTTCAAAACAACACTTTGATAAACTTTGAACGTATCAGAACTGTGAATGACAAATCGATTATATGTGTAATCTCAGAACCTGCCAAGGATGGTTGTCTGCAGTTTGCATAAACCTTTAGGAAAACTTGATTAAAATCCACAGGAGGTGCAGTTTACAAGTTAAGCTTTGCACTATACTTCCTCTCATTATTTCATTTTGTTCTGCTGAGTAGTACAAAAGAGTGTTCCTGAAGAAAATATGGTATGTTTTTAAGCAAAAAAAAAAATTAAGAAAAACGAATTTGTTAACAGGTTTGATTATTGTAACGCGTAAGGCTAACATTAAAAGGCTCAGAGACAACTTGCAATATGAACTTTACGATCCACTGAGAGTGATGTTCAAATCACAGATAAACAGATAAATCCATTGGATGGGTAGATACACAGATTTTATCAAGAAACCACATTTTCTATAACAAATCATATGGATAGAAACATACATCTAGAAATCTAGGAGAAATATAAGGAATTAGAGAATTAGGTAAATGATAAACTAGAAATGGTTAGTTCACAACCTCAAGAGCTTCATATTGATAAGTGTTACAATCACATTCTTCCAAAATATTATACTGCATAAACTCCTTCCACTGGGACAAAATCAATCTCAAAATCATTTTTTTTATTTTAAATAGCAGCTATAAACCTTAAAGTATTGAGAAATAGCTTAGTCATTGTTAAGCAACTAGTTTCAGAAGAAATTCTAGCTGTTTCTCACAGAAGTCTTAACAGCTAAGTAAGGACACACTAATGTAAACTATAAACTAACTACCACGAAATAACATGTGTATCATATGAATATCAAATATTAAAATACAGAGGGTAAAATCCTACCATCAGTACTTCTAATATCAGGAAAGTTGCGGACTCTATTGTTAAACCTATTTGGAAAGACCCAGAAACCTGTTCCATTAGTTCCATCAGTCAGCAGAAGTTTCATCACAAGTGATAGTCCAATTAATATGCTGAAAGAGCAGGACGAAAACAACCACTTGCAACATCACCACAAGAATGTCCTCATTGTAGTCCTCTAGTGCACACTTTACAAGCGGCTGTTTGTACCCTTCTGGTCAACAGCTCTGTCGGTCCCCTGAAGGTACAGGTACTGTGCTTTATGTGCAAGGCTTACCAGTATAGTACACATAAAGACAGTACATTAAGTGCAGCTCTAGATGTTTTGTTACTAAATTTGAATTTGAAAACTTTTTACTTTTCAGTGTGGAATTAATCTCTACTTGTTCCTACAGAACTCACATGCAGACAATTTTCTCCACTCTAAGATCTTATTTTCATCCTCCCTTAGAGTTTATCGATGAAAAACTATGGAATGTTGTTCCAAGAACTCTATTGTCTGGTTGACATTATACTTTCTCAGTATCAATGTAACCCCGTACGGACTTGGTAATTTCCATATCATGGCTTTACGAAGGCCAAAACATTTTTGTGAAATGTTCCGTCATCCTCTTCATGTTCCAAATACATTATCACTGCATTCACTGCGTGCTTGAGCTCATTGTTATGTTGAAAGTTGAATCCCAACCCAATGAAACGTGATCCTGAGGAAATAGGCACACTTGATCAGAATTTGCCTGTATCTTCTGGCAACTGCCTGTCAACACTGGCTGAAATACAGCTCCCTATTTGTATTTATTGACCCACATACATTATTGTGGCAGTTGTACACTAATTGCTCCTCTGTCCACTTTCACATAACAGCTGTGGTTAAGCCAAACTGCTTAAACCTATATATAAATAGCACTTTTTTCCAGGTTTGATCATCCACTTGTTTAATTTCTGTATTCATATCAGTTTTGTTGTTGTGATGCCTCTTATTAATGAAGATTTCAAAGCTCCTACACTCCTATTGTAACCATTTTGGACTAACGGATATCTTACCGTTCTATATGTTACCTTAATATCTGAACTTGCAAAAATGTTTTTTTATTAGACTGTCACCTGTCAAACAGAATGTAGTCTGAGCAACTTTAGATCACTGGTGGGTAGTTCGTTTTCCTTAACTGTTCCAATTGTCAACAGATCAAGTTTTGTGACACCTCTTTTGGGCCTTGTCTTTAACACTGAGTGAAATGTGAAGACGTGCTACAATCTGCAGTCTCACAACTCTGGGGGAAAATTCAATAGTTTTAAGACTGGCATGTCCTACAACCCAGGGCCCCTGGTCAAAGGGACATTGGTTTGGAAATCCTGGGCCAGAGGGCATAGTGCTACCCACTGTACAATGGCAACCTGTTTTTTTCCTGGGAAATGTCCCATCCCAGTACTGACTTCATCCTGCCTTGCTTAGCTTCTGAGATCTTAGATTCTGATGTCTAAACTCATTTCTAAATGAGATCAGCCTCCAAGGTGACAATACTGCCATCACAAGTGCTCAGTGTTTGCTACTGTGTTCATGCAGTCTGCAGCCAGGTGGTCCTTGACTGACATTTTAATTTTACTCTTTTAGCTCCTTAACCCCCTACCCTGGGGCAACACAAAATCATTTCCAACTCCTGTCACAAGAGGCTCAACAGTGAGAGTGAAAGTGGACAAAATGTTTATAAGTTTAAAAAAGTAAGCAAATGTAGCAGGTAACGCTTATTATGAGCAAACAAAGCCAAGATGTTGGACATGGAGCGCTGTTTGTCCACAGAATGGATTGAATGAGCTGTCACACCCCCACTTCCCCATCCTTTCCATACTTTTCACATGGGTAACATTCGTTAAGTCATTAGGAAACGGCTTCACATCAACTGTTTAGCTTTGTGGATACTTTTATTCATTATCACAACAAATTGGGTTGGAACACCTTTCAGCAAACACTGCGCGCCCTATGCCTGTAACAAGTTCTTAATGGGAAAATGTTTAAATTGTAATGTCTTATGCACCACCCTAATCTTCAAACTATTTTCTAACAAGCTTCCGTAATTCAGTGGTAGATAAACAGATCAGATGTATTATGTTTAGAACGTGTTACATATACGTATAAAGTAAACCCTGCTGCATTGTTTTATTGTAAAGTCCAAAGACTCACTGGCAGCGTTTATATTGCAACGTGTATGTGAACATGATCAAAACCATTCTTTGTTCGGTAATTAAAAGCAGTGGGGTGTGTTGCTGCGTGCTGGAACTTCGGGGTACCTGGCGTCGAGCCCACCCTGCAAGAGTATAAGTCAATGTCATAGCCTTTGTGCTTAATAAATAGCCTTGTGAAAAATACAAAGTATTTGGTATTCTTATCAATCAATCAATCAATCAATCAATCAATCAATCAATCAATCACAAGAGTACAATTTCAGATACTTTACATTTTCCAGTAGCCTACTTTTGCTGATTTAAAGCAGCCTATATTTTGAGTTTAGGGAGACTTCGACCTGAAAAGAATTCCCATTTCAAATCATAAAGCATTTTTTTTTAAATCCTGTCTGAACCACTGATAAATTGTAGTCCTGTGTGACAAAAGAAGTAACGTCTGTCAGTGAACGTTAGAAGCAATGGGAAGAATCACATCACACCTTCACTGAAAAACACTGACGAAGACTGGCGAATACGTCGTGCAATTTATTGAAATGTTTAAAACTAATCTAAAAATCTGGTAATACAGGATGATCTGGTCTAATAAAAGGAAACAGGCTACGCAAGTCATACAAAATATTTAAATACCCTCGTTTGACACAAGATTATAAAGAATGATGTGATTTTCCATAAATAATGTGATCTTTATTTGATGTGTAAGAAATCTATTACCACCCAAACATTTCGTAAGGAAACGTGGTTGCTCCTTGGCTGTTAATATACCTTCTTTTACATGTTAAAATGGTTCTACTTCATTCCTAATAATAATAATAATAATAATAATAATAATAATAATAATAATAATAATAATAATAATAATAATGTTATGTTAAAATAACCAAATTCTATAGCGTAAATATCGTCTGTTTTATTGTTGTTAATACTGTTGAGAAGGAAAAATGGGTATTAATTTAGGATTGTGCGGACACTAGGTTAATTAACAAACCCATCGAACTCTTATAATAAGGTGCTCACTGGTGGAAATATGCTTTATTCTGCATGCATTGTCGGGTGAAAGGTCAATAACAAATTTCAGGATTAAATTTCTGTTTACAGTATACAGATAAATTCAGTTCAGGCTTGAATTATTTTTAGTCTTCATAGGATAATAAAAGTTAACCTAGAAATGTACTTTCTGTTTAAATCCATTAATTGAATTACATTGACGTGAAAAGTCCGTTTCATTTTTGAAAGATGTTTCGGAGGAATCAAACTGGCGAAAGCGACAAATTATTAAAATATGTTTTGTTAATAATAACTAGTTATTCAATCATTGTACGATGTTGTTTGTAAAGGATCACAAAACAGTTTTGGACGTTTGTCTTTTTTCCGTCAAAATCTCAGGTGTTTATATTCTTCGAATACAATTTTTGAAAATAATTTGATGGTTGCCCCTTGTTTCATATAAAAATTAATATCAAATTACAATAAAGTCCCTTAATAAAAAACTGAATCTTGTTTTCTGGAGGATTTGTGAAAATTCTACGAGTTTTATAATGCGACATATCTGCATTGGTTTAGCCTATATTGATAATAACTGTAAATATCCAATGATCTACCTCGAACTGCAAATAAGACAAGTACTACCGACATTCAGTACTGGAACCTCAATATTTTCAAAATGTTATGTCTTAGAATAAAACACAGGGGTTAAATACCCTGACACGTAAGCAATCTGTAGACCATCTGTGTACCACATTTTTAACAGTATATTCTTTTGATGTCTTCATTTGTTTACTGATGTGTGCCTTTACTGCAATTTGGCGTAGGCCTATTATTTTTTAATCTCCAAGGAGTTTTTGGTTTGGACCGTTTTTAACCCAAAAACTGTGAGCTGAAATATCACGTACACCCTCTGGGGCAACACTGCGTGTTGTAATTTTATTCCTCTGCTAAAATGGTCGGATTTTTACATTCAAACTGAACCGGGCTTATTTGGCTTATTTCATCAGGACTTCTTAAAATCAAGAGAACATTATACTCTATGTCTTATGTTTGAATGACATTCCGAAATGAAATACCACCAACATAAAACAAAAGCAATGCGCAAACGTTTTAGCGGACATTAAACTTTATACAGTAACCTGCAGGTACTACTGGGCAATAATTGTGAAATTTACCTGTCAGTTATCCTTCTGCAGACAGCTATCTTTAACTATACGACGTTATCGAGCAATCATTTGACGAATTAGTGAGTAGCAGAGCCACACTGACCGAATTTTATTATCAATACCAAATCATGCCACTGACCGAGCAAATTGTAGATGAAGGATGAAAAATGAAATGTAAAATCATAAGGTTTAAAAGTACAGTTTCATCTTTTGATACTTTTTGATTTGTATTTATTTGATATTTAAATATAGTTGAAAAACTCACTGCTCAAACCAAGATGTATCTTAACCTCGCGAAGATGATGCATTTGACGGTTTTACCCATGATTATTTTTATATTGCCTGCATTCTTGTAAAAAAATAGGACCTTGGAGATCACATTCCGAGGAATCAAATCAAAAAGCGTTTTTAATGTGCGTCCTTTTACCTGCGTTTGAAATTACTCATTGAACAGTTTAGTAATGTGATTTCTAAAGATCTTTCCAGTAAATTTATAATTAACCAGAATGTATTATTCCAGAACCATGGGTCGGTTAGAAACCCTATTAACAGAGCTTGGACAAATGTGTATTTCATATGATGTAAATGTGTTTGTAGTCTTTTAGTCCAACCGGAGGACGGCGGAATTCTGGTAATTCGTAAACGCTCGTAGGAAAGTCAAAAAGAAACCTTTCTACAAAACAATCCTGCGTAATCTGCAGGGCACCGAACCAATTTTTACGGTCTGAATTTTTAATCTCTTGTATAAAAGACAAGAGGTCTGTTGTCACAATTTTCTAAAGTCAAACTAAAAGTCAAACCGTTCATTTTCTAATAGCAAGACTTCCGTGTCAAATACTGTAAAACCTCACACACAAATAAAAAAGTGTAAACACAATTACACTGTAGTTTCAGTTTTGTATTTGGGGAAAAAAAACATGTATGAGAAATGCACATCTTGCACAACACTAGTGTGTTTTGTGATTTTAAACATGAAAGGTAAGTATTATTGCTGGAATAACACGATAGCACAAATGGGTATCTGCGATTGTTACACTGAGCTTTATGAAATGACTGGATTTGTTCGGCTCCCTTGATGTGAAATTCCAACGCATTTCAACATAGACACATCACAATTCTAATCTCGCAAATTCCTAAAATCATCTTGAGAAGGTAAAAAAAAACAGAAACATTTTCATTATAATTGATATACAGTAATGAAGTTTCAGTGACGGACTATATTGCCACGGAGCCCTGTTACACTTTCTAAAACAAACGATTACCAATGCAACCACTGGTACTAGGTAAACACGTAACTGTAGAAAGATCACGTGTATCATTGTCCCTCTTGGTCATAAAGGACAATATCAGATTTCATCACAACCTCTGTAGTACAGAACAATATCTGAATAGAAAGCATGACAGGGAAAAGGCAATGGAAGCTGTCAGGTCAATTTCTCAGGTGTTATTAACAAAACCATAGTTCAATGCAGCGTTGCTACTGTACGGAAGGAATTGTGTTCACCCTCTCTTCAATGAGTTAATTCTTTAGAGGGGCACTTCCATTGGTGAAGATGAATGAATGTTCAACAAGCCTATAAGAGCTACCACTGCCACATTGAATTTTGCTTAATCATCCAGGTGGATGCTGCACACTGGTGGTGGTGGAGGGGAGTCCCCATTACCTTTGAGTGGAGTGTCCAGAAAAGCGCTATATAAGTGTAAGCAATTATTATTATTATTAATACAGCCCATTGACTTCTAACATTAATGGAGATTGGGAGAGCCGTACTTAAGCGCTGTAAAAGAGGAGGCACTTGGGTTCAGAGGTGGAAAAGAGGAGCACAAGGTTTAAGGGGATAGGGGATTGTGTATTTCAGAACAGATAGCCAATAAGTGCTTGGAAACTAACACTGCCTTGGGACAATATTGGCATGGCTGTTCTAAGACTTTGATAGTTTTGTCGGATACTGGGGCCACATTTATAAAACCATTTCACTGCACTACTTATTGCCACTCGTTTTTTAAATGCATGCTCCCCGTCTTTCAAACTAAAAGTAAGAAAAACGTACATATATTTTAGCAACTCTTAAATTCATATCCTGAAATATTTGTGTAATTCCCCGACCTTTCCTGTGTTGTTCTCTCATAAAGAAAAAAACAGGTGTGAGCTCAGCAGAATGGCGAATATGGCTTGTAATATGGTATGTTACCATATTATACCATTTTGAAATGGTACAGGCAGAGTTCAAAACTAAGGCTTACAATTTCGGCAAAGAAATTCGAGAGATCTGAAGACACAGAATGGGTAACGCTAAAAGTAAATGAAAACCCAGAAATCAGTGGCCCCAAGTGTTTTAATAAAACGGAAAAAAAAACAACAAGATTACAGAAAACATTTTGGAAAACGATTAAAAAGAACAGAAAACAGTTAAAGGAAAGGCATACAAACACACTTAAAATAATCTAAGACTGGAAAAGAGAAAAGAAAATGGAAAGGGAAAGTAAAATTAAGTGATTTTATTTGTATTATAACAGAAGAGGACAGAAACTGATGCAAACTTCTGTCTCAGAGCTAATAACTGAGAACTCTGAGAAGGTGTAAAGGGAATACCTAATGTGTTAAAGTAAAATTTAATGGGAAGTGAAGTTTAATCTGCTAACAGAAAGCACTTTTTCCCCACAGTGGGTCTGGGGTATCCAGAACAAACTGCCCAGCTTTGTTGTATGATTTAGCAGAAAGAGAACCCGTTCATGAGCCAAATGTATTTTCAATCTGGTTTGAGAAACAGTTTTGAAGTCCTAGTGCTCTGCCTAGAAAAATATGTGGTAGTTATAGACTTTGGAAAATGAAAACATGCCCACACTACCTTTATCATGCACATAAACACATTGACTATTAAAATATGACCATAAAGGGAATCGCGATTGTCTCCATCTATAGATGATTGTTGCTGTGTATTGCAGGGGTGGGAGTGTCCAAGCCTGCCAGGTTTTTCGGGGTTTTCCAAAAACAGTGGCCCCTGTGGTTTGTTGGGCGTTTGGGAACCTGCAGTGTTGTTAACAAGAACTGCATCAGTCCTCTTTTGAAAGCCCCAGCTGTGCTGCTGGTGATGAGAACATGCCGCTTGAAAACGAGAGCATGAATTTCAGAAGAGCACACATGCGAGGAATGAAAAAAAAAGTACTTTATTTTCTTCTGTGTTGGTGTCAGAGTAGAAGCTACAGTATGTTTTGAACACATTGAGAAATCGTGATTTCAGATGGAACAGATAAAACACAAAGTATTCAAATAATTTTTGTGTTTTGTTAATATCAATCAACTCTATGAAATAAATAATCACCTGAAATGACTAAAGTATTTTCCTCATACCTTTGCCTCCAAAATCTAATGAAGATAACAATATTTAAAAACATATTTTACACTGGATATCATATATTATTTTGTAATTTTCACTTTTTAACATTTTAAACAATGTTGGTCATCAGCACTGATGCTGTGCGATTGGCTGTGTTTCTAGTAACATTTCTCTTTATCACTAAGTACATGGAAACATATTGACACTATAGGAACATCGTGTATGCACTTGATCACTAGTAACAAGTTTGACAAAGAATGTATCATGCATTTAAATAACTTGCACATCTTTGAAATGCACAGGGCTACCCCCACCTCATCCCCGCTGGGCAGTCCACAAGCAGCAACATTGGTTCACGTTTTATTAAAACCTGACACAGCTGGATAAGAGGGCATTTTCTCTAGTGCTGCCACTTATGCATCTGTTAAACTGATAATCCCGTGACACTTTACAGTTGTTTTCAGCTCCACCGGGATCTTAATAGACATGCCCTATTTCCATGATCTGTTCCAAACTGACATTTATTGAGGCCCTTGCAGTGCTTTTATCTAAAGCCAGAAATGTATTTCCATCTGAACAACAACACTATTTTGTTTTAGCATGGCTTTGCTCTGTGGTCATGGTATCATGTAAGTGAATTGTAGCATTTGTTTTGCTGTGCAGTTTTTTTTACATTGTTATTTTTCACAAGCATATGAATGAACAAGCATTTCTTTGGGTCCCCCTGCAAATGTGCTGCCACATCAGATTGAAACTGGATATTCTGTCCGTCTTTGGAAACTGCTTCCTTAGGGAGTCCACAGTGGACCAGAGCCTGACCCAGTAGGCACGGGGAACACAGGGGGCCAACGAACTGGACAGGACTCCAGTCCATTGCTGAGCCACTGCACACACATACGGGGAATGGCCAAAACGCACGCCAATCAATATTGTCCAAAATAGAGCAGTTCTATGGACTGTGGGAGGATACTGGAGCAGCCAGTGCAAACCCATGTGGACACTCTCAGAACAAGCGACCTTCACACTGAAGGCTCCATCTTTAAGAAGGAACTGAGTACAGGACTCGAGAGCTGCAGGGCAGCAGCCTGAACCGTCCTGGCACTCTGTTACACGAATCTGAAACTCTTTGGTGAAAGTGACCAACGTTGGTTTTAATCACACGTGCATCAGGTAAAGGAGAAGAGGTGGGTGGTCTGTCGGCTAGGTTACTGCCAGCAAAGATCTGATGCACCAGGTTTTTATGTCATCGTGACCATGACAAGGATTCAAATTTTCAAATAAAAATGGAATTCACTGTCTAATTGTTTCAAACTTAATTCAGCCAATGGGAAAATGATGCAACGCAACAAGCACTGTCAGATCATTTTGCTTTACCTGATACAAAATTATGTTTTGTATAACTGAATCATAACAAAGTTTCACAGATGGATAGAAATCTTACCTAGACACCTAGATACCAGAGGACTCTGTCCAAGATGACATGGAGGCTTGTCCTGCTCTCTGTGCTTGCTTACATGACAACAGGTCCTCTGCATGGAAATGAAGTTGGCCAAGGTGACGTGCTGTTTTAACGTACAGGTAACACAAACAGTTATTGTAAGTTAGCGCATCTGGACACCAGATATTTAGGACCTGGCTCCAAAGAACAACATTTTACTAAAGCTGTAACAATATAATGTGATTCTATACAGAGTGATAAGAAAGGAGGTTCAGTATATCAATGCTGTTCAAGTAATTGGGGTTCATGGTGTTCTGTTTTTCTAGTATGTTAAAGAAAAAAAAAGCAAATGCTATTTTATCCATTTGCAATGGTTTCCAATTCGATTTTGAAATCCAGTTTATAACTGATGCTCTATTATCTTGTTATCTGTTAATGTCATTAGTGTCTTTTGTACATGATTCACAGTAGCTCATTTCTTATTAAAGCAATACTGATTTAGCCGATTTACATTGAGTAATATATTAATGACTAGACTCTATGTACACTATGTCTGTATGTGATGCTCTTTGTGTTTGAGAGTGGACAGAGGTTTTGGAAACATGTCTTTTCTTGCTTGTCCAATTTTCAAAATCGAGGAGCTCCCTTTTTGGAGCTTGGTGCTCTTGTTGGATAATAACTCTCATCCGTCTCTCTCTCTCACTGCAGCAGAAACAGATCTGGTTGTCCGGTCAGACTACAACTAATTGGTGTGAAGCAGAAGTTCGGGAAGAGGTCAGGTTGTAATTACACATTTCAGCTCTCTTGCGTATAAAGACTTGCCTGCTGTCCGCAGCTCTACGCCCATCTTTCCTAACACCCCTCCCTTCACCCCATCTTCACCCGTGCAGCAGCCTGCCCTTGGTTACCTCATGGCCAGGGCTGCCATTTCCTCAGTCAGGCGAGTTAGTGCTTAACTACCCCTTTATATTTGTCGGCTCGTTTCGTTCTGGTTAGACGTTTAGGCAATTAGAAGATGTTGGCGTTCTGTTGAAAGCTTCTGCCTTCCCTCTCCAGGCGTCGCTGGATCCTGGCCTGTCTCGATATTATTTATTTGGAGCTCTCTACCGCTCGGATCCATGGTGCCAGTGGGGGAGCGGTGATTGCTTGGAGTACTGCTGTGTGTGCGGTCAATGCCTTGTTGCATGTACTGTAGCTCTCTGTCTGCATTTTAGGCGTCTCTGGATGCAATGCTACCAACCCTATTAGCGCTAGCAGATGCACATTACTGAATAATAACTCCTTGATAAGGAGGAACAATTGGAGTCATCCTGAGATTTGAGATAAAGATTAATTGCAGTAGCCTAATATAATTAAACAAACTTTTCGGAGTCAAGTTAGCTAGTTGCAGGTGTGATTAGCAGATTCAGATGGCTTGATCAACATATACGGTAGATGCTCCTAGCTGAACAGCGTGTGAGTTGCTTGTTCGTGTTTAACAATGGTAATGGTTTTAGCAGAGCTTTAACTATAGCCACCCATGGTCAATAACAGATGAATCATTATCATCTTATTATAATAAGAAAGATTTGTTTTATGCAGTACCTAAAACCCATATTTAAAAGAAGTTTTAAAAGCCTCTTAAAACTCTTAATATACTGTATATTGTGCTCTGTGTATGCAAACACCAATGCTTGTTTAAAGAACTGGAATTGAAATATTTTTGTCTGCTTTTTCACACTTTTTGTAAATAGGTGCTATATATAAAACCATCCAGTCAATTGGTATTACCCTGCTTTCAGTGAGTGCTGGAAGAGTTTTATTACCAGTCTATGAGTAACATCTCGTGTTTCATTAAGTTGTTCAGTTTTGCTTGGTGCATGCAGAAACACAGATATTAAACTGGTCCTTTTCTCTTCAAATTGTCTCAATTCTCAAACTAAAGTTTTGGCTCTTATTTTAGGACAAGTGCTTTGCGATCAGTAGCTACTTCAGAATCTTATAGACACCTCTATCAGAGTGTTAATTTTGCTCTATTTGTTTATTGCTTGCAGTTCAAGCTGTAGTTTTCTTTTTCAATGGTAAAAAGAATAATTGAATAAAAGATTAAAACATGCACCAGGTTTTTAAGACATTGATTTAGAACAATGTTAATCTTTCGCTCATAAAGTTTCATTTTAGCTTGAGATAACACATGTCTAACACATTTTAAAAAGACTTTTAAAGGATTTGCTGCTGCGTATAAAGCTGTAAATCATAAATTATTAATTTAGAAAAGTACAAAAGTTCAGTGAGAGCACAAAGCAACGTTTGTCGTAAGAAAGATATTAAATAGATTTCAAGTGAAATCATACAAATTCTTTTCATTCCATGCATTTAGAAACGTTTGGAATAAACTTATCTGCACGCTTCTGATGAAGTTTGTTTTAAAAGCAAACAAGAAACACTAATACAATTTGGCAACTGATGCTTGTACTATGTTTCACAAACCTTGAGGTGCCCTGCTTTTGAACTCTATTCTTAAATATGATTGTTCAGTTGCAGACAGGATCGTCTGAAAGGCAGTGTAGTTTGTCTAAATACATTAAATACAAATGTGGCTGAATACATAAGAAATCAAAGTTTTTTAGTTTTAGAATTTTTTGTAGTTTTTGTGGGCATTCGTCTTAGTGCATTCTAGTTTTGATTAAAAATATTCACTTTAAAAATTTGTACACGTCATTTGTATTTCTACAAAATGGGACATCACTAGAAGGGAATGAATACTTCGGCAAAGCACTGTAAAATAATACAATAGAACAAATGAAAAGCAATTTCAACATAGTTCAGATAAATAAGACGGAGTGTTCCGAAACTGTTTTCAGTCGAGCTCTTCTAGTAGGAGACTATGTTTGGGGCTACCAGTTAAAAACTGCTGCCCCTTTTGCCCCTGAGTTCATATTGTACAACACTTGTACAATGGTGCATTTTATATTGTATTGAAAGTGAATGAGCAGAGTGCACTGTGGAACTCAATGGCTCAGAGTGTCTCTCTTTTGGCACTGTCTGATGATTATATGCAAGATAGATTAGAAAGCACATGGATTCCTGTCTTTGTTGTTTATTATTCCAATGTCTTCAGCAAAGCTCAAGTAAGAGTTTAGCTTCTGTTTCTCTACTACTTGCCTTATAGCTGGGATCCAGTTACAAGGGGACTGCGGCTAACAGTGAAAGCATGAAACACAAGCCAGCATGCAAGCCGGGGAACATGGGGGATGAGGGCAGGGACACAGGTGCCCCTGCTGTGCCACAGCCTCTTTGCTCCTGTGGGGTTCCATCTGTGGTAACTAGCTGCAGAAGAAGGTAGCTGTAACGAACAGTTCTTTCCGGACCCCATGCGGACGACACAGTCCGACGGAGTGGGGAAACACTGGGGAAACGTCATGCAGGAATACGGGGCTGAAGACAGGGGGGCGTGTCCAAGGTGCGCCGGTGCACGGGGAGGTGTGGCCGAGGCGAAAAATCCCAAAGAGTAATCCATATAGTATCCAAAACACAAAGGTAAGTCCAAAACCAGGAGATCCATCAGAACTCGGAATTAAAACACCACGAAGGCCGGGTCGGAACCGGCGGACGGGGAACAGGAACGGGAACGGAGGTTAAAACCTTAACGGGACCAGGCGCTTCCTGGTCCCGGACTCGCACGATACGGAAATCAGAGCAGAGCCCGGAAGAGCGTCAGCGCCTGGCTTTTAAGGTGGGCAGGGAATAGGGCGCAGGTGCATGGAATAAAGTCTTGAGTGATAGGGCTGGAGCACCCTTAAGGAGAGGAAACTAATATCGTGACAGTAGCATCTCCTGAGCGAGGGAAAGCAGGAGGGAGTGATCCAAGAGTGATTTTTCCTTTCCTGCTGGGAGCACCCTGGAGGCTGATTTCAATATTGCTAAAGAACAAATTCTCCACGTGGTCCATACTGTCAAGACCAGAAGCTCTGACGGGTCTCGGAGTAGGAGAGTGTATGGCACACTGCTTGGAAACTTAGAGGAAGGATTGAAGAATAAATCTAGAGCATTTGTGTGGTAGGCCGACTGTGCCAGGCTGGTGGAAGATATTCAGCAAATGATACAATAGGTTTATGAGACAGCCTTTCCCCAAGAGCAAGAGGTGGAGGCCTGACCAAACTTTAACAAAGCTGTTGGACATGAGAAACCAATTAGGACTGGCATAAACTAGTGCACTTGTAGACTGAGAGTGGGAAGATGTAGGCAAAGAAGATGTAGATGACTATACTGTGTGACATATAAGAGGATGGTCCTCTCTTTGTGAGACACCTATTCCAAGCCACATTAGATAAGAATGACCTGAGACCCATGACCCAATTGCATAACGCCAAGGCATCTGAAGACCTAGCGTTCAGTGGAAGAGCTCAAGGCACGAGGTCACAGTGTTAGGGTCTTATTGAAGCGGGCCTCTGTGACAGCCCATGAAGGTGCACATGACAACCTTTTGTTGTCATTTCAAAATAGAATGGAATGGGTCTCTGGAGACAGACAGTGGTTCAGTGCATGGATTTGTGACAGCTCTTATCTTTTTCCTAATCTGTGCCTTACTGTTCATTATGTCTGGCTTGGTAGAATGGGAAGCACTGTCTGAAAGGTTCAGGGTTCAAACAATGCACTTCTTGTAGCACTGCAATCAGTTCTTCTTGGTTCACGCAGTATTTTTGAGAACTATGCTTCAGTGAGCTCCTCAGCAGACAATGGAGATGACAGAATTGCTCTGACCTCCTCCCCTGCACAACCCCATGCTGCTGTGGAGGATAGGGTATATTGTAATCAGTGGAAAGGCAGTGAGATTGTTTTGATGGGAGCAGGTGAAAGAGGGAACCAAAGGCCTACACATTCCAAGAGGATGCTGAGGGGGCTTAATGTAACCATCGATTCTGTCCATTGAACAGTAACAGCATCCAGACTTGGGTCCAGTGTTACTGAGAATGACAAATGAGAGGAACAAGACCATGTTCAGGTAATAAGAGGTCTGATGGAACACACCACTACTCGGTTGCCATCTTTGGGCTCTTTCCCATCTATCTGACAGAGACATGTCTCCTCATTATGTTTTCTTTGTTTGCAAAGCAGCCAGAGGCTCTTGCTGAACAGCGCTGAAGGTCTCGTTTTGCTGGTCGAGGACCTCTCAGGAGCTGAATTCAGATTCAGCTGTAAATGTGAACCATGAATCTTTGCGTACCTTTGTTGCTGGCTGAAAATAAAAAAAAAGACTCACACTGCATCCCCAGAATGCTGGAGAGGTATAACCACATCCTCTGCACTCAACTCATCTCTGCCACACTATTCCTCATCGGTGTGACTGCTTAATTAAATACTATACCTCTAATCGTGCAGATCTGTCAGTCAGTGGAGAAAGAATCCACATGCTGCACCTCCCACACGTCAGACACTCAGTCAAAGGGAAAATAGATTGGTGTTAAAAACACTATTTTTAAGGATTTACCCAATCCTTACAGTCAGATTCTGGACTCCGCATGAATGTAATGCTAAGTAATGCAATTACAGCAATTAATGACAAAAACAGGGAGAAGGGTTTAGTAATGTGGGCTGCAGGCAGCCCACTCTAATTTAAACAGGAGGCTACATAATCCCAGTGCCTTCCCTTAAGTTTATTTAATGCATTTAGACCATATTTTCTTGTGGTTTTAATATTAGCATACCACAGGCTTACTTGGCTTTTCCATTATTCCCCATGGATTATGTCATACTTTATCATACCTCCCTATATTTTACCAGATTTGTATTATGATTTAGCTATGGTAACAATTAAGTGTTCTTTTTACACCATGGTGAACATTGTAAGGACACACAAACAGTTACACAGACAGAGCACATAGACTGGAAGAGATAAATGATTATACAGAAGAGCAATGAACTTGAATCCCCAAAGCTGAAACTCCAATCATTCTTGGCATCAACATTTAGGTACGCCAAAGTCCTATTTAGGATGTGTAATTCCATAGCAATTTATGTACAGTACTTAACCAGTCCCCTCTAACAAGAATGCAGAAGTGAATTATTTATAACATTTTTGGCAAATGTTTTCTAAAAGAAAAAAAACTTTTTAATGGACAGTTTCAAAATTCTGAATAACAACAGTTGCACTCATATTTAGAATAAAGGTGAATACATTAATAAACATTTCTAGGAAGACTGTGTGCTTTAGCCTGGTGCATCAAGTGCAAATGATGTTACTGCTTCAAATTCGGAACATTGAAAAAGTGATATTTACTCGGTATTCACTTGAATTCAATTTGTCCTTAATAAAAGAGTTTCCTTGTCTCATTTTTCATCATTTGTAGTGCTTTAAATGAGAGAATGTCTGGTAGGGAAAATGTTCTCTCCCGTGTGTACACTGAAAAATCCATCAAAAACCTTATCCAGGGAAATTATACTTTTCAATCACGAATTCATGTTTGCATAGCCACTGTCCATAGAATAGACAGTTTAAATAGTTTAATTGATCAAAAGGCCCTATTAAAGTATATGTGAATTTTAATATTTGTAGCGTCGGACGAAATTTTAAATCCATCCTTTTTGAATTTACAGCGTAAGGGCAACATTGTCATAAAGAACCTATGAATGTATAAATTATGTTAAAAGTCTATATTAGCTAATCGTAGAATTAGCAGAACGTGCACCGCTACGCACAACTAGCCTAATTATGAGGGGAGTGTACTACAAATTGGAAAAGATCACAAGCCCATCCAACGGTCTCGAGCGAGGATCTTCGAGTCTATACTCATTTACAGTTGTCTCGGCTTCTGTTTTAAGTAACTAACGCCTGTTTAAACAGCCCTATCTCTTATGTTCAAAGGAGATTCGTGATCCTCATGTGTTACCAAGTGTTGTCAATGCGAGATTTAGCTTGAGTCAGTGGAATACGATAGCCTGTAAAACCACGAATAGCGCAAGAAACTAAGTATACGGTACATGCGGCTCCGTTATTGAAGTCCGCTAATCTGATGGGAAAGCGTATTGACGTATATATATCGGCAACAAATTCAATTTTCAATTAGGTTGATAGTAGTATATTGAGCAATTGTGAAATGTAAAACAGTAATTTATATTCTACCTGTGTACGTCAAACCTGCTATTATGCGTATATATTCCCTTGATACTTATATACTTAGAAAACGGATCTAAGCAGCACTGAAAGATTTGCATTGATATTAGAACGCGTAAGAAATGAAGAAACATCAAGATATTAAAATAGGCAACTAATTATTTCTTTCGTTTTCGTATTTAACAGGAAACAGTTCTATATGCCACATATAACACACAGACGTGTGCCTAAGAGTGCTTACGTGCAAGCAGTACAATCGTATTTAATATGCAGTTGCCTCATAGCGTCTAAAACTGTTAGTTTTTGATGCAATTATATCACGCCAAAATGTCAGAGAAATATACAGAGCAGGATGTTACAGTAATAAAAGTTTTATACCCAAGGAGTAAAGAGCGCCATTTGCGAATCCAGTGTAGTCTGTAGAACCTCTGTAGTGGAACAATAAAGTCAATTTCTAACACACTACTGCTAAATATCATTCAGATAACATAATCAAATATCTGCAGACAAACAGAATTGCCATTGATGCCCTATTCTGCCTGTAAGAATGATTACAAATAAAGGGAAAAATGATATTCGATGGTCCATACACCTTGTTATATACGTGTAACTTCAAATAATTAGTCTCTGCTTCGAAAATCTTTCTTTCATTACTTTTGTTACGTATGATTTACAATCTTGCCATTTGAATGTTCTTAATTTCTGTTATTTCTTACAGAAACATTTAATAAAACAAATATGAGATTCAAAGTCTATATGGTACCATATCTGTAAAACTTGACTTTGAAACCGACATCGGTTATATATGCGATATATGTATGCTTTGTTCTCATGTGCAATTGCGGCGTTTTTATTAGCTGTCATTTTGATCCTGTTTTTCAGCAGCCTAGATCCAAACTTCGCAAAGCATGAAGCAGGACCGCTGTTATTCGTGCATGATAATAAGTCATACTGTACGTTTCTAAAGCAGGACTGAACTTCTCACAGTGACTGTACTGCCAAGTAGTCTATTTGCTCTTTGTTGTTAATTTATCAAGAACATTAGGGTGTCATCTAAGGCCCTAAGAAAGTATATTGAAAGTTAGAACAGCGGCATTAAAGTATCGTAACTCTTTACAATGTTTATTTAATTTGGCCTGGAACGAGGAAATTAGTTCATTTTAAGTTCCTAACCGTCCGAACAATATTGGAATTGTTGCTTGAAAACAATTATTATAAAAAAAAAGTTTCCCATTCACACTCTTGACAAGCCAGAAAAAAAAAACACTGCAAAATTTACATTCAGTTTTTCTGTTTAAACTTTAAACGTCTCAAAGGAAACAGAATTTCCTTTAACAGCAGAAAAACCGCAAAATGAGCTTCATCTTTATGGATTATATATAAAAACGCATAAAAAAAGAAGAAAGCAAATAGATCAATTAATCTATTAAATAAATCTATTTATTCCTCGTTCGCGACCTGTATAAACAATTTCTGCACATTTTGCCGTATACGGACGGCAGGAGATCGGAGACGTGAATCAACAGAGTTGCTACAGTATATAAAATGAACGAGCATTTCTTTAATTTTTAAATATAGTACTGGTGTTATTCAAGACTACAGGTACTTTTTATTTGAATATGCCGTATCCCGTAAACTGTACAAAACCAAGTGGATTTGTCCTGATAGAAAACAAAAAGCTGTCGGAAATGAAAATTGAAAAGTGAGAGTCTTGTTCGTTTCCCTCCTCATATATAGGCTACCTTACGGTGAACAAAAACTTTATAAATATAATGAAAACCTGTCTTCTGAGTGTGTTAGGAAAATGCATGCGGCGAGTGAAGTGGCGTCTTCTCTTCTGGGAAGAAACGTTTCTTATATTTCTTCATTCATTTAGAAGAGGGCTATTAAGCGCTGGTGGGAAACAGGATTATCCGTGAGAAAATGAACACATTTAAACGCGTTTAGCCACTAGCATGGATGAAATTCAAGACTCAGAGCGCACGTTACTTTTAAATTATATATATATACAAAAGTTCCAGATGAAGGAAAAATGCAATATATTTTGAAATATATTTTTTAAAAGACTCATTTTCTTCTGTTTTGAAATGTCATGATATAAGATGTCGACATACTTAATCATAGCTAACCTCACCCTCTTCTTCATTGTACCTCCCCATGTGGTGCAAAAATTTCTGTCTTCACCAGCTTTTTCCCTCTACCTATTCTTTTTTCCTGGCCAAGGATCAGCCCAGATTTAATAATTAGCAGGGAAATTCTTAACAGAAGGAAAAGCCATAAACCATTTTGAGATTGATATTTTGAAAATGATATAACTTAAGCCACTGCTTTATGCTGTACTTATGTCCAGTTATCTGCTAGGCCACTGCTCCCATTATCTTTACTACTAATACACTTAAAAACCGCAACACTGTCTCTAGGCGTCTCGTTTGTAAACCTTCTCTGGCAGGGCCTGGGACCCACGGAGTGTCTTCGGTGAAACGCACAGACATTGCAATTGGCTACATTTTTTGGCTGGACAAAAACGGAGAGCTGGGGCTCTTTCCTTTTTTTACTTCTTATTTTTCCACGCTGCCCCAATTGGAATGGCTGAAGTAAGTCTCTCTGCCTTTCGGTTCGTTCATCTCAGAGCAGTAATAGAAAATCTGATTAAAAAGGAGTCTCATTCGGGGGAATCAGTTTCAAACCCGCGTTTTGATCAATCTCAGCACTTCTGCTCTTTTAACATATTCTGTAATAGAACTAAGAAACTACTGGAGCTGTTGTGTGCTCGTTGACAAAAAACGGAGCCTGTTCATTCATTGTTTAATGACGGTTCAGCTTGGTAGTGCCGTACGCTCATTTACGCTGTGTTTATGTACGAATGAATTAATTTATTAAATACTATTTAGGTCATTGATTGATAAATGTAATTATGCTCAAAGACAACGTAAATAAATCAGTTTTGTAATTCGCCCGGATAGACTGCTTGAACCATTCAACGCTTTTGCTTGTTTCTAAAGTTCCACGCAAAGATACTATGACAATTTATTATGCTGAACGCTCATATGTTTTCTCTTTCTTTCCCCTAACTCAATGACAGAAAATGGCCAAGGTCATTCTCTGTCAATCCGAAGCATTTAGTAAAAACAACACAACTATTAGGTCTAATAGAAGTTACCATGATGTCCCCCTTAAATGGTTTAAACGCCAGCCCTTCAGTCAATTAGGGTCATCAAAAGTTTCGTATTCTGTAACAGAAGACTTTTCATACAGACAGATCAGACGAAGATGCTGTTCAGAGCCGCTTGTAAGAGTAAACTTAGAGATATGACATGCGAGTTCGCTCTGAACAACTGACGGCTTTTTGTTTGATTTTTCCAGCATAAGCCAGGATCTACGTGCAAAAATAAGAAGAAAAAGTAATAACAGTGTTGGGTCTTCGCTGTTTCGGTAGGGTATACCCAATAAGGACTACAACACGGTAACCGAAACAGCGCCTGTAGTACGTCTTGTCCTTTGTTTGGCTCAAAACCATCCTTTATTATATTGCAAACGCGCTCTCATCCCTAGTTAAAGAAGCGAGCCGAAGACATTGAAATATACTGTACACTGACCTCTGCTACTAATTCAATAGGACATTTTCCTGTGCGTCTAGTTCGCCACATCCAACATCGCCCATAAAAGGTGCTGCTTAGCAAAAGAGGGGTGTGGTAAGTGAATGGTGTATTTATATGTATTTCAGAGACTTCAGCGAAGTTTGAAAATATCCCATTTTCCAAACCCCATCTTTTTATCCTCAGGATCATCGAAGTACAACAAAAGCCTACTGCGTTCCCTTTGCATTTAGCAATATGTTTTCAATGGGTGAACGTGATTTTACAAATACATCATACGAGTTTTGGGAGGAATATTTTCAAGCAGATGTTAAATGTGTGGACTTATTCTCCTGGAGCTAAACATTTCGTGTTTACTTCGCTGCCGGGCTGCACAGCGGAGTGGGGGCTCAGTGGAGGCTATCAGAAATGGAGAGTGCACAGTCCCCGCTATGACACCTATGTACTTATCCACTTGGGAGGTCTCCAGGTCTCCCAGCGCTTGACCAAGCGCTCAACGGGACTGGCGCGGTAATAGATTCTTTTGGGGGTCTGGCCGGGAAAGAAAAAAACTCCGTTCTAATTCACAGAGAGGCAAGCTCTCATTAACAAGGCCGTTCACCAACAACACCCTTTTCGGGTACCATAACTCAGATTTTAAACGCAAACATTATTAAGAGGTTGATTGCGAGCCTCTTTTTCTCACTTCGGGAGTGTGGACGCGTCGATGTAGGCGAAGTTTACAGCACTGAAAGTGACGTAAAAGCCTGTTGAAAGTCACGTAGAAGTTTTCACCTAGGAGGTCCACATGTTGACTGCAATGGATGCCTATATCTACATCCCTTCCACTCAATTCCGAACTGTTCTTAAGTCATCTGGGAACAAAGCGCTGCGCTTCAGGCCTGTGGTGTAACCAGAGGTCTACACCCCGTAAATTGTCACGATCTAGCACAGGGACCGTGTGAGTTTCATACTGCAGCTCTGCGTTTTCTATACTTTTTTCCCCCCGTAAATGTTTATCCCACATTAGATTTGGTCGAAACTTCATATGTCGATAGATGTTTCCGTTTACAATCTCTTTTGACTTCCCATTTTCTCAAGCACGAAATAGGATGAATTTAGACAGCTTTTCTTTCTTTTAACTTAAGCCTCCCGTGGGCTGAAAAAACCTTTTAAATTCGGACTTCTTCTGTTTTAGTACTCCATTAGCTGAATACACAGTCATTTGGGCTAAAGTAACAAAGAGAAAGAAATAGAAACATATGACAAAAAGGGATAAAAAGCAACAAAAAAAAAAAGAATGAGTCATCGCTTAAATTTCAAATTTACAGAACCGCGAATCCATGGAGCTAGGGTAAATTCCCAATGGGTTTCCCTGTGAAACCTTTCCTTATGTTTATCAATTAATAAGAACTGCAAACTTACAAAACTGCAGACATTTTACTGTGTTACTACAAGTGAACTTTATTTTTAATCACAGTCTGGAAAGCTATTTTTTCTCACGTATTGTTTGTTGTTGTTCAAACCCCCGAATTCAGCCAAGATTCACGGAAATATTCTGTTTGCGTGGACGTGTTCCAGCAATGATAAATTAATCTTCGCAGGTTTTCCTGTCCACGGACGAGTGTCGGTTCGATACAGGACGAAGAAAAATGAAATTATTTTTTATAACACAAATAAAATAATTGTAAGGCAGGCAATATTTTATTCAGATTGTTACACTTTTACACTACCATTAAGTTATTAAAAAAACGTATATACGCTTTAATTGATTTACCACTATGACGAGTAAATTCCTCTTTGTGCATGTGTCTGAAAGCAGAAATAAATAATTCACCTACCAGTGCATCGCTGATTTAGTTTCTGTCGAAGAACAGTCGATTGCACATATTAACTAGTCCTGGCGTGAGTTATTCGGTCTGATATTTTTAACCCGCAGCACAGCCAGCGCTGTAAGATGTACGTCGTTCTTTTTAGAAGCTGAAACAATTTAAGTTTGTTGATATCAAGCGAAGCAACCTGTAGTACACGGAGAAGGATTTTGAAGACGGTTTGGAGAGAGAGTGAGTTTTTGGTGAGAAACTCAATCTCACATACAGTAGCGGCTCCATCTGGGATCTGTCACAACTGACAGCACTATAGGGCACAGACCTGATCTTCCGCAACTACAACCCCCCAAAAAAACTTCTTACAAATACTGTCTGGTCTGCTCTTTCGTACCACATAACCGCAGTAAAGATAAAATAATCCTCCTCTAGTTTCCAACTTGTTCCTTGATTTTAGAAAAGGTGGTTGATTTCTGTTTACCGCGTATTACTGATACCAGTGTTCCCACACCCGGGACAGCTCAAAAAGAGAAAGTTCTGCCCCCGCTTTGCACTTGAGATTTCTTGAAAAATTCTAAATGGAAATGTGCACTTCCCTTAAAACACGCCATGGAGCTGTAAGACGCATTATGTCGGAGGGTACTGCGAGCAGCGTAAAAATTACAAATAATTTAAATAAGTGGTTTATTCCAACCTTAGACCAAATGAACCTGAAAAAGCGCATGCTTCTTTGTAATACAACACAGGTTTAAAGAAGTCAAGAAAACAAGACTAAGTACTGGTAATGGATAGAGAAAAACCTTTTGAAAATGTTTTTTCGAATGTTTTTGAATGAACACATACAAAAATAATTTTATAAAGAGCACAGAAATAATTTAAAAACATAGGCTATTGATACACTCATTGAATAAATCATTGACATAAGAATACGAACATATTAAAAGTATTACCCAGCCTGTGACCCGAAAAGATAACATTTGAGTGATGAAGACTTGAATTTTAGCTGCTGCTCATGAAAAGTATGAGTTAAGAATAAATCCTTTGGAAAGCAATGGGTGAGCGGTATCTCACCTAACCCCCCCCGCAGCTATAAAGATGCAAAAGGGCAGGCCGCCTTTCCTTTACAGTACTAAATACAAGTTTCACCAAAAATAAAATGCCGATCTAAACGAAAAGTACGCTACGAAATCTCACATTCTGAAGCCTTGAAAAATAAAAAAAACGTAATTGTTTTACTGACCTCTGATCGTGTATATTTACATTAAAAAAATAAAATAATGAGCGTATTTAAATAAGCAACCCGTTTCTTCTAAATTGATTACACGATTGAAACGAAACATTTCGCCTATGCGTATATATATGACTTTAAATTCGCATTCGTGCTCGTATAGAGTTTTCCTTTTACCAGCCGCTGTCTGCGAATGTATCCATACATTATTAATTGTGTTTTTGGAGGACACTTAAATTTTTAATTCACTGTAGGAATTCAGTTTAAGATGTACATTTTAGTACTTTAAAACTGCGCCCATTTATAAATGACGTAGCATGGTGGCTTAAATACTGTAACAGTTATGACGATCTATGATTTCATTAATTTTCTGTAGTGAGTTCCTAACTTACATTTTCCCACGCCCTTCAGAAGTTTGTGACTGTCTTTTTTTCATGTAGTGCTTTACCTCTTATGGCGTGTCTGGCACATTAAAGACAAGTGTAATCAGAAAAATCTAATTAGCCAATTTTGACAGTTTGGAGTATTTATATGTGTTTCATTTTAAAATAACAATATCCTGTTGTGATTTGCGCCATATAGCCACTGCAAACAATACACAGTCGGTTTTTGTAAACAGAAACGAGAACCGGATTTGGATTGTGAGTCCAGGATGATCAATTAACTGAAATTCACAGTGCAAAGCTTTCTGTCGTACTGCTGTGGCGATTGATCAGGAGCGGAGTGCGTTTAATTAGCGAGTTATTCCTTAGTCGTTACAATAGTACCACGGTTTATGTTTTTTTATTTTTTAGTTTTTTTTAAAAGACACAGCTCACTTAACACAAAAACAGGTCGAGCAGCCGTGTAAAGGCGTTTTCCTTCTAAATTAGGTTTAAAACGAAGCATTTTCCATACCAGCCATTTTATACTGGTTTCAAGGTTCTGTTTTTACGATCGACTAAACCTGTTGGTGCTGCATTTAATTTCTATAGGAAAAAAAGGATTGGGCAAATAACAAGATTCAAACGCCTTTGCCATAAAACGCCTTAAAGGCAGAATTATCCGCATACCAGATTGTGGACTGGATTACAGCTGGAAGTGGATGCTGCACTGTTGATTACACCCAATGCTGGAGCTCGATGGCTCCTTGTCGTCTGATCTGACGTCAACATGTCTATAGGCTCTCGCTGCAAAGACAGAAAGGAACTGGAGGAAGGCCCAGCGCACTAATCGTTCACAGATGTTTGTAATACCAGAAAGAAGGATCTTATACGGTGCCTGTGTTCTACTGTCTGTTACCTTAGACTTCCTTAAATTCGCACGTGTCGCTTTGCCATTTCGATTTCGATGAAGGGCATTTCGGAAACAGTCGTGCGTCGTGACCCTTCCTGCATTAGCGCGAAGGCGGATTCCGTGGAGTCAATAATATATTACATAGGCTGCAGCATAGTTCGTGTTTACTTAAAGGTGCAAATGTGCTTCGAGGCGGTGCAGCGCACAGTCAAGGTTAGACGGGTTGCTATTGTTAGACCTACTTTATTGCCTCTACCGAAGTCCAGGATAACTGCTCTAGGGTCTGTTAAACCTCTTGGATACGTACAGTACAAATGAATGGAAGTCATTTTAGTATCCTATCATCTTTGGCACTTCCAAAATATACACAAGTATTACTGTACTACTGAACAATACCTTGTATGGTAGGCTATTTAAAGCAGAGGCCTGTCTTAAGACTGTAGAAAAAAAAACAGGAATAATAAATCCATTTATTCAGTTAACAAGCAATTATATTACTGTTAAGAAAAACAATTGCCTTACACGTTTATGGCAAATTTTTCGCTGTTTCTGTAACTGGTAATAGCAGTAGGTCATAATAAGGTCATAGAATTATCTGCTCCTTTAATCGAAAGAGACTAGCCCGTTATGTGTATCTTGGACGCCATCTTGACACCGATAACAAATTATCTACAATTATCTGATCATACAGGAGACCAACCGAACCTGCTAATTTAATGTAAGGACCGTTTATCTTATGCAACCGGATTTGTTTTACATCATCGCTTTTGCGTTATCTTTTTTAATAGTGTTTATTTCAAAGGACTTCATAACACTCTTAAAATATATTGGGCACACGATCGCATATTTGGTTACCAACAGGCTCAATAGTGTACAGAAGTTAAGACACTTTTAAACAAATAAAACACATACGCAAACGACCACAGAGCACCGCAAAGAAAAAGGCTAATACTCCCTTCTGTAAATTGTAAGCTATATAAAGAAAACAATTGTAATTGTAAGTAACATTTTGTCATTTTAATTACAATAAAATACTAAAGAAGGGTGTGTTTGTTTTAAAATTATGTATTGAATGAACTGGTCTTAATAACTGGCCAATAAAGTCCTTTTTTTGTTCACTTCGCAAAAATGAGGAAACATTAAAATACTAAATATAATAATAATAATAATAATAATAATAATAATAATAATAATAATAATAATAATATGCGCCACTGACACTAAAATCCATTTTTTAGATTCACACTTGTGGGACGGCTTATATATATTTGAATTACATCAGGATATTTTAAATTTAAAATACAAAAAAACAAATGGTAAATTGTCTACAAATGGTAGACAATGATGCTTGCTTATGTAATACAAATACGTTTCCCAAAGACGGATGAGAATGAAGTTATACTGATACGCAAAGGCCTATAACCTATGTATTAAAAAGTCTTTCTACTAAATATGTTATCAGTCATTACAACATCTGAGCTTACTCGGAGGCCACGATACTGACATCCCAGAACACTATTAATTTACCTTCTCCTATCCCGCTTTCCCATTTAGCTTTTAATGTCAAAAACTACATTTTTTCAGGCTCCGGCCTGTCTACCGCTCTTGTGATCTGAGTTAGGAGAAGGATTACCTCTTTTTAAAAAGGTAGAATCTACCATAATGATCAATTAAACACAATACAATGACACATCTATCATTAGAAGAATTTATATATGATTTTAAAATGTAATTCAGTATAGACATGCTTATACAGGAATATGCCTCATATACAGGTATAGGCTTGTTGGTATACTTCGATAATACGGGTCTCTTTTATTTCAACTAGGACCAAAAGACATGTACGAATAACCAAATTTCGAATGGCGGAATTTTAATTGACTATTTTAACAAAAAAGATGTGTAAATTCTTTTCATTCCTAAAATGACCATATATATTAAAAGAAATAGGCGCTTTTAAAATAAGAGGATTACGTTTACGTCGAGAATACGATCCTATCAAAAAAGGTAGGCTACGCCTGTCTCAAGTTGTAACCTCCCGGCCTTGGAGTTACATTGAATTACAATTTTACATTTTATGGAATTGGGCAGCTTTTGCTACACTGGGCAAATGACTACATTTTCGAAGATTACGTGTAAAGCGGGTAACTCCTATTGTATTGCTGTTTTCTCAAGATAATAATTGTGTGTATATATGAATTAACAATACCAGATCGTTTCAGTATTTGTTCGTCACTAATTAAGTTAATACATTATTGAATCAACGCCAGGAAGCACATTATTGAAGCGAATGAAGACGGCACATTCATTGAAAAAAACATTTTCTACAGATTTCAATTAGGTTTTATATGTAATAGATTCAGTGTGCAAACTGCAGAGCAAGTAGTCAGTCCTGGATCTCGTTCACACGGCAATTCTGTTTATATTGTATTTGTAGATTATAACCCTTGAGAATATTGCTGACCACAAAGTTAATATTCTTCTGACAACCTGGTTGTAAATCTTCTATATCCCACAATCTATATTTTGCTCCCCTGTTCAGTGTTTCCTCTTAAAGGTAAAAATTACCTGTTACATGATCACCTATGTTTCCAGACAGCCCAGCCCCCACACCGCCATCCACATCAACCAGTTCAAATATCTGACGCGTGGGAATGTTTAAAAGTCTATTTTAAGGGTTGTTCCAGATACATCGCATGAGTGCTATTTGAGTTAACTGTCACATCATGATAAGTAAGGCTGCAAAGATTTTAATACTGTCATCTGTAACACGGGACTGCGTTAAAATAGCGTGAAGCGCGAAAGCACAGGTAAGAATCGAGTAGCAGTTCCTTTCAGGATTTCTGTTAATATCAGTGAGAGCTGGAGAATGCTTGAAACAAAAATCACATTTTTAATTTAAGACAGGCATTTTGTGGTTTTGATCAGAAACGCAGAACAAATGATTAAGTAACAATGCATGGGGTATAAGCTGGTTTATTGTGTTTTAAATTAGTCAGCATTTCAACATATACCTTTGTTATATTAATATATACAACAATGGGTCTATGCTTGTTTAAAAAAAACACAGTGGTTTATTGAATTAATTACATTGTTTACATCTCCAAATATTATTAAAGCTCCAAGTTTCTGGACGGAAGTGCACAGACTAAACAGCTGTTTAAAACATCATCAAATACTGGACGACCACAAAAATATGACAATAGAACACTAAATGACATTTTCAAATGAAATATTACTTGAACTGGATCAAGATATTTAACAGTAAAACTCCAATGATATTTATATCCAGAAAGAGCCAACTTGTACTTCATTTACACTTTAGTGCCAAAGTCGTTGTTTGGCTTTTCTACACTTCAACAATGAAACAAACATTCACCACATGAAACGACATACACAATCCCTTACCAAACAGGTCTTCTCTTCTTAAAAATGGAATGGTTTTCTTCAAATATCCACTCTTCATGGCGGGAAAATTGCACATAAATATTCCGAAAAATAACGTTTGTAGTGTACATTTGAGAAGGAGTCTAAAAGGCTTTCCTTTTAAGTCCTTTTCGGGAGGAAAACTTTCACTGTTTGAGTTCCAACGCCCAGACATGCTGAGGCCACCCAGTCCTTCCCTTGGTTTTTTTGTCATTGCTACCCGCAGAGCTCTTCAAAACTTCATTCTGTGAAAGAAGAAGAAAAAAATAAGCGTAATATATGCGTTATTTAAGAACAAAAATGATTCTGTGTGCGTACTTGCAATTCGTAGCTTCCGCATTTTAATATCTAACATCTCGGTGTGTGGCCCACTTTCCCCCAAAGTTATAAGTATCTGGATTTAGAATTAAACCTTTTTCGTTTGACGTGTACATTTTCCGTAATGTACATTCCAGCTTTGCCCGTGAGAGGACATAGTGTCCATTACTGTATTTTCTCGAAATGGCCAAATTCACCAACATCAATTCAGTAGTAGCAGTAACAAGGTTAATAATAACGTACGCAAATATTTGCATTGAACACACCGTAAAAAAAAAACGACAACCGAGGAATTTCGAAAACACAGGCTAAGAATTTTGTTACTATTTATTCCTAATATAATACAATAAATAATATACAGTTAATGTCTGGGCTTATTTGTTTTAATTTTTATAGACTGTTACTCCAGTGTTTTAATAATATGTATCTGCATACAACTGCCATACCAATAAAAATTTAAAAGGCATTGTGTTTGTGCCTAGATGTTGAAAACAAGACTTTCCCCGCTGGCAAAAGTGTGTTGTTGTTTTTTTTTTTAGTTCAGAAGAAATGGCCGTCACGCCATATACCTTCCGATAGCTGAAATATTGCTTTGTCGGGGCTGCATTTTTCCTTACCAGTTCTTTCTTCCTCTTTTCTTCCTTCACGTCGGTCTTTTTGAATTCCGCTTTGAAGGCCTCTGCCTCTCCGTTCTGGTCGTCCTTGGCCAGCAGATCCATGAGGTAGGCGATGTAGCTGGTGGCCAGCCGAAGCGTTTTGATTTTGGACAGTTTCGTGTCGGCCGGGACGTTGGGAATACACTCCCGCAGCTCGGCGAAAGCGCTGTTGATGCTCTGAGTCCTGCGCCTCTCCTTGCGGTTGGCCGTGCCCCTCCGTTTCACGGGACGGGGTCCCAGCCCAACTGCCCCGGCCCCAGGAACACCCCCGTAGTGCGAGTGGTCAAGAGCTGTCGCGCCGTTGGCATATTCGGGGCTGTACGACGGTGCCATAGTGTAGTCAGGGGGGGACATCTCTGGGTGGCTAATGAGCCACCCGTGGAAATAAGGGTTCTCTTCATGGCAGCGGCTGGCAGCGGCTGCAGCAGCGAAGGAGTAGCCATCGTGATGCACCACTGGGTGGTGAGGGAATCCACCAACCAAACTCATTCTAAAGCGCACCGAGCCGATCTGTAGCCGACCTCGACAAGAGAATGCGTCTCCTTTTTTTTAAAAAAAAAAATCGGTTTAACGGGACTCCGCGAAGTCTGGGTGAAGGAAGCTCGCCATAAAATTAAATGTGCAAAGTCAACGAATGGCCAATCGCGATTCTGTTTTTTTTTTAACCTAATGCAGCCTCATTTTACTTGTCCGTTAGCTCCGATAATCTAATGACAGCAGTGCATGTTGGTGGTCAATAAATAGATCTCCAAGCTCACCTTTCTTCTAACCGCGGGACAAGGGGAAACACAAAAATGACGATCTTTAAAAAACAAAAACTGCGGTCAATTACTTACACTTAGTTTTCTCCATTGTCCAGTTCCAACGTGTAAGCTTTTCTTTTGCATTATTGAGTCTCTTAAAATACTTTCCTTCTTATCGAGGGCATTCATGAGAGCTGGAAACGAATTCCTCACGAATACGGAATATCTTTTAAACCCACTTTCCGGTCGAACAGCTGCGGCATTTAAAAACAGTATTCTCCGAATCCAAAGTCACTGATTTGCAATGCCCGGCTTCACTCTTCAGCACGGTAAGAATTTCTCAGTTTGATCTCCATGTCACAACTTCATCTTTAGAGCTGCTTGGGTTAATATATGTCGTCAAAATGTCTGCAGGCCAATCAGATCGCAGAGTAGGAGGGACTGAAAGCGGCAGTACAGGGTGTTTACGTTCCTAATTTCCAATCGCACCTTTAAGGATTGGCTGATGAAGTCCATCAATAAATAATAATAATAATAATAATAATAATAATAATAATAATAATAAGTGTCACTTATGTATTTATGTATATTCGCTTTCCGGTTGAACTTTTAAAACATCTTGGGATTTTAAGGCAGATAGTAAAAAAAGTAAGTTGGGCTGGGCATACAATCAAAACAATTGTATAAGTATACATCCACTTTAAGCCAAGTGTTTAAGCATAGATATCCACACAGTCTTCACATAATACATATTTATCACACTGTTTAGATTCTCTCTCTGCACAGACTCTATATTATAAAGACTAATACTCGCAAAACACATTCAGAATGCATTTCGCATCATCCCTGTGCTGTCCTCTAAAGTGTTTTGAACAGCCTTCAATATATTCGCGCTAAGTTTAAAGTATTACTATTATTTTTGCTGTTGATGCTCTAGTTGTTGTTTTTGTTGCTGTTGTGGCTCCTGGGGCTCACGACTCACCCAGGCACCGGGCGGCGAGCGAAGGCTTGAGTTGTACAATGTATTGCTAATCAATAAACGTGAAAGAAACTCAACCCATTTCTTTGCGGGAGATCATGTGTGTTATGAAGAAAAGTAGGCCCCGTTAAGATAATTACACATAGCTTTGCAATATTTAAAGTTTGCCACGAAACGCGAATCGTGAAAAAGCAAGAAAAAATACGGCCGTCCACACAAGGTATCTGATGCTAAATATATATCAATACATATTTTAGGTATTCTTTTATAGAACGTTTTGGAATGGTAAAGAGCGTATAGCCAGTACAAATGAAAACAGCTCCAAATCAAGACAGCGCTTGCGAATTTGTATCACTGAACAGCGTCGATATCATCATCTGAGTTTGAGGAGCGAGAAACTGCACGTCGGTTATAAATCAACTAAATTGTACTACAGATTTAAGGTGCCTAAATGTCGCTACCTACGTGTCGACGAGTTCAGCATTACTCGAAATATGACCGAGTATTCCACTCAGTGTCTCATTATTTCTCTAGTGCATTATTATATATATATAATCACGAACACGTACAGTATATACCTCTACACACATACACACTGGGGGTATCTACATGTAGCGTAAATGATTTTGATTTTATATATAATTTTCTATTTTAGGGTTCTGTGTCCATCTGTGACTACAAATGACTCTTCTGTGTAGTTTAAAACGTATAGAAATAGGGCGTCCGAGATTATACTGTGTAAGAATTGGTAGGCCTTATTTGAACTGCAAAATAAACGGCAAGCAATTGTTTTAGTTAGCTACTTGAGCACCTGCTTTTACGGATTTCTGCTATTTTAGATTTTGTCGTCTATACATCAAAACATTTATGATAGATCAGTTATCCTTATTAATTTGATGGATCTAGCATCGTGCATGTCCATGGGAAAGGGACTGCTTTCCTCCAGAAAGTGCTACACGAACTGAAACTTTATACAGACCCTTTTATTCAGGTAAAATGCTGCATTTGTGAGGTAGACAACGATGAATTGAGCTTACTGACATATTTATCTATCTGCTACACTTTAAAGAAGGTTTTCTCATCACGTTTACCTTTGATAAAACCTGTTATGGAAAATAATATACACGGGCTTGTGGTCTAGTAGCCTAATCTTGAAGTAACATGATATCGCTAAGCGAAATTAAAACCTGGAAAATTACGTCTAACTTTTAACATTCTTGAAGAATTGCTTCATGTCTTATACAGTATTTTAAGACTAACAAAACAGTTAATTTTCTTCCAAAAGGATCTATTTTTTCATAATTTCTATTTTATACATAACTGCTTACTAACAGTCGTTTATGTGTTTACAGATATTTAATTATCTCTTTGACTTCAGAAGACATATAAGTATGCATTAGTCGAATGTGGAAAGACGCAGTTTGATATTTTTGAAATGTAGAGAAATTATTTCGAGGGATCAACTCAATGTCTTCAGATGTTATAATGATCCAAAGGAGGGCGCAATTTTAACAAACTGGCTTCTGCGCCTTCAGATTTACACATGAAACATTGTACAGTGATTATGCGTGGGCAGACAAAAGCAAATAATAAATAAAATTAAATGACTGTGATAAAGGGTTTTATAAATATTTTTCTATTTTAAAAAAATGTTTCAATTTTTCTCCTTCCTGATGTGGTCTAAACAAAATTATTTGGAATTAATTATTTGCAACAGTTTCTTTATCCACAAATGCACAGGAATAAAATTGACTTTATATTATTTATCTGGATAATTGTACGTATCAGATGTGCATTTTAAAATCGATATATTTGAAAAAGTAATGCGAAACCCAACCTAACTATATTGATTAATGTCAAATATAATATCTCAAATTCAGCTGCATAAAACCAGCACAGCGAAAAATTAATTCTTCACGTATTTACGTACAAATGAATAGAAGCAATATACAAATATTTTTTTTCTGAAAGAATTCAGTGCCATCATTACATAATAAAAAACAGCAATATTTCAGCAGTTAATTTAAAAATAAAAACTAGCCTTAATCAATGTACTTATACTCCTAAAAACAATAGTACAATTCACGTTATTCAAATAATCCATGCTGTATCTTTAATTCGTTATTTTTTCTTATAATTAATAACAAATTATTAATATTTGTTTCAGTCAAAACAGAAGCAGCCAAATGAGAATGTTTTGATAAAAAAATCAAAAATAGTTTTAAAACGCAACTCTAACGTATGTTTCTTTTTCATTAAGAAACCAGTTCATTGTAACATTCCGGTTAAGAACGCTTTGCAGGCATATATAGAATTATAAGCTGTAATAGGCCTATATACATACACACAAGTTTTGATGTTTGTGTGTTTGCCTGTGTACGGATGACAAAAAACGTGTATATTAAACGAAGAGGTATTTAAGCTAAGCATCTTTTAAAACCCCCCTTTACTAGGACGCATAATTTTTCTTCGTCTTCATTTTAAGTCATACTTTAATGAAACGTGTTACTTTTTAAATAGCCTGCATATTCTTAATAGAAATCACAAATGAAATACTAACATTGTTTATTGCTAACCACACAGGAGAGAACATGATTTATATTTGTTTAAGTGTTGTATGTGTGCAGCAAATGTAATTCATCTGGCTGAATGGAGGTTCTTTTAGTAATTTGGATACGTGGAGTCTCCAGTTAATGACATATAATCAGCCTTTGGGTCACTTGGTCAGACTCTTGTTACAAACCCCTCCTTTCCTCTCTGATCTCCTTTCAAACTAAATTTCGTATAAATAAATAAAGTTATGCAGAGCTAAATATTTGAACACGAGAGAAGTGTTTGATAAACCTGATATAAATTCAGCAAAGGTAAATAGACAGGAAGGTCATCACTATAGCACAACGAAGTTAACCAACTGAAAGAATTCTGATCATTTGAAGCCAAATTACGAATCCAACACCCATAAAGGTAGGAGGTGGATTTAACAATAGCCCATATTCTTTGTTTAAACGAACAGGTTTATGTGAGTCACTTGGGAAGCGAAGGCAGTCCAAATGCAATGTGCACGAACCAGATTAACGTCTCAGATCGAAAGAAGTCTGAATATAACCTTGACAAATCATACTTTTTTTTTAACCTGTGGAACTTCGGTTTACGTTTCTGAAATATATTTGGTTTCTTGTGTTCTGCAGCTGTTGCTTCCTGACAGAGGTACAGCATGGCGCGATAGGATGCTAAACAAGTGAAAGACGAGCTATTCCAAACCGGTGTGACGTTTGTAGAAAGGCATTACTCCTCTCCTTCCTATATTTGCATGTACAAATATTTTAATATCGACGCAAGGCCCTTATCGTAACAAAAAGGGGGTTTTAATTTTGGATTAAAACCCTATTGTACCCCTATAGCAACTTCGAGGTCCGCGCTTTTCCTTAGCGAAAACAAGTCCCCTCCTCTTCGACCATTCTGAGCGGACTCTGCCTCCAGTTCAATCGTGTTATTTTGGAATTACAAAACGTTATAACATCTAGACTTTCATTTTTTACCGAATGATAAGACACAATGATGTACTTTTATTTTTGGTGAAGCCGCAATCACCGCTGAAAGAGTCGATGTCCCTCCCCCTCTCGCGAAGACCCTCACCCTCAGACTGCCTCTTCGTCCCTCTAGGGGTCTCATTAGGGAAAACCCTAACTGCTGTTTTCAACATTTCCTCAATCAACCGACTTTAAATATAGCTGCACAAACACGTTGGCTGCAAAAGGCGCAGATCTCGTCAGGGGTGAGCTGTATGCAGTATTTCACCCTTGTTTGTTTTGTAATTTACTGTGGCGATTGCGGCTGCGGCGCAAATTGCGGGGTCCCGACGCCTTGCGGTTTTCACCTCATCGCACTTCAGTGCTGCTGCCGCCTTGAGCTGTAGAGCCGGGCAGGTCTATCAGTTCTGCGTAGCGCCTAGCAGAAAGTAAGCCGTTTTGATATCCGAAGTGATATGGACCAGACTCAACGGATTTAAATTACTTTTACGAGGTTTAATACAATGCATCTGCCTTTATCAATTTGTTGTGGCGGAAGTCAGGTGTGGACCTGCTTATAGTTTATTGCTGACCCACTACATGGTATCAAGCAGTACATGAGGATGTTTTAATGCATGGGTAATTTTATGGAATGCCAGTAAAGCTAGTCAAAGTTTCACACATATGCGAAGCTGGTGTCTTTCATGTCCGCACAGAGATCTCAATGTTTGATTTGTAGCAGTAGAGCTTTAAAGGATTTCTATAAATATAAGGTTAAAAGCGTGTTTAAACTGAATTGAAGCTGAGAAATGTGACAACTGAAGCTTACGTTTGTCTATCATTCAAGTATATAAGGCGGAATCTTTGCTAAATCTTAAAACACCATGGATTTTATAAGAAATATGCATATTAATAAAATGTTAAAACCCCCCACTTTGTTTGAAAAGTTAAGTCCAGCAATAATGAAAATCCTTAGTAAGCAAGCCAATTAGTAATTATCTAGTGCAGTAATTTTTAACTCACCGAGAGCAACAGGCCTGTAGGTATTATAAGGAGCTCAGTCCTAAATGACCGAAGACTTGGAAACAGTTATAATTAAGACCTATTGAGTCAATAATTGATTCAATCAAGTTATTAAGAGCTCAGCTGAAATAAAAACCAGAAGATCTTGTGGCCTTTTGGAAGCAGGGGTGAGAATGGTTGGTCTGGTTGCACAGGTCAAGCACTTTTCTGAATGTGAAAAAAGCTCAGACAACTCATCTCAGTATATTTAAGTATGTTTATACTCACTGTTTTACATAACAGCGGGACAAAGGGATCCCATCATGTTTTTCCTACTTGTGTCTTTCACAGTACACTTTGCAAGCCATTTCTACCCTTTGCAGATTCTGCTCTTGGGTTTAGCTGCTTTTTTAATTGTGTTATTACACGGATTAGCAATTTATCAAATGGTTAACCAGCTAACTTTTCAATAGCCCAGCTACCAATTCTAACCCCTGCTCCCGAAATCCTGCAGCCGGCAGAGGAATCCTACTCTGTTGGGCTCCTGAGCAAGGCCCTTAACCCCAGCTGCTCCAGGGGTGCCGTACAATGGCAGACCCTGCGCTCTGACCCCAGTCTGTGTGTCTCATGGAGAGCAAGCTGGGGTATGCGAAAAGATAATTCCTAATACAAGAAATTGTAAAGGGTTAATAAAGTGGTATTATTATTATAATATGGAATTAATTTGTAGAAGGTCTGCTATTTGACTGCCTCCAGTTTAGGGGTTACAGGCAGACTCTATATTTGATCTGCACACATCAGTCAGCAGTGCTTCCCAGTCATGCTCCTGGGAAGACAGTGGTGATCCTACTCTTATTTAACTGACCTCTGAATTACTTAACTGATCTCACCATTTACAAATGATACACTTTTAAAGTATTTGGAGCTCTGAAGCAGTTGTAACCTTCAAAGATTGATAACTAACACAAAATCTTCCACTTATAAAGAACAAAAAACAAAATAAAAAAAACTCCAGTTAAACAATGCATCAGCTGCATTAGAGGTTGAGTCAGGTGAACTGAGCTCAGCCCAACCAGAAAGCAAATGGACATGCAAAAATCTAGATGAGAAAGCCATGTTTCAGTGCCAATTCACCTTCCATGAAAACTGCACTATTATTAGGCTAACTAATGGGATAACGCCATATAATTAATATAGTATACATCCAACATGGTCATGTATCCTCTGCAGCCTGATTCTCCTTGCCTATACCAGTTTGCTGACTCTTAAGCCTTTGGACATGGTTATGTATCGTCTTCTGTCACATAGAAATACCCCTTACTTCACTCAAGTATTGCTAGAGTTGGGTAAGCATTCTTTTTTATGATTCATTGCAGTTTCCACAGGATCATCCTGTCTGCAGGTGCTTCTTCAATAACAGTTCTTATCATTTGCTCACACTACCAATGCTTTTTAAATTTCCAGGAGATGACTGGTGACACTCCTTTGCAATATCAGCTTCTAATTTTGCATCTGTATAAGGCAGTGTGGTATTGCTCAACACTCAAATGGTTTCTCCAGGTTATTAACTTGTCGAAAAATACTATCATTACTCCACAACAAGAAATGTGCAGAAAATGTGCTCATACTGGTTATAATGTGTTGGATAGATTATTGGGTTTTGCAGACTGTAGCAAAAATGGGATATCACCATATAATGTGATAATTCTGTACATCTATCTTTGCAATTAAACAATTAATTTCTTGATACAATCATATCACCAGCGATCAGGATGTCCATAGTCCACAGTTTTCCTCCATACAATGTTGTTTAGAGCTTCCTTCCCAACGCCAATTTAACCTGCAGTCTTCATTTGGCTGATATATCCAAATTTTAATTGAGGGTTCCAGAATTGGCCGGTTTGGGGTTTTGAGTGTGGTTGTTGTTGTTTTCCAATGACCCTGTATTTGATAAGACGGTAAAAATTGGATGAATGGATTGATTGATGGTTACTGTTTTCTCAGTGATCACACAATTTTGGCACAATCCATACTGTAATGGAGCAATATCCCTAACACTAAATAATTGTGCTGATTCACAGAGACTATAATCTGACAGCACTTTGGTGTTACAATACAATGAATTGTAAGACATAATAAAAAAAAAAGGGTAAATGCAATTTAACCCATGGTTGTAAATATATTTCCACTCCACTGTTTCATAAAATAAAGAATGGTTTATTTGTTTGTGTCAAAGATGCACATTTCTGCAATTACTCATCGTTGACTACACCTTGTAAGAAATCAAACTGACCAAAAATTAAAACACAACTAAAATAACCAGGCAGAGTAACACTCTACTCTCAGTTTCTCCTTTTTGGAGTGGAATATATCATAATCTGATGAAGCAATGGGCAGTGGATTGGCTTAAGATCTCGAATTTACCTGATGCCTGTTAATGGGACAGTATCACTTAAGATGGTGTAACAGGGATGGGACAGAAGTGTCAGGCAGATGTTTCCTTGCTTTAAGATAAAAAATAAATGTTTATAATGCATGTTTTTTATCAGTGTGCTTAAGGTATACATACTGTATGTATTGTTTGATATATCTTTTTGAAAATATGTATTTTTAAAGATCACCCATCCAACTAGGCTACCTGATAAGGCTAATATGTAGGCTTATCTGCACAGAAAAAGAAGGAAATCTTTTCAGAATTTCTAATAAACCCCCTTTGTTTATAATCGTTGTTATTTAGTCATTATTTTGACCTGAAGAAATCTGCTTGAAAGTTTTGGAGTAATAAAATAATATTTTGCTTCCACTGTTTGCTTTCTAACATTTTGCGGAAATAGTTTAAAAAAGTTTTAATGTTACTTTAATTTAGTGTTTTGTTTTCTTTGTTTAATCTCACAGCTGAAAAATTTAATTAATCTGCATTCCTACTCAGATTGTCTAAGACTAATGACTGCTCTTCTTACAGCCACTGTGAAATGAGGTCAAGGAGGAAATGAGGTAAATGGAGGTGATATCTTTTGCTTTTGACTTGTTATGGAGCAGGACTTCCGATGACTTCTGGTTAAGAGACACTCGCTCACGTTCAGTTCTTTTCACAACAAGTAATATTCAGTTTAAGTTTTATGTTTCATGTGGACAAGGCAGGTAAGTCAATGGGTATCCTCCAGGTGGCAGATCATAAGAGCCCAGATAGCATCAGGGAGTTATAAAAAGAGATAAGCCTGGTTAAATCCCTTCTGGCTGAATTGGCGATAGAAATTGCCCATCAACACTGCCAGATGGAGAACACCAAGGTCCTTTTACAAAATTAAGCTCTCAGAGACTTTTGTTCAAACCTGAGAATTTCTGAATTCACAGGTTTGAACAATTCAAATTGTTATGGACATTGCCAGGATAAAGGAGTTAAATCTACTGAAAGGGACACTTTTTGTACCTATATTATGTATTTTACAGGAGTAAAAGGCAGCTGTTTGATTTGTGTAAAAATGGAACTCTCCTGTCTTGCATGGAATGCTGCTGGAGCTGTTGCAAGCACTGTGTGATCTATTTTCCCTTTAACACTAAACTCTGGGAAGTTTTCATTGCAAACTGAGTCTTTCCAAGAAGATAAACATTAGTTAACTCTTCTTAGAAAAGGCAAAGACACATCACTCTGCCTGAGGTATAGATCATTATTGCTGTTAAGATCACACAAAAACGTTTTGGAAAGTTTCTTTCTTACTGGATGTATGAACAAACAGATGATCTGATATATCATAACCATCTATGGATGTTGTGCAGCACCTCTGTGATATTTTGGATCAGGCTTCCCATCAACTAACCTTTTGTGCAGTGTTTTCTATAAACACAGAGAAGACATTGATCACCTGGAATAGAAGTTCTAGAATGCTTTGGCTCTGGACATTTCCAAATTGTTCTCCACTTTACTCAGAGAGTGACATACAGCATAGTTCACTCTGCACTGATGAAAAAATTAATAAATGTGTTTCTCTGTCCTTTCTAGTTTAGTCACCCATGTTTTAATTATATTTGAAAATGTGGGAATTTTGGTTGTCTCTTTGATACAAATATTGATTGATCCTGATTAATCCTTATGACTTTACATCTCATGGCGATGAGAACTTTTCTTCCTCCTCATATTCCTATTCTGTCACAGCCCTAAGGTCTCACCTATTTTGTTTCACTTGTTTAACTAATTGATAGGTTTCTCTTATTGAAGATCTCCCCCCACCTTGAGCAGATGTGTGAAGAGAAAGTGATCCAGGGCCAATGACAGCAAACTGTGACTCGTTGGCCCTCTCTAGAGGCTACACTTCATGCTAGCATCCTCATTATAAAAATATACATCGTCACATCAATTTCATATAGCTCACGGACCCAATTTCACTCCCACCATCACAGCTAAAACAAATGAGACTGAATACAGCTGCTTTGATTTTGAGGGTCAACAGCCAAGGGGTTGATAGACAAACTTACTGAACTCCAAGTCCTGGTGGTATCTTTTAAATATTGTTGTCTAGGATCTTTATTGGAGGGTCTGGGAGAATTGGTGGAATCTGGAGGCATCAGCCCCATGGGGACCTGTATAAGCCAATTAGGCTCCCAGATCTCTTATTTTCTGCCCCCTATCTGCTTTTGAATAAGCCCAATTGTTGAAAACCCACTAGGTTGGGCAGAAAGTCATTTGTTATCCTGGTTGGCCCTTAGTATTTCATAAGCTCTCATCTATTTGGAATAATTTCTATTTCTGTTTGGTTCTACAAAAAATTCTCTCACCTGGTGACATCATTGAATACAGAGTTGTGCACAAGTTTCAGGATCTGAGAGACACTTGCACTCCGGGTTTCCCTGTGTTATATATTTCATTCTTGTAACCCTTTGTGTGTTTGGGGTGCCATGGAACAGTCATTTACGTGCTCAACCAGTGACTGATCTAACTTAACACATCCATCATTATAAGAAGACTAGTCTCATCTTTATACGACTTTATGTATTTGCATATGTTGTACATTTTTCCTGAACTTTGTATGTTCCAAGAATGTGCTAAAATGTGTTATAAACCCCTGTGAATGAGAAGGAAGATGTTATGCTCTACTTTAGCCTAGGATCTTATTTGGCAATTTAGTGCAGTATTGCCCAGCATTCAGTTAAAGGTTCATGTTCTTTCTTAGCATTTTGTCTTAGTTGAATACTGACGCAGCATTTAAAGTAGGACTGCATCATATTTCATGTCAGCTTGGCTGGTTTAGGCATGGAGGAGTAATCATGGTGTGGGGAGTTTACCTTCTACAACGTTTAGAGTGATAAGAGATTACTTTTCATCCCTTTCCAGTGTGTCTTCATGAAAGTTTTCCTTTTATTTAGACAACGACTTTCAATTAAGGATGTGTTCCTTAACTCTGATGTATTGCTATAAAACATGGCATTGAATGTGGTAACTGGTGCTTTGAGACTGACATGAACTCGCATGTTTTAACAATCGTGCTCGAGTTGTTGTATACAGAATTTGATCATAATCTGTTCTTTGGTTGGTTATGTTCTTAATGAAGTATACCATGGGTCAACTTTGTGGAATGATCTGATCGAATCGCAGAGAGCAATGCTGGGCCTGGTCAGTACTATGTTGTGAGACCTCTAAAGAAAACTAGATCACTCCTGTAGATGATGATGCATGACCAGCTCGTCCTTCCTGCCTGAACTTCCAAATCGATTCCCCTGACAGGGGACTGCGGATATTTGTACTGGAGCACGTGATGCCCACTGTTTGGGATGACCAACCAAGATCATGACTAGGAAGGGAGAACTGACTAAATTCCGCTCTCAGCTTGCGCAATTTGGCCTTCTTAATGTTAACCCTTAACACAATCGCTGAAGCAATTTCTCCCTCTTCACCGTGTTCTGATTTGCATTGGGCCAGAAGTGACACATGATATCTGTACTTCACTGGTAGTTGACCAGGGATCCTCCAGTATTTGAAGTGCATTGAAGTGATGAATAAATGTAAAGAAATACTACAGCAACATGCTTTTCCTTATACATAGGCCTTCCTTCCTTCCCATTACTAACCATGCTGAGTCTTGGTTGACTTCTAAGATATGACAAGGTGGGGGTGGCTCTGCTGTTGTTACAGCTTATGTTGCCTTACTTTAATGTATTTACATGACCTCTGTCTTTGTCTTTTAAAGAGCAATCTCCTCTTCTTCACTTTCTTCTTCCAGATCCTCCTCTGCTTGGCCCTTTCCAATATTCTCTGAATCTCCCCAGCCCTTCCTCCTCTTCCATGGACCTGGGTAACAACCTGATTCCCTCCTCCCTCTTCGGTTCTCCACACAGCTTTTCCTGACACGCACTGGCTCTTTCTTTTCATGGAATATGTGCGGGTCCCACCATTTCCTGCTCAGCTTCTTGTTCAGGCTGGTTTGTGTCTTGACTGTCTCTCTGCTCTTCCTTTGCTGAATAAATTGATTGTGCCTCCTTTTATCAAGCAATATCCTGTTATAAGGGCAACAGCAACATCAACATCAATAGGCAGAATCTCATCTGCTGTTCTTGGCTTATTGTTTTGTGTGTGTCAAACTCCTCATTAAGTACTGTGTAATTCATGAGTTTGTTTATTTTTTCCCCCCAATAATTTGTTTGCCGTTTTGGTTTTAGTATCATTGTTTTGTAAATGGAACCTGGAGTGTAGATAAGTGCTCGCACTTTTTTCCTTGATATTTTTAGTCTCTGCATTTGGTCTGTTTGATTTTCTCAGGCTCAGTCTCATATTGTACCAGGAGAAGAAGGCAATGCTCCAGCTGGGAGCTTAATAGTTTTACCCTTTAAGTATATTTAACAAAAACATCGTTTTATTTTGTTGACAGTTTGTGGTTTTGAATACATTTGAACAATTCCATTATGTCTAAAACAATTCTTCTGTGTGGAGATAAATCTCCAACCGCTACAAGTTAGACAGAAAACCTAACCTAATGGAACACACATATATATATATATTCTTGTACTTTTGAAGAATGACCATTCATCCTGAAAAAATGTGGTATCGTTTTACTCAGTCCATTTTGTTATTTTAGCATTTAAGATGAAAAATGATGACATGAATCATTTACATTTCTGAGCATTTTCCACTGATAACAGGGATCAGTTGCTTATTCTGTATTTTATTGATACCTATTTTCATGGTGCTAAATGAAATACACTCACTTTATGTTCGGATTTAATGTGTTGCACTTATATACATATCTTCATTTGTCATCACTCAGTTGTGTATTGCTTTCTAAAATGGGAGAAGAAATGCTCCATCACTGAGAAAAGAAATACAATGGTTAGGCTTTAGATATTTCAATATACCTCCCTTGAGGAGTTACATTACATTGACACATTAACATTGATTTATGCATTGGTAAACAGCAAATTGAAAGAGGCAAAGTCAAGGTTCAGGTTACAAGCTCTTCCAATAACACCTGTCCGGCAGAAAAAGGGTGATTGATCACAAGTATTGTTTAGAGGTGAGTGCTGCTAACATGAATCACTTCAAGTAATACAGTACCCAATTTCTGAAGAACCACTTAACTCTAAACAACTGTATATTGAGAAATGACTTTGTTGAAACCTATCCACATACCTTACATCTGTGTCTCAATCTGTGACTGAAATTACTGTCCTAGTTTATCAGGGTGTCAGGCCCCGAAGTTTATTATAAGAATTTCCAATACATTCAGCCTGGTCCATCTGGCAGCATTTATATTATTCAAACAAAAGCCAGCAAGCGTAAGCATGGAACGTATTATATAAGTTCCAGCTCAACTAAATGTTCAATGTGTTGGTCCTCACTAATGAGTTATTGTTTTCCTTTTCTGAGGGGTGTGGGGCCCTGTCTGGGTTCTTACCATCCAGTCTAGTATCTGACATCATATTGAAACAATATTACTATTTTTGGTACACTTACCACAACTACCCTTATAATGATAGTAATAATCAGCACTTCAAATGGAACAGTACAAATCTTTTAATTTCCAGAGATCTGCATATTGACACTTCTTCTAAATTGATGTTTCATAGTTTGTAAACGCATAGTTCTTATATTTTGAAATCAAAAGATTCTGAAATCCATAGATTGAGGACTCTGCTTTCTGACAAGTAGAGGAAACAATGGGTTCTTTATGACGTTCTTTATGAAGTGAGCCTCCCAGGGGTGGAAGAGTTTAATCTGCTCATTTCCAAATGTACTGTATGTACAGTAGGCAACCACTGGGAAGAAATACCTAGAGCAGTTGTTCCCAACCCTGGTCCTGGAGAAACACCTTATCTTCTGGTTTTTGTTTCAGATGTGTCACCCACTATTTTATTTTAAGTTTCTGTTTGCAGCATAGTGTATTTATACACTTGCTTACAGCTAATAAAAGGTCAGTTTGGATTTGTAATTGGAATTAACCATGTACCAATGTCTGAGGTTAAGGTCTGCCCACATTCAAGGTTGCTGCCTGAAATATAATAATAATTGCTTAAACTTATATAGCACTTTTCTGGACACTCCACTCAAAGCGCTTTATAGATAATGGGGACTCCCCTCCACCACTATCACCAATGTGCAGCATCCTTCTGGATAATGTGACGGCAGAGTAATGAAGCCAATTCATAGATGGGGATTATTAGGAGGCCATGATTGGTAAGGGCCAATGGGAAATCTGGCCAGGACGCCAGAGTGATATGGCTGCTGGCCATATATAATATAATAACTGGATCTCTATGAACACTGTCATTCCCCACCTGTATCTGCCCATCATGAATTGATTAACTAGTAATAGCCATTTAGTCAGAAATAATGGCAGACAAATTGAGGAGAGGCTGCATACAGTTATGTGTGCTGAAGTTGTTGCTGTATGTTGAACTTTCCAACAAGTCTTGAAAGAGTAACTTGAAACTCTTGAAAGAGAAAGAGCTGACAGTTTTCCTCCAGAGCCAGGGTTAGGGACCACTGACCTATAGTGGATTCACAATTACCTAAACCCTACAGTTCTGCTTGTGAACTCCTCAGGTTGTGTATTCAGCTGAGCATGAAATTGAAGCTAAATGGACATGTATACTGTATACTGTGTTAAATAGCTTTTTTTAATAAATTAGAAACGACTTACAAAAAATGCAAAATGACCAAATCGGACAGGAGCTTGAGGCAACCCGGAATGGATAAAAAAAAACTGGTTCTTTCAATTTTCCCACATAATATACATCTTGTCTTCTTGTTGTACAAAAAAAAATAATTTAAACTTTGCCAATGCCTTGGAGGATTTCAAACATTTGTATTACGTATCCTCATAGTGTTCTCTTATCCAGACTAAAATGGTTTGGATTTTCAGTCCATCAGCGAAGGACATTCCCTTTAAGCCTCAGAATGCACCAGCTTGCTCTTCACTGGAGGGATTCCAGAGCAGCAAGGTGACCAAAAAAGATGAGATGAGGATTTGCTAAGGCATTATGCAATTTTAACATAATATCGTGTGACTGAATTCTACTTTTGATGATATATCTTAAGTTTTGTTTGCATTTTTATATTGCCTTCCTACGTTCTGTAGAATATATAAATGGTGTATCAATTTATAAACCCAAGACTTTTTCATAAGTAGCTTTCTTCTAGGTCAACATTTCCCATTTTATATTTATAGTTTTCTTTTTACTTCTTGCATGCTAAACCCTGATCTTGTCTGCATTAAACATCATCTGGTAGGAGTTAGGTCAGTCTCCAATGTTATCCAAATCTTTTGGGATTTCATTTCCTTTTTGACTGTGTTTGCTATTCCCTTTTGTTTTGGTATCATCTGCAAACTAGTTAACTAACCAGAATCCAGATCGTTGACATAAATGAGGAAAAACAGGTCAAAATTATGTTCACATTTATTTATCTAGCTGATGCTTTTATCTAAAGTCATCTACTGTATGATTGCATTCAGTCAAGCTTCTAAGGATGCATGTAACAGTAGCATAGAACAACAACAAAGCCACAGAAATCAGAAAACAATGCACTATGTAGTAGCATGTTGCACAGCGCCAAGGAATCTCTGTGCTGCCTGACAGGCAGGAAGTAGTAACATAATCATCTACAGAAATGTAGGTTAACAATGTTCAGATTAAATTGTGGGATTTCAAATCCCACAAATCAAAACATTGCATTGCATGCACATAGTTTTCACCTTTTAAAATGAAGATGACATGGTACCTTTAGGAATGCTTAAACGATAAACCCTAATACAACTCAAAACTTTGCAATCCAAATCCATCCATTCTTAGCCATGATGTGTAAATTTGTGGCCAGACTGATTTATCAGGGTATAAATACAACAAATATGCAGATTTAACCTATCAGATTTCTTACAGCCTGTTATTCCTCCAACAATATAATCCCTATAAAAACCACAATGGAAATTTATAGTACCTTGATAGATTTATTTTCTCTCTGCAGCTAGTGTGTATATTGCCATCAAGTTGTTATGTGAGGGTGTTAGAAAGATTTAATGAAAGTATAACAAGCAATAAATCTGATGCCCTCTGTAGTGATGTAGGGATCTGATGCCCTCTTGCCTCTAACATTGTTATTGTTTTTAAATAAAAAGAAAACTATTTGTGTTAGAAGACTGAAATAAAATGAACAATTAAATAACATGTGAATGTTTGGATGATTAAATGAAACAAACCAAACATTCGTTTTAGCAAAGTAGCATTATGACACCGCAGAAATCTTATGAAAACATAGTTGGACAGTACTGAAAACAAATGCTAAGTTGAAAATCTTTTCAATACTTTTTTACCAGTCGATTATTTTCTTTCACATGACCTTTAATTGAATAAATGGAGAATATTTTATTTCTTTCCAGGTAATTGAATGTATAGTATGTCTCTCTTTTATCAGTTTGTAATCATGTTTTCCTGATTTGTTACAGTAGTTTACTTTTATCAATTCTCTTGAGGAGACACTGCTTTATCATGCTGTTCCTACATGATGTTCAAAATGTTTGCTTTTTCTCACAAAGAAAGACATAAAAGTGCAACATCACATCTAAAATTCAAATGCTATTTAAATTGTGTATTTTTCATATTTTTATTTAATTTGCCATGGGTGATGCAGTGATGTAATTTGAATATGACAACATATACCATTTTAATTTTCCAAATTAATGTAAAGTGGTGCTGCAAATTGTTACTCAACAACATATATTGAGCTATGTTATGCCTTATGTTAAACACATGATAAGCCAATTTGACCTCAGGTACTAGCTTTAAAGAAAGCTTTTCTTCACTTACAAATTCATGTAAAACAGTATGATCTTTCATAGCAATTCTAATTATTATGTCGTGATTCATCATTGGGGCACAAAGATAAAAAACCTTAACTTTTAACTGTTTTATGATTACTGTGCCATAAAGTCCTAGAATTTCAATGACAATACATTCTTCACCACTATTCAACATGAGTTTGCAATTCCAAAACTACAATCTACTATAATAACCATAACGAGCAAGCTCTCCAACCTTCTTGCTTTGTACAGTGTGTAACAGTGCTTGTGATCTGCAAGTAAACCTGTGAGAAACTAGGGTGGTGCCTACCGGGGTTGGAGTTTGTTAGTTACAATCAGTTTGTGAAGTGGTTAGTGGTTCATGGTGTGTTCTGACAGCCAGCAATTCATTGCAGCTGTCCCCAAAACAAAATAGCAGCCAGAAAGCTACTGTGGTTCATGTAGGCATGTTCATGTTAATTGTATTGCTGCTACTGTGTGTTGCCTAACAGGTTACCTGTCAGGTCTGGAGCTGCTTAGCCAAACAGTCCATGAACAGGAGCAGTCAGGAGCTTTCAACCAAGGAGTTGGTGATCTGACATGACCAGGAAAACCGTCTCCAGAACTTGCGAGGTGCACATCATGTTCATGAAATCTGCCTAGTTTCAATGTACCAGCTCCTAAGACAGGCAGCATGGTGTGTAGGAACAATAATGGTAGCTGTGTGGACATCTTGATTCACACAGGAATATGAAGCACATCATATGTTGATTGCATGCTTTTACATACAGTACAGAAGAACAAGTAAAAAACAAGTAAAAGGCTTATTCCATGCTGAAAAGAGAAGAAAGAAAACACAACATTTTTGCCAAACGTTTTCTTTCTTCTCTTTTCAGCATGGAATAAACCTATTGTTCCTTTGCAGCCTACGCATGCTGACGTAGCTAACCCACCTGAACGAATACAGTACAGAAGTCAATTCTACGCAATTAAAATGATTAATACATTTGAAGTTGGCAAATTTATTTTAAACAGTAAGAGTTAGTGACTAGAATTATACTGTACCTATAACATTTGGCCAAACAACCTTTATGTTGGAGCAGTTTGTGTACGTTTTGGGACTCATTGCAGGCGTAAAATCATTCCAATGTTCATGTGAAAATTAAGAAAGCTTTGGTTCTCAATGAAATATACTCATTTTCTCTTGGTTCATAGGAAGACTCTGAAATATTGAACAGGTTTTCAAATACAGTGGTTAAGATGTCATATTGGCTGATGAAGGATCCTAACATCTGACATACATATTGTGGTTTATCTGTCCCATTATATTTACCTGGTATGAATTTGCTTGGCTTCCAGGATTCTACAATGAGTGGTTTAAAAGATAGGATAAAACAATCCTTACAAACAATAAAGGCTACTACTTGAAGACCTAAAAAATCAGATATACAATATTCACATGTTACTGAGCAATATTTTGAAAAGAAGACAATTTTGTTCCTATCACCCAGCAGAGTATAATCCCTTATCTCTAAATTCATTTCTACAAGCATCAAACTTTGTTTTCATGATAAGATACTCATAATTTAAAGGGTAGGCAGGCTTATGATTTATACTTTCCTATTTTCAAGGAATGTAAACTGTATGTCTTTTTCTGATAAATAGTAGGGGCACCAAGAATTCCAATAAATGCTTATAAAAAGACAGAATACTGAAGACATTTGATGTTGTGAATGAAAGACTGTCCTGACAAAATGAAATTATAAAGAAAATGTTTGTGTTATTTTGTGGTAATGCTAGTACATGTGTATTTAGGGTTTATTGAGTGAGAACTAATTGTGAGAACTCTCTGGCAAATATGGAATTTGCTCTTGGCAGATGAGTTGAAGTTTTCAATGAATCTGGGTTCTTGTATCATACTCATAAACTATCTGAGGCATCTAAATTATAATGATATATATATGTATTTCCTTTTTACAATATACACATTTTATATTTTGACAACAATAATTTAAATTCTAGGTTGTTGGAATCCCTAGTTTATAGTTTATGCCTTAGACGTTCACACATGCCATTAAGTTTGGAACCCTTAAAACAACTTATTTTCTGCAATATCAGCTTTCAAAGGAACAACATTTATAATAGATTTTTCTTATCCAAAATCATTATTCATTACATAACACAACTCCTGGCAAACCTTTTAAGACATAAAAATTAATCTTATTTATTTCTTTCAAACCTCATCTATTTATCATTTTAAGCACAGATGTTCCTATGAATTATGTGAATGTGAATATCAGTCAGAGACTAATTGCTCAAAGTTTGATTAGTCACTAATTTGTCAAAGTTTGATTGTGTGTGAACAGTGAGTAAACTAAAGGGATAAAACAAGTTTGGAGCTGAAGGACGAAACACTTTTTGAAGAAGAGCACTTGGCAGCATGGGCCGCTTTTCAGCAAACAGTTGCTGTCATCAATTTTAGAGCGAAAAAACCCAGAAAACAGAATGGCATTGGCTAACAGACTCTTCAAGAAAGCTGTTCTGAACAGGAATAAAGAGATAATGACAAGGAGAAAAAGGGATCTAGCCTTACTTATTACTTTTCCTTTCTTCTATTAGCTTCCTAAAAGTACAGATGTATAGGCAAGTTTGGAGTTCATTGGCAGCAGTCACACATGATAGAATTGTTGGTGTTGCTCCACCGATGTTCTGGTTTATGCGAATGAGAATGAATTGATGAAACTTTAAGACGGGGTGGGAGAACAAAACTGAATAAGTAGACCTGATACTGAGAAATTTCACAGTATGCATAGAATTCTAAGTACTGTAGATACTGGAACCTCCGAATGAAAACATATTGCTGGACAAGATGAACCTGAAATTCAAGGACGTGCAGGTGACTTACAGGTTGACCAGAAGTGACAACAAGTTCCAGTGTGGTGTATTGGTCACCGTTTCCTCACCCAGCGTATGAAAGGATGACACCCTTGGACTAGGGCTGCTATGTCTCCAGGAGGGGGGGGGGTGGAGGGGAACTGTGTGGTTGCCGAGGTAATGAGGGGACTCTGAAGAAACTCAGTGAAGTGTGTGTGCTCGGGCCAGAACTGTTCGGCAGCTAAAGAGACTGTTCTGCTGATGGACCCTAATAATGTGAATGTGAATGTCCCACTAGTCGAAAATATGTGTTTGGCTTGGAGAACATGAGATAACTACCAATCCCTTTGCACTCTTTCTCATTGATAATTAGTGGACCCTAAGGAACATGCAGTTAAATCCCATGCTCACAACTGAAGGTTATCCCCTGAGAAAAATGTGAAGAATTGGGCTGCAGACATTCCAAAATCTCATGGAATACTTTGCTCCTATAACTGCTGTTCCTGCTTCTTGACGACATCCAAAACATTGGGTGCTGGAAATTCTTAGCATTTTGGCCAGTGGATATACAAATTCCAGGTTAACACCCAAAACACACATTACAATTTGAGCTTTATTATGTGTTAATTAACCTATGATAGCTTTTTTCCCCCGAAGTTGATTCAAAAGCTTTCAAATTACAGATGAAATGTAAAATCCACAAAATTAATGAAGCTCACAGAGAACCTCATTGATAAAAGTTAATTTTCCTGAGCCAAAAATTAATAATAATTGGCTCTGACTTGTCACATATAATAAATATGTTTTAAACAAATATAATCCTAAACGTAATTTATTCCTTGATTAACTAGGTGCCAATGACATCCAAATCTACACGTCAAGTTATATGTTTAATTAAACAAAGCCTTGCATTCACCTAAACTAAAAAAAACTCCAGTGGTCTTGTACTGGTAACACTGTGGTTTTTTTGTGTCTGTTTAAGATGAGTAATTTCAGCACATTTCAGCTTGGAGCAAAGCAAACAATATTTTCTATTGACTCATCGGGTTCCACAGAAGATAAGCCTCGGGGTTTTGTCGTTATTGACCATTCATTGCAAGATGCACCGAGGACTCAGCCCCCCAAACAACCGATAGATTCATTAAGAGTATAACACTTTGGAGGGATAATCAGGTTTACTACTATTGCTTTCAATGCATTCCACTTGAAAGCATTCTCATAATATGTACAGTATTTTATGTATACGTATTTCCTTTTATCTTGGGGTGAGTGAATTACAGTCTTACTATTAAAAGTATGCATGTAATGTACAGCGCTGGAGGTAATCCCTGTGATGGAACGGCGCCCACATGTGGTGGTGGTGGGGGGGGGTGTGGAGAGCTGAAGGATGGAGTCACATGTTCTCTTTTGACGCCACAGACTTGAAAACTATTTTAACTAAGGAAGCGGCGAAAGGATCTGAAGCACTGGAAGAATTTGTGTTGGCTACTGAAGCAGACAAAGCTGAGAGAGCAACTTCCACAACGCTGTTTGAAACCAATCTGATATAAATGAGGGGATCAACACTTAAGTCATCATCAATGGAGGAAGACAACATTTGTACTGCAATAGATATACTCTGCTCTAAAAAACAATGATAGCACAGGTCAATCCAAGTAGGAACCAAGAAATTCCTTCCTTTTTCTAACAGATAATGAATTGGTGTTCAAAAGAAACCTGAGATAACCAGCTGTTCAATTTAACCTTGTTCAATATACAGTAGTTAGATTAAAACTGTACTGATCTGATTTCCAAGCTGCCTTACAAGCCGATTGAATTTGCTTACTTTATGTTATTCCTGGTGGACAGTAAGGTCTTTTCTCCTTCACAGGAGATTGGGAGCTTTCTTAATTGATTTGTAATTACCAAACTTCGTGCAACATGTCTTGCTAGACAAAGACAAAGGACTACTTGGTGTTAACAGAGCAGTTACATACAGTACACATAGTTACATAAGCTATATGTCAAGCTCAATATAGTGGTACTACTGGTCCTAATATTTTTTTAGTTTCTCATCCCAAACAAGCCCTCAGCATTTCACAAATAAGAATATACTCTCCTATAATGAATAAGCAGCTGGACACAGAGATGAAACAAAGTCATAAATTCAAGCAAAAAGCAGAAATTGTTCCTTGGAGAGAGATAAAGAAGAATTATATCACTGTCTGAGGATATATTCATTTGAAAATTGGCCACTCAGATGAGATCAATTTGGGAACAGGTAGTAAGATCAGTTTACAAATTCTTTGTGATAAGTGACAGCTCAAACTCCTCTTGATCCCCAAACCCAAGCCATCTCCAAACAACCATTACCCAGGGTCTTACTTTATTCATGAAGCCATGTTGCAGTTAAACACAAAAAAATTATGTAATCAAGAACATCATCAAATACAGTATATTATAAATAAGTCATTGAGAAAGACTTTTTTATTAGTCTCGTTTGTACATTACATAGAGCAAGCTTCAAAGAATGTATTAACACTAGATTTCAATGAATCATGCCTTTGTATGTTGCACAGGGAAATAAAATCAACAACATATCACTTAGGAGGCATCTATTCCAAAAGGATGAAATATCCATACAGTTTGGAGGGTTTGTTCCAAACAAATCTACAGCCAGATCCTATATTTAAACTAGTTAAAAGTTCCTGTACTTCATCAGGCACATTAAAATGTCTTCAGTTCATCAACTGTTAAATGAGAGTATGTTATCATCATTAAAAAATGATAGAAACAGACATATTGTCTATAGTATTGACATAGAGATATGATTGCACTGTGAAAATCAGAGTGACTTGATCTGCTTTGCTGAACTCTCGTGCATACTGAAAGAGATTCTTCGGAGTGTTCAAACTACAATTCCAAAAACAAAACCCCGAGCTCACTTATACCAATGACAGCCAGTCCATTGAGTAGGAAAGCAGGATGGAGGAGTAGACTAGCCACAGGGCTGACTGATCCCCCAACAAGGATTAGGTACATATTTTATATAATCCATATGCAATTCACTTTACTATTTCTTGATATGGAAATTGTAAAAAATGTCTCTGAGCTTAGTCTTGAAAGGTACAAAATGTTACAGAACTTTGAAAGGTTAAAAATCTTTGTACTACTAGTTTTGAAGACAAAGATGTGGGCCTTCACTTTATCACAAGATTAATGAATTTAAAAGATGAGACCAACACTCCTTCGACACTGATTCATTTGAGTGTTTTGGAGAGTTTTTCCTTCTCCTTGAGTAATCATAAAACTGATTAATGGGGTGTTTTGCAATTGGGAATATAAGGTACTAGTCTTACTCATAGCCCACAAGAATGTCACAGAAATTAAACCAAGCAGCTGGATTACGTTTTCTGGAGAAATCCATGGAGTACGGAGCTCAATGCTATGTACTGTATATATCATGGCCTGAAGAGATCTTTTTATATCTTAGACCCACCAGATTATACACAACAAGACACACTGGCTGATAGCTTTTTCCATGTATTTTCCATCTAAGGAAAATCCTATTTTCGATAAAAATATTCCACAGCAGTGCAATCTACAGATGATCGGAGTAATGTGCAGATGGGGAAAACTTTCAATTAGCATGCTAGTCACAGACTTTTGGACATACTGAGGCTTATTAAGTACTTAAGAGGATATCCCAGAAAGTAAGGCATTACAGCAGTGTAATGAAATAAAGTAATGTATTTATATCTTATTATCAGATAGACAGAGCAATGGTCTCTACTGAAGTCACCAACTTCGCAAAGCTGATGTTGGGAGCCATTGAGCATAAGCTTAGTCTTGTAACAGTTTATTTTAAGAAAGTTCGGAAACTACATTTTCTTATTAGGAGTTCAACACTTGGAAAGCGCAGAAACCTCAATAGTATTTTCTATGATTATTTCTACTAATAAGATTTGAGTGCCATCGGCATCATACCCAAATCAATGATGAATATTCTGACCATGAGCCAACATGTAGATACTAACTAGTGAAGGCCCAAGCACAGAACCCTGTGGAACACAATGAGTGAGACAACTTTTAAATCAGGCCGAATTGGGTCCTGTTTGCCCAGTAGAAGCTAAACCAATGGATGAAAGTCCTAGTGACCCCCAGATACATTTCCATATGCTTCAGCATGATGCCACTGAGGACAGTATCAAAAGACGCACTAACATAAAAAAGAGTAGAATATTTGGTGGTTCAGAGTCCCAAAACATCAGAAAATAATGAACTTAACAAGGGCTGTTCTAGTATTGTGTATCTGTCTCACTATGGCTGAAAAGGTCGGGAGAGATCACAAGGTAAGTTTGCCATTGAGCTGCCAACTGCCACTGTAGAATATTTTGGAGAACAGACAAATTGGAAATAGATCAGTAGTTGTGCAGTACTTGGGCATCCAGGAAAAGTTATTATTTAACACAAGTGTGATAGGAAAAGGCTTTAACCCAACAGGAACAGGATGTGATTCCAGGGATTCATTCATGAAATGAGTTACAAAGAGGAGGGAAGCAGGCTTTGAGAAGGGCATACAGATAGGTTCCAAGACATGGGTAGTTGATCTCATTCTGGCAACCGACTGAGCAATATAAGCAGCACCATCAGGTGTATAATTAACTTAATGAGGGTCGTTAGTATTATTCACTTACACCTGTGTGTATGATCTACAGCACAATTGTGTTTTAGACATCTGTTTGGCTACATTTCATAAATGCTTTTCTGCTTACAGTGAAATAAGTATCTTAAAAGCTTTTTGCAGGCTTTCTCCTACCTTCCTATCTTAGGAAATGCATCTGTTGAAGACGGTGAGTGCTTCAGAGAAAAAGGTCGTGAAGATAAGGTCAGGTTGAATTCAAGAACTCACAAGAATGAAATTTGAGTTACTGTCTGAAAAAATGCTTACCTTGCTGAACTCAATCATATAGAAAAGTAGAATTACATTGCAATAACAGACATTAAATATAATATGACTATATGTAACCATATAAGAATGGGACTGAAATAAGGACAGATAACTGGTTTACAGTATGTCTGCATCAATTTAGAAAATGTATCATATAGATACAATATTTAAAATGTTACATAGTCTTTGACATTCCCTGTTATTTCACTACCAGACATAAGAGGATTTTGTGTTTGGCATTTTATACTAAATAACAATACACACAATAACACGTTTCAGAATTTGGGAGCCCTCTCATAAGAATGACTGAAATGCCACTGAGCTAAAACATGGAAATGCATCTGCTCACTGCTCTATTAAGCACCCCGACTTTTAATAAGTGCTCTGGACTTGTCACAGAACAATGAGGTTCACGTGTTGTACAAAGGTGGCAACTTTCAAACACGTTTAAAGTAAATATGACTGAAAAAGGTAACAAGGTGGATAAGAGAAAGACACCCCATTTCTCATTCATCAATCCCTTGCGTATATATCCCGTCAAATAGACACTAAAACAATTTACTGGAAATATACACAGTGGAAGTGCCAACCTGAACACTTCTTAGTACTGGACTGTTGCCAGCTAATGTTTCAGACCAATATTTAATGTGAAGGAAAATGTCCTTTCCATTTGAAGTGTTAACAATAACTTGCTTTCCTATATTTGGCTACAGGCTTTAGTCAGATGTACAAAGTCAGATGTCCATGATGTTCTTTTTATTTCAGACATGATGAATTACATTCATTTGTTTAAGTACAAGTGGCAGTTTTAGTGTTCCTACTATAAATTTTGCTTAACTTCTATTGGCATGCTGTATTAAACTTCAGGGAAACAAATGACACTTTGCCATTTATTCTCCTTTTTAATTGACCAAATCTGTCAAAAACACAATAAGTGTAACATTAAAGGTCAGTGCCCCAGACTGCACTGTAATGGGTGTCATGGCACAGCTCCAGGTCCTTTCAGAGATTTCAGTTTACGTAGGGTTTTAAGAGAGAAATGTAAGGAAAATATGATGTCTGATATTTTATTAACTGCTTTTTATATTAAAATAGTGTACACATTTAGGGAAATATTTCATGTGCCGTGTGTTTAGAAAACAGGTCAAGGCAATTGGTCCTGGAATGGCACAGATGGAATAAAAAGTTCTGCTAATCTTGACAAACGTTTCGACGAGAGTTTTCCACTACTGATGTTGATAATATCACCTAGTCCAAATATTTGCTGGCTGAAATTCTTTGCATAAGGAATTCCAGCTAATGTACTTTTCAGTGCCCATGTGGAAGAGAAATATACTGACATTTTCTGGAAGGACGTTTTTATGTATATCGCAGTATAAAACAAACGGCTGTAAAAATCTGCTGAAAGGTTTCTCAGGTTTTCTCTTTCTCAAAATGTATTTACTTCTGCCTGAATGTATTTCAGGCATTGTAGAGACAGCTTCACAATATTTTGATCTAACGTTCTAGCAGAATGATGTGTTTGAACCCTATCAAAGGAAGAGTTTTTTCAGTCGTAACAGCTGTTTATTATTGATTCATTTCAAACCTGTGTTGCTTCTGATTGATCATGCTCTGTAGGATATGACATCATTATAACTTTTATCTCCAGCATATTCTTGCACATGGAGAGCTTGTTGGCTGTCACATCACACACATTGCTACTTGTAATATTGCAAAGTCTTTATTGTCCCCAGAGTCCACGGTAGCGAATGGAATCGAGAACAACGGAAACCCACAAAATGTACGTTTGACAGGGAATAGCAAATAGTGAAATGTGGCAAAAATGAATCAAATGCCTGCCTGAAAAGGCACCACACGGGATTTTATCTATCAAAAAGGTGTGAGCCATTACTGAAGCATTTTAATAACACATAACACAGCTGCGGTTTCAAGATCAAAACTAGATGGGATAGAGTTGAACATATTTAACAATATTTGGCATTCTGTCCTTCTTAAAAAAAAAACCCTTGACAAGAAAAGTACTGTGTCGTATATAGTAAGTCACACAGCAAATTCAATTTAGGTATACTTACATAGGTAGTCTCAACAATATTGATCTCTTTAGGCTAGGTTGTACCGTAAACTTGTGAGCTACACAGTATAGACAGGCACAGATGTTAATGTTCAGATACTGTGCCTGTATACCTGCCTTGTCCAGCTCAAGTGTGTGAACATCCAGTTATAGTGGGCTAGTGCAAGACATTGAGCCTAAACTCGTGCAAGTAGTCATAATTGTACAAAGTGACCACAGCTGTGAGGGGACAATTGTTTTTGGTGAAGGGTTGATTCTGTAATCGCACAAGGAGCATAGGTCTCAAAATTAAATCAACATAATGTTTTTCTGCGAGATTAAGCAACATCAGCAGCAAGCCAGATCCTTAAATCGGTGTTTTTTTTAAACCTGATATTTTCTTAAAATTACCTGAATGCTCAGTCCGAAGAGGGTAAGGATAAAATAAGTTACACCAATTGTCAGAAAATAAGGTTACAATGTGGGCGTGGGAGGAGCCGCGGCGAGCACTGGGATTGAGTCGACGGCGCGACTGAGGTACAGGCGTGAGGTTAGCGAGAACCGAAAATAACGCAACAAAAAGAGGAAAGAAAAATGCGTCACTGTGCACCGCGACATCCAGGCTGAGTTTACCCCATCTAACGGGGTCAGGTGTGGAAGAGCAGGGAACGCAAAGCCAGAGCAAAATAAAAGCTCGACGTGTGAAAAAGGTCAGCCTGCCTAGGGAGAGATACCTGACGGGACAGGCAAGAAACACAAAATAAAAAGAAAAACACGACAGCCCTGCACCCGGGTTGAATGCCGGTGTTTGCTAGGGCAACGCGTCCGCCTTAATCCAGGTTCAGCCTCCACACTGAAGACGCCCCCCCGTAATGCCACAATACTAGAGGAATCAAATTGAAATAAATGTTTATTGTATAAGTATTCAGAGACGTGAACTCAATATGTGGTGGAGGTATCTTTGGAGGCAACTAATTCTCCTGTTCTTTTTTATATCTACCAGCTTTGCAAACCAGTTGGATGTTACCTTTGCCCATGCTTCTTGGCAGATTTTCTTGGCAGATTTGCTCAGGCTCGCTAAAATTACTTGAGGGTTCCACTTGTCTCCTTTCTTTTTTATTTTACTCTAAATGAGGTGTGGGTTGTGTTGTGGTTCTGATTGGGGGCACATCGGTAGAATGTAACCATCTTGAATCCTCCCATTTGAAATGGACAAAAAAAGATGCCCAGATGATTTTAATTGGACATCAAACAGGGCTTTTCAAAGTTAGTTATAAGAAAGGCAGAACAAACCTTTATAAAGCCTCAAATGACAAGACATCTGAAAAAATATGGACCACAGAAAATGCTGCTACAGTATATAACTGATTGTTGAAATCATAAATTGGGAGAAACCTGTTGTACCATTCCATGTCTATTTTAAAATCTCTGCCTGTACACCTAACATTTAGACACCAAATTGCTCCACACATGAGAACTCTTGAGTAGAATGATGGTTTAAATTCTCAAAAATTGGCTTTGAGTATAAATTACTTCTTCTGAGATCTAAGAACAAAGATCACAGTAGAATGTAATCTCTTCCTAGCAATAAATTCTCAGGATATGTCAAATTAAACAAAAATTACAATTATGCTGTAAATAATACTGCTCCAACACATATATCTGTGGAAGAAGAAAAATCTAAGTAGTACATTTTTGTGAACACTGCACATTCTTTTGTAATTTTTAAATGGTTCTTGGAGTTGGGCCTAAAAGCTTAAGGCATGTGAGAGCAGTATAAACAGGCTGTTAAATGTGAACTTTAATATAAACCAAATAACAACAGTAAAGATCAATGAAAGCAAATGGAGCAAAGGAGCAAATGGACACAATTTAGTAGTAGAAGTATCATTATTAAAAACTGATTTAAGGTTTTGTGTCTTTAATTCCAGAGGCTAAACTATACTTGTTGAATGAGAGTTTGAAATAGGCATAAAACGTGGGCTGTTGTGAAATGGAAGAAGGTGTTTTTGTCACACAAAAATAATAATGAGATTAGTAAACCTTGATTACAACAAACAAATCCCATGAACACATCTATCATATGTTAAAATTTCCTTGAGTACTTAAACGTTGTGTTCTGAATAAATTACTATACATTTAAAATAGTATTTGTTCTGATATATTGAAAACATATAACAAAAAATGGCCATTGGTTCATTCATCTTGTTTTGCTCGCCAGTCAATAATTATTCAGAGCATCACATCCAGTTGGCAGCTGGTCCCAAAATAAAAACATGTTTGAATTATTCAATACTCTCATACAAATAGTTTAATATTTAAATCTGTTCACCGTATTGTGAACATTGAAAGAGAAACAGTTAAAATACAAAACAAGGATTTAATTGCATCGATAAATGAAAACAGACTACTGTGAAATTTTATTTTGGAACAAAAGAACAAAATTGCTAAAGCTCAAAACAAAACAAAAAAAAAACTGTTGGGGTGATGATGGTTAGCCACATTAACCACAAACACAACAGCTTTCCCCTTGATCTTTCATTCTTCAAATTTCTATTTGAATCATTATGCTTCAGGATTAACAGCATTTTCTTGTCCATAAAACCTAGAATAACTGCAAAATGCAGCTTTCACTGCTTCTCAAGTCCTCTTTCTGTGCTATTTGTTTACTTTAACATTTCTATTTGGTTTCCAGTAGTAATGATCTCAAAATGTTTTCTCAAGCTGTTATTTGCAATGTTTAACTCAGTGCAATGCCATACTCCTGATACTTAGCCATAAATCTCTTATTGTTTATTTTTATGTACCATGATAATAAGAAACCTATTTGCTTAATGCTTTATTCATTCAAAAAGATTTTTGGGGAGATTTGACAGAGTTCTTATTTCTAAACTATAAATGGAACCTTTTTGTTTACTGCATATTTTCCTGTCCTTGGAAAGTTATGCTATGTGAAGAACAGCCCCAGGAAGTGGGCCATTGAGGAAGGCATGTACTTCAGTGTAATAAAAACTTTAAACACACAGTCTAACTAAATTGTCCGAATCAGAAAGGAACACAACAACACGCGAAACTGTCGTGCTGGCCGTCCCAGTACCACGACCTTAACACTCTTGGAATGTTATTGGGTTAGAACAAGGTTGTAAAAAAGAATACTGCAGGTTTTGTGGGATTGTGGGTTATGGTAGTCTGGAGAGAGCTACTCAGCCGCATTGTCAAAATGTATGCCCTGGCTTCCATCAAAAAACAAAATTCCTCCGATCAAGTAGCTACTAACAACAAAATGAGCTAAATGAGCCAAATGGCCTATTGTTTGTTACCTGTCTTATATTCTCATTATGTTCTATGTAGTTGGAATACCAATACGGATATGGTTAGGAATGAAGGAGAACAAGGAGGCAGTGATACAGTGCCGTGACAGAATGAAAATGCATAGAGCTCCTGAGACTATGGCTATTGATGAGCGAATCCTTTCTGCTGAGAACATGCTGTGAAACGTCAAGCAAAATCTTCTTTATTTCACACTTTCTTTTGAACAAGTAAGTCAGTTTTCATAGAAATCAACACCTTTTCTTCCTCTTTTGGTCCAAAGTACACCTTCAGGTACAGTACCTCCATACTTGTAGTAACCTTTAAAGACAAACCTTTGTCCTTTATTTCTGTCGCTTTCTACTAGTATGAAATTAACTTTGTCCATAAAATAAGAAGATACAAAATAGTTGATGGTGACCATTTACAGCCAGAGGTACAGTAAATCAGACTTTTTCATCATCTCAGCTATGTATATATTTTGTATGTGTCATTTGATCTCTTAAGCCTTTAGTTATTTAATTAGTTATTGTGCTAACTAATGCTTTCACAAATGTTACATTCCCCACACAGATAGGTTAAAGGAACTGAATCCCACCAAATGTGAGCAGAGGAGATTACAAAGAGTCTTGAAACAAGCATTCAAGATCCTGGTCATTAATGAAGAAGTCAACCCAATGCATTAGTGTTTTTCCAGAAGTGAAACAAGAAGTTCAGGACAGATGACAGCAAGCAAGATCCCCCTAACCTCTTCTGCTCTAACTCGTAATTCTTCATGATGTCACTTCTCTCAAAGACCTGTAAGCCTCTCTCTCCTGCTCACATCCATCTTTCTGCTCCCCTCCTCCACTCCATCTCCACTGTCGCCACTGCCCCTTGGCTAATTTTGCTCTTTGTGTGGGGGTGCAGACTTCCTTGTCGTACGGCCAGGTGGTTGATCCTTATCCAAGCCGGTTAGTTCCTCAATATTTCCAAAGGCATTGGCTTATTGGGCTACATTCTACTTCTTCAATTGGATATTATGAGGAGGACTGAGATCAGGAAGCTTTTTTATACAGGAATCTTGGTTGGTGTCTGTAACAAGGTGACAAACCTGTAACGTTGTTATAGATGGTCCCTTGGGTTCCTTCAAGAGGTGGCTAGATGAGATCCTTAGTTGGTTCCCTAATGACCAAACAACTACGATCGGTTGGACAGCATCCTCTTGTTGTGTTCTTCTTGTATCTTTGACTATAGTGTAACTATGGCATAGTACTGTTATCAGGTTGAGGGCCTGGACTCCTCTTTTGTCTGATGTACTGAGAGGGAATGAAAACAGGATTCCAATGGGAGAAAAAGAAGATCTTTAAGAACAAGAAGTACAGTGTAGTGCACTGGGGCTCCAAGTGAAAGCTGGACTTTATTGTTGGTCTCATTGCTTACACTACCTATCATGACATAGCTGAATATGTAAATATGGGTGACTTGTATCTCAAACAAAGTTATTTCCTAATCCATGAAGTGATGAATATTGTTTGTTACACTAGCTTCTCACTATTACCCCTTGCTTAATGAACATTATTCATCGTAGTGAGTGGGAGTGGGTTTTTGAATGTATTAATCTTGGACCTGCGTTATATCAAAGCTGAAATTCACCTGCTCTCAAACCCAGTACTTCACATTGGCATCGTGTTTAGGAAAAAAATATTTCTTATACCAAATGGAAACCTGGAGATTTATGGGTGTTTAATTTATGTGTGAATTAGCATGTGGATTTAATTTTTATTTTAGCCAGGTCCAATTTACAAAATACCTATATCTGTTACTCTACAGACATCTATTTATATAAAATGTATGTCTTAAGACACATTGAAATACTTTTTTTAAATTAACGTTTCTCCATGATTCCCAGTGTTGTGTCTGATCTATTTATAGCTGAGAAATATGGTAAATTGAACCATGTTTATATCATGTCCATCCTACCAGTTCTAGGAGTGATAAACACCCCCACAATACCTTTTATTTTAAAGAAACCTTTATTTTACATACCAGTATTTTTAAGTTGTTTACAAAGCTAAATTATTTATGTATTAAGTTATTTATAATTATACATGAGTGTGTTCATGTATTTTTTTCTGATCAAAATTCCATTAAACAAGAGGGGAAAATGTACTGGAAATGGGTTATGATATTGTCAGTTTTCTTCTGTTCCTTGAAACAATTAAGTCCAGACATTTGTATAAATATTTTACAGGAATCTGGAAAAAATAATCTATCCTTAAGAGAAATATAAATAATTACAGAAGGAATACCTTCTTCCAGGAAAAATGTTACAAATTATTCTTGAACTCAATAGGTTTGATGACCTGATTCAGAAACTAAGCCGACTCTGTCATTTGCTGAACCACTTATGGCAATAAATAAACTGAAAGACATGAAAATGGTCATATTAGCTAACTGTACAACTGTATTTGTGCCTGTTTCTTAATAAACAGGGCAAATTTTGAATATTGAAGACTGGATGAACCACCACCTAATATTTAATAATATTATTTTTATCAGATGGATTCATTTACCAAAAATTATTCGGTAGAAACCAAAGCATTTTCACTTTAAAACATAATTCAACTTAAAACGTGTTTCCTGTAAACTCAGAAATGTCTTATTTAGTGTTTGCTAGTGAAGAGACATTGTGGGAAGGGATCGGAGGTTTAAAAGTACCTGAGGGGAGGGGAATATGATTATTTTCAACCACTTACAGGATAATTATAGGGTACTATCTCTAAGCAAATGTTTTCCAGTTCTTTCTAATTCATATTCTAGGACACTGCCTTAAGTATTAATTAACTGATGTTAATAACTGATGATAAAAAACATGATGAAAATTGACTTACAATTTGTACTTTCTATGCTTTAATTGAATTGATCATGTAAATTGGAAGACGTTTTGAACTAAATATTTCTTACTCCCCGTGAGAAGTTTTTGTTTATGGAAACATACTGCAACTTCCAAAGAAGATCAGATGATCATGTTTTATGGATCAAGTGATCCTTCTGAACTTACTAACGAATTCAAAGCTTTATTTAACGTCTCATTACTGCCTCCACAGTAAATCCACTTATTAATCACACATGTTGTAGTGAAATAGTCAGGTGTTTGTGCTCAAACTCAATTTTGTTTTTATTTCTTTCTTTCGTCTGGAATTTAAGACCAGCTTTCATTTAAAGAATCAGAGAATATGACTAGCCTTCACAGAGTGTAATAAACTTTACTGAGACAGTATTCTCTTTGTTGAAAGTATACATTAAATACACTTTAAATTCTGTTTTAAAAATGTCTTATTAAATGCAGTACAGTACAGTGCAGTATATCCAGAGCAGTAAGAGCATTTTGTTCTAAGCCAATAACAAAACCAAACTCTTTCCAACATTTCTCAGAGCAATTAAATCCATTAAATTAAATTACCTTAAATCAAAACTATAATACAATAATCAAATTTATTTTTGTACTCTGTGTCTGAGGTTATTAATAAATGTTTAAAAATATTTATTATTAAATGTCTACTGATACAGAAGTCATGAGAAATAAAATCAGAGCTCTTACACAATTAAAAAAATCAAGTAATAATATTATTCTTATTGAGTTTTTGTGCACATGGGAAACAAGGAAGCACAAAAAGAAAAACAGTAAACCAAATTTGATTCTGTTGTTAGGGAAATTGGATAAAAGTTGCCAAAAATTAAAGAATTGCATAAAACATATTGATTAATGCATGTAATTGAAGGCCCTCAGTACTTAACTGGCCATTATTTTAAGATGTATGTGGCATTAGGCCCATATGTTATCCATTGTTGGGTTCTCCCAGACCATCTGTCAGTTCCAGTTCCACTGGAGTCAATTTGAGTTGTCTTACTTCTGAGTCACGTATGAAGTTATTTTGTCCTCGTCGGAAGCAATTAATGGAATCTCTTTGTTATTGTGTTGTGTGCAACAGATAGCTGCCTACAATGCAAAGGAAATATTCAGGCAATGAAGTCACAGATTAGACATACTTAACAGCTGGAAAAAACCCATGCTACTCCTTTTCAATAATATATTCATATTCTGATGCTCTTTAAATTTCATTACTAGTGCTTCCTGACCTACAGTGATAATAAGTGGCACATTCCAGCTTTGTGGAGATGGCGTTATGCTTAGGAGGGAACTGGTGGCACATTGCTTTGTCCAGCTTCATCAGAACACATTGTGTCAAAGAAAAATATAATTTTCTGCCTTCCCTTCTGCATCTCATACTCTCAGGCATTCAGAAACTGAGACAGTTTTGCATTTTTTTCTGCTTCTAACTGAGATGCCAAACATACCTCAAGAAAATAGGATGTCTGGTAGCCCCATGAGTATACTGTATGAGTACAGGCTCTTGGGGCTAGATCTTTTCCTGACGTCTTTGACGCTTAGCAAATTGAGAGTACAAGATTCTCCCTCAATGGGCTGCAGTTTCTTCACAGGTTAACAGACCCCGACATTGCTGGTTTCCACATATATACATGGAGTGAAAAAAATATTGTACAGCAACATGTGCATAGGCATCTTCAAGACGTGACATTCTGCGAACAACCCAAATCTCTAGAGATCACTCAATGCTGCCACCCTCTAAACATCTACTGTACATGTAGGTTTTAGAGTTGAAAAGGACTGACTGAAAAAGGGACCGCTAATTCGCCTGTTGATGTATCTTATAATCTATCTGTACTGAGCTGGGCAGGGCATGTCATTCAGGGATGGGCAAAACCCATTACTGACCTTCACTGACTACTCCACAATATATCTGGAAAGCTGGCATCTTAAGATCACTTACCTCTGTAAAGAAGTAAGACAAAGCATAAGAAGAATTATTACATGTGCTGTGGTACAAATGCAGCAATTGTGATTTATAAATGGCATATTTTTGAAAATGCTTATTCAGTGATTTATTGCTGTGAAATAACCGCAAGGAAACTTCACCATGTACATTTACCTTATATTATTTAATTACCAATGTGTTATCCACCACTAGAAAACAGGTTCAGTTCCCTAAGGAAATGATTTGTTTCAGTTGTGTGGATGTGCATAAATGTGCTGAAGGTGAGGGTCATGTCATAAGATAAACGAAAAGGCAGAAAACATTGACTAGCTTTCTGTGAACTTTTCACCTGATCTTAAATTACTGCCTTTATTAAGAAGTTGCTTCTTTTGGTAAAGGGATTGGCAAGTTTTCAGGCCAGTTCTCATTGCTACACTAAATATAAGTGTTTTTCTTTATTGTTTTGGATAGATCATTGTCTTAGGAAACATGGCATGCTTCCAAAGACTTTGGAAAGAATATTAAAGAAACACAAATCCTTCAGTAATTCCACGTCTTTGCAGCATGTGATTGTGCACTTTAATCTTCATCTAACGTTTTCACTTTTCTGTTGTACCAGACTTATAATGTGAAGCACACTGGGTAATTTTAGTTAAGGATATCATAATGTACACTGGTTTAACCTAACTGCATTTCAGTTATCTGACATAAGGATTCGAGACCTTTCCTTACGGACATTGGAGTTCGCTCCTGGAAAACTAGGGATGTAATTTTGCGGAGAACCAGGACTGAACATGTAGAATTTGGAGAAACAAACATGCATGTAAAACCCCCTCTTCCATGTATTTTCAATAATCACTTGATCAAATACAGGTTCATTGTGAGCCAGAGCCTAAACTCGCGGACTATGTGGAATACTTTAAACGTCTGTGAGCATTCCAGGATCCACACACGTAAATGGAGACTATTTATAATAGTTGGTTAACATGTCTTTGGGCTGTGGGAGCAAACCAGAGCACCCAGGAGTAATTACTAAGTCCAAACAGAAGACAAGTCAGGCTAGAATCAAACCTAGGACCAAACAGCTGTGAGGCAGCAAAAATAAAATATTATTTATTTTGACTGCCATGACATTGTTCAACCCCAAAGCCCCTTTGTTCAATATAATCGTAAGTACTGTACGACTAACCAAGTTCAAACTAAAAACTGACAGACTCCTTATGAGAAAGAAATAGGTCTGCTAGACATGTTTTCTCTATCATATTATTTATTTTAGCCTTAAAATATTTCAGAATAACCATCTTTCTCCACGTTCAAAAGATTTAGGCACTTGAATCCCATTTGTGTTCTCTCAGGATTTCAGTGCCAATGTTTTTTGAATATAGGGACATAATTCATCCGCTTTTTATCTGTTTTATGCAATACAAGGACCCACGGGAGCCGAAGTCTATCCCGGCAAGCAACAGGCGCAAGACAGGATACACCCTGGATGGAACGCCAGTCCATTGCTGGGCACACACAAACACAAGCATGTGCACATTCACACCAGTGCCAATTGTCCCAAACGACAACTAATCTACCACCATACCTTTGCTAACCCATGCAAACAAGGGGAGAAATACAAACTCCTCTTAGAAATACCCCAAGATCTGAACTCAGAGCCCCAGCACTACACCGCCATGCTGCCCTAACATTATTTAGTTTATTAACTAATATTAGATATACATCATTTATGAATCCTTCAATAAACCATGATTTTTTGACACTATACTGAACTGTTACAGTATATTGTGTGAACTCAGATGAATAGTTTGTTGATGCAATTTTCCATAATTTTGCATAACCTCTATGGATCTTCCTACCTTTCTAGAAATCCGTCTACAAAGAACTCCATTGCAACAGCTGAAAGAAGGAGAGATCATTTTTACTACACAAATGACCTCTTTTGCTTGATTTTGTTGTACCATTTCGGGTAACTTGTACAATATTTAATCGACCTGGTGATGGACAGAAGATGAGTGCTGTGATGTTTGTTGGCTACTTATTTGTGTTCTTGGAAACGAAGACAATTATTATGATTTCAGAACATTTTTTTTTAAAATGGATCATCACAGTACCTCCTTCTCAGGTCTTTTCCGGCTGTTGTTCATTGATACAAATGTGCACTGGTGATATCCCTTCGTGCTTTGTCAGTGGAAGACAAACTGTTTCCTTTGCCTCTTGCCTTTATTCACTTGCCAAATGTGAAATCTCCATCTTTTGCAATTTCTCTTACACTCATTGTACAAGACTCATATGGTAGATAGCAAGAAAAGGAACGAGTGGGAAACAAAATATTTCCTATCAAAAACAAATTGTTCTCGACCACTGACAGTTGCATGTTTTTTATAACCTTGGCATAATGAAAGCAATAAAAAATTCCTCACTGTATTCCTCCAATAGAAACAGCAGTTCCGCGGAACAAATCTGTACTCCTGTATGTACAGATGTCATGGATGTGACACATGAGCATGCTTGATACAATGCTTGATCCTTAACAATAAAACTGTGCTTTTTTTAATGATTAAGATAACAATATTCATATATCATACTGTTTAGGGTAAAGGAAATAAAATATCGAGTATTTTATCTCCTATATTCTCTCTATACTGTGCATCAGGACTGAAGAGGAATCTTCATATTCCATTTAATAAACTTTAATTAAATACCAGATGCACTCGAGATAAAATCCAATAGTGTTTTATCTCAAGAAGTAATAAATGTTTTATTATACTCCATTTTGAAAGGCCTCTTCAGCTAGTTTATAGAGGAGCAGCCATGAGAGATGGAAAGAGCAAGGAAATGAATTACTCCAAGCACAGATGGCTTTTGAAAAGAGAGCCCACATGACAAATCTTCAGTACCCTGGGGCCGAGAGATTTAATACAACAAATTGGAAAAAAACAGGATGCGTATTTTATGGCAATATTACAACTCGAATCCTGCAAACAGCATAAATGCATAATGTGGAAGCTGACTTTAATCTTTCATGCTGCCTGTTGGCTTCAACCCTGCTGAGGGAAAAGGCCTGTAATGCAGTAGTAACAGCATTAGATTAACTAATACTGTCTCCAATGCACTTTTTATTATCAGTTGTTTTTTTATTAGATTAGTAGTAGAATCAGTTTTGATGCGATACAATAGAATGTAAGAACCCCCATTCAAAAGAACAAAACTGGAAACAATTAACTTGTTCCTACCAATGAAAAAACAAATCATGCTGTGTTAATTTAGAAGAAAATGAGAATTAGATGAAGGCATGGATAACATATATCACAATTTTATCTTTAGACCCTGACAAGGAAGATAAGCAAACTGCTAGGATTATTCCTAAGTCATTTTATTTACAAAACATATATGTAATAAAATCAATAATGGATTCTATTTCTATTCTGTTCTATTTCTATTTCTATTCCCAAAACGCATTCTATTTTGAAAGAAAACTTCCAGCCAGACGCTCATTGAGGACCGTTCCAATGCGATGAACCATTGGTGCTTCTTCAGTCACAGGAGAAATTCTGATAATACTCCTCTGATCTCTGTCACTGCCTGTTATCTGCTGTCAGAGGAGGAACCTGAATACAGGCTCAGTAAGTTCTCAAAAAGACATTGCAGTTGAACCGTTATGGCTTTTTATGTGTGAGCTAAAAGAGTGCACTGCACTACATGCAGGTTTCATGTAAGGTCATCCTTGCACAATAAACGGATGCTCATACAAATTTAAATACAGTACGTGTATATTTGTTTGCTATCAATAATTTTCCATGACTTCGTTAGGACAGTTACATCGTAGAACATGTTAAGTATTTCAGCCTTACATTTTAAAATGCAGCACTTTCCATTGTTAATTCAAGGTTGACATACTTTAACAAAGCATGCTTGAGGTAGGTATTGTTGGTAGGATGTAAGGAACTGCTAACTCCTCTAGTCCTGGTACAGTTGCTGGGATTGTTTGGAGTCTCCTGCTGTTCTGCAGCATGCCTGAGTTGTATTGAAGACACATAAATCTTCCTTCAAAGGCAACATGGGAGGCACCCGAATGGCTTGGAATCCAAAGCAGAGGAGAGGGGCATCACTAGTGGCGGGCACTGGCTTTAGCACGGTGTGTTGTAGTAATGATACTTTGTGTTAACTACGGTCCAATCTGGAGGTTTAATTGTTCGCACCGATGTTGTAAAATTAAACCTGGTGCTAAAATTAACACCTTGCAACAGGCAGACCTGCTTTCATAATGCTTAAGGGTAACTCCAATGTAAGAAATGGCACCAGCAGAAAGCTGCCCTCTTATTTACGATGACTTTTTTCCACATGCAGAGACAGGGTTAACCAAAGGTCTTCAGACTGCTTTTTTCAGGCTTATTCTGAGGTACAGTTAACTGAACTTTGAAGACTAATCACTACATTTAGTTAAGCAAGAATAATGTTTACACTGAGTAGTCATTGCTGTTCCTTTTTTTCTGTCTGTCATTGCCCTTTTCATAGGCTTTGTACAACACAGCTGTGAAGCGGAGAGCAACTACTAATGCACAGCTGGAAAAACTAAAGCACAAGTGAACTTATTAGGGTCACAAAGTCAGGCTGGGAGTGATGGCGTGAGATGGCAAGATCCCTTCGGTCTTAACCAACACCAGGAAAAAACACAGTTTGATCATTCTGATAACTGAAGCATTAAAGTACAGAAAAAATGAACTGTTTGTATTGCATCAAAAGAGAAAAAGGGAACCCGCAACAGAATTTAAGAAGAATTGTCAACTCCACGCATATTCGGTATGCTGAAATATCACATAGGGTGTGTATGGAGACTGGGGTCTCCATTTATAAATCATCCACTAAAATCGAATAGCATAAGTTCTTCTATTTGTCCTTCCAGGCCACGTCCTTGAACACTTGATTGCTCTTCTCTGGGCTTTCTCCAGGGCATCTATTACCTCATTAGACTGTGGCGGCCAGACCTGCAGGTAGAATTGCATTCCAGACTGGAACTAAGTGGAGTATTGTACTAATTTGATTTGTATTCTACCCATAGTGTGATGTATCTTAGCTTCCTGTTTGCTCTTTCTCATCATTTACTCATTGACCAGGCACTGAATCTACCACACACACACACACACGGCCAATCTTCCCATTAGCCAGGTAATGCAGTTTGTTATTAGCTACTAGCTTTGTACTATCAGCAATTTAATTGGCTTCTTTTGTGTACTCTTATCTGTGTCATTCGCATGAACTGAGTGAAAGCAACGCAGTTTATAAGTAAGAGTAATGCTCTTTATTCTGCAACACCACTTATGCTCCATTGGACACAACCAGTTTTGCCCTCAATATTCGTCAAGCCTCGTTTTTTAACCATCTACAGGGCTCATCTTGAAATCCTACATATCAGACCTGAAGGGTTAAGGTACTTTGTTAAGGTATGTTTGCTGTATTAAAAGCTTATTCTTATGTAAAAAATGTAGAGAATACCTCTTTCTACAGTGCCCACCCAGGCTTACTTCCTTCTATCACTAGAGCATGTGTGGGGAATCCTGGTCTCTGTTTCTGCAGAGTTTCTAGGTTTCTTGAAAGCTGTAGCACCAGTACAGCTGAAAGTTGGTCCCATTCAAACAATAATGAACTGGTTTAGGTGTTAAGAGAGTTGGAATGAAAATGCAGACACATCAGAACTCCAGGATCAGGTTAAACTAACCCTGATTTAGAGCAACTGCCTAAAGTTTCAATAGCTAAACTACTTAACACAATTGGGCATCACTGAAGACCCATTGTATTCAAAGTCAGCAGACAGGCCAATAATATTAAAACCATGACTCGCAATTCACATATCACAGCAACCGGGTATTTTTCCAGAGATTATGTGTTCTGATGAATTCTGGTACTGTATATCATTTGGCAATGGTATGATGGTAGAGAATATGTTGTATAGACAAAAGAAGCTATAAGAACTTCACTGGATATGCTATAGAATCATGGTGGGGGAAATTTGTAACACCAGTTTTAGGAGTCATCATGTAATTGTTAGAGGTGCTAATCTCATCGCACTTCATCATGCTGACCACATTCTGTGGTTTGTACTTCACTACTCGTCCAGGTAAAGCTTAACATCAGATGTGTCCCTGAACTTTTCACTGAAACGTTTTTCATACTCAGGCAATGGTCAATCAAGAATTGCTGCAACAGGGTTAGAACAAAGTCATGCACTGTACCTGATTAGAATGCACCACGTGACCCATGTCATACATGGCTTTCAAACTTGACAAAATAATGTCACAGATAATAAAAAAGCTTTATGTTATGCTATCTAATGTTTATCTTGAATCTGGGGTAGAATTTTAACTTACCTTTCAGCTCAATTGAAAGTAGAGCTGTACTCTACAGTTCATGTAATGAACATTCTATATCATGTGACCATCATTGATTTTATTAGATGAAATATGTCCTTAGTAACACAATGTTTCATTAAACATTATTTCACAGATGTTCAACACAAAAATACCATCTGTTGATACTTTATACACTTTTATTTTTATTGTAGCCAATTCTGAGAAGATGATATGCAAAGTCATGGTACGACAGCAAAATTGTATTATAAAGCCAGATTTTGACTCTGACAGCTTAGCCTACTCATAAGGTGCATATTGTATGTGATCGCTTACTTTACTGAAGTGTAAAAGCATACTGATAAAACCCTGGCACGCAGTGTAGTTATTTGACATTGTTCATGGGAGGTTGCCAGTTCTTACCATACTGGCTCTTGTGGCTTATCATCTTGTGTAAAAAAGAGTTTGTTACTTGATACAACACATGTTTTCCATTTTAATCTGTGACATAATACTTCTGACAATAAAACACATACCCAAATACCAAAATGAAAGCAATACGATACTTCTAAAAGCTGATGTAGAGTTAAACAAGATGCATATTAAATTTTTTTTTAAAAAAGGACTTGTTTGTAAAACCAACAAATGGGATTTATGTATTCAAAGGGGATATTGCAAAGGCATTGTTTAAGTTATTATGTTGAACAGTAATTGAATTTCTTTTAGTAATCTAGTAGTTTTGAGAAGATATTGACCTGTTTAAAGCTATGCCGTTATTTTCAGCAAGAAGTTCATATTTTTGCTTTGCAAGAATCTGTTGTTTTTATCGTGAGCGCTGCAGTATGGATCAAAAAAGTGTTCCATTCATGTTGTAATGCTCAAAATCAAAACAATATTTGGTGATATTTAAAATAAAAGGATTAAAATGACAGAACCCATTGACATTTAGGCTTTTCCTGCAATTAAGCTTTTTAATAACTGGCCAAAACTGCATCCATCCATTCTTAAATCTGACTGAAAAAGTTTTAGAAACTGCTTCTACATGTTTTTGTCTCTGTTAGAAAACTGTTTTCAGGTCTGAAGTATGTATGGCTTGTACTTTCTACAGGAGAAATGGATTAAATTACTTTAAAGTCTGTGTTGAAAGTAAGGATTGGTGGGTGCTGTAAGCGACAGCCTATTTGCAAATCCCTTATTCAAGAAATGTTTCATAATCTAAGGAGCACTTTGTGTCCAAGGAAGGCAACAATTATTCAGCCTTCTAATTTTTGCATCATCCATATAATAATGTGAGCTGAGAATAGCATTAACATGCAGTAATGCTGGAGCCAGGATGACATTGAGGTTATGTCAATACACATAGTTTGTTCAAAATTCCTTAAACAGTTCTAAGCCATTGAGCCATTATAAAGATTAATGGACAAATCTCTGACAGTCCAATTACCACACATTTGATTTGGTAATTAAATACATCAAGTGTAATTTCTTTTTTCAAGCTAGTTAGACAGGAATTGGCCAATGAGGAGCTAGCCTGTTAAAATGTCTTTATTTTGAATCATTCTTCAATAAAACCCCTGCTTCCTACACCTTGTTTATCCTTAGGGCACTCTTGTGTGCTCGGGTAGAATGTGTGTCCCATTTTCTTTTGACTGCAGCAGGGAACATATACACCATCGACCGCACGCCAGTTGACAATACATCAACTCCAAATGGACACTTGACAGGAAGAAGAAAATTCCTGCACTTCTCCCAAGTACCTTATCCACATTTAAAAAACGTCAACCCATCCCCCAGTCCCGTCCGTTTTGAAAAGAGTGAGCGGCTGCCTCCTTCTTTTTCAAGTCTGTCCAATCCAAGAATATGAGCTAGACCAGAAATGAACTTCTGCGTTTTAAGAAAAATGTTCAATGAACATATTTGTCGAACACCTAACTGTCGCCGTGGGTCTTTGTGGGATTGCTTAAAATAGAAGAAGTTCCACTGTTGTATTCTCTAGAGAGTGCCTAATTTTAAACCAAGAAGAGGAACCTCTGTGAACCAATAGGAAGTAAAAGGTTACAAAAATGAACAAAGGTCATGATGACAAAGGGAAACTAAGGACTGGGGGTGCTTGTGTGGTTCACTTCTGAGGTGTGAGGAGAAAGGAAGTTTTTTTAAACCACAGCAAAGGACCAAAGAACATCTCTGGCTTATCACTATATAGCAGTATACTGTATATATTCCTAAAACTATTTGTTTTTTATATCAGAGCTTAACCAGTGCAAAACTGGTTCTTAAAATAAAACTGTCTCAACGTTCATTCCACATCACATAAAACACCCGCAAAGAAGGCGTTCAGCTTCAGTGAACTGCTTTGAGATAAGTTTATCATGACAGAAAGGAAATATCTTCTTTGACTTACTACCTAAGGACAAAAACTTTAAAGAGATTTCAGTATAATTGATCAAAAGGAACTTTTTAAAAAAAGATGACATAAAATACATTTGTACAACAGAAATACCGTCTCTGAATCTAACAGTTAAAGGGATTTAAATTCAGGTTGAAATGGACTTTTTTAATTGGGGTCCTAGTCTAACTAGACTCCAATGTGTAAATTGCTTCCAGATGCCTACTTTAGCTCAAAGCAATTCTCCTTAAGACCCGGAAGGCCATATATTGCAACATTATTAGTCTGTGTTATTGCGCTGATATTACCTACAGTGACAGTCTGGATGCACATGGAAGTGTTAAATCTGCTAAGAAATATGTTGTCGAATATGTTGCAAGAAATAAAATTGTCAACAAGGTTTTCATTCAGAGATAAATCAGTGTCTTTGGGTAAGATGCAAAAGACCTTGGTTTTTTCATGTATTAAATTAACAAAATATCCATGATTTTTTAACTCCTGTAGAAGGTAAAGCTACTAAATCAGATATTTTCAGACTCCATGACAAAAGAACCCAGTCAACATTCAACAAATACTTTTTCAGTCAAACTAATCAATTATGACCCCAAAGGAAATGAAGTGTACTGAAATTAAAAACGTGACTGTTAATTTTAAATGATAAAAAAGCAAAATGGCTGGCCAACAGATATGCTGCCTGTGCTATTAAAGTTCATCTTGCAGAATTGAAAGACCAAGAGCTGGAGATGAAGTTTAATTTTGGGAAGCCCCTGGACAGTCTAGGAAGATGCCCAGTGGTCCCTGGACCAGTCGTCTAGAGTACCTTCTACTAAGGTACAAACCAAAAAGAACACAGCATTTACTTAAAAACTATGTCATAAATTACTCCTTAGAAACTGAAAAACAAATACTATGCAACGTACTGTATATACGCGAGCAGCCTTTACGGTTTGTCACCTGCAGATTCAAGGCCTGTTGATCTTTGAACAATGCATGAAAGCAGACTATCATATTCTCAAAAACACAGAATTTTGACTAAAAGAAAGACAATGATTGATCAGGTAACATGAGAGCTTGTGTCAAAGAAAGTTAGAGGCATAGTAGTTCTACATGAAAATAATTTTCATTTTCATTTTCATTTTCATCACAAAGTACTCTTCCACTCAGGAGGAAACCCATTTTATTCACCACTGACGTGCACCACCCACCTAGTAAAATGCGGCAGCCATCATGCACCTGCAGCCCCACTAAAGAACAGATTAGGAGGAGAAGTGGAAAATATCTTCAGCTGAATTTGTGGGGGGGATTTTGTTAGGCCAGATATTAAAAACCTGGCTAAAGATTAGAATTAATCTTTAGCCAGGATACCTGTTTCTTATGAATGACCTGACTTAGTTCTTATGTACCAAGCCCCATGAACTGTGCTCATCCATTGGTTAGGATATTCTGGTCAAGAGGGAAAAGTGTCAACTAGCCCACTTACAGCAGCAACCTGGGTTTCTATTGAAGTCTCCCATCTCAGTAGGGACCAGATCCTACAAGTTCTGGCTAGATCAATTTTCAGTACAGAGCTTCAGATAAATAAATAATAGCTGACATTTACAGTATGTTTCCCCCATTGGACATTATGTAGCAAGTTGTATGCTTTTGTATGTTAAAAATGACTAATTACTAAGTCATTCTTATCCTTCAAATTATTCCTGGAATAGGAATAGGAATACTAAAATATTGTTGGAAAAAATGAAAATAATACACACATGATACTTAGCAATTCTGATATTCTTTTCTAAAAGCTATTTTTTAATTTGTTTAACTAAACATATTTAACACTTTAATGTTATACTTTGATTTCTCTCTTATTATTTTGCACAGACCATTTTATCTGTCACTAGGGAGACACATTTTTAATGTAGTTTCACACGTTAGATGGGAATTCCTGAAAAGACCATACACATACATGGTATTTAAATGCTAAAGGGGGAGTGCAGTTGAGGTGTTACCATACTGACAGCCATGGTGTAGTTATAGTACAATTGGTACATCAGATATTTAATAGAATAGACCGTTTATGTACATACACGACATTAGCAAGAAAACCAAGAAACGACTGCTTGGAGTATACCATGACTAAACAACAGTGCGAACCACATCATCAACAGTTTGGGGAATGAAACAAAAAGATGAAAGTCTGCCTCCTATAGTGAAACGTTGCCTTTTACAAGATACTGATCTATACATGCTGCTTTCAGTTTTTCTGATTTTCCATTTTATCCTCAATATTTCCACTCAGGTATTCAGAACAATTTTTAAAATTAGGTTGAAATTGTGCTATTGGAATTGTTTACCCAAGTAGTATGATTACTACAGTTTAGTAGTACCTGCATTTCTAATAAACAGCTTTATTTGCTTGGCCCTAAATGATACATATATCATTATATTTCCATATATTTAAGGATTTTTTCATCCCAAAGGTTGTCCCTTGGAGTATCGCACATGAAAAATTGAAATATGCTGGTAGAAATGTTTTTATTTCTTGATAAAGAAGTTTATATCCTCTACTAAGCCATAAGACCTGATAATTGCAGTCTAACAAGAAGTCTTTTATCAGTTTTTAATATATATGCACTTAAATCTACAAGATGAATAAACAACCCATTGATAAAATGGAATAAGGCAAAAGGTCATAGAATAATTAGAAATACGTTTTTGAAAGAACATAAACTTTTAAGCAACTGTAGTGAAGTTTGTCTGCTTTGCTTTTAAACAGCTTTAAATGTACTTGTGTTCTTGCCAAATATAAGCAGCATATACTAATAAAAACATTTTTTAATTCATACAGAGGAGCATGAAAATTGTTATGCATTAGATTTATAAACAGTTAAAGGAAAACATTTAAAAGTTTTTTAGGGTTGTTATCCTCATGGAAATATAAGTTTTAGATAACCACCTTTTTCCCACATAGAAGGAACGGACTAAACACAATTCTGTTGATTCATGGTTAACATTACTGTCTGTCGTGAAGGTGACCTACAACAAGTATTTTATTATTTGTAGTTATGTTCTCTTTCTATTTTAAATCACCTACATGTGTGGAATATTTAGCACATTATGACAGACAAAAGCCTGTCTTGACAGGTAATAAGTCTCCCCTAACAAACGTATTGTTTATACAAGAATCATATGGTCTACTTTTTGCAGATCCTGACATATTACAACAATGATGATTACTTTAAAGTATATTAAAGCTAGGGAGTGTATATACAGCTATATGTGATTTCTTAAGTTTCATACTAACCCTTTAAAATGGAAACAACTGCCCAACACTGAGGAGCAGATAAAGTCATATCAGTGTGTTTACACTTTGAGATTCTTTGAGGTAAGCCTTTATCAGTCTTTATCACTCATCCAGGCCTCTTTCCTGAGTCATTTGCCTTCGGACTAGAGGTCTCTGAAGTACAGTATCCTTTTAGAAGTTCCCTTTCTCTTCAAAAGATCCTTTTTACAACTTGATTTTAAACATAATCCTGAAAACAGTTGTTCCGTTTTCATTAAAATGGTGTCTTGATCTCTAACCTTCTATCCATCTACTATCAAAAAGATACTCATTCCTGGTCACATCAACCCCAGACCAATCCCAGAAGCACGTGGTGCAAGGTGGCACTTCACTGTGAACAGGATACCAGTCCATTGTAGAGCAGGCACACAAGAACACGGGAGCAGTTTAGACACTATTCACATGGTCAGTATGTCTTTGGACATAGGGAGGACCACGGAGCACTCAGTAAAAACAAGAACAACAATCAAATCACACGCCAGAAGACACCCTAGTTTAGAATCAAACCCAGACCCAAAGAGCTCAACTGCATTGGCACCAGACTTCTGGTTCTATGCTAAAGAAACCCTTTATTTCGAGATAAAGGATTTCATGAGACTTCAAAATTACATTATGCCCCTCCTTTATTAGATTAGATGTAACTATCAAAGCAGTGGTAAATATTTAATAACTGATATATGTTGAATATGCACAAGAGGAATAGGAATTAGTGTGTATTTTGGCAAGACAATGGTTTTATTTATTTATTTAACAAACAATAATAATTGCTTTAATTGTTTTCACTTTTTATTGTAACTGCTTTTTGAGCTTATTATTATCTAATGAGAAAACTCCAAGGTGTTTACTATAGTAATATTTGTTTGTGCAATTTCTAATTAAACACATAAGAGATAAATTCATGGTTATTCAATATTATTATTATTATATTCTAATTTTAGAAACATTGACATGAAATGTATGTATATTTTGATTTCTGTACTTATATTTAATATTTATTAATCATAATGTACTTTAATATATGTTTCTTCACATTTTCCTTATTTATTGACTTTATTTACAATGTATTGCATATATCTGGAAGTATCTGTTTCTTCTGTTCAGAAAACAATATAATCCCAACACATAGCACAAGTTCTCCTGCTATTAATTATTAATGTTTTATTATTATTCATGTTTTTTGCTCCTGTTTGTACAGTTTTATGATGCCAAATAAGTTAACATGCCTATTATTAGGTACTTCCTTTACCAAAAATAAAAGAAAAACACAGCAAATTAAAATCCCCAGTAAAATATCCATGCTACAGTGAGTAAGGATTTGAGAAGGAATTGTCTATTAGAATACAAAATTTCCTTAGATTTTTTTCTTATGAAATGTATTAAAACAATTCAACATGCAGTACAGTTACTTTCTTCTGTTTATTGACGTCTGGAAACATGTGGCACTAAAAATATCGACCACATTCATAAAAGAGCTGTCTTACTCTGAAACCTGTTGATATAGTCCTGTTTCATTACAGTTCTTTTCTGTCACCAGCTCTGGTGGAATTTAAGTTCACAACATTCTTTCCTAAGCCCAGATTTTAGGTTCATCTTAAGAGCCTTCAAATGTTGACAAGAGTCAAATTAAGTCATGTGAGTCAAAGAACTGAGCACACTTTAAGACTAATCAACAAAACAGTGGAAGACAATTCACCAGTAACAAAAAGCAAAGATTGAAATAAATATCCTCGTCTTGAAAATGAGCTGGTTCCCAGACTGAGGGTTTCAGCTCCTCCTTTTAACCGACGAACTGAAGGCGGAGGTCAACATGGAGACAGTGCCTTTCCCATCGATCAGCTCTTATCACGGTGTCTGACAGTTCAGAAGCACAGCTGGAGGGTGAGTTACACTGCGACCAGAGTCAGAAGAGCCTGAGATTTTACTGTCTGTGCCATCATCACAAGACATCAGAATGAGTAGCATTTAAGTTATGGCTGCTTCGGTCTTCTGAAAAAGTTCACTTTAAGTTTTTGAGTTTTTCCTCAAGGTGGCCAGTGTCATCATTAGAAAAAAATAAACAGGCATGCCCTGTTTTAATGAATTACATTCTGTGAGTTTTTAGCACGCATTTTCAAATACTTAACCTTCTCAAGCTTTCATTCATACTGTATGAGCTTTGATTAACTTGAGAGCTATCTAAGTTAGAAGCAGGGATCTTAGAGGACTAAACAGGGAGATATCAGACAAGTTATAATTTTCCAACACATTTTTATGAGTCCGTTTTAAAAGTAGCTGACAGTTTTTAGTTTTACCATGCAATTAAAGCAGAACGGTGGAAAAACAAACCAAAAAATAACAGAAGTGGGCAATTTAAGTTTTGAAATAGTACAGTGGATTTATTTGGCGAATGTCAGAGGAGCGGTGAAAGTTTTGGATATTGCAGCAATGACTTTCAAATCCAAATGTTAAAAATAAGAATAAATGCACAGACGTACAGTATATTACAGACGTTTCAGCACTTAATATTGTATTTGTGTATAAAGGACTTTTCTTGGTGGTCCACTTCTAATTTGCAAAATGTACATTCTTCATATAATCAAATTATTGTCTGACCCTTAATAATTCTATGCCACAAAAACTAATTACATTTCAAGTTCACAATGGAAATCCAAGCAGCGGTTGTGTAGCTGCATGAGTCAATGGCCTTTGAAAAAGAATAAGTGATTTGTTTAAACTGTAGACATTTTGTGGAGAGTATTTAGGTTTTACAATTGAAGGGGTTGTCTTGTTGAATCAATGAGCTGGCTCTGGAATAGCTAGAGACAGACTTATCATTAACCCACTGGATGTAAGCCTTGTGGGCTGATAGATTTGACTTAAACCCTTGTTTCAAAACAGTGAGTCAGCCCTGAACCGCCAAACATCCCTGCTGTTGTTGCACATCCCGTATGGTCATAGACAGTGTCAGCAGGTTGCGTGTATGATGAAGATTATTCTGTGAGGTTATAACAGTAAAACATTCTGTTCTAAAATGCTCTATCTTTAGCTGCCTTGTTTTAATGAAATCTTTGTAAATGTGCATTAGATCATTCAGACTTTTCGGCTCATTAAATGTAAAAATTCTGCCTTTGCATCTGAATTTTACTTTTATCCCAGAACCTTTTGTGGCTTTGCTCTTTAATCTATGAGTTAGGAGCAATATTTTGACCTTCATAGCAAAAGAATCTGAAAACAAAAGGTTTTTGATGCGGACCTGAGAAAAACACATGGCTAAGGAATTCATGAGAATTTTATTTCAGAAAGTAAATGTAATCATCCACAAAGATTTAATTTTTTAAATGTCAACTAGTCAATTTTTAGACTGTATTCTGAATTTGGTAAAAACGAATCATCACCTGAGCTTGACTTTAAATGATCATTTAAATAATTTTTAGGATTACAGTTACTTACATTTAGAAATAGCTAATTTAATTGTGAAATTAGAAGAAATACAACAAAATGAAAGAATATAATTTACTTAAGCCTCTTAAGTGCTGTATATCATCTGTGGATGAATGTGTATTTGGTAAATTTAGTTGTGCCAATTTACACTACAGAAATATATTTTTCACTTGAATTAGTAAAGAACTTTCTTGTCCATACAGATCTTAGACACCTAATTACTTCATGTTATAGGAAATTCTGGTAATTTCTATGGGCTATAAAAAGTGTAATATATTTGTTCAAACCTGACAGTGCTATTAATGTTCTGGATTGTACAAAAAATGCCTTTTTTTTCTTTCCTTCGGGCATAACTGTCAAAACAACAACTAAAGGTGACATATTGCTTTTGAAACGATACTTGATTTTTAACCTTTTTGATTTCTGTGGCTATTTCAAGAAAATCTAGCCATGAAAACCAGTAACCACAAGCAGAATTTCCAAGAAGGGATCAATTTAAAAGCAGGCAAAATACCTCAGTAGTATCTTTAAGGATTCGCTCAATTTGAGAGACCCTTCCAGGCAAACTAGCCAATTACTCTTTAAAAAAAAACAACTTTACTAATCTATATTTTCGCCTCAAGCTCTTTGTTAAGTTTCAGTGGTGTTGTATGTAGAAATGCAGAAAATGCTATCTGGTGAACTGTACTTCAGTGCCAGTTTTCTTTATTCAGCTGCAGACAGACAGGTGCTAATCCTGACGGATTTGTTTCTCGTTAGCCCTGTGTGATGAACTCTCATCGGAAATCTGATCAAAGCTGTGCTGGCAAATATAATCTGTTTTCTATGTCAATTCATAGTCATTTTTCTATGTAATGCCATTGCCCACAGAGTAGCGGCATTTCCCATTCATGTTTGAGAAGATGCAAATAAAATCATTGTGCAGTAGTCAGGTAAGATTTCCAAATATAGTACTTACCTCCAGTACTGCAGTACAGTCTGAATCTTCTCTGGATAGCTGTAATTTGTGTTGTAACACATTTTTATTGTTTAGTGCTTAAAGTGACATGCCTGATCATAATACTCTTCCTACATAGATACTGCTTTCTAACAAGTTGAGCAAAAAACCTTTTGGGCCAGTTAACCTTTGACATGATTACAGTACAACATTCACTGCAAGGGTACTGACAATAAAACTGAATAATATAACCCCCACACCAGTGACCTTCAAGTATTCTAATTGCCTGAGCCATTTTCATTTCTGTGTGCACTTTTGTTTCCACAGCCTATGCTTTCAAAATACAGTTAGACATTAATCACTTAGGGCTAAGAAATTTAATATTCTCAGAACACTGAGCTTTATGCTGTTTGCAAACAAAAAATTATTTCAACATTCTTCATTACTTTTGAGCGATCCATAAGGTGCTAAATTTTTACAAAGCAGGGACAAATCCAGTTATAATTTGTGATGAAGATATGAAAGAAATAATAGTTTGCTTTTTTGTTTACACAGACATTCATGGTTTATTAAAATATAGCTGTAGCACTTGTTCAAAATATAATTAATCATCATTCATTGATGTTTCATCAGGGACTAAGTTAAAGGTTCATTGTGTTGCTGAAATGTTCAGACAGCAACTGTATTTGTATCTCGCAAACTGGATTTGACTTTCCAATTTACTGCTCAATTGACTGGCAATGAGAAAGGTTAAAGTTCCCACCCACTGAATGAAAGATTTCAGACTTTTCTTATGGTCTCACAGACAACTCTGTCTGAGAAAATGTTGAGACAACGCCATCTTTGGTGCCAGGCAGATAAAGCTTTTAGCAAGTGTCAGTCACAGTGGAAGGGCAGGATGCTAGTTATTAAAACTAGCATTATACAAAAAGGATCAAAGACACTTATTTATATATTTTTTTTATTTTCTTCAGTTTGTTGTAGAATTATAGAGATAAGGGAATTCATAGAAGAGAAGTTCGAAAGCTACAAAATTAGATCAATGTTGTCATGCTAATTCTCATACGTATAGTGCATGAAACTCGCCAAACAAGAATTTAAAATGTACTTTTATCATTTCTGTGGCTGATTCATCAGCAGGCAACAATTTCAACCCTTTTAAAAAAGGACTATCACAGTAATTCACTGATCTGGACCGAAAACAACTTTAGTGAAAGGCCATTATCTCACTAGAAACTATTTTGAAATTACAGTTTATTTCGTCAATAAAGAAATCATGTATAAACTACACAGTTATGTGAAAGTGTGTGGAAATCAAATCTGAAGCAATAAATATATATTTTCTTTTTATCTGGATTATAGTAAATGCTACAATTCACCCTGTTTCACTTTATTTCACTTTATAAGTTATTTAACCTCATTTGACGTTCAATGGCAGTCAGACGGGCAGATGAATTTAACTTGTGGGACTTGAGCTTGTGTACAACAGAGCTGAGCAAACTTGGAATTGTGTGCTTTTTCAACACATTTTTATGGGGCCAATTTACACTTGGCTGCGTTTTAAGTTTTGCTATTAAAGTAAATCATAATTGTGCGAAAACAAACAAAGCTGGAGACTGGAACAATAATGATGAAAATTGAATCATTTTTGGTAAAAATATGGTTTGGTGGTATGACTGTTATTTTCTTTATTCCCTTCCACTGGAATAATATATATTTTAATGTGGTTACTGACACTTTTTATGTATGTCAGTTATTCCAGCATGCATCAAACTTCGAAATCCATATTCCAATGAGGGGGAAAAAATCAGTTGATTTAGAAAAGTATTTATTTATTTATTTATTTATTAAAATTCTCTATTGTATAAAAAATCTTTAGATTTATGGTTTCACATCTTCTAGAAGTAGAAACCCAAGTGCCCATTTTGTGATACAAGAAACATAATTTGATGATGAAGGAGATGTGGTCTACCTTGAAGACGCCACACTTTGGCTGGGTCATGGCCTATCTAAAAAAAAAAAATCTGAAAAGCCTTACTAATAGCTTAAAGCTGTTGATACTTTGACTTCAGACCATAAGGACACACATTCTTCAGAGTACGCCAGTAGAAGCCTTATTACTATTAAGTAAAATTGCACTCACACGATTGTTGGGCTGCCAACATCTCTGAATGTCATTGAAAATCTTACTTAAATATCTCTCAGGACAGGAACACATTAACACAATAATGCAGAAAATACAACCAACCTCCTTTGATAGGGTATTGGCCTTTAGAATATAATGTAAATATTCCTTTTTTTTCCTCTGGCTTGCATATAGTGAAGACATAAGACATACATAATGTATCTTAGGCAGAGCAAATTAATATTCATCTACCCATAAGATCATATAAACTGCTTGCTCTGATACTGCCTGAAAGGAAGGTGTGCCTTAGACTGTATTAAACCTATAGTTGCCCATTTCACTGTCAGAATTAGCTGTATCATGCTGATGAACCCTACATAGTATGAAACAGCAGTTGATTTAGTAAATGTGATGCGGAATTTCTATTGTTGTGAAGTGTCCAGGGCTAATTAATATTCATATTCCCTTAATTCATTGCAATGGCTGGCTACTAAGACTCAGGAATTAAAAATGCAGTTCTTTGTCAGACAGTTTTGTTTGTTTGCTTATCCTTTACATGATATTTCTGCATTGCTTTTTATGTCGTCAGAATGAATTAGAGAGATTAAAAGCTTATTATTAAATTATTTACTTTAAAATATAATGGAAATAAGAAAATAGTTATTGTTTCTAGGCAGTACGATAAATAACCTGCCCCGAAATTAGATGAAAGTCTAAGCAACAGGAAGCAGGGCTTGCAAAATTCCAAGAAGATTTAAGATGTTCGCTCTGCAGAGTATTTAATTATTGCTTCATTGTTTTCTACAGACATGGTAACAAAGCTGCTACCTACCTAAACATGTCTCATTTCTGCTTGTGAAATCAATAGGAATATGACAGACCTATGATCAACTGCACAAAACAAGAAAGAGAGAGACTGATTGGCCTCTTCTTATTTTGTAACTCAAGTTGCTTTGTAACTTTTGCTTTTTTTTTGCGTGTGGACAAAGGGTAAAACACATCTTTCTTGTAACACTGGTAATCTGATTACCTTCTTATTTTTGCTTTGATAAATCTTTCTAGGACGATTTTCTAAGAGGAACATGCAGTAATAATCCTTGCCAGGAATCTGGGACAAGAAAAAGCCAAACATCTTTCTGTTCCCAACAGCACGTACTGCTTTACAATAACTACTGGAAGAAGCAAGCATAGAAGTATATCACAGCAGACACTCATTATTTTACACATTACTTCCTGATTTGGTTATAGTAATGAACAGTCATCCGAACTGTATATGCTGAAATAGGCTTACATTGAGACGTGCATAATTTCTCTTTCTTACAGCAGCAATTAGTTTAGGAATTTAAGAATTCCTCGGTGTATATTTACACTACTCATTCCTTGTCAATTGAAGGAGACACATGGGCTTAGCATGCTAATGTCCTAGTTTTATAGTATGTTGGAGCAAAATGATTTTTTATTGAGGAAAGGTCAGCAGAGTTGTGCTTTTCGTTGTGTCACACTAAACAATATAAGGGCGATGCAATAAAAAGCCAGTTCTCTCACTGGAAGGCAGGCTCAGAGCTGTGATTTAGGGCTACATTATCCTGTTTCTAATTCTTCAGACTTCTTCCTGCGGAAATGTAATTGCAGGAGGCAAAGGAGAGTTGGATTTGAGCACTGGCTTCCATGTCAACCTTAAAGAAACCAATAAAGTTGATTTTATGGAGAGTTCCCTAACCCAGTCCTTCATCTTTCAATTGGAGGAGACAGTATGCCAGTTCAAGGCAACATTAATTTTATATATCAGTCTGCAAAATCTGCCTCACAGCAAGAAAACCAGGTTGCAACGCGGTTAAAATGTTTTAATAGTGGTCTCCCCCTCCCCCCCCCCCCCGACGCCCCCCCAAGCTCACTGCAGCTCCCACTCTGCAATCCCGAAAAACCCCTACCTGTCTTACGTCTTTATTGTCCGATACCTGGTTTTATTATAAACTACAGTAATTGCACTGTTTCTTGCAGAGTTTTACAGGGGCTTTTTTCAAAATATTACTGTGAAACAGAATATCCTGGTATTCACAAATAGGTGCATTCTCTCGTATCAGCACATTTCCTTAATCCCCTAGAGGGGTACTTTACTCCTTACTGATCTATTGGGATATCTAGCACTACTAATAAATTATGCAAGCACTTTGCTTTGTTTGGTTATAAGAATATATAGGTATACATTTATATATTATTATATATACTATATATAAGGGGCATTTTTTATTTTTTTAATCACACTCTGATACATGAACTAGGGCAAAACTGTATTGCTATTGTAGCACAGAACTGAAGAAGGTATTCAGTGACAAAAAGTCTCTAGAAGTATTTTCATACAAAGTTTTAAGAGAAAGTGAACTTTCATCCAACACAAAAAGGTCCTCTTGTATTTTATTTTGTAATTTATGCTCTTGTTTATGATCTGTCAGCTCAATGACTCTTAAAGCAACGGAAAATTTGGAAAATCTTACTCTTAAACTTCTAAACACAGTGTTTCACCCAATAATACTTCTTCAAATAGTTTTTTTTCCCATTATTTCCAGTCCTCGGAAAAGGCAATTCATAGTGCAATTTATACTGGTGAATTCCACCTCATATATATGTCAGACATTTCATCAGAAGGGTGCTTTTAGAGGGAGGTGGTAAATATGCTTGACATCAGCTGCAGCTGAGCTTATAAGAAAATCCATTCATTTAAACCCATCATAGCTTACAAAGACGCTGAGAATGAGAAATGTTCAAGAACCTGAAACTCGTTTTTCTTATGAGTTAAAAGGGTGTAAGTATCCTGTTTGTGTGTGACCACAAGAGTAACCACTGATTCTGCCTTGCAGGTGTTGCAGGAGAGTAATGATGACTAATTACCCAGTCTTATACTGGGAGTCACTCTTCAGAGCGGTGAAATACTACAGAGGGGAAAATAATAAACTTGTAATGCACAATGGCCTTGGAAGCTAAAGTGGTAGAGGACCTGGTGACCACAGCTTATTGAACTCTACTGTTTGTCATGATAATGTGTCCATCTCCAAAATGCACTCTGAAAATACAAATAAAACTTAGATTTTCTGTCCTCAAAAATCAGAAATTATTGGTTGATGAAACCTTAAGTGAGGCATCTGTTCCTAATCGCACTGACAAGATTGACATAACCATTCAGACTGCATTATAAACGAAAGGATATGACCATTAAATTACATTTTTTAAGTGGAGACAATGAAACACTACATAGAAGGAAACAAGAAAAGGTATTATGTGTTGTGTGGTGATGATATAGAGGCGTGTTCTACAGACTCAAGACTAAGGTCCAGTTATTTGGTATTTCTGTGTTGTGGAACTACTCGAATTCAAAGAAATTTTTTCTGGAAATACAGATTAATTCACATGGCAAATTAATGCCGATTCAGATGATTGAGGAGTTTTTAGACAAAAACCAGGCTCTACACAATACTGTAGGTGATAGCATCTCCTCCTCTACAGCACTCACTGTGGAATTCACTGACCAGATCCATCAGGGACCCTGCAACTGTCAATATTATCGTAACTGAATTAAAGTATTTTCATTAAAATGTGTTTTGTACAATTTAGTTTTACTTTAGGTTTCAAATGTATATTCACTTTCCCACTGTTTTTCTTTATGAGTGCTTCTGTCTGGTATCATACTGTATGTTTGCTGCTGTATTCTAGTGTCAAAGCTCTGAAATGTGTTCTTCAACCCCAGAAATAAAGCATGAGTTTTAAAACACTCCTCACGTCACAGTGAAAGCAGCCATAAAGTCATACTCTTCCACACACATGCAAAATGTAAGTTCACATAAATCATACCAGCAGGTTTCATGGTACGTGAAGGTACAGTACCAGTAGCATCAGTGAGAGGAAAACATTTTTAAAAGTGTTTATCTTTATAACTTAACAATAACATATTGTGCATTCTGACTGAGTTGACAAGTTCTGAGAAGTATTTGGGGGAGTCAGCCTTAGAAATGTTTGCAACTGAACTTCCACCTTAATAAGTGCTTTACTTAAGTAGTGTATCTCAGATGTAGAATACTTTCAGCTGGAACACTGCTTTCAAGTCTGATTTTCACCTTATAAAAGCATATGGATGCCTTAATGGGGTATAGAGAAGGACAGGTAGAAGTGTTCTGGAATTGAAAGGTATGTGAACTGTCAAGATAGACACAGCACTAGAACAATAATTCATTCTGGAATTCTGATTCCAGGTAGTGATGTTGAACCTAATTCTTCCATCAGATGCCATCTTTTTGAAGTCATGCAATGGATTAAAAAATACTCACACACAAACAAACATGGGATTTTTCAAACATGCAAACTCCCACATTCCTTCATCTGCTCCTCGAGATTTTGAAATTCTACAGTATGGAAACCTCTTCCTTGAAGAAAGCCTTTAAAATAATTGTGTTCTTTGTAAATATGTATGCTGCGTGACATATTTTTTGCAATTATTATGGTTCTTGAAGTTTTTCTTTTTGCTCATTAAGCAGTAAGTTAACCATCAAATGAGGTGTTAATCTGAAGCCCCATCTGCAGTCCACATGTTGGAGGCCCTGGAGTCAGAGCTGAAGAAGAGCAAGACTCTGAGCATAATCCCTCTTACAAACACCCCTTCATCACCTCAGCGTGGTGGTAAGTATGTGCTGAAAAGGGCTGATGAGTACAAGCAAATGGATCGATACACACAGATCAATAGTGGATATGGACATACAGTATGTGTAGATGGATTCATATTTTTGCTGTATAAAAGCAGATCAAATGTGTTATGAAGCGAAGTTGGTTGTGGTCAGCCTTTTACTTTTTTCAAAGGAATTCAAAAACAGTCTAATTTATACATACAGTACCATTTATCAGTATTATAGGTTACTTGTGAGCTTATTTCAATTAAGTCAATAGCTCAATAAACATATCTTTTATCATCATTTTAATCCTTTACTTAGCTGGAGTAGTCAATTGAAAGCAACTTCTCACCTACAGTGCCAGCCTGGAGAGTAATCCTTTTATATAGGGATATTAGACTGGGGATTTACTGTAGCAGTGTGAGCTGTGAGACATGATTCCTGCTCAAGGGAACAATAGCAGCCTCCACTTCACCTGGGAATTGAAGCAGTAGCACTTTACTCCAGAGCCCTCACCACTATTTCACATTGCTGCCCAAACAATTTAATTTAACAACCGGAGGTGTAATTGATTAGAATTTTCCTTAGAGAATGTCGCATAAAGTATTAATTTCATGAATATGACATTGCACAATGTAAGAATTAAGATTACAGGACACTGCACAGCAGCTGATGGTTCTAAAATGTTGCAAATCCTTAGAATGCCCCTTTTAACTTTCTTTTTCCATAAATATTTATCTGTGTTAGAAATTATTATTAAATGTAATAAATTACATACGATCTGCAACATTTTATAGTGAACATCTGTAAATTCAGCAATGTTTTAACTTCACATATTAAAATTGTAAGGAAATATATTAAATCTGATACTCTGCAAGATATAAAAAGCATTGTTATACTTTATTTAAACCCATACTATTTCCTATTGTATAATTGTATACTTAGTAATGTATTACTATTGTATTATTAATCCAGCTGAGAAACCTGTGTATGGTACTTATGGGTTTCTCAAAGCTACTTCAACTAATAAACTACTTTTACTTCAGTTCATCTATGATTAAAATCATGAAACAATTAAACAAATAACTCATACACTGTATAAAAAGGTAATGTTGGAGAAACTAATTCAATGGAATACACCCAGAAGCAGTTTGGAAATACGTCAGAAGTAACTAAATAGCCAGCATGCATAGAAAAACATTTTTGTTTGTTTGTTGTCTTTCTGTGTTTCTTGTCTGACAGATTATGCTTAATCAAGCATAGTTTTGACCTATAGCTAATCATTTTTCTTTTTATGGATTAGCACATCAATAGTCTGTGATCTCATTCATCATTTTTTTTAGATTACAACCTTAACACACGGTACATCTCCTCACAGGAAAACTGAATCATGAAATAGAAAGGAACTTTAGCAGGATAAAATAAGTCATGACATTCTCTAAAAGTCAAGATACTACTTTTGGATGTGTTTGTATGTGGGTTATCATTAAAAAAATATAGCTGGGACAACAGATAGTATTCAAATCTGATTTGACTGATATTCCATGAGCTTTTATGTTTTTCCACGTCCCCACACATTGTCTCCCTTGTTTTTTTTCAACAAGAGTGCATCAGAGCCAAGGAAATTGCTTAATAATCAGGAAACAATGTAACCTACGTGTCTGTTGACAAAGAATGTGTGTAATTCTAGTGCATTAACAACAAACTGAAAAAATAAAATTCTTAACGTATTATATCAATGTAACACTTCTAGATTTTAGTTGTGGTTAGTCAATATTTACCAGGCATCAAAAGTAACTTTTAGAAAAATAAAGTATCCAGCTGTGGAATTTTGATCAAATATTTTTGTCGATTTGAGAAACTTTGTTACATAAGCACTAAATTGCCACATTAGTGAGTGACTTGAACTGGCACAGATGATTTACCCTGTTGAATGTCAGGCCTAGTGAAAATAAAGAAAGATCATGTCATCAGTATGTTGAGCTAAGACAGTGCACTGTCACTCACCACCGGGCAAGTTCACAGCTGACAAATGATTAACCTGGGTAGATGTAACAGCCAAGCACAATCTGTCAGTGATGGACCATGATCTGAGTGACCATGAGCCACAATACCTTGCACAGGTCGATGGGCTGGCACAAGTGTGATGGTCTAATGAGGAATGTCTATTCGCTTCAGATCCACTCGTAGTGATTGATGGCCACCTGACTGGACAGCGCTACGCCGTTCAAGTTCTGGGACCTCCCTTGCTGCTCTGCCTACAGGCTCATCCTGACGTGACGTGACAATTCCAGCAGGACAATACACACCCATGGTTTGCTCATGTAAAACAAGGGTTTCCTGTGAGACGGGAATGGTGCAGTTATGCCAAGGATAACTGGATGTGCTATTCACTAAGCTTGAGCCCCATTGAACGTGTGTGGGATGAGCAGGGGGTGGTCTTTTGCTCTATAAGAGAAATTGGACAAAATCCATCCATCCATTTTCTAACCACTTACTTCTGGTGAGGGTCATGACGGTAACAACACAATCCAAGACCTGGTGCAAAGATTATGTTGCTACCCATTCTGTGGGCGTGAATGATATTACTTACATAGCAGTATAAAACACATCTGTATGCTACTTGTGTTGTCTTGTAAGATGAGAATGGGACAGTTACTCTATGAATTCCTCACTCACCGGAGCCCTGTTGAACATGTGGGATGAGCTAGGATGCGATTGGGCATTTGCATCTCATAGTGAACAGACATGCTTGTCTGGCTCTACAAGAGTAAGGAGACTGAATCCTTCAAGCAAGCATCTACAACCTGCTGCAACACTTGCGTCATACTGTAGGTGAACAGCTGGTATTGCTTTCAATGGTGGACATACAGGCTACTAGTCTGTGACGTTCACAGTTAACTCCCTGTTGATGGCAAATGTTAATAATCATTACAAATTTACATTTCTTATGTCTGTTTCAATACATTGCCAGTGTGCCTGTTACAAAAATGATTCCTGTTATTTTCCTGACAATACCTTTGTACTCCAAAGCTGTTGCTTTTCTAAGAGATAAGGTGCTTTTCGTTATCAGTATGCATGGTTGCATAAAGAAAAACATTTAATCAACACGCAAGTATTTGCCTAGGCTAAAGGAAAGGCATTTGAGTCAAAATAATGAATCCAAAGCACAATGTGGGCAGAAAGTGCTGTTTTGTCAGTAGTGCTCAGTGTGCCTCCAGTGCAAAAATGGGACTCCAACCATGGTTTTTGTTATCTGTTTTGGCTGGGAAGGAATGGAGGTGGTGCACTGCCTTTGACAATGGCAGGACAAAAACTGAAGATGTCCAAGCATCTCCTCCACAGCAGATAATACTTACAGCACTGTTTACTTTTATCCTCTCTCTGTGTACTCTCAGTGCATACTCTTTGCAATCTCTGCAATGTGGTCTTGTAGCGAATTGAGATCTAGTATGCTGAGTATCTTTATCCTGGTTGGACAGGCTGCTGGTTGTAGTGTTCACAAAACTGAGGCACATCCCCGATCCACATGGGCCTGCACACTCTATTAAAATCTCATTACAAATGTAAAGTGAAAGGCCTCCTTATGACGTGGTGCTTTGGAGTGTTGAAACTGGTTATGCATAAGAGTGGAACTCCGTGGATCTCCATAGATATTGTTCCCATAGGCGGAACTAGTTTTCGTGAAAACTGAGTTGTTCAAATATGACAGGGAAGAAAATCCTTCATTGCTTGGACTTGGCCTTGAACGTGATGGGAACAGTAATCACTACACTCCCTGCCATGATGTAATTTTATAAATGAAAGTCCTCCTCTCCACCAGACTGACAAGTGCAGCTTGGTCTACTACTATAACCTCTGTGGTTCGTGGACAATAGGATCCAGCAGTTTCCATGGCTGATGTTTTAGAATCAACCCCAAATGCCACCGACATCAAACTGTCAATTATCTTAATAATCTTGCATACAATCAAAGAGAGAACTGACACCGTGTCTGAGCAGGTAAAGAACCCTGTAAATAAATGTGTGAATGCCGTATATCGCTTATTTAACATTTTTCATAAACGAATGTAAACCTTAAGTAATGTGTACCAGTTTACCAGTCAATATATAAAATAACTAAGAAAACACGAAAGAGGGTAGAGAATGTACAATGCTGAACATGGAAAATAGTCATGTGTTGTTTTGGAAGAAGCATATTTGGATACATTAAGGATTTTACTTTTCTCAGACTTTCGTTTTAGATTATTATATTTAAACTAAATATAATTTATCCAGAAATACTACAATTTTTCCATATACATTTATTTTATACACAGGTATACATTTTATGTACACAGAGAGAAGTACATATAAAAAAGTGTAATATTGGTGAATATGTTCAGTAAAATAATGTATCTAATTAATCTGTTATACACTTTTACAGAAATCAAACATTAATGAGCCACATCATCATTTGATGGGATAAATCTACTACCTTTTCAAGCCTCAGTTTCTACAGTACCTACGTTTTATCCTGTGGGACAGCAAACGCATTGAATCCCATATTAAATGCGAAAGGAAAGTATTTTGAAAATATCTAGCTAGGGAAGGTGCTGGTCCTCTTCAGGGTGAAGTTTAAAAAGAACAGGTGGAGCTGCAGCACACACAACCCTAATTAGATCTGCAGTAAATGTGATGTTCCTGTTTTAGTATCAGTAGGCAAATCTTGCGAAAGAAAAGGCTTCATCTGCCTGCACTTTTTTTTGTTGTTGGCGGAACTGTCATTATTCACGACATTTTCCTGTTCTGCTTCATGAAATTAACCTTAATGAAGCTCCTGACAGTGCAAGTCAGCTGGCGTGTGCCAAAGTGGTGCACCACAACACATCTTCCTACTGTTTCTCTTGTAGAGAAGCCTCAGGGCTCAATGTGAGGCTGCTATGCCAATTAGGTTATCCTGTCTTTTTGTATTCACTAAACAAGATTACATTGAAAGAACACATCTACAACACGAAAGTCAGCCCATTAGTGCCTATCACAGCTTGGTGTCTTGTAGAAGAGCTTAACAGTCCAGTCTCATGACAAATTTGATACTACCATAGCTAATTAAGCGGACTTAAGTAACAGTGAGCTGAATTGTGGTATTGTAACCACATTATTAAGCTGACAAGGACTTCTTGATTTATTTTACCACTGCCGGCATTAGCCAGCAAACAGCGATGGATAACTCTACTAAAATGTCGCACAGAGGTCAAATTTGTTTGAAAAAAAAAAACCTAACATAAAAAATAGGGTTTACATTTCCACATTGCTCATCTAATCATAATTATAATGTATTATACTTGAGCTGGCCAGACTATATGTAATATACAACCAGTTTTTCAGTTTCATCATAAACATTTTGTTCTAAAAGATAACTAAACTGTTAAACATTCGCCTGTGGAAAAAAAAAAAAGTAGAGAAGGCTTTTCAAAGTATAGTGGGGAAGGCTTTTAAATGTATAAACAATTTTGAATGCAGCTGGCAAAAAATCACAGGAGCCTAGACTAAAATTGATGTTCTGCAGGAACTCAGACATTATCAGCTGCAGCATTGAATTGGGATCAGTTTCATTAAATTATACTGAGAAAAGTGCACAGACAGTTAAAAACGAGGCCAAACATTAAAGTATCTTTGCAATGTTCCCTGTTTGCCACTGTTTTAATGTGTAAGTTAATTATTCGAACAGCGACACTATTTACTGTGTAACCTTATATAATTCAATATTTCAGAAATCCAATGAGTGCAGAATGATGATAAAGCACATTTATAATTGCAAGTAGCGAAAAAGACATCAACATCCTCCAGTGTTTTTTGTCTCATGCTATTTATATACAAAGCAAAGCCGAACAGCTTTTGGTCATCTCAAAATAGATCCCCGTCAGTCCAATAATTATTACCCACAGGAGGTATCATTTGACAAGGCACAAGGCTCAGGTTAAAGGTCTGCCTCTGTCTGCCTTTGCTTCTCTTCTGTCAGACACCAGTCATGGATTATCCTCTATTCATTCAACCACGTGATGCTCTTCGCAGTTTGTAGATTTTGTTTTTCGAACTAGTATTATGTTTACTCTATTATGTATTATTGTTTTTTCAAAAGAACTCCCAGTGCTTTTGCTGGATATCTTCCCCAGGCAGCTGAGGTGTGATTGTGATATTGGACTTCTTGTCCCTAATATATTGAGGTGCAGAATCACTGCTATTAACCCACCGGTCCACAAGGAAACTCAAAACGACAGTGAGGGAAATGGAGAAGAAGAGGAAATGGCTGCACTGAATTAATTTTATGAGGTTTCCACCAAAATGTGGACTTTTAAAATCAATTTCAAATAAAATGTGCCTTTCTTCATACAACAAGGTACAGTACACCAGCACCATCAGGCAGGTCAGCAATGGTTGGAGGAATAGGGCAGCTCTTACTGACAATGCTGACAATGCAAAGTTTATAGACATCATTCAAACCACAGAGGTTATTTTAACGCTGGAGAAGACTCAATGGCCATAATGTTGAGTTTCTTCTATCTTCTATCAGGCGTGTTTCAGCATGGAATTAACCTTTACTTGTTCTTTTGCAGCCAGTGTATGCTGACATATAGTATCTCCCCACTCTAACCTCTTCAATCACAAAGGTCACTGCAGTACTTTCAGAAAAACGTCTATACTGACTGCGTTGCTGCAGAAATATTTATAAACCAGTCGTAAAATACTCATAGAAACAGTGGAATGTATTTTGTTTATCCTTACTTAGAATATTATTAGAATATTAGAATAATACATTTTTTAAAACCTAAATTCTTTACAAATATTACCAGTATTATAATGTAAAACCTGTTTAACCTGTAATGATCACTGTTACATTTCAATCCAAATATTATTTATATGAAATATCTCTGGTTCCCTCTGTAACATTTACAAAATATTACTAAACTGTCTTATTTGCACACCAAACGCCAAATCATACAATAACTTATTTGCACACCAAATAGGATACTGGGATTTAGGCATTTATAAGAACATAATGGCAGAATGACAAAAACATGTTATCCTGTTTATCTACAATGCATGTATTAACGAAGCTCCATTGCTATGGGGTTTTTACTACAATTGTGAAAAGGTCTGAAAGAGGTACCAATTAATTTGTTTACCTTAGAACACCTAGAATCTACCGTTGCCAGTGCACACATGGCCTAAAGTAGAATAAAATATTGTGAAATAACATACATCGAAAGGATTAAGCTCCAATCATTGTAGGCACCTGATATTTAATTATGATTGAACTGCTTGTGAACATATGTTAGCCAGCATACTTCTTGTCTGGGGTGACCTTTCACCTCTGGAGCCTTGAAGAAGATAGGAAAGGTCACTGATGTCTTGAGTCAAAGGAATGCAGGTGAAAGGGGTTTTGCCTGTCATCACAACTCAGACACTTCCTCTCTATGGAGCCTGCAAATACAGGGGCCTCCAATCTGACACTATACATGTAATGTTGTGTGGTGCCTTGCCAGAAGAATGTTAAGTCCTGTCACTTGTATGTGTTTAGTCTTGTGAAGATGAACACACCTAGGAGGAGCTGATGCTTGTCCTATCAACTGTTACGTTAACAATGATCAATAATAGCCTTTTCAAGCTTGTCTGGGGCAGAATTGGGAAGAAAATGATCTTTATGTTTCTTTTGTTTAAGACATATACAGTATACTCAGTGTGCCCAATTGTTAAAGTATTGTTCTGCAGAATAAAAACGAGACTACAGCCCTCTGAGCTGTCAGAAACACATTGAACGTACCTCCGTTTCACCAGTTTGATCCTTCACACTGTCTCCATTTCTTAAAGTCATCTACTTCCTTTCAATTGGAGTCTGTGTTTTATTTTGGGAAATGTAAAAGTACCATACAGAGGAAATGACAAGACTAGAACAAGACAAGTTCATCAGTTTTCAAGCACAAAATAATGCAGACAACCACACTGTTCAAGGCCATCTTATTTTAAGGGTGTTGTATTTGATAGACTAAAGTTTCACCTTTAAAAGTTTCAGTTTTTTATAAAAACTCTCCTCAGATGTCAGTTATGTGGTCTCCATGTTTTGAATGTTCATTCTGGGTTTCAGGGAGGCTTGATAATGGTGTGAGAATTAGTTTCCAGCCAGTCAGACTTACATTATCACTACTTAGACACATTAGTGACATTAAAGCAAAGATCATGAAGCTCTGTGGGAGTTTGCTAAAGCTTTAAAATTGTCTTACAGCCTCTTACATGTTGCACAATACCGTAACAAACATCTAGCAGAAACCATTTACCGTTCCATAATAGGCTACAAACAGGTCAACACACTGATGAATAATTCCAAGATACAAAAATAATTATTTCTTAATTTTTAGTGATACTGTTGTGTGGAAACATACTTTTCCTTAAAGTCATTTAAACAAGCATGGGAAAAATATTATACAGCCCCAAAAGAAAAAAAAACTGTTGGTGTTAGATGACCAGCATTATCCCAGGAGATAAGACAACACTAGCCATGTAGATTTCTGCTGCATTCTTCATCTTTGTAGCTGCATTCTTCTTTGAAGCTCACTTGATTTAGGGGTTGTGAAAGCCATAAGTATTTCTTCACTAATCTGAAGTGCAGCTCCTGCCATTCCTCAGATAGAAAAGAAAATGTTGTTTTACATTTGATTACCAAGAGCATTATAATTAATAAAAAAACAAAATTAAAAAAATCCTTATAATCCTACTGTTCTACTGCCAGAGTAATGTCATTTGTTCTGGAAACCAACGTGTCAGATATTGGAATGACAGTCTTTCCTGCCCTCTCAAATTTTAGAAAACATTACATTTGGGTAATAAGAAAAAGACACTCTCCCTTGGTGCAGAAATTCCATATGGGCTTGGGACAGTAATTTGATGGGAGAAAAAATGCAAATAAAATGTACCCATTGTCCATGTTTTATTTTCTTTCTCAAATAGATGGTATTTTTAAAATAATTGGACATAATGTGGCTCAATCACTAGAGGTCACCTAGTGTAACTTCTGTTGCGTCTCTAGCAGATTGACCAACATTTCCGAAGATGGGGCTCATGATTGCATGTACAGCTTGCGGTAGCATCAGCAACAAAGGAGCCACTCCTCCATTAGAAGCTAACTCTCCCGTAAGGTATCATGGAGCTTATAGTCTGTCAAAGTGTGAATTACTCTGACATGCAGGGATGTTGTACACAAGCTATTTTAAACAGCTGCTGATTCCAAATTGGTGGGTACTGCACATGATGACATAAACAAATCTGGGCCATTTCACTTTGTTTTTAAGTTTTATTTACCTAACTCTGGAAGGGCTTCAGGAAGATGAACCGACTTCCTCCGAAAACCAGCATATTTTTCTTAATGAAAATTTCCAGACCAGCATATAAAACGTAGTTGTCACTGTACTATGTTGTCAAGTATTAACTACACAAGAAAGGTCACAATGAAAAGAAGTAGATTGGACTCCTTGGGAAAATGCTTCAGATCTGACTAAATTGATAAATTTGTTGTGACTAATTTTGTGAAATCATCTTGTCTAGAATTATGTTTAGGCAAACGTTATACTTACAGTATGATCAAAGTTGAGCTTTTTGTCTAATGACAGGTTTCATTAGTACTGGCACTTTTTACACATGGTGCCATAGGTATCTATCGCTCTTTCATCTTTCAGGAGCTGTTATAACCTAGTTATTTCTTCATAAAACAATTAAGTTATGATGTAAATTAGGATACAAAGCCCCCTTAATTCCCCTTGAACTCGGAAATGCTTTACTTTTAATAACAACTGCGTTTTGTCGTGGCTAGCTGAAATGCTTTGCTATTAATAAAATTGGTTATAATTGTGGACAAACATAAACTCAGAGTGACCAGATGATCTCAGCGTGTCAGCTGAAACATTTCCAGGAAGATAAAGTTTGACTTTAAATTAGACATGCACTTACTTGTGTTTTCTTTTTCCATGTGGTAAGGGGCACCACAGAAATGCTGCTGGTGTCATAGACAAGCTTCTTACTATTCAGCAGCTGTGTGGTGAGGACTGTGGACCAGAGGCCTGTGGGATCAGATTCAGTCTAGGATGTTGGTGCTATATGTCTGAGTAAAGTATTCCAGTGTTTCAGCAGTTACTTTGCTGAATAAATCAATACTTCAATTGACTTAATACATTATTTTCTAAAATAAAGCTTTTGCCAAAGGAAATGCTTTTCAACAAGTAATTCAAGGAGGAATATGATAATAAATATCTACAAATCCCATTTTGGTTGACACACACCAATTATCTCAAAAACTGCAGAGTGTCAGGTTTGAGCAACATTACCAACAGAATAATTAAGGCACTATACTCATGATCCAGGCATGACCCAAATTAACCTCTCTTTGGAAACAAATTTACAGAAACCACCATTAAAAACCTTGGAATTAACAGTAATACAGATTTTCAGCAAAGGTCATTTCAATGTTTTTTATTGCCCTCCATATCCTTAAAAAGGGAATAAATTACAGTAGATGCTCAGCATCAATCAACAACATGCATACTATACGGCATATAAGAAATACCACAAAATGCAGCACAGGTTGCTCTTGATTAACATATAGTTTGATTCAGCCATCAATTATGAAATGGTGGAATGTTGTCCTGCTCATATGAATAAACCTTAATGATAAATAAAATAAAAAAACAAACACTTGTGTTCCTGGAACTTTTTTAATTGTTTCTGGAACAAATACTTTTTTTTTCTGATCCTAAAAAGCTTCCCAAAGTAAATGCATGGCACTGAATATCGCTCTCTTTTTCTTCAGTTAAAATAGAAACACATTAATCCTGCCACATCTGTCACACTTCAAAAAGCCAGGGGTAGGAAACTGCCAAATTGTCACCCCTCCCCCCGTTTTTTTCTATTTTTGGTGACTTTGTTTGTCTCTGGAGAGGCAATCCTTTTTTTTTTTGGAGGGGCAGAGGCTCCACCGGAAAGGGTATTAACTTTAAGTGTGAAGTCAATCTCTTGTCTCATAGACATTTCTTAGAGCTTACGAAGGATAAGTGCAAGCTAATTCCAATGAGAACAGGGACATTTAAAGCAACGCTGTATAAAATTGCATCACTCAAGGTGTGTTATACTGCATTCCATTGCTTCCTCTTAAATATACTGTATATATATATTATAGATCACTCTCATATGTGCAAAAATAGGGCATCACATTTGTGATCATTTTTATCACTGAAATGATTGGAAATATTATTAAGATCTTTGTTTCTGATATTCAAATACGATGCAGAACTAAAGTTAATAACATGAACACCATACAATTTGAACATTAATTGCTGACTTCTTGTATTTTGAAACACATTTAGTATCTAAAACTATATAGCTGAATAATCTTCAAGATATCTTTATTACTCTAAATATTATATGAACAGGGTCTGATTTGTTTATACTATATAATGCCAATCAGTAAAAGTTTTGTACTCCCAAGGTTTCAGGTTTCAAAAACTCCATGTCATATATACTATAGTATCATGTTGTATTGCTCAATATCTACAGTCTGCAAAGAACACAGTCCTTAATGTGTTAATTAATGGTTCTTATTAAATAAAGATTAGTCCTGAAATGTATTGTACGGACTAAGCAACTAGGGGCTTCAGGATATTCAAGACAATTAATTTTCATGCGCTGAAAAAATAGACTTAGATATACTTTGCAAGCTTGCTTCCCATGAAATTCTCTCCAAAGACATTAGTGTTACAACAGTGTCTGAGAGTTTCCACTAATATGCATTTTTTACCACACCCGTGAAGATATCCAATAAATTAAATGCTTAAATATTTAGGAGATAATGGATTTTCAGGCCATCTTAAATTGTGTTTGAAATTCTTTGTGCAAAAATCATGTTTTGGTAAGAAAACAAATATCTGTGACCAGTTTGCACTGTGCAATTACAGATACATCAGATGTTCAAAAGGGATTAATGCAAATTTCTTATGATTTATACTTGGTTGTGCATATTAATTTTGTTAGCAAACTTCTTAAGTACAATGGTTTCACTGAGATCAAAGCAATTTATGTTTTAACCACTTTATTGAATTGCACTGATTTATGCTACACAGTGTAAATTGTATTTTTTTATGCGCTCTTCACAAAGATGACCTTATAAGTAAGGAATGATGAACTCTGAAAGTCATTTGAAAAAAAGCCAGACCCTGAGATCAGACAATGGGAAACATTGTATAAAAATTCCAGTTACTGGGTAATAATCCATTTTATTTACCACTGCTTTTGAAATATAGTGTAGAAAACCATTGAAGATTTTCAATGTGTAATCATTTTAAGGAACAAGTCACATAACTGCTGTACTGTACATTCACTGAAATAAATAACATAGCCAAATACCATACCCAATACCCTGAGCCAAATACTCTTTTCAAATTTTAAATGTAAATGTAAATATAAAAAATATATTTTCCAAATATCATTGTAGTTCTTCAGTTTAATTCACTCTGGCTCCAGAATGACACCTTTAAATGGCTATCAACCATTTGAATGGAGCAGTCGTGCAATGTTATAGTAATAAGAAATGTTTAGAAAGATATATCTGTACACATAGCTGTACACATACGTGTATGCATAATAAAATAATTTATTTCACATAGTGAAATTCACATTTCACAATCATTACATTTTCGCGTTTTACATTTTATACTATATTTAAACAAAAACACACAAACTATCTCATAGAAAAACTACACATCAAATCATGTTATGCATTACATTTATTCTTAGTCTGATAGAATAAACAACTCAAGTCCTCATGTAGTCAGTTCATTGATGGCAACAAAATGGAAAGGATTTTGCCCAGATCACAGATTAAATGCTTGGAGGTAATTAGCCTAAAGAGGAGATAATAACGGTTCACCAAGGCTGCTGTTGTTTTTAGTCCTTCTGGAAAATTTGGATTTTCCGTTGATAGCCATTTAAAGGTGTCATTCTGGAGCCAGAGTGAATTAAACTGAAGAACTACACAGTCTAAACAAACAATCTTCACCATTATCAGCTGCCTGACAACATAATAGCGCATACTAAGTCACATGAAGGATTGAACACTGGAAAAAGAATACGACTTATCACTTAAAGGTGCATTTTCTCCTATTGTTCCTTTCTTTCTGAATTTCCTAAGACAAGAAATTGACATCAAAAGCAGTCCAGCATTTTACAGTTCACTTTTAAAAAGGTGTACCAGTAGCACGAGGATTTAACTAAAACACAATGCGAAGATGAGGAAAAAACATCTAGTTTAAAACAACATATATCAGTGCCTGAAGGTTTATGAAACCTGTTTTTCCACTCTTGGGATAAAATCCCCGAAAGGTAAGCATGTTCCTGAAAATGGGTTGGGGTAAGAAATCAGTTAAGCATGTTAGCGAAGTGTTTGTTACAGAACATCAAAGGTAATGATTACTGTGTACTGATAATTTGATTAACAAAAGGCAAACAAGCACATAAAAATGTTAACATCCAGGGGTCTAAGTCTATATCAAATTAGGAGGTCAAACTGCTGCAGCTGTGTTTTTTACAAAGGCTAAGGCAGTGCGTAATAAACCTCTATATTGATCTGGCCCTCCTTAAGGAAATCATACAGCGCAGTCTGGTAACCTACTTGTACAGGGCTTGTTTAGGAGTGACTTGATAGGGTGTTTCAGATAAAGAACTGCTTGAATTGATTATTCACTGAAGTGTTCTTCATACCAGTGTTATTGGCAAAATAAAGGGCTGTAAACAAAATTAAGTAAGTAACCATATGTACATGGTTTTATTTGGGGAATTATTTTTTATGGTTGACTTATGTGGGTAAAAGGCACTATTCCTGACAAAGTGCATGTCTTAACTGCACGGCAGTTATGAAAAATCTGCTTTGATGTTCTGACAAACAGACAGCAAACAAGCATGTTCAGCAGAAATTCTCACTGGGGATTGACAATTGTGAGGATTGTGGCCTGTAGGCCTGTACTTCACTTTGTGCTACACAGGATGGGGGGAGAGAATATTGCACACATGAACATGCGTCAAAAACACACTGCAAGTGCAAGACAGCTCAGACACAAACAGGAACAAAAATGAATGTTAAGAGCTTGTGTAATATTTGACTGGTGTCCTTGTCGTGGCTTATTTCGGGTAAGCAGAAACCAAGCTCCTCATTTACCAATCTTTGATTCACATCGACCAGAATCATCAAATAACTCAATGCAAAGGACGCATAAAAAGCCAACATGAGCCGTTTCATTTTCAAAACCATCATATTTTACAAATAAGTTTAATTGTGTCCTAGTCAGGGACAAATCATCAGTAAAAATTATGACTATTAAAATTTCGGTAGATCACCAAACACATAGAGTTATGTTTCTGCATAAGGAAGGAAAAGCAATGGCAGAAAAGAATAGCTCAGTACAAAATGTCCAAGATGTTTGCACAGCAGTGTACTGTATATATAGCTCTCCATCGTGGGTATTATGCTTTTATGTTAATTGTCAGAACATTGATTCTGATGAACACATTGGGGAATATTCATAATACATTTACATCTTTCCCTTTTTGTTAAAAAAGCATGAAACAGCTTCTAGTGGTATATAATCCAAATTAAACATTTAAACCTTCTTCTTATAACTTAAATCTTCTTATATAGATTTTGGTATTCTAAAAGGCTCTTGCCAGCTTTTTGTGCTTACTCTTGTTAGAAAAAAATAAGTATCTTTATGATGTTGGCCTTTTATTTGAAATCTAAAACGAAATCTTGCTTTAAGTGTTTTTTTTCTTCTTCTTGATGTCTTCTTCAACATATCATGGTATGGCTGAAACACATGCAAAAGGGTATGGAGCTTTTAAAGTTCTGTACCATTTTCAATGGTTAATCCTGCTTGAATTATTTACTGTCTGTATTCTTCTAAAAATAATAAAAACACCTGTAACGTATTTGACAAATAATACCTGAAATAAAGATTTAATCAATCTTAATATTTGGTCTTCTATCTTGCAGGCTGAGTGTATGTGTTTATGTACAGTATGTTTATGTAAATGCATATTTTACCACCAGTGTAACAGTACAAAAAAAAACAACATATAACAAACTGCCATACAGTTCAAAAGGTTATGAATGTAAATGATTTCATCTGCAGCAGCTAGCAAGAGGCAACCAGCTCAGGCCAGTTGTGAAACGATGAGCCAAACCATTTTCTACAGAGGTGGAAACAGCTAGTTACAATATTTAATCTCCAGAGACACCTCCCCTGCATTAAGTGGAACCTTCTGCCATAAGCAAGGGTACTGGATGCAGCAGCTGGATTTTGTCATGCATGACCAGGGACATTCTTGTTAGTGTAGTGTAACCTTTTCTGCACTAACACAGATAACACTGGCACCTAGCTCGGCTCTAATCTACTACCAGTCTCAGCAATTCAGAGAGGACCTGGGGCACCGGGGTTAAATTATTCCAAACACCAGGCCATGGTAGCCAGGGACCCAGACTGTGGAGACTTAGCTGGCTGTGTAAGTGACTTCACTATGGAAAGAGACCGAGATAATTTATGGCTTATCTTGTGGGATCCTATGAACCCATGGAGGAGGATAACGACTGTGCAACTTGAAAAAAGGAGAATACATTTGAACTGAGTTACAGCCTCAGGCCCGTGAGAATTATTTTCTTTTATTATTTACAAATTAATTTATAACAAGTAAAAAGAAAATAAAAGTAGAATCTCGTGCCTCATTTTATAAATATATATTATGTATGTGTCTTCTTCACAGAGGGTACAGTATATCAGCTTCATCACCATTACACAAGACACAAGTTTACATACCGTAGTACTGCTGTTGCTTTCCATTTTATATGTGAAAAAAGTCAGTATTATTCTGAGAAAGTCTTCCTAATTATAGGCATGTTCTTCCGGTTTTGAAGTATGGAATTTAATCAGCTTTAATATTGCCGAGAAATGTATTGCCCCACAGGGAAACAGGAAATGAGGATGCTGTAAAAGACAAACGCACAGCATATGCTTATAAACATGTACAGTATCTGTAATTCATATCGATATCTATAAATATATACCGTCTTGTCACAATACCAGCATTATTAATTCTCTTCCACTTGGACTTCAGTGTTTAAGTATCAGCAATTTACAGTGGGGGATATCAGACATGTGCATGCCAGATGCCCAGACGCGGAAGGGGATGTAAAGAGCACACTAAAGTTGACAATAATGCAAGGACAGCGGGTGTGAACCTGAGAGAGGCCAGCACCTCATCAGTCCCAGCGGTTAATTGATTTCAAAATTAGGCAAGGTATTTCTGAACAATAATCTTAAAAGGCAGCAATAAAAAGCTTCAGAATATTGAGAGATTGCCAAGCTTTCATCCAAAGTCATTTTGTAAACTGGCACACCTGATCTTTTGGCACAAATAACTCCCACTTCCACCCCACCCCCCCACCCCCAATAAAAATTACAAATGGGAACCATATTCGATACGTTTTCCTTGTGTAATTTGCAAGGATAAAGAATCATATTATAATTACATCATTACATTTACGTCTCTTTGCTAAATAGGATAATTTATATTGTGACACCCCAGATTTATACAATACCAATATGTTCAATTGATGTTGAGGGTCTATTGCAGCTTTACAGACAGTCTCTAAGAACATGTTGTGTCTAAATGAAAAGGGTTAACTCTGTCTGCTTTTGACAGCTCATTTCTGGTGTCCATCCACCTTTGAACTCAGATGTGTTGTCTTGTGATATTGTGATCTGAGGGATTTAGAGCTGACTTCTGTGTAGGTAGACAGAGATATATTTCATTTCTGATGTAAGAGGATATATTATTTAGCTTAAGTATATTGTGATCCAATATTACTGAACGTAAGATCTAAGGTTTAAGACACCTGCAAATGAACACACTAATAAGACTTAATCAAAAATTGGCTTACCCTGATGTAACACCATTAAAAAAAAACTTCCCTATGTCAATGCAAGGACTGAGACAATCTACAAAAAACAGTGCAAAAAAGATTTCTGCCTGGATTAAATCAAAACTTCAAATCACCTGCCAATTGAAAATTCCAAATGTGTCAAATGATGGCAGCTTTCTGCTTCCTCTAAGCATTTTGCACACACTCATGAATACTATTATCACGTACTGGGCTTTGGGCAAACTGTATACCCAACATCATTCCTAAAGAATTTTCAGCTTAATGGACACTGCCATTAATTTGATAAGAGAGAAAAATATTATTGTGCATAACCAAACATCCCTTCATTTAAAGGGATATACTGTACAGAAGTATAGAAGAGTTTGCTTTGGCTTTTGGAAAAAAAAACAGCATTAACAGCCATATTTGAACTATTTTAGTAACGTGTTTGCCTTTCATCATGAACCCTTGCTACAGACTATTTCTTATTGGAAGTAATCATAGATCAATAAGTCTTGCATCTGTTGTGAGATTATGGATATGATATTCTACATTGGAGGCTGAAGCAATCAAGGTAATGTATGTATTTGGACTGAGAACTGGTTAATAGGTACCTGCACCATCTCAGGTGAAGTAATTGGTGGAGTACCACTGGGATCAGTATTAGGACCACTGGTCTTCTGAATTGAAGGTGGCAATCTTATTTCTGTTATAGCTAGCAAACAAATGAAATTTGCAGTGAAAATTGGAAGCCCCATAACATTTGAGAAATAAATTCAAAATTAGTTGGAAAAACTTCAAGACTGATCAAACACCTAGCAAATGTTAATGAAGACAAGTGCAGAGTATTACACCCGATATCCATCTATTCATTACTACTTCAACCAATTCAGGGTTGTGATGGAGCCAGAGCCTACCCAGCAAGCAACAGGAACAAGACGGGATACACCCTTGACTGTCAATCACAGAGAGTATTACATGCAGGCACCAAACACATAGACTATAGATACAAATAGGAGGTTCAGGAACCTACAGTACCTGGGAAAAAGAGTCGACATCACTTAAAACTTCTAAGTAATGTGTGGAACCAATTTAAAAAGACAAAGAGAATGTAAGGATGTATCATTAAAAGTGCAGAATTTAAATCAAAGAATGTTAATTCAAAATTGTAAAATGCTCTAGTTAGATCTCATTTGGAATAATGTTTACAATTGAGTGACCACGTACAAAGAGATATTGGGGTTCTGGTCTGAAGAAAAGCAACTACTGTAGGTGCATTCTGAGGTTTGAAGGAATATCTTACACTGAAAGAACTAATTCCTTTTGAGTCATTAACAGAAATGACTAAAGTTAGTTAGAACCTAATTGAAGTATTCAAATATCCTCAGTTATTGACAAAATAGTAGATTTTCAGAATGAACATGAAGCAGAGAACAAAAGAAAATAAATGGAAGTACATTTAAGACTAAAAGCAGGAGACGTTTTTTTTTAAAAGAGTCATGGGAGTCTATAACAAGCAACCCAACTGTGTCTTCTTAGAAACATCTGGATGAGAACCTCAGAACAATTAGTGACTGGCAACCAAAAGCAGCTCTTTTGCTGAATGGCCTTCTCTCATTTGTAATATTTATAATGTTATTACATTCTAATTTCAGAACTGTATGTTACTACCTATCGAAATCCAAACCCTCATTTCCCTGAAACATAAAGATTCTCTTTGAAGCATGCTGTAGGACCACATTTTTCAAAGTGTTATCACGTTCACCACTCTCGAATTACTAATGGAGGATTAGTTCCAGGTTTCCATTGGGTATAAGGATGTAGTTTCTGCTAAATGGGTTTCAAGTAAACAGCATGACTTGGAGTTGTGTTATTTACTTTTTTTCAGCCCATGTCACACAGATTGCTGTAAAGTGATTACTGCATTGCAGGCACACTAGCTCGTAGTGTACATAACTTTGTATTTACTTTGCCAATCAATCATTGAAACATTTTGTTTTATTGAAACTTGTTTCTGACTTATTAATTTAATTATTTTGTTTTTCTTTATTGCTGCACATACAGTACACATCTACAAACACTTTCATCCACCTTTTTTGATTAAAACAGATTTGTTGACCAGTGGTTGAGAAGACTTCAAAATGTTAACAGAACAACTTATAATGTTTCTAGTCTCAAAGTTTGTTGTCTCAGTTTCCAAGGGTGCACATCGTGATTAAGTATCCTTGTCCTGCTTGTTCAAGCTGCTTATACCAGCACTCGAGAGGATGGTACTCCAGGCCACAATGGATATTGTCAGGTTTGCATTGTTTGTCTTCATTTCAACATGGACAGTGATCACTCAGGTCTTGGTCCAAACTGTAGGGGGACATGTGAATCATTTCTTCAAGATCATGAATCATGTTTTGCTTTAACAATAGATAGGTAGACTTTTGTGAAGTAGGAACACAACTTTGGTCAACATCTGTCTTCCCTGGAAATTTGGCTCCATTGAAATAGAGAAAGATATGTTTTTGTGATCGTGATTTTGTGTTGAATAAGTGTTTTGGAGGCCATTCAATCTTTTATTCACTCCACTTGAAATCAGATGGGCATGATAGTTCATTGGAGATGGTTTCCTTCTTCCTAGGCTTCCTAGGTTTTCTACCTTCCTTGAACAGAAACTCTCAAGGATATTATTTTTAAAATTGTGTGAATAAACAAAAAAGTCATTAATCAGATTCAAGTGATGAACCTAAATATCTTACTCTATAAATGCATGAACACAACATCTAAATTCTGTACATGGGCAATGATTTTTTCTAACACTGAAAATCACTATTGCCAATCAAGTGGTAACACAACATCTAATTATTCTAATTGATTTTCTGGGACATTTCTTGCCCAGAGAATGAATGCTAAATATTAACTAATAAGTTAAATGTTATTCTGAAGAGTGCAAGTTAAAATTAAACCAAGCAAAAACTTAATTACTTGGCAAGACTTTAACCATACTTTGAGTATACTCACTAATGAGCCTATCAGCAAAATGCAAAGTGCTGAAACATGTAGTTATACAGTACTAAAGACTACTTACAGTAATATGTCATATAAATACCTATGTGGTTATATTGATTATGAGCTGGTGTTTACACAGAAACAATTGTAAGGAATTTTCAATATTTTCAAATTGTGAGAAAGAAACAATAATGTCACAAACGCAAATATTAAATATTGCTAATGATGGTGTCTAAACACTACACAAATTATATGATAAGCAAAACATAGGAAAAACAAAAAAAATACACATATTGCTTCTGTCCATGATGTAACGGCATGCTTCCTAATCTAATCTTAGCAAATGACTTCTATAAACAAATAGTTTAAAAGGGACATTTCAGTCATTTTAAAACTTTTATGTTACTAGTTTTATTAAATAAAATGTTTTATCGAGCAAATTTATTTATGGTAACAAGCTAAAATGTCTGTAAATAAAATAAAAGTAACACCGGTCATGTTTTTAAAGCATTTTATTATTTTTACCCTACATTACTGCTGTTTGTGGTTGTTGGAATTAGTTTATGGATTTAGAATCACTGATTATATGAATGTATCATAATTCTTGTTCTCATAGGTATGCTAAAGAAATAATGGATAGATAGCAACACTTGGTAGTGAAGAAAATGGTTTGACTTTGGCAGACTTGTCCCAGTACACATAAATGCTTTACATGTACAAATATTTTCTTAGTTATCAGTTGCTGTTGTTCGGGGAATCTTTCCATATTTATATTGTCTTCAAAATATTTAATGTGTTTAAACTTATAATTAAAAAACCAGCTGAGAAAAATAAAAGGCAACAGAGCATTCATTAAAGGCACAAAAGAACTTGTGATTTAAGTTGTTAAAAAGAGAAAACCCAGTAATTCATTTGCACAACAACAACACCAACAACAACAATAATAATAATAAACCAGCATTCACAAATGTCTGTTCAATTTTTTAAAATAAAAAACATTGTGGATCACCTCAGTATCAGTGGCTATTTGAGTCAACTAATATAGTGAAGAAATCCAAACACAAACACATTTTCTCAAGCCGACAGGTCTCAAGCCCTGCTTTACAGAGCTCACAAACAGTGCATGAAACTTGCATTGGTAAATACTTTTTCCCATTTCCCAGCTTTGTAGCTACACTAAGGAAAGAAGAGCTCTTTGTGTGGTAATTTCAGTTTCATAAATCACAAGATTTTAAATCACAGCTCCGCAGCACAGATACTTAAAAAGCAACAATAAACTTTGTTACATTTGTTTTTAATTGCTTTAAAAAGTAACAGGTAACTCTTTAAAGTATTTCAACATTCTATGACAGGGTGTTCTAGCTTTGGCTCTTTGTTGGCATTATGTTTTATGTTTATTTAATTCAGTAGCAGCCTCACATACACTGAATCCAACAGATGATGGGTTTATTTGAAATGCGGAGTATACCCAATCATGTAGGACCTTCCTTCTTTGTTAGGACCACCTGCACCGGTCTAACCATTTCTGTTTATCGCCACTTCCCCTCTCATTCTTCTTTGTGTAGTCCTAATACTACGATGCTTACATTTATAGTATTTTGTTGCTACAAAATGTCTGAAAATATTGAAGAGAGAAGAAAAAATGGAGGACACATTTTCACATGAGTGATTTGTCTGTTTGTGGGTTAAACTGAACCACTTCCCCTTTTCCCAGTGCAGTTTCCTCTTGCTTTTTCTACTGGCCCTCTGCATTGACAGGCACTACCCAGAGCAGGCCGTTCTTATATATTTCTTTTTGGAGCTATTAATAATCATGAGTGGCTGCCACTTTGATATATTTCATCAAAGGAATCTGGTCAATTATGAAATATGAAAAACAACAGAAGATTGATTAAAAAACCCAGAGCGCAACATTAACCCACCAGACAGTTCCAGGAAGGAAATTTAACCCCTCATTGACATTGGTGGCATTGTAATGGCCTCAATACATGCTCTGTATTGGTAGAAAACTAAGATTTTGTTGTGTGAAGACAACTAATATGCTTTCACACAAAGCTTTAAATCACCACAATGGTAGTAAAGTGTTTATTTAATTTCTTAAACCCCATGCTTAAAATTCAGCAGGAAAACTACTGTAATTTCTTTGTTATATAAGGTTTTCAGGATTCCCCCCTGCATTTCCAACACCAGTATCGACATCTCTCTCCACCTGTAGAAACAAAAAGCAAAATACAAGCAGTGAGTTAGAAATAATGGTATTTTCCCCGTATGAATAACCTACATGACCATATGACTAAATATGACGTTTAGTCGAATGTTTCAGCAAAAAATGAATCTTAAAAAAACATTGAATTCATACGTTTTGAATCACACTTGAATATGGATTGGATTCAATTACAATGTCATATTTTTGATAATTAATAATGTGTCTTTCCAAATCTACCATCATACCAGAGCTTTGCTGAGAACAATGAAGTTTGAGCAGCAGAAAACTGTTAATGCACCTCAGGACAGGATTTTGTCAAAAAACAAAAACAGCAATGCTGAAATAAAAAGCACAAAACTGAATAGTGATAAATCAACAAAGCAATTATGGAGTTGTCTTGGCACAAATTGTGAAATGTTTTAAATTTGTGTATCCGCAAAATGAACAATAACATTGTTATGTTGCCTTTTGCTGTAAGAAATTTCCATTAATTTCAGTTTAGAACATCAACGGACAATAAATGCATTATTCACAAAATAGCGCGTGTGTACCTTAGAGTATAATTAATTAAAGAACAGGTTTACTCTAGATTACTACATTTCCTGATAGGTGATCAAATCTCCATTTCCGAGTACAGCTACATATAGCCATGAACAAGAAGGTTGCAAATTCAGTTCGTTTTTTTTTTTAAATCAAGAAAACAATAGCCACTGGCAAAGCAAATCACACTGGGGATCAAGGTAAATTAATTAATTTGCATCCAGATAGGTATCTGGTGAGTGTCACAGGCTCATCTCATGAGTTCAGCTTTAACGCATGTGCTTTGCCCTTTTCTGTTGTTAGTCATAATAGCTGAAGTTTATTATTTTCTGCATGTACATGATGCAAGTAATTTACAAAGCCTGTTGGCTGGAAATCAGGTTAGAGTGACAGACAGAGAAGTTAAGCAGCAGTCTGATTTAATTAGCCACAGCAATCAGTAGTTCAATTTCTGATTTATTGTTTCCTGTTTTCCTGCTACTCTGTACTCATAGATACTGTAAGGGATTCATATTAGCCAAACAATCCTCTTATCAGCTATGGCTAACCAGCAGGTCATTGTTAACCATATTTATTTAAACATGCAGAATGCTTCCTCCAGCAATTAGGAAATCACTAATAACTCCCTGGCAAAAGTCCCTGGACTCACAGAGGTTTGGAAGAAGGGTCAGACATGCTCTTGGCATACATGAAAATAATTTATTTCGAAGAAAAGAAAGACAAGCATTATAAAAGGGGGCCTTTCATTTATACCACACGCATTCAGAGAGAGTAACATAAAAGGCTGGTATGTGAGTAGTACTCAGTATGAGACATATTTTTTCCAGGCTATTTGTGACCATTGTATAACTATAGATCCAACATTGTTTAATGGTTAATAGTTTCACACGTACACAAGTGTAAAATGCATTTTACTGTATAGGGTTTAAAAGTCAAAATTAGCCTAATTTAAAGCTCTCATTCCCATGTGCTCATTTTGTAGAGCATTTTGTCTAGCTGTATATTTTACGCATAAGAAAAGCGGCACAGAGCTACAGTATGATTACATTTCTATCTCTATTTCTGATTACATTTATATCTCATTTTTCAAAGTGATACAGTATGTATTTACAGAGGAAAGACAAACTCCTACTCAAATATATCCTGCAACAATTCATGCAGGGTGCTGGCAGCCAGCTGGAATTGGAAGGAACATGCCAAATACAACAAGAACCTCACACTATGCAACTGCAGTGGCACCAGGACCAAGGAAAAAAACATGCCGTATACCGATTACAAATGTGCAAAAGTACTGGATCCCACTTTTCTGCCCAAACCCAAAGCATACAGAAATTTCATATTTTTCAAGACAATAATGACGTACCATACTTAACTGATTACACAAACTGCTGTTAAAAGGTTAGCTTTAGGATGCATCAATTGTTCATGGCATAGGAGCATAGTTAGAGGACACCAGACCAATAACTAAAAAGCTGTTCTAGTTATCTGGTGAAGACTATTGAAATATTCATACTTGTAAAATTTATCCCAAAGAGAAATAACTTAATCTTATTAAATTGGAGACTTTGTCATACAGTATGTACAGTTTATTGACATAGAACAGCTTGGTGACACAAACAGGACAAGATCCATATTGTCCCTTGGTTTGTTTCAAATGATATCAAATAGCAAACAAAAGCAAAGCACGCATTTTAACACTTCTTCATCAGGTTTTCACACACCAGCATCACTATGACAATGGATGGAAAGAGGCAAACAATCACCCTTCTCCTTTCTCACTGATGTGGCGTGTTCTGAACTGCTTAAAGAAGCCAAGTCCAGAGATGAAAATTTGACATGACTGAAAAAAGATACCTCTCACCAGGACAGTACAAACTCATGCTTTGGTGACGAAGAGAAATCAAGAAAAATATGTCTGAGACTGAGAATCACGTCCTTTTTAATTTTTGTTACAGCAAACTGTTTTTACAGAGAAAACTGCTGTTCGTGTACTGACAAGGTGAAGGAGCTGTATTCCACATCGCCAGGTGTGCACTGGTGCTGTGACCCCTGGAGAAGAGAGCCTGTTCATGAGGAGAGATGCTGGGGGATTTGATATTGAGGTACACATAGGTGCAGTTGCATGGCGGATCCCGGTAGCCGCGATTGTCACTAGGGGGCGTAGTTGGGCACTTTGGTTTCAGCGGAGAGGGCTTGGTTGGGTGCTTCCTCCGACGATACAATACAACACCTGAGACTCTCACGCTCAGCAACCACGCCCTGTTTAAATTTTACACCATTTCCAATCTGCTCAAGCGCGACTTTTGCCTGTTTCCTCACTGTTCTACGAATGCTGTACACACGCGTGCATTTCAGAAGCGTCGGCAACGCATCCGACGCTGCTAAACTGTTGCTGGAGTCAGAAGCCAGTGGGTCAGGTCCAGCTGCGACCCCGAGGTCAGGCCTCCTTTGCCTGCTGTCACCTTCTGACAGTTTAGGTTGTTAATTACCTCAATCAAGCAAAACAGCCCCACTGTGTCTGCCAGCTGGCCAGCTAGGGCTACTAAACCTGGCAGCTCTCCGTGATTTAGGGCGAGTAACATCAGGCTGCTACGTAAACATTTTATTCTATTACTCTCAGAAACAGACATGCTGTCATATCGCTAATCAAAGCAGAATTATCTAACCACAGAAGTAGTCAGGTGGAACTGGAGGTTGATGAAGTGTATTAAAAACACTATTTAGCGGTCACTGAACCAACAAAGACTCCAGGAAATCCACAAGTTTATCATCTGTAACTTTCTTTCTTCTTTTTTTTTTCCTGGTCACTTGATTTAACAAGTAAGACAAGCTGTAATCTATACATCCATGTGAGATATCTGTGAAGGAAGTACAGTGAATCATCTTATCCTTTTACTCAACCAGAGGGTTCAGTTTCTAAATAATTCCAACAAGGAGACCAAGTGGTCCCCACCACACCGCAAGAGAAGTGAAATCCTCAAACATTAAAAACACATTAAGATAATTCAGACACATGTTGTGTGTGTGTGTGTATACCGTAAATTGGAAAAAAAAGAAAATTTAATCCAGGCGGACATAAACATCATCAAGCAGAGAGTAAATCTTATTAATGAATACATCCTCAAGACGTGTATTGATTTCATTTTAAGTTTTGGTTCTGTTCCCAGTCATTTACTAGAAAACTGGCAAAACTCTGAGAGCAACCAATTTAACAAGGATACTGAATCTTGTAACAGGGAGTTCCTACAACCCCAGACAGTTTTCATTTACTTTGTATTTATAGGGATGTCCTTAGAAATGGACTGAAGGAAATGATAATGAAATCCGAAGGGCACCCTGGTGACATATTGTATTCTTGTGGAATGATATATATATATACAAGAATTTGGCTTCTTCATTGAAGATTTAGAGGCATGCTGTAAATAATGTCAATGTAATTTAAACAGGGTTGTATATATGGTATGGTAATTGCTTTAAATACCAGATAAATACTTTTACTTAAATAAATACTGCAGATGAATACTTAAATATTACTAGACTGTGGTTTTCCTCAATTCAAATATAAAACAAAGTTTTTTTTGTCATTATTAACTATTAGCGCTTGTTTACAAACAGCATACATTTAGTTTAATTAGCATTTAGAAATTCACAATTCAATAAGTGCCTGTTGAATACTATAAGAGTTAAACAGCAAGTCATATGACTGTATACAGAAGGCAAGTAAGGGCTTTTCAAATACAAGATATCATATCACTTAAAAAAGATGAACAGGATAGCTGATCACCACCTGTATTGCATGATTAAGATAAACAAAAATAATTGATCCCACAGTAGAACCCTGGCGAATTATTTTTCAAAATGTCAAAAGTTCAATTTTACCTGTTGCACATTCTTACGAAAGCTCTTCTACATTCACATCTGAGTATTTTTCCTAAAACAGATGCCATCAAGCATGTTAAGAAGAATTTAATGACCAAAAAACAGTATATTATAAAAATGGTGGTGCTTATTTTTCCTGAAGATTTTATCTAACACTTTTGCTTTGAAGATAATAAAACATTGATGACTTAGAAATGTCTATACACATAACATAGAAGATAAAACACACAGAGCATACAATGCTCATATCCATAAAAAAACATCACGTTATACTGATAACTAATTAGAGTGATATACCTTATAAAGTATACTTTATAACAGAATGACAGAATGAACTCTCTCAAACAGATTTTATTACCCTCGGACACTTTTCACTGTTTGTTTTTGTTTATCGCTCACAGTATTATACAGAGGACCACAATCTTAGACTGCAGACAGAAATTCTGGAAGTGAAGCCAAAAACAAAGCTTAATAAAACATTAAATAATCAACAGCAAGGTGCAAGTCTGGTATGATAGCATGACACTGGTTAATGACAAAGATCATAAGCACACTTATTTTTTGTAAGAGTTTAGGAAAAAAACATTATTTAAAAATGAAGCTATGCCACAACTGAAATTAAGTATACAATATGTAGTTTATATCTTTATTGTTATTTTTTGTTGGAATAATTGGTAAAATAATTAATTTATTTTATTACTGTACTAACTTCTAAAAGTGATAAGAATTATAAGACAGAAAAGTCTCTAGTATTTTTTTCTCTGTCAAAAGACGATAAAGATGGCCTTAACAAAACCACTCAATGGTTCAATGAACTTTATGTTAACTAATGAGGTGTGAAGTATGTCAGTGAGTGTGTGGCACAGCCCATAAATGCTAAGTGAGAATAACCACATTTGATGGGTAACTTCTTTATCAAAACTGTTTATGTTAAAAAAAACAATAGCTCGGCTGGCTCTAAAACTAAAACCTGTTGCCATTTTTATTTTGTTGACCAGATACCTTCCATAATGCATATCCCAAAAGCTAATATCCTGTAACGTACATGGGAGAGTTACAGTATATTGTGATTACAATGATTTTAAAACCACTAAAGAAAACAAAGCCAAAGAGCAAAGAGAGGATTTTTTTTTCATTTCAAATTGGTATATAAAACTGCCCCTTCCCTCAAAGAAATTGCAAATATATATAAATAAGTAAGCATAAATCATGACTAAGTAAGCATGTGTACGTGTACGTTTTAGCTCAAAAAGTAACATTGAACACACAATCTTGAAATATTCAGACAGTAGGAAGTGAGTGTGACACTGCTGAAATTTTAATATTTTGGAGTAGGGTAGCCAGTCTGATTTCTGGACAACATAATAAGAATGTCTACTAAAATAGTAGAGCTTTCTGCCCATCTAACTTGAAACTGAGAGGGTCTTCTACAGTAGTTTTCTTTCTTTAACAATTCAGTTGAATCCTAAACAACATTCTCAATAACAGGACTGTTGTGTCTAGATGGTTGTCCTTATTCTAGAATACTTTTCTCCAGTGTAAATCCATGTGCTGATATCCTTACCTGTAGCAAGGTTGTAGCTCTCAACCTTTTGTGATATAGTGTGATAGTCTCCATAAATATTACATTATGTCACTTGACCCATTAAAGTAAAAGGAAGATAGTTCCTGTCCCTGTACAAAAACCATCAGTATATGCTAGCCAGATCACGCATTTACCTTGATATATTACGATAAAAGAACAGATTCAAACAGGATTTCAGCACATCTAGTCCATTTGGTAGTTAGTACATGTAGCTAACTAATCCAAGCATCAAACTATTTCTTGAAGTAGCCAGGGTATTGATTTCAGTGTGGGAGGGAAGCTTGTTCCACACTCCCACAACCCTGCAGGTAAAGAATTTCCTCCTGTTCTCAGTTATATATACACTCCCCCACACTTAAATTGAAGTGCACTTTAATATCCTCTAGTTTCTGTTCAAGACTAAAAAGACTCTTGCAGTCTGTCAGTGTAGGATACTCTTTCGAGCTCCTGAATGCTTCTGGATACTCTTCTCTGGACTGATTCCAGAGTAGCAATATCTTTTCTATCAGTGGTGACCACAATTGTACACAATATTCCAGATTCATCCTTGGTGGTGTATTGTGTAATTTTAACAAACGATTTCTTGATTTGAATTCTACACTGTTGACTAGAGAGATTAATATTTTGTCTTTCTACTGCTTCCCCACATTGTCCTGAAGATATAAATGATGTAAATATTATCATAGTAATAGTATCACTGCTATGATATTATTCTTCCATAAGTTGTCTAAGACAAAACAGAATAACCCACCTTGAATCTTGCATGTGAACCATAGAAATCTACCACCTACACACTTCACCTCCTTTCAACTCTTTGGATTTATAGTTTTTATGAAGAGTGGTGTTGCCTCTGGCTCTAATTTGTTTCAGGATATTTTTCACAAACAAGTACCCCCCAGCAGTGCAGCCATTAATCCTGGGTAATTACTCTGAAAGGCTCAACATTAAGACCACAGCGAAGTCTTTAATAACTTACAACGACATAATGAGAGCACAGAAATCAGCACTGATGGGCTGCACCCATGGAAATAATAATTATTCTTTCTGGCAGACAGGCCATTAAAATAAAAACTCCTTATATTTATAATACTGAATCATTTTTTTGGAAATATTTTAAATGCAAGCACAATGGCATTTGTTAAAGAGCATAGTAAGTTTGTTTTTTTTTACAAAGGCTAGTGACTGTAATAGGAAAATGGTAAAAAATATATAAGTTCACTTTTGTTTTGTGTTTTATGCACACATGAAGACTTAATAAATAATTATTTTGTTGAAACCTATCCCAAAACAACAACACAACAACGCTATGGTATGCAGTTTACAAGCCTGAAAAGGTTGTGTCATAAACCTTGAAAGCAGGGTTATGACATGGGAAAGTTGATTTGCCACCCAGGTGCAAATGCTTTCTTGGAGTTCTGCTTTATATTGGAGTCTGGTGCCCTGCTTTCAACAGCTTGGTTACATACTTCTGCAAAGGCCCATGGGAAATGTAGTCTTCAGCTGTTTCACCTTTTCACCAAGATGTAAGTGTTGACATTTTGCATGCTGCAGTCTGCAAATAGGTGAGATACCAATGGTATTGTATGGATTTAATGAAACAAAAATATGAGAAAGAACTGTTAATCATAAGCAAAATAGAAACCTTGTCCCTATGAAAAGCACAGATGCATTTATTGAGGACTTAGAGTACATGCTATGAAGAGTCACAATTGCTTATAAATGCCCAAAACAAGCAGAATGATGTGGATTAGTCATCTCATAAGTATTTCCTGGGATTATTATTGCTTTCTTTTTCTTCAGATGTTTTATTGTTCCCTATGTTCCATTGTATGTGAGCAATACGTGGATTTAAACCATTTTAATGCAAAGATTATGTTTTAAATTATTAACAGTTTTCATGATGTGGTAGGCATCGACTCTGAACTAGGGATTTAGTTATCATTTATCAGGCTCTTATGGTTTGAAAAAGGCCAGGTATTAGTATCAAAGATGTTTTAGCTGTATGCACATGCAATCTATTCACGATTACTTTAAGGACCTGCTGTCTGCAATGAAGACAATACCTTGTTTTGAAATTTGAATGTGAAAGAGTTCATTACTAACACTGACCCTTCTCATAACAACTACTTACTGTATGTAATATCTTCCTCATTAATGGACTGCTCGGTGATGATTTCTAAGAGGTGTTTGGTGGGGTCTGGGCCTAAGATCTTGGCTCTACAATCTGTTCTACAGGGCTTATTTTCAGTACTTCCCAAGTTCCAATATTACACGACCACATCGAACAAAAAATGGTTTTAATTAAAAAATAAACTTCATGAATATCAAAGATAGCATAGAACAGAGCTTTTATTTTACCTCGAGGCAATTGTCTCTGGTATTAAATAAATAATGATGGGGCGCAGTGAAACACTAAGCCTTACCCCTTCCATAGTTAACCAGTAAAAAGGTCTACATCTGCTTTTTCTCACTTATTAACATCAGTAAAGGGAAGAGACATCTGAGGCCTGTGAATGGGAAGGCATTTTGTAACTTACAAAGGCCTCAACTCCTGTATCTACCTTAACCAGCTTGGAGGAAAGAGACTTTGGCACCAAGTCACCCATTAGAGAGAGACAGATAATGATCACAGCAGATATACTGTGGGGCTTTCGCCTCACTAACTTCAAAGGCCTCCCTCTACTAATCTACATTAAGTCATCTTTTTTTACTCTGATACAGACAGCTGTACACAATCTAATTGTTTCAAAACAGATTAAAATACTTTCTTTGCCAGATTTTTTGTCAGCTTTGATGCCTTTGTCTTTGGAAAGCTTGAATTTATGCTTTCGAAATGAATGATTGAATTTCTGGTGTTTTTTTTTAATCCCCACATTTTATTGCATTCATGTATGAGTATCAGCTGAGTAGATCATGTCCTTTATATCCTTTGCACGCTCTTGTGTGATTGCACAGTCAGTATCACTGAAATCAATACTAAGATGTATTTCCAGCTACTTGCTACCCCAGCTAGTTCCATAAAAATGCCAAAGCCCTATGTGTCTGTTGGTGGTCTCTCTCAAGCAATGCCATTTAACTACGGAAAAGTCTTTTTGATTACATTTTTTACCGATGGGCCGTCCAAGGGGAGAAAGCTTCAAAAGAATATAATCCAGGTACAGAATTTACTTTTAAGTTCTTAAAGCCTACTTCTGGACTAGCTGTAAAACTCAAGATTACCGAAATTCGAGAATGACGGATTTTATACCGAATGCAATCAGTTTGTTTTCATTGTTATATATTCTGTGAAAGGCTTCCAGTTATGTGCATTATTTTTGCCAAATTATTTTGCAAGATTGATCTGGAAGTACAAACCAGTAGAAATCAAAGTCATATTGAAAGACCAAACAGTTCTGTTGTTTTCATCTGTCAATATTATCATGCAACATCCTCTATATTAATTTTAACGATTTCAAGATCTTTCCACACTTGTTGCAAAAATACATTTACTAATAATGCATTCTTCATTTTTTTGGAACTTCAATTATGAGACTTCTGAGGTCAATTGGCACATCCAAAAATATCCAGATGTCTTCACAGATACCCGAAGAATGTTTGATTTTTTCCAGAGCATATACATATAAATATTTACTTGTACAATTATCTTTAAATTTGGCAACAGAATATTTGCTGTCTCCACTTTGTCTATAATCAACCATTAATCTTGTATTAAAAAAATGTGGGTATTACATGACAAATTTTCCCAAATTGGAAAACAATGGAATACTCACTTTTAAGTCTCTTGTTATGATTTGATTTATTACTTTTTCTGCCATTATTTCAATCATCATACTGTGAGGTTCATAATATAATACATCAATTATACGCAGCAAAGAAGAAAATCAATTTGATAAGAATAAAAAAAAACAAGGATTACCAATACCGAAGAAGATATATTAGTTTATTTTAATGATGTAACATTGATAATATACTGTATACTAAGTGCTCACAGTAAATGCAAAACATGATAATACGTTTTTAGGTAGATGTTTAAGAACAAATCTTCTGTTTGGGGTCTAAATACATGAACTCAGCTAACTCAGCTCTATATTTCAATAAATACCACACTAATAACCTCAAGGTCGTCTTTGATTGTGTATGCAAAATTCATTCATTTCCCATTTTTCTGTTCCTTCTGTACAACACAAACTGCTTAATAAAAATAAAAAAATAAAAACATACACAAAAATATTTCTAGAGTATAACTGTAGAGTCACTGGTCCCATAAATAAAGGTATTTATGTTTAGAAATTTGCTAAATGTTTCATATTTTGTGCAGATGCATAATAAACACATTGCACTGGCCTTCCTTTCCAGTGTGTGTAGAGCTGAATGGGCTTTCTTGTATCTCTGTTTCAGTCTTTGTGTCTGATGTGATGCTCATGATGTGATATTCTCAAGAAAGGATTTTGAGATGGAGGTGTGAATTTCACTTTAACCGTATTCTGAACAGTGAGCATTATTAATCTGAGATTTTTTTTCTGCTCCAAGTCCAGACGTGCTCTAGCAAACTTAAGTAACAATTACCTAAAAGAGGTGCAATACGTTAAAATGCATTTGATTTGTGTTTTCATGCCAAAAATGGGCATTTTCCATTTTAGAACTGTATTCCAGCAGAAGTAACTTCAACATTATATGATATAATATGATTTTAACATATGTAGATACAAAGAGTGAGGTATACTGAGACAGTCGAACAGATGAGAAATTTCAGTGACACAGTGAGAAACTGAATTTGAGAAAATTGCTCTGGTAGCCATCAAAAGATTTTCCAGATTTTTTTTTAATTTTATGACAGATATATTTGAGATTGATCATGTTATGATGTTCCTGTGTAGCCTTGAGATTACAAAATAAATGAACTTGTGTGCTTATTTATTTACGTTTCATATTCAGATTAATGTCTTATTACATACTGTAGTGAAAGGTTTTGCTTCAAAGAAATGTTTTTTAATCCTTTCAGCATGGATGTCATATTGTACATATGGGATTTACACAACACATACAGTATAATCATTAAATTCTGGTACTTGACGTGGATGTTTTATAAAATCCTTTATTAACAAGAATATGTGGTCTTTTAATTCTATAGTTCTAATCTTATATAAGCTATACTTAAAGTATGTCGGATCTTCTATTGTGTTATATTGTTAGGGCATTTTTAATTATATAGTGTATACAGTACTATATCCTTCAAGTGAAAATGATTCTTATAGTTGTGCTGATTGGAAGGTGATAGAATATCATTACTGCACACACACAGAAAGACAGGAAGTATAAAAGTCAAGCTGATAGTCCTTCATATTAGAAAAATATTAAATAGCTACCCACACAATGGTCACAAACTCATGCAGTGGGTGCATGTTTATGTCTTTACAGAATGTGCTCATGCCTTTCCTGGCCAATGCATGAGCAGATCACAGCCATCAAGTATAGCACTTGCTCTTGTAAGCGCAGTGTTCTCCTTACATCTGCTGCAACCACATATCTCTATTCTCATCCTCAGAGTGGGCTGTCACATCATGAGCATACGTGGGATGAACTGTGACATCAGCGGACAGAGAATTCATTTGTATTTTACAAGATGCTGCTAAATTAGAAAGGGTGCTTGTATGCTGTTTTTAACCACGGTAGTATTGAATATGTAATTATGTTGTGATGGGTACTGTATGTAAATTGTAGTCCCGCAAAGATAAGAAGGCATGAAAGCAATGTTAACAACATTGTGACACCCGCCTTCTTGTGGGTGAAGGCGGTACAATGCTGTACAGTAAATGCTGTTCTCATAACATAATACAACACACAATGTTAAACCAACGAGGCTAGCTGTGCTCTCTAGAGTTAGACAATCAGCTGAATTTTTTGAAGGTTTTTTTTTGGATGCAGAAGAGAATATTCATCAATTAATGACAGGAGTCCTACTACAACTGAACACAATATGCCTTAAAAACACCTGAAAATAAGTAAGCATTAGACACCAGAGTGTTTTCAATTTCAACTCTTCATCTTGAATCACCGAGTAACAGTACTTTACAATAAATAAGAGTCAAACTGTTTTTTTTTAAATAAAGACGTTTTTCATCACTTCCCTGCTTCACCAAATGTGCAGTTATTCTTTTTGTCCTTGAACATTCCTCACAGACCTCGCTCGAAACCCCACTTCTTATGTGCTTGTGTCAACATTTCGATTGATAATCCTGCCTCTTCTGTCAAGTCTGCGTCTGCCGTTGTCTCTTCACCACTTCTCCTGTCTGTTTTAAGTTAGATCTACACCACCGACGGTGATGTTGCCAACGATTAGATGATATGGAAAAACGTACAGTATGTACTGGTGTCAATCTACATTTGAGATGGGGTCCTTCAAAAGTGTGTGGAAACAGGTCTTCTAGCATGATTACCACTAGGAAGACTGTCATAATTGTCAGTCAAAAACTTAAATCTGTTTGGCCACATCTGTGTCCGGTTTAAAAAAAAAAACACAGAGTGAACGTGAAATGAAATTGTTCAGGTTTAAGCTGTGTCTGAGACTTACCAGCTAAACTTCATGCGTGGATATTCAACTTTCGACAGTGTAACTAAATGGTGAAAACGGAAGAGAAAAAAAGCGTAATATCCTTGGGACTACATTTTGTATTTTGTATTATTATTTACTTTTGATAACTTGTTTATTTTATTGTTGGTTCTTATTTAAAACTCGGGTAAAAACTGGTTTATTATACCGTCATTTTAAGGGGAGTTGATAGTGCCACCTAGTGGTTATAGTAATAGCGCCACGTTCTATGGCAAAGCTGTTTTCTAAGGTGAAGAGGATTTTATCTGTTTCCTGGTGTCATTTCCAAAATCGTGCATAAAAATGACTTTACACATTAATGATTTATGGGGTGCCAACAGGATTTGTACAGTGATATTTTTACAACCCTACATAACTGCTTTCACGTTTGTTTTGCCTTTTCTGTTCTGAGGCTGTAATGCTTTATCAGTCAAGAATTACTGTACCGACGAAAAGTTAGTTCATCGTTGACAGTATCAATAAGAAATACACACAATGAATCAGACAACTGATAATTGTAATTTCTCCATTTACTGTATCTACATTTTTTTTAGTAACACATTGTGAAATCATTCTGAAATGCTTTGTATTAGCTATAACAATATTTTGGTTCCTTTATTTGAATTGACATTGGCATCAATTTGAATCAAATACTCCGTATTTCTGTGAAAAAAAAGATCACCATTCCTTCTCAGAGAAAATCTTTTCCTAAATGTTTTCAGACAAAATGTGATCATGAATGAATTGAGCTGCCCGTGCTTTCAGACTTGCTTGACTGCTTTATATCAAAATGTCATATTTATGTCCGTGACATTATTGGGCTGAGAACTCATTCCCCGGGAGAAGAAACAGCATCATCCAGTTGTATAAAATATAAAAATCCTATTTCTAAATTAATCTTAGAATTGCGCATTCTCAATTTAACCCTTAATTACATTATATTCTTGTGTAATCTTTACTGTATTCTTATTGCGGTACATTCCGTGTTAATAATTAGTACTTCTGAACGTTTTGTTTGATTTTCAATATATGCTTCGTTTCTTGTCCTTCTTAGTCACGACTTTTTTTTTAACAGCAGCATTTTAGCCCGTTGTGATGCTGCAAATAATTAAACGGTTGATTCTGGCTAATAAAATACCTCTTAATATGCAAATATGATATATTCGCTTTAAACCTGAGCCGTAGCATAGAAATCTCATTCTTTCATTCGCTTCAGTTATAGAGTCGTGTAAAATGTAAACAAAATAATTAACGAAGAACACAATCTGGATCAATACATTTACAAGGGCGTAGGGTTATTACATGATTTTCTAGAATTGCTGGGTTTGCTTGAGCAGAAAAGAAAGAAAAGGTCAATCGAAGACGCCATTGCGTTTGGACAACTTTCAAAGCCGTCTCTACTTTTTTATTTGAAAATAAAATCAATACTTCAGTTTTTTAATTCAGTTTTTACAATAGCGGTTGTTAAATGGTTACTTTTGGGGTTTTTTTTTACACAAAACGCTGTTGCGCATTGATATTTTATTTCAATTATTAATATTGTAAATTTGGAAATCGGACCTTCCTGGGTGTGTTTCTATCTGTCGTTCGTGGCTATATGTTTTGTGGACCTGCACCATATCAATAGCGATTTTCTTGTGTTTATATACAGTGAATGTTTCTGTTTCAGGCCTAGAGGGGGACCTGTCCTCTGTCCAGCAAATGTGTTATCTTTATCCCTGAGGCAGTAAATTTATCATAATTTCTTCTAGGATATTCTAAATTTACCACGTTGATTAGCATTGTATAAACAACGTCTGGCATTTGCTTCAGTCAGACAACTTGAAAACAGAAGCTGGCGCTGGGAGTCTTGAATCCTTGAGTTTTCTAAAGTGGCTGGAGTTCACTAGACTGTAAGGACAGCCAACATTATTAGAAAACTGGACTCTGGTCTCTTATAATTACTGCTAATGGGCTACTTTTACCAGTGTAAGTATTTGGATGAGACCAGTCTTAATGGGAAAAGGTTAAAGAATGACAGAATGTATTTTATGCAGCTGCAGAAACATGGACTTTTTCAATGTCATATAGCACAGCGTTTAACATTTAGACATATACGTCTCATTCAAGAAAGTGCTACTGTTGCAGGAAAGTGATTTAAACAAAGTTGTTCTTGCCTAAAATATTATAAGAACATTAACTCCACTTGATTAAAAGTAGCACAAAGTAAAATATATCAGTTTTGGATGATTTCCAAAACCAGCAGCCATCCAACCCCGTGTTATAGAAGTTAAATTTCCAGTAGTTTTGGAAACAATAAATAAAACAACATTTCAAAATAATGAAACAGTCAAATATTTAAATTATCTAAAAATTCTACCGTACCTCTCAACGGCAAAGGACAAAACAATGCTCAAAATAATGTCAATATCACAATGTGCCCACGCTGTATTTCCAGCTTGAGGTGAAAACAGATGTACAGTAACTCTTGAATAACCATCCATAATTCTCATTACACAGTACCTCGAAATCGATTAAAAAATTCAATCAGCATAGGGGTATTTCTGTTAAATGAAAAATGCATTCACCTGATGTAACTGTATAAAACTAATTTAAAATTAAAAGGATTCAAAAAGACCAATGATGGATGTTAACAATGTCATACAGCCTGACCATAATAATAATAATAATAATAATAATAATAATAATAATAATAATAATAATAATGAATTATTCTTAAAATATAATATCCTAAGTTGTATACGTAAAATATTAAATTCTCTCAACAAAGTTCCAGGGAGCATACTGTGTGTAAAGAGAAAAATTACACTTGACCAGATTCATTTTTACAATTATGTTTAGATTAATTTGTATATAAGGAATAATAGGTATAAAAAACAAGTACTTTTTTCAGACACAATATTACATAAGACTCTATGACATTGAATCTTTAAATTGATTTTGACCTATTTAAACCTGTTAAAGTTAATAATTGTAATTCTCTATAATTATGTAGTTTAATGGAATACTTCATAATATTTTAAATTGTATAATAAATATTGAAGTTTTAGAAGGGGACAACAAAACACAATAACTCCTTATACATCACAGGGAATGTAAATTATATGATTTGATTTAATAATACAGTATATTCCCTTTTGAGGTCTTCTCTCTAGCATAAAATATACAAACTACAGATCCTTTCTTTGCTGTTCCAAATCTATTCAATCACCAAATATTAATAAAATAGCCTTATATTTATTTTAAAATATGTTTTAAAAATATTAAATGACATATCATCCATTGTATATTCTCATTATCATAAGCAGTATATGTTTAAATTTTAATTTGTGATGGTTTACTGTATAATACTGTATTCTATTTTTATATAAATCTAAATGATGAATTACAATAGTATTACAGTTGATACACAACTACTATATTAATTCACTTCTGCAGCAGACATTCATTATCTTATTTCAATTTTTCTGCATTTCTTGAAACTGCCAAATGTACCTATGAACTACATTTTGAAAAAAAAACTGAACGAATATGTAGACGTGCGAAGTAAAATCAAATCATAAATTTTTAAATGAACTCTACAATGCTGCTGAAAAATGTTGGTGCAATCAAGATTTTCAAGAGTGAAATATGATCTGTATTAGTTTCTTAACTTTTAAGTAATTCAGCAGTATCTCAAACAGTACGGACTGATAGATTCACTGCTGGAATTAGTCTGCTCAGTTTTCTCTGGCTGTTGATAAATGCTTTAGACATGGCACTCATGACATTGTAATTCACCTTCTACAAAGATGGAGCCAATAAGGGTAAATTATTCAGAGGAGAGCAGATACAGAACCTGCACTTTGTCACTAGGCTTGGGACAGCCCAGGACAGATCTGTGGGAAAAACTGAGACTGACCGATCATCTCAAAAAGACTGATAGCATGTTGGAAAGGCTTTTAGACCAGTTTCGCCAGAAAACGAAACCTCTACTGTAACATTGACAGACTGATGAACCTCTCAGTAGACAAATATGTATAAAGCTGTCTATCCTGAGAGGCACCAAATACTCATTTGTTGTATTTATGATGTTTGTCAGTCTGCATGTGCTGTAAAGTTTTGTCTAATGCTTCTTTAAGTCAGGCCAGTTGTAAATGCAAATTTATTAAGGTTTTTCTGATTGTTTTTCATTTCTCATGTACACATTATGGGCACATTATGGGCATGTTTATTCTGGAAGCTTAATACTTTTTTACTGAAAGGTGCTTAACTATTTACTTATTTGTATATGGGTGCACATTTTAAAAACATACATAAAAATGTGTTCATATAAAGATGAGTTAAATAAACTCTGTTACACAGCAGTGATGATAAAGTTTAGAAATACATTCAGAATCTTGTCCTGCTTTTTCTCCAGTAAAACACAATAACTGTTATCACAGTAATGTGACTGGAATAAACCTTCGTTTTCATACGCATTCAAAAGCATAAAGTTAAGGTAAATGTAGTTAAAGCCTCAAGTCTTACTATGTGACTTCTTTGGGTTTTCCCAGGGTAGTCTTGAAATTATATATATCAGGTATTTATTTGAACATATTAGAAAACAGAATTGAAATACTTTATAATACAATTGATGAAAACATAATAAGGAATACATAAACACACTTGACTTAAATGTCTCTTAACAATATTCTCCGGTGAGGTAGTATTAACACACATTTCATTTTTACAATGTAGTAATGTGTGTAATTAAGTTGTGACCAATTCCCATTATGTAGAAAGCAAATCATTACAAGACTTCTATCAATAGAGGTCAATTACACCATAATGGCACAGTTAATCAAATCTGTATTATGGATTTCAGTAGAAATCTAATGAAAATGAGATATCATTAAACATTGGAACTTCTTCTGACTAAATTGTTAATTAAAAAACAAAAAAATCCTTGTATTTAAAGTTGCTACTGAGAGAAGTATTTGTGTAAACTGCAAATCAGACACAACTGGGTATAGGTATATGTCTACAAATCAGCATGCTTTTATTGAATTAGCTTTACATTTCACAGACAGCCCTAGAACTGTTGAGGTACTTTAACTATTTCAAGAATACAATAGTAAAATGGACCCATTGCTCTGGAAATCGGAAAAGTCTAATGAACAAAAAGGCTTTTTTTATTTTTAAACAAGACAGATCACAATAACATTCAAACGGCATTCACATTTGCACATAAATGCTGCGCCTTAATGAAATCACAGTAACCTTTTGTGCTGAAAAACAAAACAACCGGGCTTTTAAAATATCATAGGGAAAGGCACAATGAAAGGCTTCTTTCTGCACAACAGAAAAAAAAAAACCAAACGCTCAGAACAGAAAGTAAAAGAAGAGAAAAAGAAGGAAACCTTCCAACGGCGACTCTATTCATGTTTTAAAAACCATATTACCCTAAAGATCAAACGGTTTGACACTGCAGAAATCTGCACAGTTGAAAGAGGGATCTGATTGGTGTGCTGGATGGTGGCCGGGGAATGTTATGACCAAGTAATTATGTGCCTTGGACAGATGCATTAACCAGGCTTGGTGCTGGAGCCACTGGATATTATTTTAGTCAGAGGGCCTGAGGAACTGGGTCCTTCTCGACATGAGGGGTCGGCCAGACTCTGCTTTAGGGATCCTTCCAAGGGCGCCCTGGCAGCTGTGTCTCAGGGTGCTTTTACTTTCGATAAACAGGCGCAGCTTGAATATTAACAACCTAACTAGGGTGAGAATAAAAACAGCTGCCCACGGGTGGGCTCTGTCCCATTGCTCTACAGTATGTTGCCCCGTTCAGCGGTATCGATAGTTCATTTAGCACGGAGGTCATCTCCTCTCTGACATTCATCATTGACACAGAAAATGATGTACCAGCAAAAGAGGTTACATGAGAGCTTGGATTTACTTAGTTTTCAAAGGACTTTCTGACGATAACTACTGCTGGAAAAGAGCCGAATAAAGCCTATTTATATTCAATGGCTTACACAATGTAATACCTATGTGGGTAATTTAGGCAGTGGAAACAAAACATTTGGTAATTTAAGTCTTTCTGGGTGTCAGAAAGATTTCCTCCTAATCTCCTGGGGCTGCAGTTTTCAAAAGCACACAGCCTACTATGGAGGTAGATTTGGAAGAGTACGAGAGCAGTGTATTTTATTACTTCTTTCTGCAGAGAGAATGCTGTACACTGCACCCACCTCATGGCATTATCTCTGACAGTAGGTCATTTAGCAGAATGCAACCGTATGAAAACACAGATTATAAAAGAATGCTGTGCCGTTTTTTAGACAGCCATGGTAAGATCCCATTTAATCCCTCTTGTCATACAAAATCTTATTTCCATAAAACAACTTCAAAAGTACCATGATCCTTCAGTGGATCTTTAATTAAATGTCAAAGTAAAGTTGTTTCGTTCAAAATGCATCATTAAAATGCTTTCAATTCTTACCTCATAAAACCCACTTAAAATGACAGAACCACCATAAATAATTACAGTATGAAGGTATTTAGCTATTTCGTTGTATTGCAAGCATTAAGATTGGCAGGATGCATTCTCAAAATGGTTAGAAACAGATTTCTTGAAAATGGTTAAAAACAGAGTGTGCTATTGTTCATTAAATATATGGTAACTCTCTCACAAAATAAAAAAAAATGTATTGCATATAGAACCAGCCATTAAGGAATACCTTTGACTTTGACAGGTTGAGAATTGAACCTTGGTTTCATCTTTTGATGAGCTTGCAGTGCACATAAAAAGACTTATCCCAACAGCTGCTGTACATCTGTAAAGAGCTGCTACATCCACAGAAACAAAAACCTCTTTCCAGGTGACTGCTTATGATAGGAAAAGAGTATTTGGGGGGTTGACTTCTCTGTTTCTCTTTTAAGAATATTGTATATAATTTGGTATAATATAACACAGCTTACAGTATTCATAAAGTTTAATCTTTGAGACTTATCTAGATTGATGCTATAATTTGTGGTCCTAAATAAAAATGTTTGAAATTCATGACACCACTATCCATTTATATAATATATATTTTGCGGAGAGTAGTGGTTGTGGTAAGTAGGATAGCCAAAGATGGAGGAATATAGAAAGAATCTCGAGAAAACCTCCATCCTGTGATGGATGAGAATTATGATGATGGTGATTATGTTGTTGATGATGATAATAAACAGATTTGTATCTAATAAATGGATAAATAAAACCATATTGTAGTTGTTCAATAATACAGCAAAAACAAGTAGATTTTTAACATTTAGGCAAAGGATTATGTGAATCACACGTAACATTTTTATATTTGAAGGACTATTAATTATTAACTATTAACTATCAATTATTATAACTGAGAATACTAGTCACTGGAAGTTATGATGCCTTGCACTTCACTTTCTTGTTTTAAATTAACACAATGCCTACTGGTCCTGCAATTCTAGTATTCACTTTTTTAAAGAAGAAATTATTTTATCATGCTTAGAAAGATAATTGAATTTCCAAAAAAAAAAAAACATTTGCAATTACAGTATGGAAATAACAGCTGATGTTACCCTCCTTTGATAGAAAGCACTACAACTTCCTTTGTTATCCTACCATTGTAATGTTCAATACATAATAAATATACAGTTAATCCAAAAATACAAAGTACAGACAAAAAAATATTAACTTGATATACCTGCAATTAAATAAAACCTTCAGTTTTCTATAAAATTATGGCAGATATTTCGCCAACTAAAAAGGATTTTGAATCAATTAGAAAGGACATTGGATCACAAAACAAGATAAACATGATTGTAAAAAAACCTGCTTACAATACTCTTTATCTTGATGTAACGATCTGTGCAAGTTTGATGTAATGTGACTATCTAAGGACCATAACTGATTGCCTTTCTCAGCCTATGGCAGGTTATTACACATTCTTCCATTAGTGTGACTGCCTATTGGTGCTCATCATGCAATGTTTCTAGTACTTAAGAAGTCCTGGATGTGTCTCCTCCTGACTGTGGTAAATTGCAAAAGTGAGACTTACCATCTACTTCTCCTTACTCACACTGCCCATATAACTTGCTTTCCCTGGGCTATCCGTAAGGTACAATTTTTTGTAATTCTATATCATTACACTGTGACCCAAATACTATGTTTCATCTCACAGTTTAGTTATTAAACCTAATCCCTTTTTCATGCCTTCTCAAGTTATTGTGGCCCTTTCTCATTATCTCTTGGTATACATTATCGCCATATTTCCACACTTGTCTGTCCTTCTCTGTAAAGAAATCCACTTATTCCTGGTAGAGGTCACAACAACTTGTAGTCTAGCCCAGAAACATACAGTAGGGTTCAAGACACTGACAATTCAGAGACACTGGTTAATCTAGGCAGCATGGCACTGGAAGTGAGAGGAAACCAGAGCACCCAGTAAAAACTCATGCACACCCAGAGGGAACATGCAGACTCTTCACAGAAGGCATCCCAGTCTGGAATTGAACCCAGAATTCCTTTGCTATCTAGTTTTCACAGCACAACAATAATACATTTAAACCAATAAATAATTTATCACTTCATTTCAGGGGATCTATCCAATGCTTGTCTGATGCTTTCTTTCTACTGAAATTAGCTTTTTATTATTATTTTACCACACAACCCATTTAGCCAATACAGATCCATCTGACACTTTCACAAATTATTTGTTTTTGTTTTAAAAAAAAAACGTATGGATACAATCAGTGTTGTACTGTCACCTCATGTGATGAAAATAGTGATTGAATGTGATAATGGCACTATTTCATGTTAAAGAAAGTAGATATTTGAACATTGCAAAAGCACACCTCTTAAAAAGTGTTAAATAATAGCATGTACAAATTGAATGGAATTCCAAATGCAGATAGGGTTATGTTAGGACCATTTAATTTTGATAGCAGTGATATATAGCTGAGGAAGTAAGCCAATCTAAACAATTATTCAGTCTTTGAAATGTTGGCCTACTTTAAGGTAGAGGAGCCAGTGAAGTACAGGCCGTAGTTGTTGAGAGTTCAGGAAACAATTAAACAAACAGAGGCACTCCCTTTTTACTGACCGTTTCTGGATTACATAGAGATTATGAATAAAGACACCAAGAGTGACAAGCCAGCCTAAACAGCCCATCAAACCTTTTTTTCCCCAAATAGAAACCCTTTGTTGGAGTAATACTACCCTTCTTATTTGAGTCCGTGCTTAACAAAGCTCTTCTAATTATGGTCATCAGTATAGAGAAAATAATAACTACGAGCGTCTGTCTATTAGGATTTTATACAATACGCACTGGTCATTTGAAATCACTTACTGATTTCCTCCCGGAGCCTAAACTATTTTTTTTTTTTATTCAAGGAGTTCAATCAGGATATTCCACATGTGTGAGAGTGTTTTCTGATTGGAGGCAATGCATGAAGGTAAATGACTTAATTCATACATTCAAGTAATGCGCCTCTGGTTTTTACGGTACACGACGTGTGCTTTCTCGCTAATATCTGTGACTAGTATGATCTTGTGAAGAATAATGTACATAAAAATTGTTAAAAAATGGCAGCACTGTCTTGATCTCAGCCCAGGCAACATTAAATAAATCACACGTTTTATTAATAGCCGAAGTGATGACACATGAAGCGCCTCTTTTTTCCCTTCTGTCGGCGAGGGAGGAGTATTTTTAAACTTCAAAGTAAATGTACTGTACAAAGCGTAAACTGTCTACCACGTTAGCTGTAAATAGGATTCAAAAATGAATATCTTAAGAATATAAAAAAGTACATATTCTTATGAATTTGAGAAGAGGTTAAATTCTTTATTATCTTCAACTGTGCCATCTGTTTGACATTTGTATGATGAGTTGCGTGAGTCTAACACCAGTGAGTAAGCCAAAGTGGTTTTAAAGTCGTAGGCTTAAACCATTAAGATGTTTCCTCACCAAACAATGAAAAACGATACATTTTTTTTCAAAACGTTAAGACTTTTCTATTTCAATAGAGATGTCATCAGAATAGATAGCACTGCATGCAATGACTACATAAAAGCAAGCTGTATTTCCTGGCGATTGTGAGTAAATTATGGGTATGTTATTTAACCCTTCATGGTATGGAAAACAGTTATCATTCACGTTCAATTTTACTTCATTTAAACACGTTACAGTAAGAAATGCCGCTTTTCATTTCATCTACATTTTGAAGGCATTGCGTTATCTGAACAAAGCACAATGCAATCAAGGTAACATCTATGAGTAGTATTTATCTGTTTTAAAACACTACTTTATGTTTAACTTAATTCATTAATAATAAACATTAAATGCAATTGTCTTTGACGAAACTATAACGTACAATAAGTCTGATAAACTATATTGCAATTTCGCAAAAGAAAAAAGCGAATAACTAATAAATAAAACTAAATTAAAATCATTTTCACTCCAACGGTGTTATCGATATAAAACATTTTAAATACAGTGACAGTAAGACGCAAACATTTTGATTGAGTTGCATTTATTTTTGCGGTGAAATGTAGGCAATTCGTAGTAACAGTCAGAAAACAGCCACTTGTTAGCAATACAATGCAATGTTATTAAAGCTAATGAATAGGAAATGGGTAGATCAAAAGAAGAAAAAACAGAATGGACACATTCATCTTGAATTAAGAGGCTAAACATTTTTGAATATTTGGGGATAGGAAGCAGTTTGCATAGGGATGTGTTAAGCGAAACGAATCCTGATCAATGAACTTTTGGAATAGCTAGGGTTTTGACTTTGACTTCTAACTTTGATAGTGCAGTATGTACCGCTCGTAACGTTGTTTGAACCTAACTGCAGTTGAGCCTGCACTGCCAAGTTCAATTGACATCGCATTCAATGCTGTTAAAAAACGATAAATACTGAATACGCTGATCACACATTCCTAGTTCCTTTTTCTGTAATTTAAACATGAAATCACGCATATCCATTATTTGTGCCGATTCAGCCAACCTTCACATCAATGTCTTACTTATTTTCTTTTTGAGAAAAAAAATGATACCAGTAGCTCCTGCGGATAACGTAAAATGCATGGGGTTTTCCGATTGCTTATTTGATTTTTTGACGTCAGAAATAAAATGTATACCTACCAAAATGTGTTGCTACACGCGGGTGTCTGGCAGTGTTCTGTGTGCCACTGAAACATTATACTGGTGAACACTAACACCTGCCCCACTGAACGCAGGAGAGCCCATGGATGACGAAATGGTACTGGATTAACTGGATTTTCGACCTCAAGAGGATTTTTGCGTTTTGCGTTTGGAGGAAGCATCCAGTAGTTATTACATACTGTACTTGGTTCTGTAAACTTCTTTCTTCCAATAAGTTAAGAAAATATTACTGCTTACCCGGTGTATTCCCCAAAAAACGTTTTTTTAACTATTTTTTTTCATTCGGTGGGCTCTGCTTTACGTTCGTTTCTTAAGCCTTTATTTATACGATTGTAAACACTCAAAAATAATTTGCGAAATCCAAATATTCCAAATTAATTATAATTTTTAAAATATAAAATATTATACATATGAGAAATATGCAAAATCCAAATGAATGATTCATGAGCGGTTATGTGGTTAAAGTTTAATTATAAAGAATCAAAACAGTTTAAGAACGTCATTGTAAGAAACGAACATCTATAAAATACTGTTGAACTAAGAGCAATTTGCCGCAAAACCAATATATATCATGCCATGTTAATAATATTTTTGTTTGACAAAATGTATTGCTTGATTTAAAATAAATCATAAATTAAATACTAATTGTAGCAGATAATTTATCTTAGATATAAACGTTTTGCCATAAGACAGCTTCAACATTCGTGATATATATATATAAATTTAGACCATATATCCAGCATACAATACATGAAATATATCCTGTATCTTGACTATGAATTCGTTTATCAGGAAAGGGGGTAATGTGAATGAACTGCATTTCTGTCTCAAAGTCAAAATACACCAGCACGGATTTGTAATCTAGTATATTACTAGATCCATCCTCATCTAGGTCGGAATATTACATTTTTTTTAAATAAGACAATGCTGCCCTAGATGCGATTCCTATGAATGTGTTAGATATGTATCAGTAATCCTCCCTGATTAAGTGATCAGGCTGTCAGAAAAATGAGGACGTTCTCATTGACATGTACCTGGCATCATTCTCTCAAGTCTACTTTTTTTTTCCCCTCGCTAGGCGTTTCCAGGCGACAGAGTGGCGTCTCACTTCCCCAGGTCATTGTGTTGACAAACTGCAGTGATGCTGAATGCAAGGAGTCAGACAAAAACTCATTAATCATGCTAAATTAAACGAAATCTTTCCGTCAGCCCTTTCTTCATAAACCGAATTTGCCTTTACCTCCAAACAAACAGCTGATAATAGCCTCCCCTACATGTTAAAGGAAATAGTGGAAATTCTAAAAACGGTTTTTAAAAAGGTTGGTTTTCTAATTACCCTTAAAATCAGTATTTCTATTTATAACTAATTTAGTGCTGTCGGCTTAAAAAATTACCTATATTAACAGATTTCCTGTCTTTTTCAGTTTTTCTATTTGAAAATTACACAAATATACATATAGATACTGCTTTATGTACAGACACCTTTCATTGCCACATTGTAAAGGTTATTATTATTACATAACAAATAAAGAGTGTGTTCTTTTAGCTTGACAGTCAGTGAATACTTTTATAATAATTTAAGATTTTTATTTGCTTTTTCAATTTCATTAATAACTAATAAAGATTTTAAATTATTTTAAATCCATCAATGCTTTTCAGACTTTTGCTGGGTCATCTTTGGTTGACGTTTTTACCTGGGTTATTACCTGGAATTAAAAGCAAACAAGTCCAGCAAAACTGACCCAAAAGGACTTGAGTAACCAGAAGAATGATGTGCAAAGCCAGTGCTTACAGCATTTTGCTCAGGACCACATGCAAGCAAACATGCACACTGCATTGAAATGCAGTTCCTTGTAGACAGACTAAAGCCATATTTCAAGAAACCAGAATGTTCTGTATTATTTTATTATGATGATATCCTTCATTAGCATGCTACAAACAAAATCCAAACAGAAAGCAAAAGCAAACCATAAAAAAATGTCATGGTCTATTATAATAACGAAAAACAGAAGACAGTAATGACCAATTTAAGCATCGCTTCTTAAATCTCACCATCTGAGCAAATGCCTAGCCCTAGACCAAATCAAAGACTTTGACAGCGCACATCTAATTTTATCTACCGAAACAAATAATTAAGATAAGCTATACTAGGTTGCTATAAAACTTTCTTGGCACAGTGAAAAGGCATCACAAGATCCCCCTATCTTGGCGCAACGAGAAAGCAAGTTGTTTTAAACTGCTCTACAACCTCAAGAAACGTCCAACAATTAGACAGCAAACGCTTGTGGTGTGAAAAATTGTTATCTTGTCTTTGCTGCAATCAGTTAAAAAGTTTTTATATAACATGTAGTTTTCTTGATTTTTCAATCTAACATTGTAAGACCAAAACTTGTGTTTAACAGCAAATAACAGAAAAATAAGAATACCATTTACAACATAGCTGTTGTACAGGTATTCATGTATTATATTTATTTGCTCAGTTGTTTTAGATAGGATTATGATTTATCAAAACATAATAAACAGTAAATGCGATACATTCAATCAACTACCTGTGTTTGTGTCAAATTATGTAGTATGAGAATAATGTGAGAATTATTGACAAACCGATTTTAAGACTTCAGTGTTCCATACTAACTATGCGTTTTCACCTCAAAACAGATAGCAAATAAAGAGTATGGACCATCATTATACCAATCTAAAAAAGATATCGATATCCAAAAGTGATACGTAAATTAATTACAGTATGTAAACCAGCAGGGGGAGCAGTCAACTGTATCAGATAAATCACTGAACTGCCTAGTCTAGAGAGATCGTTGTGATATTTTTCATGATTATTAATAGGTTACGGTCACTCTCCATTGGGAAAATCTTGAATTATGTGTTCTGTGACTGTAATCAAAATTAACTTTTGAGTTGAGACTTTCAGTTTTTTTTCCCAGGCCTAATTCAAGCGCTTATTCTCAATAAAGAACCTCCGATTTGTAATGGGAAAAAAACTCTGAATTACAGTACTATACTTCAGATTGATAACAAAAGATGAACATCAGGTCAATAGATTTTCCGCAAGCTTTATCAGAGCAGATTAATTAATAAAGTAAACCCGAGTAATGAGCTAAAATGACGCACTTATTGCTATATAAAAGGTGTTATTCGTTGTTGGGAACACCCGGGTGGTCTCTAAAGGACCTCTTCTTGAAAAACAGTAATCTTAAGGATCATGTAGTCAAGGCGCACATACGCTTTTACACTTAGGATACTATTATAAGAAAAAATAAAACACTGCTGTCCTCAATAATCACTGTTTGCTCTCGAAGTCTGAAATGCAGTACTAAGTTTTAGGAGGTAGGTTTATAATATCATCAAGCAATCTGTTTAACTATTTATAAAACCTTAAAAGGGAGTTTAAATTGAAAGCTACCCCATATCTGAGGGAATGGAAGAACAGCTCATGTAACATGAGCTGTACAAATCTAGAGCTAAAGTAGGTGTACCTATTAAAGTTATCAGAGATGGTCAAAAGCTTTTAACTTTGGCTCCGGGATTAATATTAAAGGCTTTCACTGATTTGAGCCGGTACGTATCAGTCAGCTTTAAGAATTTAATAGCACATCCTGAAAAAAAAAAGACTGCCATTTTTTAACAGCTCTCACAACAAATTAGTTTGGAAGACAAACCCGTCAAGGGCATATTATCACAATGTGTCAATTTCAACAGATGTAATGTAATGGTTCCCCACAAGGAGATTAAGAACGTGTTATGCCATTTGAAATGTACTTTGTTCTGCTTTCCTGAACATTATATATATTGCAAACCTTTATGCAATTTACAGTTTTTACTGTAGAAAGTTGTTGTTCTAAACAAATCATTGAGTCCATTGATGAATTCTCATTTTTATATAGAACGTGAACCACGTTCAATGCACATAAAATCCCTCTTCTGAACTGTGATTTGTGTTTTATTTTCTATCATGTGAATACATTTTCCTACTCAGTTTGGCACATGCCAACTCTACAGTGTGCCATCTACAGTATGTCAGCTAACAGACAAAGCTTGAAGCTACTCGTATCATGTTTAGATTGTGTACATTGACAATCTCTGCCAATTTGGAAGAGTAACTGGAACTGCAGAACTGTTGGGAAGGAAAAGAGCTAGATTCAAGGGAAATTGAAGGGAACACTATGTAAGGAAGATGTTAATATTTCCATTCAAAATTTAAATTGGTACACACTGCCTCAAAAGTAGTCTCTCAAACAAGTAGAACCTAATGGATGTTGTAGGCATTTTTATTTTTCTGAGAATTTGTAAGCCATGTAAAAATAAATATTTTTTAAATATTGCAAAATTTTACATGTCCTTTTATATAGTATATACTGTAGAGTTGTCCAATTCAACCTGCTGTATGAACATTTGTTAGATGTACTGTATATATTCAGGAATTTCCTGGAGTAGTTTCTTACATTCCTCTTCTATTCTGCTCCGTCTGCTTCTGCAATCTCTATTCCTGGATTGCCAGTCTCTTCACCTTCCTCCAGTCCTGCCTCTGCCTGTGTCCTCTCTCCTTCTCTACTGGGTGACTGATTGAGCCTTCAATTACTCTACAATCTCCTATGACCTCTGTGGTAGAAGTTTAGTGCTTACAATTATCAGGACTATACCTCCTCTTAAGAAATTCCACAGCCTCTTCACAACTTACTCAATCTGCACTTGCAGACCCTCTCTTCATCTGCCTAATAAATTACATTTATTTTGTAATATGCTATTTACTGTCTTCTATAGAACTTTTATAAGTATGGCTTATTTCAGGTAACGTATTACATCACTGATTTGAATTTTGAATGTTTTGCGGTCAGAAACACTTGTAAAACAGCCTCATATTACTAAGAGCAGAAAATTAACATTAAAACATTATGATTAAAACCCGACTTTGTGTAAAATGTTACATAGAAACAGTTTGTACATGTAAAATTAAATATGAAAAATACTTTAATGTATATCATCTGTACATTAATACATAATCGTACATGATTACATATTCATACATAACAGATAATCACATTATTATGTGTTATACAGTGGGCAGTCAAACTTAACTTGCAAAAAACAAATCTAAAACTTATATTTACATATATAAACACACATACAATATTAAATTTGGAACTTTATTCCTTCACAATTTAAATCAAATAACTGATTTATACAGTGGAAAGATTTAGCTTACAAAAAATAAATGTATTTTATCCACAACAGCACTAAAGTATATATTCTTAGCCCTTTATACTTCTTCATGGTACTGTACCAATTTTGATTTTAAAAGATCCACTGTATCTTTCCCACATAGAGCATGCCCCATGTAGTATGCCTTTTCCTAGAATATGTCTCATGTATAAATATTGTCTTTAGTTATGACTCATATGCTTCACTGAACATAAAGCCATTAGACTTGTGCACACTTAATTAGATCCTCCATGTCAGGTTGTTTTTCAAAATTAAAATCAACTTGCTGCTCTTGTAGGTGTTGTGATTAGTCTTTATCTTTTCGGTGTCTGCTTTAGAAAATGTATCCATTTAACTAATAGCACTTAAAACATATGTCACACTTGGGTCAAATGTCATGTTGTGTCTGGAAAAGCTTTTCAATGTCTACCTCCTGCGAGACGTAAAAACTGCAGCATGTAGTGTTATATATATCATTGTCATTTAAGCTTTTAACTTTAGAGAAATTTAGACAAGTTAGTTTCTTAAAAAGGAATAGTAGTGAATGCAACTAAAAAAAACAAAATACTAGTCAACAAAGATTCTTGATACTTGTGAGTCTTGTAGTCTGTAGACTGTAGACTAGGTAGTATAGCACTTTCAGTGTTCAGTGTTTTATTCTGTTCACTAGCATGTTTAAAGACCATAAAACAATGGTGCTGTTTACAGAATTTTATTTGCTAGTCATTAGTGCGTGATTGGAACACACTATAATCTTCAACAGATTTTATATTAATTAAAAGAATTGTAAATTTGAAATTGTTAAATGAGTACATTTTGTCAAAAGCATGGGGAACCACATCTAATAATGAAATTATTTGTAAATGACCATGACCATGGAAAGAACTTCAAATACTAAAAGTCATGTAGACAAATAGGAAATTCTCATTTTAATTAGTGTAAAAACTGAATTTAAAGTTATTTGTTTTTTTAAATCTAATAATATAAAGCTTTTTTTTAAAAAAAACTACATTTCAGATATTAGCATCATGCATGGATATATGTTCTCACAACTATATTCTAATTTGAATGCAGTCAAGATTTGGGCAATATTTATCTAGGACGAATGATCAAACCTGCCTTCTAATCCTTTTGGGGACACATGCACATCTGATTTTCATTGCACCTGAGATCTTATGAGATGACTTCATTTGATCAGTAAGTGAATGAACTGCCTATAACAACTCTTTCCATGTCTTTATTTGACCACTCCTCGGAGACTAGGAAACCAGCAGAGCTGTCACTCTCCAGGACCAGAAGTAAGGATCACTGGTATTACCTATCCTAAACTACTGTACAAAAGCAAAGAGCACAACTCAGCATCAAAAGCCAAAAGAAGACATGCTAAGTGCAATCTCAGTTAAAAATATATATGTCCATTTGTGATATTGTTTAACAAAACTGCATTTAAAAAACTACAGTATCTTCCAAAAAATTTTTTTAAAATAATGTATGAATGTGATTTTAACCTTGAATACTCTATGCATTTCTCTTATGTAGGAGAACAAATCCTTTGGTCTTCAGCTACAGAGGACAGTGAATATTGCTATGGTAAAACAAAGGACAGAACTGTTCCACTTACAAACTTCCACTGATAGGCTGATGCTTGATCTCAATGCAAAAAATCTGATCCCAGCCTTGCACAATGGCCTGTTTGTACTTATCCAATTCTCTAGCAGACCGCACAGCATCCAGAAAAATCTATCACATGAAGTGTCATCCACTGTAATGTACTGTATTTAGAGCACATTAAACAGGAAATATATCTTTTAAATGTTTTATCTAACATAGAGCAAAGTGCTTAATTTTAGCTTTTCATTCAAAACTGTGACAACCAAAAAGAATACATTTCAAAATCTTACTTAACAAAAAAGAAAATGGAACAATGTTCTTTTCACATTTTATGTATTAGAGTTATTTTTTCAGTGCTCAAATAATTCAAAAGAGTTGTATTTTGGAAACACAATATAAGAAGAATCTTACAGAGAAAAGAAAATCTTTAGTTAAAATACTTCACAATAAAATAATGTTTATAAATCTCTAAAGTTAAATATTTACATATCACATGTAATTTAAAAAAGAAAAAATATTCAGGGCTTAATCTGCACGTTAATGTAAACAAACCCTTCAACTATATTATTTATTAATAATTATCTTGTCAGTTGTACTTTTTTTTTCCTATTGGCACTTATTTGTGCAGCAAATCAAAAAGGACATAACAGAATGGAAACATTGATTTTCACACAATCCTTCATGTATTAGACAGCTAGCATTTTTTTTTAAAATACTTTTCTATACTAAAAAGAGGCCTTTTTACTGAATCTAAGACTCACAAAAAAGCCTGTTCCTCCCATAAAAGTCAAGGACACAGCAGTTAAAGTGCAATTACATTTTCCTGTGATCACACAGAGTGGTTGATTAATTGATTTTTATTCAGTGGTTCTAACACTAGGTTAAAACACACATGAGTAAACCCAGCAGTTTCGCATGCCCCTGTTATCACTGATTTTTAACTTCCTAACACTGTTTCTGGAAAACAGGTCTAGGAATATCACTAGTCTTCATCTGGTAAAAATAGTCACCACCTGCTTGTCCTTTAGAAATATACTGTAGGCTGTATTGCCCCCATCAGAATAGGACAGCATGATTTTACAACACCTCACCTGACAAGCTGCTTGGCAAACTATGTAATTGCTATAGAAGTGCACTGAAGGTAAGTGTAAGAAGCATATGAGCTGCCATTAAGTAAAAACAGGATATCCAGTACAAAGCCATGTAAAAATGTTGTTGTTAGTCCAAGATATTAAACACAGACGTTTAAATCCATGAATCCTGCCAAGCTACATACAACAAAAGAAAAACATTCAGAATTCTGCCCAGGGATCCTTGTGCTCGGTAAGTTCTTTTTGTAACTACTGTATATGCATTTCGTCAGTAACAAACAAAAATAAACTCTGAAAAAGCTTAACATAAAACCAACTTTTTTTTTTTGTCAGTGGTAATATCTGAAAAATTAAAAAGTATATTTATTGTTAAAAAAGCAGGAGGAGGTGGTTGAAAAAGGTGTCTAAGAGCAAAGTCCAAGACCTGAGAGACCAATGCCAAGCTGGGGAACCACACCATGTGTGGACTTTAATTTGTTGTTCGATAACGGACTTCATAATGTGCATACGTGAGGACTAGTTTAAGTTACGGCAACTGTAGGCAAACCTTATCTACATATTAAAAATAAGGTTATTTTCTAAATTGGTTGTTTACCGGATATTACAATTTTACTCTCAGAGTTTAGTCAAATTTCAAAATTGATTCACTGGAAAGCCCTCAAATGTTACACACAGTGGGATCTTCAAGAGGCATAACCTGATGGTGAAAATCATATGAAATATTAAAGTATACAATCAGTTATGTTGTTACAACAGAGGTTAGAATGACCAGCACTAATCCAACCCCTCTTCTAAAGTAGAATTACTCTTTTTTTGTGCAGTCATTGATATTTACTCATGAGTTAAGTGCAACAATTAGTTCTACTAAGCAGCCACATGGCCGATAAGATAAATATTATCATAGAGGTGGCCGACAAAATCCTCACTGATGTTCTGAGCAGCACGTCGAGTATTACGAATGAACTCCCTCTTTGACATTTTATTTTTCACATGTGGGCTGGACAGGTCGATGGACAGCAGAATCAAGGAGTAGCACAGTACGTAGACTGCATCTGGAAAGAGCAAAAAAAAAAAGATAACCCTATTAAAAATAGTACGGATTTTTATACCTTCATACTGTTGTGATATTTGGCACAAAAGCACTGTCTTCAATTGCACAACTATTTAGAGGCAGCAGGGCAGAACAGTGAGTAGAGTGCTGGAAAGGTGTGAGTGATCCCAGGTGAGGCACTGTTGTTGACCTCCTGAATAAGGTAAGTCACTCAAACTGTTCAGGTAAAATACAATGTATGTATATGAAAGCAAATATAAGTTGCTTTGACTAGTAGTGGCAGCCAAATGTAATACATGTAGAATGATAATGCACCTAAAGAAACACGTACGTTATCTGATGTACACAGTACTTTCAGCTCTGAGGCCACTTTCCATGCAACAGGTAGTTTAGAATAAATCATTTGCATTAACCTCTATAATAACAGACAGCCAAGCTGAACTGGCTAGGGAAGCGTTTTAAACGACTAAACCTTTGAGCCTAGACGATTACCATGGCTTTAGTGTTCAATAACAGTCTAAGAAGTGAGGTTTCTTATACATTTTTATTTATAGCAAGAACATGTGTAGGCATTATAAGTAAGCAGATGTGCTAACTGTAACACAACAAGCATAGTACTCTACTACATCTGAAATGCAGGAAAATAACTGCAAAATAAAAAAAACAGAACAACAAAAAATTTGCAGTAACTACACAGTTTACTTCAGGAAAATAGTTGGTTTGGAAGTCATGATGCAAAATTAGGAAATGCAAAAGCATTTTCACCCATTATGACACAAATCCAGTTCTGCCCTACATAATGATTTACTACAACGTGAGATAGCTGCATAAAAATCCTGCTGTTCTGACTGGTGGAAAACTGTGGCACTAAATTCAAAGAAGGGCCTTCTGTCTCTTACCTGGACTTAAGCCAAGCTCCCTCACCAACCCAGGATTACATGCACAAAACCTGTGTGAAAACTTTGTGATGAGAGTCTCCAGATACTCGCCACGTTCCTCTGGTGCATGGATATGTCTGAAAAACTCCCGCAGTGCATTGGGCAAAAACTGGTTACTGAAATTGTGCAAAGTAACAAGATCATCCAAGACATCTCTCCTGTACGTTAAAACGAAATATAAAAGATTAGTTCTAAGCTACACCCCGTTGACTTTTTTGAAAATATACTTGCAAACAGTACCATATAAACAGCAAATAATTACCTTTCATCAAGATATATCCGTAGCATTTTCCAGTGTAGCGTTCTTGTGTAAAATATGAACTTGGCAACTTCCTTTGGATGGTCATTCAATATGCCTTTTGATATAAAGTAGCTAATACCCTAAAGAGAATGACATTTACAGAAATTGAAACAACACTACAACTGCAGGAAATACCAGAACAACATCGGTTTGTACCACAGCCCATGTTATAGATTGACCTCTATTGTAGGGCTCATGCCATGATGATCATTTGTTTGTTAAAATTATGAAAAATGCTGTAACGCATTGCTCCAGACACTGATTTTGTCTTCACTGTTTACAATTTTTAAAAGCTACTATTGTTTCACACCATTATTTCATGGCTCAGATGCCACCTTTTGACAATGTCAGTGTGCACATTTGTAAACATAAAGACAGTGAAGTTAAAGCGTACAGATTAAATAACTTTCCTCAAGTATGAGAATACGCATGAGTTGTTTACCTCATGAGGGTTAGCATTGAAGGTTAGACTGCCTTCATCTAACTGCATGTACAGCTTCCTGTAGGAGAAGCCTGGAGGATGTCTCCTATTGTATATGGAACAGTGACCCCATGTGGATTTGCACAACCTAAAGCAGAAAACGTACATTTTATTAACTCATTAAGGAATTCATTCATTAAATGAATTACACTGAATGGAAATGCAACCATCACTGAAATCCATTTATAACATGTATTACATCTATTTAATGCCGCACGCTCTTGTCCAGTTCACTTTATCTGTTCAAGATTTCTCAAGACAACACAATCCGAGCAACATTCAAGCAACAAGAAATAGTTTTTGTTTCCCATTTAATTATTTGTAATATTGAGTATGCCACCAGGTATACCAGAGCTAGTTCTGTCAAAGCCACTTACTTTCTCAAGGCTTTTTCTGTCATAGCATAGATGGAAATGTAATTTTGAACCCCTCAAAACGCCTTTAAAAATGTAACATAGTAGGTTGAAAGTTTAATTGAATTCATTTTAAAACACTGCAGTTAAGGTAAACTTAATTTACTGTCAATTTCTGCAAACAGATATCAACCATTTACATTGTTAATTTCTCGGTAAAGACCGCAGTATTTGCATGTCACCCGGCACTGGAATTGTTAACTACAGTTAGCGTGAATTCTTCCCTGCTACAATTCGTATGAACTCACCCAGTTAAGAAAACGCAAAAGCAGACTCTTCTCCTCGCTGAAAGCGTTGCGGATTAATGTTTTATTTTTTCTACACGCAGTATCGTTCACTCACCCTTGCCAGAGGTATTCATCATTTCCTAAACCCTGCCAGACGCACGAAGCCAGACACAGGTCAGTAGCATTCAGGTACGATAGGATGGTAATGCTCAGCTCAGGCGGGAGCATTTCCAAGTCAATGAAACCTTGCTTCTCCTTGGATTTCCTAGCCTTCAGCAGCTGATAGATGTCGATGCCGCCTGGGCCTTGCCTGCGGTGGTTCAGGTTCTCTGCGGCAGCAGCTGCTCTCCTGCCACGCTCCCTTGGAAGGTAGCCCTGTTCATTGTATTCTTGCTGCAACTGCTGGTTTCTGGCAACCCTCCACAGCCCCTGACCCATCTGCAGATCTGCAACAGGAAGGCGCAGCCAGCATTAGAGGGGACACGTCGAAAACCCTAGCAGCTATCAGACCAGCACAAATCATTTATGGGAACCGTCTCCATGTGTCTTAATTGGGCTGGATATTAACTGCTGTATGATCAAGCTTATGTGACCATTGTTTTAACCTCAACATTAGGCAGAACCAGATCAATGAGAAAAATGTCAATTTAACAGCGACTTATTTAGTAAGTACTAATTCTGTCCAATCCGGAGTATTAAAATATTTTACTTTTTGTTGTCAGCGTCAAACTTCTAATGCACATTTACGTCCCAGTTTCACTCCAGCTCATCATCTGCTGTGGCTGATGTGATGATGAGATGTGTTCATAAGAAAGAGGACTTTGTTCTGAATTGTATAATGTTAGCATGCCCAGAGGGGTTGGGCAGCCTGTTCACCTTGGACACCTTCAAATCACAGGTATTAAAGTATTAATTCCACTGATGAATTATTGGTATTAAAAAAGGTAGCAATTCTCTAATTATTAGTGGCAGTGTCAAGCTAGAAAGTTCAAAGATAAGGTTAAGTAGAGTTTGCATTCAGTACATACTGTATTTCCTTTTCAGCTTTTATCAGCTTAAAAATAAAAATACCAAGTTAAAGACATTAGTACTTGAAGTCATTAAAGGCATTTCTTCAAAATGAACAGAAAATTAAAATGACTACCGTCCAATTTCCACATAGTTTTTTTTTTAACAGGCAATGTGATAGGATTTGCTTATGAATTTCCCTACTATTGTGTGACCAGAATGCAAATACAATGGAAACAGCTAAATATCATGTTAGATTGCAAAAGACGTTTGTTTTAAGAGATCTAAAATATCAACTTTACATTGACACAGTAAATGACAGGCCTGAAAAGGAAGAGGAGAAGCCCTTCTTCATATGTGTACTTGGATTTTCAACCTATTTAGAATTAATAGGCTAACTAAAGTGGGGTTATTTTATTATTATTTTAGAAGTATATAATTATGTCGTAAACATATCTTTACATATTTGGTCTGGGATGAGAGCACCTTCATTGCTTTATCTATGATGTTATTTGTTTAATTATAATGGGATTCAAAATTATTTTGCCAAGTTACCAGCTTTGTGATCACAACCTAACAGAATCATCCCCCACAGAGGCATTCCTAAAATATTTCTAATTGTTTAAAATGTAATGTGGGCAGGACAGCTTTAGGATTCTGACACTATAATTGAACTTGCTTTTCAACATTCTAGCATAGAGTGTACAGACAAGATAAGGAGTGGGCAAAGCTTTGTAAGAGTAAATAAAATAGAATGCATATTATTTTCAAAATTTCAAACAACATGGCTAAAAGCACAAAGCTATAAATGAGAGGATGCCAGTTAAGAGGCCTGATGTGCGCAAAACATCAAATCCTATCCTATATCATGTCTACAGTACTGATTTCTATTTATTTCTGATGCAGCAGAAAACCTTCTGTATTAATGGTAATGCACACGGTACAGAATCTTGTACAAAAACCTTAAAAAACATAAAAACACAAATATGAGTGATCAGGGATTATTCAATAGCGTTGCACAAGGCATCCATCCCATTTTCACAGTTGAAAAACATTACCAAAAGATAGACATTTATATTTTTAAATGACCAAGTGAGATAAAGCTCAATTTAATGGTAAATTCTGCAATATTCTACTTTTTTTCCATCTCTGCATCGGGGAAAAAGCTGAAAAGGGAAGCGTTAATTGCTCTATTAAGACTAGCTTGTGACGTGAATCCATTGGCTACATCCCTCTCATTCCAACTACACTTTGAAATGGGTCAGATATACCGTAGATAATTTAACACAATGACAAGTCTAAAAATATTTTTTTCCAACAAACTGAATGGTGTGCATCTTTATCCTAATCATTGTGCCGATGTGCCACCCATCTTCAAACATTACCTACCAAATGTTTTGATGGGTTAATAACTGTATAGCTCCCTCAGTCAAAAACATAAAACACTGCTATACCAACACATACAAATTCAGACATGGATATACACACAAACTCTTTAACAGACTCTATAAAACACCTAATCATCTAAAAAATAAAAAAAGCTTACACAGTTATATCTGTTTTCAGCAGTGAAATCACTGATATTAAGGGGAGAATGAAATTACATGCTGAAATGAAAAAAAAAGTACAGGTACATCTGGTTTGAAGTTTTTAAATAACTTTGAAACATAATTTTTGTCAAGAAGAATTATGAACCAAAATTTTTTAGACTTAAATGAATATACCAGGACTCAATATGAGCACCTATCCAGCAAGCTGTTCTCTTCAAACAGATGTCTATTTATCCATTCTCCACCAGAGGATCACAGAAGGGGAGGAGCTCATCCAGGCAGGTAACAGGCACAAGGCAGGGTACACCTTGGATGGGACGCTAGTCCTTCACAGAGTACACACACTTTTGCACCTTTTTCCAAGCAGCCAATTAACCTGCCAGTATGTCTTTGAGCTGTAAGAGAGCACCTGGAGAAAATGTGGGTTTTCTCTGGGTGCTTCAATGTACAAACATACAAACACCATGCAGATAGCACCCCAGCAATTGAACCCAGGGCCTCAGTGCGGAGAGGCAGCATTGTGCCAGTGTGCTAGCCATCTTCAAACACTTCTCTCGATATTGCCATTTCAGATTTTCTTCAGTAAAATATCTGAAGTCTACAGGTTTCACTTGAAACCAAAAATAACTTGCAATAACACACTACTCCCAGAAAGGGATTTCCTGCCCTTTTGTTTGTTATGGTGTTACGTGTGTTTCTCATAGACTGGAAACCACTATACAGCAAACGGAGGTAGCTTCAGTAGATGCATTTTATTCATAATAGGTTTTTTGGAAAACTCCTGATATCTTGCAGGATACTCTTATACAACTCGACTCCGAACATATAGTAGGCTAGGTGGCAATCAAGTACTTGATTCTCAGTGGTGGTTCCTACTAAACAAAAACGCAGTTCAGTGATAATACATTATTTTACACTTAAATTTGATTACTGCCGTCTCTACTATTCAAATACAGATTCTCTTAAAGAAAAAAAAATACATTTAATGAAGGGGGTAGATTAAGGCATGCTTTCTGAAGCAAATACGCTTATTTAGAAACAGAAGACTGATTCAAGGCATTTTCAAATGTAAATGCTCACTAACCTCCAGTGAGGAGATTGCTGTATTTTTCACATACTGTATAGGCCTACTGCATTGTACATGAGTACGCAGCTCCGTTTTGCTGATCTGCCTAGAGCAAGAACAGGGTCAACATCTGAGATTCAGAAGGCCTAAACCTGCAGAGTCTGAAAAAAAAAAAGAAGTTAATAATTGAAGTAAGGTGCTTACTTTGGGTTTACACATATAAAATGTGATGCGTCTTGCTGAACAGCACAAGATTTCATAAAGCAGGCCCACTGTGATAATAATTCCAACTTACAAATACTACTTCCATTATGTAGGATATAAACTGCAGCCTCCATGACTGATGCAATTATGCACCAGTAGCCTCATTACAAGTAAGGCAGGGTCGAGAAGTCAGAAATATATTTAATGGCTGAATTGGGGGGAAACCTTTTAGGCCAGAATGCACAATCCCAAAGAGATAGGACAGCAGGGTTAAAAGCACTCCTCTCATTAACAATGCCATCAGATGCTAAAGGACTGGTTCTTTCTACAGTGCAGTTCCACACTGTCACCAGACTGGGGTATTGATGCGAACATTCTGGTCCAGGGAGACGTTTCTGACCGGAAAAACGCTGCAAGCTTCTGAGATCTGAGACCGATTTAGGCCAAAAGGGGCAGAGGCTGCTGGCACAGATAAATAACTATGATAGTATTCTTTCATTAATAGCTACATTAGACAAGAATCTACAAGCATGACAACCAACTCTCCAAAAATATCAGTAGTAATTCAAAGAAAGTGTTACAGTTCAGCTATCCACCCTGAAGCATTACGGAACAGCATCTGGTGTTCTCATGAAGTATTTTGTCCATTGGCTACACTTACAGTTCGTAGAATTTAGGTACATCTCTTATATTTGTATTTGATATTAAAATCAATGTAACGACGCACCTCCGGCGACTATTAAAGCATTACTCGACTAGTGTTCGGCTGTGACCGCAGCAGGAGTTCACTAACAACTCGCGGGGAAGCTACTCATAAGATCCAGTCGCCCGTTGGCTGTGAAAACAAGTGTTGATCATAAATCACCAAATACTCAGGAAAAATGAACGTCGCCAACTTGTGACAAGTGCTGTGCCACCAGGCGACTGAACACTGCACGTCACAGGCGTGACGAAGCTGTGCCTACTGCATTGTCCGACAAAACAACAGGTCCTGCGCACGACTTTGTTCAAAAAGCTCCCCGAGAAGTCCCAGCGGTTCTGGTGCCGCTTCAGCAAGCTTGACTGAGGTCCACGCCTGTACTCCACCATAGGTGGCTTCTACAGAAATCTGCCACTGCTGTGATTGGCCTGGCCTTCTGACACTCAAATGTTTTCCCTTCTTTGTTAAGTTCGGTTGATTTACAACAACAACAACAACAGCAGCAACAGCAACAACAAGGGAAAAACAAAACATAAGAAAACGCCACCTACCTGTTCAAACTAAGGAATTCTACCACCGCCGCCGCGACGAAACAGCGAAGACTAACAAGCACTTTCGCAGGAATGTTTCTCTTTTCCTCCGCGATCAGTTCCCAAGCAGACCCATCTGAGACCAAAGCTGCCCCGTCTTTTCCACAGGAAGATCGAGTACTGTCTAACCTGCGTCTGTAGCGCCTCTTGCCACCTCCTCCTCCTATCCGTGACCGCCGGAGCTACTTCGCTCCGTCAGCCTCTCCACTGCTGTCACTTTTGACGTCCCGTGTTGTTGGTGGAAATGACGTAAGAAAGTAAATGAGTAAATCTATCTTGGGATCAATTTCCTTTATAAAAAAAACAGACTTAACCAGCATAACACATTCATGCTATCCAATAATGTAAAATTTCGTTACATTCAGTAAAAAAAAAATATTTTCACCACCTGGGCCAAACAGATTGACTTTAATTGTTATCGAATGTGCGTCTCTTAATTTAAAGATAATTGTATGCTTATATGTAGTTAACCAATGGCGGCAGTTCCCATGATTAACCCGGCAAGGAACAAACTGATTTTTTTTTTGTAAAGGAGAATTGTGTTTACGGTAGTTAGCAAGATAGTTTATATCAGGGTTTCGCATCTGAAAATAAATTCGTGATTTATAACAGTAACCGAGTGTAACATTTACAAGTTTTAGATTTTAATTACAGATACAGCTGATATATAAATTGTCACTGCTGTTACTGTATTGCTGTTGAGTTTTAGTTACTACAGCTGTAAATAAACTGGTAAGTAAAACTTTTTAAAGAGGAAAGGTGCATGTAGTTAAAAACTTAACATTTTAAAAGAAGACCTACGAAGTTCTGTTAGTTTCAAGTTTGCAATAATTGTCGATTGCTCAAATGTTATTATTGGTAATTCAAATCCTAGCGCTGGTGCATGTACAAAGTTTGCAGTGGAACTCAAATTGCATTATTCTAACAAGTCGAGAGTAATCATCTGACTTGCACTTTGTATCTTTTGTTTTAATGGCACCATCTCTTAATTTGTCGGTTTACGTGTTGCACCGTTTTCAAGGTTACATATTGTGGTCTTCTCACCACAATATGTAACCTTATATATAACCTTCTTCAGCACAAATCACAGTAAATCTAAAACAACAGTTGCTGCAGTTCTGGTGTGGGCGATCCATTTGTTCTTGTTTGTTCTCGGAGTTATCGTGGCAACACTGCATTTTCCTGGCTTCTGAAACGACTTAATGAAACAGGGAAAGCAGCTGAATAAGTTCAAACAGAACCCTTTTCCTCACAACTGTACTGATTTAATAAATTAATAGGAAACTGTTGGTTTAGTTACTGTAGGTAGCAAGGTACGTACCAATAACAAGAAACGATATAAATGCACAGTACGTTACAGATACTGCCCAAGAGAAATGGGCAAACTGTCAGATAAACCACATGTACGGTAGTCGGTACCTTTCAGAATGTATTCTTACATTTAATCGAGTCGTGTATTTTGTAATTTATCGTCATTATTCGGGTAGTGAAAAATGCTTCACGTATTGACCACTGTTTTTTCATGCTCAGAAACATCAGGTAAACACACACACACACGCAAAAATCTTCAGTGACAATGGCAACGGGGGATCTGAAAGGCAGTCTGAGAAAGCTCGACCAACATCTTCGATTACTTAATTATCCCAGAGAAGTGGATTACACTGGGTAAGAGCGATTGTATAATTGTTTGTCAGCTATACGAAAGTCTTTTGTATTCCATTTCTCCCATCCGCCCATGCAGCCTTGTCACCTTTGCCAATTCATTGTAATGATAAAGAGTTGTCTACTTTGGTGTAAATACTGTATATAAGGCCATATAAAGGATATGTGTAGAATGTATGACTCAATTAAAAGCAGTACCCTCTGAGCTAGTGTTGGCCCTGAAAAGCTTTAAATCCCCAGACACGGTGAATGCTGTTGGTGATCTGTGAATCACAACCTAGCAGAGCTTTAGAAAACTTGTGTAGAATCTGTAACGTGCAGCCCGTCAACTTTAAAGCAGCTGTTAAAGATGACTTGGGGGAAAAAAAAACTAACTCTTGAGCAAGGCAAAATAGGACCTAAAGCAGAAATGATGATTCAAGAGTCTGAAGGGGGTCTGTTTAGAAGTTATTCTACTTGAATCTCCTGCCTTTAAAACAGTATTTTATGTTTGGGAAAACGAAATCTCAAAAGGACAATATTGTTTCCTATATACATTGTGAAGATGTCCAGACTAATAGAAAAACAGTTAAAGCATTGCATTATTATAGCCACTGTCTTGATTTTAAGTTATATTATTAAGTAGTGGTTGATGTAGTAGTAACTATAAACAAAAGAAGATAATTGCTTAGATGCAAATGTGATGGACATAATGTCTGATGGAGGTTTCCTTACAGTTTAAGGGGCACAAGAAGCCCTCAGGAGATTTTTACTTTATTCTTTAGTCATTGCTTCCTTCTAAGGACCTGTTATAAAACCTCTATACATCTCATGTCATACATGTGGTTTTATTTACTAATAGTTAGATTAACATCTGGTATAAGCACGTTTCTTTAATTTCCTATGATGTAATTTTTTGTTATGCTTTCTGTTTCAACCTTTGTAGGCTGTAAGGTCACAGCTTTCTAAAAGGAAGAGATTCTGGCAGCTATTGTAGTTTATTGTTACCATGCCATTTTGTAAACTGTCAAGGAAAAAGGCAACTTGGAAAAATGGGACCTGTTGTTAGATTTATTACCCTGGCTGAATCACCTTATTTTACCTCAGGGTTTATTAATACCATATTAATTTCTTATGTCCGCGGTTTCAAAAAAAGTTAAAAGAAATTAAAATTAAGGAAATGCTTTAAGAAGTGCTGTGGTATTGATACATATGGTATACATTCTTTCTCTTTATGGAAATAAGCGGTAAAATATGTGCATGGTTTTCATCATAAGCGCATACACAGCAGGTATTATGAAAGTAATTTCTGTCTTGACTTACAAAGAGTTGTGTGTAAGGAATTGCATCAATATATTGTGTGCCTCGTTTTTGCCCCAATAAATTCCACAAGAAATAGGCCACAGCAAAGTTTTTCAACACCGTGTGTCATGACTATGAGACTGTTAACTACATAGATTAAAGAAGGACAGTTAACCTGTCTCCACCTTAGAGGAATGTTTAAAATTGAACGTTTTAAGAGTTACATCACTTCTCATTATACTGTATTGGGGAAATCAGAACAAAGTTAATTGACAATTATGTCCCATATGAATGCAAGGAAAGTGTATGTTTTCAATAAACATTTAGTGCAGTTTTTTCCTGTATCTGTGTTCAAGACCTGGCAGCAGAAAAGTGAGCTGTTTTGTAAACACCCTTATATTTACATTAACCAGCTCTTCTAGCTAAAACAGATCTGAACTGAAGATCAGATGCGCTGATATCTGTTTGAAGTGCAGACTGTTTGCAGTTAGAAGAAAAATATTTTCCATAGATACGTGTAAAGTCTCCCAAACAAATGGGCAATGCAGTTTTATAAGAGGATAAGAAGACCCATCTTCTTGTACATGCTACTATCATATACTTAATGTGTCCTTAATGGGAGGGTTTTTGAATGTCTATTTAAATATCTTATTTTTTAGGCTTTAAAAAACACACTTTATATTGTAAAATATTTGTGTATATATAGAAATATGTTCTTGAATTAAAAACAATGTGTATGTATAACTACTTTCTTATTCTTTCTCCCTGTTAGAGAAGGCAATTATTTCACACTTGTCATTTCCTCCTATCAAAGCTCAGTTCCGTAATAGAAATGGTAACAAAAGGATCATCATTAAAATATAGCCAGTAAATCAATAAAAGTCTAAAACTTCTCAACATAAATAACACGTCTGTTTGATTTGTATTCAAAGCTTATTCATGTATTTTTATCTTAATGTACCTGCATATAATTGTACACTGCTGTAGACAAGGGTGGTGGCTGAGCAAAAAAAAAATATACCTATGATTCAAATCTGACCCACATTTACCATTTTGGAAGCAAATTGTTTTTTCTTGCAAATGCCTTGTCTTTACTGCAGAACATTTTCTTCAACCTTGTAAATTAATAATGAGTGAAAGCCTACTTTGGGTTGAAATAGACATGTACAGTACGTAGTCAAAGATAAGCCATGGAACATCATGGAACTTTGTTCATCTTAGTAACTTAAAATAATTAAAGAATGGCTATGATGTGATAAAAATAGATGCTGTGGACACGCTTTTAAATATATGACCATATTGTTTTACATTTTTTACTTCAATTTCCAAAATTCCCAAATAATAATTGCTGTTAGGCTTTCAATAGTTTATTTTCTGTTAACTGTGATCATATTAATTTGTGTTTGAATGAATCATAGCCAAAATGGCCTGAACTCTTCCTGGTTACAATATGGTCAAATACCATTTTTATTCTAATAAGAAATCTTTTTAGTGTATTAAGTTCTGTTACCAGTGCTTTTTTCTGCAGATAAGTAGTATTTATGCTTGGGAAATTTACATTGTAGCTGTGTCTTCTTACAGTTTGGCGAAGGGTGATCCATCTGCCTTTTTACCAGTTGTGAGCCACGCCTTCATTTCTTATTCTTCGTATCTAGCTGAGCATCTCGTAGGATTTGGAGTGGAGCTTGCTGGAAAAAATGACCTGCGTTTCATTGAAAGCGTCTATAAGGTAAATAGTTTAAATAATCACTCTATCTTTGGAGAGCTAATTGATATTGTACTGCAGCATTAGGAATTGATCAGTCACAATATAACCAAGGACTGCACAAACAAAATTTAAAAATCATTCTTCCATCTCATAGATGGAGAAAAATCTTTAATAGTTTGTAAGAAAAAGCTTCTACTGGGACATTTGCATGGAACACAAACATTTGTATCTGTGGGGACGTTTCTTTGACTGTCACTCTATTTTTATTTATTATTACAGGCTCACTCAAATGAAAAGACGCAGTGAAAGTCGCCTCAAAACAAATATTCTTGCCACTTTTTTATTTCAAAGAAGACAGTGTTTAGCTTATGAAAAATCCTCAGGTTGTTTGTCAGGAGTTCCTGTCTTTCTGAATATGTTTTCTCTAATTTTCTTTTGCATTGACTCAAATTGCTAATTATACAGTACCTGCCCTAAAATGCGCACAAACCAAACTGTCTGTAATAAGAATCCATTAATCTCCATTTATAGTACTACCTGCAATAAAAAAATACGAAAATATTTCTAACTGGGCCTAAATGTGAAATTAGTTAGAACATGGAAATACCATATTCTGACTTGAACAACTAAGACAAAAGAATACAACCTAAAGAATAACGTCCACTCAAGGCTAAACATTGCATGCCCCCTATGAGAAAAGAGATATTTCTAGCCGCAATCCAAAAAGTTCTGTCATGAAGTGAGCATTGTAAACTATGGGATTATATTTTACGTGCAACCCTGGTGTTCGGAATGAGATTGCACAGTCTGTTTCTGAATATAGCAACATTGCCTTGGTTAAAAGGTTCTCAGAATTGCTTGTCAAGCCAGTGTCTGAAAGCACCCTACATGGACTCCAATCAGCACTATAAATCCCTTAAAGAAACAAAGCTTGAGTACGACAATCATACTCAACCAAATATAAACATGTAACAACAGAAGTCTTTTTCCATCTTTGTTAGTGCACATCTGTAGGTTAAGAACTAAAATGTGACAATATTTATCAAATAATCAGAATAAGCCTTGGGTGGGATAGTGTTTTTTTCTTTTTAGGCTGTGATGTTTCATCATTTGTAAACACAATCATGCAAATGTTGGAAAGGCACATGGTGTTTCACTTAGAAGGTGCTTTTCCAACAGGCAACTCCTATTTTAGAGATCATTAGTATGTTCAGCATTGATTTGGTTTGAGATCTGGTAATGTACTGTAGTAAAACATTTCAACATAGTAACTCATTGAAACCATGTGTGATCTGTGTGATTTAGATTAAGGGATTATACATATTACAATTGCATTCCCTTATATAGACATCATCAGATCATTTTGTTGTTTTTTCCTAATACACACATATTCTGCCGTCACTGAATGAGAGACAGAATTGAGATTCAGTAAATACCAGTCTGTGCGAATACCCAGGTGATTACAATCCATTCTGAGGTTTGTTGCCAAAGTACAAAGAAGTCAATGCCGGTGTTGACTAGATCTGACAGCCTCCATATGAAGGTTGCCAGTTGCAATGGGAACCTGTTACTGGTGTGTGGTAGTAACCCCTCAAGTTGGGTTGTTACATGCAGTTGACTGTGTCAGTGTCTTTCATCAGTACTTCCTGGCAGTTTGCACGGCCGCTGAGTTCTAGCAGCTGGTGAGCGGATGGACCCAGACTAGCTCCTCAGAGTTAATTTTTGATAAAGCTGCCATGCTGGAAGTGTGTTTGGAGCCAGCCCACCAGAGTGCCTTCTACGCATGGATCTATCAGCTTTGTACACACTGACCTGAAGGTCTTTCTTACTGCTGCATATCGCAGCTTCTCAAAGTGTTACACTAAAGCAGCATGATTGGTTAGCGTGGCATTCATTAATAATTAGGTATAAAATTATACTCCTGTGTTGCATAGGAGTGCTTCATTCAGTTCAGTTAAAAAGTTAAAGTATATTTAATTGGGCTGTTGGTGGTAAGTTCTGAAAGAAAGCAGGCACATATCTTGGAAGAGGTGCAGTGTTCCAGATTGTGCAATTATAGGGGCTTAGGGTGATTGTGGGGGGAGTAAACCTACAGCTTCTGGTAAGCTGTGGGGAGTCCTGTAGGAGTGGTGTGTAAAGGCTGTGTATGGGTTGATGTCTTTTATGTAATGTTTATATGTACTGTTTTTAATGGTTTTTGTCAGTCTCAGTGTGTGTAAAACATAAGATACTTAGATAAGAAACAAATTTCTGTGAAATCAGACAATGAAGCATTATGGTATCGTATTACTTGGGGAAATGCAGTATTTTGAGCATTTCCCATCAGAAGATGGGATCCATCAGGAAGAAAAACTTGTTGTATGACTAATAGGCAGTACTAAATCCTGTTTATTTAATTTCTGTGGAATTATGAAGATGCCACCGAAAATTTAACCCAGAGGAAGCAATCCAGGTTGAAGCAGAATTTGATAAAAATCTGATAGGACTTAACTAATTAGGGAAACAAATTACAACGATAATCCTGTTGTGTATATATCTGTTTTGCATAGCGACTGAAAAATCGATACATTTATCATCTGCACTGAAGACCCAAAAGTAGGTGTTTTCTTTAATTTCAGAACACCTGTAGTGTGTGTTCAGTGTATATATAAGGAAAGGGATTGCACTGTTATCATAAGTAGGGAGAATGTTGGGAATTGAGAAGGCTCACCTCTTCGACACTCTCCCATCCAGTATCCGATGGCATCTCGAGGAGTATTGTTTATTTGGGGTTGGAACTTCAGAAGACATTGAATTAATATTACACTTAGCTCCAACTTGTTGAAGCACAAGTTAATGTTGATAAGTCTGACAAACACTGTAAAAATGTTCTTGCAAAAGGCAACTTTGTGTGAACTACCATACACATTCATTTATTGCACTTTCTTCCAACAGAAGTTAAGAAGTAAAGCTGAACAATGAATCTTCGTTTGTCTCGTAATTTCCTCTTATGCACTTTGCCATAGTTCAGACCATATTATTATCAAAATAGCTTTTGCTCAGGCAGGGTTGCTTTAAGCTTATGACTGCTTCACCAGGAACATCATCACCCAAAAAGGTGTGTTTCGGAATGATTATTGAAGTGTTGGGCGTGGAAGTTTAGGACCCTCCCTACAAAGACGGAAAAGCTGCACAGGTGGAGGAGGGACTCAGAAAGTTTTTGGGAAGTGATGTCATGGAGAGTTCTGAGCTCAAGTATCAGAAGTGATTGAAACCTTGGTTGCTGTCGTCCCTCAAGAACCTTCATCTAAAATCTCCACAATTTACAAAATAACTACAGATGAATCATGTTCTTCTAAATATTTAGTTAAATCAGTAAATCATCAAAATTAATGTACAATTTAACTTGAAATCAGCTCACCATTACTGTACATTGAAATGTTATCACCTGAGCTTCTTTGTATAGAGCCTTTACTCAACAAGTAGTTTGTTTTACAGGACGTTGCTTACATGGTTGTGGCTAGTGTGTGGAGTAGTACTGTAGTTAGGGCTCTGGACTCCTAATTGGAAGATTGGAAAGGGGGGCTACTGTTATACTCTTGAGCAAGGAGCTTCAGCCTTTGGACAAAACTGTCTGCCAAACAAATCAATATTAAATGAAATAATAATAAGACTAGTCACATCCTGCAGTTTGCCCTGCTTACATAATCTCTGGGGATTTCGTTACTCCTTAAATCACCTTACCTTCCTTAATTTATCATATTAAATAATTCATTATTTTCTGAGAAGAGCTATGATACAGTACATCTGTCCTGGAGATTTCAACAAACTTTTTTTCCCATTGAAATGTCCTGTGTTGAATTGACAGCTGGTGGAGAAGTCCTTGAATAATTACATCGGGGTTCACATTTCCTGCCGAGTAATGGAACCCTTCATGTGCTTCCAAGTTCCCATCTTAGATCTTCACCAAGAATTTTCCATTTAGATGTTTGCATGTAGAGTGATTTGTCACAGTGTTAATGTATTTCCTCTTATCCTGCATGTAATTGTTTGGTATATTGGAAGTGTCTCATGAACTTTAACATCTGGCTGAATTGATTTTTTTCAATAATAATCTTGGGAAGGACATTAAAGAGTGGACAATTCTGTTTGCCACTGAATGCAGAAAATGTAAGATGAGTATAAAAAACATCCTCCAGAATCTTCCTCAGCTTTAAGTGGATGCTGTTCTTATTGACTCCATTTCATGTAACTCTGATTTTGCCATTATCTTTTTATGGCCTCTGATATTTATCTAATTCGAAGTCTTAGTGTGTTGTGTTTTTATGCAGAAAACTGGTTAATGAGGCATCAATTTATGCTTTTACCCCTTAATTGGTGCACATACATATGTAGTTCCATAATCAATTAGCTAGTACATTTTACTGTATGTAGGCCTGAATCAGTGATACAGGATTTGAAAGCTGATGCAAAGTGGGGCACATTCATGGAAGCTTACAAAAATACCATAAATGTAATTCCATTAATCAATCTAACCATGATTAGATTGAGTGGATGATAGAAACCATTAAAAAGTGGGAACTCTTAACTCAGTCAGGTATAGGTTTGACAAGGTGGTCAGTGTTTTGTCTCGTGTCTGGAGTGCACTCTCACTGCTGCCTATCTGAAACTGGTGGCTGATCACATTGAAAAGGTACATTGCATAACAGAATGTCATTCATTTATGTTTGAATTTATGTTAATACAAAATGCATGAATAGCTCCTTTAACCTTAATAAAATTATAATTGGGTAATCACCCATCACTTCTACAGGTATGTTCTCGAAATTGTTTATTTCAGAAATGCAGATAATTTCTTGAGATGTCCAGCATTTAATTACCGTTAATATATTTACTGCTTTTATTTTACTGCATTTAGAATGGCCTTCTTCCATGTTGACAATAACACACTTTCAAAAACACCATTTTGTTAAATCCTTACAGAAATTATATTTCTACATTTGGTGGGTGAAAGGCACACAATATTGACAGTTACTGTTTGACTTGTTTGCTTACAGATTTTAAGGATGTTTAATGGAATCTTAAAATTTTCTAGTGAGATTTAGACACAGGTGAATGTATTTATTTTTCTTAATATAGGTTCTGCGGGACCTGTTTCACTATAAACCAATTTTGACAAAACAGCAGTTTCTTCAGTTTGGATATGCAGAAAGAAAGATCAGCATTCTATGTGACATTATCAGCTTTGTAACAAAGAAACACAAAGAGCTTTCAAACAAACACAAGGTAATAACACTTTACTTCTTTAACATTAAAAATTTATCAGCCTTTCTTTGGTTTCTTTATCAAAACAAATTGTTGTTTTTAAATTAAAGTTTTGTAAATCATCTTTAAATCAACAAAACATATACTCCCTATTGCATAATGTTTGTAATTTTAGTTTCAACAGGCCAAAGAAGTTTCATTTTTACATATGGATTCACTTTTTCAAACTTTTTCTTCATGCAAAGTAGCCTTATTTTTGCAGTACATAGACTCCTGGTTATATCATTGTTTTAGACTCCGTTGTTTTGTAATTTTTAATGATCACTTTTTTTGCATGAGTACAAGTGAGTTATGTAGAGTATTTCATGAAATGTGCACTATAGGAATCTTGAAATGCAATAGATGCCTAAGGAGACATTGCCCAAAAATATATAGTACAGTATGTGGTTTTAATATAGTATAGCCCAATAGGATCGATTAAAAAACAAAAAACAAAAAAAAACCTTTTGACAAATTTAATGAGAAAAGTTCAAAAAGTTGTAGTGAAAATAAAATATGATAATGATATATTTACAATAAATATTATTATATATGATAACAATATATAACATTCAACATAGTTACTGTGTATAATACATGAAAACTTGAAAATATCAAGTAGGCTTAAATTTAAGTAAAGATTTTGCTGTCTGCCAGGAAGTCATGTATTGATATTCTTGGTTTTCTTTTTATTCGGCGTTTTGCTCCTCAATCTTGAGCTGGAGATTAGCTCTCTTTGCCCTCAGTCATTACTGATAAGATCAGTCTTGTACAGATGCCTGTGTACACATTTTCAAACATTTTTTTTCTTGCCATTGCCTGAGGCAGACTATAAAGAAGACAACCTATCTACATAGATAACAACACATGACATTAAACTGCTCATTAGCTTGGGAATTAAACCTTTAACCTATACGTTTGAAGACGGGGGTTTACATTAGTCTCTGGGCTATATGAAAATGTTATCTTGTTAGATTGTTCTTTAAAATAAAATGAGTACTGTGCCAGAAAGAACTTAATTTCATTTTAGTTTCTGTGTATGACAGGGTAACCAGTTTAACTGTTTTACCAGAGAATAGTTGTGCAATCTGTAATCATTCTGCCAAAAGAAAGCTTTTCAAGGTTATTTTCCTGTTTTTGAGTAAACATATTGTTTGGCGTATTGGTCCTTGCCAGTAACCTGACTTTAAACATGTTGTCTAGTCCCTTTTTGACCGTGACAGAAAAAAGTCCATAGGCCTGAGAAACTTTAACCTTAAAAGTCAGGTTATCCTGTAACAAAAACTGTTTAGGGACTCCACAATGTGTTGCAGAGGTTAAATTGGTTATTAAAATAACCTTTACGGTGTTTTAATACAGTATATGAGTGTATTATACAAATTTTAATACAGTGACTATGGTTTGGACATTAATCTTTACTAAGTATCCTTTTCAGTCTAAACTTCAGCCAAAGAACAAAGCACCCACTCACGAGCCACAACTAAAAGATGAGAAAATTCTTCCAGACACTCCCATGCCACAGCCTGTGCACTGTATGGTAAGATGTGCACTATATGATAAGACATCTTTAGTTTATAGCGGAGAGATAATACAAGTAGAATGAGCCTCTTCTACTTTTAATTCTCATTATCAAGGAGGTAAAAGAAGATGTCTGTATTGAATGAGTTAAGGTGTATACAGAAAATTATGTTTTTAAAAAGCTTTCTTAATGTTTCTTGTTTTTTATATTAATCTAAAAAATACTAATTATGAATTTGTAAGATTTCTTTATTTACAATAACATTTGATTATGTTACATATTTATGCATTTCAGTTTGGAGTTCCTGGAGATGTTCTGTGCTTTGTTTTTTTTTCCGTTTTCTGTGCAAGCTAAGAGCAATTGCTCTCTCCTCTTCGATGTTTTGTTTGCAGAGGAAGCCTTTCGTAGAAAGACATGTGAGCAGTACGGCGATAAATCGCTCAGGTTCCTCCTCAAGTGCCTCCGATGCAGAGGAGCTTGACAGCCATAGTTGTGCGTCTGAAGAGGAGACTGTGAAAGGGCTGCCTGTACCATTGGATAAAGTGGATACATCTCTCAAAAGTCATTATAACATTGTATGTCCCAAGTTAGTCTGTATAGGGTAACCGAGAAGCATTTATTAGAATATTAGAGCCATGAAAAATACAAATTGAGACATGTTGGCTATATTGTCATTACATTTTTTTCAGTGGAGGATGACATTGAAATTGGTGCCCATAACTTATTGCTCATAACAGATTCCCATGTTCAGGTCTTATCTACAACACATTCAGACTTGTACTGTAATATTTGATATACTATGGTATTTGTACTATAATATTTGAAATACATTTTTGATGTTTTATAAATTACCTACGTTAATGAGGTGAAGTTAAAATGATCCTTCTATCTCTGTTGCAGGAGGCGGCTGAAAGCTGGAAATTGAAGTGCCTGGAATCCCAGCTTGTGGAATGTCAGAAAAAACTGGAGAGCCTCTTGGTATTCGAGGAGAGACTCAAAGTCCTCGAAAGAGAGATGGCAGGAAAAGTTATTATAGACAGGAAGGAATGGGACAACCTCGTCAGCAGAGTTGTCCTGCTGGAAACGGAGATGGTTTTGCGTTCCAGACAGGTACTGAGGATGGAGAAACCATGACCCAAACGATTATTAAACTGTAACACTTCAGGTGAATTCCTAGACTCAGCGGGTATGCTCGTTTATACTGATGACAAAGGAAAAAGTACAGTACTTCATCAGTATATGATGATGATTGTTGTTGTTAGGAATATTATACATTTTAAGAGTGAAACAAAATCATTGTTGAACTTCTCATGATGTTTTTACAAACTGGATAATCCCCGAATCCCTTAGTTCCTGCTTAATGTGATAAATATGTTTAGTATTAAATATCAGGCGTTGCCTAATAATCAAGGAGTAGTAATTCAGTAAGAAAAGGTTTATTGTACACAAGCTTTACGCTTTCCAGTTGTTTCTGAAGCATGCCCTGAATGATAAATCCATTACTGTAATTTCTCTAATTCTTTGTTTTCTTCTTTCAGGAACCATCAGCATCCAATGAGAAGGATAGTCATGAGTCAAAATGTACAAATCCACATTCAATTGGTAATTATATTTTAATCTTCCAAAATTTGAATCAATCTGCAAACAGTTATTTTATACAACAATTTAGTTCAATTAAAATGCAGCTCAAAACAACTGTTCTTCCATTTATAGTATCTGCACAACATTATAATTAACATTAAATAAGGCTGATGGGGCCTTGTCATTGGTTTAACTGTTTTTTTTTTTAGTTGAAATATGATCTAAGCTGAAATAGGTTTTAAGATTATTTATTCAACTCTTGTCTTTAATTAGATTATTTTTTAAAACTGAAACAGCTGAACTAGGAAAATATGATGGATTAGTCTTTTTAATTGTCCATTAAATTAAAACCTTTTGAATGAATTGTTTGTACTATTTTAACTGCTGACCTTTTTCATGGGTATAACAAATAAAACAAAAAACAGCTCTTGAAAAGAACATGTGATTAATAAATAGAGCGATTTTTTTCTGCGTTTTTCTCTTCCGATGCAGAGACAAGATCTAAGACGCCAGAGAGTCTTCATCATAACTCGTCTGGATATAGCTCAGTCCTATCCTCAGACACATCTCCTAACGCCACTAACATTAATTCTTTTGTTTTGACAGAAGTTTCAAAGGTGAGTATAACTGGCAGAGGCTTAACTACATTCCTCCCTGAGGTCAAGAGAACAGGCTGACATTACTGGTGATATACACTGCTGGGAAGTACAAAACAATTATGGAACATACTTTGCAAGCATCTTCACAAAACCTTAATGCCTGGCTTAAGATTGTCCCAAAGTTTTGTTCCTTTCTTTGCATTGTAGCTTTGTAACATGGATATGGGTAAACCAGTTTTTGATTGACTTTTTCAATTATTAATTATTATTAATTCCCTTAATGTTTATACTACTAATAGTTTACATTTCTTAATATTAGAACATGCACAAAGAAATACTGGTAGAATTTCACAATAGTATATTTTAAGTGTTGTATTGAAAATCAGAGTAAAATAATTGGAAATAGAACCATGAATAGGAACTTGTTTACACAATGTTTGCATCCAGATGGGTCTGGTGGGGATTGGTCTGTTTTACAAATGACAGGTAAAGTGTGCTTAGTCATCCATTAAGTGCTGGTACATCAGTTCAATGGGTTCAGCACTCGATTGTGCTTAAAACCTCTTCATTTCAGCTCCACAGCTTGAGCTGCAGACATGTGACACCCAATCTGTAATAGCTTCTGACATTAGTTGATGTGTATCGCCGGTACAGACCACTTTATTTTCACACCAACAGTGGTAATCTTTTCAGTCAACTTGCTCTTCAACGTCTCTTCCTCGTGGTTCAAGCACTGTCTTGCTTAAGCCAGGTTCAGAAAGTAAGTCCGAACCACGCTGCTGATCTCAAACATATCTACCTCATGTGTTCCTTTGCTTATTTGAAACCTGGTACAGTGAAGTTCACAGGTACTGTATATGATTTAAAAATTGGGATGGCTGTGCTTTTGAGCTTCTGGAAAGGTAGTTTGAACAACAGGCATTCAAAATGAAACAACATAACCTTAGCTAAAAAAAAAAGGGAGAGAGAGGATTATTTTTAGTTCAATCAATAACTACCTATTAAACGACAATAAAATAATACCCTCAAATAGCTCAAATACCCTTAAAAAGTGTTCCAGGGGTCCACCCTCCCAGAACATCCTTTATACCAATCGAGTGGCTTTGAATGACCTTCAGTTCTGCTAATGCTATCCATGTGTGTAGGCATCTCAGTGCCTGAAGCAGAAAGAAAAGAAGCACCAAAATGAATTAATCTCATTCACGTTTTGCCAGTGGTGTTTATAATTTTAGAATCAAGCCATGTGTTGTTTTCTTGGGTCTTTATGCATGTAATAAACATACGGTTGTTTTTTGCAGGCATCTACGAAAGAAAGACTGGAACGAATAACAATCATGTGAGTAAAGGCCTCTAACTGTGTGTTAGGTACTTGCTAAAAGCAATGCTGGCCTTTACTGCTAAGTATTACATGTGGGAAATGTACTGCAGTTTGTACTTAACTGAGTCTCAGTGGTACTCTTTATAATTGACCATTTCCCCTTCTTATTTCAGGATGAAGGAAACTGCAGCCCTGTTGAAGTCCACAGACAATCCTCTTTGAATCTGCTAGATGTATTTTAAGTAAACATTTTTTACTCACAGAAATAAACCAGATTTTATGTTTAAATCGAAATGGTTTTAAACTTTAAATCAACTGCAGGTTTTCTCCTTTTTCTCCTTTGAAAGATTTAAACTGTATGTGACACAAGACCAAAATGCATACATATCACTTGAAATGGTATCTAGGCGAGATGGAATCATATATAGCCTGCCTGCATATGCCTCAGGTGGAATAAACTTATGGTGACCTGAAACTTGAGTTTTAACATTGATAACTACTGTATAAAGGCGGCCAGAGAGGCACTTTCATGTTCCTATGGCGCCCTCTTGTGTTCAGTATGGTTCTGTGTGCTGACTTATAAATGCACCGTCAAGGCATAGACCTTCTCAATAAGAGGGAGTAAAATTAAGCAAATTCAATTTTATACAAGTGCATAGAAAAAAAAAATGTAAACCTAATTGGCCTGGTACTTATCTAAAGAGTACTGGTAGATCTCGGATCTAATTTGGTTGGATTCTCCTTTGTTTTACAGAGTGCAACTTCACTTTGTTTTGGAGGCAAACATTTCGCTAGTCTGCACATCCAAAATTGTAACTTTTTGCTTTGTCCAGCCACACCGCCTGATCCCATTTGTGCAGATGTTTGTTGGGAAAACTCCTTTTAGAGGTTGTCTAGGATGAAGCTAGAAAAACATACACTGGGGTAGAGGATATATCTTTTAGAGGTTATTAACAACTGAGGATCGGTCAAGTATTGATTGCACGGATAAGAATCATTCTTCATCACATCTATACTGATGACTATACTGATATCTATACTGAAGAAAACAGGTAGTGGACTGTGAGTAGTTGTAATGACAACATGTGCATAGAAATCCTAACTCAGCCCATTGCACATGGCACTCATGGAAAAAAATACAATCTAGAAGATTTTAGCTTATAGTACAATATTTTCAAATGGTTTTATTTAATAGTGCTAAAATAAATTTATCAATTTGTCCAAAAAAATGAAGACTCGCCTGTTTATTGAATTAATACTGAATGTATTTGAATACATTCTTTTCGCCAACTTCTGTTCTTGTTTGGATAAGTACTGTTTATTCTGTTGAGCATTTTATTGCTAAAGATTTCTGTGCACACTTTTTTTTTTCTTTCCTTTATAAAGTATTTTTATCCTGGCGTGAAATACTGAGGCAATCCTGTTCATTGCTCATTTAGGAAAATGATTGAGCACTCAGTCTTGTCTGGGGTTGCAAAGTGTCGGGCGCGTCTGCCCTCTAGTGGATAATAGCAGAATGTTTTCTTTCTTCGTTGACACTTCCACCCCTCACCCCCCAGTAAGATTACTGTTTTTTACCATCATCAGTGCAGCGAAAAGCCCTTGAGATTCTGATACCTATGGAGGCTGGGAAGAGTTTACTGTGTCAAAGGTTACCATTTTCTTCATTAAGCTACAAGGTGTGCTTTATCGGGCTTCTGGTGAAGACATGACCTCAATTTGGATTGTTTTACTGATAGTAAAGCAGAAGGCTGCTGCTGGTACAAGATTTGTAAAGTGTCAGGTTGTGAAGCCCACAGTGTTTTCTAAATCATAGACATGGAACTGCGTTAATAAAGTGAACTTTAATAAATTGTGACTGATTCACAAGCAAGTTGAGCCTTGTATTTCATTTTGTATGCACCAAAGGTGGTGGCATCCTGTTGGACCTTTTCAATGTGAAGATGTCAATAAGCTGCTTATATTTCTAGCTTATCTACACAGTTCGTATATTTTGCTAGGAATCAAGTTTTTGCTAATCCTGTTTTGGTTCAGTTGTGCATGGCTTGTCCCCTATTTTAAATTCAGCTTTTTAGAGTATATGGTTTGGACTGAGAAATATGAGGAAAATCAAGAATATAGGTCGGTCTATTATTTGTACTTTCACAGTAGACTGATTAATGATGCATGCTAATTGACAAATGAATTTCTGTTACTTCTGTGCAGATACGGTTGTTTTCCTGATAATAGCGTTGTAACTTTGATACTCATGTCTCACTATATTATTAGGCTTATAACGTAATGAAGTTCTGCCTTGACCGTTTTCTGAAGACATCATAAATCATACTTCAAATTGCCTGAACACAAGGAAGCATTTCTGAGGACTGACTTATGTTTAAGTCACACACCTGAAGAAGGCTCCACGGCCGAAACGTTGTGTTCTCTTTCTTCTTTTTTTCAGCATGGAATAAACCTATTACTTGTTCCTTATGTTTAAGTGCTCAGCTGAAGCAAACATTTTGATGAAAAATTAGTAATTATCCACTCCGTACATTCTGACCATTTGATAAACCGTAATATAACCGTCAATTTATTGTAAGCTTGATAACATTTTAAAAGTCTAAGACTAAAGAATCTTTTTATTTTATTTTAATGCTTTAATGTCAAGGCAGGACACAGAACAGGACTTACCAACTCATGCCCTTCACGTTTGTTTGTTGTGAGTTTACTGCTCTGCTTAGTCTAATTCATTCATTCTTCTTGGGATGAGCTAGTCATTCAGATATAAATATTCATTTTTCTATATCTAAGTCAATTGGATATTATGTCTATTTTCAGTTCTTTCAGTGTTTAAGGTGTGCATTATAACGTTAATAACCATATTATGTTTTTATCCATATGATATTTGGTAATTCTGGTAACTATTAAATTAATGATCCATGAATCCTAACAACTCTTCTTTTAATGAATCATACACAGCCAGCCTCAACAACATGATCAGAGAATTTGGTTTCAGTACCTCAACTTTCTTCAGAAAGGCTTTATTTAAATGGGTGTCTTTCTGCTCCTAGCATCTTTTACTGCATTTCTAATCCCTTGTGTTTCCTTGTACTGTTTTATTTTTGTGACTTTTTTTACCTTTCCTCTAAAACACTTTGAGAAGATAAACTATAAAATAATAATAAAATAACGTATTTTATTATTATAAACTTCTCTGTATGAAAAAGCATCTCCTGTTTTTGCTCCCAAGTGCTGGTAGATGTCCTCTGAATTTGTTTAGTCAATAACGTTTAGGATTTTGAATGCACAATCAAATTCCCATATAATCTTTCCTGTTCCAGCCTTCACTGATTCACTTTCCATATTCTTTTAGAAAAGGAATTAAATCTTTTCTTCCCATTATCGCTACCTTTAGGGACCAAACCCGGTAGGGATTATTTTGATTAAATTGAAGTTGAGGTGTGTCTGGGCAGTAAAACCTGCTGCGTGTGTGCAAACTGCTCACCTCCGCCCCATGTGTAAATATCACCAGTACCATTAGCTTATCTGTGGTGTGGCTGATTTGTCCTGTCTTATCATGCTTTTAGCCTACGACAGAAGGCATGCTACACAGACTCAATGCAATGTTCAGATTGTATTTGAACATCTGTGTACTGTATGTATATAGACGCATATTTCTAAAGAATTCTGTATTATTCTGCTTGGATTAGTAATAATAATAATAATAATAATAATAATTAATAATAATTGCTTACACTTATATAGCGCATTTCAGGACACTCCACTCAAAGCGCTTTACAGGTAATGGGGACACCCCTCCACCACCACCAATGTGCAGCATCCACCTGGATGATGCGACGGCAGCCATAGTGCGCCAGAACGCTCACCACACACCAGCTATTAGTGGGGAGGAGAGCAGAGTAATGAAGCCAATTCATTGATGGGGGTTATTAGGAGGCCAATGGCAAATTTGGCCAGGACGCCGGGGTTACACCCCTACACTTTTCGAGAAACTGCTGGCAGTGCTGGGAGTACACGAAAAGGTGCTGGCAGCACACCTTTTACACAAAACCCAAATGCTCACAAACCACGGTATTCATTTTTAAAGTTGTATCAACAGATCTGTTGTTTTCTTCATTTTTAACTTTGATGTAGTAAAGGTTTGTGACATATTTCATCAGTGAGGTTTTAACTGGATATTAGGTCTATTTGACGTGTTAAATTAAAGCCCAGGATATAAAAAAAATTCTTGATTTGTTTGAGGTGCATTTCATGTAGGAGGAAAACATGAATGTAAAAATACTAAAATCCAAATTTAAACCTTATGTGAGGGCTTTGGGGCTATCTACATTGGATACGCATTGCTCCATCTGTAGCATAAATTATGTAATCCACTAGAGACTTCAAATTGTTTATGGGAGCAGTGCGATTGTGTTAAATCTTATCCAACACATGAGCCTGGTTGAGAAAACGTGAGAGCAACTTGACATTTCCTTTTACTGTATGTTCAGAAATGTGGCAATGACATTTAATTGGGGTAATAATACGAAAAACAAGGTACACCAGACCTATTGCATTAAAGAGATGAACGCAAACATAATTCATTGTGTGCATTCAAATTTTTCTTGCTCTCTCAACATAGTTATTGAAATGATTTGAATGCTTGATCTTTCTTTTTTTATTTATGCACACACTGAATATACTGTATCACAGATTATTACTATGCATATTGTGTGAAGTATTTGCAGCTTTCTCTAAAGTTTTCTTTTTATTTAGAAGTTGTGGAGTTAAATTAAAGAGTTAAATTTAAGAATTCGCTTTAAAGGTGTTACCTACTGTATACTCTGTTAGAGAATCTCAGGAAAGTGCTCTAAAATGAAATGATGCATGAGAATAGTAAAATGTATCTTTGTCTGAAAACCTACCACGAAGTGGTTAAGGCAACTAATTTAAATTGTCTGAACGTTTTAGGTGTGCTTTAACAAATACTAAAACTCATACACTTATTGCCACATTACTAGATCAGTCTTACTTTGAGACATAATCCTTATTGACATTGTTATCCAAGAACAAAATCAAATGAAGTAAATAGATATTTGGTGCCATATTTCCCAAAGAGGTGGCAATGTAACACATTTTTTGCCATCTGTTACCGAGAAACTTATGTAAATAAAGCTATTTGCCAGTCTCCAATCCAATCTTCACTAAATAATTGGCCACATTATGATTTATGTTATACTTAGAATATATTGCAAAAGAGTGTTCTGGCTACAAGACATTAGCTGTGAAATTGTGTTACAAAGAGCGCGTATAATGTTCTGCAGCCAGAATTGAGTAAATGTGTCATTAGTTCCTCTTGATTTGGATTGAAATACACCGCTCTTACTATTCCTTTTCATCTGATCGAGATTTTGAGCAAAAATCTAAATATCCATTTAAGAGGCCTCATTAATCATGACTGCTTCAGGTCTCACAGAAAAAATAGACAAAGGAAGAAAAGCTCTAAGCTTTGCAAGGACTACCACTGCTCTCCCCGTTCCCTACACTCAGCTCAATGCATACTCACTCAGCTATGTTCCAAAGGCATTAAAGATAATTTTCACCCTAATTAGCTGGACCTGAAGCATGTCATTGAACTCTTTACCTTCCTGGGATGCCGAGCTTCAGCATAGCAGGAATTTCTATTCCACTTGCTTGCCTGCTAATTGATGCAATCTGTCAAGATAATGAAAGGAGGGTTTTCAGTGGATAACAAAAATGCATGGAACCTTATACAGAGGATGGAAGCTTAGAAGAGGTGGGAACCTCACTTCATAGCACATTCCATTTGGAAGACTTTAATTTCCTCTCCCATATTTGTTGAAACAACTTCAGAATTAATGCTTGTTTTTAGACAGCTCTTAGCTCCTTACCAAAATGAGAGGTTGCTGTAAAGCTCTGGGAAGTCTTAAAAGACGAAACAGAAGATAAAATAGACTAAATTATATAATCATTAACAGACATGGCTTAGACTTCTTATTCCCTTTTTTAGTACCATATTCTTACATTTTTCTGAGGGGAAAAAAGGTAAGGATTTTAAAATGCAAGTCTAGAGAGGGGATGTGTGAATTGGCATGGTACTGAATATATGTATTTAATTTTAAAACGACTTAAATCAATTTTAAAATTCCAAAGGAGCAAATAAGGTGTTGAAGGGGCAGTTAATGTCTTTTCTACACTTTCTTGACTAACTAAATACTAGTTTAAAGACGGATTTTCTTTGTACTATATGCAGTTCCCATATTAAGTAGGAGGGTGTTTGAATTCTGTAATTGGGAATAAAACTGCATTTTCTTATCCTTCTGTAAAGCCACACTCAGTAGGAGATAAAGCCTCTGTGAGTCACAGAAAAGAAAGTGGGCTATAGAGAAAATTACAGTGATACAACTTTATATTCTATGAATTACTTCTTTTGCTGTATTTAAATTTATTAGTTTTTGTTTGAACGTGCCAACGTATTTTCAGTCATATCCATAATACAAAAGCATTTTCCTCATACTGAATTCTTGCTCCAGTGTAACTTCATTAGTAAGACTTCCAGTAAAATGGTTCCATGATTATGTTTAAAATCCATAAAAAACAAAGGACCCTATTCAAGTTTGAAAAATCAGGATAATTTTTCTTTCTTCATTCACTGAAACCAACGTGAAAGTAATTAGAAAAATAAATTACATAAAATTACGTCCAAAACTTCAATAATATATGTAGTAAATTGTACATAAACATTGCTAAAACTGAATGTAAATGCATTTAATAAACAGATTGTTAGAGAGAGGTCTGCTGTCTGTCTACCTTATAAATTAAAGTCCAGTAGAAAAGTTCACCTTTAAAGATGGGAAACATTGTAGCTAACAGCATATTAGCTGTTTGCTATTTTTCTAAACTGCCTTTGGAAAGAAAAAGAATTTCCATGCCAGATTCGTGTTTTTGTTTAAAGGAAATGTTTGATTGCACATTTGTTATGACATTTTTTTCCTCATTTTCCAAGAGGAGCCAAGTTGTTAATTTTGGCCAGACCCCAAGAACGTAGCTCTTGCCAGTTACAACAGTTTTCACAGGCCAATAGGAAGTCGTACAATAACATGTTATCAGTGGAAATAACTGCGCTCAGGAATATTGGACCATTTAAGAATGTTAAAAAAATGCACATTTTCACTTTCTTTCACCAGAAGGCGGCTGCTCTTTTGGCAGGAATTTAATTGGGCTGGGCAGTAGATACTGTGCCTTTTTTCCCCGTCGTCATTATAATTATTGTTAAATTTGCTATCATAATCAAATTTGCAGTTATTTAATTAAATAATAATTCAGGCTTCCGCCAGAGCAGTTTTTGGTATTATATTTTATATATAAGATATTGGTAATTTTATTTCAGGTGGGTAGCTGCGTCAGCATGCGTAGGCTGCAAAGGAACAAGTAATGGGTTTATTCCATGCTGAAAAAAAGAAGAAAGAGAACACAACGTTTCGGCCATGGAGCCTTCTTCAGGTGTGTCATATATATAATATAATATATAATATAAAATTGGTATTTTATATTATATATAAGAAAAACTAAATTTAAAATTACACTGAAAGCTAAAACTGTTGAAGACTAAGTGAGTGTGACTAAGTTTCCGTACCATTCCCCTGACCCCTAATAATTCAAATGTTCTTGACATGTTCTTAATAAAATATACTAACAAAAATTCAAGTTCAAGTTCAAGTTTATTGTCATTACACTCGTATACATGGTATATGGTATAACGAAATGCTATTTAGCTAGCTCTCGGACATAAGTAGTACAAAGAGAAAACAAAAACAACAACCACAACAACAACAACAACAACAATACAATTGTGTAGCAAAAGAAAGACAGAGACAACAGGCAGTGTGCAAAAAATAACAACAGACGATGTGCAAAAAAAACAGCAACAGGCGATGTGCAACAACAACAAAAAAGGTAACAGGTTCTGTGCAAAAATATGCATCAACAGAATGAAATAAAGGGATAGAAATGATGGGGAGTGAGCTTTTGACATGTGTGGTAGACGTAGATTTTCAATGTGTGTTTGGGTTTTTGGTAAGAAAGAAAGGAAGAAGGCACCATGTTAAAGGGTGACATCATGGCGCAGTGTTCAGCATTGCTGCCTCACACCGCTGGGACCCCGGGTTCATTTCTGTGCGTAGAACACATCCCTGAGTTCATGTGGGTTTCCTCTGGATGCTCCGGTTTCCTCCCACAGTCTGAAAATGTACTCTAGGGTTAATTAATTGGGAAAATTCACCCTGGGTGTGAGTGTGTGTGTGTGCTCGGTGTTGGAGCGGTGGCCTGTCCTGTCTTGTGCGAGTTGCTTGCTGGGATAGGCTCACCTGTGACCCTGAACTGGAGGAAGCCGTTCGGAAATGGATGGATGCAATCTTAATTAATAAATGACTGGCATGTGAAAAGTCTAGCCCTAGCTTATTGGCTTAAGTGGACTGCTGTGCTGTTAAACCTAGACTTGTCTCTTGGTATTTCAACTGTGGACCTGTATGCAAAGAAGAATTGTTAGCACTTTAATACTTTAATAATAATTAATTCATTTAGTTTAGTTTTCTATTGCACCAGAGTGCTTTATACAGTACATACTGTAAGGCGGGGGGGAACCCCACTTCATTGTGGTCAGACTGCACTGGCAGATCAGGCGGAGAAGTTCCTTCACCAGCTGATGTAAACATTTAGGAAGCGTAGATTATACAAGACTGGAGTGGAATTAAGGCAGTACTATATGATTATTTTTTATCGGAGTGTAATTCCGTTTATAAATTCTGTACAACTTAACACTATTGATAATTAACATACTAAGAAATTAATAGTAATTGACTTTTATTAACGAGTGTTTAAAATGGAATTAAATGAGGAAAGTTTTCATGTGTAAATATTTTATTAATTAAAAATTTTGTGGTAATAGATGTGGAACATGTATTACAAATGTTATGCATTTACACAGTGTAAATCACAGTCCCTAAATTAAAATGTTATTGAGGATTCTTTAACTTCTTTAAGAGGATCAAATCATCAAGCAAATAAAAAAAACACATTTCTCCCATGGTTGCACAATTTTACAATAGAATGTTAACATTTGGCTTGTTATTCCAAAATTGTGTGAAAAACAATACCACAGTCCAAAGTTCATAGGCTGTTGAACTCAGTTCCCTTTCAGTCTTGGCCCTGCATTTTTATTTACATTGAAGATATCCCAAGCATGACAAAGTCCTTATTTCTACTAAATGGAACATTGTGTGCTTCTCCGCCCTCATTAGTGAAAATATATGAACAAAACCTTCCTTATCTTTATTTTAACTGCCTTTTAAACAATGACTGACTGCTTGGGAACTTCCCCTGGTTGCCTGACTGCTAAAAGAAAACAGCATTTAGAATGAAGTTGCGTAGGTCATTTTTTTGTAATATTACATCACAGCGATTAATTGGAGAGACTGGGCGAGGGGAAGACTCTATGGCTGCATGCTACATGTTAAAGGGAAACTACAGTCTCAGTTTCTCAGGCGGGTAATAAAATATCTGTAACAAAATAAATTAATTGACGGTATAGAAAGAAATGACAAATTTGAAACTAAGCACCAAATCGTGAATTTTGTTCACGTCGCCATGTCGCCATGTTGTTGCAAACCCCTGGTTTCGCCAAGGGCCAGCGTGAGCGTTCCCGCGAACGGCGACATCGTGTTGTCTTCCTGCTCACTAGTCACTGTAATGACTAATGTAATGTGATGCATGAAGTACAGGTTGCGCAGCAGATAATTCACCACAGAAAGCTTCCAACGTGACCTGCATGCAGAGTTAACAAGTAAATTCCGTTTATCTGCAAAACTGTCGGGAATTTGAAAATATTTCCGTCGGAATAAAAGTGACGTATTCGCAAGCCTGCTCATTTACAGTATAAGAGGGCTGCAACACGTCATTGCAAGTTTTGTTGCCTCATTCTGAATCGCAGAACATGGCGCTGCTCATACTTGGAGTTTTGTCTATTTTGTGATGGAAATTTGAGGTTTTACAAGTTACTGTGTACATTTTACTGTTATTGTGGTTTGAAATGCACTCATCAGTGTTGACTCTTTCTAACCCCGAAATATAAAAATAGTGTAACGCTTACGGCCGACAAGCACTGTGTGTAAGAGCCGGCGTACCAGAGGAGGTGACGTCACCGCCCTTCCCTGTGATAGCAGGACTACGGCTACTGGGCAGTAGAGAGATCTCTCTTTAGCTCACGGGGCTAGGTCACTGCAGAGAGATGCGGAAGTCCCGGGTTCGAGCCCCGGACGGTGCAGGGGCCGACCAGATGCGGCAAGGGCGCCCGCCTGAACCCCCGTTGCGTTACAATAGCATCGGAGTTCGGCTTTAATGTGCAACATATTCAACTACAGTACATGATAGTACTGTAGTTCAGGTGACCCAGTCAAGAAAAAGAAAAAAAAGCTCTTGAAAAAGGTTACAAGACGGCAGCTATGCGGAGTGAGGGCTTTTGGGACAAAAACAATTCCTACAATTCCCGTCTGCTTTGTGTGAATAATCCACTTCTACTTCAAGCAGGTATGACACTGTGCTGTAAAATGCCTCGGAATAAGTGTGGACACAATGCTTAGCTGAACGTAGGCCAGTTTCATTAAAACCTTAATTAAACTTAATTTAAAATGATCTGCTTTGCCTTCCTTTTTTGTTCAGACCCCGGCAGTGACTAAACCATAGGTTTCAGGTTTAATAAGAGATAAAGGGGTCAAGACAGTAACAGAAAGTTTCAAAAGCATAATTCATTTCCTTTTGTTTTATTGCTGTATTCTGCAAATGTATACCAAATGTATTACACAGCAGCCTTGACCATAAACAGAGTAACATGGAGTAAACATTTGGTGGAAGTATTAAGTAGTCTCAGACATGCGAAAGTGCATGATTTAATTTGCGTAGATTCCCTTGCAAATGTACTGAGGCTGTGTGCATAGCCTGCAAAGTGAAAGCTCAGCAATTTCAGTTTTTGTGAAAGTTTATTTAGTTTCATTTTGTACTTCCAAAACCGACCAAGTTAGCAGTAAATAGAAAAGAGTTTAGAGGTGAGAGGATGAAACACTGAAATTCAGTAAAGACATGCAGTTAACCTTGCAAATGAGCACACAGTTGTTCTAAAGGTTCATCTGAGGGTAGTTTGTGCATGCTTGAATAGTTTGGAGAATATAGATGACTTGTTTAAGGTTTTTGAACTTGTTAAAAATGCATGAAACAAGTGTCATCTTGTCATCTCCAACCCCTTCGAACTTGCATACTGTAGCTACGTATCAGTAATATCAGAGTCATATGGCCATTTTTACTGTAAGACAGATGAATAGTTTCTGTCAGCAAAAAGTTCTGTGATTTTTCACTTAAAAAATATACGAGATGAGTCTTACCCTAGTTGCTATCACAGATCACAGAAAATGTTCTGGAAAAAAATAATAGCTTTGCTTATTTACTGTTTGTACAACAAACCTGTTTTGCTTAGTCAAAGACAAATGCACACGTATTGGTCCAAAGCTTAATTTTACAGTCTCAGGTTCAAACAAATGCTATCACCCTGTCTGATACAGTATCGTTAAGACTATTTTCCCAAATTTGCATAGTTGCAACATAAATTCCCATGTGATAACCGATTGAGATCATTCTAATTTTTTAGTTGTTATGCACGACTGATATACAGTAGGAGCTTGAACAATCTTCTGTCCAGTTTTTTCTTTCATATGAGAAACAAATGTATTTCTATGCGCAAACCATGAGATTTGGGATTAATTGTGAAAATAGTAAATATTCCAGTTAATGCTCACAGAGTTCTTTGGGACATTTTATTAATCACTAGATGGCTCTGTCTTTCTGCTTTTCATCTGTAGATCTTGGCTAACTGCATTGAGAGCAGGTACGTTTTAACGTATTCTTTTTCAGGAGAGTTTAAATGCAGGCTCTTTATGTAGGCAGCTACAGTAACTTCACAAATGCATATATATATATAGTATCTAAGAAGAGGGATATTTTACATAATCAAATATGAGCCAAATCATACCAGGGTGGGGTCTCCTGCTAATTGTTGACACATTGCATATTTGTGTGAAATAACATAAGGCTCTCAGTAAATGATAAGTTCTGAAATCCATAGGATTTAGTTGGCAATTTCATAAAGTGTACACCAGTAATCGGAGGCAGTTATCTCATGAGTATGTTCCATGAAAATGAAAAACTCTTGATTTTTCTGGATGTGATAGGTAAGAACTAGATCACAGCAATAGAATAAAAACTAAATCTAAATCTAAAAATCATTAATGTTTTTTGAAAGCAAGTAGTGTATGTCAAACTGCCAGTACAAATAAATGATTTCACATTTATTCTTTCATTTACTATTAATAAACTAATAGAACAAATTACTATGTTCTATTGTCAAGTGCCAATGTGTTATACAGGGTGTTTTCTGACAATATTCATCATACTGTCCTACTGGCACTTGGATTGGAAATGTTGGTCTTCTCAGAAACCTAAATGCGCTTGCGACCTGAGGGAAATTTGAACATTGGGCACCAGACGCAAGATGTTACAGATGACCTACTGTACAAGTCATCAGTAGATCTTGTGGGAGGATAACTGGATCTCAATTTTAGAAAACTGCTGTACTTGAACTTGAACTTGAACTTTATTGCCATATGTAACCGGTACTGGTACAATGGAATTCTTACTTACAGAAAGTCTCTCCATTGTAAAACAAGTGTAAAAAACAAAACAAAGTGCAAACAGTGCATCAAGACAATGTACAAACAAACAATAGACAATGTGCAAGTAAACATGTAGACAGTTTGAATGTAAACAATACAGACGTGTAAACAATGACTGGAGATGTGCAATAGATAAGAAATCATAAAGAGGTAGATGGTGTAGGTGTGGTCCGAGGGGGATGGCTAAATGTATTCGCCAGTCTCACTGCTTGTGGATAGAAGCTATTGAAGAATCTAGTGGTAAGTGTCCGTATGCTCTTGTATCTCTTGCCTGAGGGCAGTGGGGTGAAGAGCTCATGCCCGGGGTGGTGACTGTCCTCTTTGATGCCCAGAATTCTACCACGGCAGCGGTCCTCATAGAGCTGTTTAATCTCGGTGAGACCGCAGCCGATGATCTTCTGGGCCATATTGACCATTCTCTGCAGTGCCTTTCTTTCTCGCGAAGAGGTGTTGCCATACCACACGGTGATCCCGTTGGTGAGGACGCTCTCGATGGTGCAGCGGTAGAAGTTCACCAACACATGTATTGGCATCCCCCATCGCTTGAGGCACCTCAAGAAGTAAAGGCGCTGCTGAGCCTTCTTCATGATAGAGTCAGTGTTCACAGTCCAGGTGAGATCTGTAGAGATGTGAATTCCCCAAAACCTAAAGCTGGTGACTGTTTCCACTTCCGTTCCATCAATACTGTAGCTAATGTTTTTGAGGATTTGTCTCCACTTTTTCCTGTGACCACGTTTTATAGTGTTCCGTTAGAGGACATGCCCCTCCAATGCCATAGGAAGCTGTTCTCTCTGAAGCATGACAGCTGCCAGCTGCCCACAGTCATCTCCGAACACTGAGCCGGAGGGGAACTCAGCTGTAAGGAATACATTCTAGCAGAGAAAAGCAGAACTTTCAGAATGCACTCAAGCAAATAACATTGCGATTGCACCCACACAGCAGTAAGAATCAAAACTACCATTTCCTCAAACTTACAGCATATAGAGTACTCCAAGTGCTATGAAGAAGCATAAATACTAGAAAACCTGACTTGGCTGCAAACAATTTTGATGTCGAAACAGCATCTCCGCAGTAAAAGAAAATATTAATTAAGTTTATCGGCTATTAGAGACGTAGAAAACGTGTTCTGAAAATAAGCACGCTTGCGATAACGCTCCTATTGAGAATAGTTTTCTTCAGAAACATCGTCAGTATATTGTAGAACACTAGCTGCATGGATTTGTTACAACAAGAACTACGGTAAGTGATATCAATATTCCAATGAAGCCTAAGAAACTTGCTTCAGTCAAAAAGCATTTATAAATTAATCCATTATACTTTTCTGTCATCAATCCATCTGAACTGGAAATGAACGCTTACGTTTGCACAGAACAGCTTCTTATAGAAATTGTTTAAATGTGGAAAATAACCCTTCCTGCTACTTAAATACAGAAAACATCTGCCATTTCCAGCACCTGTTAAGAGGAAGCATGTGTTTTTAAAGTACATAAAGCATAATGTAAACACCATGAGTTTAAAGGGTTTCAAGGGGCCAGGGTAGGACCAACACCCAGCACCAAGCCTCACTGGGAATACAATTATTTACATGCATATACATTTCATTCCTAAACATTGAGATTAAAAACAATAGTCATCGGAGGATGTGACAAAATGAAAGCCTGTGTAACCAATTGCCACCAGGAACAAACAAATCACATGTGGCAATCATTAGCTTTTCTGGCAGCATAATCTCAAATTCAACTTGTGATTCACAACTTGAATAGGTCTTTAAAATAATCCATTTTCCTTCTACCTTCAGGACAGAAAAAGAAATCAGTCTAAAACGTTAAATCAGAAAACAAATCTTTTTCATTTGCACAACCCTGTGCAAACACAATGCTTTAAATATACAATTTAAAACAAGCTCGACTATCATTTGCTTGAATGAAATTATTTGAATACAATATTACCATGTTAGTGTCTCCAGCTCAAAAGACAAACATCTCCAGTCCTCAATATCTAATAATCTGTGACAATCAGTTTGTAAAAACAATCAGTTTCAAAATGGCCTCTCCAATACTGGAAAAAAAAATGGAGCTTGTGGTAGAACTGGTACTGATGGTTGAAATGGTAATATGCTGTTCAGGGCTCAACATCACGGCCAACATGACAGTGACAACTTCATCTTGTTGTTTCAAATATAAAAATGGAACAGTAAATCATGGATTAACAATTAAACATGTTTTTGTTTTACAGCAGCAACATGATCTAAACAGTCCATAGCTGCATTCTCCATTCGTACCGTTAGACAAAATGTGACTCGAATTAGTGATTTACCTTTTCTTAACAGGATGCACTTAATTAACCCACCCATAGTCCTTGAGCACATTCACCAATGGGACACCTTCACATACAGTTTTTTCCCCTCCTCCCCTGACATCATTAGATCCTGTCCTTTCCTTACATTATTTATATGGAGATCGCTACCACAATTTGTACACCTCATGTTATTTCATTTATTTTACAAAAGAATAGAACTTGACCCCAGTATTTCATGCTGCTCCTCTCTCATCTTCTCTGTTCAAGACTAAGAAGATTCGGTCTCCCTGATTCGAAGCACAGGTCATTACAGTGCCCCTTTCAGGAGTGCTTATTCTTAATTTAAAATATAAAATTAAAAAAAATAGCTCTGTTTTAGATCCTAACTCAAAATCGTCCACAGTTACTTTTGACCAATAACCAGGCAACTAAGCTGGGTAATGGCTCTAAAACATAAAACTGACTCTGAGACCATTCCAAAACTCAGATGTCCAGCCTCAGCTTGCTGGTGTTAAAACTGTCGCCTCGGTGATTATCGCTTAACAATTAATTCTGTGACTAAGGGTGGCAGGTCATCCACTACAGCCTCCTGGGGAATGTAGTTCGGACAAAAGCTGTCACCTTGTCTGAATCCACCTCCTTCTTACGAGAGGTGTGGGTTTCTTTTTAAAAATCTGGGCATTGACTAAAATCCCGATGTGTCAGTTTCCTTTTACGGTTTGTATCTACTGTGCAACTCAGTGGCAGTCTATTTATAAAACATCTCCTTTTAATAGATGGTACATTCACCACTGAACTCTGCTCTGACTCATCTACTGCACTCAACAACAGCCCTCAACTGTAATGAAGTCTCAACTGGCTAAAACTCAATCCTCCAGAGTGGGGCAGTATTTGGCATCACAGCCTGACCAAACTGCTTGTTGACTGTCTATGGATTTTGTGGTCAGGAGTTCCCCTTGACTAAGATACAGTATCACATAATCATACAGGATTTGTACAGGCCAAGATTTGTTGGGAGATTATTTTGCCATTCATTGTTACTGAATTTGTGCCCTAGAGTTAAAATAAAAACAGTTGATGATCCAGTGAAAGCTCATTATTATAACTTGGCTTTTAAAGATTAAAGAAAGAACAGAAAAGCACTGCTGACTCTAATTGTACTGGCACTACGTTTTCAACACACAAAGATATCCAGAAAACGATTCATGTCTCAACACGCTGTGACTATTAATCAATCAAAATAAAAACGAGGGAGGTTTTCTGGAGTACTTCGTGGATTTAAACGATGACAGAAAAAAAATAATGAAAAGCTGACAGTTGCATTGATGAATCCCTTGTTTTAGGAGTTTGTCTTTTTCACAGAAATGTAAGAATATAATTCTGCATAGCTGCCAAATTGATTGGGATAAGCCAAAAATCAATTCACCACTATTAAAAGAGCGCTGTACAGTACATGCCTAAGGTTCATTCTACAATAGAAAGAAATCATTGACAATATACTGTAGAATCATGCAAATTGTCATTTAAAATGATGTAAACCGTTTTAAGAAATAAATTGCAATTCGAAACAAGATACACATTTCCTGACATTTATTCTGAATATAAAAGTATTATTTTTTAGTTGGATGTCACAGATTTCTTTTGAACTATGAACTATTTGCAAATGGCTTCTGCTTTAGAAGAATGCGGAGTGTAGAAGCAGTTTTTAAAAAGTCTGTCCCGCTGTACAAGAAACTAGAAAAGGTATAGTATTTTTTGTTCCTTTTATTATAGTACTGAGTGAAGAAAACCTGCACGAGGATTATATTTTACCTATACTGAATATAAATTGCATATATTTACCTCAAGCAGCAAACCTATCAGCTACTGTGTGTTTATCAAATCATCTTTGACTAAACCTTTTTAAACCAGTGAAATACAGAATGATTTAATAATTAAACTTTTTCACATAGTTATAATCCTTTCATTTAGATACAATGTGTGCAAATTTGTCTAAAAACACTAAAATGTGTTTTAAAACTACTTAATAATAGAGCATTTCAGTAGTTAACAATAGGCTGTCCAATAAGTTCTAACATGATCAAAGAGTATATGGAGACTAATTCTACAGTACACATTTAATTGTGTCAGATCAAATGGAATAAACTCCCTTTGACTTGGTGCTCACTAGTGCACAGGTTAGTCTGCAAAAAGTCATTCAGGAATCCCCACAAGTAAAATCACATGGATTTACATAAAAGTGACAAGCATAGTCAAGATAATCTTTTGCCATTGGAATACAAATTTTGAAGTTCCCTAGTACAGTATTAAAAGATTCTTACATGCTCTGTGCAAATTTTCTTGTACAATCACAACAGGATTCCCACTTTTTTATCACAGTGAGCTTCTTTATTCACAATTTATGAATGGTTTTCTTCCGTGTAAAATTGCTGACATCCATTCCCATCTCTCCTAACGTGATGCGGAAATGCTACTGCGAGGTTTTTACTTCTCCAGGCTGGATATTTGCAGTGCACCGCTTGCCAGTGTCCTTGTCCGTACATGTTTCTTCACAAGCCGAAGCATGTTCAGCCTCCAGCTGCTCAGATCTTTTAATACTAAAATGCATTAGCATATCTACAGGACCTGTTTTAGCTTCCTTTGTGTCTCAATCTGAGAATTTTAGAATGAAACTCAAAATACTACTTCTCACCTTTAAGGGCTCAAATAGGTTGGCTCCTGACAACATCGCTGAACTCCTGAATTCCTTTCACACCGACACATCCTTTGCACTCTTCAGACTCTAGTCTGGTTTTACACATTCCCATGCAAGGATCCAAACACATGCTTTCTGTACTTTAATTCACTTTTATTCCACAATGTAGACATTATGCATTAGTCAAAGGTTATTACTGTCATCTCTCTGGATAAGCAAGTGTATGCCGACATCTAGCATCCTCTAGGGTGAAATGTGACACTATTGTTTGTGGTAAATCACTCATCAGGCCACAGATTTTGAACTGATGAATGACAAAACTCTTGCTATACCCAGTATATATTTAAGGTGTCTGCATGCACCGCACGTTAAAAAATGTGAACACTTTGTTTGAAACCTGAATGTAATCACACAAATAACCTGTTTGACTGTATCTGCACACATACTGTAGCTGCTTGAGAAAGATATAGACATTTAAATAAATACTGGTTTTCCCACTAACACCATTGACATATAGTAGACATAAAAAGTCCATGGATGGAATACAGTGAATTCTGGAAGTTATCATCAATAAATAGAAGAGGTAAGAAATGTTTCTCAAAAAATGAAATAAAGAAATAAATATACACCTCATTGTTCACTTCAAGTTTATTTCTGAGTAAAAAAATAAGACAAACCAAAAGACTAAAAAACCCTTATACACCTTAAACCTAGTGAACATCAGCAACATTTCAATCTATTGTTCTGATACAAAATAAAATAATTTATTAAAACCAAATGAAATGCTTTGAAAACCTCTTTTAGAAACTAAAGAAAATCTTAATTAGTTGAAGTTATCTATTTAAATGTACTTAAAGCTATAATATAAAATCAATTTTCTACATCTTTTTAAACAAGCAATTTTCAAACACTCGTAAAATCATTTTAAATACTGCAGTATCTTAGAACCTTTTACCTACGTGAATAGTTTTTTAAAATGTCTAACAAGTCCTTAGTCCGGTAAATTCTAAAAGTGAAACATGAAACGAGTTTCCTCTGAACAGATTTTAGATAAAGCAATTTAAGGGTATTTCTTTCCGTTTTCCTTTGACTAAGGTATTTTTCTACTTGTCTGTTCTAGCCACTTTGATGCTCTTTAAAGGCAAGGCACATTTATTTCTGTAGCACATTTCCGTACACACGGGTAATTCAAAGTACTCTACACAAATAGAAAAACATAAAAAAACAGAAAATAAAATAAAAAATAATTAAAAGAATATCACAAAAGAAATAATTAAAAACACAATAAAACTAAGAAAAAGGAGAGGAAAATAAAACAGTTTTTAACTTAGCTTAACAAATGTTAAGGTTGGGGCACATCTAAGATCCTCCGGGTGTTGGTTTCAGCTGTGAGCAGCGTAACGGCTAAACGCCATTTCACCATGTTCAGTTTCAACTCTGGGCACCACTAGCTGACTAGTCCCTAAAGATCTAAGAGACCTACCAGGTTTATATTCCTCAAACAGATCGGAAATATATTTTGGGCCTAAGCCACTGAGTGATTTATACACAAGGAGCAATATTTTGAAGTCAATTCTATAACTATTTCGAAGCCAGTGTAAGGATCTAAGAGTTGGAATAATATGTTCAGTTTGCTTGGTCCTTGTTAGAATTCTAGCAGCAGTAATTTGAATGAGTTGCAACTGTCTAATGATCTTTTTGGGAAGGCCAATCAAAAGAGCATTACAATAGTCCACTCTACTGGAGATTAAAGCATGAATGAGTTTCTCAAAGTCCTGCTTAGACATAAAATCTCTCATTTTAGCTGTATTTTTAAGATGATAACAGGCCGATTTAGTTATTACTGTAATATGGCCACTGAAACTAAGATCTTCATCCATTAATACACCAAGATTTCTGACCTGGGTCTTAGTCTTTAGAACCCTAGAGTCAAGGTAAGCACTAAGTCTAAGCCTTTGTTCCCAAAGAGAATTATCTCAGACTTGTCTTTGTTCAAATGGAGATAATTTCATTGCATTCAGTTATTTATTTTCTCTAGGCATTGACAGAGTAAATCTATAGGACCATAGTCATTAGGTGAAAGAGCTAAAAAGATCCGAGTGTCATCTGCATACATATGATAAGCAACCTTACTAACTTGTAAAAATTGACCTAGTATAAGCATGTAAAGATTGAATATGAAAGGGCCAAGAATTGAACCTTGGGGAACTCCGCACGTCATGGTGGTCCGTTTAGATTTATAATTGCCAATAGTGACATAATAACCCCTACCTTCTAAATACCTCCTGAACCACCTGAGAACCGCTCCAAACAGTCCAACCCAACTTTTCAATCTATGCAGAAGTACTTTATGGTCGACAGTATTAAAAGCCGCGCTAGGATCCAGTAAGGCCAGGACTGATATTTAACCTGAATCAGTATTCAGGCGAATATCATTTAGTACCTTTATAAGAGCAGTCTCAGTGCTGTGATGTAGTCGAAAGCCGAAAGCCAGATTGAAAGTTATCAAACTAGTCATTCATATTTAAAAAGTTGGTAACTTGATTGAAAACAACTTCCTTAATAATCTTGCCTATGAAGGGAAGATTTGAAATGGGTTTATAATAAAGAATAGAAGGATCCAGATTTCTCCTTTTCAGGAAGGGCTTAACAACTGCAGTTTTCAATGATGTTGGGAAAAATGCCTGATAAAAGTGAACCATTCACTATTGGTAATAAGTCCATTGATAAACAACTAAAAACATTTTTTAAAAAGCTGGTGGGCAGAACATCAAGACAACAATTAGACAGTTTAAGGTGCTGCACTAATTCCTCAAGGATTTTAAATTCAGACACGATAACCACATTTTTTCTATGTGGTGATACATCCATCAGATTGTCATTGTTTGACAAGGTGGTACTAATGACTAATCTAATATTTTGGATTTTATTACAGAAAAAAAGATTCAAATTCATTACACTTAACTCAGGGTTAACTGAGTCGGGGAATTAGCGTATAAACAATGGTAAATAAAACATGGGGACTGTTGATGTCGCCATGAATGATATTCAGATTGTCTAGCCTTGCATAGTTCAGCATTGTAAATACAAAGCCTCTTTATAAATATCAAAATGGATCTGAAGTCTAGATTTTCTCCATTTACGCCCAGCCTTCCTCCATTCTCTAATTCGCTTATAAACAATTTTAAGCTTTTTGAATCTTGGATTTTAAAGAACAACAAAAATATCAGACTGCATATTCAAATACTTTAATCACTTTGCATTCTATGGGGATTTAAGATCCTAAGGTCTTTCATTATAATTATTTTATATCTAAAGCAATCTAATAATACAACCCCTTTTGTTTAAAATATTTTGTTAATGCCATGCGGAAATAATTTGATATATCAGTAAAATTTAGCATAATATTACTCTTTGTTTAGGATATTAAAGAAATGTAAGAGTAACAAATATGTTAATGCTTATAACAAAGAGAAAGCAATTACCAGAATTATATGTTAATTTACTTAAAAAAATACATATCATGTATATATAAAATCACCTGATGAAGAAAATAATTTAAAAACTTCACATTCATGCGTCACCAAGATTATACTTCAGACATTTCAAACATTTTTGTGCTGTCATTCACATTTCTTTTATGCTGATAGTGGCTCATAATTCTGGAAGTGAATTCCCTTAGAGGAGGTAATTTTCATGACTGCTCCATTCAGGCTGTTATCTGTTATGATCTTCAACACCCCTTCAGCAATTAAAGATGGCCTACAAAGCAGAAAATACCATAAGAGAAATACCGTATTTTACAGGGAATACCTTTCATGGTTATGGTGTGTTTTAAGAGCTATCAGTTACTATGGCTTATGGGAATGTGAATATAAATTAGATCTGACCGTTTCACAATGCTTGAAAGCAGAACTGCTTCAGCAGGATCAGACATCTGATTAATATACACATACTGTAGTCTAAGTTGGACAAAGATATTGGCACGTGTGCATAGACACCAAATACATCATGCTGATGAGCCCTTATAACACCAAAACTGCTATCTCTTGTGATTAACTTGGACTTTAAAGAAGAATTAGGATTCTTTTGAGATGGTTATGCTTTCTAGCAATATGAAATGGTCTGAGTTAATTAATATTCATATAACCCACGACAGGTAGTAAATAAAGGAAACAACACCTTTGAATTCTAGAATTGAACAACTCCAGCAAACGAGTGGAATGAATACTCTTTACTCCCTGTCAGGCAACCATTGACTTGCACTATGTTCAATAATAATTCAAAATGACAATCTGAGAGTATTTTACATATAGAAGGGCACCCATTTCACCCACAACTAAAGTGCAATATCCACCTGGGTATTTCAAATTCAAGTGCCCCACCACTTGAACTGTGGAGGAACTTTAGGAAGGGCAGATTATTATGTCAAAAAGTAGATTTTATTTCAGGACAGCAGGGTTAACAACACTACTCTCACTCTACTGTTTTCAAAAGTGCCAAGGAATTTTTAATGATCAAGCAGTCAGGTCCTGCATCATTTTTACTATAGTATGGTGTCCCCAGTCACTGTCCTAATTCACTGGTTTGGAAATTCTGGTCCAGAGGTAAGAGCATCTTTTACCTGCATATGAACCGTACCCCTAGAACAATTTCAGGACCATGGAACAGGAATTAAAGTAATGAAAACAGAAATTTAATGGAATATTGTCACGCTGTATTTTGTTTCTGTCAGTAAGGGAAAATTAAATGTAGACATGTGTACAACATCCCAGTTTCCAAAGCAAATCATGACCCTACAATACCATAGTTCACATATGATGTAATGTACAATGCCGGATCTCACAAATAATTGAACCAGGATCATGAACTGACTTTGTCGTGACTGTCATGTTTCCTCTATGGCTTTGACTAAGGCTGCTGACGTACAGCAGCTAAATCAAAACCCAAACTGTACTCAAAAGCTAAGCTGTACTCAAAAAAGTCCAGTCACCAATATTGTGTGGGGGTCTTTGTTGTTGTGAGCTGCAAAAATATTCCCATAACAACGGCATAACATCATTCTGCACTTAAGCAAAGATGTTCAGTAGCACTAGCTAAGATGATCGCTGTTTGGGACAAGTCAATATGTAGAGCGGCAGGGAAAAATGCTTTATCCCCTTCGTGGCTAAATTATATTAAAAATGTATCAGCACTGCATACCCGATTTTTTAGTGTAAAGAGGAAGACCAAGAAAGATTTTTACAGAACTGATACATTTTTATGAACATATAAAGCCTTATATAGTCGGCTGTGTCTTGTTAAAGCATTGTTGACTGAGAAACTGATCTGAACATCAGCTGATATTTGTTTACTTACGGCAGTAATCCAAATGTATCCATCCTCTTCTTAAAATCGTCCTTATACTTGACAAATTTCCCCATTTTCTCTTCCTCTTGGACAGACTGGAGGAGTGCAGTATCAACAAATGCAGGACAGAGCACATTTATTCTCACACCGTAATTTCCTATTTCTGCAGCATCCTGGAAATACACGCAGATCACTAGGAATTAATCATTGATCACCTGAATAAACCAAATGGTGACAATAATTATATAGTTAAAATATAGTTAAAAGAAAGTAACTCATTGTGGATTTTAATTCAACCTCTAACTTTGACAGAATCTTGCCGAAACATGACATTGTACAAAGAGCATTAATTTCCAAAGCTGTCGAGATGAATATAAATCTGTTGAATACAGCATGATTCCACAAAATATAACATTGTTTTTGCTCTAAAATTCAAAATAGACTCTATACCTTTATACCTTAATTTTTCTCTCAAAGTTTATTTTAATAAAGTATAAAGAAAGGGTATACTGTACATCATGGTGCCTTAAGTGTACTATAAAGCTACTAGACTTACTTGCAAATAGTATACTATGTACTTTCAAGTACAGATATTTTTAAAATAGCCACACCACAGATTTTGATCAGGAGCAACATGTATAAAATAACAGGAATGGGAGCATATTTATTCCACTGCTAACAGGCACACACACTATATAGACCTGACACATATTTTACATAGGCAGAAGAATCTCTCACAAACACACTGGTAAATAAATGTTCCATGTAATCATGACTGCATTTTTTTCTGAAACAAGAAACACAATTGATGCAAAAAGCAATGGAGCAAAAATAGCATGTTTGTACTGCTGCCAAAAGTCTACTTTAGTAGTAGAAGAATGTATTTATTCATTAATATTATATACTTACTGCTATGGCTCTAGAAAATCCAAGAACCCCATACTTCGTAGCTGTGTACACTGGCTGATGTGGGGAATGAAGGAATGCTAAAAAATAGAAATAATAAAAACATCAAACAAATAAAAAAGTGTTTGTCATGGATACTCGTGTTTTTTTTAGATAGAGTCTGATTTATTATATTATCACTTGGAAAGAACAGTTATGATAACCATTTGACCTGTGCAACAAGTTCTCTTTAAACTGAAATAAATTAAGATTAACATTTGGCTTAAGTACCCATGTGCAGCACATTTAACTTTAATAAAACCCAAAACAATAGATTAATGTAAACTATTTATATTTTATATGAATCTATTCATATTAACATCACAATTAATCTAAAATATTAGTATTCATATAAAATATTATTGTTTTCTAGCTGATGAAAATTATCTCCTGTTAACTTTGGGTAAACATTACACTTTACCAAATTCATATCGTTCTGTTAGTAAAGTACCATACCCAACAAGTAATTCCTGGCACAAATTAACAGCTGATCAGTATAATCTAGGAACATTACTACAGAACAATTTTGTTGGAACAGATAACCTAAATTAGATACCAGGTTAAGGAAATCAGTCTAGTAGACTGCTAACTCTTATTTGAATTTATTACGCAGTAAATGATGTTTATTCATGTTACAACAACTGAGATGTTCAATTCAATTTCAATACTGGGGGTTGAGGCCCAGAAATCTGTAAAACTGCTCTGTGACAATGTCCGCTGTCAAAAGCGCTATACAAATAAAACTGAATTGAATGGAAAAAAGTTGGCATGTTCTCCCCAAGTCTGTGTTGGTGTCTGCGGTGCTCTGGTTTCCTCCTATAGTCCAGAAACGTACTGTAAGGGGTTCCCTGACTCTGGGAAAATGGGCCCTGGTGTGAGTTTGTGTGCCTGTGTTTTGACTGGCCCCTCTAGGAGGCCCCCTGCCTTGTGACCTCTGACCCTGGGTTGGAAGAAGAAGTTAGAAAGTGGATGGATGGACGTCTTCACTGGGTGCTACTTTATGCAGATCATAATTAATTCACAGCTACAGAGAATGTATTATTTATTAAATATTCCACCAAAATATTATTTTATAGATAACACCCTCAATATTACTAAATGGATTTCCTTTATTTTTTAATAAGCGGATCCAAGATTTTTTAAAATACCTTTCCTTTAAGTCAATTATACATTACATTACAATACATTCTTCTCTACAAAATATTATACTCCACCTCTGCAAAACAACAAGCTGTTAAATGTCACATTCAAAGAAGAACTGTAACCCTTCCCAGATACAGTACAGTAAGTATGAAGGGAAGTTATTTTATAAAAATGAATTGCGAAATACATTGAAGATCAAAACGGTTAGCGTGTATATTTCTCTACAAGTGGTATTCTTTATGTAAAAGGTCATTGTTGTGGAACCTGGCTGTGCTCCAAATGTTAAGCAAAAATCTTCTGTGATTAATATTTATGTCTAGACTACATGTAATCTTCAAAAAGTACAAAGCTACCCTTTTTTAACTTTTAAGAGAACAGTTAAGCAAAATAAAGCATAAATTCATTTAGATAAATTCTGTTTATGGATTACTCTACTGAATCATATTTAAGAATATTATATAATCTACAGGCTAAAGCCCTTAACAATACACCTAGTTACTTAATTTTAGTTGCGTGTTCAGAATTTATCGGCAAACTTTACTGAGACATTGAAGTACAACAAATGAGTACTGGAATGAATACCACTTCTTGTGTTTTTAATGCCACTCGATATACAACGCTTATTTTGGTAGTATCAATTTATATCTAAAATACTCAGGCCAGCAGTGAACTAATTCATAACTGCAGCAATTCACTCAAGGGCCTGGTATGTTGATACTTAATATCTAGAATTGCAAGGACTTTATACTCAAGCCACCTAGGGTCCATTGTCTGTTTTTAGCAGAACTGCAGAGAGCCTTCTGAAAGTAATAATCAATTTGCTGGAGTTATTTAGTCTGCTTTAATTATTTAAGCATTTTAGTCAGTACAAGATGAAAAGCAGATCTTACGGTTTCCATGATTACACAACCAATAGTTCTTTCAAGTTCTGTTTTCCATAGGCAACTCAATCATTACTTCATTCATTTCATTTTTACTGATTTATTTATTCCCATGTGTGACTGAAGGAGAAATCTGGTTTTGTTTTGCATAATTTCACCAGAGCCAATCCAACTGTGCGCAGAGACAACAAGAATGGATTATATCTAAGATTTTGAAGATAACTCTCTGACTCTGAAGCCAGTCTGCAAGTTGGGTAACCTTGGTGTATTAGTACATTATATACCATTACTTTACAAGAATCCATGAAAGAAGTAAAAACAAAAGTCAAAAATAAAAAAGTGAAAATGGAAAAATGAAACCAGCAAAAATCTGAGCCACACTTTCAGCACTGAATTCACACCAAAAATAAACATTTATCTCAGCTCACTTTCCTAGCTAAAGGAAGTTATGTGAAAGGCGCTAAAGTGCTACCATACGGGTACTGATGAAAGCAGGAAATTCAATTTCAAGAACACTGGGAAAATTAAAAAGCTTTAAGGCAAGGGAGATAGAATCCCCATTTATTGTCAGGCAGCCCAGATGGGCTCATTGAAATAAGCGTTAAACTAATCATAACAAAGTTCTTTCTAAGAGCTGCCCCCTTGTCACCTGCTGCAATCAGCAATGTGGCATTTTACAACGTCCAGCAGCTGGCCAGGTGAGTACTGGGGCATTCTGGCACTGCAGGCAGTGCATGGGTGTCCACTAACCCCATCAGTGAACACACTTGCCAAATGGAAGACCTACAGCATTCAATCCAAATGTGTTGTGAACGAGTGACTTCTTGGCTTCTTTACAGTTCTCTTTCAGGGTGTGGGTTTTCAACAAGTGCCCAGGCTTCCTTCCACCTTCCAAAGGCAAGCTGGATAGGTTAACGGAGGCCTCTTAAGTGTCCCTGTGCATCTACAGTATGTGCCCTGCAATGGGCTGGTACCTAGTCCAGGGTGCACTCCCACCTTGAACCCTGTGCTTCTAAAATAGGCTCCAGGTTACTGCAGTTTACTGGGAACAAGCGGTTTTGATAAGCCTTTTAAGAAAAAGAACAAGTAGGAAGACCGAGTGCTCTCTGAGTATTTTTGTATTTGTAGAACTCTATACAGTATCTATATACTGTTCTTCAATGGGTTTTAATACTCTTAATTTTATTTTCGGCTAGTACGGTAGCAACAACCTGTGGAACCTCCCTCAGTTCACACTCGGATTGGTGGCAAGTATCAGCACTAGCATCCTTGCACTGACAATTGTTAAATTCCAGAAAGAGGAAACCATTTTTCCCCAAGAGGAAATTCAAGTGTCAGTTTTTCACATTGACAAGAGAATTTGATGGAGACACATCGGTCTACCAGTTACTGTCCCCTTCCAAACACTTACAACGCTGACCCTTCATCAATCCCTCAGGACAGCAAACCTTCTCGTCATGTACAAGGTATAGCATGCTCCATCTGAAATACACCCACACGGAGACATCCTTCAAAAACATCTAAATGATTTTCACAAATCAACTAACAGAATCCTTCAAAAAAGGTCCAGGGACTAAAGCTTTTGTGTATCAACTTCACAACACATCTGCCAAACTGCAGTAGAGTAACCTATTATAAGGGCAAGATCTTGCCTTCCCTCATCTATACAGCTTTAACACTCATTTAGCCTACTGGTTGAATTCCCAGTGTGCATGCAGGCCAGAAGCATTACTGACTCAGGTGTTTTGCGGTTACAGTTACAAAGCTGACATACCATGGCCTCTAGTGACCATTCAGGATAAGTGCACCCAGGGTTTTGGGTATTTTCGTGAGCGAGTCTATTTTCAGTTTATGTTCGATACTGTATAGGTTCTCTTTGTTATGCTGGCAGTGGATTCCTACCACTGCACCATCTTCCATGCAATAATGCAAATAAGTGTGCAATGTTTCAGAAGTTTAGAGTATGGGAAAGAAAAGCTGAGGTTTTACAAAAAGATGCTCTATGTCAATTATAGCTAATAATAATGTGAATAGTGCCCAATGCACTGTTCCCATCAAGCTAGGGCAGAAAAGCTAAAGAGACGTTGTCATCCCAATCTTTCAAGCAACCATGAGAACACAATGCACTGTGCAATACATTTGTCTTCGCCTGGCAGGAAACGAGCAACTCGGCCACATTGTTGAAGTCAAACACTCGGAGAGCACAAGCTACTTCAAAGGCAATTCCCTCCCCCAATGACACAGACCACTTCAAATGAAGAACCCTCTTTAAAACTTGATGAGGCTCCTTTCGTTTTCCTTGATTTTTACTCTAGGACGGGCTTTCCATGCCTGTCATTGCTATAAGGGATGCGTCTTCTGTTAGTCAGAATCATACACTCGTCAGAGGAATGCCTGAGGCTCTAATTTCACTGTTTCCCCACAGTGGAACATAGTAAGGCGTAGAAAAAGTAAACAGCTATATCTCTAATGTGTACTGTAACTGAGCAGACGAGTCGGGACTGTGGAAACGGGATTGAAATGTCAGAGGGTGGCGTTGCGACACTCCCCACATTCTCACGAGGAAATTAGGGCCAGGCTGCACCTGGGGCACCAGCACTCAGTGTGCAGCCAGAGCTTATGCTAAGACCCCCACAGTCACTCGGGATGGCGAGCGCGAGAGATCTCAGGCCGTGATCCTTGGGAGGCATTTATCTTCAAAGGCTACCAAATATTCAGGTGGAGCAAAGGCTGGTAAAGTCAGTTCCTGTCAAGCAGCAGCAGCCTAGGCTGTTTCCATGTCGGCTCACCAGTAAGGGAGAAGGCGGGTGGGAGAGAGGCCGGCCAAACAGAATCAACCATGACTGGGAGTTAAACAAGCAGTAGAAGAACTACCACAGGGGAGGCCATGACAGTGACATCAGGCGGGTCCCTGGGCTGGGCTAATGTATAAATCAAGGCATTTCACAGGGGCTACAACCAATGATAAATTGTTAGTGTTTAGAAGAAAATTATTTCCCCTAAACACTTACTTCACCTAACCAGTAAATCATGCCTAAAAGCAACTAGTGAACGAGCAGAGGTTAATTCCATACTGAAAGGTTTAACGTAACGACACAATGTTTTAGGATTTAGGATTTAGAGTGCGAGATCGAAGTGACAGAGGCAAAAGTCGGATCTAGGGAGGTCGAAGAAAAGAAAGACTGGGAACGGGCAGGTGAAAGGGGGGCTAGAGGATTGAAAATCTGGGTGATTAATTCCAGGGAAAGTCTTAAAAAGGCCCCTCAGACTCAATCAGGAAGCATATACTTGAAGAATATAGGAAGAATCCGAATTAAAAAAAGTTTCATCCAAAATTTAAGATTTTTCTTTTTCACAGGGAAGTATTTCCAGACCAAGCAATGTAATATTCATGGCTCACATATACGTAGGTCAACGAAGGTCTGCCTTAGAGGTGTAACCACTCTTGCGACGGGACGCTGCTGCGATTTCAGGATACTATGAAGCATCAATACACTTTTTTTGCTTGCCCTTAAACTTCTTTCTTTCCTCCTACTATTTGTCTTCTGATTTGAGATGTTTATGATCCTGTCTTTCAAAATAACTGCAGCTACATCGATTTTCAAAATACAAACATGTGTGCTAATCTATCAACAATGACTAATGAGGCAAGATACTGTAAGACTGCTCGTAAACTGAATACATTGGTCAGATAACTACAAAGCATGAGTCACTGAAAGAATAGATAGCAGTGAGCAAATTCCAAAAATCTGGATTGCACTGTGTGCGCACATATTTTGACAACTTGCATGTGCTATCAATTTGTTCATTTAAACAACACATGACTGCCCGAGTTTCTCCAGGTCAGACATTGTGCATCGATGCTGTTTGGTGGAAAACGAGGAATAACATCTCCTCCCCTGCTCTGAGTTATCCAACAATGGAAGAATGTAGCAGATTTCCAATACATGCAGCTGCAACCACAATACTCAACAATACTACTGGCAACTAAACTGAGCGACACTATTTAGATAAGGAGCTAGGGCGTTATAAATAAAACCTTGTCCTTATCCTCGTGACGCACGCACCTTGTTTTAAAGCAGGACATTTTAACTACAATGCCAATATTAAAACCGAAATTAAAAATCTTGAAACAAGACTAAAAAAAAATCACATTATTGTCAGGTGTGGGAAGACGAACACAGAGATGTAACTTTGGACATTACTTCAACTGCAAAAAATAATAATTAATTGCACGTAGTGTACATAGTGCATATCATGTGAAAGGATATCAGAGCACTTAACATACAGCACAAGAGGGGACCCAATTCACGAGCCCTATTGTGCTGTACCCAGCTGGGTGAAACATGGCAAAAATTATGCACCAGAATCCCCAATTCACAACAAATCAGGATTGAGGATCTACTCATTTTGCATAATTGAAAAATGCATTTTAGCCAGGGCACCAGGGTTAACGCACCTACTCCTTTGAAAAGTGCAAATGCCATTACAAAAAATACTTCTTTAATAACCAAGACATTGGTAAGAAGGTTTAAGGTCCTATCTGAAGGAAAGAACCTCCTAATATCCCCCAGGGGAAATGGTTTGGAAACTCTGATCCAGAGGGAAAAGCCATAATGACCAGACCTTAGCTCCTGAGATCCGATACATCTGATCTACAAGGTGGTGATGCTGCTGACAGCAATCTTTATGAAAGTGTAAAGGCTCAGCAGCCTGTGCTTATTTCTTGCATGTCACCTTGTAACAAACTACAGTACAACCATCTTACACCGCTTACAGGCTCATGTGTTCTTCATTGCTTTCATGCCTAATGAGCATTATTGGAGTATGCACACCTGCTACAAAACACAACGCTGATGCTTTCACAGAGACAGAAATTTAAAGATAAAAAGCTTTCGAAGCCATTCCTCAAAAGATGCAGGGCTTTCACGATTCCCCAGGAGCCACATTAACACACGCAGGTGTCTGACAACTGATAAGGATATCCCCTTGAATTTCACTACACTTAATTTATAGCAGCAACATTCTGCGATGTAATTATAATAGACGTTGCAACATGACATGTGGGGAAAAAAGGTTTTTTAAAGGCTTTTTTTTTCACTGTTTTTTCTATTTGAAGAATTTTGTGAGTCAGTGAGGAGAATACTACATACTACTTTAAGCAAAAATGATCATTTAAGATTTTGATAAAGGCTATGCACAATTGCGTTTGGAATTAACATCATACTACTACATTTTGTATGCCGGTTTAACATTCCTGAAATGAACTAAGTGTCCCGGAAATAAGAATCCAGGAAACCTTGAAGGAAACCTGCAGGCTTAAGGGGTAAATGATTACTGAGAGGAGGATGGCTGGCCATGGGAGAACCTAGTACAGTGATCGATGTTTTTAAGTGTTGTGCACCTTTGTGACGTCTGTGTATAACACAAAGGCACCTACTTGGCCTCACCTGGCTCTGACTGTGGAAGCACTAGCACTAGTGGTTCAGAATTTATACGTTAGTGAACAAAATGCGCTGTGATTAAATTAGGCAGTGAACACATACTCCCAATCTTTATACACCATCCTAATATTCCCAATGGATGCATGAGGGTGCTTGTCCTGATCTTTCTTCCCACTGCACAGTACATCCCTGGTGATGAATATCTGGATATGTTCCAAAATGCAGTCATTTTCTCATTCAGACCTACAGTACGGTATGTGAAATATTAAATGAACAAGCTGTTTCACTTTTGCTATAAAAGCCCAAACAGGTACAGTGTATAATATAGGGGTCACTGATACTCATTTTCTTCTGCCTGGACACTCTATACTAATATTTACTTTCCATTTAAGGGTTAATGCTAAGAAAAGCTGCATACACAGATACACAGGTCTTAATAACTTTTTTTTCTGAAAACATGTTCATTGACTTAATGTGCAATGGTGAGGCTACCGAACTGTCATACACAAAACGCAAAAAAAAATGCTTAAAAACCGTACTGCAAAATAACATGTTGCATAAATATACCAAGAGCAGTGTTACTGTAACTGCATCTGCAGCAAGTCCTTGTCAGCTCTCCATTCCTCAATGATGTCTTTCATCATTTCCACTCAATTCCCTTGACCTCTACAAGCTCTTAGCTTTCAACTGAAACTATATCTCGTTATGGACCATCACAAATAATAGCTTGCCTGTAATGGCATTTGCACAAATAGTTATAAACAATTAGTCACGTTGCTACATTTTGCCGTTTGGTGTCTATGAAGATTTTGAATGTCATTCAAATACAGCAATATCTTTGTAATTAATCTGAATGCGTGGTTTTGCAGCAATTTAACACATTTCTGAGAAGCTGGGGTATTTTTTTCTTATGTGGTTAGAGAAGTTAATATTCAAATTAAGTATGTACAGTACATGGAAATACACAGATTTAAAAAATCAACTATTTCAATGTCTCAGTTTTCGCAAAGGACCCTAAAAATGTATGTCATTTTTTATTTTAATTTGGAATTGCACAGGGAGAATGTATTCTCCATTTGTATTTTGACATGCTGTAGGCTCCGCAGTTAGTGCCGACAGGAGCAACTTTTGTCAGCACTGATGTTGCAACAAATGTCTAGGGTTCCTTCAGATTTCAGGTTCCTTATTCAGTCAAAAGCTGACAGAACCCTGTAGTATAACCTTCCCAGCCCCAGTGGAATTCAACCAATTGTGTGTGTCCATTTGAGAAATCCTGGTCACAGTCAGCCCGTGAAATGCGCCAGGTTCAAACTTGGAACATCTGGACCACAGAGCTCAGCCTGTGCTCTAATTGTGTGCCTTCGCTAGTTCAGCACCCAGTGATCCCATTCCTAATCCACATAATGAATCCACTTAAGTCGTTATGATCAGACATGGAATGAGAGCCCTCAAGGACTGGAGCTGTTCATCCCTAATGTAGACCTTCTGTACAGGTTATAAAATATTACCCATCTGAAGCCCTACTAAATCATTACTTCAGCCCACCCAGCACCTGCAAAATACAAACCTAGTGCTTCTTGGGGGCCAATAAGATTTTTGCTCCCCACCATGAAGTACAGGGTTTCAATGTCGCCATGTCAGGGCTGGAATTTAGAAAAGTGTGTCACTAGTAATGAGTGTTTCATCACAGGCAGAAAAAAAAATCCTCTTCCTTGTGAGATGCAGATACGACCAAGGAATTTACTTTTCTACTCAGCATTTTAGCCTGTATGTTGTTCAAAGGGAACAGGCGATTGTATGTTTCAATAAATATTTCAAATTCGGGAAACACGGGTTAAAAGGAGGGGCTGAAAGCTCACAGTAGTTCTGCTCCTGGATGCTACACCAGACCATCACAGAGTAAAGAGAAATCAGAATATGCCACCAAACCTAGCAAGCGTGTTTTTTCGGAAGGTGAAAGAACCAGAGCACCTTAGTAGGGCCCTGCAGCTGAGAAGCAGTAGCAGCTGACATGTCAACCAGGAGAAAAGCCATTTTACATATGCAAGTTATTTTCAACACTATGTAAGCCACCCTGTGCATTTTCCCAAGGGTTGCTTGCAAGGGTTTTCCAAAGGTGATCCGTTTCTTCCCACCTTCCACACATGCTGGCTGGTTCTGGTGCTTTCTCTTATTCATCCCTGTGTCTGTCCTATGAGGGACTGTTGTGCCTTACAGTATGTCCTGTTGCTGGGTTAGGATTTGGGATATGTTAACCCTCCATAAGACAGAGTGAGTGACTTACCTGCCATGGATGAAATATTTATGATCACACCTCCATCCTTCCCATACTCTTTGCTCATGTGATCTAGGGCCAAGTAAGTACCTTTGATGACTGATGTCTAAGGAGGAGACAAATATAAGCAGGACAGCTGAGTTATTCATCATGGTCTGTCAGCTTTTAACATTGATCATTGCTATCGACTAAACTAAGAACAGAAAGTTACAGGATCTGAAATTAAAATTATGTGATACTTTAATACATATAATAAACATTAATCAAAGACAATCCAAATAACAGATCTAACTGTAGTGAAGTACAATTGTCTAGATATACTGTAATTCACACAGGGGAAGTATATTTCATAACTATACATGTTGAACTCATCTGACTAATAAAGGTGGGGTGAACAACATCATTTAAAAACCTTTTCGCTTGTTGTTACTAAATTCTACAAGACAACAACAAAAACAACCACACAGACGTCACAGCTGGTCCAAACCATTGCCCAATTCATTATGCTTATTTCTTAACATTCAAATTAAAAAAATAACCTTCACTCCACACATTTTGTAACTCCTTTACCTGATTTACGGTGGGAGCAGAGGGGGACCTGGAGGCCGTCACCCAAGGCAGGACACACCCTGGACAGGAAGCCTGTCCGCCGCAGGGCAGATGCAGACACAAACATGCACACACTCACACATGGGCCATTTTTCCAGAAGCCAATTAACCTTCCAGTATGTAATTTTTCAAGAGACTCATTAAAGAAATATGTAAAGTACCCATACATACACAGGAACACAAAGGGCCTCCTAGCACGTTTACGAATATATATTTACCAAATTAACTTCGATTGTCTTTTCCCAGTTTTTCTCATTATTGATCCCGGCGTTGTTGATAACGATGTCCAAACGTCCAAAGCGGTCCACTGTTTTCTTGAAAGCTTCTGCACGCACAGAGGGGAAAAAAAAAACTTCACAGCACAAAAAAAACGGGGAATTTTCAAGTATGGTGTATAGCTCTGTCCTGACGCATTGAAACTCAATTCCAGATGAAGGACGAGGATGAAACAGTTTTAACAACTTATAGAGCAACATTCCCAACCACATAGCTTTAGGCAGTTATGCAACTTCATACCAATAGTAACTAATTCATGTTAAACAATGGAATCCTGTTCTTGGCACTCTGTTCTTAAAGTACAAATGTTAACAAAGAAGTGCAAAAGAAGGATCCGCAGGCATTCTTTAATCCCGAACTTCTCTGGGATTCTAATGTTCTTGTTATTAATATTGTTTTACTCGCTGCAGAAGTGAAAAGTAGCGTTTTAGGAAAGAATGGTTAGATTAATCATTCTCAACAGAAAACATCTGATTACCTTGCAGTTCCCCTCTGTCAGTTACGTCACACTGTATGAAAGTTAGGTTTTCAGCTCCAAACTCTTGTGAAAGCTGAGCTCTGCACGCTTCCCCCAGTTCCTCGTTTAAATCGACAGCAGCGACCTAAGCGTGAGACAACAACAAACCAAACGAAAAAAAAAGAGAAGTAAGCGACTGAACGCAAATCATACCAGAGCTGCAGAAGTCGTATTTTGAGGAAAATCGCGTCACGGTGCCGAAACGAGCAAAGCTGAACCGTGAAGCAAGACATAACCCCCCTCAAATAAAGACATTATAGGAACTGGAACGCAGATAATAGTTACAAGGTTTATAAAGACGCTCAGTACGCGATTTAATTTAAGACGTGCAAACCCGCGCTTAATGTACCTTTGACTCGTTTTTGAGAAGGATCTCCACAATTGCTCTGCCAATTCCTTGCGCTGCTCCAGTCACCAAAGCTACTTTTCCACGCAGAGCCATACTTGTAATAGGAGAAACGCGGCTTGAGCTCCGGGAATCGCTTTGTTCCCTCAGCTGAGCGAGAGGGCGGTCGTCACTTCAGTAAAGCAAAGGTAACCTGCCTTTTTTCGCCCAAGGCACTGGTATTTACATGGAGATAGTTGTCAGTCACTGCTGAGTCGTCACTTGGGGTGGTGGCGTTTCATTTGTCGGTAGAAGTGCAGTCACGAGCACCTCTCGCAGTTGTTTAAATTTAGATTTAGATTTTTCTAAGCTTGATATCTGTGCGGATTTTACTTTTATAATAAAGTTCGTGTTTAATTTTCTTTTGCCTTTTATGTGCTTGAAACACCTTCCACAAATAGTACACAAGGTACCAATTAAAAACTTAAATCTCTACTAATTAATTTTATGGTGGGTGATTGAATTTATGTATGCTTTTGAGCACGGTTATTAAACAGTATCAACAACAATATAATATATATAAGTACCGACATTTTTTGCCATTCGCTGTGCTGGTGTGGAAATAAGGAAAATAAGTTTGAATTTGCGTGAACTGGTAAATATGATACTGTAGCTCTTTATGCCTTTTCCCCCGTGCAACAGAGTAACACCTGCATTCGTTTTTCGTTGCTTTAAAAATACATAGTCACGATTTGTAAGTTATGTTCTTTCCTAGTATTGCAGAATTTTCTGTTATCCTTTTGAAACTCACGATTAGTCTTTCAGCGAGTAAGTTAAGCAATTAAGTACGTAATGTAAAAAAGTCAGTTTTTACCTAAACAGTCTAATTTGAGCTTTGGGTTTTCCGTGTTTAATTATCTGAGCTTTTTTAAATAACATTTAATACAATTTACATGTCTGTTCGTGTCGTTTTATTTGCATTCAGAAACACACTGCATTGATGTGACCTTAAGTCTGTAAATCCCTTATGTAGTGTAAATTACTACAACAAAGTCCATGTGACTTATAGACTGGATAATTGCCAGTCTGCTCGGATGAGCCTATATTAGGAATCAGCTCAATGAGATGTAAGTGCAGGTCCAGAGATGCACTTCTTGAGTTTGGCAGGAAGATAAGCCTTCACTCCAAATGCAGGTCAAGTGTTTGAGTTCAGTAGTTTTATGGACAATAGAAAGCAGATGTTCAGCAAAGTTGTTACTGAGATGATTGGATACTACGGTTCAGTGAAGAGCAATAGCCAATAGCATTAGGGCAGTGGAGTCAGAGAGGGACCCAGGTGGCTGGAGAGACTTCCACACTACTTTCAACACTAGCAATGCAAGAATTCTGACTTAAAGGCACATGGAAAAAAACATGCAAAAAACCTCACCAAAAGAAGATTCAAAGGAGGCATACAGTGTAGACTACCAGCCTGAGAAAGCTTTGGTATATTTTTTTAATGGAATAGCAGAATTAGCACATAACGATTTAGTCTGGAGTTGCCCCTCATTTAAGGCTTGGTTTTCGATTAAATCCTGAAATCCTGTTACATGCCAGCTTGACTGAGCCCCTTCTTCTTTAGGCAAGCTAAAACTTCCACATCACCTCAAAGGAGAGTTAGAGCCAAGCTGCTGGAGCACTGTCTCTCACTATCAACACTGCAAGTTCGCATCAGAGCCCAGATGTGGCTTCACATTGATCATGATTTTATGTTAAAAGTTTCAAAGACCATGGCAGTCTCCCAGTTGTGCACCGTTTCTTACAAAACCCCAGTGTGCTATGTAAGCACCTTGCAAGCATACAGTTTGATCTAGATTTCCTGGACTTTCTGAGAGCAGGCACAAGTACATCCTCCACCCTGACTCTGAACATCAGTTCCCCCCAAGGCTGTGTGCTCAGCCTCTCCTCTACTCCTTATTCACCCAGGACTGCGGCGCCAGGAACAAAGCAGCTTCATCATTAAGTTTGCGGACAATACAATGACCTTCGGCTTGATCACAAACGGTGACGAGGAAGTACTGTAGAAATGCCGACAGCATGGTGCCAGGACAACAACCTCTCTCTGAACACCAGTAAAACTAAGGAGTTGATTGTGGACTACAGGAAGCATCGAGGAACAGACAACGTACCCATTCACATCAGCGGTTCTGCAGTGGAGAGAGTCAACGGTTTCAAATTCTTAGGTGTCAACATCACAGACGATCTAACCTGGACCCACCACACCAACCTCATAGTCAAGACAGCACAGCAGTGCCTATTCTTTCTCCGCTGACTAAAGAAGTTCTGCATGCCATCACTCATCCTTTCCAATTTACAGTCTTATCCAGCTGCATCATTGCCTGGTATGGTAACTCCTCCGCCCGAGAGTGCAAGGTGCTCCAGAGGGTGGTGAAACTGGCACAAAACACTACCGGCTGCGTGCTACCGAAAATCGAGGCAGTAAGACTGCTAAGCAGCCAACCACAGCAGACACCTGCAATTACCCAGCAACTGCTGGTGAATAGGCAACCACTTGAACTGATAGGGTGCACCGGCGCCCTCCTGTCACTTTGCACTCTCAGGACACGTACAAACAGCGCTAAATACCTCCTATCCTTGTGTTACATTCGTACAATCTGTAACTGCATTGTAAATAGCAGTTGTATAATTTATCGTATCATAATCCTAATCTAATCCCTATAAATTCCTTTCCTTCTACTCTTCTATCCCTCTTAATGAGTTTGTGGACAAAGCCTTTCATTGCTGACAACACCACTGTATGCTGTACTGTTCTTGCATTGATAAATAAACTTTGATTGATTGAGTTTTTAATTATGTTTGTAGCACATGTAACATGTTTACTGATAAGCAAGACCACAAATATGTGCAGCAGTTGTGGGAATTTTATTTGAACTATTTCTCATCTACTGTACATTAGGTACTGTGTTAGGAGTCATATTGAATGATGAATTTATATGTACTGTACATACAGAATATGAGATAAAACAATAGAGAAAAACAAAGAACGCAACCAATATGTCAACCAGTACTAAAGAAAACAACATCTTTGGAGGCTGTACTAAGTCAGCACAGTTTTGCTTGCTTCACAGCCAGCAGAGTCAAACGAGGCAAGACATCACAGTCAAACACAGTCTGTCAATGATAGGTCAAGATCTTGGAATCCACGTGCCATGGCACCTCACCAAGATCAATGGGGAGGTCAAAGTGTTATGGTCTGACCAAGAGTGAGCAATACAGAATTCCACTTGCAGTGACAGCCTGACTGCACACACTACATTGATGATGTCCAAGAACCTTTCCTGAAACTTTTTGTTTTGCGCATTGTAATGTGACAGATTTCCTGCAGGACAACATACATCTTCATATAACATCCTTGTGTAACAAGGGCTTTCTTGCAAGGTGTCAATATAACAACTAGTTTGTGGACGCACTTCTTGCAAGACCTAAACCTCATTGGACATTTGTGAAATGAGTTAGGATGACCTGTGGGATCAAAGTATCAGGGGGCAATGAACATGCTTGGAAACACATGATATCAAAACACGTGTCAAGGATAACAACTTAAATCTTGAGATTGATAGTGATGAATAATGAATTATACTCATCCCATAATCATCTGGTTTATCGGTTCTTCACTCCCACGCAAGAAGAGAGAGAAACCTCTGACTGGATATGTCGGAGCAGTGCCCAAACCTCTTCTGCTGGCCTGGCGCTGCCAGTCAGGGGAAAAGTGAGTGACTTCACCGAAAGCTTTGCAGCTTTGCGCTGCAAGACAGTTCTCCAGGAAGGACCTCTTTATTAACACTGAGCTGAACTAGGCTTGGTGAAATTCATGCACAGAGTTTAACTCTGGTCCAGGTGAGTGAAAGGGGTGGGGAGAAACTTGGTCTGCTCCCTGGTGTAGCTGATACTTCTGAATGAAAGTGTATACGGGTCAGTTGATGAAAACCCAAATGTAGTAAAGCAGGTGATCACATGGAACAGTGGCTGGGTAGCTAGTCACAATGATTCGCTGTGTAGAGAGCACCTTGGGCAGAATTCTTTGTATGGGCTTGCTCTTAACCTTCACCTGTTCGTCTTGGACAAACGTTTAAGTCCTGAGGCAGTCTCCTGGTTTTGTTGTCAGCTCGCCAAGCTGTGATTGAGAGCAGACAGAACAAGCCGTGCTGTATCTTTTAAACCAGGAAATCATGGTTAATTGGTGATTGGTTGTCATATCGTGGTGTGTAGGCTTTCTGTGCACCCTACAGGTTCCACATTGGTTGTTCATTCTTCGGGGTATTGACTGTGTCCTCTGACCCGTGGTTTTACTAAAGAGAATCTCCCTTCATGGGTACCAGACTGAGAGGATCCATGTTGGATGTTCATCATTCAGGGAGATTAAGAATGGTCCAGTTGACAATATCCTGATTTGTATCACTTGGATATGCTGCTCATTAGAAAGGGCCCATCTCCTCTGAATTCTTGCAAACTTCAGTCCATGAGGCTGCTCTGTAGTCAAAGCCACAGAGAGGCCTTTTAAAAACAATATTTAATTTTTAGTTTATTGATAAGCATTGCTTGCTACTACAGTACTCTACAAAATAAAGATTATCATCACAGTTGAATGTAAATTGTACATTAAAACAAGGGAAATATTTATGAATGAATGCATTTTTCTGTAGATCTGTTTGGGTAACAATAAAAACAAGTGAAAGAATGCCAGATACATCTCATGAAGCTATAGGAATGTCACATGCATTAGTGCACTTTCAAGTAGGTCACAAACTTTTCAGTGGAGTATAAGAGGATAAAAAAAGGTTAAAATCACAGTACACATCTGGTTAGAACTGCAGTGTAGACTTTAACTGAAATGTGCTGACAAAACTCTTTCTTATCTCTACTTTTCCTTATCTTTCATTCTGTCCCATGCCATTTGTTTTATCTGTTGCTGTGGTTGAGCTGAAAACACATCTCGATTATTTTTGTACATACTATATTTGCATGTTTAACTAGCACAAACATAATATCAGTGCAAATTACATGTGCAGTTATAGGAACAAGTAAAGGTTTACTCCATGCTGAAAAGAGAAGAAAAGAAACATAAAGTTTCGGCTGTGGAGCTTTCTTCAGGTGTCGGGTGTCTTTTTCAGGTGACACCTGAAGAAGGTTCCACATCCGAAACATTGTCTTTTTTTCTCCTTTCTGCATAGAATAAACCTTTACTTGTTCCTTTGCAGCCTATGCATGCTGACGCAGCTACCTACTTGACCTATGCAGTTATATTTGCATTTTGCAATCCACCTTGTGATTTCTATAGTAGACAGCATGTACTGTGCAGTACATAGCTTGGCTTCTGGTTTGTTCAAACTAATTTTATTTTGACACATACATATAAAAATACAAAATGTATGATTATCTAATTTTATTGCAGAAACAAATAACTAGACAGTGAATATCCTGAAGAGAAAATCCTGAGAGGAGATGTTACAATTCTAAAGCTGCTTTTAGTTCAACAATTAGGTATACAATAGCACTATTTTAGTCACCAGTTTTTACCAGTGAATTCAGTAAATTCTGCTTATCTCACGCAGGATTGGTTTCAGTTATCAGCTTGAAGTAAACTCATTTTTCTATCATGATGCTTTATCTAGTGGTTTACTTACATAGAAAGTATTGAATTAATGCATATCCAGGAGTTAAAAGAATAATTGTTTGCATGCAAGAAAAAGACTGTGTTCAAAGAGGGTGTTAAGGGAAACAGGTAAAGCATGTTAAAAAAACGAAACAAAGAGAAACTAAACTGTAGTCCAGCAATGTCAATTCAAGTACTTAGTGCTTCACTAAGGCACTGTAAAAGTGTTTCCTCTCATTAAATACCATTACAATTGTCTCTTTTTAAGAGCTACAGTAGAAAGCAGTCATGACTGACATACAGTATGCCATTTTCATTTTTTCAATTTATCATTTTTTTGGGGTACAAATTTCTTTCAGTGTGTATCCCTTATACAACTACCCTTTTTCCCTCATGTGTCATTTTTGCAACAATTTGCAATTTACAGTATAGTTTTTTAATTAAAACTAAGTAGATATTCTATTAGTTTTTCTGTATAGTGCGTTTTTATTTGACATTAATAAACATTTGTAGATTTACAGAACAGTAGTAATGAATAAGATTATTCCTATATACAGTAACAGGTAAATGATGTACTGTAGGATTAAAGTGAGAGTATGAACACAGATGTAATAAAGTATGTGTATTTATAAATGCTTTAGTAACATTCTTCTGTTTCTCAGTTTATAGTAAATTGATCAATAACAGAATATCTTATAAAACCTTATAATGCAACAAAATCATACCTAGATTTCAGATTTTTATGATAAGAGGATAGAAATAAAATATTTTGTTTAGGGCAACCATGGGTACAATCTCCAGTCATATTCAGAATGTATCACTGATGTTGAAGTACCAGGTATTCAAGCAAGATTAATGATCCTTTGACTTAAGCTCCTGAGCAAGCAGAACAGCACAGTGGAGCTTAGCTTGTTGACACTGTATTCATGTTTGAAACACAACTCCAGGTTTTAAAAAATATATGTTTGATGATGAAACAAATAATTAATACTAATAATATTGTGAAATAATAATGGGTATGAATGGAATCATATTTTTGTACTGTTGGTCCAATTTATAAGAATTTTAAAAAGAACAGGAATTTGTAAACCTAAAACAGCCTTCATAATACATCTGAAATGACTTTAAGTATGCTAGTGAAAAGAGTAATTTTTTATCTCATCTTTTTAATCTCCTCAGAGTAAGTTACCGGTACATAAGCTGTAACCACATTTATCTTGATTATCTTACTAGGGTTTTGTACACGTTGCAAGAAGGCTACAAATAAGTGTGTTTTAGTGCGTCAGTAGAAAGTTCTGTTTAGCTCATATCTGTGTCTGAAAAGACAGAAAAGAAAGAAAGACAGAAAAATTTAAAATTGACATTGCTTCTCTTTTTTTATGGATCAAACCTAAATTTAAAGCTTCGAGGTTTAGTGATAGGAGTAATAGAAATTAAGTTATGCTTTATATTTATATTTATATTTATATTATATCCAAACCATTTTACACATAGAGGGGGTCATGTCATCCACTGATGAAGTGCAGCAGCCATTTTGGGCCTGGAGCTCCACTAGATTGCAGACCAGAGGGGAAAGTAAAAAAATGGCTCTAGTAATTGATTTAAGGGAGAACATCAGCAAGCTGCATTGTACAAACCTAGAAATTTATTTTTGCCAGAATACCAGGGATAACTGTTTCAAAAAGTGCAACAGGCTTTTCAAAGACTAAGAAGTCTTCGGTTTAACATCTCATGTGAAGGATAGAACTACTGAATTCACTAATAACAATGCTTTGCTCTGCAGTACAGTAGGATCTTCTCATAACAAGGAAGATAATATATTATTTGAGGGATTTCAGTTTTCCTTACACGCACTGGAATAGACCAATTGGGAGTGCAAGTTTGAGATTGAAATAGTTTATGTGGTGAGTGATACATTTTTGCCGAGCTTTTCAGAGTACTAACAAGGGAAACAGCCTCTTTGATCTTATCTTTTCAAGTAACTCAGTTTGCGTAAGACAAGTAGATATAAGAGATGTACTGGTAAAGTGTGGCAACGTTCTGAATTTTGACATACATTTAAAGAACAAACAGGCAGAGTCTAAAGGAGTGGTTTATTGTTTTAGAAAGATAGATTATAATAACTCATGAGAAATAGGGTAAATTAGATTAATCACACTGGAAACATGGTAGAAGAAACTCAGGAACAATTTGTACTAAAGGTGAACAAATCAGGAAATGACTGGCTTATTGGGTTTGGTATATCGCTAAGCAAATGCTTTATAGAGTCTCATAAAGTGACAAAGATAAGGCACAGCACAGAGTACACTGAGCTACAAACACGAGCCAAAAGCTACAGTATATCAGTTGTATCTATATCAGCCACAACTAATAACTAGTCTTTTTTTTTCAGTATTATAACAGCAAAGATCAATTGAGGAAGAAGGAAGTGAAGTATCTAAAAAATGCAAATGGATCAGTTTTAGAAGATGTCTGGGAAAAGGTTATTTTTCAAAGAAATACATAAAGGAAGAAATTGATCATGTGCTAGAGGTAAAAAGAGAGTCCCACTCAGTTCTAAACAGCACATAATGCTTTGCAAAAGCAATCAAACCCTTCCAATGGTGTCGCATGGGAAATTCTAAAATAATACCTGCACATTTTTTTAAATGAGTCTTCTAGTCCAAATTTGAGTGCTCAGACTGAAGAATTCTAAAAATGAGATAAGCTACAGAAAAACCTAAAAAAACTTGATTATTATTTCATTGCATATGTATTCAAACTTACGAACACGGTATTTGGTGGAAGAACATTTGGCTGAAATCATAGCTACAAGTCCTTTAGGGTAAATCTTTACCAATTTTGCAAAATGGCCCGGTGCAATTTTATCCCATTTAAGAAGTGGTGCCTTTCACTTCTTAATGATCAGCTTCACCATGCTCAAAGTGATATCACCATGCTCAAAGTGATATCACCATGCTCAAAGTGATATCACCATGCTCAAAGTGTTATTAAGTGAAATTATTTTGTATCCTTTTTCTGATCTTTGTCTTTATACAACTATAACCATGAGTTATTTGTAATGTCCCTTAGCTTTTATGGTTAAATCTTTGCTTAAAATTCTCTAAGAGACATATCAGAGATATAGTAGGTGTATTTTTTTCTGAAATAATATGAACCATTATTATTGCACACCACTAAACTAATTGCTTGGCTTTTTAAATTAATTTGTACACCTAACTTAATTTAGCTTTGTCACAGCAAATGGTCTGAAAATGTTCACAGTCTTGATTTTTCCATTTTTATTTCATATAGTTTCTTTGATTTTTTATTTGAATGTGTAAGGAAAGTTAGGTAGATAAGAAATATTATTTGCTACTTTAAATTGTTAGGACCACAAGCCAAAAAAATCCTTTTTCAAGGCTCTGTATCAGAAGAAGATGTGTTGGACCAAATATTATTTTCCTACTTGTTCTCATTATTAGAGTGCTCACTAGGACATTTTATATGCCTCTAACAGCAAATGATGTACCTACTAAATATAAGAATGAACACCCAAGGATAGGGTAACTGTTATGAGGAGAAGTTACACTGAATTATTGTATGAATATTAATTAGTTCTTTGTCATATCACAGCACCAGAGGAAACTGAACAGTGTGTTTTTCATTCCTTCTTAGTAGGATGTACCTATTGGTTGAAAATTGCAATTGCAATATCTATTCATGAAAAACCACAGGGACAAAACACAGGCAGGCAATTAGAGACCAATTAGTTTCACTCAATTACATCTGAAGCATGGAAGAAGTATAAAATAAATTAGAATAACAACTTTGAGAGAACTTTATGAAAAGCCTTCTGAAAATATAATTATACTTTATTATATGCTCTGTATCCATTACTGTTGTGGTTTGTTCAAAGAACTCTTAATTGCTTAGTAATGCAAAACCTACAGTGCTTTTTTTTTCTAAATTCATAGTGGTGAACCCCTGAAAACCTGCTGTCATACAGATTATTCCTATAGGTTAGTTCTAATGATCATTTCCATAACCAAAAATGTGATAGAAGTAAATACTTGGTTCAGTTTTGTACGCTTTTGATGGACAGGTACCACATCAGCACATTTCCAGTAATGGGTGTTACACTGTCAGTTTCTTTCTTGGTAAACACCTTTCTGAAACATTAATCTTATATACTGTATTAGCAATTTCCCTCTCATAGACAAAAGTTTTCCATTTTCATTTCTGAGACACTTTCTATAATCCTTTTTTATTCTTGGTTGTTCTGAAAACAAAACGTATTTATTTTAGCCTCCTTAGCTTTACATGGGATGTGAAAATAAGGGACACTTTTAATTAAAAACAAAAATGCAAAATACAGCCTTTCTGGAAAAGTTACAATATCTATTGCAAAACATACTTTAAGGCTTGTGATTCATGACAAAAGTATTTGTTTTTTCTCTATTTGTGTCCTTTTTTGCTTTTGTGGCTTCTTTCACATGTTGAATGAGTGTGTTACTTCTTGTTGGAGAAATCCGGGACCATTCTTTCCTGAATATTTCCTTAATCATAGACAATCTGAGCCCAAAATGGTCAGATAAACAGCTTCTTCTCAGGTTTCTCCAAAACATTTCTGATTGGATTGAAGTCATGTGAGGTCACTCATAGAGAATACAGTAGCTTTAAATTCTTCATGAATTCCAGAGGTAACTTGGCTGTCATCTTTTTGGCATGTTGGAAGATAAGCCTTCTGCCAAGAAGCCTTTAAGCAGATGGTTTTGTATATTAGAGGAAGGTTTGATAAGTTGTGGTTGCATGTTCAAAGGTTTTCTTAATTAAGGTTTTCTGTGTCTTTTTTCCAAGTACACTACAACAAAGTGTTTGAAGATTTGTTTTATTTTAGTATGACCAGAACATTTTATGGTGAAATAATTTGAATAATAATTATAATAAAATAATTATTGCTCATATTTCTTAACAAATGATATATACTGTGCTTTGTGAATATTAATGTTACTTAAAACCTGCGTTAAAAAACATGTACTGTATGAAATCTGATCTTTGAGGCATCTCTGGACAGTTTATTGTTCATTATTTTTAGTTGTTCAGTTAATTTTCTAACTCAAACATGTAACCTATTAACTGCTGCTTTAACACCTACTGTAGCTTACTTTATATTGCAAATCAAAATCAATTATCCACTGATCCACAGTTATTTTTTTGTTTATAATCAGGAATGGTATTTAAGAGGATAAGCAATAATGAACAATACTCACCTTTTCTAGAACAAATTTTAAAGATAAAAGTAATGAGATTGATCTGCATAAAAGATCCTTTATTAAAATTATTTACAGTAGATGTACATGAAGATTTGACAGAACCACTGTAAACACACAGAACGGCTTCATCTGTTGATGTTGTGCATTGTAAAGTCACAAATGACCTGGCACGTCCAATTTCATTAAGTAAAGTACATCGATATTTACTTGTATTCATGCATAATATTTAATAATCTTTATACAAATAAATACATAAATTTGTTTGAAGAATCTACATCAAAATATTTTATGTCTGCAGGTAATTCATGGAGATGTTTAGGTAATTGTAGTGAAATGTTTTGAAAGTTGACATTATTAAAATCTATCAAAATCTGTTGTTTTAAGGAATGTTGTTAGAGCACTGATATGTTAATCAAATAATTTGTTTGGTTTGTACCATTGGCAGCACACTAGGTATTTCATTGGAATGTAAATGTGTTGCATTTTAAAAACTGTACTGTACTGTACATCGGCAGCTTTATTTAAACAGTGGTTTCCTGTTATCACAGAATATGATATATAGAAGAGAATACCTCAGTTTGCATTGAAAGAAAAAAACGTTTTGGTTGCTGTGAAGTTATTTTTACACTGTAGATTTTCCTGGTAAGTCAGGCATTGTATCAAATAGTACCGAACAATCGCATGATAAAAATATAATTTCCTACCTGTTCCTCGTGTTTCTCATTTCCACATCAGATTAAATTTATTTACAATATTTAAATTTGGCACTATTAAAGTTACAGTATTATCAGCATTGTTGCACATAGAAATGACTGTGAAGGAGAAGTGAATTAACCTGTCGCCTGTTGAAAAGTGATGCATCTACAACAGCTCATCACATAATTATATTTAAGTCTAACAGGTTGCAGTCTTTCAGTATAGACAGAAATAAAATAAATATTTTTTTGCCATATTTGTTTGTAAATAGTCTAGTAATAGTACAATTATGGCATAAATTGGAATATTTCTGTGATAAAGGTTGTAAGATTATTTTCTTATATTCAAATGCAAAGATGTCTCGTAACAAAAATATATACTGTACCACATTCAGGCTAAAATGTCTGTGCAAAAAGTAATAGAATATAATAAAATAGAATAAATGAACAAATTTGCACGATTATAATATTTACCTACAGTATAAAACCATAGGTGGGTTTTCAATAATTTCAAGTCATTAATGACCCCTTTAATTGTCAATTTATCACAAATAGTTCTCCCTAAAACAGGGATTTATGGGAACAATGAGCTATTAATTTCAAAATAGTGATGACTAGAAACAAAACAAGGTTTGACAGGTACCGCAAGGACTCCATCCAGCTGAAGAAGATCAGTTGTAACTAAATCACTACATTTTAAAGCAAGAACATATTGTTTTGATGCCCACAAATTCAAGCCTGAGGCCCAAGGACACACAAAATGATTTGGCACACTCTGGAATAGCATCTCAGTATGAGATCAGTGCAATATTTTCTGTGCAAAACAGGGCAGTAACCTACTGTGAGCCAAGTTTTTTTTTCTCATGAGAATACAAACTAATTGCATTCAAAATGCCAAAATATACGTCTTGGAAAATTCTTTCAGAACATCCTCATGGCCTTCGAAAACTGAAATTAAATTGTTTAGAAACAAGCAATGTGATATGTTCAAAGTGTGTGTATACATGTAAATGTACCAAAATATGGAGGTGACAGTATTTCTGATTGTTATCAAAGGATTATATGCTGATCCAATAATAAAGTCTTCATTTCAGGGCAATGATAAGAATGCAATACACAGCCTACACAACAACTGAGGATCTCACAGGCATACAGTTCCAGTTGAAATGTTACCAGTATAGCAAATTTCTGAAATGAGTCATAGCTGATCTGATAGGAAGCCCACCAATTGTAATCTCTTCTAAGTTGTTTGCCTTGGGTAGTAACAAACTCACAAGACAGGTTTCGACATCTGACCAACACACCAAAAACAAAAAAAACATTTCTATGCGGAGAAATACTATGTTCTATGTTCTGAGAATACATTTACCTATGTATGCAATGCTGATCTGATCATTTAATTTACATTGGATTTATAGAATTTGATTTTGTCCGATATGCTTATTATTTAGTAAAGTTTACATTGAAGAAACAATGTTTGCTGGTTGATTTTTAAAATATGTACTTTTAATTAATAGACAAGTTTTTTTTAAAACAACCAAAATGGCATTTTGAAAAAGGGTATCTACACGGCTTTATTCTTGCTTATTATGATAAACTATTGCTTGTTTTCTTACATTCCCTTACATTATCCAATCCCTCAAATAATCTACAACCCTCAGATTATCCCTTAAATATCTGTTGGCTATCAGAGCACAATGGCTGGATCTGGATTAAACTGTCACAACCTATTATGACACAACTAAAGTAGCTTCTCGTAAAACAATACACATCCAGCATGTTTTTTTTTTCTGCTTATTCGTGTCACGTCTGATTATGCTGAAGGTCAAATACTTATAAAAATGTAATATTTAGGATAACGAGTTTTTGAAGTACTAACTAATTATAACAAAATGCAATCTTATATTGCTTCCTGTTATGTTAATGGAGGGAAAAAAGCATTGGGGTCCACATTAAAGTGATATCTTATTATTTACCTGTGTAATTTCCATCCAGGTACAGTATATAAAACCAATTGACTATTATTTGATTGTTAAATTACTGTATATTACTCAATCAGGAGTACTGTCCAATCCATAATGCAATCTAAAAGACTTTAGTATTAAAAGTTCTTTACATGCACTCAAAACAATTAAGTAATTTAACACGCATGTTGTTACCTCAATCCTGATGCCATGGAACATAGTGCAAGTAGTTTTACAAGGATGTTCAGTATAGACTATTTCGTGTCCATTATTTCAAGAACATGGTAGTTCTCGGCTCTCACAAGGTGCCGTAACAACTATACTTTTTCTTGGGTTTCCTCTAGGAATGTGGTAGGCACTATGCTATTTTTGTTTGAAAGTACTGCTAAGCATTTTAATAAAGAAAATAAACTTTAAAATTAAATAGTAAGACCATGACTTAATTACAGTATGTAAGGACAACTGATGTAAGACTTACTCTTCTGTTATTTCATGACATAAAAGGATTACATTTCCTGTTGTAAAGGAATTCTCTGCAACTTGAATGTACTAAGAAATCTCTTGAGATTTCTGATTTTGCTCACACTGTATTATGTATTTTTTAACCTCAGAGAAAAAAACAACAAGAAGTGGTAATAGGCACTCTAAGAAAATGATTTTTTGTAAAAACAACGCTGTTCAATATTGCAGCTACTTTATGAATAAATTAAATGGAATTAAATGCCTATTACTTATTGTTGAACCCTATGGTCCAGATCTAATCTGTATGCTTCCATATCTTTTTTCTAAGCTATTTATTGTTCACCACTCTTCACTTAATATACAAATTGGCTATAAAAAATGAATAATAAAATATGTCTTTGCCTGACAGTGTTTCATAATCTTTTACTTTTTTAAAACAGATGGCGTGTGGCTGATAATATTTTGATATGCTGTAGTCTTCCTTTACAACAGGAGTTGCCTAAGGTGGAAAGAATGATATAGAAGACAATCTTTTCAACTTATCAGTGAAGATTTCCTGAAAGAATGATGGTCACCAAATGCAGTAACAAAAGTCCGCAGATAAGACTGATGAAAGAAAAATAAAAACAAGATAAAACAAAAAGAAATCATTTTTTGCGTAAGAGGGATGTGCTGATCTCACTGTGTTGAAAACATGCTACTACTACTAGGAATTATAAGAATAATTACAAATTAAAAATAAGAATACAGTATTTAACAATTTGAAGTATTTAATATGAAGTGCAAATGTCAAATAGCTAAGCCTTCAGATTCTGAGAGTAAAAGATACTGTAGTTCTCTCACACAGCTGAAGTAATGGAGTGTGATGGAAAACAGCTGATTTTAAGGTATGGTATCTTTCTTTTTACCTCACTGAGTTACAAAGCCGATTTTATGTTCTTTTTACGCTTGCCAAACTAAGTGCAGCAGGTGAGCAGGTGATCAACAGCATAATTTATAACACAATTACATAGTCAAAGACATGATAAGATATCACTGAAGAGGTATTTTGAATCTCATTTTAAATTTTTTTATGTTTTTACAGTCAATGAGCTTATATGACATTATCCATAAACTGAAACATCTGCAGCAGATCTGGACATGTACTGTAGCTACATTTCAACATTAAGCAGACACGTCTGTCTTGGTTTTTTTGGTACCCAGACATCAGACAGGTATATCTGCTTGCTATTTTGAAAACTAATATTCCTACTCTATACTGAGACGCATAAATAAAAACAAAACAAATTAGTATTGTCTCAAACTTGCATTCATAATGCCTTTCAGTATTTATATTTTCTTTTATATAGGTCCGGGGACATTTCAAATGAGTGATTCTTATTTCAAGGTGTTTTCTGTATGTGTTTACTGTTATCATTAATAGAACTTTTAGAACAGCAAAAATATATATTTCTTCTGTGGAGGTTTCATTCAAATAAGCAAAGATCTCAGTGAGTGCATGTGTACTTGATGTCTGAGTTGCTTTATATCCTATTATTAATTTGACTAGTAAGAGAAACTTTTCCCATTTCAGTTTCACTGTATTTGAAACATCTGAGATGTAGGAGAAATATGGCTTTTTGCAAGTGGACTCTTAAGCTTGTTTTTACATCATTGTTACAAATGTTGAATAACATTTCTTTTTTTGATTTCTAAAAGTGCTTTAAAATATATAAATGTCATCAAGAATATTCTTTACAGGTGGTATCACAAGTGGTGTATATAAACACTAAAGAGAACATTGGCAGTAAAGCTGTCAGATACACAACGTTGACTGAATTAGAATATAACAGTCCTGGAAATCTTTACGTATCTTTTGTTCTTTGTATCAAATGGAAAACTTGAAGTACATTAAGAACACTACTTCCGCTTACATTACAGAATTAGAAACCATTGATACCTGTCTAGTTTGGCTTTGCATAGTTCACTTAGTGTCTCAATGGTGTATGACATGGACAGGAGCTGTCTGTACAGGTTTTTTGTGGCTCATTTGCTTGCTTGTTCCGTTTCTTACATGGTATCACGATGGGTTTCTGTACACGTTCTTACTGTTCCGCTGCCGAGGGCTCGGGACTCTGTTCCTACTTTATTGCTTGTGTACGTCCTCGTGGCGGAGGATTTTGTAGAGAACCCAGTAGAAGATGTTAAAAAACAGGAAGGCTAATGGGAAGCCCGCTCGGGATATGGTGTCGATTTTCTTCGCTCTGTCGATGAACAGCTTCCTCATCTCCTCCGGGGTTCTGGCAGCCGGCTGGGGGGAGTTGTTCGGGGTCTTCGGGATGACTCCATCCTTTCCCGCAGTACAAGGGCCCACGCCATAAGCCGCGAAACTGAGTCGGCTTTCTCTCACATCCTCCTCCTGCAGAGAAGGCAAACGGCTTGAGTCATCTTACATACAGTAAATGAGGGTGACAGAACCCGTAGTACCTAAAAGGGCTTTACATTTACTGTAGGTGGGGACCCACTTTATGTCTCGTTGAAGTGCAGCCCCCACCCACTGGGGTGACATGCAGTGGCCATTATGCACCAACTGTACGAAAGTATCAGCCCCACTATACAACAGATCAGGTGGAGAAGAGAGAAACTGCTTAACTAAGGGGGAACTGTTAGAAGCCCAGTGTGGTTACGTATAACACCTCTGTAAGTACTTTTTTCCTGTAGGTCGTTGAGCAGTAGCCCAGAATGCAGCTTGGCATCAATAACACCTCATTGTTTGTCAATAACATTGAATACGTTTTTTTTTGCTTTTCTGTTTTTCTGTTATGTTTTTATGAAGTACAGCATCTTAATTTTCTAAGAGTTGCCGTGGAAACTTCAGATGTGAAATGATGGAATGCAGATTACAACAGGTTAAAATTCAAGGACATTAATCCAATAAACCGGGATTTATTTACACAGTATGAAAACTTAAAAAAATAGTAAGGAGAATAATCTAATAATGTAACAAGTTTACCTTGTTAGGATTTCTTTTAACTGTTTTCATTCTACAATAAGCCACTTTCCTTGATTAAAAATGCGATGCAGTCTAAGGCACATTCTCTTGTCAGCTGAATTAATTTATTGAATAATGTAAAGCATTGACAAAACCAGGGAGACAAACAGATTTTCCACATCTCATGAATGCACTGTCTGCATTCAGAAATGAGGTGGAGACAGACAATATCAAACAGGATATGAATACACACAAAAAAGAATTAATGTCCATACCAATGACAGGAACTATGGATGTGTGCCATTGAAAATGATAAAAAATAAAGACAGAATTCAGTGTGATGGATCAGAACCTTTTAAAGTCAAAAAGTGTTGAATTCCACAGTATATATGAGAAGGAAATTCAGCTATAAACTCTTTATTTGCTAGAACTTCTGCCATAGCCATTTCAGCAATATTAACATCAGAGAAAATATTGTGGATGGGTTTTAGAAGTACGCAGCAGGTGGTACAAATTTCTAACATATATTCTGTAACTGTTTTTGAATAGAGATTACCGTTAAAACATCATATGTGCTTAGATTCTCATAATGAATCTATTTTCAAATAATCCTGTAGATAAATGAAATAATCTTTGAAGTCTCTTCACTGATAACATCAGAATCTCCTTCTGCAGTGTTTAAACCCATTTGAAACCGATGAAGTGAAGCAGCATCCTTAACATCAGGAGAATAGATCTTGTATCTTTAATCATTATCAAGCTAAAAAAAAGTGTTCTGAATCAAGGTGAAGATGCTAAATGACTCATCAGTGTTTGCTTAAAAATAAAAAACACTTTCCAGTACGGTTTGTAGTAATATTGTATACCTCACCAGTTTAATTATTGAGAAATCAACGCAAACCTCACATAATCTGCTCTCTCTTCACCTTGTTATTTTTGCCAGTTATGTGCTTTCAGTTATAACAATGCAGCAATTGAAGTAACAGGATAACATAACATGAAAACAGGCTCATTTACAGGGTACTTTGCTGGCTGCATCATGCAAAGACTTCCCTTCTATATCAGGTCTCCTTTCAAAGGGTGACATGAGTCAAATCACAATTAACCAGTTAAACTGTTTGTGCAGTCTGTAGGCGTTGCTGAGCAAATAAGCAATGCTGCCAGTCATTTTACCGTTTTTCATTGGGGCTTATCTGCAAACTAAAAATACATTCCTCTCAGGCACGGTGAACTCTTCCTTCTGAAGAGACCTTGCAAACATCAGCAGGATACATATTAAATATTAAAAGAAGCTGAGTGGACAAAAGTAATCTAATCAGTAGCACTAAGCAGTTTAATTTTTCTCTAGAAACACAATGAAGAGGAGGAGGGCATTTTTTTCTGTTGGACAGAACAATTAATTCACTTTTTATATAAAGGAATAGTACACAGTATACAGTATAGAGGAAACTACCATAATATCATCCCACATCGGCAGCTACTGGGAAACCATCGAATGCCAATTGATTGATGAGAACATGTCATTAATTCTTCAATGTTCATATAACAAAAGTCTTCAATTTTTTCTTGACAATTTCTGACGATGCCAGCATGAGTCACCACGTAAACAGCAAGGAGGGGTTGGGACGACATGGAAGGGGAATGCCAAGAACTGGAGCCTTCTACAGAAAAGCACATCGGGACAGAGAAGGGCCGTCTGCTGGGGTTTTTACCCTGCAATCTGAACTGGAGATTTGCGCCAAAGGTCCGTATAGAGGCTCGGCGCTTCTCAAACCATTGCTAAGTCGTAACGGGTCAGCATTTTCATTTCCATCAAGCACCCCCTCAACATTCTTTCATCAAAGCAGAGGAAGACCCCAAAAAAGAACAGAAAAGGGTTTTCACAAAGGTGATCAAACAGTCACTGTTGTTTTGGTTCAAGGAATTGACTCTCGTTGTGATTGGGCTCTTTTCAAATCTGAGTTTGTTTGGTCATTAAAATATTTTTTTTTATGTGCTGTATATTGCAGGTGCTTCTCTGAAATATAAAAATCCTACAGATTCTGGAAAGTTTAAAGTAAATAAACTGTTATGGTTAATGCAAATATGATGAATGAAAAGGGTTAAAAAATTAGTGCTAATCAATACTAAAAATACTAAAAAAATCAATTCTAATTTAACATTATTTGTTGTTTTTAACATAGATTTTTTTAAAAGTAGGAATTGGATCCAATTACGTATCTGCATGTGGCCTGTGAAATCAGTTAGGCTTCTTGAATGAAAGAATATGGTTTTAATTTTCTCATTGCTTTATGTTTGTGATAACTTGTGTTATATGTTTACCAATAATTAAATTCTGTTACTAGTCTACAATAAATATTTCTTCTTTTGTATCATCTAAACATCAATTAACATACTGTAATCGGCTGTAGCTGAATTGGGGCTTTAGCACATGATAACATTCAGCAAACTGTGAGACTGTTCTCAGAATGGGCTTGGGGAATGAGTTTGTTTTGGACAAACACTCATTTGCTACATTTAAACAAACAAGTTAAAACGAACACATTGCATGTTAAAATAAACATGATAATTCTATGAAGTCCATAAAAAACAAAGCTTATTCAGACACACACACACACAAAGCTTATTCAGATTAGCTAGCACTTTCTGAAGTTTGGGATTTAAGCAGCTGTTAGTAAAGATACAGTATTCAGAAATATTTAGTAAATTCAGGGGGAAATTACCAAGTATTCAAACTTGGCAGCTCCTCTCTGTATACATTTCAAAAAGGTGCACATACAGTATAGTAATAAATTTGCCGATTTGACAAAATGAGCATGAATTAATGCCAGGTTTAAAAATATGAACAAAATATAATAAGGTTTGCAGACTAAAAACTAAAATGAGGAATAACTGTACTGTCAATGTGACTATGGGGAGGATATTAATCCTTAAATCCTTATACAGTAATTCTTCTTTAATGTATTGGGTGTAATGTATCATACACTGCAATACCATGCTTTCTTCATTTACCGTTAATATTAAAAATTACTCATACAAAATTGGTATGTGTTTGTTTCTTTGTTAGATTTCAAAGAAATGTTCATGGGAAATAATTATTTTTTTGTTTTTAACTCATGTATGGATGATTATGCTATGTTTTGTACATTTATTTTGCCTTTTGTGTTTTTGTTATTCTCCAGGATGATCAACATATTCAAACAACTCAAAAAGCAATGCTTTCTTCTGAACACAGCTGAGGATTTCTCACATGTAGGTCAACATGCAATATTAATCATACAAGATATGCAAAAATGCATACTACTCCAATGTGCCTGGACTTCTTGTCTCTATATACAGTAGCTGTTGCTTTGAATACTCAAAAATATTGGAATAGAATCCAGACCTTTTCTGCAGGGAAGAAAGATGTCATGTTTGTTTATATACACTAGGTGGCAGGTTTTTATTGTATTTTTTAATATTAAATTGACAAGAAGTCATTCTGCTTATTTATACTGAGCATTGTGCAATAAATCACATAGAAGCAGCTGAGGATGTTTTCCAAGAACAATTTCCAAAGAATTGGAAAAAAGCTAAGAAATTGACACCCTCTTCTATTGAGCAGGATACATGATTTAAGGTGTCAATGAAAGCAGATAATTTAAAAAATATATAAAATATAAAAGTCAGAAGGAAAGCAACAGAGGTCACAAAAATGAGAATAGCTACCATTTTCTGGACAGATAAACGTAAAGTCAGAAACTGAGACCTTCAAAACCTAAAGCATCTTAACAGATGTCCAGGTCAAAAGATGTAGCTTTCAAAACAGCAGTAAAGCTGGGCTTTGGCAGACATGGACAGTTGGTTCTGTGTGACAGTGTGACTCTTTCAGTGCTTCTGGGGATTTTGAATCCCTGGATCAGGTCTTGTCAGAGTGTTCTCTTCTCTAGACTAAAAAGGGTCAGTCCCTTGAGCCTGGCAGTGTAGAACATTCTCTAAAGCTCTAAAAGGTATCTGGTTGCTCTTCTCTGGACTGATTCGAGAGCAGCTAAAGCTTTCTATAACCTAGCAATAAAAATGGCAAATTATATCCTAAATGAGGTCTTAGTAACAATTAATCCTAATTTTTACATCCCCTGAAAAACTGGAAGACGAGGGTTCTCTTGGGCCCCGGTTGAAGATGATTTTATTTAAAGTGAAACTGTGTGATGTCAGTTTGAGCCATGTCTTGAATTACACAGTATGTGTTTCTCCACAAAGGTTTTACCTTGTTCTTCTTCCTTTTGCGGCGGAACCTCAACAGTTCCTTATGTTGACGGGAGACGAAGTTGACTGCTGCATACTCCAGCAGTGCAGAGAATACGAAGAGTAAGCACACTGCCATCCAGATGTCAATAGCTTTGACATAAGACACCTAAATAAAAAATGCATTCATCAATCACTGTCAGATCCAGAATGCTTTGGATTTCTTGTCAATCTCATAAATCTTTTCCATCATAGTGTATTGAAAGTGTTTTGCTAATCCTAGCATTCTTTCACTTACTTAAATGATTAATTATATCTCCAAAGTAATTACTATCTAAAAAAATACAAATATATCTGTATTATATAATATATATGTGTTGTTTATGTGTATGATTTTTGTCATGTGTGCATTCAAATAGAAGTTAGTACCACAAACATCTGCAAGTACTGCATGTGTTTCTGCACATTTGCAATACAATTTACAATTACATACAGTGCCCTCCAAATGTCCAAACTGTTATTTTGTTATTTACAGTCAATCAGTTTGTATTTGTGATCATGAGATTAATTCCAAAAATGGCCTTGCATGCCCAGACCATCACATTACTGTACCTCCACCATGCTACAGAATTTAATCTGAAGTACAAACATGAGGCATGTTTTATGAACAGATGAGACCAGGAAAAACCTTCACCAAAGTAAGAAGTGAAAATGGGGAGGTAGAAAGACACTGTAGATGCTACAAATAATACCACCCCATCTGCAAAGCCTGGACAGGCCTACAGTAGGTACAGTATGCTCTGCTGTCTTGGGTACTGGTTCATTCATCACTATTGATGATATCCTGTAACTAAGCAGAATGAATTCTGAAGTATTCAGAAGTATTTTTTGCTGCTTAAGCCGAAGAAAATGGTTGTGAGCTCAATGGGTCACAGACTTAAAGCAGTTATTGCCTACAAAGAATATGCAACCAAATACTGACTCTTAACCTGAAATTTACTTAAAGTGAATGTCTCCCAATGCAAAGTATTGATGTACTAATGGGGATCAAAAACGTGTAGAATTACCCCCCAAAATGTATGTATATGTAATTTATTGTGGATATTAATCTCATGATCACAACAAAATTACTTGTCTGTAAAGCAAACATAACATTATATAACAGTTTTATATACATGAAATGCCCATAACACTTTTAAATAAGTAGAAGAATATTTTTTTTTCACTTTAGTGACTTGCCCTTAAATTGATTGTTTCATACCTTTGGCAGGGATGTTCGTGATCCTGAGCTCTGTGTTGTCATGGTCAGCACAGTTGTGATACCTAAAGCTACTCGAGCTGGGGCTGCATCCATGTTGATCCAAAATGACACCCAGGACAGAATGACGATCAGAAGACTGGGTATGTACATCTGAATCAGGTAGTATCCCATCTGTCTCTCGAGATGAAAGCGCACTTCTATACAGGTGAACTTTCCTGGCATGAGCAAAAAGAATGATCCAAATGTAACATGCCTAAATATTTTAAATGCAGCAGCATCCTGTATAAAAAGAAAGTTTTAACAATCCACTGCCACCTTCTGCATCAGTGGTAAGGATGACTGTGAAATCAAAACTTAAAGATTAGTATTGTTAACACCAGGGGTGGTCATGTCCAGTCCTTGGGGGTGACAAGGTCATTATTTTTTTTAAGCACTAAATTGAACAATTTATTTATCTAAGATGACACATCACCTGTGTGTTTAGGTCTAAATCAGCTGTTAGCTGAATATTTCCTGAAAAACCTGCAGTACCATTGAGGGCTGCAGGTGCCTATGTCCAACTTACACACTCTGACGGTTTGTGTTGATCTTCAGAAATCTGTAAGTTTTTATGCAAACTCACAACTCTAGTCTGTAATGTTACTAAATTCCTAACAGAACACGAGCTGAATGTCCAAAAGAAAGAAGTGACACACTGTAAGCATCATGTTTTGGTTTGTGATTTAATAAACACTGCTGAAACAATTACTGTAGAAAGCAACAATGCTTGTGGACAAATTCCTCTTTAAACATGTTGCCAAGGGTACTTTTTTGCGATCAAAGTTCATTCCATCAGCCCCAGGTAAAAGTCCCATTCCTGTTCGAACACTTGGGTCAAAGACAAGCATGATTTCACACATGAACGGCGTGAGCTACAGTATGCCTACCCTCAACCTGAAATATAACTTGACAAGAGGCAATATGATCTGTCAATTGTTCTGAAGAATCTAATGTTTGCAACATACACTATGCAGTATGCAAAACAATGAAGCATAGTGAACTTAATTATACAACATGTATGTCTGTATATACATGTGATTACAGAAATTACAGGATTGTGTATGATGAAAGGTACGATCCTTCTTTTAGTTTGCACGCAACCTTTCAAAAAAGTGCTTCTAGTTCAAATCATCTTTTTTTTTACAAAACCTAAGCAAACAGAAAATAGTTTCCTCCTGAAAGGCTTTTAATGTTTCCCAAGATTAGTTTTCCCAAGAGATTGTTTTTCTGACTTCTGAAAAGGCCTTTGCTGCTGCCATCAGTTAACACACCAACAACATGCACAGAAAAGCATTAATCTAAAATCTAATTTCCTTCAACCTCTTAACACCGCAATTCAAAAGATTAGAAAGTTAATGCTTCGATATAAGTGCATGGCTTAGTGCACTTACCTCTGCTCTTAACTATAAATGATGTTTTGCAATACGAATAGCAAGATAAAAAATCAGAGCAGGAATTCGAAGAGCAAAACATAACTCTCTTTCATTTTACATCATTAGATGCTCTGAAATTTCAAGATGAATCACTGGTTGCATCAAAAGGCTCCACTTCAGTAAGAAGATTCAAGTGTGCATTATTTTAAACATGTAATATGAAATAATAATATGATAAGCATTTTTGTCCTCTCGGTTAAAAGCCTTAATCTTTTTAAACATATTTAATTATTGTTTTTGGCATGCATTAAGACAATTCTTACTCTGCTTCATCAAGAATATTTAGGGATATATGTAGAAATAACCAGCTCTTAAGGACCACTGTTTTTGAGGAAATTTGAAAAACACAGTTTCTTGGCAAAATCTATACTACAATCAAAAGTGTGCAGTTTTTAACATTTGTTTTAATGCATTTATGTTGAAAAATGTATAATTAAAACTTTCATGTATTTTGTCCTTTTTGAGTCTAATTTTGAACTGGTGATTGAAGACATTGCGTCATTCAAGTGGGTGCAACAAACTGGTGGTGGTGGAGGGGAGCCCCCAGTATCTGTAAAGCCCTCAAGTAGAGTGTGTAAAAAAGTGCTAAGTGCAAGGAATTATTAATATTAAAGATTCTGTGTCTTTTTAATTCTTATTGTTTCTTTTTCTCCATATCCAGGAGAGGTGCCCTGAGTACGTACTAGCAATACTACAGAGCATCACCCAAAGTTAATAAAATCCTGAGAGAAATGCATTTTTCTCCACAAACACATGAAACGGACAAGCCTGGGGTCAGTACCCTGGGTTAATTAAAAACTGTGGAACATTCTAAAGGCTTCTATTGTACTGTTCTGGCATACCACTGTGAACTCTCATTGTTATCTGCTGGGCTGCCATGCTTCCTTTGAAATAAAAAAAGAGATGTTACGAACAAGAGGAATCCGTTAAGACCATCTAGCCCATTTGGTAAATAATTGATCCAAGGATCTACTTTCCTATTTTCCACTGCCATTTGAATGAAGACCTGTTCCTAGTTTTAAATGTCCTCCCACATAATTCCCACTCATTCCCTTTGGTTCGTATTTCGTGTAGTTTTGGAAAGGGCAGCAGGGACTACTGTGCACCGTCTAAATATTTTACATGGGTCACATACTTTGAGGACAAACTTAGCTCTTGCTCTTTCCCTAGCTGTTAGAAGAGGCCATGCCAAGTATGGTCACTCGGGTTCGTTGGAGTGTCCAAATGCCCAAAGGAACAAACCAACATACAGACTCTACTTTATATACATTTTCACCTCCAGGGAAAAACTCATCGTTAATGTGTCTGTTTTTTAAAAGTTGCATAATGTATCAAGTGAATCCAATTAAGTATTCATACAGTTATTGTGCTCTGCATAGGTTGCATAATATCTGCATATTGCCTAAACACTCAGGTTTATGTTATTTTTCCTTTGCTATTAGAGATGTCCTCTTAATTTACACATCCTGTACTGTAGCTTGTCAGTTAAAGTTAGTTCTTTAATCTATTTATTAAATATTTATTTAATATTTAGAATGCCAAGAGGAACACGGGCTGTGACTTGGTGTATAATGACACCCTTTTCAGCCCCACCAGTGTTAAAGCCATCATGTGTATTTGTGACAGTCACCATACTGTTAGAATGGATTATTATCACAGAAGGAGGTGTTGGTCTTTTAAATCTTGGTTCTTCTTGTGAGTTTTCTCTTTCTCTCATAACAAGACTGGGGTATGTTGAACTTCATCCAAGTTTGCTGGACAAATCTGTTTCTTAATTTTTGTTTAGTTTTTCTCCTAATACAATGCCTTTATTTTCCAAAGCTTTTTCAATTAATTGATGTGTGTTTTCTTCCGTGCAAGTGTCTTTTTTCCGTTCTTATTTGGATATGTTTTCTCACCGTCTCTATGTGTCCACGTTTGAAATACTTCTTTACCTGAAGTGATGGAAATGTAGTTATTTCCACAGAGCTCTGATAATCACAGGTTCCCAGCAACCCTTTTACATTTCTACAAGCCTCCTGTTTAACGTAAGGCGCTTACAACACAAGCAGGCGTGACATTAATTTACCGATTGAATCAAAGAGAACTAACTATAGTGCACAAAACAAATAAAAACAATATATAAATAAAAAAAATATATATGATAATGGTATACATGAAGAGACATTCATGTCAGTTTCTTGCTTGTAGCTTTATCACATTTAGAAGGCAAGCTGAGGCATTGTGAGAGCCAGTGACAGTTCTGAGAAAAACCGAGCATTCAAAGAAAGGTCTTACAGTATATCCATGCTCTGCATGCTTTTCTGCAAAGCTAAGGGGACAAAGATTTATCAGTGTGATGAAGAGCCCTGATAATAACAGAGTAGCAGCAGCAATTACATTGACTGGAACATGACTCATTATCATGTAAAATTCGTGCTCGTGAGTCATCCGTACATTGCCTTTTCACGAATACCTGGAAGGGAGTCCACTAGCCAAACTCTGTTTATTACATGAATGACAGCGTCGCAGAAGGCCCATGGCAGCTTGAGCAGCACGCAATGGAAATATATAACTAATGTGTCCCCACTCTTATTACTCAGACTTTGACATAAATTACAAACAGCATATGTCACAACTGAGTTGCATAATCACCTATGAGCTATTATTATGGATGTGCATATGAATAAATTTGATGTATGGAACACATTACAAGTAAAAGATGCATATTTACAGCTACAGTAAATGAGTATTCTTTTGACACCTTCATATTACAGAGCACAGTAATACAGTAATGATAAAGTCTTGTTTTTATTCCCAGACAGAATAAAATACTGTACTGTAAAATACTGTACACATGAAAATTTTTAAAAAATCTTTTAGTTTAGCAGCATTTCTTATAGTGACTGCAAGTTTTTTTTCTTTTGCAGAAGATCTGAAATATTTTTGTATTTGGAAATACCCGTGTTTAACAGAGTGCAACAAGATTCTGCTGCCTTGCAAATTACTCTAATAAAACTTGTAACTGACCATCTAAGCTTTGTTTCTCAATGTTTTCACCCAGAATAACCCTCCTCTACTTCCAAACACCATCTAAAAATAGAAATGACTTTCAAAATTAATTTATGCCATAGTTTCATTACATTTTGATATTCATAAGTAACATATTTTTCTAACCTGTACTATAAAATATTCTGTGCTTTAATGATTTAGTATTTTGCCATAATTTCATTAAAATGACATGTCAATTTAAAAAGCATGGCAAGACCATAGGGCATTACGCTAGTCCTTTCTGGTTTAGTCACTCTGTTATCATTAGATGCTTATAAAATCAAACCAATCTAGTGAGAAGCATCGGAACATACATAAATAATTATATTTTCAGACTAAAATAAATGCATGTGAAGCCATATTTGCAAGGAATAAGTCTGTGTAAATTTAATCCTCTAGGGTATACCTAGCAGCAGTTTCTTTTATTTTGAAACCTTGTACTGCATATATTTATTTCTACAAAATAACCCCATGCTCTGTGGATTCTTTCCTCCAGATGCTGTCTTACACAAAGGTGTGACACAAGAGAAAGCTGTTTCTAGTATAGAACAAAAGATTAAAGCAAGGTGTTGCAGAGTAATTTGATGCTAGACACATTGATTGATCCATTTAAATCAACATCAGAAGTCTCATTATAATAAATCCCTCAAGATTCGTTCAAGCTGAGTTTGAAAAGACTGATGACATTCTTAGCAATTGTTTTCCTTTTTAACGCTAAGTATTTCCGCATTGGAATATTCTGGACGCCACACCAAGTGAGACAAGGCCTTCACAGCCTTTTGATCAAAATCTATAAAATTAACAGTGCAGTATGATAACTGATTTTAGGCCGGAGTGATCCGACTGAATTTCTTTCAGGCACAGACAAAGAAACTGATAGAACACCAGTCAGGGACAGCTTGTTCACCAGCTTGCTGAACTTCCCCTTTTCCTTAAAGAACTTCCACTTGTTTCAGCTGACATGTGTTTCTTCCCTCCTCACATTATACTGGAACTTCAACAGACCTGTCTGTTTAACTGACTGAAACCCAGCAGGGCTTGCAAAATGTTTCAAGCACCCAGGATTAACTGTGCACTAGCTGTAAGCCAGGACGTGTTGCGATTGGTTGGGAAAGGCACAAGTGGAGTTTGACTGGGCTGCACAAACGGCAATCTGCAGTTTGTGCAAATAAAAGGTGAAAGAATATCCCATCTCCATTCAATCTTTCATATTGCACATCATTTAGTAATGTCTGGGGACCATCTATGTACAGTATGCTATGCAGTTGTGTCGATCATAAAATGGCACTTATGGATCTTGCTATCTTTGTACATGGTCATGATTTAAGTTACCCTTTTGTTTTAATGGGCTTATTTATTTAACCTTTCTGTTTTTTTCCCCTGTACTGTATGCCGTGTCATTTCCTCTTTCTCTCCAGGCTTTAGACATGGAATATGATTAAAACAGAAAAAGACACAGCCCTCCTGTCCATCACAGGACCCACATTTCCTCAAATAACCATGTGTACAGTAACTATAGGATTTAAGGATAAATCACTAGGTTTGTTTGAATTGTAGTTAAGTGAAATATGGTTACAAAAGATCGAACTTAAATCACAAAATGAATGAAATTATCAAGTGAACCACAAAAAATAAAAGCTAAGTAAAAAGGTCAATTCCAGATCCATTGTTAAATTTGATTAATTATTTTGTCCATATTTCTGGTCCACATACTGTATGTTTAACTGAAAATATAGGAAATAGAGTTCCACAGTGAGTAAATCTTATTAATTCTGGAGAATATATGCCAGAATATATACTATATCGTACTTATACTAGGTTTCATTTTAAGATATGTCTGAAACTATCCGGTTTCCTAGTCTGTACACAGTAACACTACCTCAGGCATCTATTCATACTTTGTTTAATACATATTACCAAGCACACTAATAAGTAAAACAAGAATGTGTATTGAAAAAGCAAACATTTTCTTACCTGTATTGTAATGTTTAGTACAATATCGTAAATCGGACTCATCCTTCAGAATAAACTGTGGGAGGGTTAGTCCTTCAGCAACCTGCACAGGTCCATTAGCTTGCCATTCAAAAATGAGATCATTCATCGTGTATCCAACTATAGAATGATATTGAAAGATTAAACCATAGTCAGTAGAATACTCTGATGTTAAACAGAACGACAACAACAAACAACAGAATTATTAATGTTAATTGGGTGATTTCTAGACAGGCTGCTAAGAAGAGTTTTGTTGTGAAGTGTTGGTCAATGAGTGTTTTATACTTTAATACACTTTTTTATCTCATTTCATATATGGCTATACAATCTTAAAGTGAGTCCATTATCAACAGAAACTCTCAGTAATGATCGCAAAAGACCTTACAGGTCTTTCACATGTATCCATCAACATTAATTATTTTAACCCCCATATAATAAAAGCCAAAACTGAATGCAATATTTCAGATGCTGTGCTATTTGGGGAGAAGAACATAGTAGTCTTCTCTCTTTATTATATATCCTACTATCTTACTGTACATGGTCTTTTTACAGGTTCGCCTGGATTCTGACATTGGTGAGTATGAATGACACCTACACTTCATTCTCACTATGTGTCCACTCACAAAAATATAAAATAGAATCAGAACAAAATCTTAGTTTACATGACAATTGATTAATCTCCTCAAAAGTAAATGCAACACAAATCATATTTTTTTGCATTTCAAAAGCTCCCTTAGTTGAAATTGGCGATCACAACTTCACAGTCTCTGGAAATTTTGTAAAACAACTTAACTATATTTTAATTTCAGTCAGCTTTTTTGCTAGATTGTGTTGGGAGTGCGCACAAAATTGTTGTAATCATGGGCTTAGAGGAACATTATTTCCATTAAATCACATGTAATGATGGTATTTTTACTAGAAATACCACAGTACACTGTTAAACTCTGATTTGAATGATTCTTAAATATTGCATGGCTCTTATTTTAACACTCAAAATAGTATTAGCTTACAAACACTGTACTGTATAAAAGGCTGACTTCACATGCTGTGTATTTTTAACAGTGAAACTGTGCTTCTATATCTTTCTGGGGCTTCATGTAAGTCTAACATTCAAGTTTAATTAAATGCAAGTCAGAAAGAAATCTCGGCTCTCTCGGTATGAGTCACAACTTACCTAAAATACACGAGAAAAGTACAGATAAAGGAAGGAACAAGAATTCTCTCTATATTTTGGGGATAATTTTTTCTCAAATGATAAATTCAGCAAGGGTTAATCCTTTTTTTGCTAAATAAGCTCACCTGGACCTGAGATAACACCTTCACTGTAACGTTAATCTCCTCTCTCAGAAAAAAAAATTAAGATACAGTATATGTTCAGTCATGTTTGATACTGTATGTTGTTACAGAATGTCTTGCTTTGGAAATGCTGATAGCTGGTAGATGTGTTTTTCACAGTAACAGACAGAAATGGCCCTCTCAAAAGAAAGGAAATGTATCCTGTAAAATTTGATACATTTTACAGGAAAAAAAAAAGGCTTGTCAAGACAGTGCCCTCTCCACCCGACACTACTACTGTACTACTTTTACCCTTGGGTCTTCTAAATATGCTCAAACTCAACTTCGTAACTTAACTAACTCTTTCACTCCAACACTCACTGACAAACAGAAACAAATCCATGTGTACATTCACATCCTGACACAATTCTGTCCACGAAAATGGGTGTTTTACAAATTGTGCAGCAATCTTTAAGTCTGGCTTCAAAGCTGACCCCAGTCACATTATGCAGTCTGTTGCACTGCTGCTTCTTTGCTGTAAAAACCCTGTGGTTTAGTCTTATTCTCCTATTCCTTTTCAAACATTGTTTAGTCTCATTGTTCAGTGTATGCTTTACATACAGTATTATGCAATACTGTACATATAGTATTGTGTTTTTTTGTGACACTGCAAAGGAAAATGAAAAAATCAATGAAAAATTCAACCCACTTCCAAGTTGAGACAAGAAACAGAGTGCAAGAGGTTGTGATCCAATTTGCAAAGTTTCTAACTCCTTGGAACTTTTAACAGGTTTTAGATTCCATGACATGTGATCTGTAGTCCAATAATCAGATTTTTCTGAATCATGTTTTTCACTGTATCACAGGGAGAGCAGCTGTGTCAGAAAAAAACTTGACTGTCTATTATGAACATCAAGAGCATCCAGCTGAAATAGGTTTTTGCTGCTTTTCCTTCATTTCTTAAAGAAATAATGATCATAATAAAATTTCCTTCAGTGAATTCAATTTCAATCCATTTGTGGTTTTCATTATATGAAAACTTACATTATGCTTCAGGAATACAACGCTTTTATATCTCCAGCTTTAATTTGGACTGCATTTCATGATTGAAACACAAACAGGCATTGCCAATTGTCGTGTACAATAAAGTAATAAAAGAGTCTACAAGCAAAGACAAATTATCTTCTGAAGCATTAAACACTACAAGGCAAGTATCCCCAGGGCAGTTACTGTACTGGAAAGGAGGTGGTGTGTGAAAAGTACTTAAATAAATTATAGCAAATGTAATTGGAAGGAATTTATATTTCCTTATATAATTGAGCAATGTCCATATTATCTTTTTCAGCTTTAATCTTAAAAGGAGGGAGAGTTGGATCACCGCTCATACCAGCATTTCCACTCAATAATTGTTAACTGTAAGCATCCGAACATGTTAATGTACAGCTGTAACGAAAGAGTAGTTAATATTTTTATGATCATCTGGAATATGTATTCTCATGACCTCAGCATGCCAGCAAAGGATAAATGCCAGTGCATGCAGAAAAATACTGTTCACTTATTGCAGGTTTAATTGCACAATTGTCAGTAATATATCAACAAGAAGTTGTATTCTAAAAAAGTAGAAACTGATAATTTAAAACAATCTTAATAATAAACACCTTCATAAACTCCAAAATTAATGTGCTACTTACTGTACAATATCTTGCAGTGGAAAGCTTACAAACCATTATGAAATTCAACAGAACTGAAGACTGAAGTAATTTAGAAGCATTATGTAGCCCCACTTGTACTGATTACAAAGTATGGAAAAAATATATTAACATAATTAAAAGACAGCAGGGTGTTCTTAAAAGGAGGTTGATATTTTGTTTCAGTTTTATACAGTGTTCTCCAAACCTGCGAATTTTTAAATTCTGACTGAACTGTATTCTTGAAACCCAGCGGGATTCAATTTAATAAACCTTTTGACAATAAATGGCAACAAGATGACTTGTTAATCCAAGAAGGCATATAAAATTCAATATATGAGTTTCCATTCTTTGTTTTTCAATTCCATTGCTATAGTCTAATTTCCTGATTTCGCCCCAGAGATTAGACTCATTCCCTCATTTTTATTCTTTTTTCAGTTCCAACACATCTGCATCTACCCAAGGGTAACTTCAGATATCCTTCCCGTAAGGATAATTCAGTCTACGCAATATTGTTTTATTTGCGCTGAAGAACATGATAGTACATTTCTAGAAGATTTCTAGCAGCAGGGTATGATTTCTCTCTGTAGGAGTTGGAGCAGGTACAGTATTTAAAAGGAGCAGTAAAAGAATTATGCAGAAAAGAAGCTTAACATTTCACAGTGTCAGGGTTGCTAAATGTTAGGCAATGGAAGTAATTTGAAATGTAAACTACCAAGAGATGCAATGTCTCGTAAATTGTAAAATAATATATACATATACAGTATATATTCTTTTCAGTTAAGTAGCTCAGAAGGGGAGCTCAGCGGTTTTGATCCATTCCTTCTTTTGAGACATGAGCTGTGGTGGATGGGACAGTCTTTTCCATTTTTATATCATTATGTGTTGGTTGTGTAACTGACTCCATTTGATAGCTAAAATGTTTCATCTAGTGTATCCTCCAGACACTTTTTGCGGCACAATACTTGATTTTTGCTAAATTACCAAATATAACTAGTTTTCTGGGTCCTGATTAATTTGTTACATTATTTATTGTTATATATTCTCTTGCCAATTAATTGATTCACCCAAAGGTTTAAATGTGTCATAAATGGACCACAAAGGTAAGCTTGCCCCTAGCTTGTTCCTCATGTTTGACATTCATGAATTAATGAAGTCAGGGCTGGCCAAGACTTCTTAATGCTCACCTGAGCCATGCTAGGAATCAGGAAATCTGAGCCCATGGCAGCTCACATTTATCCAGTTTTTACAGAAACTACTGGTGTAAGCAATTCATCACTGACTCCATGTGGTCAATGAGTCTCCAGTTGTCGCAGTCAACCTGAGAACAGCTCTAGTTTATAATTTCACACTTCCCTTAAATTTGATATTTCCATGAACTATGCAATTTTTAATATTTAAAAAGATTTGAGACGGGTTTTAAGATGTTAAATAAAATTTCTGCGGTTTCTTTGTCAATGAAAAAATTGCTTTGTATATTTTATTTATATATAGACTGTATATACTGTATATTGTTACATGCTGGGCTGCCCTAAATTGTGTTCTGAAATTTCTTGGATATGTATGCTTGTTATGTTCATTCTCTCATATATTAAAAGGATGTGGTGTTGTGGCATAGGTATAACTCCCATTGATTGAAACAGAGGGGATTGTCTTTGATGTGCAGTTTGGGGTTGTCTGATGAGATGACAAACCCCCAGCATAGTGGAAACAGCTGAATGTTTTGACACGTTTTACCCTGAAATTGGGTGCCAGCTCATCTAATCAACTCTGCCTTTAGAAGACAGAACAGAGCAAGGGAACAGAGAACTGCAATAGTTTAGTGTTGCCAAAAAAAATCTACACCAATATGAAATCAATCCAAAACGAATTACTGCAATTAATGGTAATGATTTACTACTTACAGCTTTCTAATTGCATTATGCAAGTTTGTACATCCATTGGAAAGTTTTTAAGATCCATAGGGCAAGAAAGTGTTAAAGTCAATCTGCAATAAACAAGAAATAAAATTCTGATTAACATAATGAATAATGTGAATCTGACAATTGCATTGCATTCTCACATAACCAAGAGCCATAGATTCATCTGAGACAGATTATGGACCATACATATTGCCACAAAGTCAAAAAGATTTTGGAAACAGGCATTTTTCGAAAGTACCATTTGTCTGATACAGTTTCTGTTCCCCCCCAAAGACCGACCAAACAGAAAACAATAACACACTGTATATTTTAGCTGCTTTGCATTGGGTCCCTTTAGATTACTTACAACAATTTTGAATACTGCTGTCTACCTTTAAGCCTTGACCAGGTGGGCTCCTGATTACATTGGTGAATTCTCTCTCCATACATTTACATGACATTTGTACTTTTTGGACACCTGGTTGCTTTTGGTTCCCAATGCTAGGCTCTAAACCTTAGCTTTGTGTTCTGCTGGTCCAAGGCTGTGGCTACCAGCTCACAACAGAGCTTGCTGTTTTAACTGTTTAAACTATAAATACTCCAGGTTTTAATTCTGTTGAGTTTGTTGTACTAAAAAGCATATTCATGGGTTTCTAATGTTCTTGATTTTGCTTTATTTTATTGTAGTGCCCACAGATAATACAATGTTCTATACAAAACTACCATACTAATCTATTTCACAAATTTACAGTATATTATGCACAAAGTATGCATTAATTCTTATAACTGGAGAAAATAACTAAAAGAGTGGACAATTATTTCTGATGTGCTAGAGGGATCAGAAGCTTGACTTAGTGTGACAGGCCGTACATGAATCTTGATTGCAACTGAACATGTGATTGTTTGAATACTATACAAATTCTTTACAAAGTGACCAGAGTCACTGTTTTGGGCTGTCACTTGAAAGTATTGACACTTCAGAATGAAAGTGTAAGAGACAAGCACCTACTTTAAAGTGAGAGCTGCAGGTGTCCATTTAGTATTATAATTGAAGCATTTTTGAAGAGATTCTACCCAGAGGCTAAGTGTTCTTACTGGATCCTTGTTAATCTCAAGTCTCCTGTGCTGTCAGCTGCAACACCACATTTTGACAATTTCCATTTCCGTGTCAAAGACAACACATTTAACTAAGTCAGGTTAGAATTTAAAAAGACATTGTCTTTTGTTGGGATTTTACACTAGTTCCCCATGAAAATATAGTCTTTTTCTATTTGATTTGCTGCAATATGATTTTCAAAATAAGTTTGCTTCTGTTTATTTCCATGAAACATAATTCCTAGACTTGCACTGTCAATATATGAAAAAAGTAAATGTCTTCAATAAAAATGTCAAGACGTATTTTAGAGTACCAATTTAATTCATAACTTATTTAAGATTAATTTACTTGTACAACGTCTTACATTGTACACAATATAAAATCAAGTGTGGGGCATTGACATTTGGTATGCTCACCTGATTGAGTAAAGGACATTTCCATTTTTAAATATTCTAAGGAGCTTGTTGTCTGTGGTAACTTCATGGAAGTGAGCCCCTTTCTCATTTGCAAAAAATAAATCAGGTTTCCAAATAGAGTCCAACATAGATGGGTCCAAATCCAGTGAGTCATCTGGGTATTCACTGTAAGCCAGCCTTGGGTCATTCCACTGCTGACGCAGAAATATATTCACTCTGTAATCCTGGGAGAGAAACAAGAAGGCATTATTTATATTTATACAAGCAGTGCTGTTATTGTTAAAACTGCATATACTGTACACATCGGACCTCTTGATGAACCTTGGTAAACATGCTTTGCAGTAATGGAGACCAGATTCAGATTACTTTAATGGTCTGTATCAGCAAAACATGAGCTTTACTATTCTTAGTAAAAATGATCTTCTTAATTCTCAAGAGTTCATGTTCACAGAAAGCATACGGATTCCCAAGGAAAACAAAATGGAGATACAGTAATATCAAATTGTCATTAAATTCAAAAGTCAAGTGTGCACTCTTTGCACATCTTTAAAGATGACTTGGCATGCAAATAGTCATTCATCTGTTATCGGAAAGCGGCATTTTCTCGGTAAGGTTTGCAGTTACTTGGAATTGATCCAAGACGTAAAGGATGTAAAGTTCATAAAGACCACAATTACATAATGCTAGTCTCTGCCTCTGAACAGGATTTTCAAATACTGATTCATCTCAGACATGTAGTTCAGACCTGACTGCATGTAAATATTAAGTGAAAAAATGTTTTTCTCATATCCCCCGAGCTTGTTCTATATTGAACAAAAACTTTTTTACAAAGGGTACAAAACGCAATTCTGCCACTTCATGGTGCAGTGTTATATAGCACTTGCTGTAATTGACACTGTTGGGTGTGCTGGACAACTGACAACATTAGCACAATATAGTACAACTCTGCAATTTAGACACATTTGTAACACGTTTAGACAAATGTGTAACTGCAACACCCAAACAGAACATAATAACATGCAATAATAAAATTACAGCTAGGCTAAATGATGATTTGGGGCACTCTGGATTTCAAAAGAATTCCTATACTGTGTATCAAAGTATTGGCCAAGCAGCAGCCTGAGAGGAAGACAGGGTTCTGCACCTGACAAAGAATATTTCTCCCAGAGAAATGTACCTTGTCAAATATTTTAGGAAAGTAATTTTGCTTGGAGGCAGTACTAAAAAATAAAGAACATGACGAAATACATTGTTTACTAAGCTGATGTTTTAGTTCTTGGTTGTGACTAATGTAGTTGTTCAGTGGACAATGTTTAGCGATGATAAAGAATATGATTCTTTTTTTAACTTGTCAATCCCACACATTATTTGCAGTAGTCTTGAAAAATACAGTGTCATGTACTCATCAAATAGATGAGCTAGTTATATGCGAATACATCAAATTAAATGAGGTTTGCTCTTTCAAGTCCTGAAGAGCTATAAACATGCCTTTGTCTCTCTGTCCCAGAAATGTCACTGTTTCTTTGTTTTTAAGTGTGTTCTAAAGTACCTTCCTGAAAGTGTACGCTGTGTTAGAATACAGCTGTGACAAACTGTCCAGCGCACATTTTTTAATGTGAAATATTGTTTAGAACAGAGGAAAGAAAAATACAGTACCATTTATAACTTACAGAAGTGTGAAATATAACAGTAAGTGACTGTAAGTGTTATCTTGATGCACAGTACTCAGTCACGTCCTGTGAGACAGTGAAGTGATCTCTAATGGGTTATGACTCCAACAGTCTATATACTGTGCAGCATTTGCTGTATAGACTTAGCCTTATTTCATTAATGATATTGTTTATTACAGGATCCATAAACACATCTGTATTACTATAGAAATGTAGTGAGGCCATGCCACAGTGAGTATGCAGGCTGTTTATGAGCCTTGTCATAGAGATAATGTTACAGAACCCAAAACACAGCAGACACAAACATCATAATACCTGGTAGCTTGGCTTTTTGACTTAACTGAATGAGTACGTGCTCAAACAGAAGCTTGATATTTGGTATAATACTCATGAGAACAGGTAAGGGCAAATGTACTATTCCACAGATGTTTGTGGTGCTTATTTTGAAATTAAAGAGCTGTCTTTTTCTGCATGCTTAAAGGTTCAGCAGGATGTCTGAATATATACAGTAGATTTCCCCAATCTAAAAGACTTGATTTGGAGAGTTATGTTTTTTGAATTAGTCTCCATTATGTCCACCTGTCATGATCGGAATCCATCCTGTTAAGGGCGCATCGCCCCTTTCGTATTTTATTTGATTATGTGCACCTGTTCTCTGTTTGTCCCTCCTTATTTAAGCCTGGCACTCTCGCTGCTCCTGGCTCTGCATTGGAAGACGGACACCCGGAGGCCTGCCTTGCTGCAAGTCGCCCTACATCCGCAGCTTGAGGGCACAGGCCTCCTAACGGCGCCTGACCGAGCTGGCCTCGTCACTCCATTTTTAATCTCCTTATTCCATGTCCCTGTTTTTTTATTTGTCTTTCCTTGGATGGATTTCCTGGTTTTGGACTTTGGACGGCACCCCGGATTCCTCCTTTTGGATTGTCTTGCCATCGCCACGCCCCCCGAGCACCGGATCACCATTGCCACACACCCCTGTCTGTCAATCCATCCTGATCCTCTTTGTCTCCTCCCCTGATGTCCTTCTCCACTTACTTCCGGATTATACCGTCTGCATAGGGTCCTGAACTACGCTTCGCGGGAGCCTGGACCGGCTCCCGTTTCACCATCAAAAGCAAGGTTATAGATAGCAAGAAGCAGCTGTCCCAGCTATCCTAGCTAGAGATAATTTGGTACATATACATGGTCACCCGTTGATGAGAAAAGTGCTTCGACCCAGAGATGAACCGGGACCCTAGAGCTGGGAGTCAGTGGAACTAACAAGTGCTACAGTAAGTCTTTTTTCCACATGGAACGGTACGTTAAGTGGAGAAACCCTCTGCGGGTGCCTTAATTCATCATCCCCCTTACAGTGTATTGCTTCTGTCAATGTCAAATTCTGTGTAATATTTAATAGTCGATAACAGCTTAATATTCTTTTGTTGTTTTTTTCCTCTTGAAAAGACAAACTGGATTTAGAATCTCTTAATAGGATAACATCAATGTTCCTTGCACTTGCAGAAAATGTACACTTTTAAGCTTGTAGGTTGCTGTGCATAAGATTGACTGCTAAATAAATAATATTTATGGTTCAGCCTTTAAATAGTTTTTGAAAACATATACGCAGAAAATAATGCAAAAAAAGTGACAGTCAAAAGTGATCACAAAATTGTGTCTGACTTTAAAATGCACTGAGAGGCATTAAAACACAACAAATGTATTGGATAAATACAGTATAGGATGGGAGTGTATTGGATACATATTTTATATAGGGATAATATATACATATATTGGAACAATATCAGTTTCATTATATTATTATAATTTTATTATATGAAACTATTTCATATACAGTAATACATTTTATTATATAAATTGAATTATTTCATAATAGCAATTTCCTGTTTTTAATGTATACCGTATCTGCATGGATGGACAGGCAGATACTGACACACATATGTTTATCAACTGCATATCTTATACAGAGTTCTAACAGGCACATTGGTAATAGAAAAACTGAACTGTGAATTAATCCCCAGACCCACAGGATTTTTTACCATCTGGCAAAGACAAAACTTCATACTTCAAGAGAGAGCACTATCGTATTGCCACAATAGAATTCCACAGCAAGAAAGAACAGTGATGTCCTTTAAAAAAGAAAAACGGTGCATGTTTTCTGTGATTGCACATCCAAATTATTGCTGAAAGCTCACTCAGTTTACAATACATCCATTCACCAGACTTACTGGTTCTTCAAATGTGTTTTGTATATCGGATAATTTTACACATTGCACAATACGAACATTCAGGCACACTCAGGGAGTAAACACAGCTGGGGCATTGAACCACAGAGGAGTGTAAACAATACAAGCTTTCACCCTTGTGTATGTCCCTTGTACTACAGTATGTAATCTGCCAGTTGTCCAACAGAAGCCTTTCTCTACATATACAATACCAGATAGAAGAAAGAACTTCATAAATTTAGATATTTTAAAAGATTTGTGTTTTTTATTAAGCTGGGGTGGTGTTTGTTTCCCATTAAGCTGTGGAGTGTAACAGCAGGCAAGGAACACTGTAAATTCAGACAGAGCTGGGTGCATCTGCACACATCTGTTGTAAAGAGAAGAATGCAGTACATCTGTGCTAAAATGGTAGCCTCTGCTAATTAAGATTTAAAGCAAAATCACTGGGCATGATTTCAACGCCTAGGGACATAGGTGAAATTTTTCTTTTTCTAGTTCCCCCTGTTGAAAACGACTCCTGAATCCAAGCACAGGGCAGAGATACACTAGGGCTGTTTCTCCTGATAGAGCAGATTAATTAGCAGAGGTGCCCTGTTACCATCCCCATGGAAGCTTAATTATTGCACATAATTAACCAACCTGTTTGCCTTCAGCGGTGAGAAAGAAAACTAGGGTACCTGGAAAAAACCTGCACAAAACACTATGTGGACATGCAAACTCCATACAGAACAGGACATCAACTCAGTGATTGACCTAGGACCCTGGAGCAGGGAGCCAGTGGCACTAACCACTACATTACTGTGGCAACCTTAGATACATAGCAACAAATGTTTATTATAATCACTACTTCAATACCAAAGATCCATTGGATATATAAATTCAGTATTAAATGTTAAGAATTGTCTTGAATATATGACTTCAGAGAGAATTGCACTGAGACTTGTCGTAACAGCCAACAAACGTTATTTTTAACAGAATGGTTCCTCTCAGTCTCAGCATAAGGTTGACTTATTTTGAGCAGTGATGTTCAATCACAGAATTATTCATAAATGGTGGTGCAGGTGTTTAAGAGGAAAAAAGATACTATAGTTAACAGTAATACTTTGATTGGACAAATACTGTATAAGTGAACAAATAATAAAAATATATCGTAATTGTTTCAGCAATTAAAAAGTTAGGTTTGCCCCAAAATGAAAATATATTTATAGGAATAATTATAAATTGATCAAATTTAATATTACATACCATTGTTGTTTCAGCAATTGAACCAAAGCTGTTAATAAATATGTTGCACGTTACATTCACAGGAGGTCCTGAAAACAAAACAACATAAATCAAATTGTCAGCAATACATAACATTAAAAACAATTGCCATTGTGTTTCAAATGTTGTTGAGTGCTTGCACAACAATGCTTTGTACTTTCTGACAGCCTGTCTCCACTTTCTTTTCCGTAAGTCAATGTATTGTAAAGATCTGCGACAGTGAAGCAATTGTAGAGCACAGAAGCTGTCAAACTATGTAGCATTATAAGTGCCACACAAATTAGAATGAACCTGAACAATTCCCACTAAACTCAGTCCATAACATAGCTTTTTCATAAACATGTCTAAGTCATCATGAATTGGATTGCTATATGCATTGAGTCCCATCCTGGCTGGTGACCTATCCAGCTGATTTTCACAACAATGAAATATAGATCACGAATAAATACATCGGCACAAACATCAATCCAGTCATGTTTCCATCCTCCTAAGTTCAATACATTGACAAACCTTTTGTTGAGTTTCATGCTGAAACTGGATCTTTCCAGATCGTACTCACTAATGCAAAGACATGGACAGAGAATCGTGCACTGCAATAGCTATTATTAAGAACAACTGGTGGTTACATCAACATTTGTGATTTCAGTTCATGCATGTTGTTTTCGTCTTCCTGCATCTCCAACTTTCTTCTTCCCAGTTACTGTGGATGAGTCTTCAGACCTAAAGCAATTACCGGTCTATACGAAATGAATACAAAGGAAAGATTACAGAAGGTTACAATTCAACATATTCCATTTAATTTTACACTATGCAAATGTAAAAGCTCAGCAATTACAGCAAACAAAGGCAGACTTAGGCAAAGGATTGGCATGAAAGGATCCAGTCCTGATATGCCCAGGATTTCTGTGCCACCACAGAGATGCAAAAGGGGAGAATAAGAAGGCATTACAGTAGATTGATTGAAGAGAAAAATCAGCAGAGCAGTCAACAGATCAGTAGTGATGATGAGATGGGATACAAGCAATGAATTATAGACAGGAGGGGGCAGATGATGAAGAGAGCGGCAGGGTTGACAATTGAATATGAGCAGGGAAAGACAGCCCATGAAGAGGGTAGGCTTCATGGGAGAAGTGAAGCAGAAAAATGTTATTGAGCTAAAGCAATTTGGAGGACTTGGGGAGGATGGGCGGCTGATGTAGGAAGATTGGCAAGAGAGATCTACAGTTAGAAAGTCTTGAGAGAAATAGAGTTTGGAACAAAGACCAGCATATTGTCACTATAAGGATGCAATGAATGCAGAAACAACTATTATAAGCTGCTGATCAGTCAAGGATAATCATAAACTGAGGATAATAGGGGCATCATTATCCTCAATTTATGATAGAGAACATTGCAGTTCCTGTCGATTCTGTAGAGTAGAAACCAAACAAAACCACATAAATACTGGAGAGAAATACAGTACATCCAATACAGGGATGGATTTAATTTTTAGTTATTCTCCTCATTTTTAAATTAAATTACCTTTAAAGTTTGGTCTGATTCTGGCATCGTATCCTGAAGTCCTTCCCATAAGTTTGTCCAGAAAGTCTGAAGGTGACATTGGCATTGCTCTGCTTCGGGCACTATCAGGTTCCTTTGAGGCCACCAAGCTGAAAGCAAACAACTTTCTGAGAAACCATCTATTGTACAACACATGCTGTTGATTAATCTTTCACAACCATTTATAATGATATGTAAAACTAGTTTCAGACTAAATATCTTAAGAATAGTTAGACAGGTTTAAGAATTTACTGTGTAGCACCCAGATTTATAGATGATTAAACTGTACTGTAGGTCATATTCTATTGGTTTGGAAGGGAGATTTATCTCTCTTATTGGCCTACTGCATGTAATGTAGGTGTTACAGAGGATTTGAATACTTGGTACCAGCCTGGGATATCATGGTTGGTCAGGATGTAGGCCTCTGGAATGTCTTGTTTGTAAGTGTTTAAAAAGTGTAACTTGTATGTTTTTTGTTTATATTGTGGATTTCTTAGTGTGTGTTGTCATTATTTATAAATAATTGTTTATCCCAGTGTGCCTGACATTATTATTTTCACCAGAGTTCTATGTGTCAGAGAACAAAGAACTCAGATGCTTTATTATATCAACCACTTGGATATATTCTTGGCAAAATCTACGTTGAGGGTTATGATTTTAATTATTGATTTACCTGCTCAGTCATTTTCTGGTATTTATCTTTTTTTGGAACGCCTATTTGTAACACTATTAAAGTGATCTGTGTAAGGCATTATTTAGGAGTTAGTACTATGGACAAGCGTGATATACCTTATTCAAGTGGTCATTAAATATTTTTCCATGGACCACTGTCTTTTAATTCTTTAAGTGATAAGATTTAATTGTGAAATTATTATTAAATATATATGTCTTGCGGCAAATAATCACAATACACTTAAGCATTAGAATTAAATAATGTTAGTGGAATATTTCCAGTTATGAAAAAGTTCTAATTATTTCCAGTATTAACGTTTTGTAACATTCTGTGCCAATCCTAGAGGACCAGACTGTAGAACCATGATTCCTCTCAGCAACCCACCAAATTGTAACCTTTTTTGTTATCTTCCACAGTTGATTTTATTGTTTCATCTCTGAACTACCTGAGATGGGAGGGAAATAAAAAAAAAACATTGGACCATTCTCTCATTTCTTTTATAGCATACAAGAAATTGAATGAATGAGTTTCTCCTAGACTGATTATGATGGTGGCTCTGCTACAGCAGTCAGTGGATCAACAAACACAGCTGGCAAAATCTGAAATGGCTGTGCTAATATTCTGGATTGCTGTATGGTCAGGGAACATAATTATTTTGGTGACAACTATTTAACATGTGTGAATAGTTGGTCATTAAACTGGTTTTTGAGTGATGGGTATAAAACAAATACTGTTTAAACATGCAAGAAAGGTAGAACAGAAGATAACACATTGGAAGATTATTTAGGACAAAACAATAGGTATTGTGGAATTACCACAGAGACCTGAAAGTGATTATCTGTTTAGCTTCCTGAACAAAGTGATCTATAAGTGGTTTCCTAATCTGATCCAATGAGACTTAATTGTTATATGGACACAAAATAAATGGACAACACTCTTCTGGAGGCTGTGACAAGTTCATCGTGTTTATTTCAAAGCTTCCCCAGCACACAGATACTATAGGCAGGTCCCTTTGAAAGAAAGCTGTTTTCTCTGTGGTTGGACCTGCATTGCCTTTTACGTGGATTGCAGTCCCTTGAACACAAATCTTTTCAGGAGGGAGGAGATCACTGACAATGGTGGGGATCTATTGTAGTCTGTCTTATGGTACCCTGCTGTACAGACCTATAATGTACCATTCTTATAACAACACAATCACGATAACACTACTGTCCTTTTCTTCTCTTGTCAATGCATGGTCTGTACTGGACTGTAACTGTAAACTATTACTGTTAAAATATGTTACTGCCACATGGCTTTTAATATTTTATGACACTGTAGCTTGTTTGGAAACCTTCAAAACTGAATGCAGTTGATATTTAAATCTGTAGGTCTTTTTTAAATTCCTAACCAGTGATATGAAAAAGTATTTTGAAAATGTAATCCACTTGCAAGTTGCCAGCATACTGGATTATATTTAACTAATAAGCATGTGGGGGAAATTGCTTTGAAGATATGTACATTACATTGTAATTATCTAAACATTACATACTATAGATGATTTTAACCAATGATTTTAAAAAATATTTTCAGCCAGTTTATTGTTAATCTTAAACAAACAAACAAACAAACAAACAAACAAACAAACAAACAAACAAACAAACCCTGGATCATTCATCATTTCGTGATTAAAAGTTACAGTATATCAGTCAGGGGCTTTGCTGTGACTGTGAAATACATTGTGATTCAAGTCATATTGATATAATTACATTTAAAAACTTGACCCTACACTACCTACTATCCGTGAACTCAGTAACAGAAATTAGAAAAAATGTGGGAGAGAATTACATGCTTTGTTTATATAAAGCATCTTGTTCTGTGCCAGCAGCTCATTACACAGGAGATCTTCATCATTTTAAACTGTTATGGGCATAGAATTAAAAAGTTTTTTTTTCCAAATTTCCTTAATTCAGTCTTTTTTCAGTTATTGGATAAACCACAAAATGCAAATTACAATATACATTAAAGAAATCATTCATAACTGAATCATTGTAATTCTTGCCTGCGGCACTCAATCCAGACACCCCAAGAAAAGGTAAGCACATTTCTTTTAAAAGTTCAAATACATTTAAAAAAATAAGAATTTGTCCCCTAGGATAGTTTAAGATCATTAGTCTGGGTAGTTCTGGATAAAATATTACTACGGATAAAATTGCCCACTGGCTCTTTGTGACTCACTGTATGTAATTATGGCTACTGCAGCGGAAAAATGTGACCTGTCTCTTTCAAGACCATTGGTGGCATAATGTGAATATGTCACAGCTGGGTAGAAATAAATGCACACATACTGTACGAGCATTTAAGCATTTCACTAGAATGTTTAAGCAGGAACCACACTTAAACTCTCAATACATACTGTATGAAATCCATTTTACAAGATAGTAATTTAAATTGAGTACTCTCATACTTTATGTTTAAATAGAAACACAGAGTACTGCTTTATGACATGAACCTCTGTAATGAAATAACAGTATATTGTTTAATTAAACCTTCTGTTTTTAATGTGAGCTATTATGGTGGACCATGGGAATAATACCAATAGGTGAAGCTTCTGGATTGGCCAAAGTATGAAGGCAAAGACCGTAACAACTGTTTCTCTTTTACGATCATTAAATACAGTACACCAAATGTCTGGGAGAGCTATATTAGGAAATCAGTTTACGGTGCATTCTCTTCAATCCAGTGTCAGTGTGTTTTGAGCAACTGTTTCTAAAAGGAAATTACAGTATTGCCGTAGTAAAATATTGAGTCAGATCTTTTGCAGAGGAACATAGCCCAGCAGCAAAAAAAAAAAGAAAGGTCCCAGAGGACATGCAATGACCATTCGTATTTTCATCCTAATCTCGTGGATGTTTTTTGCTAGCGGTGGTATTTGCTTATTCCAGGATTGTAGTCTAGGTTACTGGTTTCCTGGTTCTTCTTTCTTTTTTTTTTGCCAGTGTCTCCTTTCTCCAGCACCTGTGGCAGTCCCTAAGCATGAAGGTTTCTACACACCCAGTGTGTGATCTGTTGAATTTCTGTGGCAGAATGGTGAGAATGGTTGCTTCGTTTCCTCAGATGGAAGCTTTATTGATACCTAAACTGACAGCTGTCACTTTTTGAAATGGGGATCTGAGTATTACAGATGAGGAGTTTTACTGGGACAACATTTGTGAGTGAAAGCTTTCTTAGTTATCCTCTTGGATTTTCTTCATGGAGATTCATGGAGCTTGGTCCCATGTGGATGCTATAATGTAACACTTTTACTATACTATAATGTGAGGTATATTTACCTATTTTCCTATTTGCACTTTGTTTATAGGGTGCTGTTGGCACATTATTCCTGTTATTTGGCATAAATCTACCCTTTTAACTAAATAATGTTTTAATTATTTTCTACATAGAAGATACAAATGATGTACAGTACAGTATCAACATAAACACCACAGTCTTTTTCGTAAGCAGCCTCTTTTAGTTTAGTGTCCCCCATCTTACTTTTTACTGCTTTTGCACTTCATTTTCTGCTTCTACACTGTTTGCTAATTCTCCTAATGCGTTATCATCTGCAAACTTGACTAGTTTACTAACTATTCTGGGATCTTGATAATTGATAGAATTTAAACAAGAACAGTGGTCCTTGTACAGATCCTTGTGGTGCTCTACTACTTTCATCACCACAATTTGCTTATTCGCCCCTTACCTATACCTGTTTTCTATTTAATAACCAGTTCTCAATCAAACACTACCTTCTCTTTTATCTTTTCAGCATGGAATAAACCTATTACTTGTTCCAAATCATAATGCACTATGTTCAGTGAACTCTATCAAGCTAGTTAGGTAAGACCACCCTTTTCTAAGTCATAGTCCAAATAGTCCACTATTTGAAATGATATTATTTCCATACAGGCATCCCCTAGTTTGGCTCTTGTATTAATTTCCATTACCTTACATGTCACTGTAGCCAAAAGTACTTGGTTTTAATTTCTCATCCTTTTTAAGTATGGGTACTACATTAGCAATTCTCTAGTCCCTAGGAATTAAGACCTCTATCTTAAGTGACTGAAAGAGTTGAGTCAATAGCTTCTGAGTAACATCTCTCATTTCTTGAGTGCAAATGGTAAGATACCACTGGGCCATGGGGACTAATAAATCTTGAGTGCTTCAAGTACCTGAAGCATTTTTCCCTACTTCTATGCTGATATTATCCAACACAGAACTTTCTCCTCCCTGGGGCATGTTGACTTCTCTCTTAGTGAATACCTGAGTGAAATTCTTCATTTAGTTTCATGATCAGGCAACATACTCAGACAGGGCAGCCATGTAACAATTATTTTCTATGTAATGGATGTTGAAAATGTTTCAACAATTGTTTCGAATACTGAGCTTCTTTGTTTTATGAATCTAATTTTTCAATTGAAATATTTAGTCAAGAGCAACAAAGGTAACATCATATGTTCATAATACATTCAAAGTCCCATTCACATAAACAGCAAAAATAATATATACTGTAATGTATATAAAATAATGTGGTGTATTAATGTGCTACCATGCCACAAAGTAAAAGAAGCTAGCTTTGGAATTTGCCTTTTCAATGGAGGCTCTGTACAACATTGCAACCACTTTCTTAGTAATATGAGACTGTTACACTGATGCAAATCCGTAAGATTCCCGACAACATTGAGTTTTCTTATGGCAGATGGCTGGTTTTTGGTGTAGTGGAATTCATCACTGTTAAGGAGACAGCTTGAGAGATGATGATTGAACAGCAGCTTGTTGAAGGTTGATGAGCTACAATATAAGCAACAATTTGTGTTCCCATAGCAACCACAGGGAGACTTCCAGCACACTTTAAGGCAGTTACTGGATTGTTTCATGGACATTTATCACAGGTTTTATCTGAGTGATGTAGGAGTGATGTAGGAGGCTGCATGTACTGTATACTGTACATACTGTATATGTACATATTATATTGTTGAACAAACAAGGCCATGATCAAACTAAGGACTCAGGAGTTGTGAGGCAGAAGCCTCCTAACCACAACCTAACCATGCTGTCCATGCTGTGTTTAATTTCTGTTTAATTTATCGTTTTACAATTTGTGCATCATTGTGTTTGCTTTAACGGATTCACTCTTGCTCAGTCTTACATATGCTTAACTCACTGGTATACAGTAGCATATGGATCCAAACATCAAGAGGTGCTTTACAAAATAAAGATTATATGTACTAATATACAACAAGATCTCTTTTCTTGCTTGCTACATACTGTAAACATTGTTGACACTTGAGTATGTCCTCTGCGTGCCGCATCTGTTCAGCTGCTGTATTTAGCATTTTAAGATTGAGGCTGGTTCTTTAATAATTTGAAAGGGGTATAAAAAAGGTTCTTTAACAAAAAGCATGCCACATGCATTATTAGCAAAAGGGCATGAAGTCTGCAGGGTGTAGCCGAGAATGACAGAATGGATACTGTGGCGCGATGTGAGCCAGAGCTGTCGAAGCGTTTACAGAATACTCTCCACATGGACAGCGTAGTGAGATTAATGCAAGGCAACGGTGCACAACCAAGCGGGAACTGGCGGATGAGGTCTTATAGAGTGTGACGTTCCAGAATCCCCAACCAGAAACCTTCATCGTTAAACTACCCCTCAGCAGCTTTAATAAAACATCTTACTAAATAAATGCATGAATTACAGCCATTTGTTTATATGCAGCAAAGCTACTCTATGAGGGGCAATATTTTTTACTTATTGCTAAAACATTTTTTTTATCTAACACCACATTTATTCTTCTTTAATGTCAAATCATGAAAACTCCAAATTCATAGGTTAAGATAATTCCAGGGAAAAGCTTCAAATGACTGAAAGGATGGCCCCTTTGAGCTATACAGTATGTGTTTTAGTTTAGTTAAATTGATTGTAGCGAGAGCATGTTGAGCTCTTATTTTCAACTTCATATTTCATAAAGTCTTCATAAAGAGACAATTATTGACTGGTTAAAATCTCACAATTAGATCACACCTGATTCTGGATAATTTTTCTCTGTAACTTAGAATTTTTCCATATAGTTTGAAATTATGAAAGTGATTGTTCCACTCTGACCTCACTAGAGAAAAATACACATGGCATACACACAGTACACATGGCATGATTATGTATTTGAAAAGCCTGGCATATGGGGAAGTGTATTCACACAGAGGGTTTTATTAGTAAAGAAACCACTAGCATCCTTTGGTCACTTATTTACGTTGTCAGATCAGTGAGGACAGATTCACCTAAACAAGAACTAGAGGGATGTACAGTAACCTGCTACACAGACTGGTGGGCACAGTCATGGACTTTGATCTGAAAAATGTAAGTCAACATATACTGTACATGTTGAAGGCTGAAGAAGGCTCCACGGCCGAAACGTTGTGTTGTGTTCTCTTTCTTCTTTTTTTTCAGCATGGAATAAACCTATTACTTGTTCCTTCATATACTGTACATGGCATGCAGACAGAAACATGAAATACAAAAGTAAAAGAGGAGAAATCCAAGCTATTATCTTTATTCACAGAAGTAATTCACCTAATTAAAATAATAAAAAAAACTGATACAAACTCAAGTCCTTGGCTGCAGAACTGTTCCTAACATAAGACTAGCAGGTCTTGACAGCCTACCCCTTGCCCTAGGACTGCAGCTATCTATAATGGTGCCCTAGGCAGACATTAACTCCTCCTAGTAGCAGTGGGTTTTAAACTGTCACCGTGACTTTCTCAGCAGTTTACTGAAATATTCCCATTCCCAGTTTTTCTGTTTTCACATATGCAGTGCAAACTTGTTCAAGATACACCTGTGCTGTGCCTCTAAACAACACCTATACTATGCTAGCCTGGCATTGAATGACGACATTTTAACAAACTAAGAGTTAGGGGTGGAACAAAAACTACAAGTTACAGGGTTTCATCAGGATAATGTTTCGCAGCATCTTCCCTGGATGGATCAAGCTTCTTTGAGAACCCAGCCCATTTCGTTTGCAGATGTGACATGATCATCTTGATGAGGTCACAGCTTTATAGGAAGGTGAACCAACCCACATGACAGCTACTCTGACCACTGAAAACCCCTGAAGTTGTGAGAACAAGTACAGTAAATAGACAGATGTTTGATGTTGTATAGCTTTAATTCTCAGAAACACGCTTCTATCAGACATATATGTAATGCACATACTGTAGTAAATAATTTCTTAATCAGGAAGGTGGTCATTTTAAACAGGTATATTATTGGTGATGAATCTTTTTTTACATTGCCATTCACAAGTCCAGTACTTGAATTCATATACTGTATGTAAATTGGACACAGCTACAGCTACAGTACTTGCATAGCTCCATTTGTTCAGAGGTTACTGCAAGTCTTTGTAATGACCCTGTGAATTTTAATGGTCTGTCTCTTTACACACACGTGTTTACGTGCGTATTTTATGAGTGACTGTGACTGCATTTTACAATGCATATGCCACTAATTTATAAATATTGCAGAAACAAGTCCAGGATTTTAGAAGAAAATAAAAAAAAACTACATCATAAAAATACAAACAGGAAACCAGGATATTCAAGGACAGCAAGCTACGTTTAACATATTGCTTTAACGGATTTAGCACAGGATCAATGTGTAAATATTTTTTGTACAAGTACACACTCTCTAAGACCCAAGTGAAATTATCGATTTCTTTCCAAAAAAGAAATGCTTTGGCTCAGATGCCTTCAGCTAAGCCAACCTTTTGATCACCAACATGAAACTAATCTTTATCAATGCCAGCTAAGCTGTGAGCAGCCTTCACCTCATTGTGGCTCAGTGATATCAGTAAATCTTGCAGATTAACAGCTTAGGTTTCTGATGGTGATAATGAATACTGTAGGAATCAAATATATCTTCCTTTTCCTGGGATTTCAAATATGGGTGTGCTTGAAGGAAATAATGCTGAACTTAGACCTTTTAAAGTGCAATAACTTGTCATTTAAGAAATGGATACTTCATTACTCATTTACAATACATGTACATAAGTACATTATACTTTACATTTATCACCTCCTCCAAATAATTATTATTAATGGTCATTTTAAAGTACTCTCCTGTGGTGGTATCTTAATATCTATTCCATATACAGAATGAATTTAGAATTGAACTTAAGTGTCTATCTTACCCTTCACTAGAATAATATTTCAAGGAAAAGCTACTTTTTACATTAAAACTACTAGTTACTCATATACTGAAAGCTGTAGTACAGTGTAATCAAAAATCAGAAAGAAAGTACTGTATATCTTCTAAACATACAACTTCCATGTCTTTTCTTTTCTACAAAAGCTCTTTAAGAGAAAAATGTGTAATAGCATCGTGTGTATAAGCTTAGTAAAAATAATATTACATTTTCACCTGAATTTTACTTTTCTTATAAGATATCAGTAATATTTAAAGGTCTTTTATGGGCTTCACATCCAGCATACAGCATGTTTCCAGCTATGGGTGCATTTAGTACTGATTATTTTTTCTTTTTTCCTTTTTTTCCCTTTACCCTCCTGTACCTTTATATTATGCCTTGGCCTTGGTTTTCTTAGAAGTCTGATTTTTTCTACCCATTGGTTCCCATAGTGTCTTATTACATTTAAAAGAAAACAGCACAGGTGCTGCACTGCAAAGTTGATTTTGCTGAAACTCAATGTCAAGCTTATGCTAAAGGATGGGTCTTTTATGAACAGAATGTATGTTAGATACTTATCTTCGCCTTTCATCATTTAAGGAAAATAATCCTGGAACGTGTGATGAATGAGTCATCACCCTCTCACAATGTACACTGTATGCCTTTCATAATACAATATAGGATGCAAGGAATGTTATTTATTGATTTGTACCTTTATATTATATATACAGTATACAGTAACTGTATACTTTTGTGAAGTGCATTTGTACCTCCTTTGTTTTGTACAAATGATATTATTGAATAAGAATTATATTGTTCTCAATACAGTAAGTATTGAAATTTTTTGTGAGGCCTTTCAGCAAGACACCTGATATTAATTAGGTCCCATAGACTGAAGACAAGTCCTCTGCATGTTGGCTCAAGCTTATGAACAGCAGAAGATCAGCCTGTTGGGTTGGTGAGATACTCAAATAATTAGTTTTTTTTCTGCTTTGGCATCCATAATCAGAACTGGCATGAAAATTGCATTTGCAATGGAGTTAAACTTTTTATCCTCGGTTAGAGTGACATAGGTAATCAAAGAATAAAAGTTTGTCAGCAATCTCATGGCAGAATTTATAGTTTCTCAACATTTTGCCTGTTTTTTAAGCAAGTCTGAATAATCCACAGCTTATTACAAGAGCCTTGCTGTAGCTTTCTGTATTGGTTGAGACAAGTGACAGATTTCCATCAGGCTTAAGGTCTTTGCCTCAATTCCCTACTTCCCAGCAGGACTGGTAAGTCTTAAAAATGTGGTCTTAAGAACAATAATCTGATTTTTCTTTACTGTAGTATGTCTTTTTTTTTACTGGATGGAAATTGTGAAAATGGCCTTCACATGGAGCTTCATATGCCTTACTGTCCGACTCAGTTAGAAGGTGGATTTGTCTGTTTCTATGTCCAGAAACACCCAGCTGTTTACAGAGCAGTCTTGGCTAAAATACTGTCTTCTTAGGGACCATTGGTTGAAAAACAAAAATAGTACTTTTACAGCACTGGCTACTTAGTGCTGTGTAGTATACCCATGTAGACCCAGGCTGCCAAGCTCTTGCATACATATTCATACCTTATTACTATTTATAATCAAATTTTCGTTTGAAAGACCAAGCCTATTTTTCAATGAATGAAATGAGATGTAAAAAAGGGAATGAGACCTACCATACAGTATGAGCTCTAGATCCCATTCCAACACATGGAGCATAGAGAAAGAAAACAACACTGGGTGAGGTGTGGGGCTATTCCAAAGAAAATTGAAAAATCAAAATATCATAATTAAGCAACTGTTTTACTCAAACAGCTCACAGAGAGAACTGTGTAACCATAGCACATTACAAATATAATCATCTCCATACAGTACTCATATACACTATTTGTAAAAATCACTGTACACATATACATGTACTGTATATATGCACAGTCTCAATGGTGCTAAACTGTGAAGTATCAGCTATTCAATACACAAAAACACAAGTATCCATGAGTCCATTTCCAACCACTTCCTCCAGTTCAGGGTTGTGGGGGAGCCAGAGCCAGAGCAATCAACAGGCACAAGGCAGGGTGCACCCTGGATGAGATTTCAGCCACACACTCACATCAGGGCAAATTCTTCCGGAAACCCACAAGAACACACGGAGAACATAAAACGTCCTGCAAAAAGCACCTCCACAACTGAACTATTGAGCCACCGTGCCTCCCACTATAAAAATAAATAGATATCAGAGGATATATAAATATCCTCTGATGCCCAGCAATATTTTAGCACTGTGTTATTATACAGTAACTGCATTTGTGAAGTATAATCTGCATTGCACTGCTGTACACTGAGTACCGTAGCCACCTAGTGACATCTTATCTTGATTAAGCGGATGATACTACATGCTTTTTATAGTGTAATACTTCATTGTATAATAACTAAAGTCAAAATGCCAATAACCATCATAATCATAAGCTTCATCGTAACCTTTAGGCGTGCCTTTTGAGACCTGACACATAGTGACATGGACTGACTCTGGCATGTACATGCTAGACATTCCCTGTGGAAGCACCTAATAGGTTTTGCAACGACATGTTATGCCAGCACTGTTGTGGGAGGGGAAAAAAAAGAGTGGAGATGTTTTCATTTCTGAAATCGAATTAAAGTTTTAGACAAAGGTACTAAGAGTTTTAGAGGCAACACAAAGGGGTAAGCATTGGGTATTTTTATTGGGTATCTTCAAAATTATGAGATAATATGACCATACAAATAGTACCAAATAAAAAGGAATATACTGTATTATATCCAGAACTGAAATTGCTAAAGTAATTGCTAAAGTAAAATTGCTTTTACTTTAGCATAACTACAGTAGTAAGTTATTATTTAACTCAATGCATACATACTCTTCAGTACATGTCCACATGGATTACACGGGAGACACCCTGGATCGTTTCCAGTCAGCTTTGAGGGAAACTGTTTCTTTTACATACAGTATTGTTGAAAATTAGGCATTCCTAAAAAGGAATAGTACAGTACACAATCACACATGGTCGAAATCAAAACGTACAGGCAGCATCATTTCATGATGCATTTTATCCTTTGGCTCTTTTAACTATATTCAGTGAAAAAATATTTTGCTGTCATAGAGTGCAGAGAGCAAATGTTATTGTAAGTTAGGAATGCTGGTTGCTACACTGTCCTAGCAGAATATATTCTTTCCTGAATTATTTTGCATGCTTCTGAAATTTTTACACACTTAGTGACAATTTGGGATGGAAGTCAATGAAGATATACAGTAACATATCTACTATATTACATGAAATAAATCACAGCAAAAAAGTGGAGACAGTTACTTTCTCTTCAGCGCAAAAGATAGACTCTCACGCACAGTAACAGTACAGTAAATCATAATTCAACAACAAATAAAAAAATAGTTAAACTTACAGTATAGTGATTTGTGACATTTTCATGTTTAGCCTATAAGAAATGGATACTACTTCACAAGCTTATGCCTTTTATTAGTTAGATCAACAAACCACATGAAACCCCAGTGGTTTTCTTGGTAGGTTTGTTGGCAATATAGTAATGCATTAAATTCCCAGTGCTGTTGACTTTATCAGGCATGAACTCTAAGCCTCTTTCAGAAAGCCTTCACCTGCACATAATGTTTCTGTAAGGGCTTTGAGCTGTAGCGAAAGATAATACTTCTATGGTTCACCCACCCTAAAGTAACCACTGATGATATCCTCTAGGGTAAACTCTTTTCTGAAATCCGACTAGCTTTCCTTTGATGGAGAGATATTTTTTAACAAATGCTCCCTGTCACATAAGGAATCTACAATATGTAAAATTGATTACAATTGTAATCATCTTACAGTAGTCATAATATACACAGTATATCATAATATTTGCACATTTAAATGTTCCAAAGCCCCAAACCTGTAAACAAAAACGACACTGTGGCACAGTGTCCATTTACATGGAGTTAAACTGAGGCCCACCTGCACTAACAACAGGCTTTGAAATCAACAGGTCATTTGAATTTTACTCAAATTGTAATTATTGTACTGTACATACTCCTGAATCTGATTGTACATTTTGAGCTTTGTTTTACTGTGAATTGTTTTAATTAGACAGCACAGTGGTTTGTTTGTTAGTTGTTCTGCCTCCTAGCTTCTGGGTTTGAGGCATTTCTCGGCGGAGCTTGCATGATCTCCCCATGTTTGCATGCGTGTTTGCCAGGTGCTGACGTGATAGCCGGTTATTTCAGATTTTCCCCTTCTCCGGTTTAATGGTCTCTCATCCAAGCAGAGAGCGGCCATGTGCTCTTTTCCTGGTTTGTGCTTTATGCTTCTGGAACAGGCTTTGTCGAGATCCTCATCAGCACAGCAGGCTTTCTGATAAAGGCTGGATGAATGTTTCAATTAGTACTAAAACTACCCTATCGGTCTCATAGATCTGTGCAGGATAAGTAGCAGAAGAGATCTAAGATGATGCCCTCCTCCCCTAACTGCATTGTCACATTACTTTTGAATATGGCCATTTAGAAGTAATAAAACTATTAGCTTTTATTACTGCTCATTTGGCAGATGACACACCAGGATGGTAGGAAGATAATGCGGATCTACAGTGTGCATAAACTAGGCTGAGATGCGGGAACTTTTTTTTTCACAAGCAATGTGCATGTGCATATTGTTTTAAAAACACCTTCAGGAAAAGGCATTGCCTTTTCAGGGCTCATGTTGCAATTATCAAAACTGTCCTGAAGACCCAGGTTTTATGATGAAGTGGAACCTGGACATAAACCTAAGAAAACATTGTGCAATACCATTGCTATAAAGATGAGATGAGACCATTTCATTTCAAAATCAAAGTCTCTTATATGGGTTGGAGGAGGAGTGACAGGCAGTAATAACCCATGAATGCAGGCTTCATGTATGTACAGTAATATGGAGGTGTCACCAAATCCTAATATCAACTATCATTTTTTATACTGTATTTGATTCTTGCATTTTAAATGTAAATATATCTACATATACCGGACACAATATTCAACATTTCTGTTTAATATCTAATATTTACATGCTTTAAATCGTGACTTTAAAAGTAATCATCTCAAAGCATTTTACAATACCTTAAAAGCTCATTACACAAAAAGAACCAAAGTTACAAAGCTAGCAAAACACAGCAGATAATGAAAATAAAAAATACACTTTTAATATGTAATGCTTGAACTTCACTTATATGTACTGTATTATCTGCTGTCTTGGGATACCATGGCAGCTTAGTCAAACTGTCACAAAAACAATTAATTAATGTTCTTAGCACATCCAATACTGATCGATCTAGTCGATCCAATACTGAAATCTATATGCACACTGCACCCATTATTGATGGATTCACAAACCTTTCTGTGAACTCCACTCTGCCCCAAGGAAAACCAACCTTCTGAACTGTACCTCCCCAGAGATTTATCTTTCAAAGCAATTTATTTCTTTTCCTTGCATGAGGTCCTTTAGCAGAGAGGTAAAGACTGGCCAAAACGAAGCAGAGAGCATGAGACTTTGACATAATGTGAAAGGCTTATTCACCAGTTATTTTGATTTTAGTTCTACGGCTTCAATTTAATCATATATCACCAAGGTAAACATGCTGGATATTTACAAGAGAAAGCGAGTGGGAAATCTTTCCTAACCTTATCTAACATTTATTTAACTTTTATTTTAAATGTACTTTTCAAAGTATTTTCACTCCTATGATATAAAATTTAAGCTCTGGTAAAAACGTGACCTACTGTATTTGCCTTGATTGTTTTATTCCGACTCTGAATAAAGAAAAATAAAGAAAATGAAACATGACCACGGTATCACGAAACCAGTACCTCCACTGGAATGGCAGCAATTGTAACAATAGCAAGAATGCATGGAATTAAAATTTCAGTGTATAAAAGAACATTATTCACATTTTCAGAAAATTAAAAAATGTTTAGTGTTGTTTTGTTGTTTTAAATACTTTAACTATTTGAAGAACCTCAAATAATTTTTTAGAGTAAGCAAACTTAGGTCACATTCTCAATCAAGTTTACATACCCTCCTCATTCGATTCACACATAATTCTTAATCAGAAAAAGTGTAATTCAAAAGATGAGAGTGGAGGAGTTATCATGGTCTATTCTGCCTAGTTCTCAGCTTAACACATGGAAATTCCTATACAGCATCTCATAATCTGCCTGTACTGTATGTGCCCTGTGCTGACAAAGACAATAGCAGACATGGCTTTCACTTCTCCAAATACTTCTTTGACATATCTAGTATAGCTCAGAAAGTAGTTGAGGTTTCAAATTAAAGCACTGTGAAGTATATTTGTCTGCACTAATGTAAGAAAAAAAAAGGATAGGAAAACAATAATAATAAAAATAATACCAGAGCTGTAGGAAAGCATACAGTTTATTTTTTTATTTCACTTTACTAGTTACTTTCTAAATCAAATAAGTCCTATATACTCTAATGGGAACCTCGTTCTGAGATATTTTGTGCTTGCATTTCCTTTGCTCTGCCTACCAACTTTACAGATTTCACAAAAAACTCTGGCCTTAGGACATTACAGATGTGCCACAAGACGAGAAACAGCACAGGCATGGGTGGATTCATGGAATTGCCACTGTGTAAATATGCTGAAGAAAACCATAAAACTCTAATATTGTAGTGTACAAAGCACCTGACAGTGCATACTCTCACTAATGTGCCATTGTAAAAGACTGAAAAATTAGAAGTAGACATCAGCAACAGAGACTGCCACCCCAGTTGTTGGACCAAGCCTAAAGATAATATTTAAATTTTTAGACAGCTCTGACATTCAGAATACAAAACATTTTCACGTAATAATTTCATTAAAATGAATTCGGAGGAATTGGTGACAGATTTTTTTTTTCTGAAAGGTGAATAATGTTTACCGTAACCATCCCTTTTAAATGACAACACAACTAAGAGCTTACTGTGGTTATCTGTAATTCAGTGTGACTGTGAACATTTAAGGCTGAATCAAAAATCAACTGAATGATTTTCAGAGCAGCTTTCACTGTGTCCCCGAGCACTCCACAGAGGACTGTCCTCAGCTCATCCATCACAGTGGAGTTTGATCAATGCAGCACAGTTACTCAGCAAGGAAAGTCAATATTTACAGAGGTAAAGGTTATTTTCAATATCAACTTGCCAATTCTAAAACCTTTGTTAGAGAGCAAAATTTATTCTCTCTCCAAAATGGTAAATATTTAAAGACTAAAATCGTTACTGTACATAGGGTAAAATGTAGGAAGGCAAAATGTTTTTTCTTCATTTAAACATACAGTAGCAGTTTTGCTACTAGATGGGCAATGTAGAGGGGTTTTATCTGCAGACAGAAAAATGGGAACAAGTTCTGCATTGGTGAAGTCTGCATTTGTCAACACCATCTCTTCCATTCTTGAAAGAATAAGCTTATACGTCAGACTTGCGTATAATCAATGTTGCATAAAAATAGTAAACTGACAACAATATTAGACTTTGTAACGAATATTACTATTCAAATTATTTCTCATTATTCTAAGTATACATGCATTTTAATTTTTATTGGTAAATTACTGGAGGGTTTTATTTTCTTATAGGAATGTATATGGTAATACTGAATAGACATACAGTAAATATTGCTTCAGCAATTTGAATGTTTGAAAAAATGAATATGTAAACATATTGTTTTAACTATTAAGAGAAACGTACTTTAACTCACTACGTCTGTCAAGCAGAAGAAACAAAGTTGAGAGAAAGACCGTGTAATAATGTTTTTATGTTGATTTTGAGATTTCAGAAATGTTGGGTATTATTGCTTTGTCAGGCATACACAAATCTGAAACTTTAATAAAAGGAGATACATCGGTGTACCTGTTCTAACTTATGGTATTCATCAGTAACTCTTTTGCATGCTTTTTCTATACTGTACAATCACTAAACTGCAGAAAACAAATAGTTAAAATAGCTTATTTCTACAGAGCTCACAAGCCATAAACCTGTCATGCACTTCATCTGATATATGATTAAACCTATGGGATTGATCACTTTTGAATATTCATATTTTAACATGTTTAAAGAAAGTCTTGTTTCTTGCCTCTGCCTGGATGAATATCCTTCAGTACATTTCCATGTGCTTAGTCCTTTTCTTAGAAGTTGACAATATGTATCCAAGTAAAAAAACTTCCTTTACAACAAAATCACATTTAATATTACAGCAATATGCCTGTTCAATATGAATATGACAGCCTAAATGGCCAGAATCTGTGTGACGTCTTTTATGTCATTCATTGTTATATTTCTTTTTACATCTCCTTATTGTTATTAATGTACCTTAATTCTATACGATATATAAACTATATATACAGTATAGTGCCTTCAGTGCTTTATTCCCCCTCTGTTAAAATAATACACTGTGATGGGTACTGCTTGCAGGTTTCTTGAATTTATACCAGCATGTTTGCTTCACGTACTTCATGTACATGTTTGGATACGGTTTACTGCACCATCAGGATCAGACTTGAATTTATCAACTACTATGATATAGGGTATTACAGTGAAAAACAGCCTAGTTATCTCATTTTACCACAGCTTCGATTTACATACTAGATATTTACCACAAATTATAGTATGCATAGAATATAAATAAACCATACATGCATCAAAACATAAGAAAGGTTACAAACACCAGGCCATGTGCCTCATCTATCAGTTTCATTGCTCCCATCCATTGCAAATCTAAGCTACAACAGACAAAGCTACGTAAAATCTAAAACAGACAAAACATTGCACCAGAGCCCTTGTCCACTTTATTCATTGAATTCCAGATCTTACTCAATCCCAAAGGTAGCATATTTACATTCGGTATAACTTCAACTCAATATCTGTTATTTATGTTTGGTAAGATCATATTTTATATAATTTCTATCTTGGTGTTTGTCAAAATACAAAAACTAATATTAGAATATTTTCAATAAGTTCTTTGTGTACTGAGTTTAATTATAGTTGTAGTGCCTTGCACGATTTTCTCCACCTGATCTGTTTTGTTGAGGGGTTGCTGGCACAAACTGCCTGCTGCACATCACCCAGGTGGGAGCTGCACTTGATGAAGTGGATCCCCTCCTACGTGAGAAGCTCTTTAGAATCTTAGGAAAGAATTATAACAAATCAAAGCAATTATTTTTCTCTCTTTTTCGTGCAGCTGTAGAGTAACCAGTCGAGAAAGAAATGCCATCTTTATCACAGTAGGTCTATTTATGTGTGAAGCATGTTGCACTCTTGTCAATTGTTTTCTCAAACCACCCATCCATTTTCACTCCACTTTTCCTGGTGAGGGTCACAGTTGTAGCAGGCCGAGTAGATCAGCCCAGACTTCCCTGTCCCCAGCAACGGATTCCAGCTCCTCCTGGGGGATTCCCAGGCGTTCCCAAGCCAGCCGAGAGATATAATCCCTCCAGCGTGTCCTGGGTCTGCCTGAGGGGTTCTTCCCAGTGGGACGTGCCCGGAGCAGCTCCAGCGGAAGCCGATCCTAATGAGACGCTCAGACCACCTCAGCTGGCTCCTCTCGATCTGGAGGGGCAGCGACTCTGCTCCGAGGCTCTCCCAGATTGCCGAGCTCCTCACCCTGTCACGGAGAGTCAGCCCAGCGGCCCTGCGGAGAGACCTCATTCCTGCTGCTTGTATCCGCGATCTCGTACTTTCGGTCATTACCCACAGCTCATGGCCAGAGGTGAGGACAGGGATGCAGACCGACAGATAAACCGAGAGCTGCCCCGATCCGCTTGTCGATCTCACACTCCCCTCTTCCACCCCGAACAAGATCCCGAGATACCTAGACTCCTTCATTAAGGGCAGCCGTCTATTCCCCCCCCCAGCTGGAGAGAGCAATCCACTCCTTTCCGGGAGAGAACCATGACCTCATTCTTGGAGGTGCCGATTCTCATCCCAGCCGCTTCACACTCGGCAGCAGATCGCTCAAGTGCGCGCCGAAGGTCGCAGTCAGATGATGCCAAAAGGCAAACTTCATCTGCAAATAGCAGATGCCACCCTTAGTACCCCCAACCGGAAACCCTCACACCCCCGGCTGCACCTTGATATCCTGTCCATGAACACTACAAACAGGAGCGGTGTTAAGACGCAGGCCTGACGGAGTCCGAAGCTCACAGTAAACAAATTCGACTTCATGCCAAGAATTCGGACACAGCTCTCACAGACATAGAACGGTCCACAAAAAGACCCCCATGACAGTACAAACTAAGATCGCATGTACACTGCCCGGGACAGGGTTACCGGGACCTGCCCCTGGAACCAAACGTGGAGGGTGGGGTTCACCGGTGAGCACCTCGTGGCCTGACAGCCCACATAACCCCGCCGGGCTCGGCCCAAAGAGGCAATGTGGGGACATCTTGTGGACTCACCACCTGCAAAATGAAGGGTGAGGGTTGCGCGCGATGCCAGTCTAGTGGCAGGCATAAGTGGAAAGGAACTAGATGGAATAGACCCTGGCAAAGGAGACAGGCGTTGTTTTCTTTATTAAATATATAATGATATTATATTATATTATATTATATTATATATTCTATTTACAGTATATAGTATCCCTTAACCCCAACTGCTCCAGGGGCGCTGTACAATGGCAGACCCTGCGCTCTGACCCCAAGCTTCTCTCCCTGTCTGTGTGTCTCATGGAGAGCAAGCTGGGGTATGCGAAAAGATAATTCCTAATGCAAGAAATTGTAAAGGGTTAATAAAGTAATGTTATTATATATACATATCGTCTATTTCTGTGTGGCTTTGGATCAGAAGTGGGATTTACAGGTACCTAAAATGTGAATGAAATAAGATATACATAAAGTACATCCTCCGACATTATAAAAACTAAAGGATTTTTCACATTCATGTACAGTAGAAGGTCTCTTACTGCCATCCTCTCACATACCACAGACTACACAATTCCAGCACATACGATATATTTAACCTTAGGAGTTGTTGTTGTCTTACAAAGTTAAGTCAGTTTTACATATAAAATATCAATTAATCTTGAGAACATGGCAAGTTGGTCACTGTGTATAACAGCCAATTCACACAAGACTTAAAAATCACAAAAAATGTATTTGATCAACAATGTTGAATGTAAGGGAAGCATGTTGGTGCAATGGTTAACATTGCTGCCTTGCAGCTCTGGGGTCCTGGGTTTAATTCTGGACATAGGGGTTTATCTGCATGTACTGTACTGTAGTTTGTATGTGCTCCATGTGTTCTCGTGCATTTAATCCAGGGGCTCCGTTTTCTCCTACATGTCCAAAGACATGCTAGTAAATTCATTAGCATCTGGGTAACTGAACTTATGTGAGTGTATGTGTCTGTGAATGCCTGTATCCTGTAATGGACTGGCATCCTTGTCCAGGATGTATCCTGCCTTGCGCCTGTTACTTGTTGGGTTAAGCTTCCCTGAATTAGAAGACGCAGTTAGAAAATGGATGGATGCTGAATGTACAGTAAAAACAATTGATATTAGCTACTAAAGTAAATGTTTATAATACCTCTGCTGTTAATCTAATAAAACTACATAGCAGATTAAGTGAGTAAATTGCTTTACCAAATGAATTATGTAGATTATGTTAATTGGGTGGAGTGGTGGCACTGTGGCTAAGGATCTGTGCCTGTGGCTGGGAGGTTGCTGGTTCAAATCCCATGGCTGGCAGAGGAATCCTATTCTGTTGGGCCCCTGAGCAAGGCCCTTAACCCCAGCTGCTCCGGGGGTGCTGTACAATGGCTGACCCTGTGCTCTGATCCCAAGCTTCTCTCCCTGTCTGTGTCTCATGGAGAGCAAGCTGGGGTATGTGAAAAGACAAATTCCTAATACAAGAAATTGTATATGGTTAATAAAGTGATCTGATCTTATCTTAGAAAGAATAGAGGAACCAGATTGTGCAAGTCTGGAGTAGGATTTACAGGTACCTAGCCTACTGGAATAACACCTTTACTCTTTATGAACAGCACCATGGGATCTTTGATGACAAGGTAGTAAGGTAAATCAGTTTAATTTCTCACCAAGACAGAGCACCACCTACATAACTACAGCGTGTGCTCAGTCACCATAGGGGTGCATTGTGTTTTCTAAATTCTGGCCCAAAGGGAAGAGTACCAACTACTGGGTTACCAACACCACTTGTGTAGCAGTAACATGGTTTTCCTTAGAGATTTCCCATCCCATTAATGAGCAGACACAACCTTGCTTAGCTTCAGAGATCAGACAAAATCAAGCTACAGGGTAGTGATATTGCTGGGGGTTTTTTTCTTAGCTTAAAGCTAGATAATTAATCAATATAGGGGGGTTATACGACATGTTTATTAATGTCCAGAACTTTCAGTTTTTTTAAAGCACTTAATTATATTATTAGTACCACTACTAGGACTATTCAAATATTTCTCGCTAATGTTGAGTCGCTATAGCAACTTAAGAAATAAAATGCTGCAAGAATCACTGACTGAAACTTAAAAAAATACTGAAAATTGTCTCTTTTATTTAATTGTCCATCTTTAATTCTAAAAAATCAAAGAAAGGTAATCATCATGTAGAAAACTGAAACTGGAATCATCACTAGCTGTACCATATTGAATCCAGCCATTCAGTCCCTATACACTGGGATGTGTCAAAGAAAGACACATGGCAGGTACAGTACATGAAGAATCTAGAAAACTATGTTATGATACAGCAATTACTCACAAACAATGCTCTACATTTTGGAAAATTCTTATGCCAAAAAAGTTCAGTTTGCAAGTTCAGTTGAAAAGAAGCAGACAAATCACAGTTTGATTTTATATAGATAATGAACTATCTTGTGTTACAATCCATGTGTTCCAATTGTGTGGGTGTATGACCATTTAATTTTGTTAAAATATTGCTTTATTGATCCTGTATGCCATACCTCCACCACCACCACACACACAAAGTCATAGTACTAAGAGAAAATGATTATAAAATGAAAATCATTATAACCACAGCATTTGACCTGCAAAAATAAACTAATAGTCAAAGTAATTTACTAAATTGGCATAATTATACATTTACATGTTACAAGAGCTATTATTTTTTATATACTGTACAGTACTGTAGTATTCTATGAATCTCTTAACAAAGATAATATGAATATATAGTATCTCTCAAGCAAGATGGAAAACCAAAATTTGGGGGTTGTTTTTGACACATGTACCACATCTGTAAACTTGATACTGTATATTTGTTTGTGAAATATTCGCATTACTCAGATAACTCATGATAATTGACATGATGTTATAGAACATCTTGAACCCATTAAGTGGAAAAACATTAAGTTTGCTTTCTTTGGATTAATATCAGGTACTAACAGAATAGTGTATGACTCAGTAATGCAATACATTTCTATCATGTTTACTTGTCTAGTTGTACACATCAGATGCAAGAAACCCTGTTTTCAAGTATATAGCGAGTGTATTCATTATGACGATTTATCACGTCGTAATAGTTTGTGGCATTTTCACTTCAAATTTGAAGGAGAATGAGCTAATTGACAGTTTTAACTATGTTTGTAAAAAAAAAGAAAAAACATTTTACTTAAAAATAAATGTCCACTCATGTTAACTTCAATATTTCCTCTCATGTACAGCATGAATGATTTTATTTGACTGCACTCGACTGCACATGCAAGATATATATACATACATAGAAGACATACTATATGTTAGGACAATCCACTAATGAAATATTTCACTAGGAGTCATGTACAGTACTTGGACAAGTGGCAGAGAAAGAGAGCAGGATATTTTTGAGAGCTCAACAAGATTCTCAAAAGCCAAAATAATCCAATCCATTCCTGAACTGAAATTCTATGAACAACAATTGATATTTCTGCTTCGGGAAAAGTAGAAACAGCAGAGGCTGCTGTTCAGCATTTAAAGATAAGAAACATGCTGTCAAAGCATCTAGATTCACAGCAGAAGAATTCCTCAAACCAGACTAGTCTACTTTAATTCTTAAGTGTATGTTTTTTCTTCTGCAAAATGCTTTAAGACTTCCCAGGGCTCTGTCTTAAAAATGTATGAAAGATTAAATTGTGGGCTATAGTTCCTTTAGAATTCTTAAGGTTAGTAACAGATCTTAACAGATATATCTCAGGAGCAGAAAAATGAACAAAATCACACATACAAAAAATATGTATACTAATTATTATTCAAATGTCTATTTTACAAACAACGTACACACAAACGTGCTGTCATTTTGAATTACTATTGTCCACTACATTGTTCTTTTTCCATCTCCTTAATTCAAGCATTTGAATAATCAAAGGCATTAACTAAATCAACCCAATGAATCAGGAGTGAAACATGGAACAAAGGGCACAGGTGGAAATGATAGGAATTGAGCAATTGAGAGCAGGAAGCAGTTTTTCTTTAGCACCAAAGGTTGTAGAAGTCTGAAACAAGCTGCCCAGCCATGTTGCTAAAACAGACACCCCATGTTCTTTTGAGAAATGACTGGATAAGATCCATCAAGTAATCACCTTATAGCAAACAAAAAATGAATAAAACTGTGATCTTTCTTATTCTTATATTCTAGTCTAAGCAGTTTGGCTGTGGATGTGTGGGTTATACTCCTGTCATACAAATGAAGTGAGTGACTGGTGAATTTGGTTATGGAGCTTGAGTGGGGAAGAGGATGTACGAGCATAAGTTTAAACTTAATGTATGCTTTTTAAAGTAGAAAATCAGTGCTATATCTACAGTATGTTGTTCCCTTCTTTTTAAAGCTTTTAATGCCACAAAATTAGAATATTCTCCGTCAATCAGATATTCTGTTCCTAACATAGCCTGGAAAATATTTGGATACTAAATGAGCAGTGAATATTTAATTTTGTTAAACACGTTAAGAACACCTCCATGTCATCCTTATACTAGCTGCTTTATACAGTACTATCACTGTTTAGTTAGAAGAACTGTAGTAGAAAGGAATACTTTCATTAAACAAGTAAAACTGTGTTGTTATTATTACAAAGTGCAACAGATATCAGGCGAAATGTTTCTCTAAATAGATTCCTTAGTGTCCTTGGATGTTGCTGAAAAAGAAATCTTTATATAAAGGCATGTGTTAATTGACATATTGCGGTGAGCTGCACTGATATGTTAATTACACAGTGTGTCACCTGTTACATGCACCATTGTGCATTCGAAAATAGATTCAAAGACTTAACAATGCATCGGTGTCTTTAAAACACTATTTTCGGATTCCCTTTTAACAAGTACTACAGTCAAAGTGGTAGCATTACTGTATGAATGTACTAAGGTTACATTAAAAAAAAGGAAACACTAAGATGTAACTGCCAATGGTGATATTTATTATGACAAACAGAAATCTAAATATACTGTGTTTACAAGAAAATTATTTTAGACAGGTTAGACCCCACAGTCAGTAACCCTAAACACAAGGAAATGGCAAATAACTCGCTGTTAACCGTTTTCCATGTTAGGTTTTTGATTGTTCAAAATAATTCCAGCAAAGCCCTTTGATTGTTTTGCTCAGACTAATACTTTTTCACCAGTCAACGCCGGTTTTTGTGTACAGGCAGTTGTGCTGTCTGCAAACACAGATAATGCTTTCCACGTTTTCACTTTGGGTATTGTAGACCTTTAAAACGCGTCTGAAATGTAGCTGTTTTGCAAGGAACATGTACTATGGTTTAGCGGCAATGAAAACAACCAATTAAAAAAAAAAACAAATTCTGACGCGTATACCTAACGGAAAGGGAAAAAGGTATCAGGATAATCAGAAGTATGAACTAAAACTGAATGGTAAAATACCTTTTTGAATGAAAGCATTTCTGAAATTCCTGAACTGATTCTCATTGTGCCGTTGAGATCTTCCTTACCTCAGTAGAAAAGCTATTTCCCATGCGAAGAATCCCCAAACAGCCACAGACTGCAGCCTTTTTCGAGTCATCTCTGGACTTAATTTGTGTAGACATATAACCAGAACGGGGGGAAAAAAAAAAACTTGACTTCAGTACCCCGGACAGCGCCTACGCGTCTTTCGCCACAATCCAACAAGATGAGCACGCTTTGATCATGGAAAACAAAAAAGGATTACAAGTTGCTGGGTCCCACATGACCTCAAGAGTTACATTTTTTAAACCTATCTGTTAAGTAAGTGAATAACCTTAATAAAAAAAAAATACACCCGAAATGCAAGCAACAACGTACAAGCACGTTGCAGCGTGAGTGTTTCTTGACACTTAATTCAACATTCCGCGGAGTTGCCGAGATGTGGTATGCCCGCCCCTTTAAAGAGACTGAGTGACATAAAATTCCTCCACTCAGTAAGAAAACCCGGTACGTGAGCGACACACACACGAGCACATAAAATATCTAATTTACACATTTCAGACGAATGCAATGTAAACACGCGCGATCAGAAACACTGATATCTTTTGGTATCTTTTGATTCTGTTTGCTGTACCGTGTGGACGGCGAATTAAAATGATCGTTTATGCCACCCTCTGTGAACAATGCATGCCTCAAAAAGTTAAAGCCCCGGTGTAGGACTATACAATTGACTATGGTTTCTTCTTTCAATTTACAGTCCGTTTTGATTACTCTCAACGGTTACGAGATGTCTAAACTGAGCTACTCTTCATTGGTCTTTGAATCTGACCGATCCTGTATTATGGATGCCAGAAGAAATCTAAAACCAAACGACAATAATTGTACTTTTACAACGTTGGTAATCACCTCGAAACAGGTCTCTGACGATATTTATGTTTTCAGCAAACGTGTTCTGGAAAAAATCAATTTCATTCAGCATAAAATTGGTAAGCATATGTACAGTATGTACCCCCATAAACATCTATAATGTGCATTTACATTTATAATTTACTATATTTTTATACTTGAAATACAGCCATTACATATGTACCCAATATTGTTATTTTCTTGAGATGCTACGCATATCCCTGATATTTATGGTTTCATAAGTTCATATAATCGTAAATAATTGCCAGATTCTTTATGCCTGCGCCTTAAGGCTGGCAAAACAGACCTATTCTGTTATTACAACACTTGTTGACAGCGTGCATGTAGCAAGGACAGCACAAGGACAAAACCATGGTGTCATCATCCAGTGTGTTTTTATGAAGGTACTGTATGAGTAGCAAGAACCACACAAATCATGCCTGGGCATCCAAACCTTCCAGGGTCTGTTTTCAATTACATTCAGGTCAGATAGCCTAGTAGCCAATTTCCTCTCTGAAACAGAAAAGGGGCTGTCCTTTCTTGCATTTTTTATTCCGTCCAGGGAATGGTCCCATGATGTTATTTTCTAATGCAATCTAAACACTGCCTCAGATCTTAAATATACTGTAGATGCTGAAGAACGGACGCATATGTGAACCATGTAAATCTTCTTGTCTTTGGTCCAAAACTGCAGAAGTATTTCATTAGACCAAATTTGATCTTTTATTAAGTATTATGTATTCATAGAGGTTTGTTTAGGGTAAAAGAAGTGAAACAAATCTTGATAACTAGATTTGTATTTGTAACGCCTCTTAAAAGAAATTGAAATTTAGCCAATTTATTTACTAGGGCTCCTAAGGAGATTGGCTTGAGATTAATCGATTCAAAATTATGCTTCATCTAACAGATATTTCTGACTTTTTTTCAAAATACATATGTTTTGGAACATTTAGTACACAGTCTTATTAATTATATTTGCTAGTTTCTTATACTTTATATGAGAAGCACAATACTTTGATGCTTAGATTGTACTGTACATAAAATACTCTAAAATGTTTAAAATAGCATGCTTTTAATAGGTATTTCTTGTTTTATTTCTTTTGGTAAGTATCTTGTGTTCATGATAGTGTGAGTGTGTGGATATATGTGTACTGTAAGTTATGCAGAGGGAATGGCATTTTTTTTTGTACTGCTACTTGGAGACTACCGGGGAAAAAAAGAATTTATGAGCTCAAAGCAATTCCCCCACAATATCTCCTTGCCTGGTTGATAAGAGAAACCCATTTAATTTTTCCATTTAATAGATCTGTCCAATTGATCTTACTGTTTTATGGTTGATGCACTTCAGAGCAATTACTGTAGAATACTCAAAAGCTTTGATATTCCAGTCCATTTAATGATAATATGGCATTGTCCCAAACAACAAAAGCAAAAAAAGTATTTTAAAACATCATTGTCTTATTATGATCATTTCTAATTGTATCTTACCTAGCAGTTTTTACTCTACAGTAGATGCATTTTTGTAAAAGAAATAAAGGCTATATTTCATTAGTAGGCTGAAGTTGTCCCTTCAACAATTTTAACTGACTAAAGGGAATCTTTGTAAAAGGTAAAACTCTTTTTCATAAATTATTCTGATTATCGATATCTGATTTTCTGACATTTTGATATATCTGACATGCATACTCCAAAGTAAACATATTGACCATGAAAGGTAATAATGTGATTAATTATTATTGAACAATTATAAACCAACATCTGTACATTTGAAAAATATGTTATATTACTGTATATTATGTTGTTCAACCTTTACGTGTTTAAATATAATCTTAAAAACTCTTTAAGATATTGAGCAAATTAATTTGGCATAATTTTGATGAGCAAATCAATGTCTGATTGTAATACTCTTGTGTGACCTTAACTGTTGCATAAGTAATAAACTACCTCCTCACTGAAAAGTGTTTTGGGCACTGGAAATGAGTTGATCTGACTTGTTGAATGTCAAGCCTAGTGAAAATCAAGAAAGAAAAACAAAGAAAATAAGAAAACTTTCTCTCTTATCAAGTTAATCACCGATTTGTAGCATTTTTATATGAATGCAACATGTCAGGTAGACTCATCATCAGTAGTGCCAATATCTATTAACTGTTGTAATGACTTAAAAATAAGGTTCTGTGTACAGCAGATCATCCCAATAGATATTCACGAGTGTGGCATTCAGTAGGTTTGCAGAACAATACCGTAATGTTGTTTACAACATACCCCTCAAGAGCAGGACCATTAAAGCTGGTCTTGGCAGGAGTGTATATTTGGTTCAGAGCTCCATGTATAGTACACTGATCAATGTCAACATGACTGGAAGGAGTTACAGTACATTTGCCTCGTTTTGGGTACTAATTTTCTGCCCTTCATGTGGGCTCATCCTGACATGAGAACATGCTGCTCATGTAATCTTTGGTACCATTTTCTTTCTTGAGCTTTCTTGTGAGATGTGAAGCTGGGAGTTATCCCATGGATACCCTGATCACCTCATTAAACATGCCCTTTTTTGACTTTGCCCTTTGAGAGACGTGGGACAAAATCTCACAACACAATGCCTACAACCTACTGCAAAAGCACAAATCATAGATTTATAGCTTATATTTGTTTCCAGACAGTGACTACGCATACAACTATCCTGTGACCTCCGCAATAGACCCTGATTAACCCCTTCTATAACCAATGTTACTGTTAATGTCATTGCACCTACACACTACTACAAAATAGGCTTTGTTATATTTCTTTTTATAACTTTCTGAATTTGTTACAGTTACAGTTTAAGCAACATGTTTGTTTTGATGTGCAGTATATGAACTACATTATATGTCTACTAAGGATTCAGTGTATTGATTGCATATCATATAATGTCAAAAGATGAATTAGTCAATTACCTTTCCGTAGAGCATCCATAAATCTTCATGTGTGCTGCATACTAAAGCACAGCTTATTAGGGACATGTCAGTCCTATGGTAAACCCTGGTTTAGAGGTTCTGCTAGGCTAAGCCATGATAATGTGCGAAGGAACTCTTTTGAATTTCAATTCCACACTTCTGAAATCACGTGTACTAAAGCAAATGTAGCAAGATAAGAAATTAATAACAATCAAAAATGGATAGTACTGTTTAACGGTCCTAAAATACCAATTATTTGCTTCAGCACCTTCCATTCAGCACATGCTATACATCCATTAAAGCTAAAAACCTGGGATTCGGTCAGGATTTATATAATTCATTTATAAGTCTATACGTGCAATCTTATGCTGTATAGTATGTGTACGGTAAAATGACAAATGAGAGTATAAGAATACTATTGAACCAAATATGTATTTGCAGCATCAGGTTAAGTTCCTTCTGTATTGGTTATCAATGGCAAATTTAACTATTCAATTTTTCATTCTGTAGTTAAAGATGACATCTGTTAATATCCATTTGTGGAACATGTGAAAACCAGTTTCAGTGCTAATGTTCGTAGTGCACAGTGCTACCTCTCAATTTTAAGTGCTAAAGGAAAACAACAGCAGTTAATCATTTATGGAGTCTATTCCTTCTTTTAACCTTGAACCTTTCCTCAGAACAAATGATCTCTCACATGACTGCTTGCTTAGTGCATGGGATTTGCTGTGATAGCCTTTAAGGAGTTTCTACACGTGTGGTGTGGTGTTGAATTCCTAATCTTTAACGTAGAAAATATGCAGTACAGTATGTGCCTCATTCATAGTATTCAGAAAACTCATCTAGCAGGATAGATTTAAAAGTAAGGCACAATCTTGCAATTTTTTATAAAACTCTTTTATTTTTACTCATTTTCACACCTGAAATTGAACTTTAAGGCTCTTATTACTTTTTGACAATGTCCAATTCATGTGAAGTGAATATTCTTCATATATTCACATACATCCTAGACTCTAAAAACTCCAGCTGACCGCATACTTTAAAGTAGAGATCTTCTATGAGACAATGCTAAGTGACTCTACCGCAGCATCAGATTGGATTTTTAAAGACCCCAGGGTATAAGATGCCACAGTGTAGCTTACCCCAAACAAATAATAATAAAAAAGTTCTGAAGTTTTAAAATAAAATCAGAGATCAACTTCATCTATTCTCCAGCACTTAAAAGTACACTGACGTCTTCCCCTAGCCATCACTCACTAAACTGGAAAGTTCTAAGTTCCTTCAATCTGTCCTCATACCTCACACTCGCGTCCTGAAAAAGGTCTGGCCCCTTTTCTCTGGACATCCCCTGTAAAATAACGAAAGACGCACAGGCACATCCTCCGAGACTCGCTGTCAAGCAGATTACACCCGTCTGTCACTGGAGCTCTGAAACTCAGACAACAGAGTTTAAGTGTCAACCAGAAGATGAACACAGTTCCCAGTGATACTTCACAGTCCCATGGGCTTCCAGGCTGCCAGTCAAAGACGCTGCAATCATCTCTATCCTCTCCTGCCCTATTGCTGCTTTGCCAGTTTTGCACTGCTAACGGAGAATACCAATCTCCAGATAGAAGGACTTGTGTAGGTGAAAGCTTTTAACAGATGAGCCCCCCAAATATCCCTTTAGGATTCTCTATTTTTAACTGTCGATCTCACCCACAGTCTTGGCTTGTTATTCTTGTGATTTTTTTCAGTATGGAAACTTTTATGAAGTAAAGAACCACTTTCTGTATGCATGTACTGTAATAAATACACAGATTTACCAAAAACAGAAGCCCTCGACATATTTAAATTCTTGTAAAAAAGATTCTATAATATTATTATTTTGGGAAGACTATTTTATTGTTCAAATTTAAAGTAGAAAGGTAAATAACAGACATTATGAATTTTAAATGTGTTTCATCATTTTTAAAGAAACGATGTAGTAGCAGAGAAAATAGAAGGGTTAGGAAAACTACTTTGGAAACGATGTTGGTGGTCAAATGTTTCCCAGTCATTCTCTTTAAAAAAAATTAAAAACATGTTTTAACACTCCTGTTTGAACACTTTTTAAAAGTTTTTTAAATTTATTTTTTTGTAACCAGATGTACTGTATGAATACTCGAATTAACTGTATACTAAATGGTTATTCTCTTAACTGTGTTCATAAGTGAACTATAAGAATGTTTTTATGTGCTTTGAATATTTAATTATTGGTCTATCTACTGTATAGTTTTCTATAACATTACAGCCAGCATTTCAAAGATAAACCTATGTTAATCAGTTTATGAGCATAAAATGTTCAATTTTTTACTGGAAGTCTGTAAGTTTACATTCACTTAGACTCCTGCCATTTTGATATCTACAGTAACATCAGAGTATCCAGGGATAGGACAGCTATACAGTATATCTTTTAATATGATGGTGCAGCACCAACATAACTGAAAGCAAAATAAATCATGAGAGCAACATAACCATATTTGTTTGAACCGCATGTAAAAACGAGTCTGAATATTTAGGAGAGATACCAATTTAATGAGTAAATTTAGATTACGAGTGACCAGAGCAGCATAATGCAGAGTAAATGGAACTGTTTCAATTCCATGGCAAACAAACTGGAGTCCTAGGATGTTGCAGTTAATCTTCTCATAGAACCCGACCAGATAATGCTGGAGTCTTCTCTGTATTATTAGTGTACATTGATTTCTGACCTGCATGATAATGCATCAAATATTGTAAAACCAATCAGTCTATGTGAAACAGAAACCAGAATCAAGCAGTTCATATCCTCACCTCTTCCCTAAGTACTAAGATAGAATCTATTTTTGTGTTATATATGATTTTGTGAGGTAGCAGTCTCTTCCACGTGTTTGAAACAGAGACGGAGTGTCTCTCATTTCTATTTTTCAAGGATAGTGCTATGTTTTTGACAAAAATTGGTGATATCTGTTCTCCTTAATTCTGTCTGAGTAAAACCTGCCAGCTAATGTTTAACTACAGGATAGATTATTGTACCTATTGCCCTGATGTGGGGTAACATTGGATCTCAAAACAGGACTGAGACTGAGTATCTGTACTTTTACTTCATGGACAGTGGAGTTAAGCCATACAGTACAAAATAATAGTGTACCATACATTAAGCCAAAGTTATTCCCTGTAACAGCAGCCATGATTAATTGCCTGAGCGACTCCAGCATTAGAGGCTTTCATTTGGTTTGCATGTTTAGACCTACAGTCTAGACATCGTGTGGTCAAGTCTGATCTACGTCCTTGAGTATTTTGACTTCCTAGGCACTGCTGTTGGTGCCAGTGTTCCTTAAAGGCATTGCAGGACTCACAGACTGAAAAATACTTCTTTTGCACTTTTTATATTAAAGAATACAAGGTACTGAATACCCCAAAGCCCCTGGCAGTATGAAGCTCGATGTGTCAAAAGAAATAAGATTTCAATTTGACACAGCTACAAAAATTACCCCAATATATTTCTTAATACCACAAATAAGCTCACCTGCTCAGGAATACTTTGTAGAGTATCTACGGTTTGTCCAATGCGTTATTTAAAAAAAGGTAACAAGTTTTCTCAAAATATAATTAAACAACAAGGCATCAATTTTTTTGACTGAAATATGTGTACAATATGTGTACTGCAATGTGTGCAACAGCAAATTAAGAAGGCTTCTGTAATGTGCTCAAAATAGCACCATTACTGGAGCAGTAGATCAAGAAAGCTTCATTAAGCATCGCTGTCTTAATTGGAGGGCACTTACATAAAATGGACCCTGCAATTCTTAAGATATGGTTGTTATAATTTGCAGTCCATAACTATAAAGATGCATCGGATCCATTGAGAATGAAGAAAAGTTGATTTTCTCATGATAGACTAATGCCCCTAATAAAATATCAAAGAAATGCAGCAACTGAATTTTTACAAATCTCATTAAGACATTTTAGTTAACATATCAGTTCATTACTTTTCCCATTATGTTTTAAAGGATTATCTCCCATTTTAAATGTGAATTTTTTACAATGCTCTTCACTGAAAAATCTACAGGATATCTACAGTACATTGTGTCTAACACATGGGCTGTCAGCTATGCATGTCTGGAACTAGTTCCTAAACATACCAGACAGAAACATAAATAAGACACGCTGAAAGGAATTAGAATCTTGTAAAACGATAACGCATTAGTAATGGATATCTCTATGCCACTCGTATTGAAGGAGCAACTTCAGTGGGCACAGAATTTTCCAAACCTGTACGAGTTGCTTCTCAGAACACTTTGATCAACTGACAGCTAAGTTGAACACATAATACAGAGTACACAAACAGTGATACTAGACAGAAAATGGGAAGTGAACACATTTAACAAGGCATTATCATCAGCATATTGTGATTTTTTTGCCTTGCTACAAGTGATGTTAGCTTAAGTTTGCTTGTATACTGATTGCTGTTAACCCCTGAAGATGGCTACAGTATATGCATACTGTATGTACTGTAGCAACAAATGATTAAAGCTGCATATGATAGTAAGATCATTGTGAAGATAATTCCATGGCAGGCTAGTGTTACTGCCACACACTAAGACACATACCTTACAGTATACTCACAGGACTCACTGATGAATGTTCTCTTGCACAATGTGACAGATGTGCCCTCACACGCAGTTAGAATCACTGGCTTACATACTTTTTCAGGAGGATGGATTAAAAAGTTTACGATTTTCTCATTTGGGATTTCATGACAATTGTACAGGAAGTACTGTAGGTTGAAAACAATTTAAATGACTATGTCTCAGCTCCATGCCGAATTGTCCCTGATATAAACACAGTAATAATCAGAGTGCTATGCACATGATCCTACATAAGCATTTTACGGTCAGGAACATGAGCTTTAGTTATTCAGTCATCAACAGGCTTTCCATCAGGCATTACCATCTGGAACAGACCAAGGTTCAGTGGATTTTAGTGATTTTTATTATTAAAAGGAACATTTTAGTTTGATCTTTCTTCATCGGTTTTGAGGCTGAATGGTTTTACAGGCTGTGTAATTTGGATCAGCTGCTGAGTGTCTGTGGGAGAGACCAGGGGCCTCAGCAGGGCAGTACACAGAGGATGAACAAGCTGAATGAAGCTCTTTGGAAAAGATAAAAAAAGCTAAGCACAGAACTCAAAAGTGCACATGGCTGAATTAACACATATAACTGAACTTCATGACTCAATACATACAGTAGGGTTGTGACCTTAGCTTTTAAAATATATTCTGATGCATTCACTGAAGGATGTAAAGTACTTAATTGATCTCTATCACATCAAATTAATTAAATTAAATTAGAAAAGGAAACTGACGTGCAACTTTTTTACTCACAATTCTAACAACACTCCCCTTTGTCTCATTTGCACCTAGCGTCGAGATACAGCATGAAAACACGACAGTTGTCAAATTTCACTTTTCGAATAAATGTAATAAAATTAAAAAGCAATAAAACATGCATTACTCCAATTTAAAATTCTGAGCAATATAGATGCCCTACTGTACAGATTGGTTAAATGAATTCTAGTCATGTGCTGATGCACGGACGCTTTTATAGGATTGCCCACCTTTTAAAGCTTGACTTGAGTATTTATACATACTTCAAAATGTGATTTTTAGCATCCCGTGCATGCATAGTACAACTCCTGAATTTCCATCAAGCCATGTTGCATATTTTAAGATGCTTTACTGCAGCTCAGTTCACCCTTTGGTTGAACCTTTCCAGCTTTATAATTGCAAAGCTGACAATCTGAAATATGAAATGCGCGGTTTTTCTTGTGTTGCCACGCAAAATAGGAAATGTGTGCTTTACCCAGAAAAAGCCCTGATCAGACAGCATGATATCTTTAACCTTATCTAAGACATCTGCTGTGTTTCCTCTCCCAGCAACAACAACGATCTTGCACCTGTCTACTCTACACATCTCTGGTGTACTCTGTTACAAATACTAAGTGAAACCACCAAAAGTAAAGTCCTCACATCTGACTGTTTCATAGGGAAATTTAGACTTTGGAGCATTTCCAGTTATTCTATCCTGGACTTTAAGTACCACTGAGCTTACACCGATTTGCTGTGGTCATTGATGTTGCAGATTCTGTAACAGTGTGGAATTGTAACCCTCATCCTAGTTTGCAACCTGGAAAACTTGGGACAATCCTTTCACCTGATCTCTCTCTCTTGTTGAGCCTGCTGGGCCTCTTTCAGGATCTACAAAACACTGTGAACACTCCTCTGCCAAGTCAAGGTGGCATATCTTTGGAAGCAGAATGCCTGGACAACGAACGTGTGACCTATAGTAGGTGGTAAGAGTTTTTGTAAGCCTTGAGAGGAGAGGAAGTTAAAGGTATAAGGTATAGTTACTGTATACACATGTACTGAATTAACGCTATCTTAATGTTATTTAATGTAACAGAAACAATGTGGAGTCATTATATGTTGTGGTTATTGGGAGACAAGACCTGCATCTGTATTTTTTACCTGTATCTATGTAAATGAAATACAATTATATCTGTATTATTGATATAATTGTCTGTTTCTCTTGCTCTCTGCTGCTCGTGTTTTTATAATCTAATGCACCTTACTGTACATTTATTTCCACTCTACAAATGCCATGGACTTTTCTATAATTATTTTGTAATATAATACAATTAAAATATATAAAACATTAAATGTTCTACAGAACCATACAGTAAATACACCGTAGAACGCAAATACCGAACTAAACAACAATTGAATAACTCCAAGCACTCTGCCTCTGCTTTGAGTCAATACAAAAGATTTCATTGCTTTAGCCTGAAAGCCTAAATTTGACAAGCTAAAAGAATTAAATCTTTTTAGCCTTGAAAGGCTCACAAGGTCACTTCAATGCACTTATTCAGACTCGGTAGTGAAACACAAACCATTACAAAACATTATTTATTCTCTGTAAATTCATTTTTAATTTTGATTCATTTTTCTTATTTCAGAACCCAAATGTAATTATTTCAAAATACGATTGCAGCCCTGCCCTCTCTTGAGCCATAATTTAGGCAGGTATGACAAACATCATAAACATCATCTTCTCTAATTTTTGTGCTCGCTAGCTGAAAACACAGTTATCCTCACATGCCCTGCAACCCTTTAGAAGGAAGTTATTTTAAGTCATCCCATTTAAATTTGTCCAGAAAGCTTATTTAATTTATCCATTAATGCAATGTTTTCAAAAAGAATCTTAAAAAGTGAAAATTATGAGTAAAAGAAATGATTAGATTAAGAATAAATAGGAAGCTATTAAGACAAATTTTAAATCACTGAAACACGTTCAAAGAGAAATGCTGTTTTCACCTTGTCAGAGTTTGCTGATGGCTAACCTATGATATGTTTCATGCATTAGCAGGAATGCTATTTTAGTCCTATGACTGGGGGGACAAGGAAAATATCTTCAAGTCCTTCTTTAGTGAAAGATAAAAGCAATGTGAAGTATGTGTATTTGTTTCTTAGCGTTTGTACTGTTAGGTAAGACATCACAATGTTATTAAGAGAAATAGTACACAAAATATCTGAAAACTACAGGGAAAGAAAACTTCACTGAGTTCATAAGCACAATTCAAATTGTATCTCATATTAATATACTTGCCCCATTACTAAGAAAATGATATCTGTATGAATCTAAAGCAGGACTGTCTGAGGAAAAGCTACAGTAGTTGTGTTTCTACTAATCTGAATTTGCCAAGTATTAATCAGGTTAGCCTGCCACTTCCATGCACAAAATAAGGACTTTTGTATGCACTCCTTTGCACAACTATATGTTAGAGCTATTCATCATTTAACCCACTTTGAGCTCAATACATCAATGAGCTTAACATCCATCGGAGGAGCAGTGACACTCTCATTGACATGCCCAACTCAGTATAGCCTGCAAAGTCCCAGTAGTCTCCGTCTGTGGAGCAAACTGGGGCTGTCCTTGGTAAAACAAATCCAACCAAAACTGCCGTCTACAGACCCCTGCTAAAGCACTTTTGAGAATGTTTCAAGTTTACCTGGCTCTATCATCACATTTCATTCATGATTAAACTCTCTGTGCTACTTAGTTAGGATTTTCATGGTGTACTAAGTGATGAATTCTAAAGCATAAATAGATAACGGGCTATGGACAACTGGGAGATAATCATGAACCTGTTCCTCCTCTAACCTCAGTTCAACCCCACATGGTGAATATACTGCACCAGTCTTATTGACGTATTTCTGTCTAATACGTATAGTTCCCTAATGTATTCACCAGAGGATGCAATGGAAAATATCCACATATAATCCTACGAAAAATAGCATAATAACACTTAATGCTAAAGAAAATTTGCATTTGCAGATTGCAAGAAAACAATTTTCTCCTCTACTAATCCAGATAAGTTATGGAAATGTATTCGCAGCTGAACTGCTGTTTTCCTCCAAGTCTGATTGCCAGACTCATTTACTATCATTACAGACAAAATCTTTCTACCTTATCTTAGGTGCCAATGGAAATGACTTAATTTTAAATAGTAAGACCATTTTAATGAAAACGTATGTATGCTGGCTACTGCTTTTGTAAAGAAACCTCATGATGAAGGATACTTAACTTTCCTGGAACCTTGCTCTGTTTCCTTTTCACCAGCTCTGACATACTGTACAGTAGGAACAGGAATCATTTCTGCACACCACCCTTTTCCTGACACTCCCTAGATCCACACTGCCATTATCCAGCCCAGTGACAGTGACTGATGAATTTACAATTGTAAGGGGTCACAAGATACCAGAGAAGCAATTGCACAGAGTCTGATTCATTTGGAGAGATGTTACTTTATTACTACACAACTAAAGCAAGACCTTCAGAGTTTCAATAAAGATGTCTTAGTCAGGGCTGAGTCACAGCCTTGACAAAGTTTCATATTGCTCTTGAAAGGTGGCGAAGAGGTAAGGGGTCTAACTCCAATTGTGTTAGGAGCTGTGCTCACTACTATTCACCCATCTGGGTGCTCCTTCCAAAATGATTCCTTCCTTTTTTAAAACAGTTACACATGGGATTCAGTGTGCTGAGTTGATCAGTAGTGATTCCTCTTTGTTGGAACCAATCTCAGACAGAGAAATAATAGTGATTTAAGGTTGCGATATTTTTACCAACATTTCCAGAGCATTTATCCCTTCTTTCACCCATGATACAGATACAAAATGACATCAAAAAGTGCACTCCCAGGAGGTTTAAATGTTAGGTCATAAAACAACAAAAAGAAAATCAACACTCCCAATGACACCAAACACCACTATCTTTAGAAGTTGTGGAATAAGTTTGCCTGTGAATCATAATCACTGTTTCTAAATGCTTTAGCTTCCAACATATTATTCTCACTTATCTTCCATAATCAAATTTTTTATCCTTATTAGCATTTTTCATATTATTTTGTTCAAAACAAATATATTTAAAAGAGCTGTGTTCATTATATATAATGAATAATGCAAATGATCAATTCAGCAATATATTTAATACAATTAATAAAAGTTATTGCACATCAACAATAAAGAAATTAATATAAAGCATGCAGAATGATTGTTATTTGTATCTCTTTTCAGAGATGACTAATTCATTCCAGCACAGTAAACTTGAAAAAGTACAGCTTCACTGCTTAATCGCTGAAAAAAAGCTTTTGTTAGCTCAAAGATTAACTACATTAGGGACAAATTATAAAGATAAATGGAAAAAGAAAAGAGTAATTCATTTGATTCTAAGGCATAAACCATTTCATGTGAAGTACACCAAACACCAAAATTAGGAATTATTAACATTACTCTCTACTGAAATACCTGAAGAAACCAAAGTTACAACATTAATCACCTGTTTATGAGATATATTGAACCACGACTGAGTTTATTTATGAAAATTCAACACAAATCTTTTAATATGCATGCATTCATGTATAACCATATCTTATTTCCGTTGGTGTCCCATACCATTCAGCTCACATTAACGTACTGTTGAAATGAAAAACTGTGTCATAAAAGTCAACCTTATTGCCATCCCTAGAAAACTGCTTAGCATTTTAAAGCCATTCTTATATTGCTGTTTATTTTGAAAAACAAACAAGCTCCCACATGGCAAACGTGTCTTTGCCGCAGACATAATGAACGTTTGGTGACGCAGGTGAGAGAAATCAGCTGATGATTTCTGATCATTGTTAATTTGTTCTGGATTCGCACTTGCAAGAATTCTCAAAATGACCCTGCAAGGCTGGATGTACTGTAATCTGTTGAGGTTCTAAGATCCATTATGATTCAGAGCTGTATAGAAGAGCATACAGTGAGGGTGGGCAAGGGTGCAGTTAAAATTCCTATGGAATTGTTTTCTTCTTCTTTTATTCCAAGCTGTATGTGATCACCAGCAAACATGTTATTTCCAGGCAGTCTTCTGACAAATCATGTTTTAGCATCTTGATGGCCTAGTGCTGCCAAAATAAATGGTAAAGCTTTATTTGGTCATCATGCACTACTCCTCTTTCAAAAGAACAGGTTACATTATGTGCAGGTACAAATGCAAATGCAGAATCTTAATTTTTAATGTTATTTTGCTTGGGAAAACTCATGCAAATGGGTAATCATCAAACAGTGGGATAGTTACATTAACTGCATCACTGGGTTTAAGGCTTCTTCCTTTAGGCTGTCTCTGCCCTCTAAGCAATACTGACCAAAACCATGGTACTATATGCCTGACAAACATGGAAAGATGGGGGATCAGTCAGTTGCCATTCCACCTTGTTGGCACTCCTCCAGATCATGAAAGCAGAATTGATCACTAGAATTTTAGAAAATTCTTCCTTGCCACTCTTTGCATTTGTTTATTTATTAATAAATAAAGTTAGTTAAAGTACAGTTATTCATCTGCTGAAATGATGACTTATGAGGTTGGACATTAAAAAGGCAACACATGCCATTGTTTCCAATATACATTTGCTGTGTTTCTTTTAAAACTACCTCTGTGTATATTATTGGGTTCAGCAGTTAAACAATTTATAAACTTACTTGATTTCTATATTTCTAAAACGTATCGAAATCATAAGATGTTTTGCTGAGTGCTTACTCATTTGGTCTTGGATTTCTTTTTTTCCAATTTTGCAAGTCAAATCAAAGAAAGAGATCTACTGTATGGAGGAATAAAAGCGTTGGCTGCTTTTTTATGTTTAGATTTAATTTTTTAGTATATTAATATCAGGAAATGACATTCCTACTTATTGCACTTGTATATTGAACTTTAAAATATTTGCATTCAGTAAAGAAATTCAATGTATAAAATATGTGATTATCATTCTATAATGTATTTGCACAAATTCCAAAATTAAGAGTTTTAGTAAAAGATATTTCGAATGCAAAATTAATAATAATAATTGCTTACACTTATATAGCGCTTTTCTGGACACTCCACTCAAAGCGCTTTACAGGTAATGGGGATCCCCTCCACCACCACCAGTGTGCAGCCCCACCTGGATGATGCGACGGCAGCCATAGTGCGCCAGAACGCTCCCCACACATCAGCTATCAGTGGGGAGGAGAGTAGAGTAATGAAGCCAATTCATAGAGGGGGATTATTTGGAGGCCATGATTGGTAAGGGCCAATGGGAAATTTGGCCAGGAAATCTGTGCTTTTGGCCATTTCTGAACAATATTAGGGAAAGCTGTGAAGTCTGAAGACACTTCTCAAAATTTGTTCTTTGTAGAATTGCAAAATTTTAGATATAACAGATGCTAAATATATTTAAGGTGATTATGAGGATATACATTCTTTCAAGGAACAGCCTGAAAGAGATGTTTCACTGCTGTTTTAGAATGTAATTTCCACATAGAAAGATAATGGCATGCCTTCACTTCACCTATCTGCCTTCGGAAACATCTTCCAATAAAATATCCTGAAATCCGCATGCTGACTTGCACAAAATCTGCTAATTACATTCTTTGCAGGATAAGGGTCATCACACTAGCTCCCCTTTAATCAAAGCATTGATTTAGACATGCTGCTGATGCCTTTCTAAGGCATTGCTTACCCATCACACAAATTGAAAGTCTAATGGTCTCTGATCACACTTGTGATGCATGACCATCATGAAACACCCTGTCTAGTGACATCAGAAACAACTTGCACTAAAGGATTTTCAATTTGATCAAGCTTTTGACCGGTACATATGGCAACTGTGACATTAAGTTTACTAATGCTGATTTGCACCCTCAGCTTCTGGTTTTACTGTATATGATATCACACTTATATATTATACATATTTTATTTTCTTATTTGGTATTCTGAATTACCTTAGAGTAATTAAAATGAAACCAACATATGAGCGAAGTGATTTGCATTTTACTCAATGAGATTAATAATAAAGCAGAGACATTAAAAAGACAGCAGAAGGGTATTAGAACCAGAAACATTTATTGTGTTTTTAATGCCTCTCAGAATATAATAGAAAAATACATTTCAATTATGCAGAAGGCAACAAATCAATATAAAATTGCATTCAATATTACATTTCTTACACAGACATATCTAAAGGACTGTGGCTACTTTTAGAGAGTCTAAAAATAAATGAATAGTTTCATGTGAATACTATTATTATTCAAACCTTTAATTTCCTGCGCATTTTTCATTAAATGTCTTGATATTTAATCTTCAAAAATGCAAGAATCATAAATGATAGAAAAGTATCTTTAAAGCACTTTAAATGCCATTTAAAGCAGAGAAAATATTCTATACTAAAGTAACATACAGTAACAAAAATTGATGATTGCCTGAAGCTCTGATAATTCTTGAATATTGCTCTCCTCTTTCAATCCTCTGACCATTAATGATTAAGTAATTAACTGTATGGTTTTGCTGTCCTAGAATTGGTTACCAATCCATTGGTCTTCTGCACATTTATGTTAAAAATAATATCCTTTATTACGCAGCAAGATATTAACTGTCCTATGAAATATTCCCGTTGTATTTGATGTGCCCACAATAGGCATCATCAGAATATTTCTTAATAAGACTGTTATCTGTACATCGTAAGATCAGCACAGGAGAAATTACTGACCCTTGGGGGGCTCCAGACCCTAGCAGCATACAAATAGATGATTTCAGTAACCTTCACATGAGAATGAAATAGCTGGACTGCAAGAGCTTGGAGGTTTATACAGTAGTTATTTTGAATGACATATTAGGTTTACAGAGGAATATATTCCAATAATAAAATTCACTGTAGCTGCCCTTCATTTATTAAAATCTGATTTCAAAAATCAAACATAAAGCTTCAAGCACATATGTACAACATATCATACACTAGCAACCTAGTAATAGTGAGATATGTATAGAAAAGTGTTTGAAATAAGTATTTTAGTTCTATTAGTCTAATTGTATTTGGATATGCGTGCTGGCCTTCTAACAATCTTTAAACCAATGCTGCTGTCCTTTACAGTGCCAGAGTAATGTTAATTTCAATTTGATTGATTCAACTTGAGTTATGTCTCTCTTGACAATAGACCTCAGCTTGTTAAGACATAAGGACACATACTCTAAGTTCAGTATGACCATCACAGGAACACCACAAGGGTCAGCAATTTCCTCTTTTCTGATTCCTCTAGGTACAAATGTCAGTCTTACTATAAAATGTATATTAATGTATCCATTATGGGCAGATTTTTCTTTGAATGCCTACTGTACATACTGTACTTAAATTATTCTAGCATAACAGTTTCATGGCATCAGGGTTGTGGATTAAAATAAGATAATAAAATGGTGACTCAATGTAGTAAGGTTGTGGGAGTTACTGTACAGAAGGTTCACTTTCTAAATGGATGTGCAAGGAAGAGCTGAATGACTCTGACATACCTCTTTTCACAACAATAATAACTACAGTTTGCTTCCCTCAGGACAGAGATTTCAAACAGTGCTTCTGAATATAAAGGGGGTTCTCTCTAGTTTTGTGCCTACTACTATAAGGCTGTTAAATGCTTTAAGTGTATAAATGGTGAAATGCTGTATATTTTATGTATAGATGTATGCATTACATGCAGAATGCTACTAATGGCGCAGTCCTGTAACAGGGAAATAAGCGACTAAAGGCGCACAAAAGAGTTAAGCAATTAGAAAGTGCAGAAACAAACACTTCAGTGCCAATGATCTTTTACAGTGAAAATGTTAAATTAGCATACTGTAGGTCAAAATGTTTTGGAAAAAAATATTCTTGTAAAATAAGAACATACAATCGACATTGAATGCAATATTCTCTGTATAGCACTGGAAATGAATTATCTTCAGCATGAATCTCCCCACTTTCTCTATCAGAAAGCATTCAAATGTATTCTTTTGAATGCATTAAGGTAGCTCTGCAGCCCCTGTAGGCTTAAGCTGTCCCTGGTGCCTTGCAAATGATTTATCTTCTTCATCCACTTGAATTGCATGCTTTGCTTAAAACCCCACTTCCACCAGTGCCCGTGAATATTAGGTATTCAACACGTGAAGCTTTGCAGTTTCTATTTGGCACCTCCACTCATATGGGGCGCCAGCTCTCATCTTTGTAATGTAGAGAAGATTAGGCAAGAACACCTCTTAAACATATGCAATAGTGGTTACAATTAAATTATCCCCTAGAAGTCTAGATTGCATCACAATAGCCGGCTCAAATGAGATGGGATTTTTATTTTTTAGCATCCAAGTCATAAGCCCAATTGTAATTTTCTTCTTATGGAATCCTTTGACAACTTAAGAAACAACATACATCAAGGCTAAACATAGACTAATGCAGTCCATTAAAATGGCTTTGTTAACTAACTTTTGTTTCCGTCTCAGGGAAACAGTACCATAAGGAGACCAAATCATATCAATGTATTTCAAAATAATTAGCGTTTATTGTGTATTCTGAAGGTAATTCACAATTAAGTAATTAATAACCAGACAATTCATTGGAAGCACATCAACAATCTGCAACTGCCATACAGTAAAGACTCCTAAATCGTGACAATGTTAAAATATGTTTATTAATGCAGTCAGATTATATATACCTTTTGTAAATTGGTAATTTATGATAATACATATTAAGCTTTGGACTTCCTACTCACATATGCAAAAATTCAAGAGAAGGTGAAAAAACTCCTCATCTGATCAAATACTGTAAGACCAATGTCAGCCACTGAGAAAATGAAACTCACCAAAATGGATGTGCACAAGGTGGAAAATATACATTAGAGTCAAAAAGAACTTTGTTGGTTGGTTGAAAAATACTTGGAATATTTGGAATTATCATCAAAAAAGAAAAACGATTAAGATTATCTCCTATTGTGTGTGCATTCATATATTGCTTTTCCAAGATGATTACCTAAGGTTTATGCATCCTTAAAAGGATCTTTCTATGAAGTTTGAAAAGCCTGCTTTTTCTGCTGTTTCCACGTGTGATATATCCTGCTGGGATCTTGTTTTGCCAGAGAAGCATGCTAGTATTTCTGTTTCCTGACTTGTGTCACTAAATAGTTCTCGTTTGACCTCTCCAGTGCTTCTCCAGGTCTGCTACAGCTTCTTCTGCTCTGCTGCCTGTACAGCTCCTCACCATTTTTCCAAGTCAATGTCTGGGACCTATCTATACTTTTGTTAATGGCTGAATTTCAAACATGTTCCATTGTCTTAATGGCTTGCCATTTTTCCTAAAGGTCTGAATACTGTACTGTATGTGTGGCTGTTTCTTGTGCAACTCAGTTAGTCATTAGTCCTGCTTTGTGTCTGTCAATTCTCTTTTGTCAAGGTCAATTTAAACTGCAACTTAATATTGCTGTAAAGGCTTTTCAAGGATACTTCCACACAATACTATAGAAAAACTGTAGAAAGCCTGCCACTTTCTAACATATCTCCTGATATAGTATTTGATCATTTCTACTGCAAGCGCTTGTGTGGTCAACAAATTCAGGCTTTGTTGGTAATCCAAAAAATAACCATGGAATTAAGTTTAATGGAAAACTACAGTAATTATCTCCACTTGTTTATAAACTGTATCAATGACATGATGTGAGCTTATTTTTCACTATTTAAAATCACCTGAATACTCTCATAACAAGCTCCTGGTGACATCTGGTAGGCATTGGTACCTTCTGTCTCAGTCCCTGCCACAACGGTCTTTGTCAAACAAGTGTAAGGCATAGTAATAATATTGCTCTCTTTGTTTTGGTTTTGCCTTCCATGGTTTAAACTTTCTATCAATCTGATAGAAAGTTTAAACTTTCAAAACAATCTGTTTTTACAATACTGTTGTAGTCTTCTTTTTTGCTGGCTGTCAATCTCCTTTTTTCATTAGTTGTCATCTTTCTATCTGCCTTATTTTTTATTACATCTGAGATACTCATGGGTTTACTTAGCTAATGTCTTGGTGCCAGCTTTCAGTGCTTATTGACAGAAATGTCAAATGCTTTAAAATGCATTCAGTTTTCTTTCAGACCAATGCTCAAAGACTAAATTAACTCTGACTCTGATTCCTTTCATATAATCTTTTTGGTAGACTTATGGAATGTCAACCCCAGTTATTTCTTTAATGGCTTGGGCACCAACAGCCTTTTGGTTTCCTGTCTCCTCTTTTTTTTCCAAGTGTTTATTTCCTTCTACTGTATATTGAGTGCAGAGTTGCTGATGTCCTGGCCACAGCAGTGCCACCTGTTCTGTGCCTGTTAATCTGTGTTCTGAAAAATGTGCACTGCGACTACTCTGTGCCAATCCTTCCACAAATATGTCCTCTTACCCAGTGAATTCCCTGTGTTGTCATGCATCTCTTAACCACATTCTCATTCTTCTTGCCCAAAGCTTAATCTGGTACCTTTTGATCTTTTTAATCCTTTATTTTGTTTCCTTCCTGCAAGGCCACAAGAACAGTTTACATATGTTCCTATTGTACCATAGGTTTAAGGGCTTGAGACCTGCATTATTCCATGTTATGTGCTAGCCCTACTCATAAAGACCATTCTATGAATAATTCAATCTCTTTCTGTCACTAGTACTTTTTAAAAGTTAATATATCTATCATTCATGTCATTCCAAATCTCTCTTTCAAATCAATGCTAAACATTTTATGACACAATGAAATAAAAGAAAGAAGCATTCACAATGTCCAGTTCCTGCAGACATTTTTTGCTGTAGTGTATGAAGATTTAAAAGAGCATGAGTGAAAAGCATGTGATCTTACCACACAGTTTCATCAGGCATCAGCTGCAAATAAAAGAGCTCACAATTTCATATAGAAAAGCTGATTCTTTGTTAGGCATGCATGTTAGGAAAGATATTTCTGATGGATACATAGTTGTGCTTTTCAGGCTACCTCATCCTTCACCCAAAAAACAAAACCTGAGCTGTATTCTTAATAAAAGTTTCACTTCTATCTATTAAATGATCCCCGTAAATTTCCATCACAGATTGTATTTAACCCTTCATAGACATTGTCTTATGAAATTAATTTCTAGTCCATTGTGTATGCTCATTTTCATTGTGTACATTTATTTGTACACATGTAAATGTCCTTTACATTTCCAAAGATCTTTCTACTATACTGTACCTCAAAGTACCATATCAGTTCATTTTTAAAAGAAAAATGCAATGTTTCCCACATAAACTCTGTGCTTCTGGAATAGGCTTTGGGTTCCTGCATCCCTTACCAGGAATAAGTGGCTTTTTGATAATGAATAAATGGAAAATTGTATACACGATAGACAGTTTTTAAATCTTTCCTAATAGTAGTGCTTTTCATATACAGTACTGTACAGTATATCCCTGTAAGATTTACAGTATGTGCACTTACATTTCTAAGTACTACTATTTGCCAATAACAGTAATTCTGGCACAAATTAGTTGTCTGTTGCAAAATATAAATGTTAAACAAATACAATGTAAAACCTTCCAGACATTTTGTTATTGCAATAGAGGCCATGCTACACAATTCAACATATTCAACACTATAAACGTCAAGAGTGATGTATTGTTAATACTTGGGTTGTTATTATAAGGCTCAAATATATTTCAACTTCTTAGAATATTTTGTTCTTTGCCGTTGCTAAGCACCCACTCAGCAACTCCACAACACACCAAGACACAGTGGTAATAAGTATCAACATTACAACAGTGCTATTTTCAGTTTTTCTGAAGAACATCTTTTCTAAATATAGGTGCTTGTTAATAATTAAAATCAGCTTCCTTTTGCCAAGATTATCACGATCATTGGCTGAAGGTTTAAAATGTATGCGGGTTGTGACACCCTAGGGAAGACCTCACTGTAAATGATTTTAACCGATGGCCTTTAGACTTTCAGGATCAATTCAGTTGTGCCTGTGGGTGACCTACATTGATAAATGTATTTGTAAAAAAATATCGAAAAAGACTAATTAAAAATAGATATCTAAAAATATCTAAATCACTCTAATTAGTTTGCACCATTTTCTCTGGGCATTGTGATAAGCATTTCATTTTATTGATTGCAATCAATCTCATGTCCAAACTTAATGCAAAAACTGGTGCTTACCTTTCTATCCCCTAACAGTACAAATTATATTCTTGCTCACATAAAACAGCACAGTCTCCAAGAATATCTGGTGTTCATTTCTGTTTTTATAATCAACATCTATCAGCTGACAGGGGAATGTACTTCAGGACTTAACCTTTCAATTTATTTCCTTAGAAAATACTGCTACTGTGTTATTATTTTTGTAATTGAAACCTATTGACAGGTATTGCATGTGTTCTGGCACAAAGTAACACTTGCAGAAAAGAAAATGGCTTTTATCTCTATACCTGCCTTTCTTAGACCACTGATACCCAATCAGGATATTCTATCCAAGTGCCAGTCAAATTTAGAGTCACCTGGAAATACACCAACAGAAAAGCATAGCAGGAAGAAATCATTGATGTACGTGAACATTTCTTAACCTTGTCAAAACAGAAATGTAACTCAAGCCCTTATATTCTGGTATTTTACAACACGTGTTGTACAGTATGTTATGGCAATTTAAATCCCTCCCTCGCATCTTGAACTAGAAACGACTCTATAGATACTCAGCAGTACCTCATTGTCCATTATCCTTTATTTGGTCCTCATCATCTCAAAGAGATAGTTCAGGTGGGTAGCTGCGTCAGCATGCATAGGCTGCAAAGGAACAAGTAATAGGTTTATTCCATGCTGAAAAGAAGAAGAAAGAAAACACAACGTTTCGGCCATGGAGCCTTCTTCAGGTGTCAGAAAGTGTCAGGTGACACCTGAAGAAGGCTCCATGGCCGAAACGTTGTGTTTTCTTTCTTCTTTTTTTCAGCATGGAATAAACCTATTACTTGTTCCATCTCAAAGAGATGACTGGTGGCTGATGTCATTTTCATTACTCTGACAGACCCCTTCTTCGCTGTATCAACAGGGTTAAAGTCAGGAGACTAGCAACCCCAGAGCATCTATTACTAAATATGTTATTATTTTTCTCATTTAAGTAATTTAGGATTATATTGATGGTGTGTTAGATGTTTTTGTCATGTTTTATAACAAAACATTCTAGGATTGTATATACCCTTTCTGAGACTGCACTTCAAAGAAACATTGCCTTATGTTTGTTTTAGTTTAATCTATCATTAGTAAAAATCATGTATAGTTTTTTTAGAACAAACTGATATAATTTGTCTTTACTAATATGCTTTAATATAATGCAGTCTAACAGATCTGAATCATATGATACAAACTGACCTCTTCTTATTTAAATTTCAATAACTTAATTTCTATTATCATTGTTATCACTAATCTAAGCTCTGTGGGAAAAATAGAAAGAAGAGATACCATTAAACTTTACTCTTCAAATTAAAGTCACCATGTTAATCATATTTTTAACAATAAGAGATGAGTGAGAATATGCACAGAAGTGATTTTTCTTTTTCTTCTTTTGCCAATTATTACTTAATTTTAATGTTTATATAAAAGCTCTTTTGGTGATATATCCTTGTTACACTAAGAAACATGTTTTAAATTGGAGTAGACAGGAAAAACTTTATGCAGAACCTGTTTAAGAACTATCCTGAGCAGGAAAAAAGAAACGTAATGACTGAAGTTTAGAAATTTCAGTCTTAAAGACTCCACACAGAAATCCTGCAATTTATACCCAGGTAGAAGGCACCACAAACTGGAATCAAACCCAGGACCCAAAAGTTAGCAACAATAATAACCTCTTCCCCACCGTACTGCCTTGAATATACAGATATCCACTTTAAAATAAAGATTGACAATATACGACATTTGAATTTGAAATCATTTAAATTTAATGATGCCAGCAGCCACATCACCCTGCAACTCACAACTGGCAACCCACATAAGCTCAGCAGGTGTGAGCCTGCTCAGTACCTGGATGGGAGACCTCCTGGGAAAAACCAAGGTTGCTGCTGGAAGAGGGGTGTTAGTGTTAGGGGCCAGCAGGGGGAGCTCACCCTGTGGTCTGTGTGGGTCCTAATGCCCCAGTATAGTGACGGGGACACTATACTGTAAACAGGCGCCGTCCTTCGTATGAGACATAAAACTGAGGTCCTGACTCTCTGTGGTCATTAAAAATCTAGGGCGTTTCTCGAAAACAGTAAGGGTAAGTGTAACCCCTGCGTCCTGGCCAAATTTCCCATTGTCCCTTACCAGTCATAGCCTCCTAATAACCCCCATCTATGAATTGGTTTAATTACTCTCCTCTCCTCCCCACTGAGAGCTGGTGTGTGGTGAGTGTTCTGGCACACTGTGGCTGCAGTCGCATCTTCCAGCTGGATGCTGCACATTGGTGGTGGTGGAGGGGAGTCCCCATTACCTGTAAAGCACTTTGAGTGGAGTGTCCAGAATAGCACTATATAAGTGTAAGCAATTATTATTATTATTGTTAATGTAATTTTAATTCCTACTGCAACTTTTAACAAATGAAAACTTAATCAGCTAATCTGCACTTTCTAATGTGCTCATGTGCCATTAATAATATAGCATAATAATTTAAAAATCAAAGGCTTAACATTCTGTGTTTCCTGTACAGAAGGACTGGTGGAATGATGTTTTAAAGAACACATTGTTTCCAGCGACTGACTTTGCTCCCAAACAACCTCCCAGTTGGCATCAATCTATCATTCCGTCCAACACTAAAGTGCAGAGTTGTGTTAAAACAAGTTGTACCTATTTTGTATCCTTCAGGTTGAAAATCAATATACATAATGCAATGAATAAGAATAAGAATATATTAAGAGCCAAATAAAAAAATTGTGGGGATATGCAACAGCTTTTGAGCTGTAAAGGAGCATGTAGAGATTAATTCCACTAAGAAAAAAGGAATTGAAAAAAGAAGAATAGAAAAATAATTTGAGAGTGGTTAATGCAGGTGAGAAAGAGTGTCTAAAAGAATGAAAATCTAAGAAATGAATTCCAGCATAAGGAATGTTAAGCAGGGTACTAGAAAGGCAGTGATCTTTTATTTATGTTGGTCATGCTACTACATGTTATTTGATTTAAAATACGTTTCATATTTCAATTGCTTTTCCATTTTTTAATCTCAGTCTGTGCTTCATAATGCATTTTTTTAATTCCATCCTGACAAAGAACTCAACTGTTTTCTTTTTTAATTGACGCACTGAATCACAGTGTCTTTCATAAGTCTCTCTACAGTGCATAATATAAAAAGATACAGATCCCTGAGCTATTGCTAGCTACTAGATGAATGAGTCCCACAACACTAATACTGAAATGCCATACACTCCCATAAGTACAGATCTGTGGGAATTCTAATAGTAGATGTAAAGGTCATTACCAATGTTTTCTTCATTAATCTGAACTCATAGCGCATCCTTTACTAGAACTTGATCAAATGGACACACTTCTCAATTTAAATTTACAAGTAAAAGCAAAACGTCCTAATAATTCAATGTATTTGATTGGATTGTGGAAAATAACCATGAATGGGCATGCAGAAATTTAGAATTACAATGTGACATGAAGGAGCTATTTTTTTTATTTGTTTTTGTTGCGAAATGCCATAAAAATGTGTTTTTTTATCTCTCTCCTTTCCCTGTTACCAGCTTGTTTGAACTGAATATTCTGATCGTCCCTATACTCAAAACTCAGAGAACTTTGGTGTTGTGTTTTCTGGATTCCTGACAGGCGTGAACATTTGATGATAAACAATATGTGAACTGATGCTCGATGAGCTGGATGTGACTGAGTACTGTAATGGTTGACTAGGTAGAATGAAATGTGTGTGAACTCTGGGCTCCATGCAGTTGGAAAAAGAAGATTCCATCTGCCAGCTGTCCAGATATTAAAGTGATGCATGACATCCTTTGAGAGTCTAAAATATAGTACAAAGGCAAAATTCTCTATGTGGAATGATGATTGATCCTTTCACAATAAATGTTCAAAATTATGTCTTGCATATGGTCTGTTATGCTCTTCCACCAACAAAACTTTCAAAGATCCTGAAACACTGAGGATCAGTTTTACTAAATATCAGTAATTATGTCATAACAGAGGAAACCATTTTGTGAAGTTTTTCCCACTAATGCCCTATTTACTAAAATAATTACATGTGAAAATATAATTAATATTTAAAATCCTGCATGGTAATAGGACAGATGTCAATTTACAAAAGCCTACCAGGTGGCTGTGTCAAGTATAGATGGAAAGATAAAAATGGAAGATGCAAAAACATATATTTCAAATATTTACCATGGAAAAAATTATATGGGAAATGCTTTTGTCTTTCTGCTACGTAATACTGCTGTACTGTACCGTACATACTACAGTTCTGAGAAGAAGATGAAGATATGTCCGCTGTTAAGGGAATTATTAACACCTACTGCACTACATACCTGTAAGTGCAATGTGCAGCATTATACTGTAGTTACCCTCCTGATGTGCTTGTTTCGCTAATCTTTCATCCAGTATTTGATGGTCATGTTTTGTGATTTATTTTGTGTGATAAAGTTTGTCAGACATCAATATTTTTGACGTTTACCTATACTGTATGTAACGGGATATTGCCCTGTGATAGACTGGCATCCTGCCCAGGACGTATCCTGCTTAGCGCCCGTTGCTCACTGAGATAGGCTCCGGTCGCCCCACAACACTGTATTGCATAAAGCCATTAGAAAATCAATGGATAGGTGTGAGACGTTATTATCAGGAACTAACGTGGTCTGCATACATACAGTACAAAACATTAATCCAGTGAAAATTAAATATCAGAATTTTTCACACTTCCATCACGTTCTCGTGATATAATCTCAGTTTACCCAGTGGCACATGACTGGGAGATAATCTTGTCCCCACGTGCCACAATTACAAATAATGTGTACCTTTTTTGCTTGTTTTTGTATTATTTATCATTTGGGTTATTTGTATTATGCTCTTAACATTTTTTCTTCTCACTTTAAAACGCATATTCTGTTTTTATATCACTTATCGTGGCATGAATTATTGTGTGCTACTGTACCCCAGTGCTTCCCCTAGCAATGCTGAGACGGACCCACCTGCACACTGATCCGAAACGCAGACGTCCCCTAATCAGGGAGATGCACCTGTTTTCACAGGAGTTTAAAAGCAGCTGGTGTGCTTGACTTTGGTCTGGATTGGGAAGGATGCATCGCTATGCTGGAGAAGAGAGAAAGGAACTGACTGTCTGGATGTGCTGTCACCCCCTTTGTTTTTTTAGATTTTATCTGGTCTTTTTATGTATTTTTTATCTTTATATTCTTCAAATGTTTTCCTTTCTTTATCCTGGACTTCAATGCTTTTTTGATTCAGTGAATCAGTGAATGACTTCTGTGTATACAGTATACTGTACATATATATGAAAGAAGGACTTTTTTTGTTATATGAATGTCATGGGCTGTTTTGTGAAGTACTGTAGGAAAACTGCTTGGAAGTGATGTGCTGTGAAGCCTGGAATTTGACAGACCTACAGTAAATGGTACATTTCCATATGGGAGGTAAAAACTGGGGTTCTTGAAGGGCGAGTAGTGAAGGGTTTTGGACACAGCTGTCTCTTTTTTTATCCTTTTTCAATACCATCTTTGTGTGTGTTTTGGAAAGACTGAATCCCCTCCTTTTTCAGTAGTTTGGTGAGGTCCTAATAAAAGCGACAATCTCCTCACAGAGTTTAAATGTATTAGAGGTTCTCTGGTGCAACTGGCTGAGGGAATGGCAGCCTAACTGTAAGGATGAGGCCGACTGAACTCTTCTCCTCACTAATTTTCACAAGGAGTGAGCTAGAAGGAGCTGCTAAACAGTGTAAACTATTGCAACATTGTAGACTGGTATTAAGAAAACTTGTATGTATAGTAGCATATTTGTAGAAACATTCATACTACATGATTTTTGTGGTATCCACCAGGCAAAAGAAACCTCTGTATTGTTTTTTTTCTGCAGTTGTTTGGTAAAAAGAGTTTCTCTGATTTAGAGGCCGGTTTTGCATTGAGTATGATGTTTTATAACAGCTTTACCTCTCAGTAGCTCTAATTTGTGGTTTGTAAAAGGTTGTGCTTTGGTATTCACACTTATTGTACATAACAATCCATTTGTTTTATGTGTGGTTTATTTGTCTTGTAAACTGATATTTGTTTTCTATCTTGTCTATTTATCTGCTTACTCTGTACCAGGAACGAAGAGGCCACATGATCATGATCAATATTTCCTGACTTTATTGGGTAATTGTATAAATTTACCTGCTAGGCAAGCTGGTGTCAGGACCTGATTTCTAGTTTTAATTTTCGCCTTATTTATTTACGCCCCATATTTCTTACAATTTGACAACCCTGTATCTGTTATACTGTGAAACAAATTTCCTTTGGCAGTTGTCTTTGTAATTTCACCTTCACCAGCTGTAGTTGCTCAATTAAATTGACGTGACATGCATGTGTAATATTGTTCTTTATGTTGTGTCATTAATAGAATATAGATCTTGATGAAGACCAGGATTAGAAATTATATCTTTATTTGAAACACTCTAAAAAATTAAGGTGTAAAACCATTAAACCATGCATTGGTGTTTATTTGGCAAACAAGAGGATAGACAGTTGTGTAGTCATAGCTTTAGAAATATCTTATCTTCCTCTTTATGGCTCAGATACAATATTTAATGCACAGTCCATTGCATACTTGCACCACCAGCCCAATCAGGCACCCTGTGTTATTTACATTCATATGTGTGTCATACACATCTTTTTATTCGCCTAGGACATGGTATAAAACACTAGCATTTATAAAATACCCATTTTTGTTTTATCTAGAAACAAACGGAAATGACCTATAATTGACCTATGTTAATTCATTGGTGACCTACAGTGAAACCCCTATACAAAGATAAAAAAACAGTGACAAACGATTTCACTAATCGCTATTCATTAAAAACATTTCTGTACTTTGAATTATGGCAAAGGGTCCAGTAAAACCACCCCTTTAGCTCCTTTAGCTACAGTATTTTGGTCACAATTTGCATAACAATTTACAAAATATACTGTATAAAGTTTAAATTTTTCTGCTGCTGCTGCCTTGTCTGAAAGTCTGTTATCCCTTTATTATAAGGTACTGTATAGTAGAAATATAGTCATCTGGGAGCAACCTACTTGTGATTGTGATGGTACAACCACTGCCAGCCATTGCTAGACTGATAAAGGAGCTGCTGATAAGGTGTAGTTGGTAGCATGCTACTATTGCATGTGGCAGTTGGCAATAAGAAGACCTACAGCACCCGAATTAGCTCTTTTCTGTCATGTTAATGGCACCAGATATGTCTGTCAAGTTTAGCGATTCGACGACAGCAAAGACCAGCTTCTGGTTATGGTCTGTCACTCCATGCTGTTATAGATTGAATCTCTCTGACATCCCCAGTGTGGCTGTATAGGGTTGTTAAACCAAGCTACAGTACAGTATTTCGGTGACAACAATTTGGCCCTGGCTTCATTTGGTAATAAAATCTGTTTAGAAATCAAATACTGGACATTTCCATGGGATAAGAAGGAGGTTAGAATTTAGCAAGAGCTCTTGTAGTATTTTTATTTCTTTTATTCGTGTACAGCAACAGGAAAACAGTAATAGGAGCTGAATGGGAATGGACTAAATTCAAAATAGCAGATATCTGAAAAATGCTCCTGGAGTCAACTGTCAAGGATGAACTAGACCCATGTTAATGTTGCAGCCCTTAATCCAGAAAAATGACTGTGCAAATATATATCCCACTAAGAAAGAAACACATGGGGACACGACCTATGAGAAGGTGTGTTTTCAGCTCTTGCCTTTGGCTTTACTACCTTGTAGACTGATTTCTCAGATCTCACAAGCTAAGCAAGGTTGGGCCAGGTCACTACTGGGACAGGAGTAGCTGTTGTACTGTATGTGGTGATGATAGACCAGTTGGTGGTGCTTTTTCCACTGCACCCTTATTTCCAAAGAAAACTCAAATATGGGGAGTAAGGACACTGTGTTGTAAGAGGTTCTATCTTTTGGATGAGAACTGAAACCTCAGTTAGGTCTGATTGGTCATTAAGGATTTGCTAGCTCTTATTTGTAAGAGAGGGGGTGTTAGTTTCTATGTCCTGGAAAAATGACCACTCTGGCCTCCCCCTCCCTTGGTTCCCCTTAAAAGACAGTCAAGAGTCTGTCTCAGAAGTTAGAAGAAGTTTCTATTTCATGCACACGGGAACGAAACACACAGAGACGCTCGTGTATTTTTCTCAAAGTAATAAAACTAGAACAGTCCTTAAATATTTTTTCTGTGATCTATCATGCTCCCCTGTTCTTATCAGATTGGTAGTGTTCCAAAATCACACACATCTTCCTACTTCCCTATTGGATAAAAATAACTTCTTTTAAGACAATTGGTCAATTAAGTTCATTGCACGCATTCCTATATAACAGTATAGAATTACATACAGTAGTAGTCCTTGTGTCTATCGTTCTTCCAATGCAGTTTGAACCAGTTCTGAATGTCCACCTTATAAAATATTGCAGCATCAGCAGACAAAAAGTGTGCCCTTTCCATGATGTGAAGTGCTTTAAGATCTTTTTAAATGAAGGTAGTACACAAATTAAAGACATTATAATTTATTATTATCTTGCCCCATGTTTATGTGGATGGCTTGACATTTTAAAAAAGACCCACTGTCATGCCGGGCTTCAATGTTAAAGAGATTCTGCTAAATGGACGTTTCCCAGCAATTATTTTTTCATGTGAGCCTGCTGAAATCCACTAGAGAAATTTCAGAAGGGAAACTTGACTGTTTATAGGAAATCAATACCTTATTCCTTGTCAGTCTTTTCATTTGTAGGGAAATTACTGATGTATTTTTTGCTTGTGTAAGTGTTTTGTTATTTTTAAATTCAGACAAATAGTTTTGTGCCCTTACTCCACTTTGTTTTTGCTAAACTGTTGAATTCTAAAGTTATTTTTCTGAATGATCTGAAACCGCATTTCTAGTAACGTTTTACATAATTATACATTCCAAAAAAAAATGTATGAGATGTAAACCATTGCAAAAGCCTTCTAACCTGACAATTGCAGTACCTTGGGCACTTCACATTCCCTCCTGGACAAGTGCTTCTTTGAGGGGTGTGGTGGAAATCACTGGGAGCCAGGTCAGCTCTGTGATGTGTGTGCATTTCTCTTTCATGAGCCAATGAACACTCACAGGTGCAGCCGGCAGAGTGTAGCCTTCTGCTTGCTCATGTGTCAAATGCAGCTGAAGGAGCCCTGTCTGGGTAAATTTGTGAACATCTGTCAGTTTCCTTAGTACCCAGTTGATGCACATTTCCAGTGCCACAAGTGTCTGTTTAATCTCAAACTTGGCATTACACTCTGCCTGTTTAAGTCCACAAGGGTGTTTTTCTTCTGATCAGGAGAGCTCTTGTTACTACAATGTTAACTGATTATTGTTTGTCACAGTCTCATCCTTTAAAGGTTTAGAGGCATAGATGGAATGCCGCAGTAATGATGGCACAGCCACGATTGCAAAGAAGTGCAATGGTGTTTATTATGAGGAACTGTGTTCCCAAAGTCCCCACCCCCAAAAAAGCAAAGTGAAAAAAACAAATTAACCAAGGGGAAAATACCCCACAAAACTATAGGACAATAATATACTGTATGTTGTACATTAATCGATTTAAAAAATAGATTGTTGTAAGCAGCTCCTATTCTACACTACGACAAACTTCCTCCTGTCTCCCCTCTCATCTTGAGGAGCTCCATTTCTAGGTTAAACTCCACCCCCCGGAATATTCCCTGATACAGCAAAAACGAATTCTACAAAAACATAATCCGAATTCTGATATACACCTTTTTCCAATGCGTACAGTAATTAAAGAGTGACCATATTATTAACAAAAATAGAATGTCATTACTCTTTTTATGTACATACATATTTTAAAGAAAACGTAAGAGTTGTCAGGTGTTCATAATTGTCAAGCTGTCAGATGTCAAGTAGCTATTTTGACACATACTAATAAACAAGTGGTTCAGGTGGGGAGCTGCGTCAGCATGCGTAGGCTGCAAAGGAACAAGTAATAAGTTTATTCCATGCTGGAAAAAAGAAGAAGGAGAACACAACGTTTCGGCCGTGGAGCCTTCTTCAGGAGGTCATTGTGGGCGGGAGGGTGGCACAGTGGTTTCGTAATTGTCGTCTCACAATAATGGGGCTCTGGATTCAAATCTTGGGGCAAGTCTGTGTGTTCCCGCATGTTTGTGTGGGTTTCCTCCTGCTGTCCAAAGACATCCTGGTAGGTTAAGTGGCTTTGGTATAAAAATTGGCCGTATGAGTGTGTGTGTGTTCTTGTCTGTGTGTGCCCTTTGATAGACCACTATCCCTTCTGGGATGTACCCTGTCTTTGCACGCCTTGCTTGTAGGGATAGGCTTTGGCTCCCCTGCAACACTGTGTTGGATAAGTGGGTATTGAAAATGAAGTGAATATTAGGTGAATTCATATTATACAATGTGGAGAGGTGTGGTTCAATGGTAAATCCGCATCTGTGATTAAAACTGCAGGTTGAGATCTATATTGTATATCCAATACACTAAAATGACTAAATCATTATATTAAGGCACATCGTGTACACAGTGTAAAGAGTTGTGTTTCATTAAAGTTTCAGTTTTGTTATTAACTGTTCTTATATGTTTAATGGTTTTCAATGGCTAACCATGATTTAATGCCACATGGTCTGCAGCAGTTACAGTTCTTTCTCTCTCATTTTGTGCTCCACAGCTGATGTGCAAATGCTTACAAGCACTTGAACCGCATTCCTACCAAAATACATTTTTAATTGCTTTGCACTTAACTTCAAGTTGTTTGTAACCTAATAAATGCCCCGCCATGCCTGACAGGCACAAGATCTGTGCAGCTGTGAGCCGACACTGTGAGTGTCGGTTAAGCTCAGTATGCGATTGAAATGAATGGAAGCTATGTCTGCAATCCAGGAATATTATTAAAACACATTAATTTATTAACAAAACACAAATGCATCTCATAAAATATGTGACAGACCTGTGCTCTAATGTGGGAACAGAGAGACCACAGTAACTGTATCACTGGGAATGAACAAGACACTTGGTTTATATTGTTGAATATTGCAAGAATATTACCTGTATACACATGAGACCTTGCCTGCTACAGCACATGAATATGTCACCTTTTAACATATTTCAAACCAATGAAATAGGTAGGAAGTGCTTTGTCAGGCCATAGTATTGAGAGTTCAGGCCTGTCCTCCTCCCCACTGGTGGCTGATGTGTGGTGAGGGTTCTGGCGCACTATGGCTGCCGTCGCATCATCCAGGTGGATGCACATTGGTGGTGGTGGAGGGGAGACCCCATGACTTGTAAAGGGCTTTGAGTGGTTCAGAAAAGGACTATATCAATGTAAGGGATTATTAATTATTCTTCATTATTTCAAGCTAACGTTAGAAATCCCATACTTCACAGCATGTACTGTACATCACCAGAAAATCCAACATGTCAGTATAGGGGCTGACTACAAAGCTAGCACCTGTCATGAAGCTGTTTTTGATTTCCTGTTTATTCTTCTACTATACTGTGGCATGGGTAGCATGACATTAAGATACTCCTCTGTATCAAGACCACACTTACAATACACTAACATATTTTTCATGCATTATTAACCAGGTGGATCTAATGAAAATGTACTATAATATGTGAAGGTTTAGTGATAAATAATTACTGAATAGAAGCGGTGAACATTTAAAGGTTTAGCATTAAATAAAAAAATAATCTTCCATACAAAACACTTTTTTAAAATACTTTACAGTAATTAAAACATTAATTACAACATTGGAAAATGACTTGGTTTTGATGCTCTGTCAGCAAAATATTATTTAATACAATTCTGGAGATATTAAATAATGGATTATAAAGAACCCTTACAATGTAAATATATGAATAGTAGGAGATAAAGTACATACATTTAATGAAATATATGATTGATATTATAGTTGTATATTTCTTCAGTACATGAAAAAGTTTTTTTGTAACTGATGTAGAATTATAATTCTCAAACCTTTTAACTAAATGGTAAAATGATTGTAGGAGATTGTTTTGTTCTTTATTCAAATACTATTTTAATTTTGAATGCTCACAGATTTATAGGTTTTCAAACATTTTAATCTTCATTCAAAATCAAATGACCATATTCATCCAATCAGAGCACTATAAATAAATAAACTCCACTGCAACATCTTTTTTTGCACAAGGTACTGTATCATCAATGCCTACGTTTAATAAAAATCAGAAGGGGGTAATTTTAGGGCATTTCAGTAGGATAAACACAGTTATCCTAATACGTACCAATAGAAAAGATAAGTAGACGAGAATATCGTTTATGGCAATATAGCATGAATTCTGTATTTCTAACAGGTTTAGAAGAAGGAAGTATTCAATTGCAGGTTCATTACACAAAATATGTTCTCCATCAAGAAATAAAGCAAGGTAAAACATAATATAGCAGAAATTAGTTAAAGTAATTCGTACAACATATCAGGATATACTGTATAAAATATAAATTTGTAAAATCTCGTACTGGCATGAAAGGATTTTTAAAGCAACAGCCTTGTCTGGTAAACTACTAATAAACTGTCAGCTAACACTGACATGGGAACATGGAAATGTGGAACATGGTTTTGAGACTCTCAAGTTGAAAAAGTAAAACTAATCTTTGTCAGGCTATTACTTTCAGACGATGATCACAGAAAGGGAAGTCCAGCAGGTGCCCTAAATTGTTCTCAAAATCTATATTATGCTATATTTTCTATATTATAAAGGACAAGCTTACTTTAAGGCATGCAGCCTCACATTACTACAGTATTTTTACAATCAGTGTAAAGTGCAAATAATGTTGTGACTAAATCTCTTAAATCATTATGGAGTTTGCATACCTGATGGCTTCTACATCTTCTCCTTTTATTCTCACTTGCTCTACTATTTGTTGTGGGTAACTCTTTATTGATAAGGAATAAACTTACTCAAAAAATTAGCGCATACAGTACCTGTATTTATTTGCTATGAGATAATTGTGCTCATGAAATAAGATTTATTCTTACATGACATCTTAACCTCCTGATCACTGCTGTGCAAATCAGGAGGCTTTTGATAATGCCTTAAATAAGTATAATATTATTAAGAACAATGGGAATTTAAACATTGTACAGCTCCAGGGATACACACCATAGCTACATTTTCACAGTAGCTTTCTGCATTATTTTGACCAGAATTTTAGCTTTAATTTACACTCCCCATTTATTAGAATAGCCACCCCTGGCATGGTGGTAATTTGTAACAATATGAAACATATTTAAAAGACAAACAAGCGTCTGGTATCCAAGAAAATAAAAGAATTATCAAAACTGTGAAGGTATTACAGATTCCACCTTGTCTCATAATCAATTTTTCTTCTCTTATGTGAGCAGTAGAAAAGCTTGAGTGAATTGGATTATTGAGGACTTTTTAGACTCATTATTGTGTGACTAAGATACAACTGCCGCATATTTCAAGTAATTTCTTCCATTTTGTCATACATCTCATCTCTCAAGACAGGAGATCAAATCTAATCTGTATCTTGACTTGTCTCAATAGGCAGGAAACTAATCCATCAAATCACCCATTTTAGAGAAGCACATGATAGTGTCGCTGTGGGAAAACTTCCCCGTGGAGTTTGTCTGAAGGAATAGGGCAGAACTGATTCATGTGGTCTTATTAAAGCCAACAATATGTCCCTTTATACAAAACAAAGCACAAAACGTTTTAGACTTTCAGTGCATGTTTCAAGAAAATTGAAAGCCTGTGTAATTTTTTTTCATGCAGATAATTAACAGTCAAGATTATTTTTCATCGTCTATGAGTGAGAGTGCTACAGTATGTGTTCGTAGAATAGCTAGGAGAACATTCAGTACATTGGAAGAGGAAAATTTGTCCTTTTTGCTGGTTTCGGATTAATAAGACTATGATAAAATTAAACAAAACTAGAACAAATGTCATATGGAATTTATTTTTCTGAAGGTCAGACTGAAGTATTGTGGCTGCCTTATGTACTATATACAGTATAGATGCAAAATATTTCATTTACTGTGATCCTTTAACTCCTGTAAGAAAGAGTTGTGAATACACACTGTACTCCTTATGACACATACCAAAGCATTAGTATGTTATTTTTTTTCTGCCACTCTTGTTAGATGTCTGGGAATGTGATATTTTCATTCAAATATTTTTTTTCCTTTCTCTGCACGGGCAAATGCAATGAGCAATTTAACTGATCTTATCTGGCAAAGTAGGATATTTCTGCACACAATAAAACCATCCTTCGTAAAGACTAATCAGTTTCTGAGGGTATTACATTGTCTCATCAGACGTCAGTTTTTTTAATCTGTGTTTGATTGGAATTGGTTTAATGAATGAAAGCAGTAAAGTAAAAAAAATAAAATAAAACAATATATCCTCCATATTCAATCATATGGATTCTTTACTCCAAAAGGCAGAATATCAATGGTCTTCAAAATAGATAATCTGTGTAAATAAAAAGTAAGAGTAGTATTTTCTGCATTGCGTTCCCACTGTAATGCTATTTGTAGTATTTATACTGTATATGATTTGGAGAGATACTTTTACATATTGCAAAAACCATATGTTAAATCCATTTCATGTTCTGATGAACAATGTCTTTTATTACATATTCTGTATCAAAAATTCTAATCATTTTCATAAGGAATGTGTGAAAAATGTATAGACAGTTTCTGACTATCATAAAGGACAATGCTGCCCAAACACAGTCCTTGATTACTTGCTACTCAATTATTTAACCACTTGATTCTAGTTACCCACTTAACTGTACTAGATAAACTAGGGATTTGCTTATTAATTCACACGCACAGTTTCTTAGTTATTATTTTTCTACTTTATACATCATTGCAAAATATATTTAATTCCTAAATTATTGGTTTGAGTTATTATTCTTTTGATTAAACAAGAATATCACTGCATGAAATCTAAATTCCAGTATTTATACTGGGAGTTCACAAACCTTTTCTCTGAACTGTGCATATTTGTATACCAATATTGTATGAAAGCTGTAAAGATAAACTATACTATACAGTATATATAAGTATAACTATACATACAGAAAGAGACGACATATTCCCACTACCAGAATTTTCGAAAGGCCTCATTCTTACCTGAGGAAAGCAGATGTGTTTGGCAGTCAGGAAAATTCAAGAGGACCTGCAGTTGCTAAGGAGATTTCAGAGTAAGGTTGCTAGTTCATGAGAGAGCTAAGACTGGGTCTAATTAAAACATTTTCTGTCATGTTCGGGGAAAAAACCCGACAATTATAAAAAGATGGATGGAGCTTGTCAAACAAGATCCACACAGAGCCACAGAAAGGCATGCGTCATTGCGAAGGGTAACCACACAGCCATGTCAGCCATGTGCAACTTACATATTAGTATCCCTAGGCAACAGTAAGGTAGGTTCAATAAAATTTACAGATGGAATTTCCTTTGCAAACCAAAGCCTCAGCAACATTCAAAGATCCCAGATTGTTAAGTTCCCAGATGCAGTGCAATCAAACAATTCCACTTTAACTTTCATCAGATATAATGAAGTATATGATACAGGACTAGTAAAAGGCTACTCAAAGAGCTTGACATACGGTAGAATTTTCACTTTAAAAAAATATTTTTCATCAGTGGACCTTAAGCACTTGCGAAATTGTTAATGAATCGTTAATAATTGAGAAAAGACTGTGGTCCCAGGTACAAAATAAACAGCAAGACTTAAACTGAATAATTTAAAACTTTTGTTGTGTGATGAAAACAGCAGGGCTTTAGACGAGACCTCCTTAAATATTAATTTAACAGCCTGAAGGGCTGTTGAAATGGTCAACAACAAAAAATATTTGTATTATAAATAACTATTAATATAACACCAAGTTTTAAATTCATTTGCTCTAAAATGAGTCATCATGTTGCTTCACACAGTCTTCCATGAATTAGTGTTGCAGGAGTCCTGAGCCTGACCTGGAGATAAAGGGTGGAAGGTGGGACCACACCCTGGATGGGACACTAATCTAATGCTGGACACAATTTGGAATTAGCAACTGTTTCTAATAACAAAAACCTATGGTGGTACTGTATGTATCCAAACAACTTTACATCGCACTTTGGAGCTGTAATAAATGCCTGTATTTCTTGTACCATAATATGATACAAAAGTCCAATTCTGGGACACATTTTTGCATACACACTGGCACCAGTAATCAGTGAGAAATTCTAATAAGAGACAGGGGGAGTCCAAATGTTAAATGATAAGAAATTCACCTTAAACCACCTCTTGAGGTACAGGAGATTTTAATGATGAATAGTTGTGAAATTATGAGGGCACAGAAACAAGTAAAATGATTAGTGTAATGATATACAGTATGATAGATAGTTTTTAGAAAGTATCTGTTCTTTCTATGTACAGTATAGTGTTTGAAAGACATCCCTGTTTCAACCACATATATACAGGGTCCTACCAAAGTACTGGAACAGCCAACTCATGCTCCACACAATGAAATTGAAATATTTCAGAATTCAAATACTCCAAAATTCATTCTCTTGCTGCCAGCATTAGTTACATCATTGATAATGTGGAACGAGCCAGTTCCAGGCCATGACTTAAACCTCCACCATGCTTCAAAGATGAGGTGGTGTTCCTTGGAGTATCTGCTATTCCTATATTTCTCCAGAGCTTCTCCATTGCTTATAACTTTGGTTTCATATGTTCTGGATCATCTTTGTTGTTCCAAGCAAACACTAATCATACTTTTCTGTTCTTAGTGCTGCCTAGAGGTTTATGTTGTTTGATATCTATATAACACTACTATCCTAGACCTATATGAGGTGTTATCTTCAACCCCGGACTCTGGAGGATGTTGACAGTTTTAAGATTGTATTCGACATCCCTAGGAACTTTTCTCTCATCAACTCCAGATCTTTTTCTTGGATTACCTGGTCTTCACGGATTAGTCATTTTACCTACAGTATGGTTTCTTTATTTGCAGTATATTCCATATTGTCAATTCTGGTATCCCCAATTTCCATGTTATCATTTTTAATGGTTTTGATTCAACTTCAAACATACCTTTCTTTCAGTTATGAGGTTGATAAAATGTTTACAGCACTTTGCATGCCTAATTACCCAACAACAAACACCTGACCAACAAAAGAGATAAACCTGACTACTAAATCCAGCAGAACACAGCCTATTGTTAAATACAGTATCTCTCTATAAACCTGGATGCTCCCAAGTGAATGGAGCCCTATCTCCCTATTCTAAAAATCTTACCTAACCAGGAGAGACCCTTTTTAACCAAGGGATTCATAATAAAGGAAATCGTAGTTTCCTAAAACAGCAGAAATAAGCCTTCTTAACAAGGTTTGAATTCTTAACTCAAATCTGGTCTTTAATAAGGTTGATCCAAACAAGGACCTCCCACCTGACACTATTCTTTTTTCTCTCCTTTTATCTTCCTGTCTGTCCTCTCTCCATTCTTCTCTTCTCTGTGTCCCTTTCACTCTGCCTTCATATCTTTTTTATTCTGTATTCCTGGACTGATTTACCATGAACTTAATTAACTAAGGTAAACATTCTGATTATTTTGATCAATGTGTCTCAGATCCCCTACAGCTCAGCAAACTCCTCAGTTCATTAGAACTGCAAATGTTGACAAAAGTTGGGTGTTGCCCATTGTCTCTAGATCCCTCAACTCCTCAATATCCATTTTTCCAATACTTACAACCCTATTTGTTTTTTAACTGATCCCAGAGGAAAGGAATGTATTGACTTTATGAAAAATAAAATATATAGGAGCTGTACTTATCATGTTTTATTCATGAGATAATATTACTACATTTCATAGTGAAGATTCCAGTTTAGCCTCCACTGTCCCATTACTTTTAAAAATTTCAGTAAACCGATGACTATGTCACACCCAGTAGTTAAACTAATATCTCGTCAGAACTGGAAATTAAAAGGACAAGGAAAGTACTAAGGTTTTATGTAGGAAAATAGGATTACACACAGTTATGCTTATCTGAAAAGGGGTCCCCTGCCAAAATGTTTGAGTCCTAAACCATAGGCTCTTTTAGGAAAGGGGGAAAAGTGAGATTAATTAAGACACTAAACCACTAAATGAACAAGAAGGGCTGAATAGCCATCATTTATTTGCAACCTGCTGTGTGTTTTTGCATAGTATCATGTTTGTATGTAACCTTTTTATGAAACAACAGGATAATTAATTTTAGATTAATTCTGTAACTGTCACTTAATGTGCCAATCCTACTAAAATAGATACTTCCTAGGGATATAATTTTGTAATATAACGTTAAGTTATATTTTGAATAACTGAATTTTGAATTACACTTCTCATAATGTATGCAATAGCTGCAGCAATGATCAGATTTAGCCTACATATGGTCATTGTCCATTAATCAGAAAATGTGGGACTTGGTAATAGAGGAGGGAGTCTGTAAGGTGCTACCAATGATTGTACACATGAATACTTTACATCCCTTGTCTCACACTATATTTCCATCTGCTAGGAAAAGATCAGAGCTGTACCATTTTCAAAACATTTTTATGTGTGTGAATGAGCACTTCATTGCTGCTAATGTCTGATTGGTGAAAGACAGGTGTCATCTCTGTTTTAGGGGTGTGTGGGAGGTGGTTTGTGCTTGTTTGCATATTTGCATGAGGGTCAAAGGTGAAGTATAATCATCTAGGGGATTACGGCATCTGGAAAAGAAAACCATACATCTTTGTTTTGGCTCCAAATGTAACTTGATCTATGAATGAAAACACTGCAGAATAGCACTATATTCCTGTATTCACCGCAAGCATTTAAATTAGTGTTTGCTGTCTTAGAAAATTGAACCTCAACATTGGTGAAAATTTATATTTTTAAAATTATTTATTCAAAAGCTCATTATGAGAGAATGAACTGGTAACACAAATGGGAATTATACAGCACTTAAGCAGGACTGGGAAGCAGTGAAGCACTGAGTAGCATGTTTATTTATTGATGAAATTCCACTTAATGATGTGGTTGCACAACATCAAACTCCTATTTATAGATTAAATATATACTGTACATTATAACAAATCTAAAGAAAAAGATCTGGCACTTTTAATTCTAAATCCATTCCCAGTCTATAGAAGAATAAAAGCCTTGACCTTTCCCTTTGTCTTGACACTAAGCTTAATGCCATCTGTCCAACTGTGAGCAATCAAGACACACTGGATACCAGGTTCAATATGTGCTTTATAAATCCACTTAGCTGAATTGCAGCCTGGAGGTCAGACGTGTTATGCAATTAATAAGTGACTCTGACAGCAGCCGAATTGTTGGTCTTCCACACCAGGCAGAATGATCCTCTTGGCAGAAGGAAAGAGGAAGAAGGAACACTTTGCCTTGTCTACCCACATAAAAACAATCCCCACACGCACATACGGAAATGAAAACATCTGCACTCTTATCAATCTTTTGCATAAGCATCTGTGTGATGCTCAAGGCCAAGATATGGTCATCTGCAACATATAACTTAATCCCATTCTAGCTGTAGGAACTACTCATACTTATTCATACTGTGTATTTGATTTAGGTATTTTGTTGTGAATTTCCTGACTGTCAGTTGAAAACATGTTTATTAAAAAAGCTGGCATATTAGAGAAGATACCTTCAATACTATAGATCCAGCAATAATTGTATTAGCAAAGAACATGCAGCCTGTACATTATTATTATTAAGTTATTCTTAATATGAAAACAATGTGGGGAAGCAATAAAAAGACAATCAAAATGCAAAGACACATAGGGAAAAGTGTAGAATTTAAATCAAAGTTATGGTCAAGTGCTACTGTACAATGCACTTGTCTTCACTGATGGTTATACATCACAAAAACACATTGTACTGTAGAAGTAGGAGGAGTTTAGAAAACAACTAAATTGTTGCTGGTTTCATATCTCATCTCATATAGTGGATTGTCATATACTGAAATGTTAAAGAAAATAAATCACTTTAGTCTACAACAAATAGAATGAAAGGAGATTTGTTCCAAGTACTGTATATGAAAATTTTACAGAGTATGCTGTAGACAGGGTCAACCCAGGATACAACTTCAGACTCAGGAAAAGTACTGTAAACAACTTGGCACAGTTGCAATCATTCAGCACACAATTATTCTTGTTTCATCCAAAATACTTTTAAAAATAAACCTTAGTACAGATGAGTGAATAGTTAATATTTTGTGTCTGAATCACTGTTAAACCATTTTCATATTGTGTTCTGAAATGACCCCTAGCTTTTCCATGAAAGGTTTTCAGATTGATGCATTCAGCCACTTTCCTGGGGTCAGGTTTTAGTGACAGATTTTCACTCTAAAGCAAAGTATATGATTGAGCAGCACCAGATCAATGATTTATCAGCAGTTTGAAGAAAGCCTCAGGGATAAAGACATTGATAACTTTTTTCACATTATAGTGATCTCAAGTCTCTTCTGGGGACTTCCTGAATAGCTTTTCTAGTCTGTAATACTTTCTGGCACTACAAACCCCTTTCATGTTTAGTAGGTTTGAAAACAAAAGCAGTCATAAAAATCAAGCAAGAATTTACATCAGATTGGAGGATCATCTCCTGAATGCACACTTTAAACGTTTGATTACAAAACTGTCACACATTCTCACTGTTTTCTCTGCGTGCATCTTATACTTTAACCAAATGTTTTAAAATATTTTTTTTTATTTCTTTATGCAATGCATGAACAGCATTGAATTTAATGTGTTGTGCTTTTTATGTTGTATTGAAAGCCTGCTGTACTGATAAACTGTACATGCAATAAAATAAACTATGGTGAACACTGTATCAATACACTGTTCAGACCTAACACTAGGACAAAAATCCTTCCTTCGGCAGGTCAAATAAAATAAGAGGCTAAAGCTGCATGAACGTGGCTGAAGAACAAGGGGAATGTCCTTGATTGCCCAGTCAAAGACCTGATTTGCGCTACGGGGGGTGCAATGGGTGCAAGTGCACCCGGCGCAGATCTAAGGAGGGGAGCTTTGCTAACATCATTAAAACTTTTTTTTAAAAGACTATCCGTAAAATAAACGAACGGGACTTCGTGCTGTATGTCAGGGGCGGGGGACGCGGTGTATTATCCAGTAACAATATTAGTCTGGCACATTTTAAAATAAAACACAATGATCTATTGGAAAACACGGCTGTGCTGATGCTTTGCAATTGGTCATTAGCGCGTTAATTGCAAAATATGTAGAACTGGATGACGCGACCAGTTCCCCAGCAAGACTGAGAAACAGACAAACTATGTTTTTAGCTAAACTACAGTATGTTCGTTAGTGTGCAACATGAAAGCGATCCAGAAATGTAAGCGAGGTAGAGAGAAATGCAAAGAACAGAAAAGCCAATTAGGAAAAGTTTAAAGTGAACTTTTTCAATTGCTTACTGGACACTGTTATCAGTGAGACGGAAGGACGTTTTTCTTTCTTGGGCAAATTCAGCCGTCTTTTGGCATTTTGTTTGATATAAAAAATACCGGAGATAATGCAACTAAAGCCTGCAACGAACTTGCCTTGTTTTTAGGAGACATTCATGGCGGAGATCTGGCAACTGAATTAAAGTTTCTGTCTCATCTGCTCCCCCAATGAAGTCAACACCAGCGTGAAGATAGCCACATTAAACGACGCTAGCCTGGCTGCACCTTTCAAACTAAAAGTCTCCTAAAACCTGCCTCAAAAAAAAAATCCTGGACAAGATAAAGTCACATTTATAACACAACAGCAATCTGTACAGTACTTCCACAAACAACACTCACAACGAAACTAGGTGGAATGTGATAAAGAGACCCAGAGGTACTGTAATAGGAAATTGCCGTTCTTCATTCATTCTTTGCTTTCTTGCAATCTTTTTGGTGTTTTTATATCACTTCCTTTTTGCAAATTGACAGTGCTGTGCATTGCTAGACAGGAAAAGGTCTCATTCCTGACAAAAAAAATTGTGCCTCTTCAAAAGTAGCTTAATGTCGCTAGCTTCGCGCTACTCCGTCTGAGGTACTGTACTGCAGTATTTGGTCAACAAAGATTAAATCTGCGTTTCCAAACACAGTGATAACATGTCAAGTGTTTTTAACAATTTCAGTTGCTGTCGCCGGTGCTGAACGCTCGTTTAGCAAACTGAAATAGATCAAAACTTATCTAAGGTCCACCAGGTCGCAGGAAAGACTGTCAGCTCTGGATTTGGATGTCTACAGAGAACAGCACCGCAGGGCAGGTGGATTTCAGTGATATCGTCGCTAAATTTGCTGCGACGAGTCAAGCTGTACATTTATAAATAAATAGTTACCAAGTATCAAGTTAAATATGTTCCCTTTCTCTGTGTGTACTGGCGGAGGGAGAAGGAGGTCAGGGACGGTTGTACTGTATAGAGCCTGCTACTTTATAATCGATCCCCAAGCAAGATGGAAGAGCTTGAGCAAATTTTTCAAGAAGAATGTGTAAAAATTGCACCAAGCCGTTGTACATACAGTAGTTGGTCAAGAATCACTAAAAAAGAATTGATGCTTCCACCAATTATTGTATTCATGGGTCTGATTCATTTTAAATCATATTTCCATTTTTTTTTATTTTTAGTGTACTGTACCTAGCTTATTCCTTAGTCTTAACTGTGAGCTTTGAGGTTTTTTTTTAAAAAAAATGTGTATGCTTCATTTTGTAACATGACAAAATGGGACACCATCAGTCACTGTATGTATCCTGTATATACAGTACAAGCAAGGTTAAGGTCATGCTGTATGATGAAGTTTCACCAACAACAAATTTTGATTGTGACGCCATAGATTTAAGTATTACAACATAAAACATATATTAAAAATAACATATTAAATCTTGCTGTCCCAAGACGTACAATATAAATACACAACTGAAAGTGTTTTCAATAGCAAATATGACATTTTCAGAATGTTCCACAAAATGATTATGTTCTTATTTGCAATATGAAGTAGTTAATATAATTATCCACAAAACTCCCATGATATTTTGGTGGATTGCTGAACATTGTTAATTATGGCTGTCAGGCAGCTGTAATTGATTATCACTCATTTTATTAAATAATAAAGTTGAAGACATACTTGTCAGCATTAATCAGTAATGCTTCAGGACAGGAGACATCTGTAAGGCATGTATTGCTACAATATGACTAATACACAGCTTGTTATGTGCTTTTGAATGCCTAAAAGGTGCCTATTTCAAGCCCTATTAGTACAACACAAGAGATGAATGTTAGCTCTTTATTATTGACAACAAGCATAGTTACCTAGTCAGCCTTTTTATACAGGGCTTGTCCAGCATTTGTTAAGTGCCAATATATCATTCATAAATAACTAACACATGGTGCCCAGCTGTATTGGGGTCAGCTTTGTGGCAGACCTACTCCACGAAGGGCAGATGAATGAGAAAGGGGCACTTCTGGTCCTCATGGACAGGGTAAATAAGCACAGCCAATCTGCAAGCAAATCGGGGATGTGGGAGGAAACCGCACCCAGAGAAAACTGCTGTAAACATATGCAAAGCTTGCGTAGAAAGTGCCCCAAGCCAGAATCGAAGCCAGGGCCTTAGAGAGCTAGCAGTGCTAACCACTTCACCAATGTGCTGCTCTGTCTTAGACATACAGTATAAGCCATCTTTAGCTTGTGAAATGTTTTACCATTCCTCTTTTTGTGATGATTGGAAAAAAAATCCAAAGAGTTATTCTCATTTGCTAATGAATCTTTAAGCTCTCTTTATTGTCTTTATTCTGTAGCCAGTATTATAATTTCCTGGGAGATCCTGCAATCATTCAATATCTACAGTACATCCTCTTCTGGTTGTTCAAAACATGGTGTTGTATATTTATGTATAATTTACAGAAGAAAATTATAAGCAATTAATTATTGAATTCATATAACTCATGGTTTGCTTTTTTTGCCTGTGGGCAAATGTAGAAAACATAAATTCAGATTGAAGGTTTGTCATGTAGTTGAATAAACTGTTACTCTTTTAGTGCAATTTTATTCCAAGTTCATTAAATCGATGTTGTGTTGTTTTTTATAATATACCTAATGGGAGGAACATTTATGGGCTTGCAAATGCATGAAACTAAAAAGAACTACATGATTCTTTCAGAACTCATTATGTGTAGACCTTACTATCACAGTGGTGAACGTCTTTACTAATTATGATTTTCCAAAGAAATTCTATTCCATTTAACTAATAGCGGTTAGAATAGTGCAACAATTATCAGAAACCTACTGGGACTCAAAACATAATTTAGACAAGTAACATTGAGTAATGACATGTGACATGCCAACAATTCTTTCATGTTTTGCAATTCTATCAACACACATACTGTAGAACACAAGAAGTATGTCAAAAAGTGTAACCATACTGTACTTAGATAATGGTTTCTACAGTCTTTTTTAAGGCTTCACTATATAGACATCCCTTTAGCTGCAAATCGAAAAGCATGTAAATACTATCCTTGTTGATACAGTGTAAGATACTGTAGGTAAAGAAGATACAATTTAGAAAACAGCATTTATCTTCTCAGAGCACAGTCTTGTCAAACTAGGAGCTGCATTAGTGCAAACAGAAACGCACTGATGCGCTCATCATCTACAGTATGGTTTTTTAAGTGTATTTCAATTTTAATTGGATAGCATGTTGCTTTGGGGTCTGGTATTATGGTCCTTATTGCTAATGTGGTTGTCACTATTTATAATGTGATTTACAGTATGACACTCGGTTCATGGATTTTCAATGTGAATGAAATGAAACTTTAATTATATGTAATTTTGACATTATTTCAAGAATACATAGGGCACATAACAAAATGGGCAATAATGGTGTTTTAGAAATATCCTGGGGTGTACGGTAATCATCACGATCTAATGTAAAGATGTAAAACTAACAAATTCCAATATGTTTCCAGTAAAAGAGATAAAAATTCATAACTCAGGTGTAATGGAAAGTGACTATATTCTTCAGTAGACTTTTCACATTTGAAACTGACAGTCATATCCACTGAAAAGCCATTTATTATAAATGATAGTAATTATTTTTAGCCCTCTTTTCCTTAGGTTATGGCAAGTCCTGCATAATAAATGGAGAACACTGATCTTTTAAAAAATTTAAGTATTCCCTGCTTACCAATGATTTTCACAACGAGAGACATAATCCAGATAATACACAATTTTTTAACCCTGTAGACTCCAGAAAATACTAATTTAACAATAAATGCACTTTTATTTTAGTTAAATTGAAACAACAAATAATTACAAAATTTCAGAAGTTCATACAGTATATGCTATTTGTTGAAAAAACAGTCATCACTTTTCCTATATGCATATTTAAAACATACACATAAAAACACCTACTGTATCTTTCCTCTAAAGCTTTTAGTGTATACTGTACTTCAGAGTTACCCCTGGCGACACAGGATCAATAAACTGCCCACCTTTTTCTGTTCAATTCTATTATGTGGGTTTTGGTGCTTTGCTTGTATTATTATTATTAATAATAATAATACCACCAGAAGAAGGTTGTTTCCTTTCTTCTCTTTTCAGCATGGAATAAAACTTCACTTGTTCCTTTGCAGACTATGCATACTAACACAGCTACCTACTTGAACTACTGCTACTTATTATTATTTTAAAATAAATTACTCTTCCTCTATAAAGTCAAAACGTACAAACTAGAGTTCTAAATTGTGGTGGTGAAGTCTTTCTTAACAGAACTTTACATATTGATTGTACTTGTTGGTGAATTCATCCATTACCTGAATGCCATTTATTCCTAGTATGGGTCACAACAACACTGCCCACTGGACTGATTCTGGAAGGACAGGGAACACCATACATTCTAGATGGAACACCAACCTATCAAGGGACACACACACACAAGCACCGAGGGACAATTTGTATGCCACAGATGGCTGGGTTATTTAAATTCAAGTAGCTCTATAATACCTGTGGTTCACGCATGGATTGGAAGTAATTTCTTTTTTGTATTAACTTATGGAGTATGGAAAATAGTATAAACCAGGCTGTTAAATAAATTTAGTGCATTGAAAACCTACCTAGAATTACCCATGTCACGTTTGGCAGGCTTCATATCCAAGACAATACTGTATAACAGAGTGGAAGAATCATTATAAACTATTGGCTCATATCAAATTTATTGTCAAAAAGAAATGCAACAGTGGGCATCTTTCAGTTATTTTATTCAAACGTATTCTTGCTGAAAAATCAGTCATTGGATACAACTATCTTCTACAGGGGGAAGACAAAAATCCTACAATCTGCTTGGCTTTGATTATTTGGTATCAACAGCACTCCAGCAGAATTACTGTCAAATATGTTTTGGGTTTTGGTGGTTTATATCAGTGAAATTTCTGAAACCATTATTATCTCTTCCTAGAGATAAACTTCCTTAAGATATTTACAGTAGCTAGAAATAACAGTGGGTAGGCATTTTACCAAGCATGACATGACTGAAATGTCAAGCCTTATTCAGTTCGGAGACCAGCTTACACACAATTTTACAGATGGGTGAACTGTGTCACAAGAAGGTGAAAATAATTGCTCATTTAAATTGATATTTTCAATTTAATGCAGGATCTCCAGACTGCTTCCTCCTGCATTAAGCTATATTTGGGTTTTTTTCAGAACCTCATTCAGACTTTTTTTTTTGTCAAGGACTCAAGGTCTTTATTTTTTAAACTGACAATATCGCCCTGGTTTGAATTGTAAATTTTACATCACCATTTTTTTCAGTTTTACTTTTTTAAAGGCTTAGTATTTGCTTGACTCTTAAATGCTTCAAGACATATTAATATTTTAATTCAAGCAGCAGTTCATCACTGTCCATTCAATTTCAGCAGTACTAAAAGACTCACAAGGAGTATGACCAGTGTAGGCTATGTTATCAGCTGACCTGTATTTCCCAAGATGAGTACCACAATTTGTTGAGTGCTGCCAGGATTATGAGCGTTTTCTCATCTTCATGCTATACCACAACTCCTAAGGCATATTAAGCATCTGGGAGCTTGCAGTGCTATTAAAGGGAGCTGCATCAGATCACCCTGTGATGCTGCTTCTGCTGTATGAGCACGCTGCAGTACTGAGCAAAAAAAAAAAAGAAAAACATTGAGATTTGTTTTATCCCTCATGTACAGATACAATTTGCAGTGAGTCAAGTAAATAGATGAATGTGAGCCAAATAACAAATAGAATTGCACATGTTCATTTCTAGGTGAAATGTGCACTTTACTGGGCAGGGTGTACTATGGCAAACAGAATCATACAGAGCAGTACAATGTGGTCTTTTCTTCCTTCGAAAGTAGATAAATGTGAAACATGACACCTGCCATTAAACAGAATTAAAAAATGCAAACCATGTATTTAGGAAATGCGGTATGTAAATTCAATTGTTATGACTGTTTTACAACATTTGAAAAGAAACTGACTTAAAGACTTAATTCTGCTTAGCACATATTTAGTTAAGACAGGCACCCACTGATATCCATTATGAGGGTCAGTGTGGAGTAGCTGCAGCTTGACTGCAAATTGAGCTTAACGTCCTTATGATAAACATTATTTTTAGTTTGGCTAAGAAAGCAAAAAATAAAAATGAAATTACTGTGGCATTCACATTGGTAGAAACAACACCGTATAAAATCTTTAAAGACTTTTAATTCTGTTATTAGCCATCAAAAGTAATCCTTTTCATATCAGCGGCCCTTTCACCCTGCAACTCACACCTGTCAGCCCACTGAAGCTCTGCAGGTGTGAGCCTGGCCATACCTGGATGGAAGACCTCCTGGGAAAAACTAAGGTTGCTGCTGGAAATGTTAGTGGGCCCACACAGTCTATGTGGGTCCTATTGCCCAGTATAGCGATGGGGACATTATACTGTAAAAAGGCACCGTCCTTCAGATGACCGTCCTGACTCTCTGTGGTCATTAAAAATCACAGGTTGTTTCTTGAAAAGAGTAGGGGTGTTACCCTGGCATCCTGGTCAAATTTCTCTTTGGCCTTTATTAATCATGGCTTCCTAATAATCCTGATCTATGAATTGGCTTTATCACTCTGTTCTCCTCCCCACTGATAGCTGATGGGTGGTGAGTGTACTGGCACACTGGGGCTGCACACTGATGGTGGTGGAGAGGATCTCCATTACTTGTAAAGCACTTTGAGTGGAGAGTCCAGAAAAGCACTATATAAGTGTAAGGGATGATGATGATGATGATGATTATCTATTGAATGCTATTAAATCATTTATGTCAGGAATGTCTTTTATTAACTCATAAGTGAGATTACCCTGGGATCATCTCAGCTGTCGGCATTGTATACCATGGATGGTGCAGAATCTGTAAAAATAAGAAATTGGTCCAATTTTATGTAGTGTTTGCAATAATCATTTCAAATGCATAGGAGAAAATAGTCGTAAAATGAGTGCAGTTATGGCACACCCGGACACAGTGAAGGCATGTTTTTAATGCATCCTCTGGTTTGCCCAGAAAGGAGTGAAAAACATGGAGGAAAAAGGGGCTGTCAGTGACTGCCAGTGTCCTCATCCTTCTAGATGCCTACCCTGCCTCCACCATTTGAGCAGCTCAGGCCTTTCTTTGCCACAGACTCTGATTTGTCAGTCTCGACATTGGAGTCATATATCTCATCCCCTCCTACTTGTTTAATTCTCCGAGTAGTGACATGCTGTGACTTTCCATCAATACTGGCCTCTTCCCACACACTACCAAACTGTTAACTGTTTTCCCATCATTCCACGTTGAGGCTAAGTGACCCTGATATCGGAGTTTTCCTGATCGTAAGGCAATAGCCTTGCTATTCTGCATTGCAGCTTCGCGACGTCGACAGGGTGATGTGATCACTACTCCTGACAACCTGATCCAAACCCCCCATTCACCTCCTTTTTCTCTCACAACCACGGGATCTGTCTCATGTTGTTTTCCACTCTGATTTGTCTGTCAAGGCCCCTTATTGATAGCAGTTTTTCCTGCTAAGGTTTCCAGCAGGTCTGTCTCTAGTCATGCAAGCACACCACACACATCACTCTAACTGTCTGCTCCCTCCTCTCCCTCACTGTCAACATGTCTATTCCCCCTCTTGCAGTTTCTGGCACAATGGCTTTCCCCACCATGAATAAAACACTTCATCCATTCTGAAGAAGCAAATACTGCGTGATCACATTCATCAACTATTAATCATAAAGCAATATTCTGTTCCCAGTTTAATTTATTCAAAATTGTATACAATTGCCTTTTGAAACAAATATTTTACTTCAGGGAACGCACAACCCAGGAGAAGCTGTGTAATACAGTATGTGACATGATATGCCCATAGCAGCTCAGCTCTCTCTCCACTAGATCATTCTTCAGAAATGGCAGGACAGTTTAAATAATAATTTTCAAGTGGGAGAATTCAGCAGAAAAACAGATTATCCACCAACAACTAAACCCTGTTGTACTGTATACAATTTGCAAGTACTGTCTCATCCATCAAATCCATCACTGCTGCCATATTCATCCTGGATCTTCATTTTCTTTTTCAGCATTTCATTTTTTCTATGTGGTCGTCACGATCCAATGGCAACAGGATCCTGACACCAGTATTTTCTGTAAAGTTCTCTAAAAGTCTTCAATCACATCAATTTGCCTCTAGATTAGGCTTCTAGATCTGTTTATAAAAGCTGATCTTTAATTAAAATTACAAACTGCAAATTTGCAATGGACACAAAGTAGAAAGAATAAAGGGTTTATTGTTTCAAAAAACTCATAATTTCCCAGCTTGTGTCATGACAGATGCCATCAATGGATAAAACATGTAAAATAAATTATTTATCATATCAAACAGTCATTATTGTATCATTCTGTGTTTACAATCCTCATACAAAATTCTAATTACTGTTTTTTTTTTTTCCGGAAGCACTGAAGTACTGCTCTATTTTTAAAAAATTCAATCTAAGTAAACAGCCATACCTAATTTCATTTGTTGGTAATGTTTTTCAAAGAAAAAGAGAAATGTGTAAAACATATAACAAAGATGAAGAGATGTGCTTCATACAGAATCATAAAAGTTCAGATTGTAGAGGCTTCATATGGATACTGAAAATATCATCCTCATTATTTATGCTGCCAGAGTATAATACATCTTTGCAAAGTATATCATATGTCAGCATACCCATAAATAATTCCTAGTAAGCCTGAAAATGTGAAATGCTGAATTGTATGCATTTTAAAAGGGACATAAAATATTTAGAAAATTCCTGTTACAAGGCCTTCATTTCTTGACTTTTTAATTCTTTTCATGTAATAAAAAATCTATGAATGTTATGTTTTGTATAAGCTGTATGTTTTTCTGTACTGTAAAATCCTGTTTTATTACCCATGGAAAATTAATAGCTAGAATTCCTTCTTAAATTACAGCAAGATGTCACAGCACGTTTGTTTTACAGATAAATGACAGACTACAGAAATGGAAGGGAACTAGGAATGTTTTTAGTTTGCTCTTTAAAGAGTACGAACCAAGCAGTTTGAAGTTCCTCAGAAGTCCCTTTATGCAATATGTTCAATGGACAGATGCATAAATACTGTATACTGTATGAGGCATAAAGCAAACACCCCAAATGTTGCAGCGCTTAATGATACATTACATAAAATATCCTTTTCATGTGAGTTGAAGTAATATATTACTTTGATTCTTAGATAGGTCTGATCACTCTATATTGTCTTAGCACAGTTATTGTTTTAGGGATTCTATTTGTTTTATGTAGCTCTTGGTTTTAATACAAGAAGCACTAAATCTGTCAGAGTGAATTATTCTTTTCAGCCTACTGTCAAATCCCCTTATTTGCAAGGCTAAAAATGCAAGATGATCTGTATTTGCATAGAAGTCTTAACTAGATAGACTTATACTTCTTACACCCACACAAATGTTTGATTTACTGTAAAGAAAAAATCTTTAGAAAATCTTCACTTCAAAACTTAAAAGTTTTTTGGCTTCTCTTTGTTTAATAATGATAAAATACTAAGTGACTAGTCACTAGACCTAGATTAATGAACTTCTTCATGATGTTAACAATAATAATTAATAATAATTTAATTCAGTCAAATCTAAGTGAAATTGAATTATTAAATACACAGGTAAATATTGTTACAATATACTGTACTTATGAAAACTTTAATCTTTCATGTGATTTTCATCTTTTTTTTAATCTACCTTCATAATACCTTTTTAGATAGTAAAATTTCATTATTTAATTGGAAGATTACAGTTATTGTTGATAAAAATATAAGAAAAGTTATGAGAATGAGAAAGATAAGAAGCCTGTCCTGAGTACTTGTTAATCGTCTTAGTAGACGATGAGCTCCAGAATCTTAATTTACCATTTTTTATTAACAAAAAAGCAAACAGAACAGAACAAATTTACTAAACAAAATACATGATAACCACAATCTAGTACTAGGGAAATATATTATGTTCATCCTTCTCTCTTTAAGAACAATTTCTGCAAATAAGTGCAGTGAAGTGCAATATGCAATATGGACTTATACAGTATCCCAGTCTGGACCCAACCTCATAGAATTGATTTTTTGGCTGCGGTTAGATCTGCAAACAAATGTTGTGCGTGAACAGTGATTGTAACTTGGGAATTATCCAGAAAGAGCCATTGAGGGCTTAGTGGAGCGGTCACATTGGTCACAATTGAAAGCACATTGATCACATTCACCCAAAAGCATTCTGTCAACACACTCCCAAAACATATGTAGCTACTGTAGGTACCAGGTACGTACAGTATCTGTGGCAGAGAGGGTCAAGAGAATTTTTTTAATCTGGAACATCTAGTGTCGTGCTGTGTACGTTTGACAGGCAAGCTTTTGAGAAGGTGCAGTTAGTCCAGTTTTAAGCTGAAAACTGATTTAAACAGGCTCAACCACAGTACATTTTGTTTAATCCACTTCTAATAGCAAGTTCTCCATGTAACTGTCTAAACCTGCTCTGCTCTCTGACCATCTAAAACAATATACAGTTCAAATGTATAGAAATGCACAACATTTAACAAATTATATCTCCCTTTCTTGAGAACAGAAGCCACACTCCCTTTGTCTTGAATGTGCCTTTAAGGACGGTTTTGCCCCTTTGCTAGAAGGTTAGTCTCATAGGCATTTAGTACACATATTAGAAACAGTCTCAATGTAACATTCACTATTTCCTCTTTCATTTCAAATCTTTGAACTAGGAATGCAAAGTAACTTCCATCTGCCTCAGGATTTTATAGATTGATCTTGAAGCTTGGCCTTTCAGATCTTCCCTAGTCACTCCAGAAATTTTCCCATATTCAAGAGTGGAATTGGTGGGACAACCACTGAGCAATGTCAGGTTAATGCACAATGGCGGGTGCATCTAGAGCTATCAGATGTTGTTGGCTGCTACACAAAGTACCTTGGGGCACATCAGCCAGGTAGACCCATGGAGTAGAATGTTCCCAGAACTGGCTTCCTACAAGAGTTTACTCTGTGTCACACCCTCTGCAGCCAGAGGGCTCTCCTTCTCTGTCCTGTCCATAGTTTCCGGTCTGTTGTCCTTCCAGTCCCTCTCTTTCCCTTGGGCTATATATTTCCGGGTCTTGCACTCTGTCTGCACTCAGCATTGACGTTCGGATGTCCTGAGACCCGCCTAGCACCAGGGCGCCCCACGTCCGCTCCCTGAGGGCATAGGTTTCTATACGGCATTCCTGAACTCTTTGCACTAATGAGCCCGGGCCTTTTTCCCGTCTCGCCGCTACGCATATGGGTCTTTTTCCGCTCTCCTGCTCCCCACGGTTAGTGCCTTTGGACGTCCGTGACACTCTGATTCTGAACTCAGTGATGCCTATTGGAAAAAGTGAAATAGCTTCCTTTGTGGAAAAAGGGAAAGACAGTGAATTAGCATAAACAACATAGTAATGCTGTTGCCAAAATATACTGTAAGATACTGTACATAGCTTGCATATTGTACAGTACATTGATGCATTCCAATATCATGCATGGCCATTGCTCTTCTCTAGTGTTCCCATACCTTTTCGTATAACACACCAAAAAAAAATCAAGGTCTAGAATCCCTCCACCCGAATAAGACAAAGGAAACTGTCATCGCAATTAAAAGTTTTTCTGCTTAAAGCATCTCCAAAAGGTTTGGGGCTACAGCTTGACCTACTTTCACTGGATGCAAAATAAAAGGATTTGTGACTTATATTAGGTAATATTCACTGCTGAACTGAGAAGCCTTTGAGCAAACCTTTGTGGTAGAAATGTCCCAGGTGACACCACTGCTTGTGTCAGGGGTCATGGAGCTGGCATCTGCGCAGCTCGTTCACAGCAAGATCTAATGGGATGTCATTTATATGCCTATTTTTAGCATCCAAACCAGCACTAGCTTACGTTTGCTCTAATGATCCATTTGGTTACACTAGAAAAGGCCATGCAAAATGGAAGGCACTATTATTGAATGAATTTGTGTACATTGAAGAGACAAGGAGGTGAAACTAAAAAGGTATTGAAATCTTACTCTACTGCATATGAAAATCCAAATGGAATCAGCCTGTGTATCCAGATATAAAGGAGTCTGGAACTACCATGAAATCCTCATAGCAGAAGTGGATTTATTGTGATTTGCAGATAAACAAATGGTTTAGCAGTGTGATAAGGCCAGAGAAATAAGCCAGGACCATGCCTGTAATTTGAACTTTTTTTTCCTGACCTCTTCAACTTTAGATCAGATTTAGCTGATGTATTTTGTAAGTGAAATAAAATCCCAAATTTGTGACAACAAAATGCAAATGTTAAATTGAAGCAACTTCTTAGTTTAAGCAAGGCTGCAGTTGCCTAATTAAGGTAGACTGGAATGAAAACCAGCAGCTGTGTGGGTCACCAGCACTAGGATTGGGAACAATTACTGTATACTGGATATTCTACCTTATGAAGAATACACAGTATAAAGCAGTGGTTCTTTATAATTCCTTATGGACTCCTGTCTGTCTGATGTTTATAAATATATGAATCCCATGTATAATGGAATTTAAAAATACTAATTGGCTCTGACTACTTTATGGTATTAGAATGCAGAACCATCTAAAAGGACTTTTAATGGTGCTCAGCACATATTAAGTCAAGCCAAGTGACTACGGACAGCCGTTCTGTCCTTATTTGTGCTCACCAGGATGGTGTAGCAATAGCTTGACTTGTCACTGACATATTGTTAGGTCTTCTACTAAATGTTGGATTGTCAGACATTGTAATCATCTAGGGAATGGAGCAAGAACAAAACTTGTTACAAATGACCTCATACTTCTTTCTAAATAACAAACCATTTTGCTTTTGAATCATTTATTTCTAATGGTGCCCTCAAGACTATTGGGTGTGTGTAACTGAAAAAAAGATCAAACTGAAACCAGCAAAAATAAGCATCCTTGCAACAATTCTGTTTAAAATGAATGTATAAACCAGCTTAACTTGGCTAAGACTTTTTTTAAAGCAAAAATAGCCTTTTAAGGTTCTAAAGGTGCCCTTGCTTGTGTTAATACCCAAATAATTTAAATCAAGTTTCCGCAAGAGTCCCGCGGACAAATCGAAATTCTACCTGGAGAAGATAACTTCTAACAATAATTTTGAGTATAGGCAAATGTGTGCAAATAAGCTCTCCCATTCAAACTATAATTGATATAAAAAGAAATGTCTTTCTTTGTAGCTGCTGACGGAAACACAATTGAATATCTTCTGAAAAATGCATTGAAAATACTAAAACGCATAAAACATCATAGATGGCATTATTCCTTAAATATGAAACTTAATTTATAAGTGGAGTTCAGTTTAATTTACAAACAAAAACCTTCTGTCTGGAAGAATATGATGGATAAACTACAAATTAAATATTTGGCGTCTCAACTTCTGGAAAACTTATACTATTTATGTGATCCCTGTAGACATGTGTACAAATCTAGAGAAGTCTTGGATAGCAAAGAAAAGGAATACAAAATAATAGCCTGTGAAGAATAATAAATTCAAGAAAATTTCTTGAACAGTCTTTTTGACAAAAAGGTGGAATGGAAAAAAATAACATCTTCAGTATTTGTAGTTTAGGCTCTACTGAATGGAATATAAGGGAAATTATTTTAGAAGACATCTGACTAGTACTTTGTTGTCATTTTAACTTTTGGTCCAAGAATCCTGTGCTTGTTCAGGTACAACTTTCATCTCATCTGCTAAATGAATACTACCCTGCACATGCTGGCTGTGTGTTGGCATAACCTTTCATGGTGAGAAAATCCAGGACCGCAAAGCAAGTAATCTCTGGGCATAAACCTTGTATGTCTAGAGTTCAATGCAGGCGGTGGCCATTTAAACTTTGTTTCTTCTCTGATGTCTGTGAGAAAAATGAAATGAAGGCAGGCTGACTTCTTTTGTGAGAGGTCTAGTGCCTGAATTGAAATGCCTTTTGAACCTGAGGAACATCTCCCCTTATTCTGACAGCAAGGTCCAGATTAGACCTCATGTCACGGACGTCCAAAGGCACTAACCGTGTGGCGCAGGAGAGCAGAAAAAAGACCCATATGCGTAGCGGCGAGACGGGAAAAAGGCCCGGGCTCATTAGTGCAAAGAGTTCAGGGAATGCCGTATAGAAACCTATGCCCTCAGGGAGCGGACGTGGGGCGCCCTGGTGCTAGGCGGGTCTCAGGACATCCGAACGTCAATGCTGAGCGAGGACAGAGTGCAAGACCCGTAAATATATAGCCCAAGGGAAAGAGAGGGACAGGAAGGACAGCAGACCGGTAACTAGGGACAGGACAGAGAAGGAGCGCCCTCTGGCTGCAGAGGGCGTGACACCTCAGTCACTTTCCGCCTGGAATGATGTCCCATCAAAATTCTTCTAATATGTCTGGAGGTTTATATAGTAGAAGCCTGCTTTATGGCTTAAATTAAATCTGATCTTATTATTAAGCCAATGGAGGGTTAGATTGTGTAACTGAGGCTGAAACAAAAAGTAGCAGGTGTGTGGGCCACAAGGAACAAGACTGGGAACAACTGGTATACAGCAAGCATTGACAATATTGAAAATTGAAAATTGTATTATTAAAAGCATGTTATCTATGCTGATCTGCAAGCCATTTTGTCTATCAAAGTACAGAAGCTTAGGTAACTGTTCTGTCCTCTAACTGGAAACACACTATTTTCAAATATGAAATGTTGCACACAAGACAGTGGTACTACTACTGAAAGCAATATTATGACCAAATGCAAATAGCCACATACATATACATGTAACAGTATACAGTAAAACCAAATAATGTACAAAATGTGAGTTTTAATTATTTTAAATTATTTTTCTAATGTTCACTCTATCCCTTTAAACAAATGTATAGTTTAGACCTGCGCATTATTATTGAGTTTATTGACTGTAATTATTAACTGTATGTTTATTTGTGTTTTGTCTTTATATTCAGCAGTCAGAATGAGCCCAGGAATTAAGAGTTTTTGATTTGCAAGGTTCTAAGTAAAGATAAGAATGCTGGCCTTAGGATATCTGTTAATTAAGGCTGGATTATTTCCTCAAGGGAATCTACTAAGAGGACATATAATCATTAAGCAGCATCTTTATCCCAAGTTTTTTCAAAGATACGTGCTACTGTATACTGTATATACTGTCAGCTGATACTATTATAACTTAAAAAGTGAAGACATTTGTGTTTCAGAAGTCTTAAAACATATGGATACAGTATATCTATCTTAATATTAATATAGTAGGCTGAGGTTCGAATTAATATGAATGTATCATTTTAGATTGTATTTTTGCTTTTTCATTGCAGTGGGAAAGCAAAATATGTTTTAGACACCTTATGTGAAACAGAGCAACAGTATTGTGCTGATTCAAATTTATTTTTCAATATATATCATATATAATACAGTATATATCATAGATCTTTTTCAAAACCTGTTTAATTTATTGAAGGACAGAGCATTTCAGGGATGTATCTATTCTATTTTTTTTGGCTACTTTAGAAAAAGAATGTCAGCTTGCTATCTTGATATTGTGTGATGACATCCAGTTATACCATATAACAGTAACACACTGAAAATAGAAGTTCATGCTTCAAATGAAATATTTTTTTATTTTAAAGTACTATTGTATGATGGTCAACTGCTGAAGTTTACCTGAATACAGGTAAAAATCCCAAACAGTCTAATAGTACAGAATATATTATAAGAGTACAGTACATCATATAGAGTGTTTGGGTAGACACAATCTGATGAGTTAATGCCTAATGCCTTAACACTAAAATTCAAAGACTGAAAGTCATGTACCTTCAAAAGCCATAAAAATGTTTTTATCTAATCTAAAAATACATAATTGTTCCATTATCAAAAAGATAGCTACACTATGTTGAAAGTTTCAAAATATGAGAACATGACCTGGAAACAATGTGTGCAGGACACACCCACAAACAGGCACAGAGGCATGATTTAGAGATACAAATTAAACAAACCAGCAAGTCTTTAAAATAAAGGCGGAAACTGGAGCACCAGACAAAATCCTGCACAAACCCATATTCCACACAGAAAGCAGCCCGATCCAAAACTGAACCCAGGACCCATGAACTACGATTTAATATCCCAATAGAATAAGATGCATAAGAAAAACAATCCAATTCTTAAACACAAAATTCATGAAACAGACAAACAAATTGTCATTTCAATTATCCTGTAGCACTGTAAATGGGGTGTTGTATTTCTAAGTTACATTTCATTGAGATTCAACTTCTTTGAGTGGGGATACAACTGTTTTTTGTTATGAAGCAAAATTAAGGTTCTCAAGCTTTGTTTTTATTAAAAGAAACAGTGCATGTTTTACTTTTCTTTAATTTTTACACTGATCTCAATAACAGAAAAGGGAACAAAACACCCTTTTCTTCAGAAAATACTGTCTCCCAATCTCCCAATTTAGTTTTCTCTAGCCACACTCTTTAGTGCAAATACCCAATCTCAAACAGATTGTTTGTTTGAGTCTGTTACTTCTATACACTGAGCGCAGGCCTTCTATTCACAACACCTGTGCTCAATTAACGCACGAAAACTCTTCAAGTGGAACTAGTTTATTATTTTAATGAGCTATTTTCTATCACCAGCACAAAAAAGCGAAAAGCTGCAGGGGGTAGATCTTAAAACCATAAAAGACACTCCCTATAACTTTACCCCTTGTTCTATTCGAACTCCTGTAATTCAATAATAATGACTGATTAAAAAAAATGAATGATAAAGAAACCTTCACTAAATTAGAAAGAAATAAGATTCCAAATGACATTAGAATGTCCAATAGACATTCTTAATATGGTCTAATTCACAGCTCTGGGGCTTAACATGAAGCAACCACATGAGAAATTATCTTTTTGATGCTTTTCGTTCTGCGTGGAGTGGCTCCCAGGTCTCTCTTGGGAAGTTCCTTGCCGTTTGATCATTTCAGCAATGACACAATGCTTTCTGATCTGCAAGAGGTTTTACTGCCTGATCTATAAAACACTTTAAGGTAATAAGGATTTTGGATTTTGTACAGTCAAGAAAAATGTAAATCAAATGTCAAACTTTTTTTTCATTTAATTTTCTCCATCTAATAAAGCAGACTTTTTCATAAATAAAGTATGGAAAAATCTATATTGAAATCTCTGGCAAACATTTTGTCACGCCCTCTGCAGCCAGAGGGCGCTCCTTCTCTGTCCTGTCCCTAGTTTCCGGTCTGCTGTGCTTCCTGTCCCTCTCTTCCTTGGGCTATATATTTCCGGGTCTTGCACTCTGTCCTGGCTCAGCAGTGATGTTCGGATGTCCTGAGACCCGCCTAGCACCAGGGCACCCCACGTACGCTCCCTGAGGGCATAGGTTTCTATACGGCATTCCTGAACTCTTTGCACTAATGAGCCCGGGCCTTTTTCCCGTCTCGCCGCTACGCATATGGGTCTTTTTCTGCTCTCCTTCTCCCCACGGTTAGTCCCTTTGGACGTCCGTGACACATTTTTGATGATGCTTTTAGAACCTAATTGCGACTAGAGGAACAGTCACACGCAATCACACCAGGGCCAATTTTTCCAGAAGCCAATTAACTTACTAGTGAGTGGATGGTCTGTAAAAGGACCAACATATCAAGCCTGGCTCAATTCAAGAAAGGCAAAGAGAAAAGATTAGGCAATTTCTTACCTGGATTGTTAGAAACGGAACACAGTCTGGGAACACAGAAAGGCTATAATCTGGGAGACCATGAGTCATAGCACTTTGCCACAGTCAATGAGGAGGTCAAAGTGTAATGGTTCGGGTGACATTGTCTTGTTGGGTGGCAGTGTCTAGTTGCTACAGGACACACCTTGTAGTCAATGATGGTAACTTGTCTGCACAGCCCTACAACAGAGTACATTAATCATGCTTAAGACCCCACTTGCCCTTCATGAAGTCTCATCTGGTTGTGACAGCATTCCAGCAGGTCAACACACATTTTCATGCTGCTCATGTACAGTACTGTAGCATAGGCTTTCTTGTCAGAAGAGAAAGTACTAACCAGACTGGAGCCATATTGAACGTCTGTGGGATAAAGTGTTGCATCTACTGTAGGACTCAGAGACCACTGAACAAGCACACCCTTAAACAGGTTCAGTCTGAAACCTTGTGCAAACCATGCATTAGAGTGCCTATGCAGTAGGTTCTTTCCAAGGATGGTCCCACACTCTACTCTGCAACAACTTTTACAATACTGTAAATACCTGTTGATTAACCCTGTAAATAACAAATCTTATTGTCATTACTTACATTTGTCATAATTACCTACTGTACAGTATGTCATGTTTGTTCAATAAATCACCATTGCACCTGCTGTATAACAACTTTCAGATTTCTTTCATTTTTAGCAGATATCAATTAGAGTGTTTGGAGATATTCAAAACCTTTTTGTAAATATACTTTTAGTAAAAAATATTGCAATCGATAAACAACTATTTGCCCTTCTTCATACTGTAAATCCAGCTATTTAAGACTAAACTGTAAAATGACATTAAAACAGAAGGAAATATAGCAATAATACAATGCAAAAATGAATTCATATACTGTATAGTGGAATGAATATTGTACTGTACCTTTAAGAAATTGAAAGGATATAAAAATTGGTTAATGGAATGGAACAGAAATTGGGTCTTTTTTTAGATTTGGACTTCTCAGATTGAATTCAATTCTATAGATACCAGTATTTTAATTTCCCTTAATTCCATAGATTTAGATTGAATTTGAAGTATAAGATAGAAACACATTAGTGCAGTCTTCACTCTTTAGATCTGAATAATCTTATCACTGTACAGTATTATCTTTCTAATAGTGCTATGTGAACCTCAGAAAATTGTGTTACACTCAAAAGCATCATATATGCCTTTCAAACATGGGCTTACATTTTTATTGAGTCATGTAAGAGGGGAATATTCCACTTGTATTACACATCAGTTTATTGAGTAAAACAGAGAAAAACTTTGCTGTAAATGTCCATGTCTCCATTGGTACAGTATGTATTTTAAGCAGGTATTCCAGTTTTCACTGTGCATTCTCATCATCATGAATCATGTACAGATAACACCAGAATACCAATGAAATAATACCAGGATATATATACATGAATAAACATACTTTGGCTCTTTATACTGCATGATAACAAGATAGAGTAGCTTTCCATTGTGCTAAAAATGTCATAATTTAATGTTTATGTTTAATGCAGCATGTTTTGGACATCGCTACTGTATATTAGGTGCTGTTATAGAGTATATTCATACTGGACACATGCTGCTTATTATAGTTCTAAATCAAGCAAATTATTTTAATTTCTGTATTTACGAATTGTATAACTTTCATACTGACTAGAATCAGTATACATTAATCATTTAATTATGCTTTTTGATTCTTTAGTGGTGACTGGGGCACACTTCCCTACCGCTGAACTTTAAGCATACTTAATTATTCATGTAATCCAGCCTACTGTATGGCTACATCTGTTCCAACAGCAAAAGGATTGTCTGAAAGATGAGATGAGAATTTTGTTGAAAGTTTATGATTAAAAAAATGCTGGTTTATAGCTAAACATAACTAAAACTACATTAGGCCAAAGACAGAGAATTAATTTTATAATCTTTCACTCTTTAGTACATATCATAGCATTCCACATCCCTGGCTTAGCGCTGCCCTATGATCCTTTCCCTTTTAGCCTCATCCAGGCTCACTTCTTCCTCTTCCTCCTTCTATAAAATGCTTCCGTTCTGTCTTTTCGTCCTTGTGTCCATCCAGTTGATGAGTTGATGCTCTGTATCTCCATCTCCTTCCAGAACATTCCCTCTCTGTGACACGCACGCTCCTCTCTAAGACGTGCGTGAGCCTGATTCACCAGTCTCTGCCTGTCTTTGTACACTTCCCCATTTTAGGGAAAAACAGCACACAAAGGAAAGAAAAATTCACCAAGCACAGAAAGAAAAAAACAGAGAAAAAGGGTTGGATGTGTTTGAAAGGGGTGGTGTTGAGTGGGTTAATTAAACAGGTTTTGAGCAAAAGAAAAGGCATATGATCATGTTTTCACAGTCTTTGCACAGACTAAATATACATTTCCTAACAGCCATTCGTGTTAAAAAGATGCTGCAAGTATATCTCCTCCCTACCTTGAAAGATTCTGTTGGCTGCAGTTAAACCCCAAACTAAAGACATCATGCCTGAAGACTGATAATAACTTGGGAGTTAACAATGTGAAAAAATGGCTAGCACCCACTCAGGGGCAAAAAAAAAGCAATGCTGAGGGTGTGCACATGGTATATCCTTGGTAAACACTGTCATAGCAAGTTCAAAACCATTGGCTCTTAAAGATGTTGTTATAACAAGCTAAATTAAAAAGCTGTCAAGTTGAGTGAACTATTAATCAATGAGACTCTTCTACCCAAGACCTGTAACAACAATGACCTTTATTTATTAGGAAACTTGAATTCTAACACGAATGGCCTCAGAAGGCATTGAGGCTGCAGTGTGCATAGAAGCCATTAAACTTTTGATAATCAGGCAATCAGACAGTGCAAAAATCTTGAGGTTTAAATACTGCTTCTGCAGACCAAGAAAAAAATATATAGTTTTTCAAGGTTTGACCTGACAAGGAAAACGTCTTGGACTGAATGTCTTGGAATCTACCATGAGAGATTAAATTGCATTGAAAGCTGCTATTAAAACACAAAGAAAGAGCTCATGGCCTGGTTCTGCTTCTTAATTGAGTACCCTGTTCAGGCTTTTACCTGACATGAAAATGATTATGGTGTTCTTAGAGGGACTGTCTGGAACAGTGCCAACCACAAATAGAATGAGAAAGTTTAAATTAAATTAATTATATGCATTTGTACAGTAGATCAGACTGCAATTCTTATGATGCTATTATCTTGTAAAAAAATGCATGATATGTGTAGTCACAGTTTTAATGTATCACTTAGTCTGTACACAAAACAATGCATCTCAGAGGTCCACATTCTACAGACCCAGAAACTCAGAAATCAAAATCCTGTTCAATACTTTGAGAAGCCAACAACAGAGACAAAACCTGCAACCCAGAACTCTTACAACATGGATGCCCAAAGGCAAATAGGAATCTTTCTCCCTATTGTAAAGTTGCATCACCAACTAGGAGAGAACAATTAAATAGTGCTTATATTACTGTATATCTTGTAGAATAGTCAGAAGGGTGAATCTGATTAAGAAGTGGAAGGCACCTTGACACTACCTTGATAAAGTCAACCTCACATAGTACAGTACAATCACTCAGTCAGCATCATCCCTTTGTCAAGGATGGTGTTGGCAGAAATTGTTTTGTGATTCTCTTCAGCAGAAATTGAGAAGCTTGTCAAGACTGGTGGGTGTGGAGATGGAGCAAATCCTGGAGGAAAAACCTGCCAATGCCTTGTACACCAAGGTCAGAGAGCGAAACTGGAGTTACTTAAAAGTAAAAAAATGAATGTCATTGAGCGACCCAGTCAATGTCCTGACTAGCTTTTCCGTCTTCTTCAACCACAATATTTCTGAAGAATCTAATTTTTTATTTGAAGAAATAATGGGTTTTCCTTGACTGGACAGGTTCTGGATGTAGTTAGGATGTCTCCCCTTTCACTTCAATTTTAAATGGGAAATACAGTTAAGCAGGAGAAAGATTGGCCGATTGCTAAAATGAATTTAATGGTAGTGTGCCATACAATTCAGGCATTATGCACATGATCTCCTGGGAAGCGAAGCAAATCACTGAACTATTGCTTAGCTGGGACAATTAAATTCATTAATTCCATGTGGTACTTCCCAGAGCGTTATTATAGCACAGGTTTCTGAAATAATTTACCATACTGTACATATGACTGTAGCCTTAATGCTAGCTACATGTCAATGACAGGTCAATGTTGTGCTCATTTGATAAGATGTGTCATATTGTTTAGAATGAACCATAGAATATTGTAAATATTACACATCATTTAAGGTTGCGAGAAGGATTTCAATTTAGAAAATCTAAGACCCAATGAAAAGGTACACAGAAAGCTCCTATCTTATATTGTTTAACAGAAGAATACAATACAAATATAATGAAAGCATGCGACTCCTTCCCTCTCCCTGGTTGAGTCACTGGTCCCAGTAGTGTCTGCAGCACGACCCTCTACCTGTCATGAGTCCAAATACAAGATAAGATCAAATCACTTTATTGGCCATATACAATGTCTTCTATTAGGAATTTGTCTTTGTGCATACCCCAGCTTGCTCTCCCTGAGACACACAGACAGGGAGAGAAGCTTGAGGACAGAGCGCAGGTTCACCCATTTATACGACACCCCTGGAGCAGTTGGGGTTAAGGGCCTTGCTCAGGGGCCCAAAGGAGTAGGATTCCTCAGCCGGCCACAGGATATGAACCGGCAACTTTCCAGCCAGAGGTGCAGATCCTTAGCCACAGAGCCACCAGACCGCCCAATCAGTAGACAAAACATAAAAAAGCAATAAAAAATTATGTGTTAGCAAATCTGAAGCTGAAAGAAAAGAAAAACTCAATGAGAAGCATGGCACAGAAATTGGACATACAAAAATGAACACTATGAAATATACTGAAGAAGAATGTAATCTTAGAGGTAATTACCCATCAGCTAAGACTGGGTTAGCTAAGAAAAATATCTGTAGTTGATGACAGGAAAATTATCAAAGCTGTCAAGGAAAGCCCTAATACACTTATCAATGAAACCACTAATATCCTCCAGGGACGACAGCAGGAAAAGTTACAGTATGCAGAAGATTGAGAAGTCATGAATTACAAGTCACATTGCAAACCATAAACTTCTCACCAGCAGCAGTACCAGAACAGTCAGATTAAAATTTATTTGACACTACAAAGATGAGTCAAGAGAATTTTTGTAAGTTTAATGGACAGATGAGATCAAGTTAAACCTTTGCCAAAGTGACAGAAATGTTACATTTTGGTGAAGAAAGGGAGGAACTGCAGATGCTCCAAAAACAACAACCTCATCTGTGAAGCCTGATGGAGGTAATGTCAATAGCAATAGTACCAATTACAGCTTCATAAACAGGTCAGGGGTTGACCAGGTGGAGGCAGAAAAGACACATAAGGATAAAATGAAAGAGAAAAAGATTTTGTAGGTTTTCCTATAGTGGGTTAAGTATAACTCCTATACTGTATAGGACATTTCCACAAGAAAACAGACCTTCGGGAATACCTTGTGAACACCAGGTCATTATCAGTGCTTAACCTTCTGCTTCTCATACATACACAGACATGATCAATTCTATGCAAATTCTGTGGTGGCAGTTTGTGGCATTTATTGATTTCCTCTGTAATAAATCATCATTTTCCACAAGATAATGGGAATATTTAAGAAGGACGTGAGATAGTATCGAACGGCAATCCCATTACTGCTGACTAGCAAATGATGCCTTAAGAAAGCTATTTTTGGTTATTTTATATTAGTCCGCAAGAACAGTATAAGGTTTATATTTCCTGTTATAAGAATCGTAGTTTTACATTATCATTTCTATGAAATAAAAAAGAAAAACAATAAGCAATGGCTAGTAAAAACATGTTTATTGTTACGATTGTTAGAATTTCACTGAAAATTATACTGTAAATAACGTAAAACTACTGTATGTAAATTCCTCAGAAATAGTTATTCAGAAGCTGTGCTGTGCCAATTATGAATACATACTTATTCATTAATCAACTGAGTAACCTTTTATTTACTACTGTAAGATTATTATGATTATTAACACTTCAAAATTCTGGTCCAGAACAATGACTTTGGTCAAAGACCAAACAAACCAGTCCAATCATGTACAGAATGATTACAGCTTTAACATCCTTAAAAACATGTGTTTCTGTGCTTCATTAATGTTGGTTAGTGCACATTACATGAAGGTATCATCACAAAACGTTTGTGTCACGATCGTAAACCCCTCCTCTTAAGGAGGCTCCAGGCCTTCCTTGTTTTTCACTCATCGCCCACACCTGCTCCCTGTTCCAGCCCCCTTTACAAGCTAGATGCCTACTCTCTTCCAATCTCTGCATTGATTGCCGTACCTGGAAGCGCCTGGCCCCGTCAAGGTTTTAGTTTCTGTTCCTGTTCGTGTTCTTGTTTTTATCTTGTCTGTCTTGGAATGGATCGCCTGGCTTTGGACTTTTGCCCTGTTTTTGGATTCCCCTTTTGGACTCAGCACGGGACTGCTTGCCTCGGCCACACCTCCCCCCAAAAACCAGCGCATCATGGACACGCCCCCTGTTTTCGTTCCCGACTCCTAAATGCCCTTTTCCCCGTGTTCTCCTCACTTATCCCCGGATTGTTTCGTCTTCATAGGGTCCGGAAAGACGTTACAGTTTGTTCATTAATACTATGTGTTCCGAGGACAGTTGCTTATTTATTATGCATTTCTTAATTGTATTGTTTTAACGTAATAGAACAGTCAGACTTCATTCTCACAATATCTTTCTGTATTGTCTACAAATCCATAAAATAGCATCAATCCCTAAAATGACAGAGTATCCTGAAGGCTGCTGAATGCCCTTATTTATACTAGAAACAATATAAATAACTGTTACCTTTTAGAACATTATCAACTTCCAGTTCTTCTAAAATGTTTAATTAAAATTTAAGATCAATCATGTCACACTATAGGATTATAATGAATCTATTAGTATGTCACAGAGCTTCAATCCTGTAATTATGTTTGTTTTTAGACTTTATCTGCTGGTTTTATTACATTCTATTTAACCATTGCAGCAGATTGGATAAGACTGTTTTTTTGGGTATGATAATAAACCCTTTCTGAGTGATCAATGTGTTATACATCTCTATGGAGGACTGTATAACTGTATTGATTCTTACAGGTAGATATTAACTTTCATTCTTAAATGGCACAGGGTCTTTGGTTTGAATCATTGCAGTGGCAATATTGAAGATTAACATCAAAACAGCACCAGAAAGAGTAGTCATTCAATCTTATTGATTTATGTTTTGATCTTATAAAGGAGTGAATGATAATAGAAAACCTCAAGTATCAAGATAGTTCAAGTTTACAGTAAGGACAAATTAAAGCCCATTTGATGTTATTTGGATTTTTACTTATTTCATAAAAATATATTACGACTATTATCTGTGGGCCTCACTCTAAGGTTTTCCAAACATACAAAGATGTATGTTTCACTGGGTGGCAGATCTTTGGGTTTTGTAAGTGGCTCAGAGCTAGGAGATACCTGTATGGTGATCCAATCCCAGCAGTCACACTGATAAAGCTTTCATGTTCTCTGCAGTTTTCAGAAATTATTATGTAAATATAAAACACAATTAATATTACATTGAAGTTAAGACATTACAAAAGTAGTTGAGCCTTATTCAAGGAAACTACAATCTTACAATTTCATTAGTAACCTTCACTTCTTGAAGCCTTTTGTACTAGAAAATGTTCCGTAGACTGGCAGTAATTGAATGTCTACTAAAAGACATTTATTAAGAAATGTGTTTGGGAATTACTCCAACGAGCAGAGCTTCTAATATTTGTTTGTTTCCCTGTTTTTTATTTGCCTTGTTTTGGCATTTTCATTTTCCAGTGTCTGCCTTATTTTCCTAGTGGGAACATATCTTTGACACAGACATGCAATCATTGTGTCTATCCATTTTTTTCCAAGGAAAACTAGTAATTTATTTTCCCACCTTCTATGCTCCTTTGCCACAAGAATTAGATTTCATAAAGCTCAATGCTTCAGTGGCCCAGAACAATAGTGCAACAGTCTGATGTTCTGTGCCTAAATAACATCTCAGAGGAGCCAAGGGTACTTTAAACAAAGTGAGAACAATGTTTTAAAGTAAAAAGTTTAGAATAAACAAAAGCAAACACCAGCCTTTAACTTACAATTACATTGTGTATTTTATAAACGCTTTCAAGTGAACATATACCATTATTATTTTTTCTCACTCTGTACAGTAATTGATAGCATAATTATGAATAACCTGTTTTCCTTCCAAAAGGTCAAAATATCAAGCTTAATTTTCTTTCACTTTAAAACACTTTTTAGCATAACAAAAAGTCACAGGCATGTTTCAGTCATATGGCATTCTTTATTATTGAGTGAGCTTGATGGTAAATATGTTTTTTAATCAAATGATCAATTAGTAAGAACTGTTTAGTAAGGAATGATGAAAAGTTATTTGTGGACAGGCTGTGTAAAGTTCTGTATGCTGACATTGTTGGAAACTGTACCCTTAAAGTACGGTATTTCTGAATGATCTAGCCAACATGTAAGATTTAAGTCTAAGAGTGTAAACAAATCAATTAAGTCATCAATTAGCACAAGATTTAGAGCTCGACTCGAATTAAACCCAACTGACAGTCCTCTTTCAAGACCAGGGATGGGAATCATCGGTATATCCTGTTTTGTTACTTAAATTACTTCATTACAGATGAGACGGTAACACCCAACTTTGATCAGATACTTGTTACCTCACTTCTTGCAACATTTAAGACATTCTGTCAGCCAGTTAATGAAATTTAAATTCAAGAATATTTTTTCGTATGTTGAAAAACATGCTTTGCATAATTTTTATTACAAATCCTGAAAGTTATTTCCTGTCCTTTTGATATTGTTTGCTTCCCTGAGCAGCAAACATTTCCCTTGTCTGCTTCACTAAATATGCACCAGCAATAAGAACTAGAGATCATTAGCTATTCAGATTCTTCATTGCTGCTCTCTGTAGTTGCCCCATGGCATGGAAGAAGGATATAATGTTATTCAAAACAAACTAAAATATGATTGTGCTAAAGCTATTTTTATATTACAGTTTTTATGCTTTTTTAACCCTTCTTTCTTAAGGCCAGCTGACCTTAGATGGCCCGAACAGCAGGATTTTGAGTTATTGCTCGAGACGTATTTCATTAATGTTTTCAGCATTGGTGATCTCTGGGAACTGTAAGGAGAAGGAAAAATACCTCCTTCAATACCACAGGCACATCTTGGGCTTGCTTTTTAAAATAATAATAAATATGAACAAAATAATGAATTAAACTGCACCTACAGTATGAAACTTAAATTACTGTACTTAAATCTTACAGTTGAACACCTGTACTGTATATCCACTGTATAGGGATTACAAAACAGGGAAATAAAAAAGGAACAACCAGAAAAAAAATGACTGGGTCTGAATTGAAAACAAAAGTACATTTTTATGTTCTCCTTACCATTTTGATACAAACAGTATTTAATCTTTAAATGCTCCATTTTTATGTTTTTCTGTGCATGAAAAACCGTGAGCATTAACGTTTACTAATAAAACCGACCCTAAGGTGGCCATTTCTGTTGCCTTGCAAGGTTATATAAGCATTTCAGCATAGTTTAGTTCAGTGTTCAATCACAATCACATGGCACACAAAAACTCAGTATTCCCTAAAGAGCATTGAATTGACAGCAATATCAATTATGATTAAAGACGTGTTTTATACCTCTGTCTGCAGTACATTTTTTAGTTACAACTCCCTAAATGTGGGAATTCCTGCAGGTAACTGTATAAAACATCATGCCCAATACCATTTAAAATGCAAAATTACAGTATGAGAATTATTACTGTATAGGAAATTACAAACTGATTGTTGCATTGATTAGTTGAATATCTTTTTGCAGGTATTTCCAGGGGCCTACTGTATGCATAACCTACATTTTTAACAATTCTTATGTAAACAATTCAGAATAAACCACAATCCACAAACCACAACCCACACCTATATAGGTAAACAGATAATAATAATAATAATAATAATAATAATAATAATAATAATAATAATAATAATAATAATAATAATAATAATAATAATAAAAGATCCAGGTTCTGAAATTTAGATGGTTTGATGGTCCTTCCACTATTGTATTTGTAGAAGGTGAATAAATATATACAGTATATATATTTAGTATGTATATATATATTTACTATAGTAAAGCCTTTAGAAGTGGGAAACCTATAGTCAGTCTAAACTCTGCAGTTCAGGATGTCAATTCACTCATTTCCATAGGACCTAATAGAAGTTTAGGTTTTGAGTGAAGTTTAAAGACACGGTACATATTTATTACTGATAGAAATTTCTGAAGAACAAAATTCACAAGAAAACATGCCCTACATTCAAAGGCTACATCATGGGGATCTACAGTATGCACTCATGAATTAGAGAAAATGTGAAGATACACATGAGCTCTGTGCATCATTGAAAACCTGCAACCAGTTTTTCAAAATAAAAGAGGATTTAGTTTGAATTTTCTGGTGAATATCATTGCCTAAAACTACATCAGGGTCTCTGTAGAAGAAGAAAGTGGCATGCCCTGAGAAATAACAAACAGAACAAAATAGCTTAAATTTGGCTTCAAGGTTCAAAAACATGTGTATCGCTGCTCACTCCTGACATGGACTTCAAGGCTACAAAACAGGTCACTAATAAAGCCATTAATTCTAAATGACAAGATATGAATCAGAAATACTACAGGCTATATGGAGTACAGAGTTGCTGGACCTCTTTTTAAATAAATGAGGCTCTGACAGCAGTACACATTTATTGTAGACGTATTTTCTTAAATGTTTCTTCCTGACGAAATACATGAAAACAAAAATGTTGAACCTTTTCTGTTCTAAGATACTAAAAGTAAATATCAGTTTCTCTTTTGATAAATGTGTTCCAGATTATTGGAGTGGATGTTCAATCTGATTTTGTGGAGTACAAGCAATACAATTCATACAGTACTCACATATTCATATAATATTTACAGTACAGTATTTGAGCATTATCAGACGTTTTGTGACAGGAAAAGAAATGAAGTGTAAGAACTATAAGAAAAAAAAGGCCCTGATCATTTACAAAATATGCACTCTTTCAGTAAAATTTATTCTCTCCGCATTTCATAGAAGTAGAGCATACTGCCAACATACTGAAAGGATGCAAAACCAAGTGTAAGTCAAATTCAGGAACACAAGTTAAAAGTTTTGGAAATCCATCCACAATTTTCCACCTTGAGCTAAAGATCGGGGCGAACATGATCTTGATTGTGGTGCTATAGTAAAGATATACTATCTAAAGAACAAGAAGAGGTTGATTCCATGCTGAAAAAAAAAAGAAACACAACGTTTTGGCTGTGGAACCTACTTCAGGTGTGGGGGAGAGAGGAAAACTGGCAGTGGATATACAGTACCAAGGGAGACCAAAAGCCGGGAGTGGAGAGGAGGCAGGAGCAGGAGAGTGGTATGAAGTCAAGAGAGGTGAAGAGAATTGTGATGTCAGACCTTTCAAATGAATAGAGAGGATTAGAAGGAAACAAATCTGTCATTGAGAGAAGGGGGATCCTAGTTTCAGGATAATTTTGGTTTTGGGTGTCCTTCTGCAATAGGAGTCCTGAAACCCCTCTGTAAGAAAGCAGAGAGTTCAATATGATCATGGTCGTTAGAGGTGAAATGGGAAACTATGGGTTTGGAGAAGTCTTTGCTCCTCACAGTCCTTACATGTTCCCTGAAACAGTCTCCCAGTCTCCTTCCTTTCTCACCAATGTAACAGGTTGGGCGTTTTCTGAAAGAGATGCAGTAAATAAGGTTGCTGGAAATACAAGATGTCATCTGAGTGATCCGGAATTGTCCATAGGGGGCCTTGAATGAGCGTGGTATTGGATACACTGTATATTTACAGGTGACGCAGCGAGTTCTGTTGCACGGGAAATGCCTGGTGTGGATGGTAACTGAGGGAGGTCAAGGGAGCTGTGATGAAGGTTACGCAGATCAAGTGGCCGGCGATATGAGATAATGGTGCCGTCAGAAACCAGGCTACCAGTGGAGGGATCATCCTGTAAAATGGAGAAGTTGTCATTAATAGTCCTGCGGATAGAAAGGGTGTTACTTTAGGTTGCAAGGGAAGCACCAATTGAATGGGGTTGTGTGGGGCTTGTGCCCCATTACAGTATGTGTCTCCAGTCTAGAGTGATTCTTCCCTGGAATTAGGGGCCATTCCGCTGTTGGGTGGGTGTTTCAAAAGCATTTTGTACTGTACATTGTGAAAATAAAAACAATCCAAGGAAAAAATGTTAGAGTCTTTTAATCAATTTTTAAATGAGTTTCCAGAATGTCAGTTTAAAGTTTGAATTATTCAAACAGACTAATAAAGGAAACAAATGCAGTATTTAAGAGTTTAAAACTGAAATTCACTGTTCTCATCATGTACAGTACAGTACGTAGAGCATTCTAATTATAGAGACCTGCTAACTGTTTACCTTGAAGTTTTCATTTTCGGAATCTGTCAACATCTGCATCCAACCCATTACTGCATGTCTTCTGGATAGGGGTGCCTTGTAGCTGTAAGTTCTGTTGGAAGGAGCGAATAACTCATTCACCAAAATACATCCTGACATTTGAGCTTTCTATTTCTTGCATCATATTTCTAGGGTGACCTCCCATTTGACTCAGTGATGTTTAACTTGATATGAAATGACATATGACTTTTTCCATTAACTGCCCGTAATGCATGGCAATGGGGTATTTTACTACAAATACATTAAACACTTACTTCATGAAATTAGACAATTAATCCTTTCTCCGTCTATTGCCACATACCAACAATTCCAACGACATCTTACTGACCAATTCTCAAAGCAGCAATGTAATACAATGAAAAAAATATTTCATTCAAAGCACTCATGCTATTGCACTATTGCAGGAATTCCGAGACTAACATTTCTTAACAATGTTTATCTGATTTTAATTTTTTTCCCCAATTTTCACAAGATTCCCTAAAGACAACAGTAATTTTATATGTGAACCATTAATATGTAAATATGGTACATTGCAGAGTGTTCTTTTGCTCCTTTGCATCTGAAACCAAACTGCTGATTATCTAGTTGCAACAATGACTTTAACATGCTAATATAGCAATTCATTTCATATAGTCAAAGGAAGGGACACATACCTATACAGTACATAGTGCTGGTCATTTTTAATCATTAAATGGCAAAACATGATGTTATTTGTTTGTAATTGGTTTTAAGATTGATTTATAAAAATGAAAGCAGCATTTTTTTTTGTGTGCAAAGCTCTTCAGATTTATGGAATTCATATAATGAATTAATACTATTATAAAAATGGATCAATATGCGGTTTATATACATTTATATACAGTATAATGCTTACATACAGTATGTAGGAATGCTAAGAACATGGAATGCAATTATGCTTTGGCAATTTCCTTTGTACATGTTCAAGTGCTTTAATTAATACTGTATATCATGTATTTTATTTGAAGAACATGCTACATCATACAGTATGTTTTATTGTGCTTATTTTCATGAACCTATCATTTTAAGAATGCCAATGGCTTTACAACCTCAAATGTCCTTGACACACTGAAGCAATGTACAATCCCTGAAGCTTTTAAATCAGTCATTCAGATCATGGCTTCAGTTAATTTATATCCTGCTACACCAGCCATAATATGAACAACATAAACAGCTTTAAACACATGCCTGCTTACGTACTTTACTGTAGGATGCCACAGACGCTTTAGGTATTTCTTAGCTTTTTTGACAATTGTAATGAAATACTGATTTTTAAATGAAATTGTCCTTGTATGTCTGAGAATTCTTAATAAGATACAGTTTGATGTTTAAAAAGACAGTAACAAAACTGAAGGACTTAAAGCCAGATGTTCTAAAGAACTGCATTTGTTTTACAAGTGGCAAATTTGGTCGTAAACCATTTTTAACTGTCTGGAGACATATTAAACATACAGTATACAATGATACAGTATTTGAGAGGCTTTCAGGTAATAATTTCTCTTTGTGGAAAAGCACTTGATAAACAATTAATTCTGACCATTCTTGGTCAGTAAGCTTTTGTAAGTGAAGTTTAAATATTCAAATATTAATATTAAGATACATGGTTGCAATTGCAACACTTAAATCTATTTTTATTAAAAATCTTGAAAGCATATTTTTTTATTTATTACTAGTGCCACAGTATAGTGATGTTGACACTATACTGGAAACAGGCGCCGTCCTTCGGATGAGATGTACAGTAAAACCAAGGTCCTGACTCTCTGTGGTCATTAAAAATCCCAGGGCGTTTCTCAAAAACAGTAGGAGTGTAACCCCGGCGTCCTGGCCAAATTTCCCATTGGCCCTTACCAATCATGGCCTCCTAATAATCCCCATCTATGAATTGGCCTCATTACTCTGCTCTTCTCCCCACTAATAGCTGGTGTGTAGTGAGCGTTCTGGCGCACTGTGGCTGCAGTCGCATTACCCAGGTGGGGCTGCACACTGGTGGTGGTGGAGGGGATCCCCATTAGCTGTAAAGCGCTTTGAGTGGAGTGTCCAGAAAAGCGCTATATAAGTGTAAGCAATTATTATTTATTATTATTATTATTATTATTATTATTATTATTATTATTATTATTATTATTATTATTATTATTATTATTACAGATTGTGCTTAGCACTTAGTTGAAATCAATAGAGACATTTCAAACCTCTTGGAAAATTAAAAAAAATCCTCTAATATTAGAAATTGTCTCTAAAGAGAGGAAATGCATGTATAAATCTTGTCTTTTCAATCTAACAAGACAGAGTAATCCGTGGTGGGAAAACCAGTTGGAAACTGTGAACATAATATGGTATGCATGAAAGTATATTTACTACAAACTGTCAAGGCTGTCCAAAGCAAAAGTTAATAATTTCCAGAAAGCAGGCTTTGAAGGAATGAGACAGTTTAGGAAAGTAAAATATAAGATAGGACAGTTATGAGATCATTGGAAAATTGAGGCTGAAAATTTAGACAGTGAGTAAATCAAAAGCTAAATAAAAACAGTTTTCCATATGGTTCAACTAAATTGATAAGGAAAAATAAGGGGAAAAATAATAGTCCATTATGAAACCAATTATAAAACCAGCAGGATCCAGTTATAACAAAGGAATATATCCGATTACATGTAAGGTTATGGAAACAACCTTGCCAGTTGCCAATGCTGCCTGAGTTGTGTTCTTTGAGACTCTTATTGGGATGTCTGTCTTTTAGGATTCACACAAACCTGAAAGGCTTGCTGAATTCAGTGAGGCAGTGTCATATTATGGCTCTTTCCCATTTGATGATGAATCACCAAATGAAACCTTGGTTCTTCATATACTGTAGTTTGGAAAGCACTGAAAGATATTTTGGCCAGTCCTGGTGCATTAGAGCAGAAGTTTGAAGAAGGCAAGCACTTTGAATTCTGTACTCAGACTCCCGGTTTTGATGGGTGTGCTGACACTTAGTGAATCTCACTCACACTCAACTGTTGACATGACCTAACTTTGAACTCATAATGTCTGGATGATAAAGCTCAATATGTACTCAGAGCAAGTGCTTTTACAGGGTAAGGCCACTCACAGGTCTTTTTTGTTTGTTTTTTCGGCTCTTAATAAGTATTTCTTAAGTCTTGTTTTTGAGGGTACTTTTTAAATAGAAGTGCAATGTCTATTTAATTACAATGTCATCCATTCAGATGTTGCTTCTATTGATGTAGGGAGCTATAGAGTCCAAGATTTCCATGGAAATACCTCAATATAGAATGGTGCCTTTCAATTCATTTCAGGGCTATAGTGCAGAAATTCAGTCAGTGCAGATATCAAAAGAATTCTGTTGTTTTATTTTTACAAAGATCTGGCAAAACATATTTATTAATTCATTCATATATAATAGATTTTATTGAAACATTACAACAAGATGTTGTAGAACAAGCAGAAAATGCAAGAGACTTCACTTAAATAAAGTCTCAGGCTTAAATTAAAAAGCACTAGAATAGATGAAGGTCACTGAAAAAGCAATTAAATTAAAGAATCCATTTTTTTTACTGAACAAGTGCTTCAGACCACAAACAGTCCCAGTAGAAAATACATTTTCTTTAAGAATACAGCAGTCTGATGTTTAAAAACACCACTTGAAACAAAAAAACATATTAGCTATTTACTTTGAGGGAAAACCTGTCTAATCAATTTATCATTGATAATAGATGATTTTCCTGATTTAAAAAATGATTGGCCTCTTACAGAATGACTAAGGAGTTACACCTAATTTTACATCTCATTCAGATTCACAGGAAGATGATTTCACATCTGAGCTGATAAAAGTAAGACTACAAATGATACACTACTCAGTATCGGTAGTATGATTGAACAACAGGCATTTACAAATTGTGTAAATATTCTGCACAGCCTTTTGTTTAGGACAATACAGTGTCTTACTAAAGTGATATTTGCACACCTTCAGAAATATCCAATAACTTGAAAAGTGGAGTGTTATTGCGCATACTGTACCTCTTCTGCAATGAAGAAGAATATTGCTCTTAAAATTATTCAACAAACATACTGTATCACTATTCAAGCAGATGAGTCAAATATCTTCGCTTAAAAATTAACTCCAAGGATGTTTCTGAAACTGTTTTATTTTGGATATGGGTGAGCTGCAATGTGGAATTGCAGAAGTCATTAAAAGAGAGAATTTAGAATGCCTTTAATACTTTGAGGAACTACGGTTGTTTAGCATTTATTGGATTTTGCAGTGATTTTGGTAACAGGAGGCTATGAGTCAAAGTCTGTATTTGCAAATGGCTTTGGGAAGATTCTCTTTCTCTCATTTTTTGTGACTCAATCATAAGCTTCCAGTTGCTGTTAGTGAGGACTCAGAATGTACAGTATTGGAAGTAATCATGATTTTAAAATATTTTGACAGTTTCTTCTCATTTAAAGTCAGTTATTATAAAGCTTGCATAATCTGAGTGTACATAGAAATGAGCAGCACAACTTTTTTTTACAAAAATGTTACATTTTTGCTTTATTTGCTGTAAAATATATACTGCTATTCCAATGGAAGGATTAATTAAAATGTCCCTACAAAGCTTACACTGAGGAAGTAAAGTAAGCTAAAAAAACCTCAACATCTATGAAACATCATATTGAAAGTCATAGAAACAAGCAATCTGGCCCGATTAAAGGAATTTACGCTAATCCTTATAATAACAAACAAGAAACAAAGCTAATCAATTTGTAAAAAAGGAGAGGTCACACTCAGTAACTTCATTGAAAATCTTTCTGTTTTGAGCTCACCAGAAATGGGTACAGGATTAAAAACATGCCTTGGGGAAGCTGAAATCTGATTACCGGCTCATCTGCTGAAGATCAGTCAGCACAGGTTTCCATAGAACCAATAGCCAGTGAAGAATGATACACTCCAGAAAAAAATGAAACACTCTGGTAGATTCTCTTGCAGTGAATAACATCAACACTGAAAGCAGATTCAGTCTCATGTATGACATCATCACGAATAATAGGACCTATAAACGTCTCTGGGTTTGATGGGCAGACATTTGTCTTATTTGAAGTATTCATGAGACAAATATGCATGTTCAGCTAATATTGTAATGTAATCATGGCCAATGAATGCTTACTATTTTACACTAAACTTTCTTTGAACCATCTATCAAAAAGTACAGATATAATTAAACTATAGAAGGGCTATTTCAAAATTCTGTACAGGTTAAGTATGTGCATTTCCATGCTCATACTATTACACTTATCCCATTAAGCATAAAGCTGCCTATACACAAGCAGTGACATACAGTGTCACACAGTTTGTCCATTCTAAATACTAATTCACTTTAATTTTTGCATTTAAACTGACATACTGTAAGATTAATTCTTATTTTTCCATTTCTTTTCTGCTTATCAGTTACAAGTTTGATTAAAGGTGTACCCACTACACTTAACTGAAAGTACAAGTTATAAAATGGAAAAAAAAGCTTTCCAGAAAAGGTATTACTTAAAAATGTTCATGTTCCTTTCAGTGACTCCTATAAAACATTTTACCAATAGCGTACTTGCTTCTAATACTGGACATCTTAACTCAAATCAATATTTGATTATTTTTTCAATCCCATGGGATTTCCTTTGTAATTCCACTCGCCAATCATGACTTAGTGAAATGTAATGAACATCTCCCATCTCTCCCTGTGAACATTCATTTGTTTTCTTTTGCCCATTTTTCAAATGAAGGTCAAGAGTATAAAAAACATGTGCATAGGTTGAAGGAGTATCACACAGCACATAGACTTTTATCGCATCACATTCTGGAACTACATGTTTAGTACCTCAGCATTCTTCTTAATGTTCTCAGATGTCAAAATATCTGAAGAGATCATATCAGTGTGATTTTACCCCAATAAAAAAACTTTCAAATTGGTAATATCCAAAATACATTGTAGTTCCTATAGATGAAATCCCAAGTAGGCTTCCTTAGATAAAATCAGTGAAATCTAGCCTGTAGCACAGCACAAGGCACAAGTTATAACTTCTGTATCAAATTGTTATCCTGTATATACAGTACAAATATAGAAACTAATTCATTTTTTAGAATTGTTGTTGTTCATTTTTGATGGAATGGTATATTTCAGAATCAAACATGGAAAGTTGAAATATAAAAGATAACTTTATAAAAAATTAATAAGTATAAATGAAAGTTTAATAGCCTGTCATACGTCACCAATACTTACTATCCCAAACTGGACACAGCCCCACAAAATCGGACATACTGTATTGTATAGACAACAGTATATCTGAATCTGAATGCCAGTGGGAGTTTAGCTGAACACACTCCCATCACATGTAATGTAGTAAAGATCAGGGGTCACTGAAGACCAGCTCAACCTGGTATATGCTTTGTCAACAAACGTGAAAAAAACAAGAACTGCATAAGGCTAAACTATTATAAATTATTATAGCCAAGGTACAGTATCTGGCTGATGCTTTTTGCAAAGCAACTTCCAATTGCACCTATTATATTTATACAACACTTTATTTTGTGGATAAATTCAAGTCCAGCACCTTTCTCAAGGGTATAACATCAATGCCCTGCAATTCACATTAAAAAAAACCCAATCATTTCAGTTTTAGTTGCACCACAAACATTATACATACCCTACTTCCCTGACAACTTTTTGACCTCCCCAGTCCTCTGAGCCCCATCTCCATCATCTTTTTTCATTAGAAACTCCTCCAGACTTCAAGACCCAGATGGTATTTACTGTGTATTTTAGTCTTTTAGGGTTGACTGGAGTTTGAGTGGAGCACCAGAGGGGGCTGTATGAGGACCACTGCTTTTCCTGTCTACTGGTGTTTGTTTTAATTATTTGCATATGTGTGGATATAGTTAGAACCAGTCAAGTTCATAAAAAGGAAGATCGGCAAGCATTGTGGAACCAGTCAAGGATATTCCAAAGGACTGAAATAAAGACTGGACAAACACTGGGCAGATGACATTTAATGTAGACAGAGTGCATGAGCAAATAGGAAAAATGAACTTTTAAAAATAAAGATATTGAAAAATCCACATGCTAAAAATCAAAAAAAGACATTTCAGTTCCACGTTGAATCTGAGCACAGTGTAACGATTCTTGATTCAAATGACGTGTGTTACAAAGGTGTGTTCAAGTCAAGAGCACTGAGTGCAAGGAGAAGATATCGACAGAACTTTAATCAGCAGCAAGATAAATGACAGAATTCAGATGTCTGCTTGAAGTCCTGTTGCAAGTCAATAAACAGCAGACCAAGGATTCACTGTGATATAAAAGGATGTGCCAAATATTTGCCAGTAAATCACTATGTTGTCGCTGCCCAAACAATAATAAATCAATTTTTTTTTCCTACAGTATGAAGGCTGGGGTTTTCCATTTCATGTTTTGTTTTTGCCTCAGCTCTGCCCTCTGCAATGTGTAAATGCATTAGCTATGGAATGTATTTTTTTTTATATTTGTATATCAAAAGTATTTTGCTGTACATCAAAAATATTTTTGTCCTAGAAAATCAAAGAAATTTCCATTTGACTGAGTGCTAAAATATGTTACTGTTTATCCCGTTGAATGTAAATATTTCTATATCTAGCACTTTCCTCACGGTTTCTGTTAAATTGAAACTTCAGCTTACTTAGTATTCTCCAGCCCTTCCAACACCCAAGCACGTTCAGCACAGAATGACATATTCTCCTTTCATTTGCACCAGAGGAGTTCTCCTCTGAGAACAATAACTTGTGGTTCATTATTTATTGCTTCGATCTACACTTATATTGACTCTGTAAAGTGGAGTAATGTCAAGACTGCTAATTAAAATATGAGACTAGTTCAGACTGCTACTTTTTCTGCATAAATGCATACATAGAATATACAGGGCTTTATGACAAAATCAACATATCCCCCCCACCCATTTTTAGAAGCACTTCATTTAGTTGTCAAGCAAAGAAAAATTAACTATATAATGAAAAATAAAAATGCTTTATTTATTCACATGGGTAAAAATCGGTGAGCTGTAAAAAATGGTCACAACAATTAACTATGTTTTGATTCTAGTCTGGCTTAAAGAAATTACATTGATCATCTAGACCTAGAACCACAGACAGCAGGCACATGGCTACTTTGGAGACACTGCCTGGTGCTCTCTGGATCAGCCAGAAATAGTCAAGGTAATTCTGATGGCAGGAGAATTGGGAATTAAGAGGAAGCTGAAAGGATGATGATATCATGTTCCTCTGTTAGGAAGTTGTAGAGAAGGTACCAGCAAACTACACTATCAGACTAGGAGGACTAGAATATTCTTGCATGCATGAACTACAGTACCCCTCTTCAGAAACAGCACTTCTGTCCTTCATTGATGGAACAGAGGAATGGAGTTCACATCCTGAAAAGCCATGTGATTTTCTGGTGCCACTGATGACTACTTTCATTTTAGTGCAGGGCAAAACATATCCTGTTCTCTTCAGATGTTTCGGGAGTGTTACTGTATGTAGGAAGAAGGTACTGTAGATATGGTTCAGGTGGGGAGCTGCATCAGCATGCATAGGCTGCAAAGGAACAAGTAATAGGTTTATCCCATGCTAAAAAGAGAAGAAATAAAACAACATTTTGTCCATGGAGCCTTCCCACACCTGAAGAAGGCTCCACAGCCGAAATGCTGTGTTCTCTTTCTTCTCTTTTCAGCATGGGATAAACCTATTACTTGTTCCTGTAGATCTAGGATTGCTTTCTGGATACTCATCTGCATGGATGTGTAATGACAGCAGCCTCCAGTGACAGTACTGTACCTGAATTAACAACGCCTTCAGCTCAAGACATTCCACAAGATGCCGCAGGACAACCATGTACAGTATGTGTCTGTCAGTGCTGCAAGTTACTGAATCATTTCACATTTGTCTGCCTGTAGCTTCTGTATGAAAATCATAGATCTTAAACTTCCAATCCAGCTTGCAGTGCAATGCTTACAGTTGTTTATTAAAATGGTCTTACAATCTACATCTGTGTATGCAATTCAAAACAGCTCTAGTATCACAACATTCACGAAGTGGTAGCAAGGATTCTGGGCCCCTTAAGTGGAAGGTTGTAGGTTCAATTCCCATATTACGCACTACTGGTGTGTCCTTAAACATGTTGTTTCCTTTATGTTGTTTTACTGCAATACCCTGCTGTATAAATGGTAAACCATAGTGTCATAATCAATCATTTGTTTTGTCTGACTTATAGGGTTACATAAAGGTTTAATATTGTTTGTGTGTGCTCTAACAGCTCTTTGAATCGGCTCTCGTGACTAAAAGACTATTACTACAACTACAAAATGTATGTACTACACATACTGTACATAGTAAGGATTTACAGTATAAGACACAGCATCCATTTTGAAAACAAAAATGCGTCTGTATAGTGAAAATAGTATTTTTTCAATACAAATTAGATAACACAAGACATCTCATTGTACATCTAAATATACAAGACAAAAAAACAAACAAACAAGCCACAAGCTTTGGGATTAGGACTGAACACCTCTTAGAATCCCTTCTAAAAGGTTAAATTGCATCCTATATAGATTTTCTTCTTTAATACAATAAACTTTTAATAATGCAGATTAATATAATTTCATTTTGTGATCTATAAATAATTAACTACATAAAAATTAGTTTTGTGGCATGCTGTTAGCAGGCTGTATCAAAGTCATGTAAAGTTAATTACTGTGTTAATTAATGTCATACATTACATTTTGGATTTTTGTTATAAGGCATAGATTTATTTAATTATTACATTAAATTCTTAAAGTTCTTATCCTTCTTATCTGTAATGTAGTTTAACTTGTGCTGGCTTGCTTCATATTCTGCAAATTCAATCTTTTACTACTTAATGTACATCTACAGCGAAAGTAAATATGTTGTTACTAAACATTGTGTTATGTACTTATTGTCAGTTCATTTCTTATTAAAATGTATTGTACATGTATTATTACATACAGTATCCATCCATTTTCTAACCATTTACTATATAAATTAATCCCTCTACTACTGTACATACAGAATGTAATAAAAGTAGTTTTAAAATCTTGTCTATAGCAGCACAAAGGATTCAGCCTCTACCACTTCCAACAGAGAAAGTGTTATTCCTTTTTGATATCTTGCCTAATGAGCCAATTAGCCATTTTGATGTTCAAGAAAGCAATTAAGAGTACTTATCATATACAGTAGCGTGTACTGCATGTGTTGCACCCTGCAGCAAAGTGTGTAACCCGCTGTCTTCTATGGATCTGCACCTGATATAGGTCTGCACTGCTGACCCCAGTTCACTCTTTGGGAGTGAGCATTTCATAATTAAACTGGCTTAATGGCAAGGTGTAAAGCCCCTGACCCCTAGCTACTGAGGCGTTAAATACAGAGGGAGCTAAAAAGAGAGAGAGAGAGCCTGTAAGGGGTGCTATTGCTCGCAGTATAATTATGCTATTAAGACATACTAGACTATCTGTTTTAACTAAGGTATACAAAAGGTCATTGCTTCAAACTTCTTTCTTCAAGGCTCCTTTCAATGCAGGCTGGGCAGATGTTTTTTAAGGATGTGTTGCACAATGTTTGTGATAAAAGAGATTACAAAAAAATGCTGGCCTTACACAGATCTGTCAAATTCTTGACCTGAACTGCTGGGGGGAGAGGCTGGTGGTGTAAAATGAATGCCGTGCCGGGTAGGGGCTGCACTTCAGCCATGAAAAGTGCTATATAAAAGCAACTAGTGAACTATAATTACATGCCATTACCTTATGCCAGAAAAATGTCACTAGTGAGATTTCACAAGTCAGATAGCAAAAAATAACACTTTCCAGAAACAAAAGTCCAGTTTGCTATTCATTGTTCCACTACTCACATAAATGTGATAAACCTGTCACGATTGTAGCTCCTCCTCCTTAAGGGCGCTCCGGCTCTTTTCACTCAGGACTTAATTCTGTGCACCTGCCCCTTGTTCCAGCCTCCTTCCCGTCCCCCTTAAAAGCCAGACACTCAGTCAGTTCCGGGCTCTGCATCTGATTACCATACCATGCAAGCCCGGGTCCGGGTGAGTCTGGCTCCATTATGTTTTGAAGTCTCTGTTCCTGTTCCCCCTGCCGGTTCCGACCCAGTTCTTGGTTTTAATCCTTCGTTGTGGAGGGATCACCTGGCCACACCTCTCCCGTGCACCAGCGCACTTTGGACACGCCCCCCTGTTTTCATCCCCGTATTCCTGCATGACCTTTTTCACCAGTGTTTCCTCACTACTGCGGAAAAGAACTGTTCCGTTACAAAGCCCTTGTACCCCACCCCTAGATAAAAACACAGCATTCTTCAGGCTCCAGTACAAGACACAGAAGAAATCATAAAACTGACAAGTCACAAACACGAGCTGAATGAACACTTTTAAAGCATCCTGACTCTCTCTAAAGGATCTGAGTGTAAAAGCACATACCCCTGTACAAACTTGCCTTAAAAATGTCTGAATACAGCAAAAACACGTGCATGACCAATTGGGTTTGTGTGCATTCATTCGATAATAAATAAGAGAACAGCCAAAACATTTACCAGTAAGTTTACATTTAACCAACAAATTAAATTTCAGAATATTAAGGAAAATTTACTGTACTTTCCTTGTCCAAGTATTACAATATGTGCGATCTTGTCTTGGTTAGATCTAACTTATAAAAGTGTTGATAAAGATAATATTGCAAAGTACTTTTTTTTAAAAAATGTTGTTTGCCTTGGTTTCTGAAGACAGATTCCGTCCACAGACAGCTAGCTGACATGGCATTTTCAAAATGCATGGTTTATTTATGGGCAATTTCATTGCGAACTGTTCGGTGTTCATTTTCAAATAATATAATGGTGAAATACCTTGAATTCCAAACATGGAATATTATATTACATTTTAAAAATATATTAAAGAAGAATAAGTCCATCCCTTTTATATTATGGTTATATTATGGAATATAAAAGTAAAGTGGTAAATTCACAAGTAATGACACTAGCAGGATTAATGACTATTGGATATTAGTCTTTGAGCCATTTTCAAGTAAGATGACTTGATGATATGAAGCATGCTGTCATCCCAGCCTCTAAATTTTAGCACCAGTGGAATCAGCATAACATTTACACTTAATGTTAAATTATTTGTGTCCTTAATGTGATTTTTTCAGCCCACTTTATTATTCTGTGAGATTTTATCCCTTTTATAACCACTTCCTTTTCCATAGATACTTCTTGTTTTGGATTTGCATTAATGTTTCATCAAAAAGGTAAACAGACATTGCACTTACTGGGAATTATTCAGCTGATTTTTTTTATTTATACATGCTGCCAGAAAACAAGCATCTATACAACATTGTATATAATGTTGTCAAAATAACCTTCACAGCAAATCATAAAAAAGTCCTACTTGAGTTAAAACTGTGCTACAATTACCACAATGCTTTAAAAGAATTAAACTGAAGACAATAAGGTTTTAAAAGGGGATTTCAATACAATAAGGTATGTCATATCTGAGTCTAACCATCCCTGGTGGCTCAGCTTGGTAAAACCTCAACTTCACAGTGTACTGTAGTGTGAGAAATGCATGTGTATCTGCTTATATTTTTATTGAGCAATGAGGTATAAACTAATTCTGTCATATCTAAATAATTTTTGTAGGACATGCTGAGAGAGAATCTTTCTGGGGACAGGCTGGATAAAGATTAATGTATGTCATCAGAGATCATGTATTCATCATTTGTCTAGCTTCGTGCTTTGCAGAAGTGAGATAAATACCTGATTAATATTATTCTAACACAGGGGTGTTCATTTCTAATCCCAAAGCAGGGGTCTGCTGGTTTTCACTCCAACACACTTCTTAGTGCGCTTAACCATCCAGTTTATAGCTGAATTGCACCAATGGAACAGCTTCTCCAAGCTCTTCTGTTACGTTAAAAGTAGCCGATGGTAAGGGATGAAGCCTATGCAGATGCAGGGAAATCCAAGGCCAAAGCCCAAACAAACAGTTAGTCAAAAAGCCAAAAGATCTTGAAGCAACAATTATCTAAAAGAGAATCCAGAATTCGGGGTCAAAAGGCAAGGCAAAAAGTCCAAGGGCCAAAAGGGGAAGCAGAGAATATCTTAAGGAAACCAGGATGTGTGGCTCTCAAGATGTAAACCTAATACTGAGTGAGGTTGAAACAGGGAGCAGGGTTTAAGTAGGCTGAAGGGGAGGTGTGGTGATGGGTTAACGAGGTCTGATTAACGTACTGTATGTTTCCCCAGAGTGGATGAAGTACGCACTATTTGTTTGGGAGCCCTCTGGTGGCGGGATGCTGGTACTGTAACATTCAGAACTTTAACAAGACCTTAAAAACCTGCAGACACTCCAGGACCAGGAGAGAACATCCCTGCTTTAAAGTGGACATAGGAGAACAGTAGGTGAAGCTCTTCCATATTGTCCAAGGGCACTGTGCTCTAGGAGGGTGTACTTTGAGTGAGGCCATAAATCAAAGTCCTGATTACTTGGTCATTAAAGACCCCATCGCACTATGCAGGAGCAGATGGTTTAACTCTGTTGTCCTGGCTTAATTTCTCTCTATGCCTGACCAACCTTCATTTCCTCCTTAATTTAACTGGTGAATTTGCAGAATCTGCAACTGCATTTGGTGAGGCATAGCAGTAGGGGCTGTTATTTACAGTATCCCTCAATTCAGTGAAGGATGATGTGGGTCCTCTCTTATACTTAAAGTGCTTTGGGATCATTTGAAATGAAAAGTGCTATATACAGTAAATGCAATAATTCATTTATTTTTCACAATTAATTGTAATATTTAAAATCTCTTAGGAAATGTTTTTAAACAGATGGTCTTTTGTTCTGTAGTGTTCATGATTTACATGGTTCGACATAGTCAATGACCCTAAAACTGGGTTCAATGCCTATATATATTTTTATAAACACACAGCTTTCATCCAGCTATGATGAAGTTACATCATCCTTATGCTTGAATGACTCTTGGAAGCAGTGAAACAAAACCCAGTGCATCTATTTGTTCTGAGTCACCACATTGCCTCGGGGTCTAACATAAAATGTCATATTTTTGCCCCTTTCCACTGCCCACGTGACAAATGGATGCTCAAACTGATATTGCTGCCTTATTTTCGTACATTATTCTGCTGTTATCTGGTGTACAAAGAATGTATTATTATTTAAGTCAGAGTCTATTTTCTCAAAAACAACAAACATAATTAAAAACATTTTAAACACAGCATAGAACCATTTCTGGAGACATGTACTGTACAGAAATGTAATTCTGTTGTACTTTCAAAAAATGGATTGGCAGTGTTTAGTATGGATTAGCTATGAATGTATTTTTAAAGAATATAGTAAGAAAATATAAAAAAATACTCGAGATAGATTTTGTTGGTTTAAAAATCATTTTTTAGATTATATATTTTTGAAGCAGAATTATATTTATATATTTATTTCAATGTGTATATACTTTAAAATGCATGTCAATGGCTGGGCTTACAACAAAAAAAAACTGTTTGAGGTTCCACTGATACTGCACATTTTAAGTTGAAACATAAAAAAATAGCAAAGTGAAACACATTTTCACAGTGAGTAAAATAAATAATTTGTTTTGGGTTTTTAACTGCATGCATAAGATTGCAAATGTCCACTTTTAAATTATGGGCTAGGTTCATAATGGTATTACATTTGGTAGAATACCTCATTAAAAACTCACCTCAGCCCATGTTTATGCACCCTTTATGGGACTGGCTGTGAGTTATTGTGAAATATTGTGATATCACTAGTTTGTGCATATTAGCAAGGTGAAGGGGCTTGTTAATACTACAATTGGCCTAAACCCTGATAGTTTTCAAGCCAGGAGTCACACAACACTGCATGATAAAGGTATTACAGGATTATTTGTAACTGCACCCTTTCTAAATGTCACACCTTCCACAATCCTAATCGCATCCATGAATGATTAATAATTATATTGCAGTAATTTTTCCTGCTTTCATCAGAATTGCATTATCCCTCTTTAGTATGTCACATGAACCCCTGATTTACGCTGGCATTAAAAAAGAATAACAGAAATTGCAGAAATTCAACACATAAACCCCTCGTACTGTACACTGGGTATTAAAAGAAACCCCTTAGTGTAGACAAAGTATTATTTACAAGTTATGAACAGGAAAATGACAGTTTTTTCTTTAGCGGGTGCACTTGTTTTAAAAGACATGAGTAGCTGTGCTGATAAACATTTCTCATCCACTTCTAAAATTACAGGCCTATAGGGTGCGTGGCCACTGCTGAAACCCATGGTAGCTGTACATCTGCAGTGCATGCTTTGCAACAGGTTGTAGATGCTGTCCCTCGGGGATTCTGTCCTACTCCTCTTGTAGAGCCTAGATATTCATGTGTCTATTCACTGATCCTGGATGCCGCGTGTCACCCATCAATGCTTAATGAGACCCCAGTCTGGAAATCAGGGCATCCACGGGCATCCGATTACTATCACATTCCGATTTCGTAAGAAAGGTGTGGCCATACTAGCAGCAGGAGAATGCGGCTTAGACATCAGGACGGGCAAGTCTCAGGACTTGAGCAGTGAAGCACTGTGCAGAGAGGATTACATCAACAATGACAAGTGGAGTTCTGCAGGGACTAAAAACTCCCACAGGGAACATTACATTTCCATCTCGCCAATCCTGGTGAAGTGTCAGGACTTGTGGTCTCCCAGATCATGGCCTATCACTGACAGCCTGTGCTTTGCTGTAATGTCTTACCAGATTGGAAATTACTACATTTTCTCTCTTGATTGTTACCTGGCTTGACATTCAACAGGTTAGATCATCACATCACATGTACCCAATAAAATCTCACCGATGAGGTAATTTAGTGCTGATGCAACATTCAGTCACTCCAGTGTGTCACAGTCAGTCATCTTAAAAAGATACCAAGGCATTTACCATGTATTCACAATCAATATTCTATATTTTTCTAAAAACACACATGCATAGGTTTTTGATACATTGTTGTGAAAAGGTACATTTGGTTGAACACAGCAAATGTTACAAGCAAACATGCTCATACTGCCGGCTGTAATGCCCTTCGGTACTGAATTTAAAGAAAATTTGTGATGAAAACTATTAGTAACAGCAGTCAATCTGTCACTTAACAATATGAATTGTAATAACATGCTGCATAATTCTGTCCAAAGTTGTTTTGTTCTGTATTTTTGTATGCAGACTTGGCAATTGCAATATTTATCATGAAGTAGACTAATAACTAATAAGAATTCAAAATTCAGCGTGTTGTTTCATCTTCTCAAAATTATTTTTTTACTCAGCTTAATTTGTTCTTTTAAACCCTTTGCCTTTAGATGTTTTAAAAAAGAAACATTGGTTAGACAGAGCTTGTAAGATGTACAGGTATACTGTATATAAATAAAATAAATCATAATAGTGTGAACCGGATATAAATCCCTTGGAAAAGACAATATAAATAATGTTTTTTTTAATAACATACATGTCCTATTGTCAAATTGTCCTATTGTAAATTCTACAATTTAACAGTCTCTACAAAAATCTCTTGAATAGTAGAAACTACATAGGGGTGTATGTAAAACTGATATAATACATGAACTGAGTAAATCTTTGGACTGTCTTTATCCAAAGAGTGGTGGAAATGTGGAACAAGCTGCCCGGCCATGTTGTTGAAGCCATACCCTGCTTTCTTTCAGGGAATGGCTGTATGAGGTCTTTGGCTCAATTAACTACTAACTACCAAGAGGGTCAGCTCTACATGAGTAAAATGGTGTCCTATGGTTTGTAACCTTTCTAACATTCTCCTGACTGAAATTCAAAGGACCCTGCAACCCTCCAGGGACCGGAGCTGCCTTGCCTGTTCCTGCTCTGAAAGATAATAATGCTACACATCCTTTTTATGTTTCATTCATTAAAAGCAAAACTCGGGACAGAGTTTCCTGTCAAAAAAGATTCTCCTTTGCCAGTATTCGTGTCCTTTCTGCTGATATGTAAAGTACAGCAAACCTCAGATTCATATTATTTGAGCTGGCATGAGCCCCTGGGAAATTTGGAAACCCCTGCCAAGCTACATTACGCAGTGAAGTAAAGGGTGCTTGTCAGTGAACTCCATTGTTTAGTTCACTGTTACTTCCTGTTATGTAATTCTATCAATTACTCATGAAAAGCTAAGAAAAGTGAATTTAGGTAAGACAGTTACAGGCATTATAAGGATACATGATTTTCCACCCAGCCTTCTCTTACAATTGTGATAAGGTCTATTCTGTTAAAAAAGGAATGATATCTAAATTATTTTAGATAGGTTGAAAATAACTGTAATTACTGTAGCAAGAGTAACAGTGTTCTGAAAGCTTCTAAAAGAGGTGATAAGAGCAAAAAGACAAAAGTCATAAGGGAAAAAAAACACAATAGTGTTAAATAAAATCAAGGAACAATTTAATCCTTGAAAGGTGATCTCAACGTGCGCAGTAAGTAAATTAGTTTGCATCGAGGTAAAGGCAAAGTAATCGTAAAATAATAGCAAGTGAGACGGTAAGTAGTGTTTTTAGCTGATATAATATAATGTGATTTCTCATGGCCAGGGGGGTATTTTTGCTAAATGGGTTACATGGTTGGCCTTTAAGGAGGTTCTGTTTCTATACTGTCTGGAAAAATCATATGACACAGGGCTGAGTCTGCTGACTGCCAGGGAAAGGAGTCATGGTATTTGTAGTTTTCTCCAGGGTAGCCATGTTTTCTCCTGATTACTGCAAATGGACAAGAATATAATGACCTTCGATGACATTTCCCTGACAGTGCTTATGGTGTCTGTTCAATTTGAGTCTACAAACAATCATCCAAGTGGCTAAAAATGCAATCACATTGCAATGCCCAGTATACTCGAGCACACCTGCTGGTGTAGTGAAAGCAGGCTTCTCTTTGAATGGGGTGGCTGATTATCTCTCCTCTTTGTCTATATAATGGGTAAAATGGTCAGGATTATAGTTTTCATCCCTCTTATGTGCACAGTTAGGATCCCATTAGGGTGTGACTGATTGAACAATATGTACATTGTTTGTGTAATAAGTGTTTTTTTGTTTTTATCTGGGATGCACTGGGCTAAATTCCAAACAGTTTTTTTGACATGGCGATAAAATATTGAATTGAATACCAGGGTCAGATTCAGAGATGAGATTCCACCCTTTTTGTGGGAAGAACCAGTTTGAGAGTTACTGGGTCCTGGGTGTTTGGGTGTTTTCTCATCTTACGGGGACCTGGGGTGAAGTCCCAGAGGATCTGCAGAACCCCAGGGACCGGTTGGTCCAGATGATCTGCAGAACCCATTACCATCCTCAGGGGACCTTTTGCAGTCTCAGTCTACACAATCCAAGATGTGTGAAAAATGTTGTCGGGGTTAAATATGAGAGTGCATCGGCTTCTGAGGGACAAATGACAGGCTGCTTGAGTCTGGCGAAGCCGTAATTAAAGTTTGATGAATTGTCATGACTCAGTTGAGGATAGGGGGTCTGTCCCTTCATGATTAAGAAAGTAATATGTTTGTATACCATGCTGTTCCGAGAGGTGGGGCCAACCTCCCTGCAGCGATGAGTCTGGTACTCTTGTCTGGGATTAGAAGCATTTGTTTCTCCATTCCCTTGGCTGCTTTTCCCTTCCTGGGTGACCATCAATGTGTTCCTGGCTGCAGCTCATTAGATCTTGTCAAGGCACAGCATGCGGAGGAGATTTTTAACAGTTCTGCCTTTTAACCAATGTGTTTGTTATTTGGAGGCTTCCGAGATTTATAGGCTTTTATTCTAGAGTGGAACACTCCACATAAGATGACCCAAAAAACAACGTTTACAACATGATGGCTGTGATTGAAGTGGTTAAGGTTTCTGGTCGTAAGTACTTCCTCGCCAGATGAATCAATTCATACATCTAGGATCAGGGAGCCTGTCAGGTTAAAAAGTCCAGGCTCGGAGACACCACACATTGACATCAGTATTTATTACTACTTAACCGATTGCAATACACAGGCAATTTCAGAGATAAAAAGAAAATAATCCAAATAAAGTCTTGTTCTCCACTTTCTATGCAGTGCCCATTTCCTTCCATCACCACAAATTGAAATACCCAGGCCAGAACATAATGAGACTGTCTCCAATTTAAACAAATAAGAACAGTTTTCTTACACTTTTTCCTCACCACAGAAAGTAGATGTGTAGTTTTCAGGTGTTGTCATGATCTGCAGGTATACTCCCTTACTAAGCTGTGTTCAGTAAAATACATTACAAAGTTTTAATAGACAGCTTGATAAACAAGTATACATAGTAAAATTGTGAAACAATTGATGCAGATTCATCTAACTTATAAATGTGTCATCATAGGGCGAGACCAAAATATTCAACCAATTTAATTATAAAACCAGAACACATGTACTGTACACTACATACTGTAACTAGATGGAATGAAGTTTTTTTTTTTGCTTTCTATAATGGTGTCTCAAAAAACTGAATATTTAAATGTACAAATTATTTTACATCCCTCCAGGATGTAAATAGTTTGAAAACAACAAAACATTTGGGGAAACATTTAAGTATTCTGTATTTAATATTACAGTTACCGTACATTGCTAATTTTATATATCACCCTTAACCCTCATCCTCAAAGAGAGGAATGTTTTGTAACCCTCACTCTTTGAACAGCAATGAGTAATGTACTGTATATTGTTTTATTTATTTATTTATTTCACTGAAGTAACTTTAAAAAATAATTTTGGACAAAATATTTAAAATCTGGGACTGAGGTATGCCAAAGTAGGAACAAGCATTTTTTTTGTAACATTACAGTTAGACAGTCAACACAGGTAAAGCTTTGTGTCAATAAAGCTAAATAAGAAATACCCTCACAGAACATTAAAAAGGAATTGCTGGTTGCTCTCAGAAATATCTGTAGCATTTTTATTTAACTTGTCTTGTACTGTGATGTTGTGGTACAAGCTAAGTGGAGAGGTCTATAAGACTCATTTTAAATTGTATTCATGTTCGAAACAAATTAAAATAAACCACACCAGTGATTGCATCCCTTAGGTTTCAAGGGGAGTGGCGTAGAACCCCCCCATCCCCCCCGTGGATGAAAAGGAAATGAAATATGCCACAATTCTCATCCTCAGCTGTGCCGTGCATTCTTATGTGGGTTGCAAATCTCGTTTTTGGAAACATTCAGAGCAAAAAAATTCCCAAAATACTTGCTTTTGCCCAAAAAGGTGGTTTTAAAATGAGAGTTAAGAATCCAGATTGTGTAATAAGAGCGTGTTTAGTCATTTGTGATATGAACTGGTAGCATGGTACGTTCAAAGTGACTGTCTGATCCTCCATCGGTTAAAAATCAACGAGCTCTTGACTGCCATTTAGGAGAGTTAGGTGCTGACTAAAGAATTGGTTCATCACTCTCTGAGAATCATGAAACAATATCACCCCCAGGTCCTCTTTCTCGTGCTCAATCCTGGAGAAATGCAGCCCATTAAAGCATGCCGGTCTTTGGCATTGCATTATCCTTTGGTGGGTCCCATTCGTTGGTCGAACGTAGACTGGACCCCTGCTCCAGCTCGGAAAGCTCTGGCCCTAGGGCTCAAACTGAACTTCTGAACACATTTACTGCAGATAGTGTTTTTAATACCTTGTTCAGTTTTGGTGCTGTTACGGGAGCCGGTCCTGACTCCCGTGTAGTGCGTATTTAGGACCCTATGCAGACGGTTTAATCTGGAAGAGACTGGAGAAGGGCTACAGGAAAAACACGGAGGGGAGTGGATGGGAGGACAGACAGGGGGCGTTGCCAACAGTGATCCGGGTGCAAGGGGGAGCGCAGGCGAACAAGTCCGGTGGGAGTCCAAAAGGGAAAAAAAGGGCGCAGTCCAAAGTCCAGGTAGCCTGGAGATCGATCCAAGACAAACAGTTAAAAACAGGAACCAGGTCGGAACTGGAACAGGAACAGGAACAGTGAAGCTAGAAACACGATGACGAAGCCAGGCGCTCCGAGGACCCAGATGGCCAGTACGCTGTGATGAAGCCCATGCCGTCGGGTCTCTCCTGGACCCACTGGTAGGTGGACTTCCGGGCGTCCATCGTTCAGGGGTGAGCCCAGAGCGTAGGAGGCACAGAATGTATATAGGTTAAACAGGAGAAAGGCGCACGTTATAATGAAACTAATAATTAAAGGTCGGAGCGCCCTCTTGAGGAGGGATGATAAACAGGACAGGTACATCTGGAGTGCACACAATAGAAATGCAACTAGGTCTATGTAAGGGTCTATGAAGTTTTTCCTTTCCTGTAAGAAACCCTCGGTTCTGATGTACAGTATTCAAATAATGGTTACAGGGTGTTTTAGATGAAACTCTGTTGCATTTCATCTTCTAACTGATCCAGCCTGTACAGTACATACGTCATTATTGATAAATGACAATGCAACTATTCATTCAGATTTAGATTTATAAATTTAATATCTATATAAAATGTATATGTTGTATTTGTACAATTTATATATACAATAATTTATATACATCAGAAAGTTTCAAGTTATGCTAGTGATAATATGTATCTAAAGTATTCATTTTTTGAAAGAAATATAAAACTATTTAACTATTAAAAAAAATTAAAACTATTTTAGAATTCTTGTTTTTACTCTGCACATTGTGTTTCAAATTGTTTCCTGTAATGACTATGATTAAGGTATGTGAATTGTGTTATCATTGCTCTATTATATTTCACCCTCCCTTGGCAGCTAAATGTCATTTGAATGCATGCGATTCTGTTCTCAGTCATGTTGACCTGAAAATTTTTATTAGTTTGCCACTGCATATTTGAAAGTGACAGGGATTGACAGCATTTAGCCTTTTGTTCTTTCTGCCGTTCTGAAAATGCCCAAAGCTTTATTTTGTGCCAAATCATTCTTTTTTAAATGTCTCTTTCTTCAATTTTGACTTTCTGCTGCTTTATTTATGTATCAAAACTGGGCCCAAACAAGTTTTGAGTCTGGTGGGATCAAGAAAGCTTTGTGAAATGTTTTATTTAATTTGAACTAAAAAAGAATGTACTCAAACGCAATTGTAAACTGCAATTCAGGTGACTATGTTCCTTTGCATGTTGTCATCTGTAAATAACTGTTCTTCAAAATTGAATATCAAATTTTGAGGCGTTTCTTTATTAAAGATAATACCAAAAATAGGGTTCCAACCTTTCCAACCATTTTTTAAAAATAGTAAAATAGGGGTGAAAATTGAAAAATAACTCAAACCGTTTTAAAAAAAGAACATTCATCACTCATTAGGATACTTTTATAATAATTTTGATTGGTGATCAGATCACCAATGTCAGCTGTTTAGAGAATCCAGAAAGACAGAATAACTCTGTACTTTAATCCCTACAAATTCACTGTTTATTTAGAAACACTGTGGTTATAGATTACCATGTTCTGCACAGTTGTTTATTTCCGTACTCTCTATCTCTGTGTCTCTTTCATTTCTGATTCAAAATATACTGCTTGGTCAGCCCCACAAGAATATCCTCAATACACTAGATTACCAGAGGAAAAGGATGATTGATTTAACAGCTCTTTTAGCTTTTCACCACTGGTAAGCCACATGCTGTGTGATTTTGCCTCTGCACATTCCTGGTACCTTGTAGAAAGCTGTAAATCTTCATAATGGAGCTGCATTGGACAGTCAATTCTTCTTAATTTCACTTCACCGGCATGCAATATCTCTACCCAGAATGCATATCACTCCTGTCACATGTAATAAATAACTGCAATGGCTCTCCAGCCAGAACCTCAGGTTTGAAAATTAATGAACAGAAAAGGCTAAATAAAGTCAATACACTAAGTATTCCTTGTCATCCTTTAACATTCATCTGGTGGCAACACTAGCATATAAACTACCAAGGCCCCTTCGGTCTCTCATTTCCTTGTGTGCTATTTATTAAACCAATAAATACAATAAATACAGATGAATATGTATTGCATTTGTACTGTAAGTGGTTATGTGCTCAGACTGCTTAATTATAGGATTTTTATCATGCAAGGGCAAATAAAATAAGGCTGTCTGTAGTAATAGTCTAACAAGATACTTAGAGTGTTGGAAACAAACAACAATCACAGAACCTGTCTGTTTTACATCTTGCACAACGGGTGTGTTGTTAAATGTTGAACATTATTTAAAGACATTTTAACACATCCTGTAAATGGGTAGTCTGGAAAAACTACTCTATACTGTGGCAGCAGTATCTTCCACTTCTATTCTAACATCACAGTAAAGAACATAAATTGAACACGGATATTCTTTATTAAAGATTAGAGAGGTCTTTTAGATGTGTAAATTCCTGTAAACATTAAAACTGAAGTACGAAGGGAATAAATCTACAGTAGTGGCTTACGATAATGTTTTTGTAAAAAACTGTAATTAGTGCGATTTCTAGAAAACATTTCATGGTGGCTCATATGAGGCAGTTTGCACCTTCAGTAGAATATAATAATATGGAAAATACAATCAAACAATTATTTTTATACTAGATAAAGAAAGTTATATACTGAACATAAACTGTTTGCAGGATTTTAAGCACTCTTCATAAGAGCAAATTTAAATAGTTTTATTGATGACAAATAGTGTAATAACGTCTGAGTTACAACATGAGAACTGTGCCATTATTTGAAACAGTAGAAGCAGAAAAAGATTATTTGCAAGTGATACTTGTTCAAATATGTATTTCACCTTCTGACAAGTAATGTTTCATGTTTTGTTACTGTATTAAAAAATATCCTCTTTGTCTGTAGCATTGGTACTGTATGTTTCAACTGCAAATACATTTCATAAAATGAAAAGGTTATATTCATATTTCAACTGCCATATTTATGCATGATGGACTTAAGGCATTTGAAGCAGAAATTCATTATTCTCTGTAAGAATTCACATAGAAAGCCTAACAGCAGAATTGATTAGCATAGATACACATTTATAAGTGCATAAACAGGGAAGAATCAAAATAAATACTATTAAACATGTCATTAAACTAACCTTTTTACTCATAAAATGTGCTAATGGAAGTTTGTAAGGTCTATTGAGCACCATATTATAAAGCCTTCAAGGTTTCAAATTCCTTAATGGCACAGACAAAATCATTGCACTTCTTCAGAACCAGCAGTGAACCAGTGGGTGCAAATGGAAACGATGGGAAAGGGCTTTTACAGTACAACTCAGACCAGGAGTAACCTAGTTCACCCAAGGGTTGTTAGAGTCTGGAATCAGGAGACCTTGACAACCCATAATGTCAAAGGTCATGCTCTAGATTTCTTCAAGACATAAATGGATTCATTGTAAGGGCCTCCTTCTTGTTTGTAATTTATTTATAAGACCAAGTATGTTCTTTAAATATGAACAGAAATGAAATGACTCATTGATTTTGCGATTTATTTGCTTCATTGCATTTTAGTATTTGCATGTCTAAAGCCATAGAGCCATGGTAAACTGCATTTTTTTAAATTTTAATTTAGAAAATGTTTAATTATTATTATTAGGAATAGTTTTTGACTCTTGAAGGTGTGGGGAAAGAGAGTTGTTAGCCCTTGGCTGGGTTGTAGGATATTATTATGTCTTTTATGCCTTTCAGGCTTGTAAAGTTAATTGTCCTTGGGATTGTTATTGTCTTGTTTTTTGGCATCCTGTTAAATACCATCCATTCGGCACTCGTGTTAATTGCCAAACACTTGTTGTAATGTTGTGTGTCCATTTGGTCACTGATGACAGGCTCTAGAGACTAGAGTCTGTCGTACTATAGTACTTGCAAGTGATGTTGTGTGTTCTGAAAGGACTCAAGTTTGCATTTTATTTCAAATAATACAAATAATTAAACAATAGATAAAAATAACTATATATTGTATACTGTATTAAACAAATATTTACGATGTGGGATAAGGTGTCCAGGCCTGAGCCTTGTGTAACATCAAATACCTAGCAGCATGGCTGCAGCTTCTACAATAGAGAAATGTTTACAAGCTCTGTGTGCAAATGTACAAGAAAAGTATGAGGCCACATTCACTTGTATATGTATTTTGTGGGTGGAAAATGTGTGACTTGCAATAGAGGCAAAGTCAAGATTAGAAAGGTTTGACAATTCACAGAGGTTTGAATTGGAGATCATGATTAATGAAAGACAACAGGAACAGAGGGGAAGTGGTTTCAGTAGATGTCTTGCACTGGGGTTTCGACACTGTAAATTGATGGTGCAATTTTCCATGGCATCGGTTAGCTACATATGAGCCTGTAAAAGGCTGACTTCTTGGATGAAGGCAAAGACGTGTTATCAATTAATACTTCACAAAATGCAATTATCACAAACTGAAAAGGCAGTTGTAGACTACAAGACACTCCAGTGTCAAAGAGCAAGGAAGTAGTAGTGGGGGTTGAATCTGGGCCTTTATTTCCACTGTTTTTCATGGCCCAGTCTGATTTTTATCAGATAATAATGTACAGTACAGTAGATATATAAAAGAAGAAGTTAGAGGAGATTATATAACCAGAGTAGCCAGAAACTAGAGTTTCTTTCACTGGACCCAATTTTTTTTCTTTTTGGTTTTCCATTTGACTTTGTTTGATTCATATTCTCATCTGTACAAAACCTGTAGACTCACTGTATATGTGAGCCTCTCTGGACCTTTTCCCCAAACCAAAAAGGATAAGTGGGAAACAATCAAGACCACAGATAAACGCTCTTGCAAGTGAAAGAGATTCAATATGCTTGGATTCAACTTTCAAATCGAAACAATTAAATTGTGGGAAACAATCAAGGCCATTGATAAAAGCTCTTAATAATGTATTAACTAAAGTTGAACTAAAGTATTCAAGTTTTGATCTGACCGACGCAGTTTTGGAATAAAAATACACCGGGGTGCACTGAGCCATCCTGGCCCCAGTTTCTGAACAAAACAATTTCAGATAAGAGCAAAAAATAATTCGGCCTAAACATGACTTGGGCCTCAAAAACAGGCTCTAAGGTTAAAAATTGTCAAAGTAGTGTGTGAATACTAACCCTAACCCTACCTGGGGTGTCAACTGAGCATTTCCTCGATCTACAGTACCATATATCTGAATCTCACTGGGCATCAGATTTTGAAATGTTCCCCAAACCAAAAAGGATGAGTGAGAAACAGACAAGACCATTGATCAAAGCTCTTGCACTTGAATGAAGTTAAAAAATGCTTGGTTTCAACTTTAGATTTGACCGACTCAGTTTTAAAATAAAATTACCATTCTGTGCACAGCTCCATCCAGGCTCCAGAGTTTCGCATAAAAACAATTTCAGAAAAGAGCAAAAAATAATTTGTCCTAAGCATGACCTGAGCCCCAAAATCCGGCTCTGAGATTAAAAATTGTCTAAGTTGCGTGTGAATGCTAATCCTAACCCTACCTGTGGTGTCAACTGAACATTTCCGCGATCTACTGTATATCTGAACCTCTCTGGGCATCGGAATTTGAAGTGTTCCCCAAACCAACAAGGATGAGTGGGAAACAGTCAAGACCATTGATCAAAGCTCTTGTAAGTGGAGTCTGAGATCACAAATTAGGATGGGGAAACATCGAACAGTCATACCTGCACAACATATACATAAACATGTCCTCCCCCCAAGTCCCAGGAGCTATTGTCCCTGATACAGTATCTCTCCACTATCCCAAATAGGTTCCCATCTATCTCCTGGAGCTGAAATCACCAGCCCCATTGCTTGTCCACTCAGTGTCCCATCGCCGCCTGGTGAGGGCGCTAAAATATTCTGTACATTTTTCAAAGGGATGACATTAATGAGTAATTTTTCCTTGTATGCATGGGGGGTTTGAGGACAAAAATCATTTTGACTTTTTCCTCCATGTTTTTGCATAATCTCCAACCCACACTGGCACCTACTGTACCACTTGCTTTTTTTCTGTTAGCTTAGAGAGTTGTTTTTTTTCCTTCTTTCTTATTGCGTAGAAGTATTTTATGGAGATAGGCCACTGTCTCTTCAAAAAAACAAACCTTCTAAAACTTGAAAACTGTGTTGTGGAGTTCTGGTTATACAAGGTGTTTCTTAAAGGAATATCAATGTGATAACAGGGCTTGATCGCAGATAAACGTGGAAAACGTCCCTTATTTATTCATCCTAAACAGCAAAGCACTACTGAGCTTGCAAGAACTTCACAATAATAATGATGACAATTTCTTGCCTTTGTACTGTATAGTGCTTTTTCATCCCAAACAATCTGGAGCTACTGTACTTTATGTGTAGGAGGCAGCCACATTATCCAAAACTGAAGTGCTGCACCCACCTGGGTTATGTGTGACAGCCATTATCTAGCAGTTGTTTCCCTACTGTACACATACAGTACTGTATGGCCCTTAATTACATGATACACACTGCGTCAGCGCTAAACTGATCTTAGGCTGACATGCCCAAACGCAGCGCCCAGTCACAGTACCTGCTCCCTTGTACAGCTGGATCCTTAGACCCTCAGAGTAGAAAATAATCGTACAACGTCACTAAGGACACACACGGTAGCTGAAATATGTAAAAACAAACAAAAATTGTCAGGAAATAGTGTTAGGAAATACCTTCTACCAAAGTATTAAATATGTCCATCAAAGCTATGATTCAAATTCCAAGAGCTGACTGACACAATTTAAATCGCTACACATTTGAGAAAACTGTTACAGAAAAACCACTGCGTTGTGTTTCATTTTAAAATGCTGATAGTTTGCAAAAAAAAAAGTTTTGTCTGTACTGTAAGTAAAAATACGCAGAATTCAGGTGCTGCTCGTCCTTGCCGTCGATAACTCACATAGCAGGGTTATTTGTTTTCGTATTTTCATCACCAGAGGAAATAACAGGAGACTTGGGAAAAGGTAATCCACATTCCTTTATTAACGTCTTTTTTTTAATTTAATCACAGTTGTAGAATTCTAAAAAATGCTGTAAGCCGCACTTCAATACGATGGCTTAAAATTATCTTTGACCTGCTCGATTTCCTGTTTCTGATTTTCGCCCTTTTTCTGCACTTTTTATTGAGGCGTTTCTCTTGCACGTTTTTGAGCTCCGTCTAAACCTTGCCCACTGTCCCCCTCTAGTGGTCAAGCTCATAGGTGAGTAGACGCCTTGAAGAATAATAAAAAAGTCAAATTTCGTTTGTTTAAAACTCATAGTGGGGACAAAATACTTTATGTAGACTGTCTCATAAATAAATAATACCATATGACCACAAATTCTTCATTTCACCCTTCCACCACGTAAGAATTAATACAAATTCTATTACGTTTTATGCTTTACCTATACTGTGTTGTACTGTATAACCAATGCAATTGTTGTATTAAGGTAAATGCTTTTACAGTGTGTAACTCCGAATTAAAGCAAAAATCCTCAACCGTGCTCAAATTATAGACATGGACATCTGACATGACTACAGATAAACGATACCCAGAGGATCAAAAAGCCCGCCATTCTGTGCCATTCTGCACAGAAAGCGGAAAAGAGCAGGGGTATTTTTTTCCATCTGTGGTTTGACAGCTTGCATGAGAATAGCTTGCAACAATGACCTCATACTGTAGTTAAAAGGAAAAACAAATCGAGTGCATTCCCACTACTTGAACAGAGTCTAAGCTGGAAGCTACAATAGTTCAAGAACTAAAGGGCCCATCTGTGTAACCCAGAGGGAGAGTGGCGCCCCAAAGGGCAGTACCCGGTCACTGTATACAGTACTGTACTGTATGTCCTGCTTTTAGAAGGAAATGCTGTGGGGTGTCAGAGGACCGTGCCCTTTTTTCAGTTGGTATAAAGTAATGTGAGGTGCACGATGGAGCAGTAAGACCAAAAACACATTAAATGAGACATGTTTAATGTACTGTATTGGTCTGTTCTGCTTCTATACAGTACTGGAGTTAAGCAACTGTTAGACGTGCTCATATTTGCGTGCAATCATGTTTGCTCAGTCATGTAAGTTTAATTAGTTGATCCACAAATTATACGAGTGGGTTGCATTTTGTGTAGTTTCCTAATGAACAGATTGGGGTTTATTAAGTAAAGAAAATATAGATACAAGAATATCTCATTCCAAGCAGCCATATAGTTTGTATGTTACTAGTCTGACTGTATAGTAAACCCCTTTTATTCCTGAACAATCTCTGAGACTAGCTGATAGATATGAAGGACATGTTTTAATGGGGCTGTTGTTTGCTTTGTGGACTAAAGTTTAGATGTAAAGCTGTCTTGCCGGATGGTTTAACTGCGATGACAGTTTTTTTTCTCTCTTAATCACACTATGTCAAAACCATGGAATAGGAAATAATGCATCTATTAACTAGAATCATCATCATTTCATTTCAATAGAACGCATTTTTTGTTCAAATGTTTTTTGAGTAAAAAAGGCAATATAAGAATAAATAAATGTCATCCTGTCACATTTATTGTGTGATTTTGTATTCAAACACTGTCAAAAGGTTTCTACTAACAGAAGCAAATATGAAACTACAGTACATGAAAGACACCAATACGTACTGTACATACTGAGCATCAAAGGAAACTTGTCACTTATTAAAGCAGCAAATTCACAAGGTTTTTGTCAGGAAAATGGCAAAACCTTTTTGTAGGAGGCTCACCGACATTTTATTGAATAGATGATGAACATGAAGTAAATTAATTCTGTTGACTAACATTTGTTAGCAAGAGGGCTGATTAACAGAGGCTGCACTGTGAAAGTTCTGGACAAGCAGCGTGTGTGGGCACCACTAAAAGCAAGTCAAGGAGTACATCTATGACTCATGCTAGCCTAGAAAAAAACACACTGTGGCTCATCCCATCAATGTTCAGTGGATTTCGAATGTAGTGTGGAGGGCATCCACAATTCTATCTTTCACATTCCCATCTCTGAAGAATGGTTCTGTTCCATGAGTGGCACGAGGATGGTGCATTGTAAAGCTGGAACTTTCTCCTGTAAGGAAGAGGTCACAGGAAGGGCAGCGAGTCCAATCCAAGGACTTGATCATTGTAGCAGCATGCAGTCAGGTTGCTGTAGCGTCTAGACACTCCTCCCAGGAAAAGCACAGTTGGCCTCCCCATTCATTGGGATGTTTTACACAACAATTACCATGTCATTCTGCATGCAGGGTGGTCTACACAAAATCTTGATTCACTGCTTAAGAGAACCCGGCGGCACGGCTGGTGAGTCCACCTACCCAGACATACCTCCAACATACCAATGGCATAAATGTGTCCTCCTGCGAAGTATGCCTTATTGCATTTTTATCTGTTTCTTTTTTGGTTTTCGCCAGGCTTGACTTTCAAAAAGCTCAAACCACCTAATTATCTCCACCCAATCAGCTCTTACTAAATTAGAGATTTAGTCAGTCAGTGTCTCGATCAGTTATCAATGAGCAAGTAAGAAAAATTACAGAGAAATATCCGCTATAATATTAAAATGGAAATTACTCATATGATTTCATTTCTGTTGTTGATGTTAAAGAACTATAGGGATAACTGAGATAAACCTTAATTAACATCAGTAATTATCATGCGTTACTGTACCCCTCTCGTCTATAGCACATTTCCTCTATGGCATACTCTTGTAGTTTCTTGAAATTAACATAATTCACCTGTCTCTTAAAAACTGTCCTGCAATATTCTGTTTCAGTCACTCATACTATAACCTCTGTAGCCCTCTACTCTCTGCCAGTCATTGTACTTCTACTTCCAGAGCTCAGTAATTCTCACTACTTAGTGGTGGAATAAGCTACCCACCAAAATCACACCTAATCGGTTCCTGACTAACATCCTGTACCTCTGCAACACATATCTGTTCAGCTAAAGCCTGTAGCCTCTCACCGCTCAACTATATCCTGGAGTAACTGTTACGTTCAGTAACTGATACATTGAATTACTGTACACTAACATCAACACCGCCAACAACATCGAAAACAATTCCTTGCATCTGTACTGTATAGTCGTCTTCATACCAAAATATTTCAATGCTGTTTTATTTGTTTGAGGAGATCTACTTCATCCACCACTGAAGTGCAGCACCCACCTGGGTAATGCGTAGCAGCTACTGTAGTCTGCACCAGCATATCACTGCACAACACATTGGGTGGAGAAGTGAGAAGTTGTTTCACCAGTTGAACTAAGAGAGGAATTTAGGTACTGTAGGCCAGATTGTACAAGCCCAGAGTATTGTTTAGCCAGGACACTTTGTGTAACACCCATACTCTTGTGAATAGTGTCATGGGATCTTTAACAATCCATTACCATTGGCATCAACTTAACATCTCATCCCCCAAATAACGCCTGTCATTATAAAAGTTCACAAGGTTTGAATTTCTAGTCCAGATTGTACAAGCACAGAGTATTGTTTAGCCAGGACACTTTGTGTAACACCCATACTCTTGTGAATAGTGTCATGGGATCTTTAACAATCCATTACCATTGGCATCAACTTAACATCTCATCCCCCAAATAACGCCTGTCATTATAAAAGTTCACAAGGTTTGAATTTCCAGTCCAGAGTCAAGAGTCCCTCCAAGTGGTTAACACCACTGACAGCAGCCACCTGGATTTCCAGATATCTCCAATCCCAGTACTGACCAGGCCCAGTCCTGCATAGCTTCTAAGAACTGACAGGATCAGACTAGAAGGTGGTAATTCTATTGTCACTGCATACTGTAGATTTAATGATGAATTTAGTCATTTAGATGTACTGTAGTCCTTTTTATCTGGCAACATGGAACACATTTTGTCAGAGTGTTGCCATTACTAATTTACATACAGTACATTGCTTGTTTATGCTTGTAATTGTTATGGTGCATACTACTTCATTCGTGGATTGATTGTTTTTTTGTGTGTTCCTTCACATGCACATAGCGTACAGTACATGCATTGCAATTTCCTTTATTTTAATTCTAATGGTTCCATTGTACTTTTATTGTGATTTTATGGTATTTGCTCTTACCTGTATCCACATCTATAGGTCCATTTTGAACTAATTATCATTCATTTGAGGAAAATTTAACATTAATATTTAAAGGTATGTTTCTTGAGGTTCAGTGGTTGATAGATGCGAGATACACAGAGGGAACAGTGAAGCCAAATGGGGAGAAAGACGAAGAGCATTACTAACAGCAAAGTGGTGTCATTTTAATTTTTTTTTTCATTTTTGGAAATAATTATTTAATTTTTTCCTTTAAAAAATACATTCAGCAGAGAGTCCAAAACTGAACAATTACCTAGTTTTCGTCTCATCCGAAAGACGGAAAAGTTATAGTATTAATATAATATAACATTTTTAATTTTTGAATTCTTATATTATTACAAATATTTATAATTATGTAGATGATACTTTTTGCTTTCTATATACAGAGAATTGCTGATTTGAAGTCTCTTTTTGATGTCAGTTTTTAGTAATTAGTCTGCATACAATAATTTACCTAATTGGTTGGTTGAATGATTTCAATGAGGAGCATAATATGAAATTCTGTGTGGAAATGAAAATTTTGCAGTAATCTCGTTTTGTCAGATTTTAAGTAAATACTGACAGACAGTGTGGCACTGGGAAACACATTGTACTGTACAGTACATTGTAAAGTTACACACCAAAATGTTAGAAATAACCCAAGACGTCTGCTGCAAACAGATGTCAAGGTCTTTTCATTTTGTGAGCAGTGCCTCTTGTAAACCTTCTGCAATTCTAAGAGATCCATTACATTTGACATTTCTGTACTGTGGGCTATGATACTCGGCAGACAATCTTGACATTTAAGATTATTAATTTAATATCAGACTTCATTCTTTGAGATTTATTCTGCCTGATATTTGAGATAGGAGCATAATAAAGTAAAGTCAACGTCCAAAGTCACAAGGTTGTAAGTTTAATGTTAGCTGTACTCTGCAGACATTTCTATAGCTGGCTTATGAAATACTGTAGGAACTGTGGATAGCATTACAGTGCCATCATGTGTTCATTTTTTGTATTATACAGTATGTACAGTATAGCTACAAAGATGTACGTACTGTATGTATTCATTCTTATGGGGAAATAACTTAACGAAGATATCCAAAGAGTATTTTAGTACTGCTGTTCAATTCATATATTTTTGGCCAGTAACGATATTCAGCGTTGCCTGTACTGAACAGGTACATTTCATTACAAACAAAGCAAACTGGTGGGTAAAAACTGGTACTAGTTAATCATCTTATGCCGACTCACTGCATAACATAAACAATACTGATCACTGTTAAATATAAACTATTGATGTGAAAAAACAATGTATTCGAAAAAAAAAACAACACAAGATACATCTGGATCAAAAGATCTCCCGGAGAAAACTTGAAGACGCTGAAGATGTTTGAAAAGGCAATTGTTTTTTTCATTATTCCCATCAAGCTCATCAAACCAAATTCATGGAGTAGAAGGAGTCACTTCTACCTCAGAAATTCCAAACCAGTACACCAACACCAGTGAGGTAACAGTTGCTCTCTCTCACAGGAGCCTTTAAACTAAGATTCCCATAATGGACCTCACATGGGTTCTGAATGTGTGACATTTAAGATATGGCCAGATCCGTATCAGGATAGAAAATCTGACCGTTTCTTAATTCCTCTGTATTAAAGTTTCCTGCCCCACACCCTGTACTTACAATGTAGGATTGTTCATTGACCTGATATTTTCTTGAGAAGCATTGTAGGATCTTTGGCATAAACCGCACAATATCAGAGCAAGTTCATTTTTTCCTTCTCTACCACGTGTTAAAGAGCAGCTTGTTATAACAGCAGTTTTGTATTATCGGGCTACTTCCTAATTTTAGAAAATACTAGCATTATTAAGCGAATTACAGTGACTGTTACATGTTTTTATGGAAAAATACACATTTTAAGGATGAACGTGAGGGAATAACACCATGACTTAAAAATCATTGCCAACGGTGAACTGGCAAAGTCTGTGCAAGAGAGCACCTCCCTTCTGGAAAAAAGGTCTGAATGTGAAAAATATTTTTCTTCAAAGGTGAACCACTTCAAATATACAACTTTGACACCACTCCTGTGACTTTTGAATGCAAGGAGCTCTTCTCCTATGATCTTTAATATGAAATTAAGTTTTCATATTATAATAACGATAAAGCCGACTACTCCAGTTTAAGTCAACACAAGAGGCTCTGTCTCATATTGTCTTCTTATCTGATTTATCTACTGTATGTCCAGTGGTCATGACCTTAAGCTCAGGAGAAATGTATGTTCCTCCTTGGATATATATATAATATATGTAACTTGGAATGCATCAGTCCGCGAAGGTCAACACAGATGACGTACAGTAGTTTATAGTAGTCTTCTGGCCTGTCTTTATTAGGATAACCTTTTAATCTTAATCTCTTATTTAAATGAGAAGACTATTTAAATATGTAATAGCAATAAAAATGCGAACATCAGTAAAATTTGATGGTTTTGGCTTGCCTAAAACATTTTATTCTTCAGCTGTTCAGACAGGATTGTTTCTTTTTCATCTTGAGCTGAAAAGAGCATCTTGTTTCTTGCTTCTTTTCAGTCCGGTTCAAAACTTTAAACCTTGTTCAGTATATACAGAGCTAATGTAAAATAAAATACTGTAAAAAGCAAGGTGTGCAAGTATTCATAGGGTAAAATTGAAATATACATGTAGTATAGTTAGTATGCTCGGCATTTGAAGTCCAATTGTGAAACATTCTTTAAGCATTTCAATTAACATGAAAAAAGTGAACGATGCAGTTGGAGAGTTATAGACTTCACAACATGGCAGAATGAGGGGTCCTTTCCACTTAGACAGGAAATGCATTGCTAAATCATTCATCTTTGAGTTTAGGGTACTGCAATAGTCAGCTGTCTCCAGAATGCATCAATGTTGTCAGCCACCAGTAAAAGTGTGGTTAACTCACATCTGGAGATGGTGTATAAATGGGTAATTGCAGCCATATGCAAGCTACAGTAGGAATATATTAACAGATTAATTCTTATTAAATGTTTGCTTTTCAGAACCATCATTATTATAACCACTAAATAACCATTCAATATTGCAGAGTAATGAATAATAACAAAGCTGTGTCACAGTATTGGTAGTGAGGGGATTTTTCCCATGTGGAATTGGCATACAGATCTTCATACAGGTACTTCTTCCTATATTTTCTGTTTAACTAGGATAATTGTTTTTTGCAGCCTCCACAATATGTAAGGCTTCCTTCACACTTAATTTATCTAACCTTATTAATCTTTTTCACTATTTCACCAAAATAAAATAATAAAATGAATTGACGTTCATAATTCTTTCACAGACAGCATGAAGAAAGAAGGACAGAAGTCATATTAATTAATAACAAGTACACAAGTGCATTTTATTTATGCAAGCAATTTGTTCCTACAATTCAAAAAAGCCACCGTCAAGCTGTTGGCACATTTATGTACAAAACAGATTAATTTTACAGCCTGCTACAAAGCATTCTTTGTGAAAGTACAAAAGACTAATACAAGGAGAAAGCCCAAAGCATCATCAGGTTAATACGGAATACATAACATCATTACAAGTATCAATTTAAGACATGGTTCAGAAATCATCACAAACTATATAAAGACACAAATCAAACACTACAACCTAATATCAGAAAGAGATTTAGCATAATGCTGTTAGCGTAGGAACTGTAATACTGCACATATCATAAAACAGTTGACCCAGCAAGACAGTCTAAGTGTAAAAAAAGAAATATACTTTTGAATTAGTAAAACTATTACCATTTAATGCATAACCATGCCACAAATAACAACTATATTCACGGTCTTTACCTAATACAATATTTGTTAGAAACCAATGTCGCATGACTAGTAACAGTACAGAGATTTAACTCTGGTTTTAATAGAAATGCACTTACACCAAGAAAGAGCTCACAATGGTTCAATAAGTGCACAAAACTAGCTTTTGAAACACTGACAAAACAAGTATTGTCAGGCTACAAAATTATGAAACACTGTACTGCAAACCTATAGCAGTATATGTAGGCAAGACAGATCCAAAACATCAAGTTTGGTCCATAGTTAAGGATTACATTTTATTAGTGACATTTAATGTCTTCTAGTAAATTGTTTAACAGATAGCTGTCAATACCTTGCAAAATGTGATATTCACTTTTTCACTCTGTAGTTCCAACACCACAGGTGTAACTACAGTATGTAATTCACCTGTTTCTCACCTGCATATAGTCAAACTTCAAAACTGATACATTTTAACTAGCAATGGCTTTCTTAGAAATATCACCCAAACCTAAAACCACTGAGATGTGTTTTCTTAAACTCCTATTTGAATGACCTGAAATGGAAGTGTTTAACCTATACATTTATATATACAGTGCAGAATACTGAAGAAAGAAAAAACAATTATATGAACTGCTTTATCTGGCTAACTGCATTTAAAAACACTTGCTTAAAACAAAAAGATCATAAAAAGGTTATTTGCATGTGAAAATATGGCTTGCAATGAACAAAGATGCAAGAATGTACAGAGTCTGCCCAAGGCAATTCCTAAAAAGGTTGATCAATCAAAAATGATCCAAACTTCTGCTGTTCTCACTATTAACGTAGTACTTAATCAGTATCATCTTTGTGACAAATTTTCACTTAGATGACCAGTCCCTTTAAAATTACAGAAATATTTAATTTGAGATTGATGTTATGTTTTCAAAAGGGGTTGGCAAAGCCAGTAAATGAATAGCCAGTGTTTCTTACAATTCAACCAACCTACAGTATGACATACTGTTAAATTAAGATATACTTTTTTATCACTAACACTCCCAACCAATACAGAATTTACTGGAAAAGAATCTGTACATAGTCTTTATACTGTTGGTATTAAACACTTGGAAGCTTATGTAATTCAACTGCAAATTATACAAAACCTGGTAAAAGTTTGGTTCAGTCGTTAAAAAAGTGACAACCCATTTGTGACCAGAGCCCTGTAAAATGAGTATCATTAAAAACTTACAAATTTGTAGAAGGTGGAAAACAAAAAAAATAATAGAAACCCTTCCGCCCTACCCTCCCACTCCAAAATGGACATAAATAAATACTGGCAGGAATTCTAAATGACATTAAGGGTTAAATGGCAAAAGCAAATCAAAGCAATCAGGATAGCAGGTCACTGAATTAAAGACTAAGGTGAACTGGATCTGAAAGCAATAATAAAAATGAAAAAAAAAATCAGTCCCAGAAAGAGGTAAAGGAATGTCAGCAGAAAACGCAGTTAGGGCGCAGTGTGTGGTCCCTGACTACCTTCAAGCGACAAACCCGTAAGCTTAGGAAAGGTAACCGAGCCCAACCCCTGAACGGAAACAAAGCAGAAAGTTAAGAGCCAGTGTGTGTTTTATGTGTATGCATTGAGCCGCTCTTTCGAGCGGGTCGAGTGGATGTCATGAAGCTCCTGCTCCTCCTTGGATTTGATATCCTCATATTTTTGCATTCTGCATGCATCTTTCACATATGCCCAATTGGCAGACAGAACCATTAGGTAATGCACCTGCAAGAGACAAGTATTAAGGAGAATTAGTAGTGCGCCAACATGGAAGCACACTTTATTGCATTAAAAACACTAAAACATATCTTTTAATATTAATTAGGAGCTTTAAATAAAATACAAAAACTGTAGGTTAACACGGGGGGGCAAAGCAGGTTATGAACTGTATCTGTTGCTGTAAAATAAAAAAAAAGAAAAGCAATTTGTTATTACATTACACATTTTAGTACATTAACTGTCAGGGTATCAGCATAGAGGTCAGTTTCATAATACGACAGAGACTAGAACAACTTTGTAGTGAGTCGCACAGTAGCAAAGGAAGCTTCATAGTTAATAGAATCATGTCACTTTGATAATATTCAAAACTCTATACTATTCCCATATTCCTTAAGGGGACATTGTGAAAGCCTGGGCAAATCTTCTTGGCAGCTCTTGACATTCAAATGGCGACGTTTCCATTAGAACTTTGTGCAGTATTTTCCAAGACTGTGAAACTTCACTGTTACAAAGTTACGGATCAGAAGTGAAACACTCATGACCTGTTTCAACAGTGAGAGATAATGATAGAAGAGAAGAAAATGATTAATATATGGAATTGAGATACCTTCACGCGTCTTGCTCTAATATATTTTTCAAAAGATCAACATCTTGCAGCCCATTTAAATGGGTAATTCAACAGCGATTGACATTTAATTCAGCAACTCGAGGTAATGATGGTTGACAGTACAGTACATTTAAAATACAGTAATTTTCATGTAGCTGAAGTATGGAAAAGGTGCCAAGCCATGTTGTTGGAGCTGATCCACTAGCTCTTTTGAAGAAAGGGCTCAATGAGATCCTTGGATTGAGTAGACACTAGCTACAGTACCAAACAAGCTGAATGGGCCAAACAGCCTCCTTTTGTTTGTAACCTTTTTCATATTCTTATGTATGTCCCTTATTAATGGCAAAACCTTAAAACTAACTCTCAGTATAATAAACAATTATTATTGTAGGCAATCACTGTAAAATGCCTAACTCCAGTCCTTGAGGGACACATGGTCTTCTGGTATACACCCCAGCTCTGATCTTAATTACTTGGTTAAAACAAATATTTGGTTTTGAAGTCAAATCGCCCATTTTGAGAGATCAGCTGTTATTATTGCTGCAGAAATCTCACCCTCAGATAATTGGACCGTCCTAAACATCCCTCCCCTCTAAACTATAAAGCACAAACTGGAGCCCCTTTATTCCCCTTCTGGATTCTGCTTTTATGAACTGCTACTGTAACTAACAGGACTGTGATTTACATTAGTACTGTAAGTGCTGTTTGCCAAGTCCAGCATGCTAGTTGCACTATGTTGCAACTCACTGATTGCATTTCTCCTACAGTCATGTTTTCCCCTGCACTTCGTTATAAAATAAAATTAATTACTCAGGATTCCTTGAGGGAAAATATAATCGACACAGACCCTTCTTTTTCAGTAACAAGGGATTGCAATAAGGTTGATGCATTCGCTGTTCCTTATTTTTAACAAGCACGTGAGAATCCTGTAACTGAAATGAAAAATGCTCGATTGCAGGTATGAGATTTGCGTGTCTTTGTAGGAAAAATAAGAATTGCTTTGAATGCAATTTGAATGAATGGTAGTGTATTACACAACCTGTGGTGTATTTTTGGCCACAAGGGGGAGTGTTGGGAAGTGGAATATAGTCATTTCACAACTAATCAAATCCTACACTACATGTATGATTAAATTAGATTTGTTTATGAAACAAATATGAGTTATACAGTACACTCTATCTGGTATGATCTGAAGTTTAAAGGAAAATTATTTTATTGCCCGTCGCTGAAGAATAATCATATTTTTTCCCTGCTAAGTGAATTGTCCACAGGTGCTTTAAAAAATGGAAAATCTATTTCGGCTGATAAGGGCTCAGAGGGACACTTTCCAACACCAATAATTGGAACTGACATCCGAGACTGCTAGACACGATAAAAAAAAAGATCTTTCGGAAAGCAATTGTGTTTCACAGAACAAACACCAGGGGTCAGTATTGCGCGCGGTACAACACTAGGGTTTGATCTCCCAAGACAGCTCGCCGAACCGATTGGCCCTGCATGCTGTACACCCACTACTCATGTCTTCTGCTTAGGTGTCAACACTTCTCACCAGGGGCTTTCATAAAATCCACTGTGGCTGTACGTCTAGTCCTAGAGAATCTTTCGCTGCACTTACAGACTGGGGTCTTGAGGTTACTAAGGCCCAGTATCTAACACATTTATTTAGCTGATGCTTTTATCCAGAGCAATTTAAATGTATACAGTACCTACAGTATTTATACAGCTGGGCAGCATCTAAGACACTTAAGCACTGTTTCACACTGCTGACCCTGTGCAGATCTCTTTCGCCTGTGCTTTTGACCAGCCATGGCTGGGATAACTGAAAGAAAGTGAAGTTTTTATAAGTAATAAATTCAGTATTTTAATATTCTACCTTTTGAGTTTATGATATTATTGTCAATACCAAATAAAAGCAACATTTTCTCTCATTATTTATTAATTTTAAATAACAACAACAATAATAATGTCTCTCAATTAAGTTAAATATTTCAATCATGTTTTAGGTAAATCATTTATCATTAATTGATACATTTCATAACATGTATTGTACATTATACTGTATGTATTGAGGAATTTTACCATGTATATCAGACTTTAGAAATTAAACAATATATTCAGAGCTAAGGACTAATGCTGTGCTACAATAAAAGACTAAGAGTTTTAAGTAGAAAATGTCACAGCACAAATTCCCTGTGTATTCCTTATCACCTGCTGATTAGTAACAATAATGAGTGTGATAACATATAAGAAATATGTGATTTTGAATACGAATATGCTATAGCATCTAGGAACCATTCTTAGAAGCACTAACAACTGACACCATCACTGGTAATCCACAGAAGAGACTACCTGAGGGATCACTTATAAACACAGAAAGCTTAAACAAATTTGTGTCAAAAGACAAAAGATACATTAATTTACATTAACCAAAATGACTCATATCTGCTCGCATCCAATGAAGTCTGCACAATGTTAAAGCTGACATTTTGAGACCTTTGCTGTACCTCTAGCCCATTATATATAGTATACAGTTATAACCTGGTTATAGAAAACCTGATATAATCAAATATGTTCATCAGTAATGTTCATCCCAACACTGAAAGGAATTTTTTCCTTAGCCTGGGGATAATACCATGCCTGGATGCTGCTTCAAAGCATTTAAACCAATTGAGCTCCGGTGGGATACTGGATGTCAAAGCCCACTGCCAGCCAATTGCTGTTGACAGACTGAATGAAGTAATCTCCTTGTGGCCAGGATTTATCATGTGCTTGGATGCTATTCATGACAGGCATTGAAGAACCTGATTTGCAGGTGCCGCTTAATCCAGCATGAGGTCTTAACTTTGTATTCAGTAACCTGTTTTCATTTATGATGAAATTATCTCAAAGACGAAACCAGAAGAATAAACCTAGCGTTATATAATGTGATGTTTGGAGTTGGTCAGTTTTTCCACTATACAGTATATAGTATCAAACCTAGGACTTAAAATGTACTTAAAAATAATCTGGTTTAATTCGGTCTATGATGATCAATCAGATGAACAGAAGCACATTTCAATACTATCTGCACCAATGTGACTTTCACAAAAATTCCAGAAAAAATTTGGAACATTTTGTGTGTGCACGGGGAACCTTGTTTAAATGCTTAAAAAACTCAAAATTAGTCCACTGCAGAATGCTGCTTACTTGGATACTGCAAACCAGACATTTTACACAATACAGTAATTGAATACTCAAGGACAGAAAACAATCAGGTTGTCTTGTACTGTATATCTTTTATCTGTTTAAATGTTTAAATGTATGACATCAGTACTTCTTTTGTTTTACTGCGTGTTTAACTCTAAAAAACCTCCTTCAGCGGTAGAGTCTTTTGTGCCCTGCCAGCAGGAACTTCCCCTATAATGAATGAATATCTGTTTAAGATTAGTTTATCACTGTAAACAAACTTTATTTTCTGCTTGAGCTAAACAAAGGCAAAAAAATGTGTTTATTTCTTAGAAATAATAAATATTAATATAATGACATATCAAAATATACCACACCCACATGCATGCTTTTTTATTTTTCAACACTTTATTGAGCTCATGTGAGCTTTTTTGGACAGGAAGAATTATTGTTCCTTTTCATGATACTTTACTATCTACAAATATTTATGAGGTGCCGTTTCGGCCATTATTCAAACTTTATCTCTCATAAACGCACAAATTGCTCTCACCCTCTCCATTTTACCTCTCGCATACACATAAAATGCTCTCACACTCTCCATTTTACCTCTCGCATACACATAAAACAATGTGAACGTCAGAGACAAAACTAGTGAATGTGAGTTCTTTTTTTGTGCATGTGAGAGGTAAAACTAATGAATGTGAGAGCATTTTGTGTGTGTATATGAGGAAAAACGGAGAGTGTAAGAGGTGAATTATGGGCCAATGTAGGCGGTCCGTCCAAATGGCACAATTTGATTGGCTGAGAAAATGTATCAACAAGCTTTCTCATTTTCTGCTGTGCTCCAAGTTGGAGGAAAGAAATCGACCTCAATCACAACAAGCACTAAGCCAACTAAGTACTTCATTTCGACGTAATTTCTTTGGGTTTCGTATCGTCTCCCGTCCCAGCTTTGGCACCACCGTCATTAGGTCGAAATAAAGTTCTTATTTCGGCTTCCGTACTTGCATGCGCAGACCCGGTGGCGGGGTGGTTGGGCAAAAGGGGGCGTCGCCACCTCAACTGTACTGTCCCGCCCCCTCAGTGTTGGACAAAAGGATTTTTGAACACTTTCACTCACTTAACTTGCGCCCTAAAAAACAGTTGTATTTTGTTCAATGGTCAGATAACTACACTAACCCCGAATTCACAGTTACTACATCGGACTGTTTGGTGTGCAGGAGGGCTATCCGTCCAGGAACGGCACATATTACAGTGTCTGCGTTAGTGGGTGTCGACATTATTACGATCTTGTTTGCTCAGGTAGACTGGTTCCTTGCAGTAGTTTATCCTTATACTTAACAATCGTTATACAACTAGGACTGTAGTTATAGAAGTTTGTGCTTTCTGTTGGTTTTACAACATTTTTTTTCTTGACGATTCAGAACCCCGTTACCGTCGATGTAGCTGCAAAAATGAAAGCCGAAGGTATTTTGTCGCTCCAGGCAATAATAATCGTGAGAGTGCAGATGAACATGAAACTGTACTTCATCACCAAATACCAGGTTGCTCGTCGTTATCTTCTATCATGGAGCATGGTTGCGAGATTTAACTTGGGTAGTTGCAACGGCTCCGTTTCAAACGAAATATCGCCGCCCCCCTCAGAATTGCAGACGCCCCCTACAGATTTTTCCCCTAGCACCAGCCCTGTGCATGCTGCGTTGAGGGAAGAACACCCATCGCGGGCTTCGTAGCCGATGACAATGAATCTATCACTTCTGGTGTGGCTAAGATGTTATTAAATAAAGCTATGGCTTGGCTTAGTGCTTGTTGTGGTTGAGGCTGATTTCTTTCCTCCACCTTGGAGGGCAGGAGAAAATGAGAAAGCGTGTTGATAAATGTGCTCAGCCAATCACATTGTGTGTACGTGCGAGGTAAAACTAGTGGATGGGAGAGTGTTTTATGTGTATGTGTGAGGTAAAACTAGTGAATGGGAGAGTGTTTTATGTGTATGTGTGAGGTAAAACTAGTGAATGTGAAAGTGTTTTATATGTATGTAAGAGGTAAAACTAGTGGATGTGAGGACTTTTTGTATGTGTATGTGTGAGGTAAAACTAGTGAATGTGAGGACTTTTTGTATGTGTATGTGTGAGGTAAAACTAGTTAATGTGAGAGTGTTTTATGTGTATGTAAGAGGTAAAACTAGTGGATGTGAGTGTTTTCTGTATGTGTATGGGAGAGGTAAAACTAGTGAATGTGAGTGTTTTACAGTATGTGTATATGTGAGGTAAAACTAGTGAATGTGAGTGCTTTTTGTATGTGTATGTGTGAGGTAAAACTAGTGAATGTGAGTGTTTTCTGTATGTGTATGTGAGAGGTAAAACTAGTGAATGTGAGTGTTTTACAGTATGTGTATGTGTGAGGTAAAACTAGTGAATGTGAGTGCTTTTTGTATGTGTGTGAGAGGTAAAACTAGTGAATGTGAGAGTGTTTTAGGTGTTTGTGTGAGGTAAAACTAGTGAATGTGACAGTGTTTTATGTGTATGTAAGAGGTAAAACTAGTGAATGTGAGTGCTTTTTGTATGTGTATGTGTGGGGTAAAACTAGTGGATGTGAGAGTGTTTTATGTGTATGTGAGTGGTAAAACGAGTGAATATGAGAGCTTTTTGTATGTACAGTATGTGAGAGCAATTTGTGTGTATAAGAGGTAAAGTCTGATGATGGCTTAAATGGCACCTCATAAATATCTGATATTCTCTAGCTACACATCACATAATTAAACCTGTGCCTAGACTTTTCTTGTTTTATTTATAGTCAATCTGGGATTCGGTGGCGCACTGGATTAAAATGCTTGCCTAATTGCAAATGCTCTAACACTACTTTTTAGATAATGTGCTGCAAAAATTCTCATGTACTTACTGATGAAAGATTCTGAAACAGGTGGAAAGCTACTAGTAACTAAATGATCTAGATGGGCTGATGGCCTCACCCTGTTCTTATTATTCCTATTTAGCATATTTTCATCGTATTCCATTAATTAAATCTTTTACACACACACACACCAAACCCATTGTTTTCCTTTAAAAAGTGTTAATCGATTTTGTTGTGCAGATTATGTGAATATAGATTTTTTTTTAAATCACACTTAAATACCAGCAGCATTTTCTTTCCCGCTTGGAACATGGCTCCTCGCGATTACTAAGTGTTGTTTTCAACAAGCCCCAGCCCTTTCCTCATGCAGTTTCTATGGCAACCGTGTGCAGTGCATTTCCAATGCTAAGCGCTTCTCAGGAGTAAAAATAAATCTACAGAGTATTTTTTTTTTGCTGCACCAGAGTATTTCCAGAAAAAAACATTCTTTAAAAAAAACATGAACATATACAGAATATTTTTTGTATTAGCAACAATGCATATACTCTCCAAATATTTTGGATCGTGGTAATGATACAGTGTCAGGGTTAACCTTTATCTAAACCGACATGATTTTTACTAAATAAAATCTGGAAAAAATCTTACGTTATCTGTACACGAGTCTGATAAATATCCCTATTTTTTATTTTGATGCTAACAATCTATTTGATTAGGAATAAATCTTTTTAAATATCCCCTGGTGAGAAATTAAATTAAACCTAAGTACAAAACCTGAAAAAAGATAAATCCGCTATTAAACAAGGGAGGAAATGTAGATAACACAGTTTGCACCTGTGCCAAAGATTCCAGTATTTTACAATCAACTGGATTATAATTCTTCCAATGAATTACACTTTATGTTGGACTAATTATTGATACAGCATTTTAATCTATCTCTGTAAAACATACATGCAATCGCAACCACTAAAGGTACGATTTACTGTTATTGCGACGGGGATAATTAAAATGTCATCTTAATTGCTCCCAGTAACTGATTTTTATTGCGCCTTTATGATTTCAGAGCAAAGTGAAGTATCCGTGGCGCGGCTCGTTCAATCAGCATGTGTCACGACCGTGGCTAAGACTGAGCTCAAGCCCTGAGCTGAAAAGGGTAATAGAGTTTCTGTGCTCACCATAGCGATGACTGCTGCTCCAGCACCCGCCAGAGCTACAATAAACAAGTGGAATGTCAGGTCCAGCTGTGAGAGGGAGAAACAAAAGGAATCTTTAATAACGGAATTTCAGCAAGGACTAAGGGCATAATGCGTTCCACAGAAAGTCAGACTGAATGGTTAGGGACACAGTGTGAGAGACACATAATTTTTATATTATACTTTATTTTAATACGAGGTGGCTCACCAGTCTGTCCAGAACTTAGGCTCTCTACACTATCGATTTCGTGAGGTTTTTTTGGGGTAAATCTGCCATTTTTCAATCAGCTTTCATTTTGCCATCACCAAAAACATTTTAAAATATTGACAATGGCAAATTCATGGCAAAGTACTGTAATTGGCTTTAAAGCCATATTTCTTAATATATTAACACAACTTTTTTTAAACAAAATCGAATCTGTACACATTTAAATTAATTAAAACTTCTCATGTTTGTATTTGACATGAAAATGTGTTTTAAATAGATTTAAGATTCTTATATTCAAAGATAGAAGAAGTCCTTGAAGCTCATGATATATGTTCTGTTTAATGAAAAACCTTTGCTATTGACAGATAATGAAAGACGCTCTACAAAAAACTGTTCTATCTTTAATTATACTGTAAACTCTACAACACAAACCAATTAGCCTGTTTAAGTATTACATAATGAGAGGTTGTAATACAGGTTCTCTTTATTTCACTCATTATGCATGAAATGACAAAAGGTATGATAACACATGTATGCTGTTTGAAATGTGTGCTAGCAGGCCCAAAGGTTTCACCCTTCCACAATCACTTGTTTGTGGTTGTGCTACTGTTAGCAAGCACTCACAAATGACTTGTACCTGGTCAACTAAGATTAATAACTCAGGGGGATCACTTATTATACTAATCTGATAAGTAGGGGCAAAGTATTTAAACACAACATGTGATAGACTGCACTGCAGACTTCTGGACATTGTTGTCAGCAGTGTGATAAAAATTGGAAGGTGCCATGGCCAAAATATAAAGGTTAAGCCTCGTTTTAACCCTTTTAATATTTATAAGATTTTAGAGTGTGTTTCTGAGCGGTTTTCTGTATATCAAGGGTCTTTTCACACCTGGCAGATTTCAACCTTACGATGAAAGGTGAGTGAGGTGTCAACACAAAGAACTCAGAATAGGAAAACTGAAAAGATTATCATACAAATTGGTGGAAATTACAACTATATGTTTTTACAGTTTAGGACAATAATCTGGGATTTCAGGACAATGATAATGACATAGTGATGTTTGTTGATTAAACCTTTTCCTTTTATTTTTTATTCATACCATGTTTTTCAGACTTGCAGGATACAAAGACACATTAACTATATTTTTTCTTGTTTTGTTTTATTTTTAATATAAATAAGGCTTGATATTAGATATAGATCATGATAATTAGGTAGTCAAAATTCCCAGCACCACAGAGCAGCAGTGAATTTGAATTATATTCTAAATAGATTTTGTGGCTAGAATAATCTGTGCATATGGTTAAAATCCCACCTTCATGCTGTGATCTGTAGCTCCCCATTTCTAGCTCTATGACTATTAACAGAGCACAATTCTACTTTATACTTGACTTGAAATGGTATACTAATGAATCAGAAGTGTCATTTTTAAAAACTACAGTATAAAGTTGAATTCTTCTTGAACATACAAAAGCAAATGAATGGTGGCTGTAGAAGCTGTGTTATCAGTTCAGCACATGCAGCATGGATTTGGGGAATCTGATTTTTAGACTGACTTTGCTTCGGTTCCTGGGATGTGAAAGCCAGGTTAAAAAGAAAAAAGTCATGAAAAGTGCAGCAGTGTGAATGCAGAATAATCTTGCTTTCCGTTTTTCAGAACTTACCTCATTTGATTCACACATCTTATAGAAATTTTCAGATCCTGTGCAAACCTTCTTCTCCTCTCCTATAGTCACAATTCCTGAAATGAAAAGGTCATTATAAGCTAGATATTTTGGCCTCTCTTTGATTTTCAGAACTCCATACTGTACTTACTGTACATACAGTGCAATGATCATTTGCTAAGATACTGAATGTCAGTGTGTATCAGTCAACACATTGACACTTAACAAACCAGATTCTGGAGTTTAAAGAGATGGAGGCATCTGTGAAAGTTGAAGCAACATTAATACATACCAAACTGACGGAGATCCAGACACAGGTTGGCGCCTTCAGCAATCGTAGTATTCTGGCAGATTGTCCAGATGTTGAAATACATAAAGACTGGCAGTGATGTGAAAGCAGTGACTCCAAGCCAGGCTAGCATGAAGATGTATGTCAGCATGATGAACTGCAAATAATAATTAAAATTACATTATAAACATAATTGTACAAACTGAACAGGATGTAAATTACAATAATAAAATGCAGGCATCAGACACCACATGGAAAATCCATGCCTTCTCCTCAAACAGCAGCTGTATACTTTTTGGGTTTTTTTTGTTCCTAAATAAAAAATAAACTTTCTCCATATACTAGAGTTTCAAGTAAATTAAAAATATAATACATATTTGGTTGCACTTTTAACAAGAATAATGTACAGATTTGGTTCAGTCATTCAGCAATTAGAGTTTTAGATTTTGTCAAATTCCCAGCACAACAGAGAAGCAGTGATTTTTAATTATACACTAAACAGATTGTTTTACTAGCATAATTTGAGCAATTTTAAAGGTGCAAATCTCACCTTCAAGCTATGATATGTAGCATCACTTTTCATTTTTTGCCACTGTTCAGAGAGCAGAAATCTATTTCATACTGTACAGTATATACTTGTACAGTATATACAGTATACTGACAGAAAATAAAGCATAGTTCTTCTCATGTGGACAAGCAAAATACATTTTATGGCATCTAATGAGGTTGTTGTATCCATTTAGTACACGTAGTGCTAAATGGATACATTGCATGACACTCAATTAAGCCTTGATCAAAATAAACTTCTTTGAACAATTATTTCAGTCAGAAAGCACTGCAGGTAATTAATTTAATCAGAACTTAGCAATAGCATTATTATGTTCTTTCTTTGACAGAAATGATATCAAAGCTCACATGAAATTTAAACTTTGTCCCACACACCAATCCGTTATATGACAGGTCTCTCCTGCAGAGACGGCACTGAATACTGTACATTTAAAAGCAGGAAGCTTTGGGTACTAAGTAATGCAGTGTGAGGTGTCTGCCAGATGGATGTACTGTAAGTGTTTTTAATCAGAGTCTTTAAACAAGAATTGTATTGGCATTGCATGGAGCAGTGCTATACCTTTTTGAACCCAATTAGGATGTCAAATGCCAATAAAATATTCCACCTATTGTACAGTTCTTTGTTGACTCCTGGTATTTACTTGTCAAGATCTGCACCCCTTCTCCCAGAAATGGACAGATATGACAAAACATTGTCAAACAGATGGAAATGGCTGCTTTTCCCCCACATTTATACATGGTCATGGAAGACTTTAGTCTTCTTTCTACCCCCCTCCTTCTAAAGTTACCATAATTCTGTCTTAAAGCATTAGAGAATAAGTAATGGCACCAGTGTCTCTGCGTCTGCTAAATGGGTAATCTGATGCTAAATTAAGATGCAGCTTTCTATTACAATGCTAATAACACCAAATGCTGTGAACTAAAATACAAAAGGCCTGTTTCACATATTACACAATATAGTAATAAATAAGCTTAGATGAAGATAAAAATAAAGCCACTGGCGTGATATTTCAATATAAAAAATGGCAACAGTCCTGTTTACAATAAAACGAAATACGATATAGCACAATTGCTTCCAGGGTTGGTATAATTCTGAAAAAAGCTGCCATATCTGTAAATCTATATATCAGGAGAGTCAGTAAAGAGGTCCTGTGCAACCACTGGTGTTTGTAATTAGCGCAGAACCTAATTATTCCCATACACGTAAACTTTCCAGTGGCTTTTCAACAATAGATTAAATGTAATGTTTAAACATGAAACCTAACCAAACCTACACACTGTTGACTTTTTAGAACTGACAGGATGATTTTAAAACAAAAACAAAAGTGAGAAAACTAGAAGGGGGACAACTTTTCCTTTTTAATGTTAAATTAAATGATTCATACATAAGGAAATTATTTTGGGCACGGAAGACAGTATTTATTATCACATTTTCTCTGTGAGATTGCAGCCTTACCCAGGCGCTAACACATCTGCCACATGTGGTGATTTTGAAGTCTCCATAGAGATCTTTAATGGCACCTGTTGTGAAGAAACCCTCCACCATCAGCAGAATCCCATAAACAAAGAAAGCTGCCGCAACACCATAGATGACATACTTGAAGATATCAATCCTGTAGAAAAATGATGACATTTATATTATTATACATAACATCCAACAAAATATATCAATATAAATTTTAACCAACGTCGACTTCAAACGATTTCCTGGTTGAAGAAAGTGGACTGTCAGTGCCTTGGTGTAAATGTTTGTAGAAATAAATATTCAAAATCAAGACATTATGAAGCTTTGAAAATGAGCACCAAAATGAGAAAAGCCAAAGTTATGGAACATTATTTTAAAACAAAAGAGAGAAAAAAAGGGCTGTACAGTAGGTATCACTATACTGTATGTTATCGCTATTTAAAGGATAATCTAAAGACTTTCAAAACTTCACTTTGATTTTCATTGACTGTGCTAGTGTATATGCTGTAGACAAGGAATTCAAGTCCTTGGAGAATGAAGAGTGCTTTCATTGTCATTTTTAATTAAACTAATTATTTGCATGGGAAGTCAAATCACCTGTTCTATTCAGTGCTAAATGAGAGGCTAAATGAAACGTTCATGCAAAACCTGCAGAAATAGTGCCCTCAACTCACAGTAAGTCTTATTATGAAATCCCTACATCCTTATGCTCGCAGATCATAATTACAGTACTGTATATCTGTATTTCAGGTGAGATTACTCACACCTTTGTATGAGTGCTCAGTTTGTTAGTGTAAGGCTTGGAAGGGGTGTGTTGGTCTGTATAAAATATGTACAGTATGAGGTATTTTTGACATTATCTTGCAAAAGATAAGATCACTTTATTGGCCATATACTGTACAATTTCTTGTATTAGGAATTTGTCTTTTCACATACCCCAGCTTGTTCTCCATGAGACACATGCCATTTATACAGCGCCGCTGGAGCAGTTGGGGTTAAGGGCCTTGCTCTGGGGCCCCAACAGAGTAGGATTCCTCTGCCGGCCGTGGGATATGGCAACCTTATAGCCACAGGTGCAGATCCTTAGCCACAGAGCCACCACACTGTACCATTGCGGGTACTCATCATTACTGTGCATGAAATTAAGGGCACATTGTGTGTACAGTACAGGATGTGCAAGGTTTGTCCCATGCATAGCACACCAGAAACAAGAGTGAGGGTATGGCTTAGTTTCTCAGGTTAATAATAATAATAATATGTGTGTCATGTGTTGATCACCACCTCACTGCACTAAGCACGTAATAACTGATTGCATATTTATGTATTTGGTACTCTCTAGATGCATACTGTATTACATATAAAGCTCTTTTTAATTAGAAATATGTACACGAGAGAGGTCAAGTGGTTTGATTTTCTCCACACTGTTTACCTGGCAGTTCATTAAAGAGCAGGTCACCACAGGGAATTACAAGTGAATAGTTTTCAGGATAGCACTGTGGCCAATGTGATTTTCAAAGACAGAAATAATCACCAACTAGTGTTTGAAGTGCAGGAAATGACCAGAAATAGGAAATATATCTTTGTAAACAAAGAAGCACTAGAGGCATATTGTTATCAATATATGAAAGCATTTTTCACAGCTCAACTCATTTATATCAAAATAATTCTCTCTGGACCCTGTCAATACCTTATTGGGTAATTCTAGAGTTCAAAATGGATTAACTCAAATAAAGATCTGTACGTTGGTTTAATCAATATTCTAATTGCATTTGGGACTTCCTTTCTCACGTGCTGAAGCGCAGCTGCTGCAGTGAAATACACAAGCCTGATGGAATGACGTAACGTGCTTTAAATAACAGGTACTGAACAGACACTGTATTGCTACTGTATTTGATAGAACAATTGTACAATGTGCTGATTTTGTGCTCACACATTAAATAAGGGTGGCACTTTTAAAATAAATTAGTCAGGAGGATTTTGTTAAAAGTGTTGGCAACATATTCCCAAATCAATAGCAGTTATTTAGATTGGCATTAGTCTGATCAAAATAAATGCATAACCAGCATTTATTTTCCAGGTTCTAAAGGCATGCTGGGAGTACCTGATTGGCTACTTTAAACTGTTTCTTACAGGGTTCAGTTCCCAGTACTCTGGTACAGTACTGCATTAAGATCTGGGATTGACTATCAGCCCTAACTATGAGGTCAGCTCATTTAATATTTGCAAAAATAAATCATGAATTGGAATTTCAAAAGCAACTTGTGGGTGCAGCTCTTCTTAAGAAGCAGAAGGTACAGTACCTGTCCATTGATTGTTATTGCTAGTGTCAAAGCTTGGTTAATTGTGTATTAACATTTGCTGTGTTGCTTGCTGTGCTTCTGCGCTGTGTGCTGCAATTTTCAAATGTAATGATTTATTGAGAAAGAGGCAGGACAGTGGCTGAACCGCTTTGTCCAGTTCAGTCATTTGTTGTAGAAACGTGTATTGTGTTGACCAGTTGTTTTTTTTAAAGTGCAGTACAGTATGGTAAACTACAAATGACACTTCTGTGACTGACTGTTGTCAGCTCAACCTTTGAATTTTGAGTGGGCCAAATTATAAACATAATCCACCTAGCCACTGTTAAAAGCACAGGCCACGCTCGTAAAGAACCCACACCAATGGCTATTTCAGGCTAATTCAATCTGATGAACTGCATAGTCTGGTGCTTTTCTGTCAGCACATGTGGTTGGGAGATAGAGAGAAAAGTGGAGAACTGCGGAAAACAGCTTCATGATCGACAGGATGACAGCAGATGTGACTGAAATGAAATAAAAGTACCGAACTAATACAGATTTTTCCCTCAATCAAAAGCTTTTCTGCTAGTTCATTTTTTCACCTTATTGTTTTCTTTCTTTCTACCCAGAGGCAAGAAAACATCAAAGCAGGGAGGGAAAATGTCCTGTTTTTATTTCCTTTGACTTTTCTTTGGTGACAGTTTCTGTCTCTCCCTGTGATAGGTCTTGACACTATAAGGAAACATCACCTCACATGGGTATCTGGCCCTACACATGAAACTGGTAACTGCTGAGATGGGGAAAGAGGAGGCTTGTCCTGGGAATTCGAGGACACCACGTCCTGTATGCTTTTTAACAAACAAATACTTACATAGTGAAGACATCTAAGGTGTCCACAGGAGATCTTACCACCTCAAAGTAGTTCTGCAGTATGGTGACTGTTCCTGAGAGGGCTTCATGCCCACAGCCACAGAACAGAGCCACTCCAGCATAAAGCAGAATAGTGGCAATCAGAGATGCATATGGAATGCCACCCAAGCATTTAATGCAGCATTCAAAACACCCTGAAAAGAAAAGAGAAATCCATTGTACTCGGAGCCACTTCATAACGGATGCACATAAACGCTACATTTATCGGTTCAGCAGAAGGTGCAGAACTGCCAAATGTTAATGTATGCTGGCGGATTTATTGTTTTAATATAACCAAGCTTGTGCTTGAAAAGCCAGCTGTGAAGAGAACAATATGCATCAGTGAGCAAGACTGATTGTTAAGGGCAGGCAGGGGTTTCTGGTCTGTAATGAAGAGTACACAAACCAAACAAAATACAAATACACAAAATACCACAAAGCAAACAAAAAAACCCATGACAACACAGGAACCTCATGAATAATAAGATATGCTAAGATAACAGATTTATACAAATTGTTCATATTAAATCCAATAATATAAACAATTATATTAATAAATAACAACAAACATGTTCATTTACTGCAACACACTTTCAGTATGCATCTGTATTAAAATTAAAAGAATAATAATACATTGTCTCACATTAGTACTAAGAAATGTACAGCACATTTTGTTGTCCATTTTGTTGTATTCAGCTAGTTTTTAAATTCACTTTGAACAACAGCACTATTTATTATACAGTAGTGTATCACATGGCAATGTTCCTTGGAAACAGGAGGCACCGCTGGTTGAAAGTCAGAATGTTAATTTCACTTTCACACCAGAGCCAGGGTCCTGCAGCTCTCTTATTTCCTGCTGCTTACCACAGCCCTAAAAACGCCAACAAAGAAAGCAGTCTCCAGCTTTTGCTACACGGCAACAACAGATTTATTTCGGCAGTAACATTCTTGCACAAGTTTATTTTGTATCACAAAATGCTCACAAAAGCATGTTGATCTACTGACTGTGTCATTAAATTTTTAATACCCGCTGAGCATTTCCATACTGTTTATATTTGTTTTGTTTGTACTGTAGTTCGGTTTATCATAAATATTAACTATATACTAATTCTTTTATTCTATTATACATTTCCTCCACTATGTTGACCAAACAGGCCAACATCAGAATGGGCTCATCAGGTGGCAGCAGAAATGATGATGCAGCACGGAAATATCTGTAAACACCTGAAGGCTTGTTTCGAGTGTATACATTTGATTTCAACATCTGCTCCCATAGTGTTCAAGTGGGGGAAGAAACCAACATAAAACACCCTGAAAACAAGACAGAAATCTAGCGCATTCAGAATCACTTCATATTCCTGTTCATGTAGTGTAAGAACTATAGTTACTTTCTTTTAAATAAAGCTACAAATATAATTATTTTAATGCACAGCTTTATGAAAATTATATGGTAAACTGAAGTGCTATTGCCCAGAACATACAGTACACTAGAACACAAAACACTGATCCAATGTTTACATGTAAAATAACATGAATGGATATGATGTTCTAGCAAAAGAACGAAATTTAAGAACAGCACTATTGATCTTCAGTGTAATGTATTTAAAAATCAATGTGAACACTGCAACTATTCATAAAGCATTATCCCATCACAAGATGTTGCCCTTGTTTTTTTTAGTCTAAAAAAACCTTTATATACTGTAATATTTACAAATATAATATTTTCAAGAAGCATTCATATTCTGCATCCTGAGGGGTTTATTTACAAATAAGCACTCTTTACATTTATAAATAAAAGATGAGTTATTGTGTCAGTAAATTGTTTGTGATGGAGGATCCTATTAATTATTTTTAACACTTGCATTGCCAGACCTTAAGAACACAAGAGGTTTGCACACATGTGGAGGCTGTTTGGGCCCATGCAGATCATTCAGGAGATTATACTGTAGCTAACTGATTCAAGGATGTCATCTACTATAGCTGTTTCTTGAAAGATGTCAGGGTATGGGCATCCATGACATGGCGGGGCAACTTGTCAAATACTCCCACAACCTATTGGGTGAAGAAGGGTCTCCTGTTCTGCATTTTAAACCCAATTTCCCTTAGTTTCTGTGCATTCTCTCTGATTTGTGTTTCACTTGATTCTGAGGAAGTACTGTATGCTGACTTTGTCAAAGCCACTGAGGGTTTTGAATACGTGTATTACGTCTCCTTATAGTTTCCTTAAAAAGACCTTTCAGCCTGTCAGCGTGGAGCATTCCTTTTAACTGAGCAATGTACTGTATCTGGATGCGCTCCTCTGAACCAAAAGATAAGTCCAGAGCAACAATATCTGAGGCATATGATAGAGACCAAAACTGTACACAATATTTTAAATGGGGTCTTACTAGTGTTTTCTACAATTGAAATGTAACACAGCTTCACATTTCTATTCCAAAATTCTGAATTTTTAACTATATGAAACATACATTTTGCATTTTTTATTGCTTCTCCCCATATTATTTAACTTTGTCTTTTCTCAGCCTGAGGCATATTGCTGTTTCCTCCTTGGTCCTAACCAGGGTGAAATATTCATTTAATACATCAGTTATTTCCCTTTTATCATCTAAGCATTTCTCATTTTCATATGAATATCCCATAACATTTCCTTAAACCGTAAACATCTGCCTGCAGTTTATTTTCTGTAACTGAATTATGGTCTTTTTTAAAATGATTTTAAATAGTGTTTTCATTCTCTGGGTACTTGATTTATTCATCCCCAAGGGGCCACTGATCTCCCAGCTGTAAACTGCTACCATCCATTTCTGGTTATGCTTTCCACTCTGCAATTCTACATGAGGATTTTTTGGCAGATATGGTCAATTTAAAACTGCATTATCTATCCGATACTCCTGCCCTTGGATCGTGATATAGGAATGTTCTGTCTTATCATCAAGCAAGTCAGGGCACTCTTTGCAGCAGTACACAGCAAATGCCGGAACCACTTGTCACCTGGAATAATCACAGACAGCAAAGCCGCACAATCCAACCAGCAGTGCCTCTCATTCCCAATTTCTCTTTTGTGCAGTTGCCAGATGAAGAAATCACCTCTTTGTGAGTCTGCTTGTGACACCAATCCTTTTGTATAAAAATGAAAAAGCCTCTATTCTTTTAATCTGTGGATTGCGTCTAATGCCAAGAATCTGGTCACTTAGTTGCATACTAACTACCCAGGATCTTTCAACCATTCAAAACTCCTACAGCCGTCTGTACTGTTTGTCAGTTTAAAGAAAACAGACTGACTGGGTTTACATCTCCTTTTTAGCTCTCCTCGTTTTAACAATGCTGAAAACATGTAAGTCTTTAATTTCCATTGTTCACCTACAGACCTATGAACAACCATATCCTCATCCTTACAGTACATGCTGCAGAATGTGCCATTTTATTGTAACAGTTGTCTGTCATGCATTTGCACTGATTTTTTAGCACAAAGCAATAAAACAACAGAAAATTGAGAAAAAGACACAGTGTTAGATTACATTAAGTCGCGGTCTGTTTTAGCTATGAAAGTATTTTTTCAAAGAAACCTTATTTTTCTATGGTCCATACCAGATATGGGCAATTCTGGTGCTCAGAATCTTAAGAAAGTGACTTGATTTCCCATCCAATCCGTTCAACTCAAAAATGAAGACTGAAGACTGCATCTGGTTCCTACATCGTCTGGAATTATTGTGTGCCCACTTCATCTAAAACACTTGAGACAGTGCCACTGCACACTTGGAGATCAAAACCCCCTACTCTCTAACAAGCAATACAATCAGTTTCCTAGATAAGCCATTAAAACTGCAAGGCACAAAAAACCACGAAGAGATGCAATTTCAGAGTAGAACTTCAATACCTGAAATGAGTTTTTTTGTGTATTTCCCACAAAAGACACCTTCCGTAGTGATTGTTTCTACATTTTTCTAAGACGGCTTGGCAGATATCTGTTGTGAGTACTCAAGTTAAGAAAGGGGAAAAATCAGTAGAATTAGGAAACTAATCTTTGATATTTTCCATTGTTAAGACTAAATGAGAGAATCAAACCCAAATTCCAGGATTGTAGGTCCAATATTATTAGCTGCACAATAACGATACAATATACAGTGATATTATTATATTAGGATCATACTGGGATTCCTGTACTATAACATTAATTTTGTAATGTATTTAAACTTATACTGACTGCATTGTTTGTAGCATATGGCTGCATTGTTTGTAGCATATGGTATAATACTATCTTTTGTAGTTTACATTTTGCATACTTGTGGAGAAAAACAACTTTTTTGTACTTATCAGTGAGAAGGTTAGAGGTTATATTTCTTATAAATTCATGTACTACAACACTGCAGGTATATATCTGTGAGGATGGATGGAACTTTCATAAAAATATAATTGGTCGAACAGAATAAAGGTTCTGCTGACTCTCAACTCCTCCTTCAACAAGCTGTGTTATAAAATATGAAAAGCATCCTAATGAGAAACAATTTACCTTGTAGTGTGGCTATGTAGAATTACAGGAATAGTGCAAAGAGACAATGTGTACAGTGCATACTGTGTAGATTAACACACTATTCACTTGAATATGTACAGTATATACTGTATGTAATACTGCCATAAACATTTTTTTATTTGATTTGGGGATTAAACGTTATCTTTCTTATAGCTAAAAAAGTGTAATAGATACCAAATTAAACATTTGTTCTAATCCAAAGCATTGTCTTTTGAATAATTTGCCTATTCTATACTCGTAACATATTGCTAAACGGTAGGTATAGTAGCTCAATTGCACAATTAGCATTTTCCTGCATATTGTCTTTGGTTTCGTGTTAAAGCTGCTGTCAAAGACACACCCTTAATGAGTCATTATTGACTTTCATACAGAATAACAGCAACTATTAAATGAACACATATTGTGCATATTGGTACTTTTCATTCTGATACATTAATTCTGAAGCGTAAGACATTTGCACAGCTAACATTCATTTTCACTTCAATGTGCTTGGGAATGCACCCAGCCCTGGTTCGCAAATATGAATTATATTTCTCATCATCATGGAGCTCAAATTTGGTATAATCATTTTAAAAAAACCATGATAGGCACTATAATACGACAAATACGGGACTGTTGAATGTCTCCTTTGACTTTAAGAATCAACAACACCAAACAACATGTACAGGTATATAGTTTTATGATTATTGCTAAATTACAGAAATATAATATATAACATTTCTCAAAAGCATAAGGCTGGCAAATCTTTAGGCCACACAACAGGTAATAAGTCCTAATCCACAGGCTCTGACAAAAATTCAAAAAGTTCTTTGACAAAAGAAGAACAGTTTTGAAACTGAAGGAAGGGCACAAGAAATAAAACTACAGTGACGTTCTGGAAGGTAAGATTTCAGCCAAAACTGTATGCCTCAAATACATTACAGTTACAATACCAGAACCCACGTGCGAACAGCATTACAAGGCACAGTATGAACATCATATGGAGATATATTCTTTTCCCTAGCCTCGGCAGATGTCTGTGATAGTATACAGTAGATTCCTGGGTTGTCTGCTGGACCTAAAAATAATGCCACTGTAAAAAGGAACTTAACAAGCCCTTCTGATCTGTTGTTTTGCAATGTCAGCTGTTCCTTAAGGCTTTTTGCTTTTGGGATCACAACAGAAGCATAATGAGATCATACCGCAGATTCAGTAAAAATGGTGAATAAATAATGTGACATATACAGTATGTGAGATAAACAGCCTGGAAAGAACTGACTGGAAGCGTCCTTAAAATCCTTGGGATTTTTGTTGTCTTCCTACCTGTCAAACTGGTGGTGTTCGGAGATTGGCTTCTTTCTGCACAGGTGTACAACCACACACCATCCAACCATTTTCTAACTGCTTCATCCAATTCAGGGCCACACGGGTGCCAGAGCCTATCCCCACAAATAATGGACACAAGGTGTGATACACCCTGGACAGAATGCCAACACAAGCTAGGACAGACTTGCCTTAAAATCTGTGTCAAAAACGTGGGTCCATGGGTCCATTTTAACCAAGATGCAATGCACGACCTAAGGTGGAAAGGGCCACAGAAATGATCACAGAAGCCAAAGTAAAGGTGAAAACCACAATTTAAGGAAAGCTGGGGTCTACAGATGGCTTTCAAAACAAAACTTCCACATTGTTTTATCATAAAGGCATACACAAGTACAGATTATCTTGGTAAAGCAACAAAAACTGTTACTCAAAAATGACTCATTAGTAAACCTTTTTAACAACTTGGGAAAATCAGGGCCATTGAGTGTATCTTCTCTACTACTGCTCTGGGCTGTTAGGATTGTCCAAATGTCCTGAGGCTTCTGACACAACAGTTTGAACGAGATTCTCTGGGATATGAGGCTGAGGTTTGCCTGGGGTGACAGGATCAAATCTGGGATCTGAAGATGCTAAAGAATACAAGAACACTTTAAGACAACAATAGGGAGAAATGATGAACTGTTCCTTAATAATGCAGCACTAAGACTGTCTATGTACTGTACTTCTACACATCTGCCCCTGCCCTTTAATCTCTTGGCAATTCTTGCTTCCTTCCATTGTTGGTGATTTCCCATTGTTCAGTAGCTAATCTAAAAGATTTATTAAAAGGTGTAATGTTTGCACTCATGGAAGATGGCAGTGTATGGTGATTTAAAGTAGCAACAAGAAGTCTTTGGAGACTCCCTAAAAAACCACTGTAATAACTCTGCGGCTCTAAACTAGATGTCCAGATGTATCATCCTTTACTGGTGAAGCAAAGGTTGTGAACATACATGTACATTATTTTATCAACTAATTCACAGGACTGCTGAAGACATTCAATTATTGTAATACATTGTTTAAATATAGAAAGGAGCAGTAAAATAATTCTGAATTCTGAAATGACAAATTTATATAACACAATAAATATACAATAATAATCACAAAGGAGGCTGTGATGTACAGTAAATATACTCAAAGAGTTACAATTCCAGACTCTCGTAAATACTGTTTTCAGGAAATCCCACATAAAAAAAACAACATTAGAGGAATTGAAACCGCATTGTCCCCTAGATATGTAAACAAATTGCACAATACGAGTGAACATAGTTATATTTCAAAAATTGGAAACACATTAGTTCACTTTTTTAGTATATACTGTACTTGGTGTCTAACCATATTTGTAAGGAATGGTTTTAAATGGTCTTTTATACGTGCATATAAAACTGTCTGTTGTATAAATTATGACTTTGGCATCATGGATTGTACTGAATTAATACTCAGCATCCTGCAATGATTGTTTCCTAATGGCAAAGGTACAGTAGCAAAATAATCAGCTACTTTTAAATCTGATCTTCAACAGCTATTTCTCTTTTAGATTAAGTGTACCTTTTTAAGTTTTCTATCATTTACGACAGTTAATTACAAGTTCAGTGTTTAACCCTCTAGAACACCATTGTGTTAGTGTACAGTACCTTTACTTTTAATTAAAAGGTAAAATCCTTACACAAAGTGTACCATGTGATTTAAAGTAACTGCCTAGATGGTTACAGGCACTGAACTAGCTAACAGAGCATTAATACTATGAGAGACTATAACAAGGACATAATTAATGCCCATCAGGCCACAGAAAGGGAACCTTCTTATCTTTATTGAGGATAAAGATTTTATGTACTGTATTTTACATATTGGTGTAATTTATCATAGAAATAATTAAAAACTTATCAGTTATAAAGAACATTTGGCTTCCATAAATAAGAACATTACCTTTTATTTTGAAATTAAAAAACAAAAAGTATTGTCAGAAACAGTTTACTGTATAATAACATTTCCTGAAGTCATTAATGAAAAGCATGATTTTCTCATTCATTAAAATTGGGATTTTTTTAATGTATTTTGAAAGTACTGTACCAGAAGAGCAACATACTGTAGTTATTTGCGAACACTTAATAAAATTGTTTTTATTTCATGTTCTTTAGATAACACAGTTGCCATGTGATGTCTACAGTAAATATTAATTGTAAGTTACATTATTTTTGTTAAGTCAATTACAAAAACAAAATTGCATTACAGTAATTGCAATCTGATTAATACTACAAGCAGTAGTGTTCCCTTCAATGGAATTGACTCAGGTTTAAAAATTCCTCTCAACTTAATAAACAGTTTGTTTCTGAAGACTGATTGCTCTTTGTGTTTAATAGTCCTTTATCAGCAACATTTTTCTTCATAACACTTCTGAAAGGATAACCAGAAAATTATGTACATAAAATTGATCATATTAGTAAATATATAACTGTACTTCATCTGTAGATTCAAGTAAAAAATAATGCTATAATTAACATACAGTATACTGTACATATTTTTTATCTATTCCTACACTGTGTTGAAACATAACAAAATATCTGCTAAAGATAGATCTATCATCTTTCACTATCCACTTTTTAAAGTGTGACTAAGTCTGACGTTAGTCCAGGCACTCACCCACAAACACCCAAAACACACCAAAAGTAACACATAGTCCACAGCAAACCAATCCTTAGCTAAATAACCTTAAGTTTCCAACAGTCTGTGCTGTGCTCTAGGTAAAACATAAATTAAAAATGTGTATTCCACTCATAGTTGGATGTCGCTTCAACTGAAGCAAACTTGGCCTTCTGTCTTAGGCAGCTGTATCAGGGCCCAGTATTCACTGTATTAGACTGTTTTGAATCCATCCTAGATAGATCAATCCATCATGCAACTGCATTAATTCCTTGGTATTCATAAGTTTTTCCAGCAGCATAGAAGGTTATTCCATGCTCGTTTTAGATTTCCTCTGAATTAACTGCCGAGAACAATGAAGACTGTCATCCTTTGGTCCCTATATCTGACATTTTTGTTTTGTTTTTTAGTCTTTCTGAGGAAACCATCTATGACCTCATCTACGATAATACCACATTCATCCTGTTTTCAGCCCAACAACAGACCTGCCTTGAGGAAGACCGCCACAGCTGGGAGTATCCTGCCTGGCAACAGTGCTGCACTGTGCCCTGGAACAAAGCACAGCACCGAACCCTGATGGCCTCTACTCTTCCTACACCTTTTTCCATTGCACTCCTTCCCAGCGTTCCAGGTGCAGTCCCAGTCCGCCTGCATGCATCCCAGGCAATCATGGAGGACTGACTGCTAACCCCTGCAGCCCTTTCTTGGGGAGCTTGGCCGTTAGGTATCTGGACTGAACCTGTGGAGTCTGACATCCCTTTTGGCCTTAGCTCCTGGTGCCTGGCCACAGATTCTCCGAACACTGTTGCCTCAGGGCTTGGTGCTAGCTGGTCTAGTGACTGAGATGCAGGGAGCCTATCAACCCCCCTGGACTGTGACACACCTAATTCTTGGACCATAACACTATATCCATCCCTGTTCCCTGTGGGGTGGCCACCTGGTTGTATCAAATTTATGACAACACAAGTATGAGACTGCAGAGTATAGTACGTTAGAATAAGGAGACTAAAATGGCTGCAGGACAGGCACTAAACAAGAAGAAAAGGTCATTCATGGGCCAAAGAAATTGAACCCAAGAGACCAAAAACAACCAAGAAGAAAATCTACTGCAAGCTGACATCAGTAGGTGTATAGGATCAAGTTTGATAACGATAGCCAAAAGCTACAGAAGTTCCTGGAAGAATTCTGGGCCTTCATCCAGAAGTGGATTGAAAAATACAAAGATAATGAGACCTTGTATCTTGGATAGATCTTCTGTTAGTGTTTCAGTTACATCTCTGTTCTGTACATACTGAAGCAAACCAGAGACAGTACTTTTTTTTGACTATTTCTTTCATGCTCTGTCCTCCTGTTTTGCTTTGCCCATGTTAAAGAAAATACTATTTTTGCCAAACATTTTCTATTTCAAAATAATTCATGTTTTTTTTAAACAATTCAGTATCTTAGGAACCATTTCCCCCGCAAATGATAGTGAAAATGAGGATAAATTAAATGATGAAGCCAAGTTCTGTCTAATGAAGTTTTTCAACTCATCAGACAATAAAAATAGTTTATTTAGTCAGAGACTTAATGGGTTGATCCTAAAATAATATTGTACTCCAGAGTAATGTAAAGCATATGATGCATGTAATTCAACAGATACAATATTTCATGCAATAAAGCAATGTGTGAAATTGCTCATTTTGTTAAAAATAACAGTCTACTAAAGTCTACTATGTATGTGATTTTCTACTATGTCTGCACCACATGATTATCTAAGAGTTCACATCTGTATTCAGCCAAGAAAGAACTTGAAATTTGACTGGACATTTTTAAATGTCAACAATTTTCTGAGCTATTGTTTGAATTCTGTATCTTTTTTAAATCTACAGCTATAGTGCACCTTGATTTCTCTATAGCTTTTTGAACAATTTTTGAGCTGAATGTAATATATTAATTTTATAATATATGCGAGGGAATACAATACGAACCAGATTCATAGACTAAGAGGGATAAGAACTATAGACTGAGCATTTCATAAACCATGAATAGATATGCAATATTTTTACTTGGCAATTAACTGACTTAATAAATTCACATAATAAACTTAGAATTGATTACAAGATTTGTCTTCTTCAATTCATAACTGAAATTACCCCCAATGACTATGAGTGTTCACTACAACATTTTTATCATGAGATGTTGTTAAACAGGCAACAGCTACAAATAATTCGCTGCGTCATTTAATTTTAAATACATACAGTGCTTTCACTTTAAGACCATACTGTACATTGATAAATACCCTAACTAAAGAGACACATTCTTCCATTTGCATTACAGTCGTTTTCTTTTTTCCCCATCAACGCATTTTGTTAATTGACTGTATTTGACTATAAACCCAATACAGAACAAAATCAAACCTCTCCTCCATCAGCGGTACCCTTGAAAGCTTCCCCATAGACTACAGAATATAAATTACACTAAAGTTAGATGTACAGTGTAATATTTTTGGAAGGGAAATTCTAATTCTACTGGAAAATAACATCACCTATCAGATCCTTGTTCCAAATTGTAACAGCTACTAAAGATTTTTTTTATGAAGCTTATAAAAACATATACAGGAAGCCAATCCCTTTTATTGCCTTTAATGTTCTGCATACCCCTTGAGGGACACCATAGGCATGAACTGCAGAATGGGACACGTAAGTAAAAAATGAAAGGAGATGCAGGTAGTTCATAATGAGACAGCAAGTCCCGGAACACCCATGGGTTGTTATTCAAGAAAACAAAATATACGTCTTAGTATATAAATACCTTTAACTAAGAATCACTGACTAGTAGTTCAACAAATAACAAGCCTTCTAATTTTTCACTACAGAACTTCATAGGTACAGTAAATATTGCCATGTTCATAAATTATAAATGTTGTTCAACATTAAAGGACGTGACACCCCTATAAGACATTTCATTCTGTGTCTCTCATACACCAGGATTGGTAAGATCTAAAATGGACTGAGTCAATTATCAAAGAAACCACATAAATACAATCATCAAATAATCAGCAGAGCCATGAGAGGCTCTTTGTAAGTAAGACAGCATCTCTAAGTGCTGATGGTGAGCCAAGCTCTAGGGCAACCTATACAGACGGACGACATTTGACGAAACACCTGATTGTCTTATTGCTCCTACTCTATATAAACTTTTATTTACTTTAGTGAATCACAGAACATAAACATAATTAATCATAATAATTCCAAGAAAACTGTGCACTGCTTCCCTATTATTACTCTATTATACCACACTGACTTGCAACTCCCTTTAGAAGAAACATACAATTTCAACAGACAGGTGAATGCGGCGCAGAAGGGTAGCCATTGGTAGCCAAGGTAGAAAGAGAACGGGTCAGCAGAGGAAACGATCGACACAGTTTTAAGTAGCTCTGCCTACCAGACATTTTTTGGAACATTTTGTTCATTAAAAATGTAATCGCATTTTAAATGCGCCGATGGCATGCGCTGAAAATATCTGGAAAATATTCTCCCTTCTTACGTTTTTTGCTAACCATTAAATACAACGAGAACAGGTCTTGGTGCCCGCCAGAGCTGCAATGCTGAAATAACCTGACGAGCTCCATTCCTGCTTCGAACAGGAGCATGATGAGAATAACAAGTACCTCTGCCTCTTCCAGCCTTTGGAACCAGCTCTGACAGCCATGCACAGTATATCCAGATAAACACAGCTCCGATCTAGTGACAGACGGCGTCAGACTATTTTAAAACAGAAACCCCAAACCTTTCGCATGCATAAAGGTATATCTGTGGTTGTGCATTTGGAGGTTTTCTTTTTTCTGCATACGTTTTATTAACCTTAATGGCTACCTAAAGTGAAATATGAGAGAAAGACTTTTCACTGTTGTGAATTTTCAATTCAGTTACATTCCTAGAGATCATTCAGATCATTCCTTACTTTGAACAGTGTGTAATGCAAGGCCAACCCTTTTGTCCTTGATGTGGTATAACGTTTCTTGATTCAGTAATAGGCCAATAACCACACATGCTTGTACACATCCACACAATCTTTCACCTCAAATGTTTTGCACTTAAAACAGACCTAATATCGCTTCTTTTGTTTTCTAAGGAGGAATGACAAAAACACAACATACAGTATCCTTTTTTTATATTACAACTGATCGGCACTCTGACAAAATGAAATAAAAGAGTTATTATTTGGCAGATTTACTGTATGTCTTTTGATTTCAATCTGCTTTTCAGTATGTTTTATGTCACATTCATTAATTGCCTGGGGCAGAGCCCCCTCACACACATATTTATAGACTCCAATGGTGACAAGCTCTCCCATAATCTGAATCCTCTTGTGTTAAATAGCTTCCTACCCACAGTTCAAGTGTCTCCCCTATGAGCTGTATTTTCGTGCACATTTCAGTCAATTGAAATAAGAAACCATAAAAGGCATCAATTAGGACTCCATCAGAACTGGAGAACAGTTGTTTTATCTCACCCCTGTGACATATTATTCCATTATTAAAGCAATATTAAATTATTATGGTTAGTTATTGGGAATATAAGTCAATATGATGTTAATCTCTACCATTGAATTCCTTGGCAATTGAGTTAATCCTCAATAGCCAATCTTATAAAAATCTCTATAGGAAAACGTGATTTATGGCAAGATACTGTACAACTGTACAATGTTTTATTTTTTTCAGAGTTTCAGACACTCATTTCTGTTTTTAAACAATTTTTCATTAAGTAAGGAATAATTATTATTGAATATGTATCCGATTTCTTAGGAAGAGGCAAATAATGCATTACTGTCTAAAAGTTTTGGCGGACTCAAGGGGTAAATTTCAAGATTAGCATTACTGTACATGTGTATACTGTATGTACTCCTGGATTGCTAGAATAAATATGCCCGTGATTTCTGCTTTCATTATAAACCTTCTGGTAGCGTTTTGTACTTTAGTGCAGATTTTATCAAGATATCTGCATTTCTTAATCTGTGCAGTTTGGAATGTGTTCCTCCAGATCAATTCCCAAACTCTTCATAGCAGCCCATTCTAGATTACTACAGAACACTGCCCGATAGCAACGGAAAACACATGGGAACAGAAAAGAAAATGGGAATCTTTATAAAAAGTGGTTCTATGGTTTTTGCTTTATTTATCTGCATATTTGGAAAATATAATATATGCATTGCTATGTTTTTACACTCGTCTCACATAACTCTTTCTTTCATACCTAGAGCTTTTAAAAGTCTTATAAAAATAGACACTGTGATCATCTGCGTGTAAAAGATGGAAGATAACACAATTGAAGAGTGATGTAATATCCCTAAAACCTGACTGGAGATGCAAAGCAATGTGACTCAAGTTACCTTGGTAACCATTACTGTAGATGAGGTTGTCAAAATGGGTTAGAAAAACATAGCTGAACCAACAAAGACTTTAAAGAAAGCTTCTCAAAATGACACATTTATCAATTGTTCGCTTAGACAAAGGATTGTTTTGTAAAAACAGCACAGCTTAATCTGAATGTAAGCAGTTCAACAGGACATTAAAAACATGAAGTAGACAATTTTAACTTGTTTTATTAAATCCTATGTGTACTAAGTTTTTAGAAGGCTGCGTATTTTATGAAACATGCAAAACAGATTAATTTTTTAATGTTAGGTGTTTGGGTTATTCTGTCATAAAACTGTTTGTGGAAATATTATCCATGGAAGAGCAGACTATTCACAGTGATGTGATAAGCTAAGATGCCTGGAGGCATCTTTTAAACTACAATTATTCATGAAGTTACTGCACATATGGGGAATCATATGTGCTGCAGCTTTATATCCAGCTGACAACACATAAAGACATGGCTCATTTTAAGATTTTATTTAGCAAGATAAGAAATTCATGAATATAAATTTATTATTTCTGAAAAGTGAGTTTTTTTTTGTCAAATAATGTGTTCACAGTGTTCAGTCTGATATCCAGGAGTGAAGAGAGATCCAGTATGAGGTTGCTCTGATTTCTTAGCACTTTCACAGAAGCCTTATACTGTATAACCAACCCAATACCACTGGTAGAGGTGGATAAATCTAAAGGTTTCCACTCAAATAATTACATGCATTTATAGATGGCGAATCTCTGTGATTGGCTTATGAAAAGCATGGGCCCCTTTAGAAAAGCTAGGGTGAAGAAAAAAAATGTAAAACGAGCAAATCAATGTTATAATGAAATTTTGTGAATTTATTCCATTGCATTTGTTCTTCATTTTCTTTATTGTTCTTCATCAAATTTTACTGACATTTCAGCCTAATTCCTCAATGATTTCTAGTGTACTGGAAAGTAGGAAATGGTGATTCTAATGTGTCTGTCATGAGCACATGCAGTAGAGAAGCACATGACAGTTACTGTATGTAACGGTAACCTGCTCAGTGCACAACGAACACTAGCATTAGCAAGAAAAGATGGTTCTAGAGTGAGAGTGCTCATCTTACTGCACTTTAAAATGTTAAGCGGGCTAAGTTCTCAATTGATCTGAAGTCTTGAGTCGCATTAGGAGTACGCAACTACTGTAGTACATGAAACTAGTATGCAGGCACCTGCAACAGGTCCCTGTGCAGTGAGCAGGCTACAGAAGTGATGCCACCCCTCTCAGAAATCTACACAGTATAGGATTCTGGGCAGAGGACCCAGGCTTTTGGTACAGCAGAGTTCATTGCCAAGGAGTGGCTCTGTGACGCTTTGAGTCCTCGGGCGCCTGGGAATGCATCCTGGCGGGGGCAGAGGAGAGCTGCACGCATCACACACAAGAAGGAAGAGGGCTTGAGATGCAGAGATGCAAAGAAAACACAACCAAGACGTGCGTTTATGGAAGCAGGGTTTTCCTTCACCTGCTATACAGTAGATAACTTTCCCTCTGGAATATTGTGAGATCCAAAACGTACAAATTTCTCTATTTGTTTGAGTGGGTTTACATACCACTATAACAGCCATGGGAATCCCTTTACATAACACCTTAGTTACTACAAATTGAGCTAAGTATGCCCACAGATCTGAAGAAAATCCTCTTTGTTTTGCTTAATTCTGTAGACTGGCATGCTGACCCATTATGACATGCAAGAAAAGACTAGTATACTGTACCAGTTTTCACTGAAAACTGTTCTTCACACTTTCACTGAAGCAGTTGGTAAAATTAAAATAGAAGTTCTGTTCTGTTTTATTCAGCACTGGTATTTCCAGAGGAAAAACAAACATCAAGTACACTGAAGAATACACCAAAAATACGAAGCATGCAGTTCCCACATCATAGTACTCCCCAATCTTCCACCAACTCTCCCGCCTGCCTTCTTAGCTACAAATCAATAGCAATTCCAGAAGGGACAGAGGTGAAACAGTAAAAACTGCTAGAGCATGTACAGGATTAAAAATCGTTTTTAAATGTCACATTACAAGTACAGTATGCACATACAGTATTTAAAGCATGTATATACAGAGGAGGACAATTCAAAAAATAATTTAGGAAGAGTCCAACAAGTAAGGGAGTTACTCAGTGATTTCTCTTGGGTGCCCCTAAGCTACATTTGTTGCAAAATCTCTTTCTAGTCCACAGTTCTGCCAGAATTCCCTATAGGCAGACTGTAACTTTGGCAGATGTCAGCTTTCAGTTCGGCTGTGAAAGGTTTAATCACAGAAACATCTTAAAGCAAAGTGATTCCCAACCAGCCTCCCAAGGGGATACAGAATCTTACTTTTTATGTTACTATATTAAGTGATGTACTGCAGATTCACCAGCCCTGAAATCAATTAGGGATTGCTATTTGTTTCTTCAGATTATTAGCTCTGGTATAGGACTTTCAGTAAGTTATATACATCTCAACGTCAACTTCATGCAAAAGACAGCAACCTGACTTGGTACTGTACCCCTTTCAGGCAAACTTGTACATCCAATCATTGAGATCCACCCATCATCACAAAGCTGCTTACTGTAGCTCCTGTTAAGTGTAACAGCAAGCCCAGAGCCCATCACAAAAGCACAGGATGCTAAGCCACATCCTGCATGGGATGCCAGTTCATCCCAGGGTGTGCAACCACACTCGGACAATTTCAGGAGACTGTAGGACCCAGAGAAAACCCAAGCAGAGGTTGATAAACTCCACACTGAAGGCACCCCAGTCCAGAATCGAACCCGGACTCAAGTCATGAGGCAGCAATGCTAACCTGTGATCCAACTGTGAACCTGAAAAAAAAAACCCACCCGGTTTAACTAAGCTGTGTTACAATTCTGTTACATTGTCATGTGTCTGATCCTCAGATAATAAAATCCTAAGTTTAATGAATAGGTTTAAATAGTTTAACGCTCAAATCACTAGTAATGAAGGTTCTGTAGAATTACTGTGAATTACAGCATCTAGAGATATACGTCAATGTTCATATTAACCCTTGCTCTGCCCCTGCCCTAAAACTTACAGTATTCTATCCTTACAGCATATCCTATCTCACTGAACATGTACAGATAGCTAATTAACTATTTATCAGTTCTATAGGATGTGAACAATTGATAAAATCTTAAAGATTCAGAGAATATTTATAACATTAAAAATGTCAATTAAAGCCACGCTTTCATGAGATGTTTTCATAAATATATAGAATACAATAAAAAATGAATAAGAATAAGAAAATGATGAATTAGTTTAGCACTTTTTCCTGGTTTTTTTTATTAATCTAAAGTATTTCAGATGTTACAGTAAATTGTTCATTTGTATGAGACATCCATGTGTAGTTTCGGCCTCACGTGAAGACAATCGACAACAGTCTTGATTTTCTATGGATTTTCATTTACAGAAAATGAAAACAGCTTTTGGAAACAAATCTCTCTAAAAATGTTTTGAACAGTTTTACACTCATTATAGACAGAAGATATAAGTGTAATGAAATTTCAAAATTGTTATCAAAGTCTCAAAGCACCCACTTAACATAAGGTGTATTTTAAACGTCTGTGTACAGTATATTGTGTGTCATTACATTAGATTGTATAAAAAAGAAATACTAAGACCCATCTCAATATTCCAACATCTTTAAAAAGCACTGCTTAACAAATCTACTCACATTATTTTTCATACCCTTATTAACTGTCATACAAATCTGATGTCTTCTCTTGCTAAAGGCACATTTGCTGAATGCTCAGAAACCACTGCAAAACAACTACATTTGTAGTCCTAACACTTTTTTTCCTTGTCATTATTTTTGTATGCATTTAACTTTTCTAAGTGGGGAGGCGATCTATAAGCTTGCTACTGTACAGTATGTGTTATAACAAATGATTATCTGAACAAAATGATTCAAACATAATTAAGCTGTGGCTTGACCCCTGAACTCAGGTACTGTATGCCAGCCCAAGATTACATAAAGAATTAAAATCTCACTTTGTGATTCCCACGTGTGTTCCCCCAAAACAACTCAAAATCACTTAAACACCCTTTTTATAGATACAGTATCTGAATTTGATTTTATACCGAGTTGGCACCTAATACACACTAATTACACTAATACTAAAAAAAGTCACCCAGCCAAATTTAACTATGTTAAAGCTTAGATTTACAGCACAGAATAAACATATATTCTGCAGTATAGCAGTGTTAAATTGGCAACGTAACACACACAAGATTACATAAGACAGAGAAGACAAATATTTATGATGGTTAATGTCATGAGCTACTAATGTGAATGTACATGTACAGTACATATACTTTAATGCTGACTTTTCACAGTGCTCATCTGCATAATTTCATACATGTTTTGTTATCTAAACTTAACAATGGCACAAGCTTTAGGGTACCTTTGAGTGCCATAAAGGTTTACAAGGTGCCAGAGGGAAAAACTTTAATTAAAAAACTTTCGATGTGTGGTGTTTTCTTTAATAGACAAATCCTATGGAATGTGTTTAAGCAAACTTTAGTATACGTGGACAGGATTAAAAGATTTGTATTTTCATTCAAAATAAAGACATCTATTAGTCTCTGTGCAATACTGAGTCAAACTGCTCAATGAAAAAAATAGAAAATTACTGCATCAGAATAATAAGCTTAAACTCTTAAAAAAATATCAATTTGTACCATAATCACGTGATCTACAGTAAATAAGCCAAGGACCACTTAAAATTAGCCCCAACGTGTTAAAAGATTAAATGTACTTCAGGCACATAATTTTCTCCTTGGCACAGAAGAAAACTATGCATCAATCAAGCAGAACATCCAGTATTATTTATTAATAATAACAACTCTAACTGAAACTTGAACAGAGTGGAACTGTTATGATGCATTACAGTGGCCTTAAACGTCTACACAAGAAAATGAATTACAATTAAAAACAGTTCCGCATGGCAGTCAGAAATATTACATTAAATCAGAAATGTATGAAACTGCAATTAATAACAGTCAGAGTCAGAGATGACATTTTTCATGCGACGCTGTAATTAAGCAAAATCAGCACTCAATTACATATTTGAACTGATTCAAATATAAGCGATCATTTTAAAATGGCCCTAGCCGCTCCTTGTGGTATAAAAAGTGGAAAGAGTCCTTCCCCAAGACAAAGGAATACCAGCCCCCTCCCTTATCACCCCCCCCCATCCCTTTCCCATCTGTCAGTGCAATGTCGAACAGGCAACATCGGGATTAGTCTTTCCATTAATCCATTTAGGGTCAGAGGTTGTAATTATCTAATGGTTAGTTCTTGGGGAAAGAAAAGAGGCTGTGAGTTGAAGACAGTATTTTATACCACCCATTTGGAAGGATAACATAAAGCAATCCGATCCATTTTTCTTAGTTCAAACAATATTCAGTATTAGCTTCAAGCTCATGCATGGATACACGCAACCAAATCTTTTACATTGAGCACAAATTGGCTTTCCTTATTAACGCAACAACCATGTCAAGTTGAGTAGCACTGTGCTGGAATCACTCCAATTACTCAAATACTTGGCCTAAGTCTTGCATTTCTAGCTCATATCCACACTGTTGTTCAGACAGCGTTTTCATCTCTTTTAACATTTCTCACATCAATTCAGTTCTCTCAATCTCATGCAGAACCTGCAAGTCATGTGTTACTGTATTGTAAATGCATTAAGAACTGTTTGGACAAGTTCTGAGCACGCTGCAAACTCATCTGCTCAATGAAAACTAAAATGGATGAGTATGCCAATTCTGTTGTATTTTTTCTATCCATTGTCCATCTAATTATAAAATTGAAAAAGCTTGCCCTTAAAGAACTTTAGTGGTTTGGCTCCTGAAAACATTCCCTGTAAGCCTACAATACAAGTTGTTTGTCATTTTTGGACTCTTCAGTCCACTTTCAGCTCCCTGAACTATGCTCTGAATCCCAGCAGACAGTGCTTTGTGGTGTGTTGCTGCAAGGCTGTGGTGTGATCTCCCACCCACTATTACATCTTGAAAGCCAGTTGGCACATTTCAGTCAGGACTTAAAATTCATGTTTGTGTGCTAGTTTTTAATACTGTTTAAATGATCATATTACATTTGTTGTATCGAAGTGTTTCTAATGTTGTGGCTATTGCTTTGATTTACTGTCTCAAGCCTTGCAAGTCTGTACGATGAAAGATGCTATATAAAACAAATTTTAACTTGTGGTGTTCGGGATATACCGTACTGTATACTGTATTGGTGTTGGCTTTATTCAAAACACGGCAACAATGAATGCCTTGAATGCAAACTGAATAATAAACAGCTGAGAAATCGGCAAGGTTCAGTACCTGACAACAGGTATTCGAGAAGTAATAACCGAGAATGACCGAGAATGTGCTCTGCATGCTGCTCATTCACTAACTTTGTTCCTACCCCCACAAGCCAGCAGGTTTTGAACTCCACAGGCTTCTGACGGCTCTGTACATGGTTAATCGACCAATGCAGTCGCCATGCCAACGAGAGCTGCAAATTCTGAGAATAGACTGGGTACTTTAGTGCAGTGACCCAATTACTGTATGTCAACAAATTCACTGGGACAATAGTGAATCAGACACATTACAGAGATTAAGCTTTAGGGGAACCGAAGAGCAGCCGGGGCATCGAAGCTCAGACACTGATTTTACCAAGGGTTAAAAAAATCAATCTTACCAGCTGAAATTGTTACTGTAATCACCAAGGATACTCGAAAACTGACTAGCATTTTTAAAACCTTCTACGAAACACTGCATTGCATTTGCACCAAAGAGCTTCCACACCGCCCTCAATAAGCTATTATGATCAGCAGAGCAGCATCACGCTTCTTGGTGAACTGTAGTGCTCGATGCTGCAATGTAAAAGCTACTTGATTGAGACTGTGCCTGACTCAGAACCTCTTCAGAAAGCTGAGCCGTGAATCGTTTACTGTGCTCCTTGATGCAAAGCTGTACACATATTTAGCTATATCCACTGAATGTTAGGGGGTTTGTTTTGGGATACAGTGAGGTTTAAATTGCATACTTTCAAACTGATTATATGGGAAGACGTCAATTTAATGGAATAATAGGGTAGAAGTACAGCCTGTTAATGGCAGGAGTCCTTTAAAACAAATAAGAGTTTACACAAATATACCCGCACACAGTATGTAACCAACATTGAGCATAGAAACATGAAGTGCCGATGAAAAGCCATACAATAATAAATAAATCAATAATGAATGGAAAAAAAATTAAACTTTAGAACAAATCAATGCTTATATGCATTCTTCACTTTAGGAGTTTCAGGTTGGGCACAATTATGAATTGGAGCTGAACACAAATCCTGGTTTTTCACGAGGTTTTTAAAGAGTTTTCTAAAAGGCTCCACATTCTCCATGGGTGCACTCACCGATCTGGCACAGATTCTCTTTTTAATCACTCTATGGCATCCCCAGCAATAAAAATCACCTAGCTTCTTTATACATTTGAGTTTCTGAGCTACATCAAAAGAACACTCTTTCTTTTCTCATCACCGACTGTCCAGAAAAATAATCAAATACAAACACATCTAGAAGTATCTACTGTAGAGGACATGTGGACCAACGTGAGTCTGTTGTTGACGGGTGATGTAGACCCCCCCCCGCTGGACTGCCAGCATCCACAGATTTTATCAATTGTTTACAAAGTGCTTTGGTTGAAGGTCCATGAAATCAAGATTTTGCTGTATTTACTCCAATAACTGTTGTATTTTTTCAGTTATTTATTTTTGCGATTTTCTACTGCAAACAAATCATTGGTAAATCAATTTCATGATGAAAAATGTCTCAGACTTTACAAGTCACTTTATTGGAAGATAAAAGTGCTTTCTCTCTGTCATATATGAAGTGTTTTAAAATGATCATCTGCAGATTGAAATATCAACATATGCATAAATTAAAAATGTTACAGTCTCATTTACGTACTTAGTTTCTTCTTCTGTTAAATCTATTCTTCTATCTATTATTTTTGTCCTACTATTAAATTCATATACAGTACTCATTACAGTGTTAAGATAAATCGGCAAGCAGACCTTTCCACTTGCAAATCCCTGACCTTACCACACTGCAGATGTACAGAAAAGGTACTTTATAACTACTGCACAACAAAACTTTAGTAATTCAGTGACCTCCACTGGAATGCAAATTATACCAATCTTTCTAAACACAAATTAATAGTTTTCTAGATCTTATTTTCTCATTAGTCACTACACAAACTACAAGCTGTAAAAACAGGTGCATCTTTCAAACCTGACAAGACGAGGCAGTTATTGTTAGGACTTAAAAAGTAAGAGTATAGAGCTATGGACAGCTTTTCTAAAATGTGAAAAAGAGCTTTTTGCAGTTCTGCTGTTAACTTTTGTCTTCTCCTGTATTAGAACTCCAGGAAACAACATTCGCAGTAATGCAAGTTCATGAAAGGCAAGTCACACACTACATTTGTGGGTTAAGAAGAGCTGAGTCTCTCAAGTCTTGAACTATACTGTATATAACAAAATCATACGACTGCTAGAACATTCATATGACTGCTAGGTAATTAGGCCAAAATAATAATGTTTATATGTTTTTAATGGTCAGATGCCAATTTACTTCACTACTGAACTATATCGAGTCTGTCTCCTTTGCTCTCAAAGTGAAAGTAAAGAATTTCTGAATGGCTGATGCCACATAAAGAAATGAGGTTGTATACAGAAAAAGTGTTATAATGGTTGTTAAAGCAGTCTTGAACTTGAATTCTTGTTCATGCAGTTTTGATATGGCAAGTCAATCTTGAAATCTTAAATGTAAGTAAATTATGATAAAAGCAGTATGTCCTTTAAGCTTAACAAAACAAAGCAGTGAGATAAATCCTCTGAAAAAAAAAACAATTGTTAGGATAACCGGGCCAGGAAGGATTGGCTGTTTTTCATCTTGGGGAGACAGGCGAGATGGTGGGGGGATGGGCCAACAGCAGGGAGAAAGAACCATATTAAAATTCATCAGTCCTATTAACATACAAAAGGCTTTAGCAGTGGCGAATACAGAAAACAATTAGAGAGCGGAAGGTTAAATGCTACTGTGGAACAATATCTAGTAGAATATACAGTATCTACAGGAGGTATGAATACGTGAAGAAGAAAAGGAAGTTTAAATGTTGCACACAATAACATATTTAGCTATACAGTATTCTTAAATATGCCAATGGTTGTGTGGGCCCTTCGATGGACTAATGTTACATCCAGGGCACAGTCTCTTCTCATTTTGATCCTTTGCGTCTGTAGTGCTAGGATCCAACCCTCTATTAGATGAAGCAGTGACAGATAACGTATAAAATGGATGCCCATGCAAGCAATCATGATGAAAACTTCTTTTTCACTTGTTTTATTTGCTTGAATCACGAAATAATTTAAAATGCCCAAATTGCCTCTCTAAATAAAAATGCCAATTTTAAAAATGCATGAAATACGCAGAGCTGGATGTGTTTTTTACATCAAACGTGGAATTCCTTTTAAGGAGCACCAACACTTTTTGACTGTTACTGTTTAGTTTCAGTGTGAAGAAATCCATTATTTTCTCCATTAAAAAGGAAATTCATTTTTACACACATATATACATACAAAGTAACAGACAAACATTAATAGTAATAAATAAAGCAATATTAATCATAATATAGTAATCAAGCTATAGTAAAAAAACTACTGTAAATCTGTAAATCTACTACAGATGTTGCCAGTATAAATAAACAATGAACCCTAAAGACAAGACAAACTCACTAAAATTTTACAATTACAATTTTAGTGTACTTGAAAAATATATACAGTATACTGTATATACTGTATGATAAAATGCACAACTAGTGGGCATGCAAACACCTAAGATCTGATGATGCACGTGATTTGTCAGTGCTGGCTAAAAACATGAAATGGCTACAGATCCTTTTCCAAATCCTTCTCTGTTCAGATATAAAATATTAATGTCGTTTTCTTTTATTTTTAGCCTTTCATGTAAAAGATCCACTATTCATTAATAAACGCATGGAATGCTAAAGATGAAAGAGGCAGTCGAGAGATAATCAGGTGTGAACCTGCCTCTCTCTTGCAGAGAAGAAGGATGGTAGTGACAGTAGGAGATGCACTGGGAGCAGAAAGCACACAGATGGCACAGATACTGTGCACAGCGGTTCAAGTTGAAATCATTCTTAATTCTTCCACCACTGTCTCCTGCTTTTTCAATGTTTAATGACTGTGCCAGATGGAAAAATCTATCTGACCCAATAACAAAAGCACAGCTGACCTAAATGGTCCTCTTAAATTAAAACATTCCCAGATTGAAACTGCTACAGCCACATGATGTACTGTATATGTGACTAATGTGAATGTGTATTTATTTGAAACTGATAATGCACAGAGTGTACATGTATCAAAAAATAAGATCCTCTCATTTAAGTCACAATACCATCCCAGATATAAAAAAACAGACACATTTCACCTGAAAAATACACCAGCAGCCTCAAGAGAATGCTGCACCATTCAAACCAAACAATATTTCTATCATTTATTCTTAGCTGGAGCTTTAAAGCTATGCTGCCTGCTACCACCTTTGGTCTTTGTTAGCCCTTGTGACTGACAGACACTGGCTGTTTGCAGCCAGGGATCACACATCCTATAAATCAATTTGAAGACTTGTCAGTCAAAACCTGCACTTGTGAATGACATTTAAATCACAGTTCCCTCACACCTTCCCAAACACAGTCAATACCCAGGGACGGCCAGCAGGATGTTAGCAATGAGAATGAGATAAATGCTTTTGTGCGAAAAAGTAAAACAGTGCATAGAACAGACACAATATTACACAAGCAATCTCAACAAGTAGAACATTTGTGGTTTCTTTTATCTGCCAATTCAGTGTACCAGGCAAAACTCACAGGGTGGTGTGGTGGATCTGCGGCTAAAGATCCATGCCTGTGGTGGGGTATCACGCGGCCGGCAGAGGAATCCTGCTCTGTCAGGCCCCTGACCAAGGCCCTTAACCCCAGCTGCTCCGGGGGGCGCTGTATAAATGGCTGACCCTGCACTCTGACCCCAAGCTTCTCTCCCTGTCAGTGTGTCTCATGGAGAGCAAGCTGGGGTCTGAGAAAAGACAAATGGCCAATAAAGTGATCTTATCTTAACTGATGATGTTTAAATATTTGAAAAAACACTTGTAGTATGCATAGTGTTCATATCAATGCACAAACAGTATACTGTAATTAAATAAGCATTTGTTAGACATTTGTTAAATTGTTTTTAATAATAAATATTTCAGGTTTGGTTAAAAAAGCAATCCATTTTTCTCATCTAAGAAAATGGGAAATGGCACTACCAGAAATCTTGTACTGTTTTATTGTTCACCTCATTTTTAAATTATTAAAGATATGCAGTACTTTACTGGGAGTTTTTTTTAAATGTTTTCTTATTCTAATTTAAGTGTCAAAAATAGTTTCAAAGGTTGAACTTTTAGGAAATAAGTGGCTTAAACATAATAAAATGTTTTGTGCATTTAGCCTTTTATAGAGGATTCTAGAAATTGACATCCCACAAGATGCTGAAAGCTTTGTGCATTCAATACGATGCACCGTCATAGCTTCCTGCTGGTTGGAGATGAAGAAAACATTTTTCAAGTGTGAAGTATGTCTGCTGAAAATTCTGGCACCCTGAACAGTAATTTAATTGCAGCATGAAAAGGTACTGATCTGTGTCCCTTTACAGGCTAGATGTACACGTAAAGGATTATAAAAATATGCTGTCTATGCACATTTCTCTAAAGTGTTTGAATTTCATAATATAATTTGTAAACCATTGTGTTGTGATTGAAAGAACAAGAGGTCCCTGCTCACACAGTCTTATCGAAGGGGGTGCTGACAGACATCATCCTGTGTGAAGAAGCCTTAATGGATTCACGCAGCTTTGCTTTTAATTGGGCTGGTGCTGGTGTGAGAGCCTGGGTTACAGCTGCCTCTCTCTCTTGCACCTCTTTTGAAGGTTTCAAAGAGTAATCATAGCGTGTCAATCACGGCTAGATAAAAGGTCTGTTTCTGAGCCAGGCTGACAAAAAGAAAATGACGCACTGTGCAGAGGACTGGCGAGACGTCAGATAGGTGAGATTTCATTTTCTCCACACAGGTACAGTATAACCATTCCACTGGTTGGTAGAATATTACATCAGTTGTGCAGAATGTAATAAAAGTCTTAACACAAAATACCTTCTTATATCCTCTTTTATGACATGTGTAAACATCATAACAAAAATCCAGAGGCACTGCCCCACTGCTTGGTGTGCTGACTACGTGTTGAGCAAGTATTACCAATTATTTCTGCATGAGCGTGCATCTCCAACATGCCCACCTGTAAAGCTATTCATCATTTGACATGTTGCTCATTTTGCGGCCCTCGAGGGGAGACAATTAATTAGAGGATCAATCACCCACCTCTCAGTGATGTCACCCCAGGCCAGCAAGAGTCGCTTTTTGCTGGGAAGCCAGGAGAGCTGTGACAAACACATCTGAACCCTGCCATTGCACAGTCCCAGACACTAGCAGCTAGCATGACCTGGACTCTAACAAGCAACAGTGGGATCAGGCAGACATGAGTGAGCATCTCGGCTTTTAACTTCACAGGCTGAACTACTCGGGATCACTGAGCGAATTATTTTTAAAGTCTTGCTCATTATTCCACTTCATACCTCGACCTTGCACACCTAAGATTCCTGGCGAGCAGTTATTCTTTTGCATAACCTTTTAACTTTGACTAGGAGGGGACCTGAATCAGGTATTCAAAATCCTCAAAGCCAATAACAATGTCAACCCAATGGAGTTTTCAGAACAACATGTAAAATGCAAGTCAGAGGACACAGGTGGAAATGACGAGGAAGTGCATTAAAAACCAAGAACAGCAGACAGCTTTTTACACAAAGAGCTGCGGGAGTCTGAAACAAGCTACACAGTCATGCTGTTGAAAATTATTTTAAGAAACTGCTGAATGAGATATTTGGATCAATAAACTACTATGAATCAAATTAACTTGATGAGCTGATTTTCCTCCACTCATGGAGGAAAGCTTTCTTACATAAGACTGCAAATAACTTCTACTGTATAACCAGAAATAACTAGCAAGCTTTTTACCATCTTAAAATAGGAAATATATTGAAACAGCAAAACCAGACGTATTTCCTACTATTTATTTCCTATTTCTGTTTTGAATGGAGCTTCACCCTAACATATTATGGATGTCACATCAGAATTGCGGAATGACTCTCTTACATTGTATATAAAGCTGACTAGACTTGTTGAGGAAGAAAAATTAAATATAAATAACACGCATAGTCAGTACAGTACAGTACATAGCCAGACAGGATTATGAGCAAGAAGGCCTGAAGCTAATATTTTTTTAGATCCCTACAACACTGAATGCAATCTACCTCATTGCAACAACATTTGACTGCATACGGAATCAGAATCCATATACATCATTTTCATTTAAAAAAACAAATGTACTGTATATAAATTTAGGGTAGGTTATGTACATCAGGTAGCTAACATATCAAGCTTTTAGATCAAGTAGATGTTTTCTAAATACAGCAACGTTTAACAGTGGATATCATGTTTCTCATAATGTAAATGTAATTAAATTTGTTAGAAATGAACACTAAAATTCCAATCTTCTCGTTAAGCTGTGTTATTGTGGGCTGCAGCCAAAGACAACATCAAATTGATTGCTTCATAACACAGTCCAGATAAAAATACACTGGGGAGCAGTAGAAGTATCTAATAATCACAGTAAATCATTACCTTGATATCTTTCTTTTGAAAGGTTTATGTAAGAATTTGGAAGATGTTCTTTGAGGCATTCATACCATGCAACTGACACAGTATTCTTGTTTAAGGATCCCAACATTAAAGGAAATGCTCATAATAATATTTTTAAATTTCTCTAAAAATGTTTAAACCTGACAAATGATAACACCCACTGTTTATTGAGCAAACCTAAAAACACATACTACTCCAGATGTGAAGGATCAGCAAAGTCATGTAAAACAAATCCTTTAAGCACTTTTTTCCAAAGCCTTTTTGACATGGTAGCTTTCTTGAATTTTTTCACCAACACACAGAAAATGTGGTGCTAATAACATGAAAATAACATGAAGCCCTTGCTTGATAAAGGGAAACACTTTTTTTTACTTTATTATTATTTTTACTCACTGACATGAGTTTGGCTGTGCAACACTGCTGTACCCTCAGTACTTTAGAGCAATTTTTAATTTAAGGATTTTAACAAGTAAACAGTTAAGTATTTAAAATTGTTAATCAAATTCAATTCCCTGAAAATGCATCATAACTCATAACGAGTCCAATAATTATTAAAAATGAGAAAATCAATACTTTTGAAGTTACCATACAGAACGTTTTGCAAAGTGAAATGTTGTGTTGGGTGTGGTATTAAAAAAGTAAAAGCATATGAGAGTGGGACAGCATTTGTCTCTGACCTTTTGTTACCAACTGCCAATATCTGTTATATTGATCCACTCACTCAGAAACAGTGTCACACACAAGATGAACACACTATACAGAAAATTGTTTCTTAAATATGTGCTTTAGTTCGTAAGCACCAATCAGAGAAAAATCAAGCATAGTTTACAATTTTCTTACAAATGAAAGATGCATCATTTGTCATGTCATGCAAAATGTTGTAGTTGCAAAAACATTTCAAGAGCAAAGAAAAATCCAAAGAATCTAACAAAAATAGCAAGGACAAAGTACTTGTGACACCAGGAGTGATATACTGTATCACTTCACAAATGCCATGCTAACCAATACCCTTATTTCTACAGAGAGTAATATTTATCGAAGTGTTGAGGTTTGCCTTTTCTCTGCAGTTTTTATTCCTGAAGAATTCCCAGAACGCTTTAGACCTTTGCAGGTATTAATGGAATTGCCTTTTTGACCACTGCAGTGAAGCACCTCTGGGATGCTGTGTGGTGTCCATTTTGTATCAGCAGTCTGCTACACGATACATACTGTACAGTGGAGGAGTGAGGAAGTAATTAGCCAGCACTGCCAACTACTGTATACTGGAGGGGAAAATGTACATACTTATAGGAAAGACAAGTCTAGAAAGAGCCTATGCCATACGCTGCTGACCAAAATTGATAAAATAAAGGCAGAATTCAGTTTTAATTGTTTGAGGCAAAACCATCTAAGGACCATCCAGATACTGCATAACCATGACCACTGTCTTAAGGTTGGTGTCTACAGAACTGAGAAGAATCCTCTAGTCAGCACATAAGATCTGCATTTACTATTCCAGTCTCACCATATGTGTCAGTCTGAGGAGGAAGAAGCAACCATCACATTGAGGTGACTCCCAGCACATGGAGGAAAGAGCTGACCCTTCCAGAGTGCTGCCAGACTAACAACATTACACTTTGCTGCTGCTGCATTCATTTGCTCCTACTATTCCCACCAGTGTCTGAAGGACTCCTCCACACATTAACCAGCAAACCCTGTCTGTCTACCTTTGGGGTCAAAGTGCAACACAAAGAGTAAATCATCTCAAAGCTGATCAGAAAAAAATGTAAACTTGGAAGATTCACAAGGGCAACTTTGGTATTCTAAAGTCAGTACAGGGCAGCACTACATTAGGTTGTGCAGTAACTGGTAATTGAAACTGGGTTCCATAAATGTGGGAATGGTGTTTTAATCTAGAGTATGTAGTGTTCAATCTGTTAACGCTGCTAGTATTTCATTAGTATAATCTTGTAACAGTGACTTGTAAAACTGCACTTTGCAATGTACAGTATCACAATGAATTCGAGCCCAAGCAGTCCAGAGTACTCATTGTTTACCTGGTCCTTGCGTTTCCTTTTTCCATAGCAATAAAAAAGAAACTCACTTTGCTAATAACCTTGTTGTTCTTAAATATTTTTGACCATGCCTAGACAGAAGGAAGGACTGAAAACACTGTTTGCATATCACAGGGCTCCCTTTCATGACCTGCTGAGTCCTCTTGCACAGCCACCTTGAGGTACATGTCCTGAAGGAAATCACACACAAGCACGTCACATGTCCCTGCTCCCGACAACTCTCAGACGTTTACTGACGTATACTGAAAGCAAGTGTTTTTTAACTCTTTTTTCAACAGGCTCATTCCCATTTCTGAAATGTGGAAGGCAAAACTAAATAAATGCATGAGAGCCAAAGGCAGGACACTGATCACCATTATAAGAAGGCAGGATGATTAATCTGGGATGCATTGGCTTTAAAATGATAAACCACATGGATATTTAGGCCTTTTATTAGCTTTTTAGGCAGCATGGTCAGGTGTCTTGCATTCTATATGAATGCTTGCCTACCAGAAGAGCTCTGTTAACAACCATGCAAACTTCAGGGCTTTTAATAACCTTTTTCTGCATTCTAGCATGTCATTCACTCCTTTGATGGTACACTGTAGCTCCACCATGTATTAAATAAACCTTTCCAATACTGCTGCTTCATGCAGGCATATGAGAAACGAAGCTACATGACAACTCCCAGCACTTGCCCTTTGTCATACATAACCCCGATAACCAACAATATAAAACGTATGAACCTAAAATGACAGGGGGTAACACTAGCACAATCACAGTTTAATATTATACCAAAACGTTCCTCTTGACCAGTGATGTGGAGAAAAGGATAACAATAAAACTAACAAGTAACTGAAAATCTGCCTCTGACATCACCCTTCTCAGAACATATTTTTTCTCAGTTGCACATCTGCACTTAAATTAATTTAGCAAAATCTGTTCTGATACTGTAGAATTTTACTTTCTAGTACAACACAAAATCAGAATTACCTGTAGAAATGACTATCCCTCATAGCTGACTTTGGACATGTTGGATTTATTCATGTAAATTGCACACAATGAGTGCCCACCGATTTAAAGGGTTGTAGAGCAAATACATTGTTTGAAATTCTTGGTATTAATTTTCATAGTGCAATTCTTTATTTTCTTCTATACCAATATTTTAGTGGATTTTGAGCTAATGAGCTTTCATACTTTAAATGCAACAAGGTTACTTACCACAGGCAAGCTCAACAGTAAGCTCAATGGGTCCTTTTAGTACAACACAAAGGCCAAATCAGATCTTGTTTAAGATACAGCCTAAGCTTGAAAGTGCTCCTTTCACTATTAACAGACAGCACTGTTTTAGAAAAAGTGGACGGGAGTTTGGAATATTGGACTGTAGCTCTAAAGGCATTTACACAACATAGGAAAGCTCCTTAATTTATAGAAGTCTACCCAATTCTATGAACAGACAGATGAGTGTACTAAATATATTTTTTTCTAATGTGCCAAAAGCCATTGCTGAATTACCTTAAAGATATGCAATGGGAAACAAAAATTACAATATTACTTGGAGTTATCAGGATAACTATAATTTTTCAGGTGGCAATACTTGCAAACCACAAAAACAAATTCAAGGTACTGTACTGTGCTGTATGTAGTAAACATAATCTGATTGTCCATTCATGACAAACGAGATACTTTGTCATGGAAACATCCCTCACTTGAACAGGCCTGCAGTATCTATCTACAATATAAGCTATAAATGTAGCTAACAATTAGGTTAGGACATGACTGAACACAGTGCATTTCAGGTTTACAAATGTGCTTTTCACTTTTCTTCTCGGGGTCAAAAGTTTGTACTAATGCCTATCTTTACTGCAAGAAATACTTTCCAATATTTCCAATGATCTTAAATCAGTTACACGTTATCTCATAATACAATTAAATTAAGCGCTGTCAAGTGATGTGTTTTAACCTATAAACCTGTCTGCAATTTTAATACAAGCCCTCAACAGATTTGTTGAGATTTGTTAATCAACAAATATCAATGCCAGATCAATTAGACCACATCAGTTTTGGTCAGATCCTATTCTCATGTACTGTACATCATTCTTTAATAAAGGAGCTATTTTATTAATCTGCTTCTGCAATAAATGAGAGGTGATTGATTTGATTGATGCATTTTTCCTCAAAAGCCACTAAGCCAGTGTAGTTTCAGCTTCTCTTCCTTTCGATTTTAAGTTACACTCAAAATACAGATGTGAGTTTTGAAGATTTACAGTCCATGGTAGCAGACTAAATCACTCTCAAATCACAACAGAAATGAAATACGACGCAAAAAGGCACTTCTGTTTCACTATGCAATATAGAGGAAAACAACGTAAAATGTTAATTAGGTCTCCACAATTGAATGCTGTCTTACTGTAAACAGAAGCAAAGCTAGAATCTATTTTACAGATGTTGTAAAAACATTAAATAAGAGCTGCAAGGAGTAGTACAAACCAATAAATATACTGTACATTTTCTTATCTGAAAGGTTCAAATATTTTCTTCAGCAGCAACAGAATACTCAACATGCAAGATCATGACTTAAAGTGTGAGAACCACAATTTCTGATATTGCCATTTCTCAATTTACACATCTACAGCTAATGTCATTTTTGTGTTATAGTAGTGATCTGCATGTCAAATGTTATCTGTCTTCCATCCTGTCTATGCATAAGAGTCCCGGAATGCTTACGACAATGGTTCATCTGTCTGTTGATCCACTTAAGACCACTAAAGACGAAAATTAATCTGGAGCACTCCGCCATCTGCTAAAGATTAATGTTTTATTTATATTTTCTTAAGATTTGATGGACAAGCAATGTGACAGTGGACCACATTTTTTCCCAGGGGGAAAACCTAGCAGGCACTGGTTTAGTGTTATTCTTTTTTAGTGCTCATCGCCATTACAGTCGGTCTCACATTTTTTTTTTCCCTTCTTGAAAACAACGTCATCGATGGAAAAAACAGAGAGTGCTTGACCTATTCATTGCTTTTTGCCCTCTTGTATTTTCATTACACACTTCTCTGAAAATACCCGCATTGCTTGCTCACTTGATTTGCAGAACATCATACTGTAATCTCATTGTGATCAAGCAGGCATCGTGCGATTTGTCTCGGTTCTTGGTCCATTGAGGAAGTCACCATGACGAGCAGATAAGAAATGACGGTGATCTAAAAATGCCATTGTTTTGGGTTGCGTTGAAGCGAAGGCTTTCATTATTTCACAATAAGCACGATAATTACTGGCCGTCCTTAGAAATGCATTATGATTTAATTAGATTGGTAATTGGTACAGGTGGTACTGAGGTTTGTCATTAAGCGACTCCATCTTAAAACACACGTTAGATGATGAGCATCTTCTCAGGACTAACAGGTGTAAGAGCTGCAATATAAATCCATCAGCAATGGCTTCTTCAAAAGCCAATGAGCATGTCTTGGGCAATAGACCATAAAAACAAACAAATGCATTGTACTGAAGATGCATATTTTACAGACGAGCGTTTCAGTGCAATTTGTTTTCCTTTATAAACTCGCATATGGCGAACAGACAGCTGTGTTTTTAATTTACCATCCTCCCAGACAGAAGCAGAGATCAGGATAAAAAAAAATCTGAATGCTTAAAGCTACCCTATTTTTCATAAGTGGGTCAGTTTTAATGAGCAAGCATAGCAGTTACTTAAAGAATGGTACAGTGTACACAGGATACAGTAATTGCAGCTCTCTAACAGTGAATATTCTTGATTTCTCATTTCTTTCCACATGCAGACATTTTTGTTAAGAAATTAAAGACATGAAATAATGAAAATTCTAGAAGTACAGTAACACTGGTGTGGGGGAGGAGGCGTGGGTAGGATCTGATAATCACACAGTAGCTAAACCTGGAACTCTGGTCTCAGTCTTTCTGCCAGAAAATGCTGTATTGTTTTTTTTTTATTATTTGGGCTTAGTTGGTTTCTCTTTTGTAAAACGCATTTGAAAGCCTCCAGGGAGCAACAAGATAAATGAAATGTCTAAAAATAAAAATATAGTTCATGGGTAGAGGAGTGAAAGGAAAAGTTAACACAATCCCTGACCCTAAGCATCACAAGCTACAGGGCTCAAAGCAAAGTGTTATGTTGTGAATAATGTGTTGATCATAAAACATTATTCCTGAGAAACGTATTTAGATCTACTTGAAATGCTGGGAAGATCTGGATACACATGCACACGTTATTTATGTATATTGTATATTACATAAGCAAAGGAATCCATATTGCTTTGGTATATGTTACAAATATATCCATACTGTGTGCAAACGTGCAAATTCAATAGACATATTCTTTAGAAAACCTTATCTTTTTAAGCACAGACATGAAACCACAAGTCATATTCCAGCACCACATAAAGCACTTTTCTGTAACGAGCGTTTGAAACTTAACAAAAACTACGAGGGTTGCCAAGAGTTAAACTGAAAAGTCAAGGCTAGGTTCTGAATAATTGCTATATTGTTAGAATATCCTTAGAGGAGTACTCCCTAGTTCACTTTCCTTCAGACTCCTTTGACCCATCTAGACAAGCGTGAAAACATGAAACAAATGAAGGCTAACAAAGGCAGTTCTCATGGACCATCCATACACAGGATGCAAGCGAAGAGCTGTTTGTCCTGCACACACTACTGTGCTTAATTAGAATTCAGCTAGAGAAAAATTAGCAATACCGCACCAAACAGATTCCACAATTTTCCCCAATATTTCCTCGATAGATACCATATATACAGTACACAATGTCTCCCATTCTACTCAGTTTGCTAAATGCAGAACACACACATGCATTCCTAGGCAAGAACAGAAACAAGATTAGCACTCATTCTGCATACAGTATCAAAAGAGAAAACAGCTATTTTATTTACAATACCTTTTTGTGTCTGCCCTTCTTCCATATTTTCTTCCATTGTGTTTCTTTTTACCTTGAAGTGAAGCTGCTACACAAAATTCAATAGAGCCCACAGTATGGTATTTTAAACCCTGTTATTTTTCCCCTGAAAGCTTCCACAGCAGTGGCTCAGTAAACTCCTCAGAGCTTAGCTCAGAGACTCTCACACTCCCTACTTTGCTAGGAGATTGCTTGTCAACTGTAATTTCATTCAAATTACTCTTCCGTGAAGATTATCAATTTTTCTTCTCGACGCTGTCCATTGTAAGCCACTGTACACAAGTATTTAAGCGACTATCCCTTGGAATGTGGAGGTAAAATGAAGCTGTCTGTAAGGGAAAGAGGCATCCACGCTGAACAGAGAAGGTGTTTAAAAAAGATATAGGGGCTTGTGTTGAAATAGACGCTTTGCATTAAAAACAGCCCTCTGCACAGGGAACAGATGGAGGGGTGTATCTGAATGAGAAGCAGACCACCAACCCATATTCCCCCTATTGCTTAGAATGGAAAATCCCAACATGCTGTGGGGTTTTTTTTCATGCTGCATTAACTGACTCTCACCAAATGAACACATTGCTGTAAAGAAATAAAAACGCATTTTCTCTGGATGGCTATTTCTAAATTTCCTAACTAAAGAGATGCAGAGGCAGAACAATGAGAAAAGACATTCTGTCACAAAACCCCTGATCATTCATAAATTTGCCCATTGTTATCCTGTGACAAATATACACTAATCAGGGTTCTCCTTAGGAGATCGGGTCTGTGAACCCTGGAATAATAATTCGGTGATGCCATATTGCTTCCCTAATCTTGGGCTATCAACACCACTCTGCCATGTGTCATGTCTGAGGAAAGGAGATCACCTTCTTACACCACTGAAATATACTGTATTGGTAGGATGCAAATTTCAAACACTGAGTGCGCTAATAATATCACAGGCTCGCTGAGCAACAACCAGAGTCCATTAAATTATTTATTAATGAAAGAAGGACCATTAATTACGATAGTGTAGTCAAAAATGCAAGCAGAAGTGTCTGTACAGCCTAGCAACAAGATAAGCGGAAGATGTATGAGCTAGCTTATATGAATACATTAAAATGATTGGTTATACACCACATTACACAGTGCATATCATTAATATTGCAATGCACAAGAGGCATTATTATTGAACAGTTTTACCCTAGGCAGTGTGCTGCTATCAGGCACCATAAAAGAGTAACGCAGTCAAACATACCGAAGAGGGGTTGAGTAAAAAACACAGAAACAATGGACGAGAAACACAGCAGTGAGGAGAGAAAATGCCATCGACATGAAAAAATCTATACTGTATGTTAAACTGTAATTTAGTGTCCAAACTGAAAGCCACGACACAAGAGCTGAGAAGCAGCAGTGCTTACTGCCACATCACCATGCTGAACCACTTTGTAAAACTGCAGAGCATAATTTTAATTTTACATAGTGTATAATTATTAGCTTCTGAACTTGAACATTAGAGTGACATCAATGTAGTCAGTCTGTGTTAGAATGAAGAGGATTTGTCTAACTGACAGCATTTACTGAATATTTCTACCACAAACAAGTCATTTATTTACATAGTGCATGCACTTAGCAGATAGGATTACAATCCAAGATCTTTTTTGACACCGTCAGCACATGTATTTTCCATTGGCAAGGCACTTGATACAATTCTGACATTACTTTCAATCCAGAAGGATTTATGTTCCTTTATTATTGTCAGATTGTATGTCCTTATACAGCAATTTATACACAGAGCATTCTTCAAAGGTTCATTCTTTGACTGTTGTAGCATGATCTCAGATTAAACCTGTTGTGAAAAATATGGATGCATTTGACTTCAGCACTCCCTTGACTGAAAGGCAACTCTTTACAATAACTTATGAAAGTTTCTCTCTCCATCCCACACCTGAAAAAAACAGCTGCTGAAGAATTTAAATTTTCATTGGAAACTTTGCTCATCGCCTTCCCAGACTATCACACACACTTTACAAAAAAATCCCTTCCTACCATTCACAATCATGGCTGCAGATGTTGTATGCATCCTGTCACACAACACTAGTAGTGTATTAGTAGTATATATTGCTCTAATCTTGTTAATTGACTCAGAATCTTCTCAAGCATATTTGTATAGGTTTAAATCTTATTTTTCGCTATTGTGTAAAGATCTGTTCTACCGCATTGTTAGTAAACTGACAAAACAAGGTGAGCATTTTTGGTGCTTTTCTTCATTGTTTAAATGACTTTGATTTCATCTCTTAGCATAGATTCGGGGCCAAAAAGAATGCAAAATGGCTGAAAATAGAATGATGGTGTCTAATGTATATACTGTATCCTATGTCCGCACCTGGGAAACAAAACCTAGCATTCTCTTAACTAACGATATTTTTGGCTGTGTACCAACCCTCTCTTTAGCTTCAATTTAACCAGGTGTCTACTGTCTATACTTACCAAGCTATTTCAAAATGTTTAAGGGGACATCAGTCCAGGTGCAAAAAAATGCTTCTGGAGATCTACAGTATGACACAAGGGAGTACTAAAAGGTTAAATATAGTTAATGCTGGAGCTGAAAAAAATTAGACATCAAGTGCTCACTAAAAGCTCTTTTGGAGAACCTTTGTGGTTTATTGATTGTTCAAGACATTTATTATATAAATATTTTTTCCCCAAATCTCTTGTAGCCTGATTTGAAAAATACTGTTTTTTCTTTCCAAAACCACAAACAGGTTTCAGTGGTGTCAATTTCATTACAAATGATAAAGATACCCCACATTTTATTTCATGTAACTTGAAACCACACTCACTCCACTGAAAACCTCTGAGGGGAAATGAATCAGGAAGCAGCATACAGCTCATCTGTGCTATCATTACCATTACAGACAACATAAAGTGTTCATATCTGAGCTACATTATGTCATTGGTCAGATATGTCTGGGAATCTCCAAGCCCCAGAACACAACTGGCTAAGTGCTACCCAGGAGTTACTGTAGGCAGGGTACACAACATTGACCCCTGTACTTTCCTTAGGGATATAAGAAAGGTTACAAATGAGAGGAAAGAATTCAGCCCATGTACTGTATACTGGGTGATAGTTAGCAGTTACTGTAATACTTCCAAAGGTCTCATATACTGTAGCTGTTTCTTAAAAGAAGCCAGGTTTATCAGCTATGAAAACAAAGACGGTTTGCTTTTTCTATACTTTTTTTATTCCTTTCTTTCCTCTGTTTCAAGGGCCTGACTTACTTAATACTAATAATTTGGACAAAATATTAGTGTCTGGTAAGTGGTGATAACTCCATGTGGTTGTAGCCATACTCAAAGGCCCTACTTGGTGAGCTAATTGCATGCAAAACTGTTCAATGTGGAAATCAGAATTAGCATGCAAATGCTGCAGGGTAATACAGCTGATGTTGATTCACAGTAGATGAATGGGAAAAGCAGGTGGCGTTAGTTTGGATATGGATTATAAAGAGAGAAAGAAAGAGATGTAGCAAATCAGACAGCAGTCTCACCGTGCTGTTTGAAGTGCTGCAGTCAGTCATTACACATAATTCAAGACAGTATGAAGTCAGGCAGACATACAGGAGCAATGTACGTGATGTGGATATTTTTTTACTCTAAACACAGAAATCAGCATACCCTTCTACCAATTTCCCAATAGAGTTTAGGGCTCTGGACAGAAAAGTGTAAGTTCGTGGGTTCAAATTCTGGATGGGACACCACTGCTGTGCCATTGAGATAAGTACTTCACTCACATTGCCCTGTGGTATAGATGCATAAATGGGTACTCTCCAGGTGGTCATTGTGAATGAGCTTTTGTTCTCAATTGACTCATCTAGTTTTATAAAGGATTAAATAGTAAATGGGATTGTACAGTATAATTGATGCTACTTACCTGAGCCAAGTACCACCATTTAGTAAATCAGGTCCCTAATGTTTAATTAAAACAGTAGCAGCACCACAATAGATGATTCCTGTCACACTCTGCCTTGGGAAGGTGTGGTTATTTGAACTACACTTGTCTGCACCAGCACCAATATATGGAGTATACTGTATATGAACATACTGTTACTCAATAATGTAATGTTTTATCTTATTGTTTCATTTGCTTCCCATTAAATTCTCTGTGTTGAAAATACCTGTGCACTGAACCTGCTTTGATGGTTTGTAAACTAATCCGAATTACAGCAGGTCCCTGAACCCCTATGCCTGTGTTGAACCAGGAACCCTCTGGTTTTCATTAAGTCCTCTCCTGAGCTCTCACTGAATGCACTTTACCCAGAATTATATTAGACTGAGGCTTGTGTGAATACTCCGTACCCTCTTTCATTTTACATCTGCTTGTGTCGCCGTGTAAAACTAACACAAGATAAAAGGTAAGTCCCGCTTAACTATCTTCCAATAAATAACTGTGTGAGTCTTTACAATGTACAGTACAAGTCTTCTGCACATGCAGAAGATGTGCTGTGCTGTCTCTGCAACTGGAGAGGCTGGTCTCAATGGTAAACCGATCTCAACATTTTCCTTCACTTACTCCATCCAAATATACCTGACTTAGATATAACCCCACCCCCACCACAAAACAAATGCTCAGTAGCGCTTTTGTCTGTCAAGCATGTGTAGAGAATGATGGCCTCATCTCTCCCACATTGCAAGAGTAACTTCTGCTCAAACTTGCTATGACATGTGCTACTGTATATCCTCCTTTCCCAGGAACAGTAATCCAAACAATTACATTGCATCAGATCAAATGAATATGTGCACCTGTGACTTAAAGAACTACTGTATTTACTGTTGCTATGTACTGTAGCAGGACTGTATTTATTCATTTTTGTGTTATTTTTCAGGCTGGCCACAATATCAAACAGTATCACTGCGATGGTCAACAGTCAACACTGGTATCATCCTGGTTCTCAGGTTAATAACAGTCAGGCAGCTGTTAAAATTATTTATTATCTTCTGCATTTTAAGAAGTGTAGCTGTTTCATGTGTTGTAAGTTTAACTGGACTTCAACACATCTGAAAATACACATTTCCCCAAGTCATTTTAAGATTAAAATTCAGTTTCAATTTCAGATACCTGAATTGACTGTAAATGCAATCTGATAATTGCTTTTCCAAAATATTCAGTCTAAAAAGACACCACCTTTGCAGAATTATTACTTCCTAATAGATCTATCTATACAACTGTACTGTATATCAATACTAATGGATTTCTGCCAATGTATCTTGGGTGATTATTTTGGGCCTATCACTCCAAAATTCCAATTCCATCCCAAAATGAATTACAAATACCCAAGCCTCTGATTTAACAGGATCTTCAATATTGTTCTTTTTCATTGTAAATATAATAACATGTAAAGCCAGTGAACTCAATACAATAAAAAACTGCATGAAGCATAGAATGGTTTGGTTTAATACAACAATGAGTCAATTAAATCTAGACTTTATTATCAATGTTAACAAAATATGTGATGTGACCTAGTTTTTGTGAATTACTGAGCCATCAGATACCTACTTAATAAATGTAGCATTTATAATACACATTAATTATTATATGCAATACAGGATATGCAAAACCCAAATTAAATACAACTAAATATATTCTAGTTTTTATACAGGTTTGAGATGTTTATGCTACTCTTTTTTGTTCTGATATTGTTCTGGAGAAACTAAACTGGTCTTCTAGACACACATTAGTTAACAGTATGGCACTTCTATTTTAACAGAGAACAGTTATCCTTCACTTGAAAATGGATGGCATTGCAAGAAAATATTCATTTATTTGTCCTTATATCTTAACAGCTAAAATAGATTTGCAAAAAACATCTGTTTTATATCACCACCATCTCCCCACAACATGCATAGATCTAACACCAGTGTAGCTGTATCTCTATAGTATACTGTATAGGCACAGGATTAGGAGTTCACTTCCATTCCACATGCTTTTGCAGCAGGCTAAAACTGAGGTCAACAGGCTATAGCAAACCCCATAGGTCTTTTCCTCTGAATGTGAAGTAACCTATACAATCTTGTTGATAGCTGCCAAGCACCTACCGTACCAGCTCTCCTGTGATCTGCTCACAAAACTCTTTAATACAACACACACATTGGCTTCACTGCAGAGTGCCCAAAGGGCCTTTTGATATTGAAGAGCTCACAGTCATCACTTTCAATTCACATTCAGTATGTTCACAGAAATTAGCTGAGGGAATTGAATGTGTTATTTTTACCTAGCCTCATACCAAATATTATTTGCTACAGCTACGGCATATCTGTTACTGTCATTTTATTTCCATCCTAGATGAATGGTTATTCTAAAGCAAGGATAACCTGAAACATTTATTAAGAACGATGCACAAGAGATGAGGACATGTTACAGTATATTGCCTTTCACATCTTGAGGAAGGCTGATGTATTTCGAGTGCATCAGCACGAAGACTAGAGTGGCATGGTATTTAGTGACAGAATACTGCACTGTGAGTATTAGAGACTAAACAGCCTCTCCATTTTTTTATTTAGGCTAGACACAAAGCAAATTACAAGCTAAAAGTCTCAGAATTGGCATTATGTTGAGTTTTATTAACAAGTGGTCTCAACATAAAGATGTAACTTTACATTATCTGTATCCAGACCACAAACTTGTCTAATATGGTAAAAATATGGTGACTTCAATTTATGAAAACAGTTCAAGATACATAAAGCACTAGAAAATAACACATGCAATACATAATAGAAGTAAAGGAGGAATATTATACACAGCAAATTGACTTGGTAAAACCAAAAGTAGTAAATTATACATTAAAAAAGCTTCAGCGAAAAGAATGGTTTTCTAAATGTCAGCAGTTGGCCTAATGGTCTAACTTTTTAAAGCTCCGTTTAAAAATCAGGAAGCTGTCGCTTCTAGTTATCGCACAATGTGCACAAATCTGGACATACTGCCTATTCAGGACCTTAGGAGATAAATAAGGTACAGTATTGTGTTAGCCTAATGTTAATTCAATAAAGACATGCTTTTCAGCATCAAAGATATAGAAAGAGACCTGCTGTAACCAAGCAATGTTACGCATGTGGAAGGAAGGTTCCCTAACCCTAGTGATGTTCATGACATACTTTGAAGAATAACTGTGATGAAGAGCTTTCGCACACTCTTGTCGTAAAGTCTCTGATGAGGTCTATCATCTCTCCGACTCATTATTTATTTTCCAGTCCTTTTACTTTTTTTTAGCGAAAACTATACAGTAGTTGCAATGTATTATTATTTATTCAATGACTTGTCTTCCTCTTTCATACGCTGTTTTTTTAAGACCATGTGAGCAAAAAATGTGTATTTTCATAACGTCTGTGGCTACCCCGTGACTTACTGCCAGGTGGTTTAGTCACATAAAAATAATTAATAATAATAATAATAATAATAATTGCTTACACTTACTGTATATAATGCTTTTCTGGACACTCCACTTAAAACACTTTACAGGTAATGAGGACTCCCCTCCACCAACACCAATGTGCAGCCCCACCTAGATGATGCACTAGTACAGTATGCTCCCCACACACCAGCTCTCAGTGGGGAGAAAAACATAATTTATAGATGGGGATTATTAGGAGGCCATGATTGATAAAGGTCAATAGGAAATTTGGCCGGGACACCAGGGTTACACCCTTACTCTTTTTGAGAAACGCCCTGGGATTTTTAACCCCCACTAACATCTCTTCCAGCACCTCTTCCAGCAGCAACCTTTTCCCAAGAAGTCTCCCATCCAGGTACTGACCAGGCTCCACCTGCTTAGCTTGAGTGGGTTGCCAGTTGTGAGCTGCAGAGTGATATGGCTGCTGGCAATATACAGGCTTAAAAGTAACAACAAGGCTTAGAACTGCTGTCAAGGTTTGATTTCAGTACTGCCAAAAAAACTCACCACCACTGATGCTGAAGGTCTACTAGTCTTGTTTAAGGTTTGTTGCATATTAAAATCGGACAGACAACCGTGAAGTACAGAAACCGCAAGCAGTAGTATCTGATTTGGTCTGCAAGTAAAACTGAAAATCATCATCATAGCAGTCCTACAGTATCTATCATGGTGAATAATCTGACCAAGTGGCAACATGTAAATCAATCCATAATGGTCCCAGCAAAGAACCTGTGGAACATCAGCAGATTAAACACCACAATATTTAGGAACTGGGCTGTTAGTTAATCGGGAGCCAGACCAATAAAAGGAAGTATACAGTATCCCAAGATAAATATTTTGTAGGCCACAGGAGAATTGAGAGGGGAATTCTATGTGGCTAAGAGTCAGAAGCCATCAGCAAATCATTAGTTACCTTAACAATGGCTGCTTCAGCAAAAACCATCCTACAGGCTCCCCTGCCTTGAATTTAGTAGACACCAAACCCTTATAACTGGGAATAAGGTAACTCTGAAGTGCCAGAATAGATCCTGCACATAATAAATCAGACAGCTCCAGTGTAAGAAATATCGACTGCTTTTGCTAACCTCTGGTTCTTAACATAAAATAATATGACACTTTATGATAAATACTGAATGCACGCATCACATGAAGTGAAATCTTACAAATTCATTTTCTCAAAACTGCAAAATCATACTGTCACACAGCATATCTGGTCCCGACTGCACTGCTATCTACTGTCATTATTAGTGATTTTGCCATTGGTAATGAAAGGATTGCTAATTTTATCATCACAAAGATGACGACTTTACATTATAATATATGTTATTAATGATATCCGTCAGTGAGAAGAAAGGGCTCAGACTCCTTAACTGCAGTCTTACTTTACATCGCTTTCATTTTTAGTTTGCTTGCAACAGAAATTAAAAATACCTTACATACTGTACCTCCTGTACCTCGCATCTCCACTTGTCAAAGTAAAGCAGAAGAAACAAAATAACCCATACTGAAATAAACAGAGCGAAAGCTAATATGAACATGTTTGTTTGAATATTTAAAACACAACAATTACAAAAGATTTATTCATATTTTGAATAATAAAATGTATTCTAATTAAAAATATTTAAGATATAAAAACACATTTATAGCTTTATAGCTGCTAAAACCGCTTAAAAGGTTAGTGTCATCAGTACCTTTGTACCAGTACTTTATTTGTCAGTAAACTATTTCACATACATTTTTCTCCATCTGATGGAGACTAAATTAACTACGGAAACATATTAACTTTAGAACCAGGTGAAACATTTACTGTAACTGCAGTCAAATCCAAGCATCTGCACAGAACTTCTTCTCATTGTGGTAGGGGTGACCCCAGCCCTATGGAGGGCACAAAGGGTGCTTCTGATCATGCCACTCAGGTGTACCCCACCATGCAGACTTGGAATAGTACTGGCAGGGTTCGCAGAGGGGGACTACTCTAGTATAAGAGTCTGTTCTTTGTGCCCTTGGAATACGAAAGTGCATTTAATGACGTGCACAGTCGCTCCACAGGGACGTTGTTCAAGAGCCCATTTCACTTTCAATGGGGAGGAAGGGAAGGGGAGATTTTTGAAAGGGGAAAGAGCAGGATTTGATATGAGACCCAGAACTCTCAGTTATGCACAGCACTACTGTGCTACTCCTACAGTACATGCTGCCAGTGAGCTTAGAAGTGTTTCAACAGCATTTGATATAGCACTTATTGGAAATTGTTTAAAATCGGATCATACTGTATGTCCAGTAAGTTGACCACAAGCCTGCCTAGAGGCCATTTTTATTCTCCCACTTTTTGCTTGCTGTTTTGTTTTTGTCTTGTCTGACACATCAGGATCAAAGTAAGCATCTTAGCCTGAATCGTTCTAAAAGAAGAAGAAATTGAGGGAATTGGTTTCTCCTGAACTCACTAAAGGGAGTACTCAGCTGGAGCAGAGGGCACAGTTGACAAACACTGAGACCGAGGCATTTGCTCCAATCGGTGCAGAAATAACTGCTGAGATGTCAATGAATAGCACAATGCCAAAGATGTCAATGAATGTTGTATTCAGCAAGTGATCTTGATCCTGGACTTGCATCAGGTGAAGAAAGGGAATACAAAAAGGTACTTAAAACTCACGCAGCAATGTTGTTTGAAATGCAAGGTTACTGAGCTGAAGGAACACTGAAGCACCATTTATGCAACACAACAATCTGGGCAGTTCCCTAAAAATCACAATCCCTTTGTAGTTTCCAAACTTTTTTTGGCACAGAGGGATGGTGCCTGCTCTGCAGATGATATGGCAAATACATGCAGATTATTCTTATGAAGGGCTTGTTTTCAAACCTCCCTGACATGCTCATAGATAATTGCTTTGGAAAGAAAACAGGCCATCCGGGCTCAGTCTGCATTTTACACAGTTTATAAAATAGCACATGTGCAGTACAGACGTGCCTTTGCAGAAGTGAGGAAATCACTGAGCAAAGCTGATCCACCTTTCCGTGTGTACCTCACATGGCTCAAGTTGGGGCGCTGGACAGTGTCTGGTTCGTTTGGAGCAGAAAGCTGAGGAACGCATTAGATTTGAAGCATTCACTTTTTCAGATCTGATGGAATATGCAGAACACCTTTTTTTTTCAAGGAAACTGGAGGTCTCTGCAGCATTCATGCCTTTGTTATGGCACTGCATACGATGTTGCCTTTCCCCCTACATCATGCATGCAGCCACAGATATTGCCATAAAAAAACGATCTCCATAATATCTCCATCCCCTTGATAAAATGAATAGTTATTCATTTTAGTTCTATGAGGCCTCTTTTAGCCCCTTCAAGGAACTGGAAAATATTTAAAATTCACATGGAGAAGAAGCAACCATGCATTAAATTCTCCATTTTGCAATTTGGAAGATCTGCAGGGACCTGGCTCTTGAAGTCTAAATGCTCTATATACTGATTTGATTCATTATCAAATAATGTTGGGACTAAACCAGACTGCTGTATCTTGGCACCCACTGATTGGACTTTCATATAAACATTACAGTCTGGTGTACCCCAATGTACATTACCTTTTAGGCATTTTAGTCCAGTAATTGCACAATACATTATGACTGGGCAGTTAGTGGAAGGACATAATTAAAACATCTATATAATTCATTCTCCATTCTGTGAAAGACTAGCAAGCCCTGTCAAATGTTAAAAACATTATCCGAGGATATGGGTTTGCCACAGAATCTTTGATACTGTAGTTCACAGACGAGCAAACGTATTTCACTGAATGTACTTTGCTTATTTACCATTGAAACACATCCTGACATAACTTTAAAATATTCAATATTGATATACTGACAATGACTCTGCAGTAGCCATTGTTAGTGTTTACAGATACTGTAATGATTTTTTTATTATACAGTTTGTTAGATAACAACCTTCTTTTACTTCTTGTAAAAACTTGTCAATACAAAATTGAATCTACACCAATCCTTCTTGGATTAACCATTAATAAATATTTTAGTATGTGCGTGTCTGCAGAACAGTATGATACAAATTAATAGATTGAAAAGACAGATAAAATTCATTAATTATGAATACATATTTCCACTTACTAGAAATAGGGAACAATATTCCATTCTAATCCCAGGCCATGAATAGAAACACCTCCCTCAGGCATCATTTCTGTGTTTTCCTGCTGTGTACAGTAGGTTCTGCTATACAAAAGCGTAGATACAAATTGTATTGAAAACTGATTTATGTAGCGAAGCAAATGTATGAAACATTACATATGAAACAGGCCTGGAAAACCAATATCCATTAAAACATGTGCACTCAATTGCGTGCTGTAAGCATGTGCTAGAAAGATGAAGAAGTATGCCCAGACCAACACCAGGACGAGCTACTGTGTTCAGACTGCATTGAACTTGACACCTGAACGACTTTAAGAGGAAGCTATCCCTTAGCCTTACATTCTGAGTGGCTTCTAGGTCCTTATTGGTTTAGGACTTTATACTATGCTTTGCTAATGAATTATTTTTGCAAATTGTAAATAAATTAAATATCTGATTAAAGGGCCCCAGAATCAATTATGTTACACACAGTCTGTCACTACACATCTGGAGGTTTGTTGAGGTGGTAAAAAGCATTGGGTCCCTTTCAATTCATCAGTTAAAAAAAAAAAGAGCGATTAGACCCGTCAAGGTTCTTGCTCAGAGCACAGTCTGAGCACCATGGGGTTCGTTAATTCGAACTTGGTCATTAAATGACAGCGATCAGGACTCCTGGGCTTCTCTGGGATTTTTGCCAATTGCCCTCTGACGTGACTTGCCAGGCACCTGCAGACCTGCCGTGAAATAAATCACTTGACTAAATAAGTCAAGAGATGACTATCTGGTCGTGAAAAATGTATTCATTTAAAGTTAGACCAATTAGATGAATGGATTATTCGTCTAACTGTGATATACACAGGTGACTTTTACTGTTTCATAATGAAACAGCTGATTTGGAAAAGGTAATGAGGTGATTGAAACTGCTGAAAGTCCCGCCTTTTGAAAATCAAATAAGAACACAATGCCATGAGGCAACACTTTCAGTAAACTTGCCAGCAGTGCAGCCAAGTCATTTTTAGCTGTGGATCATGGTCCTGTGTCGAACACCCTGATGGATGTCCATGGGTCCTGTGCAGATGTGCAGAATGACAGGCTAGTTGTTGCATCCAACTACCAATTAATGGAGAGATCCATTTGAGATGGCCTAGCCACAACAGAGCTTTACTTTATGTGATGAATGGCAACCTGACTGCACTGAGCTACATGTATCAAGGTCTGGGACCTCACTTGTGACTTATCCTAGGGCCTTATCCTGATGCCACGGCAGACATCTTCCTGCTGGTTGTAACAGCAGCTTTCTTTGCCAGATGAAGTGTGAGCAGGGGCATGCGGTCCTTTACAAAAGTACTCAGAGCCATGCCTTTTCTGGCTTTAAAGCTTGCAGTCATGACACTTTGAAGTAGGAATTAACATCTGTTTTAAGCACCACATATTCTATTCATTCAAAGCAAAAAAACAAAGGGGTAAATACAGTACATATGGTATTTGACACGAAAGAAAAAACAGAAAAGCTATGATCCTTTGCTGACTCCAATCCATTGCTGTAGAATACCAAAATTAATTTAGGTTAGTTGATTGGCCTCTGTCTGTGTGCAATAATAGGATTTTTCATGCTTTCAGAACAAAAAACCTGTCTGTGTGAGGTTCCTTGGTCCGGTAGTGTATTTCAAACAAAGATGCAAACACGAAGACTATCCTGTCCTGCTTTGAAAGCATCCAAGTTATTGAAATGAACAGATCAGGAAAAGGGTAAAACAAGTCTCTTATTATCCCGGTGTGGACAATCTACTCTATCATCATGGAATGGAACTACAGACTTCAATGGCTGAGATGGGAGAATCCTCAAGCAACGTGAAATCTTGAGCATATCTGCCAGGAAAAACTAGCTTTTTTTTTTTTTTTTTTTTGCTGGTGTGCAAAGTGGTAGAGATTTAACCAAAAGGGCATATTTGCATCTAAAGTTGCTTCTACCAAATAGTGAATTCTAAATAGTGGGTCTAAATACTTAAGCAATACTTAAGTATACTTACCACAAGAATTGTTCATGTTTTGACTTAAGTATTAAGTTACAAAAATGTGCATGCATCCAAAAGTAGACACCATAAGAAAGGTCTTAATATTTCTGTGAGGCACTATACAGTACTTGTGCAGGCTCCCTGTGGGGCATGGGACAGAATCCCACAAGATGGCGTCTACAACCTGGTGCAAAGCAAGTGTCACAGATGTACAGTTTGTAATGCTTCCAACAGTAGCCACACATGCTATTATCCTGTCAGTTTCACAGTAGACCTCCCATTGAGGACAAATGTTAATCACCATAATGATTTTACCTACTGTACATCTGTTCAATATCAGTACACATGCCACCAAAAAGATCAACATTTCCTAATACAGTACCTTTGCAAATCTGTTGCAGTCTTTTATGTTCCCACACATAGTATAAGACAAGTATTTAATGATACAGATATAATGCAAATAAAATATTAAATCAGATCCTAACATACTGTATTTCACTTTTTTATTAACTAGATTTGTAGGCTTACGGTAATTGTTTGTAATGCAACAACCTATACTGATTTTTTTCCAACTACAACATAAACAGCTAAAACACAATAATGGTATTACCCTCCATCCAGCAATAACCCCCTCCCATAAAACAATTTGATAACTACAGGCTAAAGATCACAGATTCCATTCCCAGCTGTGCTACCTATCACCAATGAGTATAACGTGTGCCAGTAGGGAATGATACAGAACATATATTTAACATCAATGTCTCCTGCCCATGACCCATATTAGCAAATAAAATGATCACTGCCAATAAAATCAAGCTCAGAGTCATGGAGTTAAGAACTCCATTCTAAGATATGATAACCATAATTCACATGTTAATTATAATAAGGAAATGACTTGCTTATGACATACTGTACTGTTAAGTTTACATTGAATAACATTTTATATTAATACTGTATATTATGAAATGTTGCCAAGCTCCATTTGATTATTTAGAGGTTTCGAGAATGCACATTCATGTAATAATAATAACTGCTTACACTTATATAGCGCTTTTCTGGACACTCCATTCAAAGGGTTTTACGGGTAATGGGGACTCCCCTCCACCACCACCAGTGTGCAGCTACACCTGGATGATGCGACGGCAGCCATAGTGCACCGGTACACTTCCCACACACCAGCCATCAGTGTGGAGAACAGAGCGATGAAGCCAGTTCATAGATGGGGATTATTAAGAGGCCATGAGTGGTAAGGGCCAATGGGAAATTTGGGTATACTGGGGCATTAGGATGCACACAGACAGCAGAGAGAGCGCCCCCTATTCCCCTACCATGTACTGTATGCCCATGGCAAGGAGTGGACTCTAAAATTTATGAATGGATGGATAAAATATTCTTTAGCTACAATAAATAATGAGGTTTTGAAGAACATTAACCAGGCATTAATTTACAGTATATCTTCATTACATTTCTAATTATGATGTTTCCAATTCACAGTTTATTTCAGAAACACGGGAACTGTTACAAGATTCTGAAAAATTATAAAATAAAAAGAAACCTGAAAAAGGTGCTGGTCACTATTTTCTGATATTACAATTATGATTTTCCCTGAATACAAGCCAAAGTGGTAACTTAGGGGAAATTCCAAACTAACCAACGCTGAAGAAAGATACAACTACTGTATATCAAAGCCAACCTAAGAAAAAGCACTGAATAGGACCATTCCTGAAAGCAATCTCATCACATGCTTCACTTACATAAGCAGTTCATCCATCAGTCAGGATCCATCTCACGCTGACAGAACAGAACACACCAACTTATGTCAAGACTCGATACTCGAATTACTCACTGCCCTTCCATTCATCAAGACAGCAAAGGAATGAGATTAGAGGATTTCCATACAGTAGGCACAATTACATTTTCATCAAAACGTGTCAACTCAAAAATAATCCGATGCAAAACAAATCAGACATGTTTTCATTAACTGACAAATTTAAATGGATGTTTATTCTTCTTTCTATGAAAAAGAGATGAGCATAAACCCTGTTATTATTTTTTTATGTCCCACAATGTGCTTTAAATTCAGCTACTGTTTGTGCTGTGTGCATTCTGGGATAGGGGTCTGATATATTCTCATATTTTGAAATGGCAACACTAGTTGTAACTGACTTTTTTCACCATCATAATAGACAATAGCAACATTTGCTCCAAATATAGTATTTCTTTGGAAGGCCAATGTTGGCAGCAAAGCCCTGAAGCTTTAATTTTAAGATTATGTTGTTTAACATCAAGCGTGTCATGAGACATTTAAGGTTACTAAGCAACGAGTGAACAGCAACTATTGTAACTGTAAAGAAGCACAGTTTAAAAAATGAAACAGCTAAAATTAGGAGCATTTAAGGCAAACACATGAGTAATTTGGCCATTTGTACACTGCATGTGTTGCATGTTTTATCTTCCAGTAAGAAAATGAACATTTTTATTGTATACTGTATGTGTAGTGCATACTGATGCATGAAAATGAAACTAGATAAAAAGAAAATCTTTACAAAATAATAACTATGAATAAATAACTCATAAAAACTCTGTAAATTAACAATATAAGCCTTTAATTTACATGTTACAATTCTGAGGCAAAGGTAAGCCAGCAGGTATAAACAAGAACTCCATTCAAAAGGTACAGAATATACTATTGTTTTACTCCCCTATAGAAGATTACTGTATTCTTCTATTGTTTATTGGTCTTTAATTCATAGCTTGAGGTATCAGTGTTATCAGAAAATGGTATCATGCTGTGATACACACACAAGGCCCAAGGAGCTGTTATGTAATGCTTTGCTCTTCTCATCCTGATAAAATACAGTAGAATTAAACTGTGGAAAAAATTTAAAAGACCAAATGCCCCTACCATGGGAATTTTTACTGATAACTTCTTACTAGCAGCTCATGTCATCCCTATCAAAGTATTGAACAGTGGGTAAGGATTGACCTTTAGCAATTGACACAGCAACATACAGTACACCAACAAATTCCATACCTTTATTTACAATACATTGTGACATTAAGGAGTCTCCATGTCCTGTTCTTTCATCAAAAGTTATTTGATTATGAGCTATGGAGAAATGATTCTTCATTAGTTAAGAAAATGACCAGAAAATGAATCAAATTAAAATAAAAGAAACAGTTACTTCATACAGAATCTGGAAACAAAGCTAGTCTTTCAACCACATACAGTATTATGGTTAATGGTGCAATTTAATGACTGAAAAAAAGATGGTCTTAGAAACAACTTGGTTTACAAGTAGCCTGCACAGAATGGCTAGGAATGAAAACTAAAATAATTTCCATTTCCTGAAAACACACTGCCTTTTCAGATTCCGTCTACCAGTGTGGATGCTTCGTGTGCATGAAAGACAAGAATACTAATTTCTGATGCTTCCTGTACAGAGAATGAAAAGATTGTCAGATGTGTTCAATTATATCTGTGCAATGAGACAGCCTTTAAAGATCCTGTGTGCTTTTAATTAGAATGGTTGACAATATACAGTACCCATGACTATCAGATAACCTTTTTAGATTATAAAGTATTTGAGATTATACTATACAGTTCACTGTAGTTAGTGTGACATTGCACGTACTCCAAAGATTTTTCCATCTATCTGCTGAATTACTTGTCTTGTGACTAGCTTTCCCAGTTAATAGAAGCACTCTTTCAGTGTCTCTTTTGCACTGCCTAGCACATTTCATACAACAACATGACATACAATAAAGGTTGCTGTAACATCAAAGCCAAATCTATAGCACCTAGCTCTTAGCAATAAATACACCCAAAATCAAATTCTTTGTATTTTTGTTGGTGCCTCCTTTCACAATTATACAAACAGAATCATAGTGCTTTTATGGACTATAGTATATTTCTCCCTCTTTTTGGTGGTTAGTTTTGTTACGGTTTTAATTAAATCTCAAAGTAACGATACACCCAGCATTAAATCACACAGTGCCCACTATATAAGCAAATCTCAGAGGTATGATAATATAATAACAGACGATGATGTGTGTTTTTATTTATAGCTCTGTTTCTGAGAATATTAATCATTTTCTTCCATCTGGATCAACAGGGAATAAGGCATCAACATAAACACAGTTTATCCCAACAGATGTTTAGTTCTCTCAAGTAGTGCTTCTCAAAAAGATTAAAGCATTACTCAGTCTTCATTATCGTTATTTAGTTTCCTTTTGAAGAAGTGAAAAGTCATCCCCCCTCCACCCCCGTCCCTTTTCATGAATGACGTTTAACTACTTTGAAGCCTTAAGAAAGCAATCGCCATTTCACTCATCTGAACTGACTACATGTCAAGCACTTTCCACAGATACTGAACAAAGTGCAATGTGAGTCATTTGAGTGACTTGCTGTTGGGACTACAGAAATAGTTTGCCTTTAAGGTCAGATTAAACTTTATGTTGAAGCCTATCAAAAGCACTGTGCTATTTTATTTTTAATGCCTTACTTCTTCCCAATTTAGGTACAATAAATCAGTTACCCTGGCACAACTGGCACAGCTCTGTGAATATCATCACCTTTAGTTTTAATCAAACTCTTAAAGAGAAAAATAACTGAAGTCATGTCATTTTATCGGCTGTCCTTCACAGTCCAGAACAACTGCCTTCCATGAACCTGAGGGAGACTAGTCTTAATCTTGATTTCTAACTTTGTTCGACTGTTGAAGAAAAGAAGCAGTTTTAAAACTACAAGCAAATAGTTCAATGCAAGAGCCATTTAACGAGGCAAACTAATAAAGTTCAAATGGAATGAAAACCAGAGTGGTACTCTGGGACCAGGACTGGGAAACACTACACAGAAAAAACACGGAAAACAAACAATAATGTGTACTGTGATGTTAGGGAACAGTTACAAAGCAGAGAACATGCAGAAATAACCCCTAATTCATACCTGGCTACAGTATAAAAAGAGAGGCTGATATGGACACACAACTGTGGCATATTTACAGAAATAATACCTTCTTCGAATGCCAGGCAGACATGCATGACCATGGTTTTCATGCTACTGTATCTTCTCAAGGCACAGTCAGTCACTCAGCTGGTCACCTACTGTATGGCTCCATATAAAACCACAGCACATTTCATTCGTGGATTCTACAAGGTCTACAACCAGGCAGACCATAATCTCAGGGAAGTCTAAGACCAGACAATTCTCTTGATGTTTTTTTATTTTAATTTGGTTGTTCTGTTTTCTTCAAAGGCCATTGGAAAAAATTCCATTTTTATTTCAAAAAGCTACCGACCCCTCAATAGTCTTGTGAAAAGGTGTTATCCTAAACCCTCTTTTACACTTTGCATCTTCCTGAATCCTGCTTCTGCCTGTTTAAAACCTACATGAACATATATACATTAAGCTCAGTTAAAGAACAGATTTCCAGTTACCAATTTTATGCTCAATGTTTTCTTGTTACTTTTCTGTTTTGAAAACGATTAATGGATTAAAGTTTAAAACGTGAGCTTTCACATTTCTTGCATTTATAGCAGCTCTACTAAAACATAATGGTTGTATTTTTCATAATCTGATATTCTTCCACCAGCTGTAACAATGTCTTTTATATTAAAATGTGGTCTGCACAATCCTATCTTACATGCTAAAGGAAAAGGAAAGCTACTGTATACAGCCTGGTTGCTATTCAATCTCTTTCTGTTTGCACTGCATTAAAATGTTTCATTTCTGAAAATGCCAGTACATCATCTTGAAATGAGGGAGTTAAGGAATTAGCTCAAAGAAAGCTTATTACTGGCTCTTGGTTAAGCATTAGAACGTAACCATGGGAACCATCTCTGGAGATGTGCTTTGTGAAACAGAAAACAGGAAACATACAGTAGGACACCTTATCAATTCCCATTTAAACATCTCACAATTCCCAAATACTATAGTTTAATTACTGTAACTTCTTACTTTATTTTAAGGTGCCTTTTTTATGAAGTAGGGATTTATACATATCTGGGTTTATTTAGATGATACTTATTCATTTAAAGAGTGCAAAGGAGGCACTTTAACTATGGCTTTGTAGCCATAAGACTCAGATCTTGAATTTTTGGTGGACATGTATACGTACAGTACGTGTTTCATTCTTCAAAAAGAACTCAAGGTGTTTTCTTCATTAAACATTTCTCATTAATCCCTCTATCCAGAAGGGATTTGTGCATATTTGCCAGAAATACAGCCGCTGAAAATTAACACTCTGAAAATTCAATTATTCTGGGGCTGCAGAACTTTTCTCTCATGGGGCTTTTCCATCCTAGGTTTAAACTACACACATACACTGAAGTACTTTGAGTTATTGTCCAAAAGCTTAATTGGCCTCATGTAATATTTAAGGACACAGTCAGGAACAAAGACAGAACCTTGCAGAAACAGGACTATATGAACTCAAAATAACATACACTGAAACTGACACAGGTGAAAGCACAGCTGCCAATAAACTATGAACAACAGGACAGATTAACATGCACAAATATCCAGCAAATACAATTAGATTTATTACACTTTTTTTTTTTTGGTGCATGTTTTTAAAATTAATTAATAATTCAATTCTGGATACAAAAAATGAATAAAACCAACAAATCTGACAAAACAGATTTCAAATTGGTTTGGTATATTATAGATTCTATAAGGACACAGTTTTAAAAAGATCTACAGTACAATACGTCCTTGTACTATTAAGAGAAACATGAAAATCTGACTGTCTCTGTGTTAATTTATCGTCTCATCTCAGTATTGCAATTCACAGAGAATTGAAATCCACTTTGGGGCTCTCAGAAGTTTATCAGATGAATGCCTAACTGGAAGGCACAGTATATTGGAGGTCTACACAAGCAGGTTCTCATTTTCCCCCTGTGGTACAGGAGTTGTAGTGGCCCTGTGATACAATCAAAAACACTGTACTGTTTAAGTGCCACATCTTAAAGTGTATACAGTAAATGTTACATGAGGAAAAATCAGAGTGCAGGATTTTGATGTTACCAAAGCAAAGCATTTTGACTGACATATTTTTGTTTTAAGAGTATTATCAAGTGTCAGGAACCATCTGAAAGAAGAATACAGTGTTCCAAAGTGTGCTTTATAGAAATGGGCTTTTATACACAGCCTTCAATACTTGTTAACATGCTGATTAATTAAGGAATGACTGCAAAAGGACTGTCACAAGTATCTATTTAGAATCTACAGACTCATCAAAAATTTCCATGATCACAACCCTCTCACAAGATCTCTGCAGTAACAAAAGATTTGTATTCACATTTATTCACAAAATAAAAACATTTTTAATGGGACAAATCCAAAACACACCAACTGCTAAGAAGCACAGATGATAAACTTGTATTCGTGGTGAAATACTCCAGGAAATATTTTAAAAGAAAAATACGTTAGCTCTAACGAGTCAGTTTCGGAGTACATTTTTCCAGAAGAAATTATTGCTCAGAAAATCTGACACTTGGAGAGTATTAAGCAAACCTAACATGAGAAAAAATAACCATGCTGCCAAAAGGCTTTTTAAAGTTTGGCATTGCTGCTTTACATTTCCTGTTGTTGAAACTGAATATTTGTACACTTATTGGAAGATGAAAATAACAAAAGAAAAAAAAGGCAATATCACGAACATGAGAACCATGTCTTTCGTATACAACCACTGTGCTGGGCAAAACATCAGCAGGGCTAGAAGATGTTACAATAGCAAGGCACATTTTTAAGGCTCAGTGCCAGACGTCTAGGCTTCACAGTATCAATTATGGTACTACTACCACCACTATGTAAAAGAGACAGAGAATAGGACTACAGTTTATATTTTCTCTTTTAAAGTCAGCCAAAGCTGTCCTGTGACTGAAATTAAGTTATGCACATTAATAGAAGCCCAGCCTTTAGTGTGAAAGAATTCTTACATAAACAGTGCAATACTTGTTGAAAATCTCAAAGGCTCTACACAACACAGAGAATAGGAGGGGGCACATATGCATAATGTAGCCTTTTACCTCTCATGTGACTTTCAGCATAAAATATGAAGCATATTGAAAATCTGGGAATAATGTATCTTATATGTCCAAGACGAGACATTTTAATTACAATGAAAGATGATCCACTGATGTTTTTAAGTAGCAGTTTAAAAAGTTGGCTTTCTGTTATTCCTAAGAGAGTTTCAAGTTCTAAATATATAATACAGTACATAACAGTAATGCGTAGGTAAAAATAGCAGCTTAAACCTTACATACTGTAAAAATCAAAAGTGGTTTTCATTTTAAGCCGTCAAATAATATCCAAGCCAAAGTGACAAACGATGAACATTGTGCCACTGATACCTTATTCATCAGTTGCTCTACCTACATTCCATATGGTAAAAAAAAAATTGATTAAAAACCTTTAAATGAACAAAGCAGACAGATATACAGTACAGGTATTTTCCCAGCATTATCAATATTACAGTTACAATGTACTTTACTCATGTTTTCATACTGTGGTACTTTATGATTCCCTTGACCAGGATTTACAGTATCTTCACTGACTTATTTTGATAAGCCATAGCTCAATAGCCCTGGACATAGAACATTTTCTGCTGTTAAGGAGAGTTCTCCTGGCAGCTTGTTGTTGTTCTTAGTCGGAATCCCCCAAAAAAGTCTGAAAAGATTAACTCTTCCATTAAGACTTGGTTTTGATACCCAGGATGAAAACAAATGTGGCAACTTTTTAACATCCTGTTAACATCCTGTTAACATCAAAACTTTGTAAAGGGTGATAAAACAATTATTATTACAATGCATTATGTCTTTATGACATACTGTGACTGCTCTATAAAAGCCAATTCATTTACTAATATATACAGTATCAGTGTCCTTGGGCAGCATGGCAAGACGACAGTTAGCACTGCTACTGTACTGTACCTCACACTTCCTAAATTGTGGGTACTGTTCCGGACTGTGGAAGTTTTACATGCTATTACTATGATAGAACAGATTAGATCCAGGTCCTCTGGTGTCTTTCGACCTCCCAAACCTCCTGTGCTGCCTCGATTAGTGTTTTTACATTGTTCCTGTGTGTGTGATCCCTGCAATGGTGCAATGGACTGGAGTCTTGGCTTGTGCCTTATTCTACTGCCACTCTCACCCGGAATAACCAGATTTCTGATACTGAAGGAATGGATCATCATCGTTACCAATGGTAGCACCAGCGTAATGATGCGCAAAAGGAAAGGAGAAACATTTCTTACTTTTACAAGTTCTGAAAACCAGTACATATATTAAAGAATAAATACATTTCTATCAACACAATGTATACAATTCACTGATCTGCTTTGTGACCCAAACTCTTTCTAAAGATTCCCCAGTGATCTTTTGTACTAGCTTGTTCATTAGTCGGCCTGCAGGATGGCAACTGCAAAACAAGCAATGCATCAGGAAATCTAAGGTTACTGTAACTTCCCTACATGCTGTAAGCTGGTCTACACAATTGCACTCAAGGTAAGACTGACAGGGACAGCCTCTCGTCTGCTTATGTAAGAATGAACATAGGGGAAGCGAACTTACTTTTTAGACCAGCCCTTTTCCTTCCCAAACACAACATTTTTAAAACTTTATGTAAGAATGCAGCACTTTGAAAGCCTGAAAAGGAGTAACCCTGCTACTGAAGTTAACTGTTTAAATCAATGTCGGTCTCCAACGGCGGATATCTGCCTATTCACTGGCGGTCTTACACAAAAATGACGTTTTTCAGTTTTGTTTGGTTGTGCGTCAAAGTAGAGCATGACTGAAAACGCGGCGATGCTCATTTATTACTTTACTGGCTACTTTAGAAAGCTCTTCAGAAAGGCGAACGATTTCTAAAAACGATTAAATCTGATTTTTTTTTACACTGAAATCAGTAAAGCACAGTGAAGACATTAAACCTACAGGAATCCACAACTAATAAAAGTAAAACAACTTTCATAATAAGGATGGCACACCAATTACTGTACTTTTTTACGTTTTTTTTCATTGAGATTGTCCATCGCGTTTCACCATCTCGTTCTTTAGCTTTCTACGGTTTTCTGCATTAATAATGACACTCCTGTTGTCACCTAAATCACGTTATTTTATGTGTAAGTCGTATATCAAGGAATGTTCTTCAACAAAACGGGAAATGCACGAACTGAATCCAGTCACAACCACGCACGATCTAAGAGACAACCAATGATAATCTGATTATCTGCTTTTAAAGTTAACCATTTATTCTGGACAGCGCAATAAAATCTCAAAAACCAACACAAGCTTATTAATTAAAATAATGTCCGGGGTCACGTGTCTCCAAAAGATTAATTACGCTAAATCTTAAAAAGTAATCTTGAATATTTTTTTTAACTTATTGCTATATTATACCACGAAGAAACGCAATACAATCAGTACGTCATAAACCAGACTTCCATGCAGATGTGTCCTTAATTCCACTTAGTATGATGTTAGTTTGACAGTACCTATTCACATGCACTGCTCGGTATGAGGACGGTTTTCGCCAGCACACCGTTTTAATACCATCTGCATTCATTTGGTGTATACTTTCAGATACAGGCCTTCTTAGACTCTCCAAACAGGACAATTAATAATCAATTTAGCCAAGCAAACATAATTAACTACAACGGCTCCCATGAGACACTGCAACTTGATTAAAAAAAAACTGAATAATACTCTGATTACCATTAGCAGAGTAACCCAAGGTAGTTTAAATCAAGTTTACCCACATTTTATTCCGTTTGATCATCTGCTTGGATTACTGATTAAACTTCGAAGTCAAGAAGTCTGAGGCTACAGGGCTTTACATAATGCGTCCTCTGGTAAAGAGAAGTTGGAATCCAGCCCATAAGATATCACAAATACTATCTCATTAAGTAACGCAACATAACTAAGAACACTACTCACCCATCTTAACAGCAACTTCTTCTTCTCCGAAACTTTTTTTTCCTGCCTTTTTTGTTACAGTTTTGCTTTATTGTAGAATCCTAACTTATTTGTTAGCGGCTTCAAATGGGTCGCTAACGCTCACTGTGGGAACACAGGACGTCACACAGACAAGAAGCAGGCGGAGTCCAGCGCCTCAAGGAACAGACGCTCACATAATTGCGTTTTTGTGTCAATGAAAGACTGATGAACACCAAAAAAAAAAAACTGTTCACCATTTTTGCAAATGTTGGCAACAACAGTATGAGAACTCGTCGGGGTTTAGGCTAACGATGCCTTGAAGCCTCAGTGGTCATTCTGTAGCTAAACGGTTGCTTTTTGTGTCATTAACATCAGCAAGTAGTATTTTTAATACAGTATTTGTCATGTATATTTTAGTAATAAAGATTCTAAAGAGGATTCAGATAGTTAGATATAAGAACATGCTAATATTATGAGAAATAGGTTCAAGTAGATAATTCACCGGCGATGTTTCGCCAAGTGTTATCTATCAAAACACGGACAATTCGCAACAACATTTAATAAAACAACAGCGCGAGCAATCACATGCAGCAAATGCCACTTGTAAGTATTCAAAAGTCAGCAGAATATCTAGAGGAAGACCTACAGTATGATTTCACAAACTACTTTTTGAAAGTTTAACAGATTGAAGGTTTCCCTTACACATTCTGTGCCTTTACGCTGCAACGGTCTTCCTCAGTTGAAGGGATCTGTCCCCGTTTTTGACCATTATTCATTATGTTTTACTACACTTTACTGTGCTCTTACCATGGTAAACCATACAGAACATCGCATCAGGTACTGTATACACAATTCCCTGTACTGTACATTTGTCGTTTCCACATGTTAATGTTATAAGGTGGAATTCCCTCTTCCCTTGTTTTGAACAGGAGTCAGTTTATTTTGTAAAAGGCACCCAATCAAGCCAGCTCAAGAATTCAGATTGATTGCTGATTCTTCTTGTTATTCCTGACATTTTGAACCAGTAGCAGCTCATAATATGTTGTTGATTAATTTATTTGTGTGCTTGAAGTGTTCTTTTACCACATACGGTAAATGTTGATGGCATTTAGCATGTTGAGTCTGTTTTACAGCAGATTTTAAGAGAGCTATTAAAAAAAACACTAAAGTCCTCTAGTTTCGGTTGCATAATCCTGGTTCTGGAGGAGCCTCATACAGGTTTTCTGGTTTCATTTTTCTTAGCCTGACTCACTGAAATCCCAAACTGAGTTTTCTCCAGTGGATCTAAATGACCATGAAACTTGTGCTGGAAGGTGGGACACGGGTCTCACCTGTGTCTGCACAGAATCACCTGATCATTCTGAGTTCTGATCATTCATATTTTTTTTAAGTTACATACACAAAATACAGTAGGTTATTTTCTTGAAACTACGGCCTGGGTGCAAACAAACTCCTTTCAAAATAGTCATTCAGTTCAATTAAAGGTTCAGTAAATGTAATTAATTAAGAGCTCAGTTTAAATGAAAACCACAAGACACAGGGGTACTCCAGGCCTGGGAATCAGTCCTCCAGGGCATTCAGTTAAGATCTGATCTGAGTATTAACCATCCCAGGCAGCAGTCAGTCTCCCCACCTGCTGTACTCTATATGCTGTATAGCAGACATGCTGTGTACTGTGTGCCCTTACAGGGCTCTAGATATCATGTCTGATAATTTGCCTGACTCGTTTACTGACAATCTACCCACAAGAAAAGTAAAAACTAGTGTCATTATTCACTGAAACACAGATTCAAGATAAACAGTATTATAAAATATAATGTAGCTGCATTTATTCTGGTTCTCCAGCAATTCTATCTCCAAAAATGACACAGGTAAAAGCAGTGGGGTTTCTGAATGTGTTGCATCCTTACATTAGATGTCTTTCTGCAAGTTGTCACAAAACTAGAACTACATACCTGTAATTTGAAAACAGGAATGGTGGAAGGCCACTCGGTACAATATACAGCATGTCCGTTCAAATCAGGAAACCAACTTAAATGATCAAAACCTGATGCACCTACGTGTACTATTATATGGAAAAACATGTTGCGAAATGGCAGAGTGTAGATTATTATTAAGAAGTCACACTCAGCACACAACACACCACAGCAGTTGTTCTCTGTTGTAAAGCAACTACAGTACCAGAAAAGTATTGCTTTATAATGGTGGTTGATCTCAATGTACCATATGTGTCTGTTGATACAGTGGACCTTTCTGTAACATTGATTCCAGATTTATGCATAGGATTTTGAGTCGTGTATGAGGTATATCATAATCCTGCCATTCAGGTATTTTGTTAAAATTGATTGAGCCTGATGACAACATGAAGAGTGCATTACTTACTATGCTTTTAATGCTTACATTTAATACTTTTCTTTAAAAATAGCAGACGTATACAGTACAGTAGGTATGAAAACAAATATTTGGTGCACCATCCTTCCAATCATACTGAAACTGGCAACTCTTAAAGTTATGTAAATCTAGTGGCTCTTGTATATCCGTTTGTCTTTAGCTGTATGGTTAACAAGGTTGGTGGCCAAGACCTTCATCTAGTTTTGTGAGGTCACCTGAGCTGCTTTGTGGCCTTTCCACTGCCTTGAAATGAATTAAATTGGATGTGCAACATTCCCAGACTATTATGGAAACTGGAAGGTAAATGGTCGAAGGTGTATAATGGAAATATATATTCTAGATCAGTGAGATTCATTACAGCTTCTGCAATCAACTAGGATTTTTGGCTTCCATTCAGCCAGAGGTCTTAATTACTTAATTAAATTGTGAACTTAATTGAACTTAATTCCAAGTATTTTCTTTGTTGTTAAGGAACTAGCAGAAAAACTTTGGACATTTAGGATTTCATGTTTCCTGTACCAAGGCAGTAGTTCTCCAGATGTGAAGATCACAGATGCACACATGACAAATAAAATTGAAATGTTATTATAAATGAAAAACTGCACTTAATGCTAGTAAGACTTTTCAATTACAGTATCTGCTGAAAATAACCTTAATGTCAAGTAAATATTTTTTTTGAGGAAGTAATTTTGAAGATAATAGCAAATTGCTTTTCATTTTCATTTTTGCCATTTTGAAAGTATTGGAAGCAAAATAATAAAACATCAATGGTGCAAAGCCCTAGTGATCATGAAAGCTAATAACTTCGGGCTTTTATGCATTTTCCACAATTATGTAATGGGTTTTCACATTCTTAACAATAATGATCTGAGAGTTTGTGTATCTATAATATTCTGCAGGAAATTATTTTTTACAACCTCCAGTACTTGTATACAAACACATAAAAACGAACTACTGTATACTATATAGTTGAGTGTAGGGAACAGAATAGAGTAGTGGGAAATCTATATAATGAACCCTTACAATACATTTTGTGAAGAACATAGCTTATACTGTATATAATGTATAGTCTTAAATTATAATAAACTTTATTTTATATAGCGCCTTTAAAGGTGGCTTTTCAAAGCCCTATACAGAATGACAACAAAAATAAATAAAAAGAATACACAAGATAAAACACAATTACAATACACAGAGGAGACCGTGGATGGTGGTACTAAGTATAGTAGGAGCAGAGGGGTAAAGAATGGAACCAGTTAAGTAAAGGCTGTTCTTAAGAAGAAGGTTTTGAGTCTGGATTTGAAGGAGTTTAGAGAAGGTGACTCTCTGATATCCTTGGGAGAGAGTTCCAGAGCTTGGGTGCATAACAGGAGAAGGCCCTGTCACCCATAGAATGTAGACAGGCTGGGGAACAGTTAGGAGACCAGAATTAGAAGAGCGAAGGTTGTGAGATGGGAGTAGGGTGATAATAGTTCAGACAGGTACTGAGGTGCCAAGCCATGCATAGCCTTATAGGTGAGCATGAGGATTTTAAAGTCTACACGGAATCTGACAGGAAGCCAGTGCAAGGACTCCAGGACAGGAGTAACATGATCACTCGCACCAGACCTGGTCAGGATTCTGGCTGCCAAATTTTGGACATACTGCAGTTTGTTCAATGTAGATTTAGATACCCCAGAGAGTAGAGCATTACAGTAGTCAATTCGGGAAAACACAATTTTGTTGATCAGCTTTTCAGCAACAGTTAGTGATAACATATGGCATAGTCTAGCAATGTTTCTGAGGTTAAAAAAATATGTTTTGACAATCGAATATCACCCCAAGGTTTTTCAATTTAGAAGCTCAAGTACAGAACCATCTACAGATAGGGTTACAGAATTGGCTTTACGAAGTTTATGGGGGGTGCCAATAAGCATGACTTCAGTCTTGTCACAGTTTAAAATGAAGAAAATGTTGAGTCATCCAAGTTTTTATGTCAGAGATGCAAAGAGATAGAATAGAGACAGCTACATCAGTGTCAGGTTTGATATGGATGTATATTTGAGTATCATCAGCATAGCAATGATAGCTGAGGCCAGGTGATCTTAAAAGTTGACCAAGTGGAAACATGTAGATGCTGAAAAGCAAGGGGCCCAGTATTGAGTTCTGAGGAAACCAGGCTTAACAAGACCAATTTTAGACCTGTACCCATTAAGAGAGACAAAGTGACTGCAATCAGTGAGATCAAATAATAATAATAATAATAATAATAATAATAATAATAATAATAATAATAATAATAATAATAATAATAATAATAATAATCGTATATGTACTGTATGTGCATACAACCTATTTTTTATAATGTTCATGATGTTACTTAAATGGAAATGTTATTGAATAACAGTAATAGTTCAATAATAAGAAATATTATTATTGTTATTATTATTATATGCTTAATAGGTTGAAATAAACAATTGAATTACTGATACAAGCATTCTTACCCTACAGAGAAGCAGATGACAACAGTTTTAGAAATCTAAAAAACCTGGATACTCTTGGAAGGATTTGATGAGGTTTTGGTAGGACTGCAGGTATTGCAATTTGATTCTCCATTTCACAAGGTTGACTGAAAAGCGATTGTTTCAGTTGACGGATTTCAGAGTTTTTTATGTGAGAAACTATAAAACAGGCTTGCTTAGGTTGACCTTACGTGTATTGTCCGAAATTCCTTATCTTTAGAACGTATTACGTTGTGCCAAGGGGGTACTTTTATCTCTGTGGAACACACCCTTTATCATGTCTCCCAGGCTCCCAAGTGGAAAGAGAAATCGCAACATGTGCACGACCGCCATCTATTGGCAAAACAGCCATTGGCATTAATAGCCTGTGACGTACTGTACTTCGAGGACCAAATCATTTCGGGGGGTTCTGGTACTGGTTATCTAGGTTTGTGGGTGTAGTCTGTACTGTAACTGTTGCATGCCTTTCTAAACGACTGAAGGACTTTTGCTGCGAAAAGTGCAGAAAAAATATGTTTAATCATTTTAAACGATCCATTTTCTATCGTTTCAATTTCTTTTGTGTTTGTGATTAGACGTTTTCGTTTTCTTTTACACACCACGGTTTTGGTTGGTTTCTGTTGTTTGTGTTGCTTTTGTTCCGTTGTAATTTCAGTTAATTGCTATTATACAGTATTTAATTTGAGAAAAACTTTTTTTTAAAATAGTGCATTGTGAAATTCTATTTTTGAATCTTTTGATTGTTAACTATAATGGAAAATAATGATCATAAATATGTTTATATCATACTGTATATGGAAATACAGAACTAGACGTTTGTTGAGATGGTTTTTATAGATAGTGTTGTAAAATACATAAGAGCTAATTAATTTAGACATTCTCATAGTTCATAGTATCTGTTCAAAAGGAGTATTTTAGTTTATACTGTGAATGATGAAGTAAAAAAATATTTTTTCAAATTTTTATTAAGGGAAGGTATTCATGTAAATCTTTGAGATAAATCTAGTGTTGAATTTGGTTGTTAGGAGACTGAGGCAGACTGATGCTCTGCATTAAAACAAAAAATGTCCAAAGAATGGTTCTTAATAGTATCAGGAACAATACCATAGTCTAAGGCATTTACAATGGATGTAGTTTGTAAACAGGTTTATAATCAGCACAGGTCTACTGTAGGTGACTATACTGTAAGTGTACCTGTTTTCTCAATGACTACATATCAAACTGGCTCATTTCAGGATAATCAAGATATTAATTATTTTAACATATACGTACAGTACATTTACTACTACAGATGCACTCTAAGTATTTTTAATATCAGACAACATTTTAATTAGAAACCTATTACAAGAATAACTGTATGTTTAGAGAAACCTGTGGGGAAAGTGTAGGAAAGGAGAGCTAAACTATATAATTTTTTTTTACTAATATATTAAAAGGCAATAAAATGCAGGAATATAGTTTTAAGGGAAATTATTCAATACATCTACCAGTCACATTTTAAACCATTTTCAATAAAAAAGGATAGGTAACGTTTAGGCATTTGAAAAAAAATGTTAGGTGTATCTCAGTGCTGTTTCTGAATAAATGATAGGTGTTCAGCAAACGAAACACATGTCTAGAACTGTCATTTGTGCAAAGATGTTGAAATGGATGTGTACTATGTAGCCCCCAGCCCTATAAATTCAATACATGTCTGCTGAATGTCTTTATAAGATGGAAAGAGTGATGATTGCAGAGATTGACCAGGCATTTGGCATTGTGAATGCTAGATTGTCATAGCAGTTCATGACACAATGTCTTAATGTGCATCCAGCTACCATTTCCCATCTACTGGACCATGTCAGGTTGGCTCGTAATGTTAGTGGTAGTGCTTCTCTTTCTTTGCAACTGCTCGTGACCAAGCCAGTTAGTGACAGAACAGTCTAAAGATTTTTGTCATATTAAGATATGAGGTGCTATGATGGCCAAAAGCTAATAATGATGTCAGTATTTTGTAATTATAGTCAGGAAAATGGAAGGATGTCATTTAATCTGACAAATCAGCATTTACTCTAATCTGAGTTTTCTGATGATTGACAGTGTATAACAATGTCAAAGTGCATCTGTGTACTACTGTACAGTATGTTATCGAACAAGCTAATGGTATATGACAGTGTGGATTAAATGAATGTTTACTACCAATCAGAGCTTGCTGTTGTACAGGGTAATCTCACTGGCCAGTGTGACGTGGACAACATCTTGTAGCCAGTTCTCCTCCCACTGTTAATGCAAACTGGTGGATATACAGTAGATGGCTCTTCAGCCTAGAGAGCTATATCGTCAACCTCAGATCATCTTCAGTTGTTATGGGCTTTGCAGCTCTCCTACAGGTACTTGGGAGATGTCTGTGTTTGTTAAACCCTTTAAGATTTCAGTAATCCCTGTTTGTATTTATGACATCTGTTACATCACAGCCAATACATCCAAAATGTGTATTTCCTCTACATACTGCAGTTAAAAACTGAATCCAGCAATTACTTTGCCATACAAACAGTCATGGAGATATAACGCAATGTTTTGGCATTGCCAGTCACGATATATAGAGACAAATGATCGAAGTATAACCATTATTGTCTCCAGTCCTAATCAGTGTGAAGGATTGGAAGGATTTGATTGGCAGAAGGTGTGTGGATTTCTCAGTACTATACTTTAGATCACAGGATCAGCAGAATGGAAAAACAACTTTGGTTAATATGTAACTATTATTATTATTATTATTATTATTATTATTATTATTATTATTATTTTCGTCATCATCGTCATTATCATCATCATCGCCATAATTGTCGTCGTCCTTATTGTTGCAAGGCTAGAGAATTGTTTTCATCTTAGTACAGTACATGCATTTACGTCTTACCAGCCCCAGCCAGTATTAATAATATATATATTAGTTGAATATTTTATTTAAATATCGTATTTTGACCTCACTGTTTTACATTAACCTTAATTTTCCAGCAAACGAACATATTGTTTCCTTTCAAGATCTTACTTATTCGACTTATATACTGTACAGTATATGTTATTTTTTTAAAGTTTACATATCTCTATTAATTACAGGTTGCCGCTATGCAAAATCCAGAGGTTACTACTTAATTGATAGGGACATGGCTAGGTACAGTATATTGCAGAAATGGCAAACTAATCTCTCCCCTGTGATGAGGATGTGAGCTGATGCAAGGACTTGCACAAAATATTGTAACTAATACAATAGTTGCATTTTTTCCTGGCCTCCGGCATTGTATTGTTTGTCACAGCTCTGTTGTGTGAGTAGGCATATCAGCTGTTTACAACTCCTCTGAACTAACATTGTATAGAGGTGTAGTTTTTTTTTTTTACTTTTCTCTTTACATATTATAAGAGGGATAGTAAAAGAAAAACACATTGTTCATTCACTAATGTCACACACGGAAAACGCAGGAAATCATTAAGGAACAAATACTGCCAATTTAAGTGCAGTGCCTTAACAAATACTTTATTATCTTCGCTCCAAACAATCGGCAATTGTCATTACAAGATTTTCGCGTTTCCATGGCGTCCTGTCACTTCCATCGGTTCAAGGGTTAGCAGATACAACCAAACTGTCCTGTTCGGCTTGATTGACTTAAAACGTGACCAATTACAATTCTCTCCCGAGCATCGTGCGGCCGATGAGCTCTGAAAATCTCCAATCAGAGGTGAGATACCGAACAGGTATTAGCTGCCGGGAGAGCCTGCGATTTGCGGTACACCAAATTTCAGCACCACATCGCTGTCCACTGTAAGAGATTCGGTTTTAGGTAAGTGTACTGAAGGAATTAACTTCTTTAACAAGATATTTAGATGTTTAAGATGGGTGATCTTTCAGTTTGAATTGAAACATTTTTAGCTTCTGTTTCATTTTGATAAATGCCTCCTGTCTTACTGTGGTTTCGTATTAAGCTTACTGTAGCTGTGGAAACTATGCTTCAGGAAATGCAAACCACTATAAAGCATGTACAGAAAACACGGAGAAGATGAAATAGAGGTGTTAACATATTGTAAGCGAAAGTACGAAAAAAGTATAGATGAAAATGTCATTGAAACAAAATTGATTTACGTTTCTCAAAGAGTAAATATAAACAATCAATCACCCCCGGTGCTTATACTGTAGCTAGCGAGCATGGGAGCACACGAAAAGAATTTCAAAAATTTTCTTTATGCTAAAATGTATATCAAAACATATCTTCAAGTATTAACCTATCTTCATTGAAGGTTTGATGCCAAAAGGTTTCTTAGTGTACTTGGTGACCAACAACTAATTTAAACCTTTAAACTTCGTTGAGTGTGCTCACAGTGATCTCACTGGTGTCTGGCATGTACTGTATGTACAGTATATAATAGTCTATAGTATCTACAGTACAATCCTGCTATACAATTTCACCAAAGTACAAACAGTTTACACTACAGTATATTGAAAACAGTCTGAGGCAAGCATTTCTCCAGCAACACAGGATTCTATTAAATGTATATTTCAACAATCATTGTGTTTCAATGTGGAAATTGATTTCATCATCACATGTAAGACTGTCTATGAGATTACAGAGATTTACAGAGGATTACAGTTCCTGAATTCTGCTTCAGGGAACAGAACAAGAAGACAATGGGGCATACAGGCATACAGCCACGAGAATAAGACATACATAATGATGAATTGTGAAGGGTGGGCAGTGAAAGGTACAGTACGGGTAGCATAAACTAGAACCCCAGTCTAAAAGCCACTAGGTAAGAGATCACTAGTCACATAGTTCACAGACAATTATATCCATAAGTGTGTCATAATGAGGCATCTGTTAAGAAGATACAGTATGTTGAAGTATATTTAAAATCAAGAATACTAGACACTTGTTCACACAAATGTTTTTGGGAGTATGGTACAAGCTACTAAGCCATGTTGTTGAAGGCAATACCCTAGCATCTTATAGGAAACGACTGCATGAGATCCTTAGATCAATTGGACCATGTGGAAGTTAGTTTCTAAATGGGCCAAATGGCCTCTTCTTGTTTGAAATCATATGCTCTTAATTAATCAGTTTCCTTAATCAATCAATCAACCAACCAACCAACCAATCAATCAGTCAATTGAATTGAACTATAAAGGAGACAATCAAACCCAGAATGTCTTTGAAAAGTGGGAAGAAACAAGAACACCTGGTAAAAACAAATATGACCCTGGGAAAAACATTCAACCCACCCCAACAGGCATATGCCCTAAGCTGGTATTCAACCCAAGACCATGGTGCTGCGATATAGAAGTTGTGGCCATGGCCTGGTTCATGCCACAAATAACATAGCTACTGTAGGTCTACATCTATTGCAGTCGCCAATGCCAAAAGGTCTCCTCAATCCCATTAACTACACAGTTATATTTTCTTGTTTTATCTACTGCTCCAGTACTTCCAGTACTTCCAGTACTTTCTGTGCAGGCCCATATAATGAAACACTTCAAAAATGTAAAGTTTGTTGACAAACATACTGTACTGTATTTAATAATTATGCTAAAGAAACTTATTATTATTCACAAATTGCTATTATTAGACAGTTACTCAATTTTGAATTTAGCAGTGAAAATACTGTATACTGTATATTGTGAAACATGAGAAGCACTGTGAAATTAACTATGAAATTGTATAACCATCATGAATTTTGTGTGTGATCAAATCATCAGATCATCTTCTTTAAGGGTGGGGTTTGTCACATGCTGGTTTCAGATTGTAACACATTAATGTAGAGCTGCAGTTCAGACTGCGAGCTATTGCAATGTTGCAACATTATAACAACCCTGAGAGCATCAGGACCAATCCACTCACTAATAAATGCTACCAACTGACGTGACGCACCTGAAGTTGTCTGAGACCCACACAATGTCATATACAGTAACTATCTAGCAATGGGTCTTTCAGAAACAGAGAAGTCACACAAGGGATCTCTTCCAGTCAGGAATAATTATATCCATTAATACACAACCAATTACAGTCATCCTGTATAAACATAAAACCACATTGCTGGACACTGAAAATTGTTTTTCTTCCTGACAGTAACTAGTTCTGTGTCTAATGTGGTATAGCTTGCATGCAGAAAAAAAAAAAAGATGCAAACATTTTTCCAAGGGGACAATTTCCATGGCATTGGAGGTGATGGCATGATGGTCTTGAATGTCAAGTTGAGCAGCCAGCTTCTACTTAACTTTAATACAACTATCACTGCACAGCATTATGCTCACAAGTGTCGACAGAGACCTGTCTATTACTGTACATCAAGACTGACATCGACATGAATTACTATTTAAGAAAGCTAATACTCAGCTACTCGTATAAAAGGATAGGTCAAGACTTTGTGCTTCAATCAGGAATCAAGATCTTGCACTAGATCACTGCATTTAAACCCCTTATCCCAAAAGAGCACCTGTGGGATTGTTTGTGTTGCATACACCAGTGCCAACCACAACCAAATTATACTTTACAAATATGTTTGTAAAGCATGTCAGAACATACACAAACTAGAATTGTATAATCTACCTTAATCTACTGTAACTAGGCACCTGATATACTGTACACATACTGTATGGTATTTAGAGTCTAAAGTCTGTTTTTGGTTCCCCTTTGCAAACTTGAGTCCTTCTTATTTTTTTTTCCTAATTCTTTAACAACTCAGGGATACATGTCTTACAGGTCCCAAATGCATTAATTAAAATTTTGATAGGCATTAACTGAGAGATTCAAGAACTCCAATCTGCTGTTTATAGAATTCAATTGGTTTGCAAGGGAAACAAAGTGATTAAATTATATGCTTGCACATACTGTAAAATTGATTAAACCATCTGAGAGTAAATTAATTGAACCAAATATGAAATGATGTGATGGTGATAGACGGATTATAAAAGCGATAATTTACTACTTATCTTCCAAGGACATTCTATAGGTTAATACAATAAAATCACTACACACCCAACTTAACAAATTAGGCTATACAAAAACAAGATAATTAAGGGTGACATTAAAATTTAATGCTTGTATTTAATCACCTTGATATTTGTACAAAAATCTAGCTTTTGCAAACTGCGTTAGAATAACTTCACATTAGAAAAATATGTGAAGGTCTTCTGATAGGAAAATGAGATAGAAGATGAGATAGTGAAGAGTACATTGGAAATGCTACCCTGAATGGAAAAGATGGTGATGGATTGATTGTATGATACAAAACATACTGTATTGAGCTAATCTTTTGCTCTATTCATACATGTTCTTAAAAATAAAAAAAACATCCCCAAAGTAAAGTAAGTAGTCATTTTGATTTAATGATTATTCATTACAGACCATGACACTCTTGAGTTAAATTCTCTGTTAAATATACAGTATCAGCTAATTAGTTAATGTTGATTGAGAACCTTAGCTGGACATACAGCAATGGAATTTAATTCCCTTCAGCAGTGGATCAAGGATTTAAGTAGGGATGTCACAAAATGGGGCACAGATTTTGTGAACCACATTAGTAACTTGATGTGGAGGTCCAAGTGTGATGGTTTGGGGAAAAACAACATTAGGTAGCTAAAGAGCTCCACTTGTAATGGTAGACTGCATGCTTCTGCACAAGTATAACTTTTCAAGGTTTTCTTTAAAACCATAACACCTTCATGAAAGCCAGAATTACTCAGTCTGGAAGTCTCACATAGTCTCAAGTTTTAAATGCTTCCTGCAACATTTTGACTGAGGGGGGATGTACTGTATACCCCATTGTAAAAGCTATATCTTCATGCCAGTCAATTAAATATGACTATTGTCATGACATATTGACAGAAGTAAGACATTTCTGATTCTAGAGACTAAAATAATGTGAATGCTAAACCATCTGAGAATTTGTGAATTGTTATACTAAATGCCATGCTGCAATTAAGTACGTAGTAATAGGACCAAATTGCAAACCACAGTGTCTAATGGGAACACACTATAAATTAAATTTTGAAGTCCTTATGGAGAGACCAGACTTTCAACTGGACGCCAAGATACAAGAATGTCAGAATTAAGCCCAACAATGAAAAGTCATTTTGACTTATCATTCAAATTTGGCGGATCTAAGGTCCCTGCAGATTTTCATACTGCAGAATGGAGAATTTAATAAACAGCCGCTTTTCTTTCCAAGATATGGGAACACAATCTGTCCCCACATCCTAAAAAAAAAATTCAAGCAGGAAAGCACAATCATTTTTAATATGGAAACATGATCTGGAAGGGAATTGAGCAAAGTGTGTCCATCTGTTCAGATCCATGTCTGCCTGTTTAAGAATGTTATTAAAATAATTTATTCACATAGCACAGTTAGGGAAATAAATCTAAAGTAAGGTGTATGACCAGTGTATGGTACAGTGACAATGGTATCAATGACAGGCTGGCTTTTGCTATTGTAAAATTTAAAAGCTTTAATTTTGATTTGGACCAATTGATCATACTGTATACTGTACCTGATAATACTGAAATAGTTAAAATTATTAAGGGAAAGGCAGTGGTAAAAATTGTCTACAGAGGAACAAGTTAAGGTTTATTCCATGCTGAAAAGAGAAGAAAAGGAACACAACATTTTATTAATGTCCTATTGTCTATAGAGATTGAATGTCATCAAAGTAAACAGATACTGTATAGGCCTATACAGTACTAAGTACAGTTATAAGGGATCGGTGTAGAGACTGATGGACATCGTAGCTAGAGTGTCTGAACTGGGATCAGACATTCTTCACCTTGTTAATTAAAAAACAGAAACACTTTCTGTTTGTCAACACCATTACTGAGGAATTGGAGTATACAATTTTAATCATTTTAATCAAACCTGGTACCAAACCAGTATAATCTGGTTATATTCAGTATCCACTGAAAGAGTGCACGGGATTAAGTCTTATCTGTAGCAGCGCCACCGTTGATATCTTCTAAACTACTTGTCTCACGGCCCGTGTTGGCAAGATACGGTTGTGTCATTTTCCTGGCAAGTGTGTACCAGGAGGCTTCAGTTTGTTAATGTGCTGTAACTCGTTATGTTACATACTGTTCTTTACTCGTGTTTCAGTAGGAATGAATAAGTCATGTATTCATTGAGATATGAATAAATCACAGTTACATTAATTTACCACACGGGGGCAGTGAAAGTGTACATTACCATCAATTTTATGCACCTGTACTTGTGCAGTATCATAACAAGTTAACACAAGACCCCACAAAAGTTATTTAACAAAAAATGAGGTTTTGTTACATTGTAAGGACACTGCACAGGTTTTTCCTGTGATTGTTATACTTTTATGGAATTATGAATTTAAAAACAATGTTAGATTATTTAGTAACTTGATTTTAAAGACAATAAAAGTGGTCAAACGATAATTTTACTAAAGTAAAATAATTTTGTATTGTAACAATTTTGCAGTGTGAGTTTTCAGTTTTTATATTGTATATTGTTACTTTTTTACATCGATAAGAAGGTGAAAATTAACTTGCACGTATTCAGATATACTGTATTCAAATCTGTACTGTTCTAACAAGTTGTTCAGTTAATTCATAATTTAATTTATGTCTTTACATTTTATAATCACTATTAAATTTGTGGAAAAGTCACTGTGGTTTATATTTGTTAAAACATCATATTTAGTTTTTAGCGGAACCACAATTAATTTACAGCAAAACAAATTATTGCATCAACTGGCACTCATCAGAGAAAATTCAGCACGTTTTTTTTTAATAATCCATGAATTAACTCAAGATAATCATGTAATCTTTACCACAATTCTAGACATAAATACCGAAAGGTACTGGGTACTGTATGTTTAACAACAGTTGGACTTCAGCAGCTTTTTACCACACCTTACATCACAATCAGTACACCAAAATAAAACTTTAATCCCTGTCAAAATGGAGGGATTTTTGACAAGATAGATTTTACAACCTGCTATTGTTCCTGATAATGATTTTTTAGCACACAAAAAAAAAGGCCATGGGATTTTAAATGCCCATGCAAAAAAACAGTCCTCAGGTAATTAATTGCAATGCAAGATGCATTATTCAGAAAAGTTTCATTGTAAAAAAGTAAAAATTAATGGAAAAGGTGTGGGACTCATTATTAAAAAGTGTTATATTAAGTTAAAAATATTTCATTATCTTACTGTATGTAATTTTATTAACTTTATAATTTACACTTCTAAAGACATACAGTACTGTACACACAACCCACATATTGTATACCCAAAATCCCACTTTCATCTGAGCTACAGTAAGATTAGTTTGTTGAATTTTTGTTTTGTGCATTGTAACTGTAAAACTTGTAACTGTATGGCCTTGGGCCTATTATGTTAAACTTTCTTTCTTTCTTATGATGACATGCGAAAGAGAGAAAAGTAATTTTCAATTGTATTGTAAAACATGATATAGTTCAGTAAGAATGCATATAGCAAGAGTGCATACTCGTATACTGTATACAGTATGCTTCAGAAATGAGAGGGAAATAAGACAATATTTTTACTGTAGGATAAGCATCTTTAATTATACACTGATAACTATTGCCTTTATTGTACTTGTATCAACCAATGTTACTTCTATTTCCATAATTACTTCCACTGCCCCTAGTAGTAATTACAGTAGTTGTAGTCAAAGCAATAGTAGAAGTATGCTATTGGAATATTGTTTTCTTATGTACAAGTCGTGCTAGGATAATTGGGTACTGTTCTTAAAAAACGATCCAGATGATCAAGCTTTAGACAGACGGAGGACCCTACTGCGTGTTCTGAGAACCTGATGTGTCCAATGAGAGTTGAGACAGACAAAATCCTCTGTGGGTTTCTTTCACTTTCAGTCGCGATTATCCTCTTTGTGCACACTGGCACGTAGGCTAGTAGGGAGTACAGTCACACTAAGGTTCTGTATCCTGTATGTATTCTTTTCAGCTGTTTGGTGATATAGTGATCCATGTCCCCCAAAAATTAAACAACACATCTATTAATCCTGGGGTTGAAAGAAGACATACAGTAGGTAAGGGGTGAAGATTGTGTTTTTTCAAATTAATTTTGCTTTACTAGTGTGCATAAATGTATGTGTCAATCAACCTAGTAATGTCTTGTAATTCTCTGGGATTTCTAGTTTCAGCAATATTGTATCATATCAAAAATGAAATTTGTTAAATTAATACTATTTTTTTCCTGTCACACATTTAGCTTCTGTTCTGATTAATTGTTCATATAACATATAACAATAAATATTCATTTTCTGACTGCATTATATTTAAAAGGAAAACTAAATATTTGAAAGGGTACAATTGTTAAAAATAAACTCTACTGTATTTTTTAAAGGGAGTTGTTAGGTGTTCACCAAATTAGCAGTCATTAAATACCTTTCATTGTATACTGTTCCGTACTGTATTTGAAAGTGTTAGACTTTGAGTAAACCATCTCAGTAATCATATATACTGCAAATTGTTTTTATTTTTTAGCGTTCATACTGCTTTGAAACAGATAGCAGAGGATATAATTAATGTTTTAAATAATTTTGAATATCATTTTGAAGATCATGTAGCATTTAAAGTAAATTAAATCATCTTTTCACAAGCCATAAATTATGAGTTAGTCATGTGCCATCAGTAGCTTCTTTCCATGGATGTCTTTATTTCTTTTATGGTGCAAGCAGGTACTGTTATACAAATTAAAATTCTGAACAATTTATTAAAAATTACTTTATTGTAAATGATGTTGATTTAAAAGATATATATGTATACATTGTTTCTGGTTTTCAGTGTTGTCTTCCACAAAATTTGGATTTAAAAAGTTCATACAATGAAGCTCAATTTACCTTATAATGGCTTTATTTTTCTCATATAGTATACCCAGAACAATTGCAAAAGTGTGTCATTCAAATAATGATAAATAATAACTAAAAACATTTTCATGTTTTAAAGACAGTACCGAGCACTTAATGGTCTTGTCTTCTAATGTGGTTACAGCCTGCGTTGAAAATGGCTTTGTATATGTCCTTCGTGTGGTGGAAAACACTATCTACAGTACTCTTATTTTTCTTTGAAAAAGGTATAAGGCCTCCATTCAGGTAATAATTATGGTTATATCCAAGTATTTGCTGTTATGAAGGACAGAAGCATTTTTTCCTCTGTGTATAAGTGGAAAGTCTGCAGCAGCCTTTATACTGTGTATGCAACAGCTCATCCTTTCCAGGCCCAATTAAAATACCAATCTCAAGGTTCACTCCCTTGAAGCACCCTCTCTAGTATTTTTGCTTCTGTAAACATGGTTTTACATCAGGTTACCAAAGGGTAATAAGTACTGCATTGTGGAGCCTGTGAACCGGTAATTAAAAGCTACCCATTTTGTTGGAATTAATGGTGGCTTTCATAGGAGGGATATTATCTGAGGGGTGCTCAGAGACAGAAGGAGAGATGAATATTACATTATTGCAAAAATAAAAATAAAAATCCATTGATGGTTTCACATCTTTTCTCGTGATGTGGAGAGTGTCCTTTGCTGTTTCAAAAACTCCCTCCTGTGATTGTATGCTCAAATTGTAATTTTTCTTTTTTCCTTGATATTACATAAAAGAATAAACAATATACATAAGTGTATCTCAGTAATAATTGTGACAAGTAATTGTATCTTAATTGTCAAAATGAGTAAGGAACTCCTGTTAATACTAAACTAAATCTTTTTTTTTTGAATCGATCAATTCTGCAATGTAAATTCCAGGTCAGTGGTGGCTTCAGACTGGGTAGAACAAGAAAACTGCAATTGTGTTGGGTGTAAAATTGGCAAATGGCAGATCAGTCAGGTTTGTTTTTTCATGTGGGCCTTAATGTAGGTATTTGAGACACATTGGTTATTGAGCTTATGGTACATACTGTATAGCATGACACTTGCTATAACCTAGTGAGTTACAGTAGGAATGTCCAATCTTGGTCCTGGAGGTCAGGAGTGTTGGCAATGTGTCAAGCAACATACAGTATTATACAGTTTGTCACCCTTCTTTTGCTTTTGTAGTAATGTCCAGTCTCAGACAAATTTTTTACTTGGGTCATATTTAAAGATTTTATTGTGTTTTCAATAAATGCACAGATTTTTTTTTCCTGACCCATACCCACCCAGTTTAGAACTGCTCACCACTAGTACCACCCTACTGCATGAAGATAATAAGACATAGTACAGTACATGCACCACACTCCCACCTGTTTTTAACAGAAATCTGGTTTTACGGAATTAGTGGAGGGACATACAGTATGTCACTGTCGTCATTGCAAGGTCATAGAGTATGTGCCCATCAGTTTCCATAAGGCCCTGTTATGTGGCAAGAAAGCTTCTTGTCCACCCCAGGTCTGAACCTACTGCACTGCCTCTTACCCAAGCCTAAACTGAGATACCATCAAGCACCCTTGATGATTAAACCATGCGGGAGCCCTGTATTTTTTTTTCTACCAAGTCAGCTGAAGGGCGCATGGCGATTCTCTTGGCTTAAAGCCCATCCCCAGAAAAATTCCCCCTGATGATAGTTCATTTCCTATGACAGTTCTCTTTGACAACAATGCCTTGACATGGCAGTTCTCCCAGTCATCCCAGTGGCATTTCTCCCTGGCAGCAGTTCATCCCTAGGACACTTCATCCCTGAAAACAGCTCATTCCCCATGACAGTTCTCCCCAACAACAGCACACCCCTATGTGAATTGTCTTTGACAACAATTAAACTTCATGTTACTTATTTCCAGGGAAATGCATTTGCTTTGCTCACATACTGTACTGTATATCACAGCTGTTTGATAGATTTCTTTTTTTTTTAAACTGTGACATACTAATTTTGTAGTTCAAGCAATTACTCTTCAGTAGGAGAGGTACAATAATCCTTTATTAGGGGTGATCTCCAGTGTCCGGTAAGAAACAATGAGAAAGTATTTTACTAAATATACTGCGTGTGGAAAGGAATTTCTTGCTTTGTGAATGTATAAAGCAAATAAAAGCTGACTGGTTATTTAGTAATAATTAGTATGCTTTCACATTCTCTAAAACCTGTTTAAAATGCAGGATAGGATGGTTTTCACAGTTAAATCAAGTCGTACAGCCCCTAAGAAACGCGGGGGATCAGTAATGAAGCCCAGCACTCTTTCCCACAATGCCAAAGACAAGAAAGCCAAAAAAAAAAGCTACAACTGCAGACCCCACTCCAAGGGCTACAACTGCAGACCCCACTCTTTTCTCTGCAGACGAACTAGGAGACTGCCTCAGCTTATTGAGGCATAGGTCCCTTTGCAGACAAACAAAAACCTTGAAAACCTTAAAAATAAAAACCTTAAGCTGTTGAAGTTAAGTATATCCCCTGTCTCCTACCCTAACTTTCTCCAAGGAAAGTGATTGGATGGATATTCCCCAGGCCAAGAAAGAGTACAGCTGAAACAATCTTGAAGAGTCCAATCTAATTTTTTGCATTCTCATTTTGCCTGAAGGTGTCAAGGGAGGTGGTTCTATGGTTATAGAACAGAATAGATCCAAATGGTTACCTGTGCTGGCCCTCACCTGGTTCGTTGAATTTATAATAGTACTGTATATAAGATTTCTGATGCCTACATGGCATAGAGGGACAGGCCCCATACCTTCCTCTTTAAACTTGTTCTCTGACCATCAGCTCATCCTTCATGTGACCAGAAAACAACCACCTTAACATGACAAAGCTTCACTGCTGTATTGCACAGATTATTCATTCCTACTGTACAACATAGTGTATGAATGTGTTCTACCCCACCACCTTTTAGTATGGAGTTTCCTTTTTACCTGACCAAAATAATGATCATCAAGAGAAATAGGTTTGTTCAATGTAGCAGATAGGTGGAGAGCACTGTCTTTATAATTAAAAAGAAAAAATATATACTGTACAGTACATATGTCTGCTTCTTTTTCTCCTGCTTATTACTGATATGATTTGTGTTAGTACATGGCAGTCTCCCAGGGATCGGACTGTTGTTGTTGTGTTTTTTCATGATGTTTTGCAATGTTAAATCCCCAAACATGCACATTTGAATTTATCTATGAAAAATGAAGATGCTCAGATACTTTAAACATACAAACATTGAAATTGCTTTTGTTTGAATGTTAGGAAACATATCTAAAGTACTGTATACAGTATTTAATTTTCACAGAAATCAAAAGAAACAGTATACTGTTTCTTGAGCACTGGAATAAAACAAAGGGAAGATAATTATTAATATATTTTATTATTATACTGTATGCAATAATTTACAACACATATTAACTATATATTTTTAACTATATAGTGTTAAGGTGTCTTTGATAACAGTCTACTCGTACGAAGTGTTGGATGAATAGTTAGAAGCTAAAAGATTTTTTTTAAATGATATAACATCTTTTTTATACAGTCTGAATATGGAGATTTTTTGACAATCTGGTTGAAAACTCCTTAGAGGATGCAGATTTCCTCTTGAGTATTCTTTGATTTGTTAACTTTATGTAATTACAGTAAAAAAGCATCAGAGCTGTGAAGTGCAAAATGAATGTTTAAAGATTAAATTAGATTCTCTTAAATGTTTAAAATTCATATTTTTAAAATGCTGTGAATTAATTTGAGCAACTTCCTGATTTGAAATGAGAATTCTCCCCATTAAAGATAATTAAATTATCTATAATACTTAAATCCATTATTAAATGTTTATGTTGAAATTAAACTGTGATTCAAACATTGTCTTTTGTTAACTAAACTGAATTGATCATAATTTACAGTATGTTGGTACCATAGACCCTTAGAATGCCTGGAGTATGGAATCCTAGCTCTATAAATATCTTCACCCTCTGCCTCAAAATACTCCAAAAACATTTCTACAACATTTAAATACATACTGTATAATGCTTGACAGTCGACAAGTAACAGTTCTTTAAACATAAAATATATATCATATTAACTTTATTTATACTATGTTAAAAACATGTTAAAAACATGATATACTATGTTTTATTAGAGGGTGCTGTACAGCTTTTTCTTTAAATCTGAATATACTGTAAAAGGCAATGCTACAGTATTTTTCAGTTAGAAACCACACACATTGGATACTGGGATGGAATTGTAAAAGAATTGTAACTTCCAGGAGAGAAAGTAAGATCTGGACACTCTGGTTTGAATTTAAGTGAATTTAACAGCCTCTTCTTTTTAACATGCTGGACTGCTTAATTTGTTACTGCAGTAGCACTAAGACCAAAACAAAATGAGTATTTAACTTTTGCTGAGGCGTTAAAGGGCAATATTGAGGTAGTATTAAGCCTGAGGTGGCTAATGTCATTTTACAAGAATTCCATTCAAACTTTCATTAATTCCAAACATAGGACACACCCAGCCAAAACCAAAGGGTTGTAGACAGGTATTTAAGAATCTTTGGAGCTACAACTCCTGGTTTGCATAAGATAAATGAGGATCTACACTCTTTTCAAATATCCACCTACTGTATCAGAGACATAGAACTTTTTAGACACTGTGCCCTACAATGCCCTACAGTTCCACAATGCCCTACAGGAGAGTCAACACCAACTGGGAGAGCATTGCCTCTCTCACTGACATCACTGAAATGCTACTATGATGCTACTTGAAGAAACGGTTGGTTAATTATATTATATGACTTAGCTTTGAATCTGCTTACAGTAGGTCTGCACGGAGATCACGCTTGTGCTGTTCAATGTGCATAATCCTTATGTGCAATCATCCTGCAAAATCTTGGGGAATTATAGATTTTTTTAAACAAATGCCAGTGTACATGATATTTCTTAAATCAAAACATCAAAAACATTGTAAGAAAACATCAGAGTGAAATACAGTACATCTTTCTTTTCAAAATCTGTTGTTACTGTGTTTTTGTTTAGTACAATATTGAATGGAAGGACATTTGCTTTGATCTGATATTGCACTCTGCACACGCTTTCAAAGAATGTTTCTGACTGAGCCAGTGACCCTCGAGTTTATCTGGCACTTATACATCACGGTATACAGTCTTCATTGCCTAGGAAACAGTGCAGTGAGAGGCCTTTCCTGCATTGTTAATTTTCAGCACAGGGAGGCATTTCCACTACAAGGTTGAAGTAATGTACCTCATATAGTCACCCAATTAACAGTACCATCATATCACAGGATACTGCATCTGCTCCTATCATCCACTGTAGGTTTCTAAAAGTAGATCCTAATGCTTTATTGGCATGCGTGACACAAATCTAGCGCTATTTGTCTAATAACATGTCATTTATGTTATTTTTGCCTTTGTCTTTTGCCTTTGTCGTGTTCTCTTTAACCTGATCAAAACATGTTCATCTGGAAATTATAATGCAGCGTGTTCTTCTAATAGTAGTCAGCAATCTTATAATAAGAGCTCGTAGACAATAAGTGTGTTTACCGGTATTACATTATGACTGTTATTACTATCATTTAGCTCCCGGTGTTCTATCTATGGGCACAGGAAGCTGCAGCTGCAGTCACATGACCCTCTTAAGCAGAGAGGGAGACTAGTCCTGTTCTGATGCAGAATATATTATAAACTGAGACAGAAAGAGGGGAAAAGGAACAAAAACACCTTTAAGGAGTTATCAAGGCAAGAATAAAGGGGATCGTTTATATAAAGGGACCTGCAGTTGCCAGGCTACTGTCTAAGTTGCTCTGGTGCACTTGCCTTCTGCTTGTATCATACAGTAAGCCTGTATCAGTCAATGAACAGACTACTGTAGGTCTGCCTGTTCATTGTTCATGTTCAAGGGGTAGAAATTAAAATACGTTTCTGCAGAAGACTGCTGTTATTGACTTACAGAAACCTCAAAGACAATAACATGGAAATGGAAATTCTCAAATGGTTTACAAAAAACGATGCTGATGTTAAGGTAGGCACTCTCATTGTTATGTTTAAACAATATGCAGCCTTTCAGTTCATGCTCTGTAAAATATACCATGGAAAAGGGAGGTATGGTTTGTCTGTTTATTTTCATTCCTATAGCTTTTGTACCACAGGGCATAATTCTGTCTGGGTAGAAAAGGCTTTTGGGTTCACCAAAATTTTTTGATTACGTTATAATTATAATAATGTGGACCTACAAAGAGTCGGCTGTTCAGATTGGATTTTAAAACTCTAAAATGTAAATCTCAGTTTTAAAGAATATCTGTTTTATTGTATAAGATACACTGCATACCTTTGAAAAGTATGTCATTTTAGTGACACATTTTAAATCTACTTTTATTTCATGTATACTGTACATACTTTGTGTTTCTGTAATCAAATTTAATTTTCAGGTCCACAGTAATAATCTTTGTTTTTTATGATTACACTAATCCTAATATTAGCATACTGCACTTTTGGATGTCATTTTTGACTTTTAATGACTTCTGCTAAAACAAACATTGTAGAGCGGTATTAATAATGCATAACATTTCTTTGAGGTAAATACTTAACTTATTTAATACTTTTTTTTCATTTTAACTTTATACAGAAGACAGAATTTAAAACAGAACAATTATTAAATAACCAAACTTTTAAATTTGACTGAGCATTGTGCATAATGATGTTAAAAAGAGAAAAACAGATACCAGAACCAGATTCCAGGGCTGCTTCATACCATTGGATCAAAATCATAACCAAATCCTTCTTGTAATGAGCAGGATTACTGTGGCTACAACAGTATCATCCGTAGGATAAAACTAACCCTGTCTCACGATATTCTAAACCCATTCTCTATCACATTCTCTGTTAGTAGTCACTTGAGAGAAATAATTGTTATAACCAAGTGACCAGGTGAACTGGAAATACAGAAATACAATTCCAAGACCAAGACAGTAATGTCAAAACTGTTAGTTTTACTCCACAGCCAAGTAATTTCTTTAGATTAGTATGAATAATAAGTCAAATGTAAAATATATTTTATTTGTGGGAAATTATATGCATAAAGTACATTTGATTGAATACTTTGTGTTCGATTCACTGATTTCCAGTGATCGTAAGTACTGGGGCATATTTACCTTAAATGTCATTGTTTAAAATTCAGTATCTTGTTGCACATCCCTTTGAGGCCATAGCTGCATAAGGGCCTGTGATCCATTGAGCTCACCACATTCTTTGTATCATTCAAGAGGCTTTACTGCAGCAACTTTGAATTATTGCCTATTCTTGGGGTTTTCTGTCTTCAGATTTAATTCAGCGTGTAAAACGCATCCTGAGTTGAATTTAAATAAAGAAGCTGACTTGACTAGTCTAACACATACTCCTTTTACTCTTGACAAACTCTTCAGAGTAATATAATGTGTAATGTAATGAATAATATTCCGAGCTCATTCTGCTGCTGCCGTAAATAGTTACATAATCAGTAAAGAGAAATGAGCCGGTTCCACAGGTGGCCATGCATGCCCAGGCTTCAGCATTTGTTCGGAAGAGTACTGGAAGAATGTTTCATGGACAGATGAGACCAAGGTGAACTAAAGTGATAAAAGATTAATGTGTGGAGAAAGGAAGGACCTGCAGATGTTCCAAAGGGCAAGTCTGAAGCCTGGCCTTACCAGTTAATATTACTGTATGACGTCATTTGTAGAGGAGTAGGAGGTGGTTAGAAAGTCTTGTCTTGGAGAAGATGTGAAGACACAGAAGGCTGGTTTAGTGAGAGAAGAAGGCACGGAGCCCAGGGAGGAGAAGAAGGCATGATGAAGGGATCTAGAAGAAGATTTAGTGTGAGGCATAGGTCGCAGAAGACATTGATTGAAAGAAGTTTGCTTAGTAGCTGCGTCAGCACATGTAGGCTGCAGAAGGACAGGTAATGGTTCAATCCATGCTGAAAGGTAAAGATGAGTGCAATTTATATTTCTTTTGTTCACTGAATGAGGATTTTCTATTGTTTTCTTCATTGAAAGCCACTCTCTGTTTCTCATCAGGTCAGCCATCTTGAAAACCACTTCCCCCATTTTAAGAAACTGAAGATGGAACTGGGCTGATTTAAGGGCACCATGCATTATTAATTCCATCCCACATGCCAAGCTTATTACAAAAACAAAAACAAAATAGAGTAAATATTGCATCTCTGTTTTATAACAAATATTTATGCAATATTTCACGAAAATGTACAGTAATTCTTAAAGTGTAGGATGCAACTAACAAAAGAAGTCAGTACATTTAAAGGCCTGTGATAATGCATCATTATTTTTCATGTTAATTAAAACATACAGCATATCAATTCACTGAAAAACCAAAACAGTTTCTAGGTAGCATTATGTATTGTACCAGTCTTCCAGTGAAGTGAAACGTTCTGAAGAATTATTCTTATGTGCATGTTAACAAATAAGAACAGGAATACCACTAAGAAAAGAAAATTCTAAAATGGATATTGAAGATCTCTGTTTCCATGTGCTTTGAAACATTATTGATTAAACATGTCGTGCGAGTGCTCTGACCTGTCTCTTTCCCATCAGCATGACAGCAGGGATGGTAGTTTTTAAATAGGGAATCTTTCATGATAAAGGATAAAGGGTAATGATTATTGTATAAAGCAACTCAATCTTTTCACAAGATTAAAAAGAATGTAAAAGATTTATTTTTTAAAAAATCAGGTTAAATCTTTAAACAATCACCGAAGTGTAGAATTTACCAACATTCATAAGTACTGTATTATGAAGTATTACAGGTATTAATTGTCTGAATATTCTATAATAGTATACAAGAACACAGGGGGGTTATAGAATACTGTATATAATCTATTTAGGGTTGGAGGTATTGTACAGGATTTATTTCAGACTGAAAAAAATAGCATTTCCCTATTTGTTCACAGATAAAAATGTCCCAAGTGAAACAAGTAGGCCTTCTGGCTGCTGGATGTCAACCGTGGAACAAAGATGTCTGCGCAGCTAGTGGAGATAGGTTTGCATACTGTGCAACACTTGCAATATATGTCTATCAGGTAATTCAGGCCACGGAGAGTGTAAAAGAAAGATGTACAGTACAATGGTTTACCGGAATTAACAGGTTAAAGCCTGTTATCTTCACTGATATGGTCACTGTTCACCTAAATATTCACCAGGACGCATTTGATCTATTCGGTTTGTTTTTTAATCTCCTGTTCATTGTTTCAGTGTTTTATCTTATAAAGAGCAAATTTGCAACACATACTGTACAATGTACAGTATGGTATGAAGAAAATATGAAAATGAATTTTCAGATATTTTTCATGAGTCCTGCTGACATCCCCTGAACATTTTTTGAAGGTGTTTTGGAGGGATTTTAGGAAGTGTTCTGTGAAATGGAATTCTTTGTATGCAGTTACTGTACAGTATCTTTGTAAAAGTAAATGTTTTATGTTAGTGTGAGGTAACTAATATAATGCAGTTAATTCTACATAAAATATTCCTAAAAGGCTTCCCACCAACACAATTAGAGAATTCAGCTTAATTTTACGTTTGTATTCAGTTTAATATGACGTCAAGATACGTTTTTTTAAATAGATGGACTTATTTTCCGAATGATTTCCCTTAAAAACACTGATGAGGAACTGTAAAAATATTTTCACGAACATTTGTCTACCTTTGTGACGAGGAGTCTTCTTTTGCCTGCAGCTGGATCGCAGATACAATGAGTTCAAACTTCGAGCAATCATGTCTGAGCACAAGAAGACTATTACTGCCATATCGTGGTGCCCACACAACCCTGACGTGTTTACAAGTGCCAGTGCTGACAGCTTGCTGATTATTTGGAATGTAGCTGAGCAGAAGGTGGTGGCAAGACTAGACAACACAAAAGGTATCCTTCATCACTATAATATTGTTTTTTACACACTGGATAGCATGTTACCTTATTATTGCAATTTTCAAAATTGCTTGCATCATGTCCTCACAATTGGCTTTACTTCAGCGTGAGCAAATCTGACATTATAACTTCCATGTATCCGCAGGTATTCCTGCCTCTTTGAGCTGGTGCTGGAACTCGGGAGATGCTGTAGCCTTTGTCTCTCATCGGGGCCCCCTGTACATATGGACAATCTCGGGGCCAGACTGTGGGGTTGCTGTGCACAAAGAAGCCCACAGCTTCCTCTCTGACATTTGTCTTTTCAGATGGCATCCCAAAAAGAAAGGAAAAGTGGTATTTGGACACACAGATGGGAGCCTTTCTATTTTTCAACCTGGTAAAACACTGTCAGTCTTTGATTTTTTACCAAAAGGCCATATACAGCATTATGTACTGTAACACTTCAATTACTGTATGTCTTATAGAAGATAATTAGACTTTGTAATTGGTAACACAAAATACATTTTATTAAAGATTTTTTTCTCAGCTCTAGTCATTTCCTCTGATATCATATTATTATATAATATATATCCTGTTAGTTATCAATTAAATAAACAAGGAGCTGGATATAAAATAGCAAAATTCAGAAATGGAAGGGTCCCAAACTCTAAACAAGCTTTCAACAAAATAGGTTTGGAGATGATTTCCTCTCGTTTCTAATGTTCCTAGGCTCTTATTCTGAGTGGCCCTGCATTACAGTTTGTACATCATTAATGTTATATTGTATTCCAGCCTTTTGAGAACTGAAACATATATAAAAGGTAGGATTATGCTAATAATACAATTAAAGCGTCTAATGAGTTGTTAATAAGCAAACACAGTTTATTTCAGTTTCCTTCTAGTGATACTATACTTACTGTAGCTGTTATATCTGCAAATTAAATGGAAGGATAACGTATTTATCTTAATGCCCGCTCACGTGATACAGTATGTGTTTCTGAAATCAGAAATTCTTCACCTGGAGAGACATACGGTAAAATCCATTTGCCGTGGTTTTGTTTTCTTTAAAAAAAGGTTCCAAAAGTCAAAAGCATGTTCTCAGACCTGAATCCTTGGAAGGTACCGATGAGGAGGATCCCGTCACAGCCCTTGAATGGGACCCTCTGTCTACAGACTACCTCCTTGTCGCTAACCTGCATAACGGAATCCGATTGGTCGACTCAGAATCTCTGTCATGCATAACAACTTTCAGTTTCCCAAGTGTTGCGGCATCAGTACAGTGCTTAGCATGGGTTCCCAGTGCTCCTGGCATGTTTATTACAGGAGGTAAGTGACACTTTCAGGGGCATATTGCAAATCACTTACAGTATAACAATTCTGCCACTAAATATTTAAGGATACAATTTCTTTTTATTTAGGAATTTAATAGTTATTTACGTAACTAAGAATATTATCTCTATTTAACATTTAAAAATACTCTTATTCATATAAAAATATTTTATGTTTTCCACTTAAAGGATTATGAGAAATTACAAAACAGTCAGAACAACATACTGTAAGAAGAAATACATAGCTATTTCAGGCCTGTGTTCGCCTTTCAGATTCCCAGGTTGGCGTATTGCGTGTCTGGAATGTGTCGAGAACAACGCCATTAGACAATTTCAAATTGAAAAAGACAGGCTTTCACGCGTTGCATGTATTGAACTCTCCGCCTGCCAAAAAAAGTAAGTAACATTAATTTATACATCATACATTTTTTTTTTACTTAAGTGTATGTGTATATACACAGTATACTGTATATGACTAGAGTATGTGTTTTATTACTGGAGTTTACAACAAATGGTGGGGTGGAGGACAGGAACTCAGTTCAACAAATCACCTGCTCCATTCGGCATGAGACTTTCCTTCTTGGTCTTGTTTGTTCAGTCACTCGTCACCACTATGCTCTTTATGTCCACACTTGCCGTAGCCCCTTAATTTGGGGTCCAGTCCACCATGTCCACATGGCCAGGCTGTGACCTCTCTAAGCCATCATAAGCCATACAAATCATCTACATAAAGAACGGAGTTCCGGATATGAAAATGGAATTGTTGGAAAAGGGTTCTAAAAGTAGCCATATTTGTGTGACATTACATGTGCTCTGGTTCCAACTTAATATAGATAGTAATTATTAATTATTGCTGGTATTTCCAAATCACATTATAATTTCTCACAATTTTAGCCTATCCTGGCTCCGTTGGAGTGTTAAAGACTCTTACTAAAACCATCTTCAAAGCAAGGCATGCACTTAAGAATTTGAAAAAAATCAGGCTACTATTCTTGAAATTTCTGACTCGATTTAAATAGTTTATTAGGCACTGATGAATTTCCCCTCTAACACAGAACAATCTAATGACTTTTGTACTAACAGTATGAAAGACGAAGGAACTGGTGAAGTCAGACTAGCTTTGCATGGACAGAGAGTACAATTTACTTCACTAGAAATCATATTTTGATCAGTTCAGTAGGAGCACGATGAAATGTTGTCAGCCAGTGGATTGTTCTGAAAGTGCCATAACACTTCATTCTTCGTTCTAGGTTTTTCCACAAATTCCCCAACAAAAAATCACCACACATCGTCTACGAGTGAGGCAGTGCCGCCACCGACCCTCTCCCAGAGCCAGGCCTTCTGTCTCCCCCCTGGCCACGCTGTCTGCTGCTTTATGGATGGAGGGGTTGGACTCTATGACATGGGAGCAAAGAAATGGGACTTTCTCAGGGACCTGGTAAGGAGAACAAACCGTCACATGATATCACAGCCATTATCTAAACATAATCAAAATATAGGTCTAGATTTAATTAAAAGTTTGACCTACTGTACATCCATTTTTAAAAATTAAAAACCCAATACGCTTTTATTTGCTTCCCACCTTTAGACTGATGGTTCAATCCTGAGTGAAAGGTTGAACAGTCAGATTAAAGAAGTACTTTATAAAGTCACTGAATTTGTTCCTTTTTGTCATGTTTGCGTGACTTTGGGGCTAACTCTGTCACAGAGTGCTCTAGTGATTAATCTGACACACTGATTGGGCTTTAACCTACAGTAGCTTGCCATCTAGGAGTGACCCAAAGAGGAAGTGATGTGACGCATGGGGAGAGATGCCAAGTGTTGAATGCCCAGAACGGAAATCTTGCATGGCAGAAGGCTAGCCCTTCAGCGTCAAGCTTGAGCCATAATCTCCACCAGGATTCACAGAAATAAATGCAGGAACTGGACACTCCATCAGTTTCCTTAGATTGAAGTCCATATTCATCCTCGGGATTTTATTGGTAGATTGAAGGAATGCACAGTTGTTGGTGCATTGTGTGGATTCATTTACGTTTTTTTTTTCCACTTAGGGACATGTTGAGACAATATTTGACTGCAAATTCAAACCAGATGACCCGAATTTACTGGCAACAGCATCGTTTGATGGCACAATTAAAGTGTGGGACATCAACACCCTTACAGCCGTGTATACTTCTCCGGGAAATGAAGGAGTTATCTATTCGCTGTCTTGGGCCCCAGGTAAAAGCTGTCTATTTTCGGTAGCTGGCCTAGTAATTGGCAAAGATATTTTGGCAAAAATGTCTTGTTTATTTAATAACTGGGATTTTATTTTATAAAAGGAGACTTGAACTGCATAGCTGGTGCCACATCTCGAAATGGTGGTTTTATATGGGATGTGAAAAAAGCCAAAATGATCACAAGATTTAATGAGGTATGTTTTTTTATGATATTGAAAATAATATCAACCCTCATCCTCGCAAGAACCCACAAACAATACTACCAGCGATTAATTTGATTATTGTTTTTTTTATATATACGCTGCATGGTTTTGGAGGAAATGAAAAAGTATTGCTTAACACAGATCGTAAAGATCAGTTTGATGGGTTACATTGCAAATAATTACAGTATGTAAGTGCTAGAAATCTATGGAAACTTTAAAGGAATGACATACAGTATATTAATACCATTGTCTTTTGCTCCATTTAGCCTCAAATCTTTATCTCTAAAATGTGTGTCACAGATAAAAAGGACAGACATTTTTTGGCCAAATTTCTGGGTAATCTTCCAAAATGAAATAGTTTAATCTGTTAAATTATGTATGTTTACAATATATACTTTATAAAGTGTGTAAGGGAGGTGTGGTAGCTCAGATGGCAAGGGTGTCTAGCTTCCTGACTGGAAGGGTAGGGGCAAATGATGTAGCTTGCTCTAATTCCTTCCAGATGGCTCCCAAGTCCACTCAGCCTGCTTTCCAAGTGAGTACCGGGGGTTAATCCTTCTGGGGGTAATAGGCTGGCCGGAGCGTGATGCTGACCACATCACCTCCACCTCCAGTGTCGGATGGTCAAGAACAATGGTGGCCCTTGCCCCCCATTCCCCATGGGCCTTGATCGCCTGAAAAGGGGACCGACGTACTTACAGTGTGTAAAGTATGGTAATTTTTGCCTTTATTCATTTTAAGCATGGAAAGAATGGCATTTTCTGCATTGCATGGAGCCATAAGGATTCTAAGAGGATTGCCACCTGCAGTGGCGATGGCTTTTGGTAAGTGCTACTCAAAATTCACAGCCTTTTTTGCTGTAGATCATCAGCATAATAGAAGAAAGTAGTCAATTACTTTACAATATCTTTAACAATGCATTTTACAATTTGGAACGTTAAGGGCTTGAAATCAAGGCATAATAAGAAGTATTCAATGAAATAAATATTAACCCAGGAAATCTTCCCAATGTTTGACATGTTCTTGTTTTGGCACCTGTTTCTTCCTTTATTTATTATTGTTACATTATGATTTTAGCATAATCCGAACAATTGATGGAAAAGTGTTGCATAGATATAAGCACCCAGCTGCAGTGTTTGGTTGTGATTGGAGCCAGAACAACAAGTAAGTATGAATGCTAATACTGTACTGTATATGTTACTGAACATGTCCTAGCCAGTCCAATGTATTGCGTATAACCTAATATGTAGTAGACCAGTTTGAGTCTGATTATGTAACACAGAATCTGCTTTCAGTACATCCCCTGAGTGGAAGATTTATCCATCTAGAATTTCTTCTTTAAACAACGCCATTACAATATTATATAGTGTAGTATTATACAGTAATTACAAATCTAAAGTCATATGGAGTCTTTCTTGTAGTAATTAACATGAAGAAATATATTGAACACATTATAATAAAATAATCTATTTTTTAAATGAGAAAGAAATGCTGTAACCGGTACTCTTGTCCTTAGTACTGGGATACTGAGTATTGCAAGTGATACTGAGAGGCAATGAGAACACCATTCCATGAGTAAAATAATGTTATGAAATTAAGCTTTGTTTGACAATGGTTATGATGTGATAGATGTCATGGAGAAATGCAGGATTGGCTGCCTTCTACTCTGAGTTATTCTGTTTTTCGAAGAGGCATTGACCAGCGTATACAATACATCTCAAAAGTAATTGTGGGAAAGCTGTCTGATGGCTGCAAAGTGTAAAACAACTCTGCAACGGTATCGTATATTTTTGCACTGTATGTAGCATGACTGTAGAGAGGAGAGCATTGTTGTGCTGAAAAATGAGTTGTTTGTGTCTGCCAGACTACAATAACAGAGGGAAGAGAACTGAAAAACAAAGCAGTGGGCAGTGAAGCTACTGTAAAATCCTGGCTTCGGTATACAGTAGGGTTTTAGGCATTCATGTGAAGGAAAACAGAGCTTTCACTGGCCGATTATCAAACTTTATTGATAAAAACAAAAACAAACCAGCCGACCAAGCAAGAAGAAGAAAAAGACTTACGGACACAGCGCGAGCCTGCATTCTCTCCTCAACCGCCCAGACCACACTTTTCCCTGGGTCAGAGAGTAAATACAACTTCACTCGCTACAAACAAATTACCACACACTGAACACTGAACATGTTAACCCAAATATGTCTCACACTACCTTGCTTGGCAAGTTCTGAACAAAACTGAGAGTTAATTGCACTCCACAATCTCCTTTCTCCTTCACCAAACTGATCTTGTTCAATTGCACAGTCTTTGCAAATTGGGTTACCAGGCATTGGTAAGCACAGAGCTGACAGTCAGCAGCTCCCATTAAAACATTAAAACGTTTTTCAGAGGAAATGACAGCATCCCTTGACCAAGGTTATTTCCATTTTTCTGCCCAGCATTGCCATGCAAGTTGGTGTTAATGAGTATGGGCTGGCCTTAATACAGCCTTCAGTGCTGTAGATCACAGCCTGCCAGACTGATAGTGTTCTATCACTAATTGGCCTGTTTAAAATCAGTGGCAAAATGTGAAGCAAATGTTCCAGTCTTGCTGTGGTGACACTTGGGGTATGAGGGCAAGAATGATCATTAATGGTCTACTAGTTATCCTAACTACAGTAGTTTCAACAGGCAAATATCGTAGACAAAGTGCTGTCAATTGCTGCAGCATTTCAGCACTCACAATTCAAAGTGCCCAATTTTTCCCTGCAAATCATTGTTAACATCTTTTTAAAGTGAATGGCAGGATGTGTTAATGCATCGTTACTCTGGAGCTGGGATGTACACAGTGCAAATGCATCAGGGCTTTCCTTTCACCACGTGACATTAAACGAAATCTGTGCATCATTGCTTTTGTGGAACATTCATCGCCAATTCAGAAACAGCCCTGACAAGCAATCTTTTCCCACTCTTGAAGAGATTCCTTCCATTTAAAAAAAAAATCCAGATTGGTCTCAGAAATTACCAGATGATTCATTGCATTACTTTCCATTAGAGGATATCTTTGCATTTTTATTCCCTCTCACCATATTATGTTATGTTAGCAGGAAAGCGAAAGAACGTTACAGTCAACTGATAGAAATTCTTGTGTTTTCTGTTCTTGATTTAAAGAGACATGATTGCCACTGGCTGCGAGGACAAAAACGTTCGGGTGTATTATTTAGCCACCAGCTCTGACCAGCCGCTGAAGGTGTTCACTGGACACACTGCTAAAGTGTTCCACGTTCGGTGGTCTCCACTGAGGGAAGGGATTCTTTGCAGTGGCTCTGATGATGGGTAAATTTCTTCTGTAGCAATAGCCTTCCTGTGATTAATGTAAAATTTGCAAACATGAGTAATTCTTGCATAGTGATGATTCTTACAATGATTTGTTGTAATTTAAACTCAGAAGTTCAGTTTGTATCGGATCCACTAATAACCGATGGGCTCACCAAGGCGAAACACCATGCAATTACATTGCTTATACCACCTGAGAGTTCAACCACGATCCAGGGAAAAGCCAACAGCAACTTTGAGCAGCACATTTGAAAGTGAAAGCCTTGAATGTGTATGAACACATAATATCTAGAGGTTTTCAAAGAAGCACATGAAGCTCTTAATTAAGTATTTCAAATGTTTCAATTAATAATTAACACTTTCATAATTAGTGCAAACCTCCCTTAATGACCAAATCCATCCAAAATTAAATCATTACCAAAATGCAAGAAAATACTTTTTTATATGTCTGTGTAAGTCTCTTTAGAGGGTGTTGCTCATCCTGTATGTTTTTTTACACATACCAAAGGAAAAGACGTATCTGAGGAAATTACATATGAGTGAGCTATTCATCATGCAGAAATCACAAAATGCATTGTGGATCTCTAATTAAAATACTAAGGGGATTTTTTTAAATAAAAAATTAATGGCATGTCTGATACAAATAGGATTTTCAATCCTTTAAATGTGCTAAGGACAGAACCAGTCTCAGGTCATTAGAAAGAATTATGTGCATTTTTTAAAAATGCTAGTGCAGATTTAGTCAGTGTTCATTATAAGTCTTAAAGTCTTGATTATAGTCTCATAGGAATATGACACATTATTACTAACATCTCGGTTTCCTGTTTATTCACATCTCCAATTTTCATTTTTGTGTATAGAAGCTAAATTTGAAATAATTCATAGCTACAGTATATGAATGTGGCTGTCTCATCAGGTGCATTGTTAATATGCTCCTTTAACATCTGATTGGCTGTGTTAGCAAGTTAGCAAGCCTAGAATGTATTAATGTACATCATTTTATTTTGTTTACTTAATCTTATAAAAACAATACAGATAACAATCAGAAAATGTACAGTTTAATGCTAGATTTCAAAATCAGAAAGATCATTGCAGCCTTTTGAGATTAACCCAGCTGACATAGGGGATATTGATCGAATTGAACATTTTTAATATGATATTATGCAATATAACACTCAGGTTGCAGGTATTTCACTTTTTTGTGGGTGGGTCTGTGTACAGTTATCTGTCTGCATGTGTTGCTTTGGAAAAACATTTTTTTTTGCGGTTCAATTAAATTAAATTTTCATACGTTGACTTTTTTTCATAGCACTGTGCGGATATGGGATTACACACAGGATGCCTGTATTAATGTTTTAAGCGGACATACTGCACCAGTGAGGGGGCTCATGTGGAACACTGAAGTTCCTTATCTTCTGATTTCTGGAAGCTGGGATTACACCATCCGTGTATGGGATACAAGAGATGGAACCTGCCTGGACACTGTGTATGATCATGGTGCAGATGTGTATGGTAATATAGAAAAATTTATCATTAAAGATTAAAATACAAGAACTGTTTCAAAATGATCAGTGCATGCAGCATGAATTTTGAGAATGGAGTATAGAAGCAAGTGTACTGTTTTTATCTTGATTTAACTAATTCGTACTTACACATGGTGTTCACATGGTACATGAACAGGTATGATATCAGAAATTGATATTAGGAAGAGATTTATATTCATGGTTGTACTTCAGATATTACAATACACAGTGCTTGAAATATATACCTGGTATACTGTCACTTTTAAGAACATTTCATCTGAAAGCACCACTAGTATGTTAAAAAAATCGTACTGATAATAAAAGCAACCTTATTATTACTTGCAAAGCAGAACAAACATGTTCCGCTTTCAATAGTTATGATTCTAAACTTTTCTAATACACTCCGGCCCATAACCGGCAACTGCCTGCACTTTCTGTACACAGTGCTCTTTACTGTATGTGACTGCTCATTAATCCAGAGTGACACTGTACTTACTTTTCTGCTCTGTTATTTCTCACGCATCTCACCACTTTTTGTGGTTTCATGCCTGTCCCTCTGAATTTCCATTTTGACCATTACCCATATCTAAATGCTGGGTGTTTTTCTATTGGAAGGGAATATAATTTATTTTTATTTCTCTCCTGCTGACCGTAGGTCTAACCTGCCACTCAAGTCGTCCGTTTACAATGGCATCGTGCTCTCGGGATTCCACTGTGAGACTCTGGTCACTAACTCCTCTTATTGCTCCTCTTCTGGTCAACATTTTAGCTGACCACAACTGGGACGAGATAATTGGTAATACTGGTGAGTTTCAACATTCATTTTTGCTCACGACTTTCTGGAACTGGATCCCTTATGTTATCGCCCTAACTTCATAGGTACATAAGAACAGATACAAACAATACGAGGAGAGCTGTCACGTCTAGCCAGTTTGGTAGCTAGTAGTTAACTGATCCAAAGATCTCCATCCACTCATTTCTTGAAGGAAGCCAGTGTAGCACTATCAGGTACATGGCTAGGTCACATCTTCCACTGACACAGAACCCTTTGCGGAAAAAAGCAACTCTGTTCCTCAGTTTTGAATGCACTTCCACATGCTGTACAGTACATTAGTTTCAGCTTGTATCCTCTGGTCCATGATTCACTGTTGAAAGTGAAGAAGTCAGCTGGCCTGACTTTATCAATGCCTTTGTGGATTCTGAACGTGTATCAGATCCCCATTTAGTCTTCTGTGTTCAAGAAGGGTTCAAGAATGAAAAGACATTCCCTTAAGCAACTTCTATCTAGCTTTTTAAACAACTATACAAGTTCTATGCAGCTCAAGTATACTATTTATTTTTTCCATACAGATCGGGCAATGGTACCTGGTGCACAACCACTTCTCTGTGGCAAAGTTTCTAGAGATATCAAACAAGAGTTGGATAAACTCACAAGCAACAGTCGGGTAAAGAAACTGAGATGGTTTTCTGAATGTTTTTCTGTAAGTATTTTGTTAATTAACAGGTTTATTTGACACTTCTCCGATAACTCTGCATGCCAATAAATGTTAAGATTTTCTTTTGTTATGGTAAAAGCAATGCAAAACGTATGAGAGCTATTGCCACATACAGTACAGTCGAGGAGGAGAAAACACAAATATGTTCTTACTTTTGCTGTAGATACTGTACAGTACATACCAGATAAACTGCCCATTTCTGCAAAATCCTTGAAAATACCGTATCAAATTTTCATTATCCTTCAGATCAAGAACAAGCAAAAGTAAATAGTTTGGCATACTAAAACTTTGGCATGAATTAATTTAGAATTGACCTAGTCTTTAATCACAGATTAAAAACCCTGATGGCTGATGGCAAATTTAATTGACAGAAGATGATCCTTGGAGACAGTGGTGTCCTGGAAGGTTATTCCAGCACATTTTCATCCCAGCTCAGCTCTTTTCTACTCACCCACTAATTTGGGCCTTAGTAACTTTCCTAGTTCTCATGATGTTAGTAATTTATGAGTTCATGAATCCAAGTGGATGGCTCTAGTACTAGTACTTTATGTACTTTATGATTACCCACTTTATGATTATATGTGTCAACTGTGTTTATTGTGACAGGCATTTTCCTAAACCAGGTTGTATGAGTGCTTATACTGTACATCACAATAACAGATTGTGAAAGAGAACGTTTAAGGAGCCTGAGCCCATATGAATTTCTATCACTGTGGCAGATATGGCTTTGTGAAGAAAAACATAACTTTGAGAACTAACCTCCAATAGCTTGAGTTCTTGAAAGCCTGTCTGAAAAAATAATTCAGTCTTTTACTGTAGTTCTGTAATTCTAGGTTAGTCATTTTCATTTTTGTTTTTGCCTTTTTAATTGAATAGCCACCAGGTGGAAGTAAAAACCTCTGGGACCTCGTTGCTGTGATCAAAGGCCAGGATGACAGTCTGCTTCCTCAGAACTACTGCAAAGGCATCATGCACATGAAGCATTTGGTTAGATTTAAAACTGTGAGTAAAAACACACAGAGAAGCATTCTTGGGAATGAATAAAATCTTGGCTGACTGTACGGTATTGACCCCTGACTTCAACTGGCATCAGAAGATTTGGACAGGATCAGAGCGATTCATTTACTTTTGTTCCTAATGGAGTCACATCAACTTTGCCTGCTGCCTTTTTCCTTTGTTTTTGTTTGTAATGAACAGTTTCGTATGATGTGAAACTCCAGTTGTGTAGCTGCATGTAGCTCAGGAGAATAATTTGTTGTACCTGCGGATCATATGAACTAAATAGTTTATCAAGACAATTTATAAAGTATACAGTATTATGTAATTTGACTCAAACACTTTGTGTTTTATTAAGACTAATGGCTCTGTAAAGACTAGGTCTAGTGATCGCATACACCATTTCTATGTGTTTGATTCTGTAATGTATATTAGTGGTTAGCTTGAGGAAAATGGGACAGGTCAGCATCATCTCTCTTAGCGAGAACAATCCCAGTTTATTTCAATTGAAACTCTGTTCAATCCCATCCTATGCACTGTCAACGTTATCAAAATCCACCTGCCAGAAGAATCATAAAAATAGGGTGAGACTCTAGCTGTTCCTGCTTCTCAAAGAAACCTTATTAGGCGGGGGATTGTGATATTTTGGCACTAACCATAAACATGAACACGTGATACCAGTGATGGGCAATATGAATGTTCTGTGTAAGAACGGTGTATGTACTGTAGGTGGTACTGTATAACTTTTTGTTTATATTTCTCTCCAGTCAGAAGCCCAGGAGCTAACCATAGTAAAAATGTCCAAATTTGGAGGTGGTATTGGAGCACCTAGCAAAGAAGAGAGGCTTAAGGAGGCAGCTGAAATTCACCTGAGATTAGGCCAGATTCAGCGATACTGTGAACTCATGGTGGAGCTCGGAGAGGTACAGTACTGTAAACGTGCTGAACACGATGACTGAATTCTGAGGGCAAAATTCAATGTGCTCTTTTCCCTTTATGACAGTATAACCATTATGTATGACTCTTACTTAGTCTTACAAATATTTAGCTATAGTTTCAGTGATACAAGACTTTAGTATGGGAATATACATACTGTATAAGATGCAGTATTTTCTTTCTGGGGTATTATTTCTTCTTTATTACAGTAGTTGTTAGATAGTTGTTCTGCCTAATTTCAAATTTAAAAAAAAGAAAAAAAGAGTTTACAGAAGGACTGTGGTTATGAGTCCCAATACTTAGACACATGAGAAATGAAATGTGTGAATATGTGTGTTCTTTTACTACATATTCACTGTAGTAAAGAGCAGTAAAGGCTGTAAATCTGTAAAACTACAAATAAGCAACAAAAAACAAAAAGTAAAAACAAACGTAGCAACACATAAAGCCAATATTTTTCTGTTTGTTTCATATGAAAAAACTGTTCTTGAAAATATATTAATATTTTATTGTGAAATATTTTGTTGTAGTGGGACAAAGCTCTGTCTGTGGCTCCTGGTGTGTCTATGAAATACTGGAAAAAACTTATGCAAAGGTATTTTTAATATATTAAAACATATGAATCTACTGTATGTGCATATGTATTACACACTTTAACATGCTTGTTGTTTACATAGGAGAGCTGACCAGTTAATACAGGAGGAAAATGATGATGTTATACCATACTGCATTGCCACAGGTGATGTGAAGAAACTGGTCAATTTTTTTACTTCAAGAGGACAACTTCAGGAAGCATTGCTTGTTGCTCAGGTAGAATTGATATACTGTAGTTATGAGCACGATCATACCAAACACCAACTTCAGTGACAAAAAAAATCCTAAAATAGTATAAAATGCGTTCTTTTGCTTTTGGAGTTTCAGCAAAAGTTTACATTTCATAAACCCATTTTCATCTTCTGTACTACTGATTTAGTGTGTTGAACTCACAGCTTTTGCTCTATTTCGCCATTTTCAAATTGGTGACCTATGGATAGTTTTCAGTAATCTAACTATAAAATATCAGTTTGCTGTTATGGTTTATTAATATTTGATTTTTTTTAACAAATAGGCAGCCTGCGAAGGAAACATTCATGTACCACAAATCTCTTCTGTAAATCACTCTCCCAACACAGATGATAGCAACATGGAAACATACAATGGGTACGTTTCGTGTTTTTTATAGCTAAACGTTTTATACTGTACAGTACATGCAATATACTGTATAAGATGTAATACAAAATAGCAAATTTGAGTATATGAAGAGGATTTATTTCAAATTATGAAGGATAAAACAAATGTATTGGAAACAGAATTTTTTCATGTGACTGCCCTTATACTGTCTGTGTATAAAATATGAGATGCTGGTTCTGAAGGAGCCCTCATGTGTTTCAGATTGTTACATCGAGTTAGCAAAGAGCTTGCAGAATGGTATTTCCAAGACGGGCGAGCGGTCTTGGCTGCATGCTGTCACTTGGCAGTAGATAATACTGAGGTAAATTTATTTCATACTATACCTATCCTCTGAGTCCGCCAAATTGATATTGGATCACACAACATTTTAATTCACTAAAAGATGTACAGTAGCTAATGAACATTTTATGAATTCATTGTGTCAGTGATTGAAGTTGTATGAAGACTGCCCATCCAGTTCATTCTAGTTATAGAAACTCTTTCATGAAAAAATGAGTCTGTGTATTTCACCTTAGACAGTTTTTAAAAATGTGTGAATTGGAAACAATGCTTTTAAGAAAAAACATATTCTCATAGACTGTGTCTGACATGACAGTTTTTTCAGGATGAGTTAAAGCAGCTCAATACTGCTGGTATTGTAACAGACATCCAGACAAAGTTCAGTTCGGATATCCCTGATAGTGTTTTGAGGCTAAGATGGAGTGTATCACTTCCCATCAGTAATTAGGAAGCTTCCTTTTTTTTTTAATTGACATGGGTGCTTGGGAGAATTCAAAAGCAATGTCTAAAATAAACCAGTTATTGAATAAATATAAATTCACCAATCACTCAAGTGATTGGTGCATTTAGAGTCACTCACATGCATCTAACTAATCTGATATTTTTTAATTCATTTTCAGTATTTGTCCAACAATGTATCAAAAATATATAGTCCTTGCTTAGCAGGGTAATTGTACTGTATATTAGATCACCAAATTTCTGCCTTCTGTACTATCCTGTACAGTATATTAAAGTGAGCCTGCATAGTGAGACTACTATGTATTCACCAGGACATTCTGAGACGATTTAACCTGTTGCCCTTTAGAACTGGGCATGTTGTAGAGTGTGCAAATGCAAGCAGGTCTTTCAAGAAAATCTCTCCTCTTTTGATAAAGTTGGCGATGGCCAGTCTGATCCGTGGCAACGAGCTGGAACTAGCTGTGTGTGTGGGAACTGTGCTTGGCGAAGATGCAGCACAGGCAACACATTATGTCCTGGAACTACTTGCAAGGAAGTACATGACAGCCATTACATGGTAAGAGCCTTGTGCTTTGTAGCAGCTTTGTTCATTCAATAAGAAGGGCACTGGTTGTTTCTAACCGCTTATCAGAAGGAAAAGCTTTTTATGACAACTTATTTTCCCCAAACAATGAACTGTACAATATACTGCAGATCATCATGTTAGTAAGATAAAAAAATAAATGTCATTTTGTTGGATTTTTATACAATTTTTTCTTTTAAAATGCTTTCATTGTCAGTCATACAGTATATTAGCAATGTAAAGTGGTTAAATGCTGAATCATATACTCAGTGCATAAAAGGGAAACGGTTTGTTTTAAAAAAACAATAAACAATTTTACGAATTCTCATAAAATAACTTTTACTCTTAAATAACAGGGTGTTTCCAGTGTGGATCATTCTTTGCTGTCACTTTCATAACTTTTTTTTTCACTTTTCATTGTGTTGAAAATACATTTTTGGTGTTCATTATGTTCATTTTCTTTTTAGCTTTCCATCTGTTGGAAACAGGTATTTTATTAATGCGTGCTGGAAAAGAATAGATGACTAATGCATGTGGTGTATTTTTAATTGAGAAGTTCATGTTGTTGTCTGCATCTAACAAGAATGTAGTAATCCCATTCAAGCCATACCAGCCATTTATAACATCATACTGTTTCTAACATTTAAAAATACTTATGCGGAATTTAATTTCGAGACTGTATTTTATTTTATATACATTTCAGGAATTAACATCTTAACAGGAGAGTTTTCAAAACAATTTGCTTGACTGCAACACTTGTTTCCAAATACATTCATTTATTTTCTCGTTCGCACAGGTCTTTGTTTTATAATTGTTAGATTTGAGTACTGAGTACAGTATGAATTTAAAGTACCGTTGTGCTCCACATAAAATCCACAAGGGTTTCAGTCAGCTCTGCACTTACTGCACATTTGACACTTTAATCCTGTGCTGGGCAAGCTGCTGGGCAATCAGGACAACGAGAGAAGACAATGTTTTTTGTTTGTTGGATTTAGTACTGCATTAGTATACAGCTGCTCAGCTGTGTGATGATCATAGAGAAAGTATTGGTGCTAGTGCACAGCTCGTATGCTAAATTCACATGTAGATTGCAACTGACCCATCATGATTTAATCATCATCATTTAATGCCTTTATATATAATAAATGAACATTTATTATAAAGCACTTTTTTAGAGCATGGTAAGGCAACCTCAAAGAACTTAACTGTACTGTACTGTACTGAAACTAACTTCATGACATTTGCCTTTCTGTTCAGGGACTTAGCTGCCAGTTTACTACAAATGATTCCAGAAAATGAAATCTTATTAGTCAAGCTCTGTGCTTTCTACCCAGGAAGCTCTGCAGAAATTAATGATCTACATGAGAAAGTAAGTGATGTTAATTGTGTAGCTGTGAACCAAAAGTATTTGCTCAAACTTTGAAAAGCTCGGCCATGCACAGTAAGTGGAAATGAATCAATTGGCCTAAATTAGGGCTTTGTCAAACACTGATGTTTCTGAATAGTTTTGAACTCTATTTTAATTCTTGTTTTTAACAGCCTTTGAGTTGGCCCAGAATCTAATGTTTACATGATACCTAACCCCAACCATACATCCAGCCCTAACCTTAGTGGCAAGCTTAACCCTGCTTATTTCATGAATAAATGAGTGTTTTGTTCTTAAATTAGAAAAACTAAATTTGATGTGCAGTTCTTTTCTATGTCACATGTTCTGATGGATCAAATACTGTAGATCCACCTGTTAACACACAATTATCAATAACCTAAAAAGGAAGCAAAATACATATTGTACAGTAGGTATTGTTTGGTTTTAAATACTTTATCATTATTTTACCTGGGCTTAGGACATAGCTAGTGCTTATTACAAAAATGTAAAAAAAGAGGTTTTACATTATTTTTACCAATAACATTTTTTCACCTTTTAGTGTAATCTGCCAAGTTTAGAAGAAAGTGTGGAATTGGCAGAAACAGCATACAGTGATGGAGAAATCTTCCAGGCTGTCAAATACCATCTTCTGAGCCCACAGCCTGAAAAAGCCCTTCCAATTGGCATTCAGTTTGTTAAAGGTACTGTATGTACAGTATCTTTTTGAACATGTCTGAAAGAGGAATTATATAAGCGTGGCATAAATTCCAAACATTTCTTTTAAGAATGAAGATTGTGTGCTAAGACATTTAATAGACTGCATGTGACAGGCACATTGTGATACATTGTAGGGGTCATTGTATTAGCCAGATGTACATTTGCCAAGGAGTAACTTAAACTTCTTTTAAGTTACCTTCCTTGTTACATGTGTTTTCAAGCTATTTGTTTTTTCTGTTAACATGATTACTACAGTATAATATTAACACTACTAATCCCAGTGTTAGTCATGGCTTGTATTATTTGTTCAAAATAACAGTCACAAGATGCTTGTGATGGTCAAATCCTTGTAAACAGGTTGTCCTTGAACATGCTTTTCTGTTTGTGAAACTGAAGATAAAAATGCATTTTTATGGGGACAGATACAAAATAGGTCTCCGTGCTCAGAGCAAGCTACAGAAGAAACATGCTCCTCTGAAATCTAGATAGAGCAGGACGTTTGCCAAAGCAGAGGATTTGGTTTTCTGTCTAGAGACTGAGATTTAATCTCTGCAGGGGCAAGAAAAGCTGCTTTTCACACCTGTATATACTGTATATATATCTATCAGTCTGTCAGAAGCGGTTTGAGAAACTAGGTATTGGACATATAGTTCACATCACAGCTTTGAATTAAGTCAGGTCTATTCCTAGCTTGTTCAAATCAGCAAGAAAACCTCCAGTGGAACAGAAGATCAGTACAAAGGATTGACTGACTACTGTTTGCTTATTTCCAAGCAAATGTGGAGATACAGTGACAGCACAGAAAATATGATCTATCGCAAACCCATTGTCAGCTTACATACATTTACAAATGTTCTTTCTTTCCTTCATTCTCTCACTCAATAGATCAAATAAGCAGCTCTGACTGGACCCTGGACTCAGTTTACCCCATTCTTGACCTTCTTAGCTACATTCGTACTGACCGGCTTGTGCTCCACAAGTGTAGTGAGTAAGTAAGCAAAGGATCATTAAACATGTGTTAACCAGGTTGGGCTGTTTCCCGCTATATTGTTCTTTCTCCTTCTTCTTTTTAGGGACCGTAACGAGCTGCTAATACTGTGTGGTTACATTGGTGCTTTACTGGCAATCAGAAGACAGTATTACAGTATTGTTCCTGCACTTTATGAGTATACAAGGTGAGTATAAAGCACTTTAAAAGTACCCACATGTCATGTAAGAAAAAGCACTCCTGAATTAAGTGTATTATACAAGTAATAGTATTTTATAATCTTTAAATGTTTGGCTGCAGCCCATTCATAAAAACAGATGTAATTTCCATATTGACTCATTAAAACACTGTGGATGTTTTTTCATGTCATTCATAAAACCACCATCTGGATAATGTAAGTCTTGTCTGATGGCAGAGATGATGGTAAAGTGCACTGTGGAAATGACTTGTAGAGTTCATGACACAAACATGACACAAAACTACAGGAAGTTAAAATGATCTGTTTAAGAACATAATTCACATGATTAAAACAAATTGTGAGTAACACTCTAATTATCCTTGTTCGTTGTAGAGACAGAAATAACGGCTTTCTTCATTGTTTTTGGCATACACAGAAAGAAAGAAATGAGAAATTTTTAGCAGGATGTTACAGTAACTCAGTGGTACACACCGGACATGATAGTTTTATATACAGAAGAAAAAATGCTTCTAAGTGACCCTATGTGTTAAAGCTTAAAAGCAAAAGAAAATTTAAAAACAAGAGGAGAGTGTTCAGTCCACCTTGCCTGTTCGGTTGAGAATCAGAGCTACAGTAACTCCCTCAGTCAAACTGATTTTTACCTACTGTACAATACCCTCAGCAATGTAATTGCTCACAGATTTTACAATATTGTACATCACTGATGCAATTCACATGATTAAAATGCACTAGTAATTGCTGGTGTCCTAACAAAGCACCTGTGATCTGCGTGCTGCCATCAGTTCCCCATGCTAGCATTTATCAGCCATTTTTTTGGAAACAAAAAGAAAAGATGATCTAATAGTATTGTCTTCCTACCAGGTAATGCAACTAGCATGCTAGTAAATGCTGTTTATGAATTAGAAACAACAACAGGCTGGCCACAGCCTTTACCACCAGGGTATAACAGTAGTTTTTATGAATAACTTTGCATACCAGGAGAATGAGGACCATGCATGTATTCCTCCAAGATACCCCCAAGCAGAGCCAGTTGTCATTTGATATGTTGCAGTTTCCACAGTGGCTCACAGCAGACATAACCCTGGGTCAGACTGCCATCCTGGGCTCTAGCCTGATGAGGCACTGTGCTGTGAAATAGACTTTACCATTGTTATACTCTGCATTTCTTTTTGGCTTATTTTTTTCTGTTTAGACTGCAGTGGCCTTTGTTCCTTTTTTCAGCCAGCTGATGAAAAGGCGTGAAGTGTCTGTCCCTCTGAAAATCGAGCAGCTCTCAGTGGAGCTGGATGCTTGGAGGGCATGCACACAGTCTTTAAACAAGTAAGCCAACCCTTAAATCAATATTTTCTTCCAGACACACCTCTCAAATTCTGTTCACTAATCCAGTCTCTTTTTTCCATCAAGAAAATGAGCTTTCATCTTCAACTCAACCTGAAAACCAAGAATAGTCTCCACATGACTTGAGGATAATAAAAGCATCTTAATTCAAGACACAAGACCTCCACTATAATACCTCAATGTGCCATACAGCGATTAAAAATTAAGGGCAACAGAAAAAAACTACAGATACTTTATTGAATAAGTAAAATATACCTTTTGGTTACCAATTATGATTGTTATCCATCTATAATCAGAAAGCTGCTTGTTCCTGACAGGGGTCCCAGCAGTTCAGAGCCCAACATCAGTTGCATGTACAGTAAACTGAAACTGAATGCATCGCGTAGAACAACACAAATTTGTTTTCAGGGCAGGCATGCCTTTTTTATGCATTCAGGCTTTTTTCCTTTGCTTCATTAGGTCTCTAGAGGACGTACCCTATACACCTCCATCTGATGCCCAAAGAGAAGTGTATGACATTTTGCTCAACAGGATTAAAGAAGAACCCCTCAGTGGATTGGTGGGACCTGACTATGTCACTGGGTCTAATCTTCCCAGCCACTCTGATGTCCAGATCTCTTGTCTGACAGGACTCAGGATACAGGTTTGTCAAATAATTGGAATATACATATTTTATTATTGTATTGTTTTTCAGCTTTTTGCATCTCAGATTCCAGGTACAGTACAAAGGTAACGTTCCATTCTTGTGTCTGCTGATATCCCAGTATCACTCTGTTGTTTGGATCTACTAAAAAGAGGAACATGAGCGAATATGATTTCCATATGCTTATTTGTCAGGCTAATCATTGAATTCAACCATAACTACACAGCTCAGTTCTCAGTCAGCTCGTGTCTCTCGATTTTTCTCTGAGAAACTTGACATTTAAAACTGGAGTGTGAAGTTACTGATCTAAATTTGTGAACTTCTCTGAATCCACATTTAATTAGGTTGGGTGATAAGTGCTTTATTAACTTGTGCGACACTGTCTTTATGAAAAATAAATATTATCCTGATAAATCTTGTTATGTTTTCACTATAAAATAACATTCAGTTTTATTGTGTCCTTACAATATAAATTGTTTTAATGGCATTAACTACTGTACCTTTTGTGCAAGATCAGGAGACCTTCATACATAAAACACCAAGAAGTGGCTTGAATTTTACAGTACAGGAAACTTTCTGACCTTCATTTAAAACTAAAAAAACTTTTGTTCATTATACACACAAGACTTGTTAATCAAATGTAACTCTTCTTAAAAATACTAAATACCAGCTTCAGGTTCTCGGAATCCTTGTCTGAAATACTACTCAGTGACACATACAGTATACAGTACACAAAACTTATTGAGTAAATCCCATGTGAAAATGCATACTAAACAATTATTCAAGTATACAATACGTGATTATACACGAGATACCTACAGAATATTCCAATTCTTTGAGTCTTTCTTTAGCTTCAGGCAGCTGCTATTGCAGTCTTTTCCTAAAGCCATTTCTCACACTCTGTTACTGTAAAGATAAGACTGCAATATTCAGTCAAAATGTTTATTATTTCTGTAGTGTTAATAACACCTCTGTAAAAAAAAGTTAGAAACAGAGCTGTGCAACATTTAATTGAAATCTTAACTGTTTTGTTTTCTTTTGTTCAGGGGCCTGTCTTTTTTCTTGAAGATGGGAAATCTGCAATTTCACTGAATGATGCATTGATGTGGGCAAAAGTCAATCCCTTTTCACCTCTAGGGACAGGAATTCGCCTCAATCCCTTTTAAAGAAAGAGTATAAACACACATTTAGTTATTTATTTTTGTTGCATTTTTAGAGGCTAATGGCATCTTAGCGCCCAATGGTTACTTAAAGGAAAAATGGGTGATGAATAATTAAAGCACAGCAGGGAAAGAAAGAACTGCAGTGCTAGAAATCCTGCTGAAATTACGAACTTAAAAAAAAACCCATTCCAAACACAAGCAGCAAAATATAGACTCAATTGCTGGAGGGACTGTAATGTAATGACAATATACTTTGTATGTAATGTTTTACTTTTATTTCATTTTCAATCACATAGTGCAAGTAAAACCCGTCATACAGTTACAAGCATTCGTTTACTGGACTTCAGCAGTAATCGTCTGCCTTGCTGTTAAATGCAGGATAAAATGTCTTGATCTCTTCCATTTCCAGTGAAAGAATTCCATTTTTTTAAGCTGATTGAGTTTTGACTGTGAACAATAACAATACAAAAAAAATCTAAGTCCTTATGGGTTTATTAAGTTATCAGTTTCCTCCTTTATTTGACCATCATTTGAATTTCAGAGAGAAATTCAAAACTAATTGCGCAGATAGACATCAGAAATAAAATTCTTTAAATTGCCCCCTGGTAACATAATGTCCCCTAGTAACCAGATTTCAAATATAACTGGATGTGTTAAAATCTTTGTAATCCTAACACAATTAGATAGATTGTAATAGCCATTAATAGAACTTAGGAGTGAGCATTAAAATTTGTTCACCTGAGTAATTTCAACAGCAGAAAAAAAAACAATATTTAATTATTAATACAGTGGATTCACTTCAGTTGCCTGTATTATAAAATAGCATAACTATGTACTGAAATAATTTGTCATTTACATTACAACAGTTACAAAGTTGATGAGGCCATTTGCTTTTACAATCTGGTTTTCAAAGTTCTGTATGAAACTGTAATGAGGTAAAATAATCCTGGTTATTACTGGACTATATATATATTTAAAAAACAAATAATTGTACAGATAAATCTTACTCTGAATTACAGAAAAGGTTGACAGATGATGAAACACAGTAGTGCCTAGTTGTGTGGTTTGAAATGAAATACATCAGTCAAAACATTAACTGAAAATATACTGTATTATTGGGAACATTTTCATTGAACAGGCTTGGTGTGAATCCTTAAATCTTTATTTTTACAAAATAATATAAATAATATATTTTAAAAATCTGGCACATTTTAGTCGTATAATATAAGCATATAAGATACTTTTCTTATTAACTGTGAAAACTGATCACTAGATATCTAAATCAAAAGGGCAAAATTCTAAAAGCTGTTAAGCATCTGTTACTATATACTGTATACATGAGTATTATGTACATATCATATAGAAGTATAGATATTAATAGGAAGACTTTTTATTATGTTTATAAACCACTTTTCATCCCAAAGAATCCCAACGCACTTTACATACAGTATAGGAGGAGAATCCTGCAATCTACCAGTGAAATGCAGCACTCATTTATAGGAGGTAGAATCTTTACTATATATGCATTGCATTTTAGTAGACCACATTTTTCTGTCCCAGAGCTAAATTTAGACAGGAAAATGGAGTTTATTTGGAGTATATTTACCTTTTTGAATAGAGTCTCGGAATTTTTAGCGGTTAGGCAGTCCTAACCATGAAGTCAGGAGTTGAACATCTTACGTGACAGACAGCACTTCCAACAGCAGAGCGTGAAGCCGCGGAAAACCAGGGTCTGAGACAGACAGGTTTCGCAGACGTCTGCTCTTTATTGTGCATGTCTTATAACTGACAGAGAATGGCAAAAAGCCGACAAGGCACCTACAGTAAGTGCCATAACGCAGTACCTCCTAACATAGGTGGAACAGCGTCATAAACCCAAACGGACGCTGTGTGTCGACATAACACAGAGACCCCCCAGTCACCTTTAAGGGGCAGTGGTTTGGAAATTATTGTGCCGAGAGAAGAGAGCCACCTTCTGGTCCACAAACACCAGCAATCCGTTTTCCTTCGAGGTTTCCAGTCTCAGCAGTGAAAATAACATTTTCAGAAAATGTAATATGAAAAATTCCATCAGCTTCAGCAAGTGACAAATGACGATGTTTTACATTCCTTACAAGTTAAAAAAAAGTCCTTAATTCTTTATTTAAAAAATGAACATACACCACAAACTCTGTACTGTACTGTATATACAGTACAAAAACATCTTTCTTTTCACATTGCCTAGAACAAAAGGCTTACATAGGTTTTAGTTAACTTGTGTGGATCTGTGTTTTTAGTTATTTTGCAGTAATAAGACTAAGGTTAAAAAGGTTTGGAATCAACTGTGAAAGTTGTGCCTTAATAAAGTTGAAAACATCATTGAGAAACATCTTCAGTTTTACTGCTGTAAAATAGATTATCAAAGGAGCAGAACATTACAAATATGTATTATAGATAGGAATGGAAATTGATCATATTTTTTACATTTTTAAAAAAATATTCAGTCACTGATTTTAAGGTTTAGAGACAAAATTTAAATGCTGTTCTGGCTATTCTGAAAAATGTGCAACACCTTTTTCATCATGTAATATTCTGGAGAAAAAAACAGCTGCCAATAAAAATTATTGCATAACTTAATTAACTTCATCTCAAAGTTGTCTTTGTAGCTTCGTTTACAGTATGACATTCACATGTGTGCTGTCTCAGCATGGAACACTGTTGTAGCCCAAAACTTTATACTGTATAAGCCATTACTTCCAACTGAATGTACAAATGCTGTGCTTTACTTGGTCAGTCAAAACAATATATTGTTAATAAAAACTGATTGAAGGAAACAAATCTTAAATGGAAATTTTTGAAAAATTTGGGTTTAAAAACCATAATAAGTAATCTAATCATGGTACATTTTATAATACAATATTACAACATGGCCCAAATCTTTTCTGGTGTCCGTATCCAACATTAACTAAATCTACTGTACTTGGCTGTTTGCCATATGAAAAGTAAGGATGTGATAGTTTCTACCTTTCAATGTACTGTAACAGTTTGAATTAGACTTAGAGATTTAATTAGAATGTCTCAGATGCTAAAGAAGCATCCTAACACAGGCATTAAGCAATAAATTTAATGTTTGGATTACCTTGGCTAGTATATTTCTTATTATTGTGTCTTGCAATTTTTGGCTATATTTCTTTTTTTAATGATGATATACTGCCGTTTATGTACTACTGTACTTAGGGTATTATTGTCAAACTATAACCAATACCAGTAGTTATTTGTATAGTATTATAATAACCCCAATGGGAATGTTTTTATTGTAAATTTTAAACACAATTTTGGATAATGTAATCTAAAGTAAAATTTCACCTGATCAATATAAAATACTTCTTTCTCTGGTTAAAGTTTATCCTTGATATCATGAAAATACTTAAATTAATGGTATGATATAAAACATAGACATTTCATTTCTGGAGACAACAGTTGGATTTTCATGGTGCTTTGCACAATGATTTAATATGGAAAAGAGATAATAGAAAAAAAAATTATCAATGTAACTCTGGCCTCACGTCTCTTTTTATGTACTGTGTTAAACGCGTTAACTAATTAGTGATCCATATGAAAAAAAACTACTCCATTGGAAAGTGGTCATTGTAACATGTTCCTTCTGTGTACAATATACTGCAGAATGCATTATCAGTTAATTGCAAAATACTTTACCTCAAATTACATAAGACAACATTTCTCCAAATCTTTCCTCAGTGGCTTCTAAATTACTGCCACTTTTTCTCTTGACCCTGCTGTGCATAAAAAAAAAATCTGAGCTTGTTTCCGTGTTATTAAATCCTGAATTCAAATAGAATAGCGACTTGTGCGACTTAATGTAAATCGCAAAATGAAGCAGGCACGCATCCTTCACTCTCACAGAACTACTTTTTTGTGATTTCTAAACCTAAACTTTTTTGCAGTTTTGCTATATTTTAGATTGAGAATGCTCAGCGATCCAGACATGAGAGGTCCAAGGCTAAACCGAACTGTGATTTTGTTGTCTGCTGTTGCCTGTGCAGCTTTGGGAGATGGGTCTGGATGGGTTGGTGACGCTTGCAGCAGGAGTCTTAATGCATGCCTGCCGTGGAGTTGGCATAGATCCTTATATCAGTTATTACCTGCTACCTTGATCAGTTATCAGATGTACTATATTCCAGTGAAACTATCACTAATGGCATTCATTTCAATTCAAACAGTAGGAAGCAAATAAAACCCCTTTTTTTAACAAGCATTTAAAAATAAAACCACAAAATAAAATTTAATCTGAGTTTTTAAAAGGTGTTGGAAATCCTGTTTGTATTAAGGCTCTTCCAGGCAGAAACTAGAAATTTACATTTATGTCATTTCCTATTTGTCGTCTATACAATGCAAATTTTTAAAATCCTATCGTAATTAACACATTAGAGCCAGCTCCATAATTATATTAATTTAAAAAATCATTTTAAATTCTTATCGAGTTTTGAAAATATGTAATATATTGAAAAGTTGTGAACCGTAGTTAAAAATGTACTGTACTGTACATATACTGTAACCTTTACTGGTAAACGTTTATGCAGCACAAATTAGAGAAGCCTATAAGTGTGATGAGGAAATGTACTGTAACTTGTGTTAGAAATGCAACATGAGAAGAAATCCAATAGCTCATTAAGTAATACAAAATAGTATGAGCAACTTAGTATAAAACATTATTGTTTCATACATTCTCCTCTTCAAAACCCTCAGCAGCTTTCTACAAAAGTATGTTAGTATACAGAAAAAGGAATATTACATTTATAGAATAGTTATAATGTGACTGAATCAGATCTTTTCATCCAAAAACTGTTATACAGAAAATTACATTACACTTCTTACCACATCCATATGGCAATGTTACCATTGAAGTTACACTGGCCAACAATGTGTCGTGCTGTTGCAATGTACTGTATAAAGACACATGACTTGATTCAGGCTGAACACTGAACAGTCGACAAACATATGAGAATGTCAATATGGCAGACAGACACTGGTAATGTGCTTTTTATCTCATGTATTTTCACCACTTTTTGGGGCTTCACTTTTCATATCTGAATACATTAAACACTTATGATGTGCAGTACTGGAAGAAAAAGAACAAAAGTTATTTCAGCTACAGATACTGTATTTGTTTCATTATGAATTCATATTTATTAGGTACTTTAATAGTTTGTATTTTTGAAGTTTAGAAAAATTAGTTATATTTTAAAAATGTTTTGTAAAAGATTCTCAAAAGCTAAGACATGAGACATTTTGTAACTCAGATGAGCGCCAGAAAAAATAATTTATTATAGATTTAAGTGGTATTTTATCTGTAATTATACCATACGTTGCTTTTTTATTTAATGTCTTTCTTTTGCTTGTTTTTCACATGAATAAAAGCAATATAAACTTAATCTTTCCACACCACAGTATTTTATAGCTTTATTAATACTGTACTGTTGTGTGCAGTGACAGTAAAACAGTGTATTAGGAACGCTTAAGCTACCTTTTGAAATTGTTTAACAAAATAGTACTGATGCTTAGTTTTCATTTTTCTTTTTATATTGTGTTGTACAGATAAATTATTTCATTGAAAAAATGTAATTACCATACATGACATTAAAACTTAAACTATGAAAAAATATATTGAAGTGCTTTTTGTTTTTTGTTCCTTTCATACAGTATGTGTATTATATGTTATAGACTCAGAAAAATAAATCCTTGAAAAATAACTGACTTCTTTAATATGCTGAGCTACAGTAGCTAATAAAAACTACATTTTAGTTAAGGAGAAATGTTCTACTATTTTGTAAATAATAAGTTATGAATATAACTTCTTCTATAACTATAATCATTTTTCTAAAGTATATTTCAAAGTGTAATAATCAAATCTACCATGAAATGTTTAATGGAAAATTAATGTCCAAAGCATAATGCAGTATTTTATTTGACTGAGAAGTATTATTGTCCAGATGTTGTTCATGAATCCTTCAGTACCCCGTAATTTGAGATGGTGAGCCAACACTGGAGAGCAAAGATTTCTTATCAGTCTGCTTCACATCAATCTCCTTGAACTGAACATTTGCTTTACTTCTGATTGCAGAAAGGCATGACTCTAAATGGAAAAGAAGTAGCACATTATTTGCAAGAAAAACAACTGTAAAATCTAGAAATTAAAACCAAAATCCTCACCACAAAATCTATTTAATGACAGAGCAGTAAAACAACTTTCACGCAACCAACTATGGTTTACATTATTTACTTAGCATACATAAAGTGCATGTTTAAGGATCTGCCTCCAGCACAGAACTGGATACAAGTTCTTCTAGTGTTTTGAGAAGTCATATTTTTATGTAACTTTTGAAAAATGTGTACTGTATGGTGCAAAATATGTTGACTAACACATTTACAGCGAATTCTTATTCCAGTATAATAATAATAATAGAAAATAAGGACAGGTTAGAAATATGTTGAGAGACAGACACTTGCATTTTTCACTCAGCAACAGATGTTGAGAAAGAGGAAACGAAACTGCCCAAACTTACTTGGAGCCTCTGTCTCGGTTTTGCTATTTCGGGGCTGGGTTTCCTCATTCACATCTTGCCACTGCGGCAATGATGGTGGTAGCCGAACAGCCAGATCCCCCAGTGTTGGTTTCACATTAAAGCGCTCTTTCAGGAAGACAAGAAAAAGATAAAGGTATTTTGCTACAGTACTTCTTTTTCTACTATGTTCGTCTTTACCGGAAAAGACTATGAAGTACCTGCTTCAAGTTCTAAAATTATAAAAGGCATTGACAAAGTGAAATAAATGGACTCCTCAGAGTGGAACTTGCAACACAACTAGAGGACACAAATGAAAAACCACATAACCAGTGCATTTAAAACTACGAACAGCAGACTACTACGAACGTCTTTACACCAAGAGGTTGGAAGCATGGAACAAGTTACCCAGCTATGCTATTGAAACTATTTACCTGGTTTCTGTCAAGTAGCAACTGAATTGAATGAGACCCTCAGATCTATCTTTAACATCTATTACTCTGGATTTGTACCACAAAGAAATGAAAAACACAAAAATGCCATATTGAAAATAATTAAATGTGGAAAATAATGTATCCATACTTAGAATTATGTCCATCCATCTATTTTCTAACTGCTTCCTCCAATTCATGGTAGTGGGGAATCCTATCCCAACAAGCAATGGGCGCATTGCGAGATACACACTGGGCGGGACGCCCAACCATCACAAGACTTAATAAAAACATAATGTGTATAATATTGAATTAGTAGTACACTACTAAATGCCTGATTGTAAATTAAACATAACAGCTTTGACTTAGCTGTCCCATTTGCCTTTGGAATGCACTGTATATATAACACTGGGGAGGTTTGTTTAACCCATTTATAACAACATTCAAGTAATAAATTTAAACTGTTCTGTACAGTAGCTTTCTGAAAATAACGTTCAACCCCTGCTATACTAACTGCCACTGAAAATCACTTGGTAATGTTTTTAAAACATACTTGGATTTTCTGTTCTTTCCGCCTGCCTCTGCTGCAGATGCAGCTGGATGATAGCCTGAACTTTCTGCCTGTTAGTGTCCACGTTCGGCTCTGCTATCACCTCGCTGAGCCTGAGGTTGTTCTTGATAGCCTTAGAAGCAGTGGATCTAGCTACCATGGGCAACTTCTCCTGGTAACTGCGATCGGTAAAATCGGCCAGCTCCTCCTGGATACATCTGATTCTAAAAGAAAAAAGAGGCCGTGGTTAAAATAAAAATAATACAGAGCCCCATCTTCTCGTTTGTAATGAAGTTGTTACAACTTTTGTTTCAAGTTTCAGTACGGTATGTGTTTATAACCTGATAATTCACTGAACATACAGTATTTATACAAAAATCATTCAATCTTACAATAGATAAATTGGACAGCCTAATCAATGAAGAACAAGATCTAAATATCTGAAGTCTGCATAAATCAAAATAATTTAATACTGAAACATACTGAATAGTGAATATTTAATATTTTGATTAGGACATTATTTTATAGCAATCTGACACTAACACACACTGTATTTAAATTTCTGAGTAGTACAATACGTTTAAATTAATGTACCTATCAGAATCCTTAAATATTTTAACATTGTGATGACAGGGATTGAGAGAGGAAGCACAGTACTTTGTATGGCAATAAATGGGCTCTTTTGTAAATATTTTAAAACTTTACAAAGGCCACTAACGAGTGAAGGCAATTTTACCCATCTGACTTGTGAATACCCAGAAAAGTCTTTAAAATGACTTCAACTACATACACTTCCACTGAATTAGGAAACCTTGAGTGACTTTTGTGAAAATGTGTGAACTGCTGATACCCACTGTCTGTTTGTCAGGATAGTGTAAATTTCTTGAATCAAGATTTCAGCTGCTCCAGGTTTACAATGTATTGTCCCATCAATGAGCTCTTTGGGAAGGCTGATGTTTCGCTTTAAAAGAAACTGAAGACCAAAAACAAAAACAAAACACCAAAACAAAAATATTATTAATGTGTTCATCAGGTTTTCGTGAGTGATTTTCATATTATGAAATACCATTGTGTAGGAACCAGCCACACTCAATTCCTCCCATGTGTCACCATTTCAGTAATGAAACTCTCATTAAAAGTGAATCTAGGAAAATGTAAATATTAAAAGACACTTTTGTTGAGTAAAAATAGAAAACTATATCAATACCTGGAATATATAGATGTTAAAACAAAAATACAAGTTGGGGGTGATGGGGCTGTCTGTGTTGTTCCTCAGTCCTGGGTTCAGTTCCAGAGAGGTGTGCCTTGTGTGGAATGTACACATACTGTCGTTACAGTAATTGGCATCTCTAAAATGAACATGGGTGTACCACCCTCGCACGACCAAGAGCCCCACCCAGAGTGTAGTCCAGTCTTGAGTGTCAGGACATGCCACAGGACTATGCATTAACACTGCAAGGATTGTGTAAAACCCCCAGCAAGGTCGTCCACTCTAATTCTAAATGTTATTGATTTAAACACATGATGATTCCTTGATCACCACTTTTGTCCCCCTTTTGTTTGACAACCACGTTGACAATATTGGATTCAAATATTGGACTTAATGTTGCAGACTTGCTCTGCTTTTGTGTATCGAAAAATATACTCCATAGAAATCATGCTGCACAATGACATGAATGTCACATACTGTGTGTAGCTTTTTACCGTCACACGATCTGCACACTGTTACTCTGTGATCTATTTCTATGATTAAAATACAAATATTTCAGTTTGAGTGGGCATGATAATAGTCAGGTGATAAATGAGGGGAAGGAAATTGCTCAAAAGGATCAGGCAGAATATCCCTTGGTTATGTCAACAGAATTATTTATTTACGCATGGAGTGTTGTCGTATTGGAGTGAGTGGGGTTTTCCTTTTAGATATTTTAATTTCCAGAGCACTTCCTCACCCTCTCTATCTGGGACCAGTTCCCCAGCTTGGTTGGCAGCGAAGTCCCGTTGTCGTAGCAGTGCATAGTGAAGTCCCCCGGGTAGTACCAGGAGAACATTTCAGCCACCAGGAAACCATTGGAAAAGTCTCTGCAGGAAGACGCGCAGCGTAGAATTAGAAACCCGAGCGTACACACCTTCTGTACGAACTGTGACACATACAGCATGTCCGTTTCGAGATCAGTCGTTAAATAATCATATTTAAATGAAGAGCCGGAATTATCATGGAGCCAATTCCCCCAGTTCTATGAATGTTATAATGTGGCTCCACCTAGCGGTCCATCCACGATTCTGCATTTTAATGTACATTATGTTCTATCAATACAGGCATGCACCTTATTTTCCTCGATATACAGTATGGTATACAGCATAGCGCAATATATTCGTTTAGGTGGTCCTGAGGTGAGGAACGCAAATTGAGTACTGTATTTTGAGAACTCTAAATACTACAGTATTTTCAAAACGCTTAGGTTCTTCCGCGGCCCATGCTCAGAGTGGTTACAGATTCAGACACAAGATACACAAATATACAGAAGTGGGGGGGAACAAACAAATAAGACTTACCGTCGAACATTCCTGTGGGAGAAAGACAGATCGAGACTTTGCAACCATTTCAACACGTCTCTCGGCAATCCTGCCTTTTTCGGCGGCTGTACGTAAGCCATAACAAACCCAAAGGAAGCAGGTTATGTGTATCGGAATGCACTTGCAGTTAATGAAAACAGAAAGGGAAACAAAAACGAAAGCTGGATTCAGGTCAGTAATATATGTATTTTTTTTTAAATTTCGATGCTTAGAAAATAGTTTCAGTAAGCCTACTGAGTTTGCACAGCACACACGGGTCATGCATTCAACGCGTGCCTGCGTTCCATTGTTTATGTATCCATGACAACACCTTCATTTTGCAGGACTGCCCTTGTTTCGGTATTCTGATTGTGACGTGAACATGACGATCTGGTCAGAAAGGCGTAGTACATGAACTAAAACGCTGTTCAATTGGCATCACCTAACTTCTACTGTAGATGTGGTTGTTTGTTTTTTTACTGTACTGTACGTTTTCTAATATGGGCAAATAGATCCCTCTGAATTGATTAAGATCCCAGTAAACAGTGTGAAAAAGTGACCTGTAGCTGTCACGCTCTAGAGTAGTACTGTAATAAACCATACTGTTATACGACGGCACAAGTGCATTATGTAAAAAATGTATATTATCTTCCTCAATTTTACTTTAAACGTTTTGGCTTCATTATGCACCCAAGCTTGGCTTTCTGTGCTGCTTCTCCAGTTTTTCTGAATTTTCTAGTTGTTCACAAAGGCTACAGCGTGCCCCATCTGATAGCTGAAATATACTGTACCTTCCTGTTATCTGCATCTAGTGTACTTCATCTGTTTGCTCTGGTATTTCAGTGCACAGGTACAGTACCTTCCTTTTCGATATGCAGCTGAGATTTTACTGAATGTCTTTCGCCGTCAAACAATGTTTGCTACCTGCCTTTACATGTTTGAAAGAATTGTAGAAAATGATTATCAAAATGTTTTGTAAATTAGTGTATGTATAGATTGTTATTGACATAATACTATAATGCTACTAGACATTTAGAATATTTGAAAAGAAATATCTTGAAAAAAAAAAGAAAGTTGACAGTATGCAGTTACCTGTGAAATCTATTTACTGTAGCTAGTGTATTAGTGTATTATACAATAGAAAATATTCTCTGGAAGGAAGTTTGTGTTCTTTTATGTATTTGTCCTAAGAGGGAAAAATATATACAGTACTCCTCACAGTGTTTCTGGGTCACAAATTCATGTCACCTTGATAACCCAGAAATGTACTGTATTTGTAATGTAAACATAATGGCAAACACAAGCTAATAATTAAGAGCAAGGATAGTGCATTTTAGGTGATGTTGCCCTGTCGCACTTTCAGTTAGAGAACACATAATAAGTTAGAAAAACAAAAACATATGAAAGAGGACAGGAAAAGAGGTTTAATGGTAGGCTCTTTATTTAAAAAAAGAAAAAAAAATGCATACATTTAGTGAAAAACTGTTAGTACATCATTAGAACTGAAAATCACAGAAATGTTAACATCATTTGATTGTCTATCAGTTAAATTGTAAAATAATGTATTCCCCTTGCTTTCTTCTGGTGTAATCCTTAAATCTCTCTGTTGTGCTGTTGTATTTTTATCACAAATGAGTCACTTAATACTTTATATTCAAATTCATTTATTAATTCATTAAGTGTCATTATTTCTGATTTCAAAGAAAAAACGCCAAAATTAAGGAGGACTGTTCTACATTGAAATGTTGCCTCCATCTCTGATCTTAGCAAGACACAACAATGACAAGCCAGAGAGTACAGGCAAAAAGAGTACAGGGCCTGTAGGTCTGACTGACTGAACAGTTTTGAATATAGTAATCATGCATGGAAACAAAAATATGACAGAGTCTAAAGCTGATGCTTGCTAATCTCAATTCTTTGTTGCTTCAGTCAATTGTACCAATTATTTGTACACATTTAGATGTCTATTTAGACATAAGTTGGAAAAAATGTACAAACTAATGTACTCCATTGATCATTGTACATCATGATCAATCTTTTCAGGCATAGAGACTACAAAGTTACGATGCTCCATTAGGGGGGCTTTAGTAGCTGTATTCTTTAAACCTGAATGAACGTACAGTAAAATCTGAAAGTGCAGGACTGTACTGTATATTGTGTTCCTGCATGAGCTATGTGGCTTGTCAGGACTTCAGACAGCCTCTGCAATTAAATTAAATGCATCTAACAAAACAAATGTAGAAAAATGTATTTCTTTTTTTGAATTTCATTCTGCATTTCAATTTTGTATGACTCTGGCATATCTAATGTTTACAAAATATAATGAAGCAACACCTTAACTTAAATATTAATACAATACAAAATAAAAAATATTTATTACGAAATAATAGAAATATAAAACTATCAGTGTTTAAAAGTAAAGTAATGATCAAGTTTATTGGGCTCTTCTGTCTTAATTGCTAAAAGCTCATGCTGGAAGCAAAGGATATTCATCTTTTGAAAAAAGTCTTTATGTATTAATATATTATAAACACTCTTTTACATACAGAATAAGCCAACAGTTAGTTTGATATAATCAGAAAGTAAGGCATTCTGGACAATGAAAGTTTGATGATATACAGCATTTAGTTTTAGAAGTTCACTTTGCAAAAAAGTCCCAGAATTAAGAATATGCCACCAAGTGTAAAACTGAAGAAAAAAAACTTTATACTGTATGCCAGGTCATCTTAAACTTTTTAAAATATGCTTACCAGCTGTATTATTCTGCAGAATTACTCTGTTTCCCCGTGCATTATGTCTCTTAAGGTATATTGCTCATTCTGGTAGAAAGAGCATGGTAAGGCATTCAAAAGACAGAGTTAGTTTACAAACACTGACTGAGAGTTATTCCTCATGAGTGGACAGCGATAGATGCTTGCTGAAAAGGTACTAACCTACTAACAACTGAAATAAAAACTGAAGAAACTGAATTGTGTTTGGTGGTGTGTTTGTGTGAAGTGGTGTGTGTGAAAAGAGGCAAAATAGAAATGTCAGTTTGAGGAGAGTAAGGGGTATTACAGACTGTCAGCTTCTACATTTTGTACAACAGATATTCTGGTATCTCTGCTTCTGTAAAATAATTCTAGCTCTATACTGTACATGCACACATTAAAATGTTTATCTGTGTAAGGTTGTAAAATTCTACAATAACATTTCTCTGTGCACTAGAGGTAAGTCTTCTAGATTAGAATGAGAGTGTAGCATTTTTTTTTCAGAGGTGATTCATCGGTACTTTAAGAACTTCTGCAGTATTGTTGGCAGCGGAAGTTGTGGAATGAGATGCAGCCGGGATCTTCCCATGAATTTTCTGATACTCAGACGACAGAGCTGATACAGGGAGCAAGGTGTGGCTGCAAGGGAACAATGCAGAGAAATAATTACGTTTGCAGTAAAATCAGAATGGAGGCAGGACGATGTGCATTTTATCAACAGATATAGACGTTGTGTTCAAAGGGAAATAGCTACATACAGTACAGTATCCATCCATTCTCTAACCCCTTCTTTCAATTCAGGGTCATGGGTGAGCCAGAGCCTATCCCAGCAAGCAACAGGTGGAAACTGGGCTACACTCTGGGTGGGACACCAGCATGTCTTTGGAGCACCAGAGCACCCAGAGGAAACCCACGCAAACACAAGGAGAACATACTCTATGCAGATAGCTCCCCAAGATTTGAACCCAGGGCCCCAGTGCTGCAAGACAGCCATGCTGACCACTGCACCACTGGGCCACAATGACTACATATCGATATACTGTATTACCAACAGTTCGATACAAATAGATCATTAGTCTTAAAGCTAGCCAACCTTATAATAATGCATGGCCCCTGATTTCCTTCCAAAAAAACAGAGCAAGGTTTCAGCAATAACATTACCTTCAAGCACTGCTAAGTGTGTAATGTTTCAGTAGGTCCGCACAATTTTCCCTAACGACGCGTCTGGGTGGAACGAGGGCGGGACGCGCTCGTCCCAGTCAGGAAGGCTGCCCCGTGCGGCAGCGGGAATGAGACTGCCCTCACCTTCCTGCAGCAGCAGGAGCTGCTCCGCCAGGCTGCTGGGGGCCGCAGTCTCCACCGGCCGCTTCAGCTCCACGTTTCTGGCGTTGATGTTGGCTCCGAAGTCGAGTAACAGCTTGACAATCTCCGCGCTGTTTTTCTGGGCAGCCGCGTGTAGCGGAGTGTCAAGGAATTTACCCCTTTGCACATTTGCTCCTGCGGAAAAGCAAGAGAAAAAGGAAATCTGTCGTTTCGGACGTACGTGTTTACAGTGCTTATATTAAATGTAACTGTAATCAACTTTTAGGTTTGTGAAGACAAACTTCTCATAAATGTGATAGTATACAACACAGTTCCAAAATTACAGTAGGAATCCTATTAGGGTTACTATATACGGAGAAACTGGCCCCTGGATTCACCAATATCTGTACTTTAAATAAAAATGTGCCTCCTAATTCATAGATATTATATAGACTATGAATCTAAGTATGATAGCAAGCAATTGTGTCATCCTTTTACCAGACAGACTGCGGAGTGAGTGTGTGTTATTAATACAGAGTGCTATGCTCTTGCGTATTGCATTTGCTAATTACTAATAAGCATTGACAGAATTACTTTTCTTTACCACTACATATACTGTGATTTAAAAGAAGTGATGGCTTTTCTGAATCATCTCACCTTCATCAAGCAGCTTCCTGGTGCACTGTAGCTGCTGGGAGGAACAGGCGACGTAGAGGGGGGTCCCCAAGTGAGGAATGTCATGGTCAACATCTGCACCCCAGGATATCAAGGCCTCCACACAGTTGCTCCTACCTGATTGTGAAAAGCAGGTACAGTATACAGTACATGCGTTAGAAATTGTCAGACAGTGTTGATTTGTTCCCCATAGGCAGACATTTTTCATGATTATCATTCCTCTCATTAATTTCACACGTTGTCTGCATCAGCCGTGTTCTAAGATGTTCTCCTTTGTGTCTTTTCTGTACTTTACTGTTCAAGTGTAAAGCTAGAGGGAAGCACGGGAGATGACAGGCTGTATCCCGCTGCTCAGCTCGAAACGGCTCACCGGTTTCTAGATGTACAGTACTGTATCTGGGTTCAGCAACACTTACCTTTTCTGGAGGCTTCATGAATGGGCGAAGGCTGACCGGAGGCTGCCTGAGGGGAGGCTCCGTGCTCTAACAGCACTTCCGCGCAAGCTGCGCTCCCCCGCGAACACGCGTTAAACAGAGGAGTTATTCCATCGATTGTAGTAGCGTTCACCTGCGGGTCAGTGTGCATTAGATTTTCGCGAGGGGATCCATTTTAGTTTAAATGCTATTTCACACTTCAAAAAACCGTGAAGGTTTTTTCACATTTATATTACAGTTTGTAATGTACTGTATATGTTTTCAGACTCTCATCGTCCTACTATTGTAGTGTACTGAGAAACCTCTATACTTACGTTTGCACCGGCTTCAATGAGTGCTCGGGCGCAGACTACGTGGTCTCCTAGGCAAGCTTCATGTAGTGGGGAGACGTGGTCAATCGTGAGGGTGTTAACACTGTAGCCCTGCAGTCAAAAACGTTGACCATGTTTAAATCATTCAGATTCTAAAAAATATAGTAGTGCACAGTCTTAATTTGTGTGGGTTTTGTATTCTTAAAATCAGTGTTTGCAGCCAACATACAGTACTGTATTATTAGCCATCAGCCATATCACCCTGCAACTCACAACTGGCAACCCACTGAAGCTCAGCAGGTGTGAGCCTGGTCAGTACCTGGATGGGAGACTCCTGGGAAAAACTAAGGTTGCTGCTGGAAGAGGTGTTATGTGGGTCCTAATGCCCCAGTATAGTGATGGGGACAATATACTGTAAACAGGCGCCGTCCTTCGGATGAGATGTAAAACCGAGGTCCTGACTCTCCGTGGTCATTAAAAATCCCATGGCATTTCTTGAAAAGAGTAGGGGTGTAACCCCAGTCTCCTGGCCAAATTTCCCATTGGCCCTTACTAATCATGGCCTCCCAGTAATCCCCATCTATGTATTGGCTTCATCACTCTGTTTTCCTCCCCACTGATAGCTGGTGTGTGGGGAGCATACTGGCGCCCTGTGGCTGCTGTCACATCATCCAGGTGGGGCTGCACAGTCCCCATCACCTGTAAATCGCTTTGAGTGGAGTGTCTAGAAAAGTGCAATATAAGTGTAAGCATGCGTTATTAACATGCAACCTGTATCTGTTGGTCTGTCTTTCTGTAGGTCTACAGTATCTGGTGGGTCTGTCTAGCTTTCTGTCTGCCATTACAAGGCATTAAGAAACTCTGGTTTGGAGTATCAATGATCTGGGACAGGTGCAGTAAGTGTGGCGAAGCTGGTGGCGACAGCAAGCCATGCCCTTCATTGCCCACACCTGAGAGAGCAGAGTCTTCAGAGCCAGGAGTCGTCCCTGGCTAGCTGCCTCATGAAGGGGTGACCGGTCTGCCCAGGAGCCTGTGAAAAACAACAGCTCACAGCACTCAAGTTCTTTTCACCGGCTGCGGTGCATGTCATGGTGCAGGAAAAAATAATAATCAGTATTCCCTGAAGATTTTTCTTTTTCAGCCATAGACCACCGGAAATCATCTACACAAACAGTTACTGTATGAGAGTCACCACGACTGATTAGAGTGTGCCATCTCTGTGCAATCATTATTGTCATACTGTAGCTTAATATTGATTCACTACCAACATGTTTCCTTGATAGCAGAAGGTCATGAATTAAACACAGCAATAACAGATTATTCTCAATCTCGATTCTTAATTTTCGGCACTGTAAATGAATGTACTGTATCATACATCCTATTTGCAATTAACTACCAATATCCTCTTTCAGTGGTGTGGTTATTATTGACAGTGCATTCCAAAGATTAGTAAGTCTTTTTTCGTTTTAAATGTCATACAGTATGTGTGTGCACAATGTGGGCTGTCATGTATGTCTCCATACCAATGTACAGCTTTCAAGCACAGTTTACAAACCTGAGTCAATATCCAGAACAACCCCTGCAGCATTCCAGACACAATCATCATCCCCTTCATTCATCTACAAGACTAACAATATATGAATGAGCTAAAGCAGCTACTGTATGTGACTTTTTCAAAGACAGAGACAATGCTATGACCCTTTTCTTCTTTTCCTTCCTTTTAACTCATACTAAAATAAGCATTTGCTTTATAAAAGTACATTTTTCATAACCTTTTTAGTCATAAAAGTTAGTGGGTGCACTAATTTACAAAAAGCTCTGTCATAAGCCAGTCTGAAATACTAAAATCTGATCTTGATGTTTCTTATTTTGACAGTGTCTTCTTATTGTCTCACTGAGGTGCTCAAAGAATCATAAATTGCATAGACTTTGGGGTGGGATGTAAAACAATAATACTTTCTGGGATATAAAGTAAAAATCTATTGAACATATCAGTGAAAAATATTCTGTTATACAAAGTGAAAGTACTGTATATAGAACACATTAGAGAAAAATAGTTCTTATTTGGACTTATTTATTGTACATTGAACAAATATTATTTGTGCTTTAAATAAAAATCAGAGACCACCTCTGGTACTTAGTGAAAATTAAAGTCACCATACTGTAGTTATGGAAGAGTTTCAGCATCTAAAACAACTAAATAAAGGTACTGTAGTACACTGAAAAACACAAAAAGCAGAATAACCACACATGCACTGCAATATATTCTAAAATTTGTAAATAAAAACTGTGATCACAGCCTTATGCTGCTTTGCATTTTTTCTTCATGAACAGACTAAAAGAGGTATTCAGAGTAAGTAGCACTATGTATACAATATTTATAGTGACATGTTGAATACAGTATGTAGAGATTGGTGCCTTTTTCTGTTTGACATGCATTTGCACAGTGGTGTGTTATTAATGTTATTAAAGTAATTAACAATATTAGGGTTTGTATGTAGTTTGCACTGACAATAAATAAAAGACTACTTGGAGAGCCATCTGGGAAATCGGTCAATCAGTGAAGCTCCGGGACCCCGAATTAGGAGTTATGTTACCCGCATAATCTGAAAAGAGCTAAGGACACACCCTGTCAATAATCAATGATCAAATATCTACATTTAAAACAAAGCACTACCTACCAAGATCTCCATCTCCCCACGGCACATCAAGCCAGTCGTACCGACCAAATATATAAGTCATGCCCTGCGAATTCAGAATTTATTTCTGTCATTCTTAAGATGGCCATATACTGTAGCTAAATGCTTGACAAAGCAGTCATCTGTGTAACAGATTCTCTACTCACTGTAAAATTTTACTTGGTGAAAAAAAACAATCTTAAGGGACCTTGTTTTTGTATAATACTCTCGTTTGCTGCATTTCAGATACTTTATGAACACAACTCATTTAGCATAAGGTTTCCACCAATAAAAATAAATAAATATTGTTCTATATCTGTAATGTTTTCTCTAAGGTGTGTGATATCTTGTATACATTTGTGATATTTGTGACTTTATATTTCTTGACATTATTTGTATTGGTTCATGAAAGTCTGGTTTCTTTTTATTTTTTTGTTTTTTCTTGTCGCCCAGCACCAACAAAGTTAGAATCCTACAGTAAGTACACACAGGAGGTCAAAATTATGAGAGAACCTGCTTATTTTTTGCTGAAAAAAATAGGAATATTGGGTATATACTATCGATAAGGAAAATGTATTAATCTTCACAAAAGTAAATACGCAAGATATTTAGTTTATCTACTTTTTACTTTTTTCTTAACTTTTACGGAAGATTTTATCTAACTCTATATTGTCTGTTAAACAAATTTAATCAGATTAAATAATTAGTGGATCCTGACTTGTAAATACAGTTATTAAATATTACATTGATAGTCTTAAATGAATTTAGGAGGTACTGTACATGATAGGAAAGTTTAAGACTGAGAAAGAAAAGGCAACATTAATTCTCAGTGGAAATACAGAAAGAGCTACTGTACAACAAAGTGCTGTTTAAGCCTGAGGTCTAGATTTAGCCATCATAATTCTGTAATAATTCATAGTTACCATTTACATTTTTTGCTTTCCTAGCACACCTAGTACCAGGGTGTTTACTACAGTATGGAAACAGAAGATGTTATACATGTCAACTGGCATACAGTAGGTACACTGAAAGACTCACTTGGTTTTGCATTAGAATCTGAAAAATAATCACAGGCCAAAACACAGAAGATTGCATGACCACATACAGTACATGAGGATTACTTTGTTTTCAAGTGCTTATCTGCAAAGCAGGGCTATGGTTGAGATTGTTACGGGTCTTTTCGTGTTTAATTTCTGCAGCACAGATTTGTTTGTGTCAGTACTCGACCTGCTAACAGTTCACTATACCTTATGTCCACTGGATCAAATGACATGTCATATGACTGCACATAAATAGTGTCTGAAGGGTTTTAGTAGCACCGCACTGAGGAAACTAGCAAACAGCTCTGCAGCAGCTCATCATATTTTGGTAATTTTCAGTGCTTCTGCTGCAACACTTTTTCTTTTTTGTTATTTCTGCTTTGCAGCTGTCCATGGGAAATGAAGGATCAGGCCGGAAGGGGGACGTCTTTCAGGGTCTATTTCAATTTCTGATTTTTAACTTTAAATTTGCAGTGATGCACACAATCTATGTGAATACACATACATAAGGAGATTGCACTGGACTTCAGAATGAGAATATTAAACTTTTACAATTACATTGCTCATTTTCCAAAGATAAATGCAGTGTGCAAACTGCTGTGACCTACTTTGAATCAAACACATACTGTAGGTCCCAAATGCTGCCTGCAACTTCCTATAAAGCTGTGAAATAATACAATAGAGCATCAGTCTGGCAGCAGTATCTATCCTATAAATCCACAAACCAGTTCAAGCAAGTAGCCGTGCACTTTACAGAGGAATTGTACAGTATTTGCAGTGCACTAGTGCACTGCTCTACATGATGAACCCTTTCATGACACGTTCAAACCGTTAATCATCAACACAACCCGTTTATCAATAAATAAAATTATCTACTTATTGCATATCAACAATTAGATATCTAGAAATGCATTATGTTTTTTTTTTAAAAACACAAAAATCAGTCATTATTATAAAAGTATTTATATATTAAACACATTAAAAGTATTTAACTACTGTAGCTCCTTTAAAGCCTGGCGAAGACAGAACTAAAAGAAAAATCACATCAGTTCATATTTCTAGAGTATGTGGATATTTTTAGAAGGTATGCTGAGGTACCCCCCAGAGTAATACAGTATGTGTTCAAAATAAGCATCATGGATGTAAATCTAACAGGATCAGACACAAAAAAAACACTGACCTTGGCTAGTGAGAATACCCCAGTTTGATTTCTTTTTGTAAGGAAAATCCTCTGTAGTGGCTAGACACCTCTTCTTTGAAGTCTTCTCAGTGTAGTTGCTCTCTATAGATGGAACCTTGGGCATGTTTGTGTCAGCTTTTCCTTCCTGCTAGCTCCTGACAGCATCGGATCGGGCCTGGAAGCTTCCTGATTGGCTGCCTTATTGTTGTCACAGTGTGTTGTAGGCTTATATTGACAACAGCACCGAGCTGCGTTCAATAACATGAACAGTCACTGCAAAGGAGAACTGCAGCTGAGGCATGATGGGAAGGATTGCATTGCCACATTCTATTTATAAAGCAGGTCAAGAATCAGCTTAACTCCTCTGTTGGTATTAACCATTTAAATGGTGGTCAGAACTAGCACCTTACAGTATATACAGAGTAATTTAAGGCACATGAAAAATTTCTCATACAACTAACTGCAAGAGAAATGTGCTTTTCACTACTTCCAAAGTAGGGAACAAAAAGTCAATTCGTCTTAACAAATCAAGTGGGCAGTAATTCTGAAGCGTCCTTTTAAAGATCAAGTGATCACGAAGGTCTTTTAAACAGCATACTTTCCCTCATCCACATTCGCAAATAAAGTGAAAAGAAGTATTTAGGAAAAAGAAACTTTTAAAAGATTAAAGCAATCTTTACCAAGCAGTCTTTAATGTTCAATAGCATTTACAGTATGAATGCATTAGCTGACTCATATGATACACAACTGGACAACTATCTATACAGTCTATCTTATAAATAAGTGCTCTTTAATTAAACAGTTTTCTATTGGTGCTATTGTCAACAAGACTAATATTATGACAAATTTTCCATTTTTAATCTTGATATTCTTTTTAAAAAATTGTAACATTGTGTTATGTTGTAATTATTTTTTACAATATTTACAAATAGTTAAGATACAGTACATCTAAAAGAAAAAAATATTTATTTGCATATTTTGAAATATAACATTAATATAATCTCTAATATAATAACTACTGTAATTTAAGAAACAAATATAACAAACATCAATTGGGTATACTACAGTACATAAGAATACATTGAAAACATAAATAATTTCATAAAATATCATTATTTATTCTATAAAATACCACTTGAATACACTTCTACTGATTTTACAAAAGCCAAGCAACAGAAGCATCAAATAAACTTCTTACTGGCTAAACATAGGACCATATGCAGAATTTGATTTGATTTGATTTCCTGAACAGCAACACAATTCACATTTACAACTGGACTGTACTACCAGATGTTAGCATGTTAGTAATGTAATCTTGAAATATCAATTTTCCCTAAGAAATGAAGTTTTGTACACCGTCCTCACGCAAACAGAACAATGAACCTCACACATCCAGTACAGTACCGACAAGATAGAGCATATAAGCTCTATTTATAGAACATCTCACATACAGTTCTTACCTTGTAAATAGTTACAGATAACATCCAAATAGCTTGTCAGTAAAATGTCAGCGTTTTCAAATATTGACAGAAAAAAAACACTACGCTCATATTTTCTGACACCACCATCACTCACCAGTTCTTCAGACAAAATTGTTTACTTGAAATCCTCTTATAAAGTTTCTCAAAACATGTGGTCAAAGACAGATTGCACTTTAAGCATGTGATGTCTTTTACCATATATTGCTTAGCTTTCTATAGTAGGTCAAGAAAACTACACCAGTTAACAATTCAGCAATATACTGTACAGTACTTTGTAGTTTCCTGTCCTATAGTCACTTATTTTTAAATATCTACTGAAATATAGAAGTAACTTGTGTGTGGGATGCATTCTGGCACTAGTGGAACATTATTTTATTTAATTTCTTATTAAATGTTTTCTACAGTATGTTGCTGCCACAAAGAAAACAAAATATGTATTACAGTAATATGATGTTTTTCACATGTTTACACTATAGCTACTATGTGTATGTGTGATAGCTTTTTTTTTTCTTGATGGCAGCCTTGAACTTCATAAATTTTCAACTCATTTTAAAGGAAATAAAATAGTGCTTCAGAGATATTCATGTCTGTACGATTGTGCCTAGGTGTAAGAATGAAGACATTAAGTTGTAGGGTCTAGATTGTTGTGAGAGTACTGACCTTGCTTCTTACCTCAGGGCAAGGTCAGCACACTCATAATGGTCTATCTCGCTACAGGAAAGCGAGACCAGGCTCAGTGGGGTAGGGATTTCAGGAGAAGTGAGGCTGTATTCCAGTTTAAAAAAAATATTTTGCTTCCATTTTCCCAGAGGGTGTGCCATCAAGGAAGATACACATGCCAACAACTCAAAAATATCATAAGAAATCTCAATCTTGAACTGCACTTCAATCAACTGTACAGTATGTACTCCTTTCTTGGCATCCCTGGCAATCATATCAAATACATTAAAAAAATTGGTCCAACTATTTTCTTTCATTTCTCTAGCAATTATGCTAGAGAAGACACAAGCAAGGATCAGAAACAGATGTACTTTCCTGTGCTCAAGGTTCCTGTGCCAGCCTGGGTATAATGTATACCAAGGTGTTTTCAGCTCTGCTAGTCTATAGCTCTGCTTTCTACAGGGGTGTTGTCTAAGGTTAAACAAATGTTACTGTATATTTCCCTTAAGAAAGAGCGTTGCCCCTGCTACCTGTTGCAGAAGTTAGTGCATGAACCCATTCCACCTATCAAGTGCAAACCATATAAACCACGCTGTTTATTTAAACATATACAGTAAATCATACTGTTTGTCCAAAAAACGACTGTCTCTGGGTATTTATTTGGCATTTTCCTCTAATTCTGTATACATACAGTATAGAGCAAAAAGCATACCTATTTAGAATACGGTTAGTTGTCAGTTTTGGTCAGATTCTCAACATGTCTTTTGTACAGAATAATTTGAGGAAATAAAGAATGTGCAGACCTTGTGAAAGAATGTGCAGAATATTGATAAGCCGACCTGGCACCAGCTTTAGCAACGAGATGCAAGCCTGCCCACTATCCCCCTAGCTCACCCTTAAGTTTTTACCTTGGCACCTCCCCTGTTGCTCACAAATAAATCCGTAACTCAAATGAAAGTGTCAGTGGAGTTCACTTACTTTGTCCTTCTGCAAATCCGTAAAATTCGGCAGCAATCCGGGCTGCTTCCTTACGATTCCCTTTCACAATGTAGAAGTGCGTAAGTATATTCAGGGTTATTTTTACAAAAAGTTTGAAACAGAAAAGGGCAAATATGGTGAAGTAAACATTAGTTAACTGTTCGGCAAAGGGCCTGTTTTCCACTGTCTCAGTCATTGCTCCTCGACAGTTGCTGTGAATGTTTTGGTATGAGACTGTTATGTTGACAGGATCATATGCCGCGGCAGAAACATTGCCTTAGCAGCTGGGTCCTACCCAGGGCTGCAGCCAAGCAGCTGCCATGCTGCCTGTTGAAAACAGAGCTTGTGTAGTGCGTGGTGATGGGCATTGTTTTAGTTGAAGAAAGGGACAGGCCAATTCCATACTGCCCTGCTTTAACTAAAACAGATCTACAGTACACAATGCTGAAGCCTTGGATAACTGGATAAACTAGTGTCATATTCTGTCTGTAGTATACCTGTATACAGTATCTGGCGGCCTGGGATGCAAAAAGAAACGTAACCACTAAATACAGGCTCTTCATGGATCTAATGAATGTCATAAAAGAATTTTGCCACCAGTCCATTAAAATCGAAGAAATAAAATCTTGCCATAGGCGGCATGTTTTGTGTGATATTTATTTGCAAACAACTCCCTGAAGTGCAGTTTGTTACACAAAAAAATAATGCAATTTTTTGGGGGAATGCCCATAAACAGAAATCACTTACTATAAAGACTTATAATTCCAAAGAACTGCGGTAAATGCACAGTGTTATTTGGTGTTTCTTTATTCTCATCCAGTGTTGGTTTATGAGAAAAATCAATTTTAGAGCCTTAGTGTTGTGTACAATTAGGAATTGCTTGTTTAGAAATCTTAATTTTACTGCCCCTATTACAGGTGTTTTCACTGGTGTAACTATGGTTCACGTGTGTTGGATGCATTCTGCCCTTTTTTTTCCTCCAGTGTTGGCTCCATTTAGCTAAAACATCAGTCACTCTTTGCTGTGAGAGCTTTTAAAAACCCTAAACATGGGAAACACTGTTTGCACTATTGTAACATTAAGCATTCTTTTAGGCCCTGTTTACACCACACATCTGATCCTGAGAACCGTATTCCAAAATATCTACCACCCCTTCGAAGGAGCATTTCCAGTTTGCCCTCGACTAATGAAACTGTAATGAAACTCGCTATTACCCACTCCACCTTTCTGACAAACCATACAGTTTGATGCAATCAGTCTGTCGACTGACCTCTGAGGTCATCTTGTCCATTTCTGGAAAAGGGGACATGGGATATTTGAGACACCTCCCATACCTTTCTGCAGCTTGATGTCATGCTTCCATGACAACAATTAGAACATAACAATAGCTTAGATGTCTGACTAGCCCTTCATCTGTTCTTGGAAGCTTTTGGGATTGATTCAGTTCAAGTTGTCGAATGGTACTGACGGTCTGTAGTGTGCATGTTGACCGTCTTCAACACTTTTTCACCATCTTAAACTTTACTAATGGGCTGTAAATATTTCCCTTTACAAATAAAACAGAATAGCATCTGAATAAAAACTTCCACAGTGGTTATGTAACCAGATACTACAACTATATCTTTATGAAGTAAAATACAGTTAGAAGGGACACGCTGCTTATCTGAAAGCCCTCAAGGCTAAATTAAGATTATAACATGTAATGTACACCAGGATACTGCCTTTTGCACTCAGAAACAAGAAGACACGCTGCCTAATCAAAATCTCAAGGGTCTTTCTGAAATCCTCATTTTTCCTTCTAGGACTCTAACGCCGGAATCACTCTCTACGCCCACGCTAGAGGGCAGCACAAGAAACTTTCAAACAGGAAGGAGCTTGAGAAACGGTTTAACTTCCGTGTTGCCCGTCTTTAACTTCCTGATCGCAGTTTTTCCTGTCCAGCTGCACCGTGGTTTCTTGTGCTTGGCCGCCTTAATTTATTGGAAGATGAATACGGTTTTATCGAGAGCAAATTCTCTCTTTGCCTTTTCACTCAGTGTGATGGCGGCCCTCACTTTTGGCTGCTTTATCACCACGGCGTTCAAGGACAGAAGCGTCCCGGTGGACATTAGTGTTTCCAGAGTGATGCTGTAAGTACAGATGCTTTTCTGATGATTTTAAACCCTCGGGTTTAACTTCATTGATTCATTCCCCCTTGTGGTCGCGATTTGTTTTTGTTTTGTTTTTTTTGTGGTTAAGAGAAGCGGGTGCTGAACAAATTGCGATTAAGGACGCGAACCAGCAGTTAGTTCATGAATTTTCAAAAGGTTTCTGTTCGTGCACGCATCCGCTATGAAGGAGATGAATGCAGTTCCCTGCCTTTCGATTTACTTTACTGATTAATATCCTTTATTATAAACTCATCGGCCTGTATCGTAAGCGCACAGTTCTCCTATGCTTTTTATTTTTTTTTTGGAGCTGCTATTTACGGGAGCCCGTCAGGCATTTTATGAATTATAGAGTTTTAAACGTTTAAATTAAGAAGAGCACATCGTAAGACATGCAGGTCTTTGCTGAAGTGCATTCGTCTTTTCACTCTGATCCCCTCCAGCGTCTCCTGATCTCTTACCTATGATTTAGCAGTTTACCCAATGGGCGCCGGGCACGTCATTTAGTGCTGCTCCGTGGGTCTCAAGCAGCCTGCAGCGACATACAGGCGTACACAAATAAAGTGTGCAGATGTGTACGTCGGACACCGGTGCTCAGAACTCCGGATACGTTTTTCAACTTAAAAAAATACCTTGTCTGAATTTTAAACCCCCTTTTCCTAGAAAAAAAATCAATAATACACTTTCGTACTGCAGTATTCTCGATCTCGGTGGCGACAGAAAGGTCCCTTTAATAGAGTAGCTATCTTTGCCATGAGCACAGGATCTGAGCGATTGCGTCTTGGGTGCGCTTGTGCGTAGCTCACGTTGCTCTCCTGACAGCTTTTTACGCCAAAGCTGCCTCAAAACAACAACAACAAAAAAAAAAAGATCAATTAAACGCGATTCCTATAACTTACAGGAATTTGCAATTTTACCTCGTCGGCCATCGCAGTCATGAGTGGGATCACTGACCACATTATGGTGCACTTTTTGTCTCGAGTAGTTTTAGGAAATTTAGTTTCTCTGCGTGACCTGTTCCTCTTCTGAGAAGTACGTCATCAGTGGATGTGTAGAAAACACAGGCTTTTAATCCTTCTGCCACTTTTATTTTTTTTAATCTAACCAGCGAAGACAGTAATGGCTTCAGACATTTTATTTATAGCTTTGATGTTGCCAATTTGTATTTTTTTTCTGTGTGGTAGTAGTTAATTGCAAATGGGAGGCTTCTACAGGCCCCACACTATTCCTACAGTGAAAACAGGCAAGTTAGGGGTCTGCTGGTGAGCACCTGGTTCAATCTGTACTAGTGGACCACTGTTTCAGCAGTGTCATCAGTGAGGACTGTGTAGATGCATTCTTTGTGTGTCACTGTGTCTGCTGTCAGCGCTTCACGGCTCAGGCAGCTGACTGTGACAATATAACTATGTAGCCTCTGCATGTTAAGCTCATACGAATATATATACACCTGTAGTGCAAGCGAGATGTGGAGAGCCTGGGAATGCAGTGTGTCTGAGGACAGGTGTGGCTTGTCTTCACATCTCCAGGTGTTGTCGCAGAAGCTGGGGTCAGCAAGGTGCAGAGCAGCATGACATAGGGGTCATTCGTGCTTTCTTTGACATCCTCAGCCTGTGCTTACCGTGTGTGTGAAAACCACAGTAACTAGGCGAGAGGCATGACAAGATTGAAAGTCCAGGTGCTGTTGGTTCTATGTGAATGTCATGGACGTTTTACAGGTATCGCTGAGAAGTGCAGTAATAGTAACTGAAAACCAGTGCACCATAGAAAAGGCTTACTTGGAAACGGAATTAATAATGATTTTTTTCCCCCTTTCAGAAAAAATGTGGATGATTTCACTGGACCGAGGGAAAGAAGCGACCTGGGTTTCGTCACCTTTGACATTTCAGCTGATATCCTTTAACGGAACAGTTTTAGGAATTTCTTTCGTTTTGTTTTCTATTGCATTTGTGAAGTTAAATCCACTTATCCCTGTTAAATAGTAAGTAGTTTGGTGAAAGTTTTTGGTTTAGACAAATTGTTTAGATGAATTTCCACATAATGAAGCCATATTTTGAAGAGTCGGGAGAGTTTAAATGAGGGAAAGGTGGATCCATTTAGATCAAATTGATTATACATCACAATTTCCTCTTGTCACTGTCAATAGCAAAACAATGCTATTTTCTAAATTTTGTGGCTCTAATAAAGTTAATAAAGGTATAAGCACACTATACACATGCACTCATATAGCAGAATGTTATGAAATTGTAGCTCTGTGCATACATTATATATTCTTCTTCATCTGCCTTTTAAACCTAATCTGAGCATTGAGCTTGACACTTTTATTATAATAATAATAATAATAATAATTGCTTACACTTATATGCGCTTTTCTGGACACTCCACTCAAAGCGCTTTACAGGTAATGGGGATCCCCTCCACCACCACCACCAGTGTGCAGCCCCACCTGGATGATGCGACGGCAGCCATAGTGCGCCAGAACGCTCCCCACACACCAGCCACCAGTGGGGAGGAGAGCAATGTAGCCAATTCATAGAGTTGAACCTCTAAACTTCTGAACCTGGTTTACTTCAGGGGTCACTGTCATGTGTTTTTCTATATAGAACATTGAATATCACACATAACTGAAGGGGTGCTGTTCTTAGGACATAGAGCTGATGTAGCCTCTTCTTTTCAAAGTGTTTCAAGAGCCACGGTGGTGAATCGTTCTTGTGGCAGGGGCAAAAGGGCCAAGATTGTGAATTACATTGTGATTGACTCCCTGTCCTGTTTTGATCTTTGACGGCGATCACATCTGCAGCCAATTTTCGACTGGAATGTCAAGCAGCTTTTCCTCTACTTGTCTGCAGAGTACTCGACCAAAAGCAATGTGAGTGAGCTATCTGGTTTTGTTTGCAATTTCTGGTAATGGAAATACCTGGTAATGGAGACGAAGCTGCTTTGCTAAAGATGACGGCGGTTTCTTTCAGGCCCTTAATCAAGTGGTTCTGTGGGATAAGATCGTTCTGAGAGGAGAGAGCACAAAGCTGTCTTTGAGAGACATGAAATCAAAATACTTCTTTTTCGATGACGGCAATGGCCTTCGGTAAGAGTTCATTTATTCACAGTGTAATACGGTACAGATTTATTAAAATGTAGTGAATGTATACCATTTAAAATAGTTGCACTGTTTAACAGAAGGATCGAGCTGCTGTTCTTGGTCTTTACTATTCTTTCTTTCCACCCAGTGTAAATATAACTTGGTAACTGAGATTTGGCCCATATTAAAATCTCTAAATTCAAAGACTGCTAAGTAAATACCTTTAATTTGCACATTGTAATGGACACTTTTTAATTTAATTTTTAAATACTTATTTCTTTTTCCCAGAAATCTTATTTGTAAAATGCATAAAACCAAGTCAAATCAAAACCACAACTCTGTACGGCTTTTGTGAAAGAAGTGTTTTATTTTTTAACTCTGCCAACTTCCTTTCTTGGACCGATGAAATTCTGTGATTTGGCTCTTTTTATATACCAATGCTGAAATTACACAACATACAGCCAAAAAAGACTTTAAAAATGTTGTTTCAATGTTAATTACTTCCACTGTACAGTAGATGGCGATGTTTAACACGATAAATTTAGTATGCACATTTGTGTTGGTGTTGGACAGCCTTGCATTTTCAGCAATTTGAAAGAATAATGAAAATGAATTCACGTGGTTTTCTTTCAGTTGTGGTCAACTCTTATAACCATACTTAAAGGTCCTGTTTATTTCCTTAAGGTGATGAATGACTCAATTTTGTAGCTCCAATGAAGTTATTACAAACCGTTTCATCGTTGTGTAAGACTGAAAAGAGATTTTTTTCCATAAGTTGAGTATAACCTTGGAGTATTGGTGTTACTCTTTTTGCCTATTTCAGATGCAGTCACTCTTGCTGCTCTACTTGATATATTTGAGACAAACAGAGTCTAACAGTTTTTTTTAACATAACATTTTGAATGACTACTAATGAAAGGAATTTTTCTGGCAGGGCAAATAAAAACATCACTTTGACGTTATCCTGGAATGTCGTGCCAAACGCCGGGATTCTACCTCTTGTCACGGGCTCAGGACACAAGTCAATTCCATTTCCAGATTCTTATGAAACCACCAAGAGCTATTAAAATGTTTGTAAATGATGTGCAATGGTTTATGGGTTTTAATAAAAGTTCACAATGTGAAGCCATTGTATTGAATGTTTTTTTTAAGCGTTTTAATTAAAGACATTTGGGAACATAGATTTGAGTTTTCTTTAAAGAGTCAAAATCGAAAGCGTTCTGTTCCTAACGTTCTCCTTATGTAAAATTACTACTTTTTCTGTCGCAAAAGGGACAAAAGGGATCTGAAATTCTGAAATAAAACATTAAAACTTCTAGTACAGTGTAAACCTTGATTTTTAATTTAAATTTTAATTTAATTTCAACTTTAAGAAATCGATCACTTCACATTTGTAATTTCTCTCCCTCTTTGTTATTAAGTTTGCTTAAAATGCCAAAATCTGTTTTCTGCCTTTACAGTTTAAAATAGGGCTGATAAAACCAGTATAAAAACGGCAGATTTCTGCCGTTTTTAACATTTATAACATCTGCAATGAAAACTGTGATTTTCATTATGGTATGTTGTAGTTTTAAGGACTGAACAATAAAAAAGAATAGATACTGCAAATCTGGCAGAAGGTGTAGAACATATATTTTGAGAAACATTTCAATAAATACCAGTTGTGCTTCAGTTTGTACATAAATGTGAATATTTTGAGATGTTTGAGTTATAGTAGGGTAACCCCGTCCTGAATTTGCTGTGACTGTAAGGTTCTCTCTCTGCTGCAATAAAACTTGAATATTAACAAGAGGGAGGACAGAGTATGTTCTCCCTTCTGAAGCTTTTGAAATAATTACCTCTAATGGTTGACACTGTTAATTAGTCGATTACACCATCATGCCCTGCTGAATCAAATAGAAAGGTGCAGAAGTAAACATGTTAGTGAACGTGCTTTTCGAAAACTCAACATTATTTTTGCCAGCAGGTGTCAGTATGTGCCTACTGTAGATTGTAGTAAGACATATGTAGAAATGATATCCATCCATTTTCTAACTCCTTTATCCAATGCAGGGTCACGGGGACTGCCAGAGTCTAACCCCACCAGCAACAGGCGTGAGCCAGGTTACACCCTGGATAAGATGTGAGGAGTATGAGGAGCCCTCCCACACACACAAACACACGTCCAAGCCAATATTTCCAAGAAGCCAGTTAACCTGGACTGTGAGACGAAACTGGAGCACTGGGAGAATATACGAAGTTAGAACCCCAGCACTGCAAGACACCAATTCTAACTACTCTACCACCATGCAACCCCCTAGAAAGTATATTTCTAATTTTAATGGCAACTGAAATGTAGAAATATTTATCTAAGCAGCCCCCCCCACACACACACACATCTCATTCTGCTACCTACAAAGGAATAGACAACCATTTTAAGTTGATATTTCCGGAGAATGCAATGCAAAATGAGAGGACGTTTTGTCCACTGTGAAATTGATCTATTTTAGTGCGGTAATTGAGGAAATTAAATATCATTTTGCAATTCTGAATAGTCAGCGCCATTTCATGATAGTAACTTAAACCTTTAAAGATGTTAAAGGTATTTATGTATATAGGGTATTACTCTAATCATTGTGATACTTAAGATCAAAGTATAATTTTCTGGTTTCAGATGTGATATCCTGATTTAACGATTATACTTCAGCTGTGAAGTTTTAATCTGCTTCAGCTCATAAGAAATTGTTCAAACTGAAGGATGTCATGAAGCCCATCTACAGTAACTTGTTTAATTGGGTTGTAGCTAATTAGACCAAGGATCTCAGCTACCTGACTCTTGAAAGAATCCAGGGTATGAGGTTTGACATCATGTCTAAGTACTGTAGCTGTTCCAGACTCCCGTGGTGTTTTGTGTAAAAACATGCCTGCTGGTCTTGCTTACTGTACTTGTTCCACTCAGCAAGTCCATCACTGAAGACATGAGCTTCGTTTGGATGACATTTCTTTTTTTTTTACCCAACTGTCGGTTATGGTTGTACGTACTAGTAAAAAAAAAGATACTGTATAAAAAAGGAAGCCAATAGTTTTTATTGTTGGCATCATTCTTAGTTTGTAATCTAGAAGATGGTATGGCAAATATGTAACTGAATTTTATCTGTTCATTAGGCACTGTATACACTATATGATTGCATTTAGTACTATATCAAATTTAAAGTAGGGTGGATGACATGTCTAGATTTAAACTTAAGAGTTAATAAGAATACATCCATAAGACAGTAGCAAAATTATTGCAATATAGTGGTACTTCTAAGTTGTGCAGTGGACGTTTGTAGTATTCTTTGATACATGCTATAAAGCTGCATTAGGAATGAAAGAAAGAACAGGAAAACAATTGGTATGTCATTTACCTGTTCATTCCCATCCAGTTTATAACCTTCTTATGAAGTCTGGACAAGTTGCATTATGTGAAATGTATTCATATGCGAGGGGTTGTCTGAAGCTGTGATTGCCAAATGTGCTCATGAAAGAAATATTTCTGTGATACTCTGAACTGCGTGACTCAGTTCCCCGAAATGCCTTCTCGTCTTAGTACAGAGGAAAACAACTAACCTTTTTTTCTTCAGAAGGGGACTGGCAGTACTGTAGCTTCAATTACTCTGTCCTAATTTAGTGAATTCTTTCAAGTGCCCGTTATAAATTACAACTTCCTGTACCATGCTGTCTCAGAAATACCAGTAGCCTATCTGCCTTCCCAGGGTGGGACGGGTGCTTTAATGCATTGCTCAAAGGAAACCAGCAAGAACAGCCTGAACTGAATAAATCAAAGCCAGGTTACCCTGGAAATTTGGGATGTCCTCAAAATGAAAGGCATTGAATTAGAGAACAATTGCTGTAAAATACTAGTGAAAAAAGAAAAGAAAACATCAAATAACTTATGAATCACGACATACCAACCAAAGGCCTCGGACTGCAGAAAAAAAGTAAGCCATTGTGTTACTTACAATAGTAATATAAAGGCCAAGTTGGTTGACGTCACCACTGAAGTTCCGAGTAAAGAGAATCATAATAAGTAAAAATATTATCTTTAAGAGAATATAATCGAATAGTTGTATAAATATTTAAAGATGGAAAGTAATTGCAGATTTTATTGTTATTTTAAAAATTGGGGGCATATGTGTTACATGGCCTGGTTTTCCATAGTGGGCTTTCCATTTGCAAAACCACCTGCCACAGCAAAAGCAGAAAGTGTACCTGGAGAAAAATCAGGAAATCATCCAGTGGGAGTTTGCGTATCAGATACCGCTGTATTGTCAACACACACAAAGAGAACTGTGGAGCAGAGAGCTTAGGAACCTCTGAATGGAGAAAGTAGCTAGAAATTGAAAGCTGGGAAGGCTGGAATTCCTTATCATATAAGGTGGAGAAAATCTGATTTTGATCCAAAATATCTGTGAAATAATATACAGTAATAGGGCAACTGTGACAACAGTGCTGTATGAAAGGAGCATGGTTTGTTGTGCTTGATGGGCTGTTGCTATATAGTTCCCTCACCTAGGATAGAAATATGTGTTAAGAACACCTTGGAAAAGCATCCAGAAATCATCAAGAATTGGGGAAAAAAGACCCAGAGGTAAAAAGGTGAGACAGGAGACACACTGGGGAAGCAAAGTGAATGGAACAAAAATGCTTGCCTCACTGAAACTCTACCCATCCGTTATCCAAACGTGTTCCGAGTGGGGATCAGGCTCAGTGTGTGGTGCTGTAAGTAAAGGAGGACCTCAAGGTTAATTCCACCCCGAATAAAGTAAAGAGCTGTATCATCTGTTGAGATTTGTGAATGATCCTCGACATATTTCATTATCGGAAAGCTACTGGGCTTTTTTCTTCTAAAGCTAAATTCAGCTTGGAAGTTTAGTTGGCTCTGTATGCAGAAGGCGGAAAAAAAACCCGTTGGAAACTAAGCTAGGTTGAAAAACTGCGACATGATTTACTGTATAGGATATATTGCAGTACATTTTAGGAAATTTTGGTCAACATGGAAGACTGCCCCCTGATCATTTACCAACGCCACATACAGCTGCAAAACTGGATTTTCTAGAATTCTCACATCATAAAGTATCCCATAGTGCAAGGTATTAGCGCTGTTTATCAAATAGTTACCATTGCATGAGTTTTCTGGTTGTATCAGTTGTATCACTGCTATGATTCACAATCCGTTTGGTTAAGCTCCACATACTGTCTAATGGCCGTCAGGATTTTCATATTAGACGTACTGACACCTAACCAGTTCCTGTAATTTCTATCCAGTGAGATTACTTAATGGGCGTGTAGGCTGAAAAGTGCATATTCATCAGACTTTTAATGTAGAAAGTAATTCAGAGACATCTGCTTAGGGAGATATCTATTTACTGAGCAATTTAACAGGAACAATTACATCTTTAATGTGTAACAACATAATCTTCCTGTTTAAAGTGCAATAATATTTTCTCTCAGATTACCTCAATTTGTCCTAAATAAGTAATGAGCCACTATTAGCGTAAAACATAAGGAAGGGACACAAATGAGTGGAACCCATTTGGTCAATTTGTGGATGTATTAAAGAATTAGCATTAAATAAGCTTAGTACTGGCATTTGAAAAGCTTCTTAGCTTTTCAAGTGGAACCGCAGTTGAGAACATACCATCTATAATTGCAAATCTTTAACATAAATGAAATACAATAATTAAAAAAGCTTATAGTCAGCATCTTGTACTGTATGTGCAAATCTGGTGAGACAACTTGCCTTAGGTGAAAAAGAGAGAAGTTAGTTAAATGACATCTTATGACTTTACAAAGTTACTCTGTCTGAATAATTAGCATTTCGGGATTCTCTTGTGTCACTTACAATATGCTGAAAAATATCAATAACAGCTTTACAGAGAGAGTTTATTGTCACTTTTTTCTTAGTTAAAAATAGGCCTGGGGTGTGAGAATCCTTTGATTTTTCCTATGCTCTACAAATAGCTTTCTGCCTCTCCTTCCTGGACTTATTGCTAATGCTTTGCATTTCATTTTCAATCAGTCTAGACATAGTGACCCCCCACACTGAGGACCTTGCAATATTGCAAAATCCCATCCTTGCTTTAGACATCTAGCCTACCTCAAGATCAGAGCTGTGGCCTTAGATCACTGTAATCCTTGACATACTTCTGAGCAGTGTAAGCACATCGACACTGCTTTTTCTTTGTTTCTGTGCACAATCTGCAATTTTCATGGATGATAGTTTTGCTATCCAAGATAAATGTCCTTTTGGATGATTTGAGACCATACTCCAAATTGAGGTTTGTGACAACCAAAAAGGTGATTTTTTCTTTCTGGTGCTGTTTTATTTTCGTTTGTTCGTTTGCCTCGTGCTTTTATTGAATATTATAAACACCGTATCTTTTATATTCTGAATTCAGTAGGCACAAAATGGTACAAAATTTCACTTCGTTTGCAAGTGGGGATCTATGTCCATGTGCGAGCTGCAAAGGAACAAGTAGAGATTGAGTCCACCCTGAAAAATAAAAATAAAAAATCAGCATTACGGATGTGAAGCACTTTTCAGGGATTTCAAACTGGCTGAATGCAATCTGATTTGCTTCTTCAGGCTTTTTGTGGCTATCTTTAACTTTCTTGTGCAAAACTAACCTTGCCATCTTTTCAGGTTACAGAAACAACATTACATTATATGTGTACTCTACTGTATATATCCATAATTCATTTGCAACACCTTGTTCTCCTTGTATAGGTTTCAATACTTGTGCCTTGAAAAAGCCTGTAATGCCAGTAAACCTCTAGGCACCAAATCTTGGGATATACCAGTAGTATGCTGCCAAGGCCCTCCAGTATGCATTTCCCATTTGTTTTTCTCATGTGATTTAAATCAGACAAAGTGTATGGCTTTCCTGTATCCTTGGAGATATTATTAGACCAATGGAATTTGTTCCAAGTATTGTATTTTAAAATGTGCACTTTCAAGACATATAGGTACTTGATATCAATATAAAATCAACATAAATAAGAAAGGAAAATTAAGTTATTAGGATGTCGGCACATTGAATCATAAAGTTCCACTGAACTTGAGGAAGGCTCTGCTATGAATGGAGTGCAAAACAACCAATGATCACAAGGAAAACAAATACTCAAGAAGAAAGATAGCAGAGTTCAAAATAGTACAATAAATTCTAGGACAAACAAGTATTTCATTAACCTTTCAAGGTCTTGTACTATTTATTCTAAAAAATAACATTGTTTTATAATATTAGGAAGCATCACTGCAGATGGTGTTTATATGAATTCATTATCACCAAGCAGCACATGTTCTCCCTGAGTATTTTAAATACATCTTTTGCCTGTATGTCATTCATGCGTGAGGCTAAAGTTTCTAGCTTCTAAGGCATCTGAAGAATTTGTTCATGCACATGTTTCCTCTTTATTTGTTCCCAACTGGATAAGCACAGGAAAGTACTGAAGCTCATTTCAGAAAATCTGAAAGAAGATGCAAATGTTCAGTGCATAACCAATACAGCAGATGTTGACTATTCATGCTAAAATGTCATTTTATCACTTCATTCAGTGAGTAGCATGAGATGAAGTTCTTTTGGTTTTGATTAACTCAGCATGAAAAGATGCATGTGGCGCAATTCAGATGAAAAAACAATTAATAAGATAGATAAATGAGGCAATCTATCATGGGATTATTACCTATAGTTTCAGGTCATGACCCAGTACACTGCAGATCAGCCATGAAGTCAGAATCAAACGCAGATCACCCGAGATACATAAACTTTTTTCCCCAACTTATGCTTACCTTATCTTATTTGTCTGATGCAACATAAACAACATTCAACATTCAGAAATATGCTGATTTGATCCAGGCAATAACTTTTTTTATTTATTTTATTTACCAAGCAACTACAACAGGTGATTTCTAGGCGATCAATGATTAAGAATCTGCTGGAAGGTAGTCAACTTTTTTCAAAGCTTGCTATAAAAATAGAGAGAAAAGCCTTACACCAGGATAGGTCTAGATAAAAAGGAGTCAGAGCTATCCTGTTTATCATTTGATAACCTTTTCAATGGAGCATGCCATACATTTACTCAGGGTAATTGTCCTCTTGTTGGTTTCTGTGAAACCCATTGGGAAAAAATCCCAAGGCCATTGACTCCATAAAAGCCCTGCACCTGTCTCCCAGTCTTTAATTTAATCTAATGCTTTTTCAATTTCATTCACCTGACGCAGTGCATGTCACTGAACGGAGGGATGTGAGCGGGGTACCACAAGCATCTGTATTAGAGACCACTGATCTTCATATTTATGGCAATCATTTGGTTTCTGGTGCAGCTAGTAAAGTAGTCAAGCTCACAGATGACACCAAAATAAAATAATTACTAAACTACTAAGCTATCAAGGGCATTAAAAATGGGTGAAATTAAATAATTGACAAGTACCTTGCTCTACCATGACATTTAGTGTAAACAAGTGAAAAAACATAGGTGTCTATATTGACACATCATTTTAATGTACAGTAGATACTATACAGTGATACATTCATGTCACTGGGCTTGTTCAGAAGCAGCAGTGAAACAGAGGACACAAGTGGAAATTATGGAAAACTGCATTTAAAACTTAGACCCGGAAAGTATGTTTTTTTACACAAAGACTTGAGGGACCCTGGAACAAGTTCCCTACATTGTAAAGAAGCTTACTCCCTGCCTTGCAAATATATGATAAATGAGATCTTTAGATATTTGCGAGAAACATGCTGGGCAGAATAGTTCCCTCTTGTTTCCCTCTTACATTCATTATTTTCTTCATCTTCAATGTCATAACTGTACTCCCAGTGCTTGCCATGGAGCTGATTACTTAAAAACTCCCAGCGCTACTTCATTAAGTAACACTGAAGGGCCAAAATGGTTACAATTGTGCTGTATAATAGACTCAAACCAGGGAAAAAAGGCAGGAAACCTTGGTAATTACATAAGGGAGATATTCTAGATTGCTGAGATTAGAAAGGGCCTCTCTTTTGTGGTGAGACTCAAACAATACAGTACAATACAGTGAAAATGGCAGGGTGCTTTGAAAGATTCAGAGTTTAACCCAGGTCCTGCCTGTTGTCTTACAACCAAAGATTAAGAAAATAAGCAACGTTCCACTGATGACTGCTAATTATTTCTGTTCCTATGTCAAATTATTATTTTAATTATTTTGACTGGGCTTCTGAGTTTCTCAACCAGTAATATTGTTCTCCCCAGTGCAGGCTAACCCAAGCAAACTGGGTTCCAGCCTGGGTGATGTCACTAGCTGACTGTAAATGAGATTCCCCACGTGAAGGACTATTACTAGTTGGCCAGGGCTCTCTCTGCTCCCAGTGATACAGCAACACCGTGCTTAGGGCACAGGACACAGTACACAGGACTGTATAGCCTGTAATATGTTAAAAGATGAGTGACCTGAATGTAGGCAGGCCAGCAGAGTCTGCCTCCACTTCCTCATTCTCCCTTGTGTGAAGAGGTTTGTATGTTTTTTAATACATTAAATATTCAGGTAATATTCAGAACTAAGTGGCAATTGAAAACTAAAAGGAATAGAATGGTGTGAAGTTGCGGTGCTTCTAAGGGTGAACATAGACTTGATAAATAATCGATTGGCCATTCCAAGTTTACTTTGAGGTTTTTTTTGATCAATTTCTTACAGTGACACAAAATCTGGTGATCTTTGAGATTTTTTTTTTCAAATTCATTTATTTTTGTGTAGCGTTATGTCTAGCTTCTGTTAAGCTGTATAAATCTTTTCTTCCTTTAACACAAACACACCACACACACACACTTTATCTACAGATCAATTGCTATCTAAAACTAAGGTCAGAGACCTTTGTAGAGCTGAACAATAGCAGGAAGAACGTATGATAATAAATAGTGGGTTCAGTGATGTAATATATGGTGTGAACATTGCTAATGCCACAATATATAGTGTGTTATCCCACAATCTGAAGGTCAGGCACTTGACATTTGTTTCCTTCCTGTTTGGGAGGATATAAGTCGTCACTTAAGAACTGTTAAAATAGTTATTTTTGTTCTAAAGCTGCTGGCATAATGGACATTATTAATAATGAATAATTATTCATTATTACAGAACCGAGGGGCAACTGAGTTAATTATTTCCACGTAAATCATGCATTGTAAGACAAAAGCTACCTATTTGAATAAAAAAAAACAACTAAATTCTTTATTTATCAACTAAGAATTGGAATGAATGAAGTCTAAGATCTAGATTAAAAGAAATATTTGACACACCTGACAATTACAAGTGACAATCCCTGTAACAGTTGGCACTCCTTAACTCTCCCTGATGATCCTTGTTTCTGCTTGATGCATCAATTCTGGGTTATTTATTAATTTGATATTGGCAGATGGGTTAAAGTTTTGATGTTTCCCTTTCATTTTCTTAGTGGATCAAAATGTATTGCTTTATAAACACGCCTGCTTTATAAACATATCAAATTGGGTTTAGTTAAGTAGGCCTAAATCATTCATTTATTTTTTGTATTAAATGCTGTAAAACATTCAATATGATTCTCAGACATACAGAACAGAAGAGGGGAACACTCACAGGGGTGCACAAATTCAGTGCTAAAGGGTCTTGATGTCTATATTCTACGCAAACTCTAAAATACCTTATTGATTAGATTATTGTATTGAATGGACCACTTTAACAGAGGCACAATGTTGTACATTCAACTTAATCTGAAAATTAATTCCTGTTCCTTTTTTGCAAGGGATGCAAAAATACAGCAGTACTACTAGGAGATAGGTATATGGTGCTCCAGTGTCCCCTGCTGTCACCTGGAATTTGACTTACAGGTGACATTTGTAAAAGTGTAAAGAATAGCAATTTAAAGTGTGTACAAGCTCCTTTTGCACACAAACGTGCATAAATGTTCTTTCTGGCAGAAAGTGTTTGGAACCATTCATTTCAAACAATTAATTTCAAGGGTTTCCAAAAATAGTTACTGTATTTTTGTTTCTGTTGGAAAAATTTAGCAAATTGTAGACAGCTTTTGGTAATGTAATCAACAGGCTCATTAGCATTTAGCAATACAAACAATGTGACCTTGTACATACAGCTCTTCAAAATAATAATAATTACCTTCATATTTCTATTAATATGTTTCCTCACAATGATTGACGCATTTTAGGTTCAATGTCAAAATAAAAATGTCCGGGCTAGGTATTGTGATTCTGTCCTCTTGGGAAATTGTGACTAATATCTTCTTGGCTCATAGCAGTTATCTTTCAATACAGCGAAGCTGTAAACAATAAATTTGTATTCTGCACCCTCTGGTAACTCATGAACTGAAGAAAAACAGTCAAAAAGTAGGATTGTTAAGCTCATGACCACATGAGCTCCACTCCACCAAGCAGGTCACTTACAGATGAAAGGATACTATGGGTCTTGTTTGGTTGCTAGTAATGCATTAAAGATACTTTAGATATGCCTGACATTTGTGTAGTGTTTTCATCCCAAAGGATCTTGGAAGCCTCTCAATAGAAGGATGTAGAAGGGGACCCACTTTATATGCCATTGAAGTGCAGCTCCTTCCTACATATCACAGCAGCCATTAGGTTAGCCTGCTGTCTCCCTACACAGCAGATCGGATCAAGGTGTTAGACATTGCTGCACAAATGGAACTTTAAGTAAGCCAGACTGTGCAAGCCCACAGTTAACACCCCTACTCTTACAAATAGTTCTGTGGGATCTTTAATGGGCACATAGTGAAAACCTTGGATTGACCTCTCAGACGAAGGATGACCCTCCGTCACCGTACTAGTGTATTGGCTTGGAAATTCTGATCTAGAGCTCTACCAGCACCAGTTACAAACTGTATAAGTGGAAATAGCTGGCAATCCCTAGTAGCTATTCTTGAGTGTGTGTGAACATTAAAAAAATGCACACAAAAAAAGAGCTTTAAAAACATTGTGAAAGTTTTTTAAAAGAGAAAACAATTCATCTTTGTTGTGCTGCGGCGTGCACCACTGTTTGGGGAATGGTGCTGTGTGGCTCCGGGCCTGATCATGGATAGTGTCCATGATCGAGTAGAGTGGTACATGTCATGATGTCATGTACAGTACAATCCTCCCATGGTGGAGTGCTCTGTGTTTCAGAGCAGCAGAGTGCATAACTGTTTACGGAATGGCAATGTGTACTCTCTGAGCCCACAAAGACTGCGATCATATCCCAGCAAGGGCAGAGCAGAGCTACATGTATTACATAATTACTGTACATACTGTTTATAAAAATCCACGTTCCACAGTTTTGGTGAATTGGAATTTGCTGAGAATTCCCTAAACACTGACAATTTTTATTTGCTCTTGGTTGGAGATGGACTTCTTATTCCACGATGAATTTCTTTATGGGTTTTAATATTGCATGCTTATTCTACGTTATCAGGTCCTGTGCTGGTTGAAGACTCAAGAGAATACATTTAATTTAAAATATTGATGCCATAGGGTTGAAAAACATTCACTACTTTAGGATGTGTTTATGATATACCCTACTTGATCGTAAGTGAGTTTTATGCCAATAATTCTTTTTGAAATTGTTTCCAAGAACTTTTATTGGGTCCAGACTGGGCTTAATGCAGCTGCATTTTCTGGGCAGATGGAAGCTATCAGACATTTTTGGAATTGGTAGGTCATAGCTCTGGTATGGGAAGCAGACAATACATTGAAACTAGAAATGCACAAAAACACAAACTGATGCATAATTTTCCTTTAATTTCAATATAAATTGGATACAATTATTATTCTCTGATGTAGTTTGTGATCAAAATGAGATATTCAAGACAATCAATATCCAAATACAGTACATATTGTAATTTAACAACACACCTGTGGTCATATCGCCACAGTGCAGCAGTACACAACAGGGCACATGCTGTAGATATATGCCTTATGATTAAATATGCTGCAATTAAAGTTATATTTTCAATGGCATATTGCGGCATTGTTGAATCTTCAATGGGTAACAACCCATTACAAAATGCTGCATTCAGAGTATGGCTGTGCAACAAGAACATGGAAGTTCTTGAGGGTTAATGGTTTTAGAAAATTAGGAAATTGTTATAGCCATACAAGGTGATTCACGTTATTTTCCATATAATTGAATTAAAATTATTGTGATCCTTGAGAATGAGCCACTAATATAGGAGATTTACCTGCAAATATCACTAAAAGTCCAGCATTTGGTCAAGGTTGAGTTTAACACGTTTACTATCTACAGTATACTGTATCAGAATCTAGATTTTTTAATTCAACTCTAAAGACCAACAGTGCTGAGACAGATCCCTTTGGTATTCAAAACACCACTCTAATTTGAGCTTCTTTCATTAACCATTAGTACTGGTGCATCTTCAAGAAAGTCTAACGACTTATACAAGGTTATTTTGACCTCAGCGGCATGTGTAGGGATAGCACAAAGTTTTGGTTAAAGCTCTGCACAAATACTCAGAGGTCTGAACTTACAAATACTGCAGTTGCTTTACCCCAATTGCTCCTGCACAGCTGTAAACATGTATCTCAACAGTATTCTGTGATAGATTAGCATCTGTTTAACACAACAGAAACTGGGATGAGATCCAATCTAGGGAGCCTCTAAATTCAAATATGGGCCTACTAATTTTAGAAGTAATAATCTCGTTCATTTTTATCCCACTTTTGACAATATGATCTGATGTTTTTAATTTCCTGGTAGGGGGTTTTACCCCTCTATTGAGTGAGTGTCAAAAGAGTTCTGTCATCAGGCGATGGATAACTTTGCTCATTGTTTTCAGTACAAAATGGAAGTCAACTGTCAGCCCCTGGAGGTATATTTTGAATGCTCCTAGTCCTCATAACATTTGAACATCTGCTACAGTGTGATTGTTCAGTGCTGAAGAGGGTCTCTCCCTAATCTGTGTTGCTAGTATGTTCCAAGGTAAAAACCACTGTGAAACGTTCCCTTAATAAATGTGCCATTTCCCTTTCATCATCTGCTTATAATACACTATTATCCCTGGGAGAATTAATTTCTGCCTTTGATTATCTTTTGCTGTTGTAGTATTGGAAACAAAAATAAAAACTTCCAACGTTGTTTTTAGCCACGACAACAATGTTCTTCCATATTTATTTACACTTTTTGTGCTTGAAATATGTATACACCACTGAAAAGATCTTTGAAGTCCCCTACAGCTCTTCCTTCATCATCTTCCGGCTGTTTCTGTCATGACATTTCTGTAATACATGAGCGAACTGTGTAAAAACAACGTTTTTGGTATCTATTTGTAATTGTTTTAGACAGGCAGAAATGCTACCATTTCCAGGCTCCAGATTTAGAAATGTGTCCCTGAAGATAATGGATATTTCGTTTTAAGCAGGGGCCATGTTACCATTACACTCCTCTGTTTGTTCAGCCTGTTTTTTTATGGTATGATGTGGCATCTTGTGGGCTGCTGACTCGCTGCTTTCTTCTGCATCAAAAGATAAAATCCATCTGAAATAACATTCATATCTCTATGGCCAAATCAGAACAATCACTGGCTTACCAAAACCGTTATTTTATTGGAGTGGCACTCTGCAAGAGGCATCACCACAGAATTCAGATTCTTATGGCCTAAATGAGTCTGTTTATATGTTTGTCATTATGGTTATACCTCACAGTATGCTGCAGTTAAAAATGAGTCCTATGTCAGTTATTATATTAAAACATACAGTATATTGTGTGTTTTGAACTCTTGGATAGAATTGCTTGCACAACATTTCCTTTGAAATACAGCCTCCCTTTATGAACACATATTATCATACGTGGAGTCAGTAGAAAACCAAGATCTGGCTGGTAGCATCTTTGTACCGTACAAGATTTTAGTTACTTTATGCTCTCAATGAACGACTTAACAGATCACGTCTGTATTTTTCACCCTGGAACACAGATTAGATAATGCAAAAAACTACCAGACTACTTCTGTTCTTATTTCTTCACACAGGATAGGAAGTCACAGAATGACTTGAAAATCAACAACTGGTGCGAGCTGGAAAAGCTCAAAGTTAAATTTCAAGGTAAAATTATTTTTCGTTATGCAATATTGGTTAAAACTGACCACAGAACACTATGTAAAAAGATGTATCATGTATTATATCTTTTTTGAAAATTCTGTTCTTAAAGCTTAGAATTACATCCTGATCCTTAAGAAATTATTCTGTACAAAAGACCAAAAAATGAAAAAACTATCACAAATATTTTGTCTTGCCGATTTTAGGGGTATGATATGGTTTTACACAGGAAGATGGATTAACTGAAAGTATTCTGAATGTCTCAGTGGCTCAGTTTGAATCCTTGTAGCCCAACAAAATACCAGGAACAGATAAAAAAATAAAAGCAGACAATCACTTCTCAGTTCATCTGTTTCATTCCGGAGTTATTTTTTTCAATGAAATATTTGGGAATCAAAAATCACATTTAGTTTCATTGACATCTGGATAAATATGTAAAAGGAGAAGCTTGGGTTACCCTTCACAACAAGTAAATGGTGATTTGCATTTTTCCCTTCTACATATGTCCTACTCCTTGATAAAATCAATGGTCTTTCCTACAATAATCCCTTGCTGGACTTTAGCTACAGTACCCCTCAAAAACACATGCTTGCAGCAGCAACTGGAGGAAATTAGTTTTGCTTATAACAGGAAACAGATCTCTGGCTTATCTCAGAAAAGGCAATGGTCTGAAAATCATTGAAGTGTTGGCTGGTGTGCCTTCCTTGGTGGACCTTCATCACTGGCAGGGCCTGGACAGCATGGTTTTCTGAAAGCACCCGTCACAATGAAAAAATCATGCTGCTGGAGCAACTCTGTGTAAGTGCAGTTACACCTTTTAAGGACAATTAATCGAGCTTGAAAACAAATAAAGGCATGTGACTGACATGAACAACCCAAAAAGATATTCTGCGTGCATGAAGAAATGTCTTTCTTTGAAAATGTCTGTCTGTTTTTTAATTTTTTATTGTACATCTGGCTTTTGGAAATGACATTAACAATGGATTTTATTGTGTTTTTGTCAGTTGCCCAAAGAAGAACTTCCTTTGCAATATTTTTGAATAAGTATACTTCATCATGATGTACTCCAGGGAATAAAGCTTCCACTGTATTCCATTAAAAAGAGTGCATGATGATTCAATTTAAGTCATGTACTGGAACTAGTGAGTGCATAAGCTTGTTTGTTTCCATTGACCTAGTCCAGAAGTTTTAAGAAGTAAACAGTGCAATTTTGTTTAACATTATCCCAGGTCTAATTGAATTAGTTTTGTGATACATATTTTTAGCTATATATTAGCTCTCCACTTCATAGTGTTGATCCTTAGTGTAATGTAAATTTATATTCCAGATTAAATTAAACATTACTTCGTAGTAAAATTTTAAGTATCATGAGCAGTAATCATTTAAGAAAGAGATGAAAGTACAGGTATTCATGTGACTGAGTTATCACTCAAAGAGGCTACTAATACAGGCTGCAGCTCAGTCATTATTTTCAGCAGAAGTTAGGTGTGATCTCAAAATTCATCTCCTAAGTACCAGAAAAAAGAAACAAACTATTTTTTTATATTTCCTAAATTTGATTAATCATATGTTAGTCAGTTTGTCAGGCTCTCACAGCAGCTTGAGAAAGATAAGGATATTACATACTGTGCTTTCCTCCTAAGGGTGCACTGTCAGAACAAACTACAATTTTCTAACCCATTTAGTTTTAGATTTAAGGTCTCACTGTCAAGATTGTGAGCGTTCATCAAAGCAAGGATTGTGGTGAAGGGCAGGATCATATGGCTGACTCAAGCGCTCCCACACCAGTGAAATGGCAGGTCAAATGCTGATCCAGTCACATCAGAAATATCAGTATTGTCAGTATTGTCATGTCAAAAAGAACCCAGAAAGAATGTATTTTTCAGGAACATGCTTTGACAGCAACCACAGAAAACCTCTCACTACTTATCAATTTTAAATAATGTGTAGACTTTACAATAAGTGGTTGTTCATGCTTAATTCATGGCAAATGGGTTTGCTTGCATTACAACCACCAGAACTGCAACCAAGCCAGGTGAGCCAAGTGGGGAGAGAGGCTACTCTAATCTGTGTTCTGCTGTTCTGAATAGCCCTTGAATACTTTGTGCCTTTAAAGTTTTATTTCACGTGCATTAAATGCATATGCTTCTTGTGAAGTGTTATTCAAACAGCTAAAAGCAGAAAAAAATCAGTTAGGAAATTAGACAAAGAAAAAATTGAACTACCTAGGAAATTGTAAGGAAAATGACTTTATGTGGAAAGAAATATACAATCAACTTTGTTGGTCCTCCTTTGAATAAAATATCAAAAAGTATTTTTAATTGTAGTTTTAACATGAGTTCTTAAAACAAAAAAAGTTAACAGTTATCCCTGTAACATGGTTTGCAATGAGAATCACAAGAAGATAACATGTCAATATATCTACAGTATGTATGCTTTCAGACCACCCACATTCACAATGCATTCCTGATATATGAAGCCATCAACTTCAAAATATACTGATAACAAAGTTGATTTTGTCACTTGAAACTGTAAACCAAGAGTAAGTCAAATAATAGTAATAAATAGTAAGTGTCCAGAGTGTAACTGCTTTGTTCTTCTGAAGAGATATCGGGAATAAAACTGCATCTCTCAAGTTAACTTTAGAGTTTATTATTTTTTTGTGAACATTTTTGTTAACTATAAGTTTAGATAAACATTGGGGATTACAATTCTTTGTTGTAACCCCATTTCGCAAAAAAGAAATGAGGATATCATATTTGTTTAAACTCAATCCTGAGACTCTCATTTTCAGGTCTTCGCTTACTTCTTCTTATCCCATATTTCCAGTGTTTCTCTTAAACTCTATTATTTATACAGTATATTATTGTAAATACATTTGGAGACTTCTGTATATTACCTGTCTGATATACAGTATATTTCACCTTACCTTTTAACCAGAGATAGTGTACAAGCTGTCTAACCAGAAACATTCAGGTTTTTCATGTGAATCCAAGTATGGCAAATGATTTATAAATCCTTGATGTCAGGGATACATTGGGAAGATTCTAAAGTAGGCAAAGTCTTTATGTGCACGGGAACCTCACATGCTGACTTTCTGTGGGCTCATCTTGATGTGACAAAATTGCAGAAGAATGCTCATTCTCATCCTGCTAATCTCAAAGCCGCATTCTTGTTAGATGAGAATGTGAGTTACACCACAGATACACGACTCACTAGACTTCAGCCCAATTAAACATTTGTGGGATGAGTTGTTACACAAATGACATTTGTTGGTCTCTGAGCCCTAGATGTCACATTTTGTCCCAGGTCATTCATGTCTGGGTTTAGGCTAGAATCTGGCAAACTGGTGCAAAGCATGTATTGAACACTTGTATGAACCCACATTATCATTGTTCCTTAAAACCCACTCACTGAATACACCTGCCTTTTGGTGAGTATAATTTACGGAATGAGTATAATATCCTGGTGAGAGAGTATACGGATGCAAACTAGCATGGCACGTTGCTTGGCCGGTCGTCAGTTTCGTGTGTACACACTACAAAATCCCTGTGGAAACACTTATTCATGACAGTGTGGATTCATTAGTGCCTCGTTAGTGGTTGAGGGGGCAAAGAAACAAAGGCTGAGTAATATTGTTTCCATTTCTGAAAGGAATTTAAACCTCCAAAGGAAAAAGTCTTTGTGAGAAACAAAACACACAGACGTATACAGTACAACTCCAGTTCTGTACACTTTGGTCATTTTGAATTAATTCATGACGGAAGACTGGCCTACTAACACAGCAGAACTTGCTACTGTCTGAATAGGTGCTTTGGGATTCAGAACTGGGAGATTCGTAAGAAAGCTGAATCCCAGCAGGAGATGAGCAGCACGTGCCATGTAAACAAGATGCACTGGTGATGTAATGACTCATTAAATTAAGACTGTTTTTCGGATTTAGACAGGATACAGACTGCAATCCCCATGAGCCAGCTGTGTGGTGGGGATTTAGGTTTCCCGTTAAAAAGAAAAAGTTGAATCTGATCATGACAAATCTAGACAAACAAAATTCTAGAAAATATTTAATGTGTGTTCCCTTTTCTGTTTCCTTTCAATGGGAATCACAGCCCATGCAACAACAGTCTCTCATAATAAACAGCTGGTCTAGGATAGTAAACTGAGCCTTAATACATCATATTCCTTTAGATTCAATTGACATCATTTATTTTGCTTTGAATTGTAAGGATTTAGTAAGTATAACTATTTGTGTAACATATTAATTAACTTTTTTGAATAATTCTAAACGGTGAGACCAGCTACAGTAGCAATGCAAATAATACCTAGTATAGTATATAGTATATAATCTAGTTATTACTAATAATAACTAGAGAAACCATAGAGAAATACAGTATATTGTAGTAAAGTTGGAACTAAATTGATTTTACTCCCTGTAATGAAACTGTTCTGGTCATTTGTACCCATTTAATTTAATTAATTTATCAGTTTATTTTAATTTGTCTTTGCTGTGGTTTGAAATATAATAAATTAGCCTAACGTTAAATAGAAATCCACTGGTTCATTTTGTTTTCTCAAGGCACATTCTTCATCTTGTTTAGTCAAACATGAATTTAGGGCACGTTTAACCCTGGGTTCGGAAAAATGGAATTTCATTTTAAATTTCACTGTGATCATGTTGTTTTGTGTTTAGTTTTTTAAACAACATTTGTTAAACATTTTTGTGTTCAAAATTCTACATAGCCTGCGGATTACAATTAACTTCTGTAATTACCCAGTTCAAACTCTCATGCCTCCATGTGCTTTGTATTAAATTTGATATTATCTTGCCAGTATCCACATGTAATGCTTCACTTACAAAACAAGAGTCAATAACTCTAGAATAATGTTTACTATATAATGAAATTTTACTCTTAAAATTATTTTGCTCCCATAACATTATACTGCATCGTTTTAGTTATCATCATCATTGGGGTGTCTCCAGGCCATAAAGTTGCAATTTGCTGTATAAAATACATTTTTTGGGTAAATAAATAAAATTAAGAGAAATATTCTGATACCAGGAAAGCATTTCTTCTAAGCAATATAATACATAACTTTTTTTCATTGGAGTCATGCAATCCAAGCGTTTTTTTTTAACAACAGTATCTATCAGTTTGCAGAGAATTGTTAAAAGAAAAAGTCATTTTACCTATAACAATACTTTCAGACTTTTCACACTAGGAGCTATCCTGTGTTCTTTTGTGTGTAATATTATTCTCCGAGTACAGTTTCGAATATAAGTCATTATTTTTTTTAAAGATGGATGTACAAAGCATTTAAGACACAGAAAGAAAAACAGTTTTCCACATGCCAAAGTCCACATCCTCCTTTTCTTGCTTTAAAAATTAATTTTCATTACTACTTAGTGGTTTCCTTTCCCACAGCCTAGACAAATAGAAGGAGCTGAAAAGACTTACTTTTACAGGCTAACCGTTAAACTAATCTAAGAAAATGCCAAAGATGCCTTACATTTTACAGACCTTAAATTGCTTGTGTTCGTCTAAAAAGAATCTGTACTATCCTCTCTAACAGTTACAGTGTAGAACCTACACCAGGGCAGAGATTATTGTCACTGCATTAATAAATGCACTCAGAGAAGGCTTCACAAATATGTTTTTCTGGTGTGTTCTGGTGGAAGAAAACATGAATCTCAACTGAATTTAAAAAATGTGTATGAATACAAAGTTTACCATTTTAATTCCAGATCATACTGCACCGAATTTTACAGAATTATACCAGAATTACTGTACATCATTTCAATATACATGCAAATAATTACAGAATCATGCATTAGGGAAAAAGATATATTAGTGAATAGTTTATGTCAACGCAAATCATTTTCAGAATGACTTTCCTCTACGCTGTATGACCTTTAGTGCTTTAACCTCTTTTCCTCAGCACATGCGGTTTGAAGGTGAGGTCATATTTTTTGTTTATGAAGGTTTATTCTTGAGGAAAAGCGTCTGGGAGGCAGAAGAGGAAAAGGGTGAGGCCGGAGCCTGAAGTGGACGACTATGAGGGCAGTGGCAGGCAAGTTCCTGCTTTCCTGTGGCTGCGGGGAGCTCTGGTTTCACAGGTAACTCCCTGGGAAGATTTCTAAAGGAAATCACTGCCGTGAAGAGGAATGAATCTTCTGATCACACTTAAGAACGCAGAATAAACTAATGTACAGGGCATAGAAGCGTTGGTTTCAGGCAGACGATAATTTACATTGTTTTCTCCTTTGTGATGTATTAAACAAAGCTCTGATTGTTCAAAATAGTAGATATTTATAAACAATCTACTAACTGGAAACATCTAAATGTCAAATGTGCAATATACTGTTGTTTCAAGAAATATATAATAAATGTTTTGTATTCCATTTTTCATTTTTATCGTGTAGCAAACAATATAATATTTTGTGTTTACTGTACATGTGGGAAGATTCGATAAAGCAGTTTTGTTAACTGTGAATTGAGTGTAATCGAGAAGAGCAGTACAGTATTTCTGTGTATATACAGATGATAAAACTAAATAGACTTGTAACACTGGGAAAAGGTTTTGGACCTGATCTGTCGGACACTCAATCAAAATGTCAAATGTATAAATATTTTAAATATTTTGTACTGTCAGAACAGCCCCGTGGTAGTTGTCACTGTGCTTAAACACTGTTTGAATGACATCAGCAATGTTCTGTAGAGCTCAGACTCATTCTCTGGTAGAGAACCTGTTTGAAGATAACTGGAAAGTGATTTAATTGCCAAGCTTTCAGAAAGCCTGGTCACGTGTTCCCACAACAGTTCAGTCAAGATCCTTCACAGTGATTGGCCTGGCTACAGCAGGGGCTGGTGAAATTTTGTTCAATGGTTTACGATTCTGTGGTGGGAGATTAAGCCTTTCTGTGTTAAAAGAGACATGTCTAAACATGGTTTTATCTTTATGGATAGTGAGGCCTGAGCTCACAGCACAGTCCTTTTGTTATGAAACACTAAGATGGCACGTAAGTAACCAGTGATGTACAGTAAATGCTGCTCAGTTAATACACTTGCAAGGAATCCTTAAGATTTCAAAGAGAAATTGGAATGGATTACCAAATAGGTTTGAAAAATGCTTAATAAAAAAAAAAACATTCTCTACCTACCTTTAGCATACTGTAAGTGCAGTATTTTACAAACAATATTCTTACTGGTGGCACTCTCTGTTACTTCTAGAGCCATCACCAAATCAAGAAGTTAAATTGGTTTATTTTTTAACTTTCCACCATCACCTGCATAAATGTGCTTATAATGTGCTTGTTCATATTTTGAACCAGGAGCACAAGTGGTAGAAATGAGAAAGAAAATAGTGAGTGTACTGTACATTAACATGTTATGAAAACTCGAATTTTGCACACTGTCCATTCCACAATGCAGAACACCACTGTTTTAGTTATTCAAACAAAACACCATAAATAACAAATAAATTGCATTGTGTGTAAATGAAGCTACTATGTAAAAACTGAAGAAATTGCAGGGGCAAGTGACTGAAGCAGCATGTCGTGAGTGGATTATCAGGTGTGACTAATTGGGTCAATGGGAGCAAAACCAGAAGCAGTGCTCTGCATGTGACCTTAAAGAAGATCTTCTCAGATTACACAGAAAAAAAGGACAAAATGAAACATATCAGCTCCAAACGCGTGCATGAGGGTAAGGGGCACAATAAAAAAGAAAGAAATGGTCCATACAGACAAGAAAAGATATCGTGAAGACAAGGGAGAAAGGATGATTTGCGCTTGTAAAATTTCAGGCACTCAGAAAGCCCTGCCTCAAATACTTTTCATTGTAACTTGCAATTCTAAAACTAATAAAACATGTAATCTTGGATTACCTGTCTGGAATGTGTGTCATTAGATTAGCACGGTGGCATTAGCATTTCTGTTATGACAGACAAGGTCCTCTTGGGTAATGCTCTTTTGCCTGTTTTAGTGCTACTGATTGTAATGTTTGTTAATTTTAGAATATAGAGTACAAAACTCCAATCGATCCATCCTTGACTTGTTATAGCTCCTTTCACAACAGGTTGCCACACAGCAGGGAGGAGAGGCAAATAAAAATCCCCAGTGGGAGAAGAGAAACCTCTGGGGGTCCCAGGCACTATTATAACTCCTCCCACCTGGCAAAGGTTTTGTGGTACATTAATTCTAATACATCATTAAGAGTCTCTGCAATATTCAATGTCTGGCCTTCATCCTTCTCCCCCATGCACTACAAGAGTTATTGCTGTAAGCCAAGATGCAAAGTAACAAAGGACAATTCCAAATTGGGTGCTTACAGTATATACCTGTACAGTATATTAAAAAATAATTGTGGATTGTAACTAATAAAATACTTCAGAGAAGATTATTTTAAATATTTGGCGAAGGAGGACTTGTTTTATTAACTGCTGCCACATATACATTACTGAGCAGCAAAAGAAACTTATCACTGTAATTATCTATTAAATCACTCCATTATTAAATTATCTGATGATAAGGATGAATTGATAATTAATAATTGACCTTGGTGACTCAAGTGGCAAGATTACAACCAGAGTGACAGAAGAGGGAGAAGGTCTATCTGAATGGAAGACGAGATAAGATGATTATCAACCATTTTACTGCGAAAGCTGTAAAGGAAATTCAAAATGATTTAGATAAATTCAAGACTAGACAGCAAAACACCAGGCAGATGACATTTAATGTAGACAAGTGCCGAATATTACATCCAGGTAACATAAACAGAAATACAAAATGAGGAAACACAGAGAACACTAGACAACTGGGGAAGTGTCCAACAGGCAAGCGATATTTGAATATATACAGTAGTTAAAAGTTTAGAATTTACGAGAGATGATATATGAAAATCTTACAAATCACTATTAAGACCTAATTTATAATATTGTATACAATTTCGATAATTGTACAAAATATATTGCTGCTCTGGAATCAGTCCAAAGCACTGCAACCAGATACGTTCTTGAAATTAAAGGAATATTCTTCACTCACAGGGTAGAAGAATCAAAACATTTTCAGTCTTGAACAGAGAAGTCCATGAGGAGACCTTCTTCAAGTATTTAACATTCCCATGGGCAATGACAAAGTCTGTCTTCGTTAATGGAATTCTTTACAATCATCAGTGAAACACAAAACCTAGGAAACAGGTGGGATCTGCATAAGAGCACTTACAACTTAAAACTTCTGTATTTATTACACAAAGGATGGTAGGGTCTGAAACATTCTACCTCGCCATATTGTTTAAACTACTACCCAGGCTTGATCCATGAATCAATTAGCTACTAACAACCAAACAGGTGCTATACAAATGTCTAGAACTGGGCCAAATGCCCCTCTCTTGTTTGTAACCTTTCCTACTGGATGATCTTAAGGTTTTTAGCTTTGACAGTATTTGAAATATAATGTACCTTACCTACTTCATAAATCATCTGGTTAAGACGCAGCACTGAACCACGTTTACTTCAGAAGTACTTGAGAGCCAGCACACTGACAATTGAAATATTTCATTACACTGCCTGTGTGTCAGCAGCTTTACATAAACAGGAGAATGTTTAGGAAGGGTGATTACAGATTTGACTAAACTTCCACTCTACAGGTTTTCTGCAAAGTTATTTTAGCTTGTTATATCTACGTTAAAAAACCACTAAAGTACATAACACCCTTCCTGTATATGTTTTTACATCTATTGTGCTGGCCTGTAGTGTGTTTAGCATTTCCATAGAAACTTAGAAAAACAGTGAGTGATAAAGCTAAAGACCAGCTTGAAAAAAAGCAGAATTAATTAATGTGGTAATGTCAGTGTAATTTAAGGTTGTGTTTCTCTTCTAACATCAATATTTACAGAAACAGGCAGTAACTCAGTCACAAAACTCAGCTAAATGTTTTCTTTAAAAAGAAAAAATGGCATAGACTCAGACATTTTTCCACCTTATGTCATTTTTTACATTTTTTTCTCTTTTTTACAGAGTATTATGAGACATTCTGCTTGCTGTCTCCTCAAACTGTTAGCATGAGATTACAGAGATCACCGCAAGCAACACTGCATCTTGAATTTGCCTTCATTGTAGACTTTGATGAAATGACCGGCAAATTAAATAAACCATGCCAGAGTCCATTGGTGATGGTTTCAATATGTGTGGATGAAGTGGCAAACAGCTTTAATCACAAGATGCAGTACTTTCTACAAAGTTGAAGACACAAAACAACAGAATTGTAGTAACTGATACTGTGATAATTCTTTAGAATGGGAACTCCAAAGTATACTGTAAAAGCACGACAAAGTTATTATCGCTGTACTATGCACTAATAAGGCATTTATATGAAAATGATTATTTTTCCTCTTATAACACAAATCAATGCTATATTTTATAACCTTTTAATATTTTACAATAAACACATGAAACATTGTAAAGATGTGTTAAAGTGAGGTAGCATAAAAATGCAGTAGAATTGTAATACCAAGTACAATAAAGTAATCAAAGTTTTTTAAGGAAATGAACAAAGTACACAGAACAGGAGTAGGGGACTCACATAATTGTTAGAGATAATAAAAAAAATTATATATAAAATTTATAGAGAGCAGCTAAGTTATAAACAAGGTAAATCACCAGAATTTTTAAATTATTATTATTTTATATGGATGTTGAGAAAAGAAATTGCCTCCTTTAATGACACTGTAAATATTGCATTTTGTCCAACTACAATTTAATGTCCATTAACTTGCTCTTCATTGTAGTCAAGTCTTGGAACTAGAGCCTTGTAATTTTGCAGACAAACTCCATGGCATGTTCTAATCAGACAGAAAAGATCTGTTACAAATCTCAGGTAATACAATCATACTGCTATAATAATAAGGACTTAACTAGACCACACATACTCCAAAGCACCTTGGTTTCAAATGTCCTAGGCACATTATTTTAAATCATTGCTGTTAATGGCAGCCTTGAACTAGGAATCTTTGAGCCTTTGAATTAGGAATTTAGCATTGAATTATGATCAAACATTTCACTTAAAACAAGTCCTTCACTTAATACTTTAAACAATGAATGAAGTCAGAAATCTACACAGCAAAGTCAGCACCGTTGAAGTATTTCTTTAGATGTAACTGCATTCATCCAATATCAGATTAATATGTTTTTATATGTGTAATAAGATAAACAATTTAAATTCAGATCATTTAAAATAAAACACATGTTGAAAATACAAGAAAGGATGATGTTTTAAAAGAAAGGTGTCTGTTTTTTTGTATTTCTCATCACGCTGAGGAATATTCTTCTGAGCATTACAGGCATGATAAAATATTGTATAAAAAGTCCATATGGGACTGAAAATCTGTAAATCAGAAAAATAATAATCTACCACCTTCTTTTGCAAATGCTACTGCAGAGGAGCAGAGAAATGTCATTTTAAACAAACTGTAACAGGATGCAGTCCTATAAAATGGCATAGGTATTGTAATATATCCCAGATGTAGGGAACTAACACATCCAGTATGGTCCCACATGTGAATGTGCATGTGGTAAAGTTGACTTTGGAGAACAAGGGGCCACATGGAGTGTAAATTCAGAAGATGAAAGAGGTGTATGACAACCAGAGGGGCATTACATTTCCTGGTGAGAACGAAAACGTTTTCTTCATAGTAATGGAGTGCCTTTTAGCTGTGGAAAGCAGTGAAGTTCTCGCCCAAGTCTAAAGTTCTGAGCAAAGGAACAGATCAAAACGAGAGGGGGCAGATCACATTCTCAATTATTACAGTTATATCCACCTCATAGAGCAAGTATTGCATTGCACTGATGCATCATTGAATCATCAATGAGTCTGAGTATGAGCTTGGGCAATGGCCTTCTGCAGAGCTCCACTGTAAGCTTTTCTTGGTTTGCTGTGCGTTTCCTCCAGAAAGCTTGATAATCAGCATGTCTCAGAAATACTCATTGTGGTTTAAATCTTCACTCATCAGAGAAAAACACATCAACAGGAAACTGTCCCCTTTTCTTCTCTGCGACATTTGTGGTGCCCTGCCAAATATACTGGTGGAAGAAAGGTGTCATATTTGTAAACCCCTTCTCTTAAGGACTCTCCAGCCCTTCCTTGTTTTCTACTCATCCACCGGACCTGCTCCCTGTTCCAACCCTCTTTCAGTTCTCCTTAAAAGCCAGGCGCTCACTTTATTCGGGGCTCTGCTCTGGTTTCTGCACCAGGTGAGTCCGGGACCTGGAAGCGCCTGGTCCCGTTAAGGTTTTATTTTCTCTTCCTGTTCCCCACCGGTTCCGATCCGGTTCCCGTTTGCTTGGATTCCCCGTTTGGATTTTCTCCTGGATTGTTTGCCTCGGCCACACGTCCCCCGAACACCAGCGCACCAAGGACACGCCCCCTGTTTTCATCCCCGTATCCTGCATGGCTTTTTTTCCCTGTGTTTCTTCACTTTTCCCTGGATCGTGTTGTCCGCATAGGGTCCAGAAAGAGCTGTTTGTTACAGAAGGAAGAATCTAAGGAAGACACAAGTCCTGACACAAGACACAACTGAAATCCCACGCAAAGTGACCACTGGTTGTAAGTGGTGCACTGATAACAAAGTGAATTGAAGATCAATGCCTGTTTTCTGGAGGCATTGTAATGCTGCAGGAAGTTAAAATGGCAATGCTTGGAACCCAGCTTTCCCATGTGGATAGAAGCTTGACAGTTGTTCGCCTTATACTGTACCTAGCTCAGAGTTATCCTCTTTGTTTTATCTGTAGAACAAAAAGCAAGAATGTGGCCTACACAAATCACAATAGAAACAGTTTTTGAGAAACTGTACATCCAAGATCAAAAGAACAAAGTACATGCTATATATCTGCATATGAATAATGTTTCTACAGTATGCTGCTCTCTGCACACTTACTGTAAGTAACTTAATTTTAGTGGTGGGTGAAAAGCTACAGCTTAGGAGGGCCCTGGAGGACATGCCCCTGCCTGAACACTGGAGTGTCTTGAAATATCCATTGACAGTGGGTGCACTGTACTGATTCTCAGGTGAGCTCTTCCGTGCATCCACGCATGTCTGACTGCAACTTGCCCTGATGGCAGCTGAAGCTGTGAACGGTCCTGTCACAGTTATTTTTATATGCTTTTAAATGTGGTATTTAACAAATGTTCAGGAGGACAGTCCTAATCTCAGCCATTTGTCTAACACATCTTCCCAGTGTCTGACACACGCTGCCTTCCCTTCTTCAACGCCAACCTGCCACTACCTAAGTCAGGAGGGTTAAACCAATAAAAACAATCTAATTAAATGTATTCTGTCGTTCTGTCTTGATTAGGGTTGTCTGAGCTACTGAAATGGGTATTGACTGGTCTTACTTTTTAACAGGCTTGTGCCCTGAACCAGCTGGGCTGTGGGACTATAAAACAAACAGGCAAGTCCTGTTATTGAAGATATCTTGCTTATTTTCAAGAAACTGCTGGATGAATGGATCAGTCAGCTACTAGCTACAAATGGTCTAGATAGGCCGAATGGCTATATTGAATGGGTTTATTTTTTTACATAAACATCTCAAATTCATCTTTCCACTTGCATTCAAAATTATGGGCACAATCTTACAGCACCTAAAAATAATTACCACTGTCTTCTTCAAAGTCATGCAAAAGCTTGTGAACAAAGGGGTTCAATTTAAAAAAATGATAAGGACTCTAAATGCAAACCCAAACTATGCTAAACTCAGAAAAAGGGTGAAACCATCGAGCTGACCTTGCCAGGCTTTTGATCCTCACCACACTCAAGCATTTTGGAAAGAGCTTGACAGGGAGGGTTTGAAAACTAAAGGGTAACCAGCTTAAAATGCTCTGTCACATAGGGTGGTTAGTCAGCAATTCACTTCTGAAGTGGTATCACAGATTATCCAAAGCATGTACAGCTGTTAGTGATAAAAATGAGGTGAAACATTTACAATTGCATACCCTAAATATACAGTACTGTATGTGCCCTGTTACAATTTCTTTTGAAAAAGTACATTTTCATATGAACTATTATGAATATTTCATCATTTTATTTGAATTAGCTAGTTCTCCACTGTAACATAACAGTGGCTGCCAACGGGAATCCTATGTGACTCCTGTGTCTGGGTCCTTAGTCCAGCTGAGAGTGATATCTCCAGTGCTCATGCCCTTAATTGATTGAGTTTTTAGTCTTTGGTTAACTTGTTTTAGGACTCAGTCACAGTGTTTCAAAAAGACTCTACTTCAAGGGTACTATTTCCAACAACTTCTGCATAACCAACTTTAAGCAGCCTCTTCTCAACATGCTCATCCTTATTTTTGACAAAACAGCTCTTAATAGTTGATCAAATACAATAAGAACAGACACAGGTTGTAATGGCAGTGTATCAGACACTCCCATAGAGAGCTCTTTTCCTCTTTAGATGTGTTGCTGATTACAATTCAGACAACACATCTGACTGACAGGCAGTCTTGAAATTCAGAAACTGATACAGGGGTGAAGCCAGTTACAAATCTAAGTCGATCTTTTAAGAGCTGAATGCAAATATTATTCATATATTATTACCAATATTTTTCAAAATTGCAAACCACTTAAAAATAGGAATGGGAATGTTTCTGCCTTAAATACATTCATGAATCACCACTGTGATTATCAACAATTCTGCTTTATTACTAGTCTATAAATTTGTCTTCATTTCCAGGTGAGCATTTTTCCATATTCAGAACCTGTCTTGATTGCTAGGACTGATATAATGGAAAACTCTTTGGCACTAAATTATCTCATATTAAAAAAAAATGTAACATAAATAATAATTATTGTGTAAATTAAATAACTTCAAAATGTTGACCTGTAGTGAAAGTTACAGTAGCATTTTGTTGCATTTTGCTGTTGATACTGAAAATGAAGTGGTACTGACATGCAGTTAAATCTTCCAGAAATCTTCCAGAAACTCACAGACGTCTTGCATTTTGCTGAAATAAATTTACATTGCCTGTCTTCCATGCAGCAAAATTTTCAAGCCATGCAATAAAGGTGCTGAGATACCCAGTTTTCAATCAATTGTACCACAGCACGAAGAAAGATGAAATCCACACACTCATCAGGCCTGAGATTAGCCTAGTTTCCTGCACTGGACTCCACTTTGTAACACCCCCTCATGACAGGACGCAAGTACATCACAGAGTTACTGATGTTTTCACAGCTGGGTGGACTGGAGCAACTGGGAAAAAGTATCTTGCACAGGAGAACAACAATAATACCTGCAGTAGAGAGTCCAGCCATTAAACTTTGCTGCCTCTTTTCATCGGTAAAACCACCTCTTTTTTCACGTAATTGAGTGAAGAATTTGCTGTACCAAGATTGGATAGACATTCGTTGGAAGGTCTGGTATTTGAATAATCTGCGTATACTACTGTCCTTAATTTTAAATATATAATATATAAACACACACAGTATCATGACCACTGCTTTTCAAGGTAAAACTACCCACACAAAACGGCTTACTTGGGACACATTTTAGTTTGCATGAGCAGGTGCCAGAAATACTGTATCATAAACATACGGTAGTATCACACTACGTTTTATCTAGAAATTATAGAACCCTCCTCAACAAGAGACAATACATATTAACTGTACTAAAACAGTGTACCATAAATAAAGAGCTTTCAGGGTTTCACAGATCTCCAAGTATGGCAGGGAAGAACTTTGAAGAAAATCCAACTTGTGCAACTACATACAAATGTCTTAATGAACAGCTTTGTTTGACACATTGTGTAACAACATATAATACAATTTTATATTTTATTTTAAAGATACTTCACAAGATACAAAAATATTGATCACAGTGTATTTTCTTTTAAAGGATTGAAATTACTATGCACAAGAATGTTGAAAAATATTTAGACAATAAATTATATAATCATTATCTGAAAAAAAAAGGCTCACTCCATTAGTCCACTTTTAGAGAGCCATTTTAAGTTCTTTGTAAGACTTTCATATCAACACTATTGTTTACAATTGTTTCCCATTTTTTTCACTCAAGGAAAAGCACAAACGCGTCTCTCTCCATTGGGCCAACTGTGGGCCTATAGCGGAATTCCAAACAGTGCACATTTTTTGTCTGTCAATTTCATAGTCAGTTTCAGACCAAAATGTCTCCAAGTGTTCGCACGTGTTCAATCCAGTCTCCTCCAGTAGGTCGGTATGCAGCGGCAAACTTCCTCACTAAAATAAAACCCTGGTTCGCACCGTCTTCGCCGAACTTCACACGGTGGCCGGTAGCAACTGTTAAAGAGAGGAAAAGCAACGGTTGTAAATATAGCACTGAATGTACATGTATATAATCTTCTACACACACTCACATATAAACTACAGAAGTCAATGTACAGCAGAATGGCAAATGCCTCTACTTCTGTATGCAATTCTTTTTTTGACATTTGAACACAAGCAACATAAACGTTCACGTTGACCCAAACACATATAAAGACTTATCATTATATCGGTTTCACTGTGTTAATGATGGCTTTAAATTATTTTTTGAAACAAAAACAACAAGTGCTAAAAAATTCTAACCCTTATATTTTTATCAGGACTTGAGTGCAAAAGTATTGTGATTCCCAGAGACCATCCCATCTGCAGAATGATGTTATACTGTACAGTATATGTAGCTGTGCACATGACACAAGAAAAATACAGAACTAGAAATAATGAATAATTTGCTCAATAAAACATATTATATTATTTATTTAGTTTTATACTTTAAAATTGACGGAATGTTATAATCATTAACATTATAACTGGAAGACTGTTATAATGATTATCTCACTTTAGCGATGCATTATAGTGTCACACAACCCTTAACCAGACTTGGGTATCAACAACAACTCCCCTACTTAAAATGTGCTCTGAGGTATAGAAGAAAGGCCATGAGTTATTAACTTGGCTGAGTCACTCTTCAGGCAATCCCGGCCTCAAGGTGAATGAGGTTTTTGGACATGATAAGTACTGTATGCACACCTCATGCACAAACCGAACAGCCAGCACACCAGGAGACCTAACATCACACACTGTTTTCTGAGATCTTCACCACCTATTCACACATCAATCCATTTTCTAACCCCTTCTTCCCATTCAGGGTCGCAGGGCAGCTGGAATCTATTCTCTCAAGCAACGGGCGTAAGGCAGGGTACACCCTGGATAGGATGCCAGTCCATCGTAGGGCACACCGACGTAGACACGCACAGGCTCAAACTTAGGGCCAATTTTCCCAGAAGCCAATTAACCAACCTGCATGTTTTTGGGCTGTGGTAGGAAACTGGAGGCAAAATACACGAATATACGGAGACTGTGCAAACTACACACAGATAGCATCCCTGGAACTGAACCTATGGCCCCCGGCACTGCAAGGCAGCAATGCTAACAACTGCACCACCACCCATTCAGGCATGATGACAAGAACACGGAACAGCAGTTCTTTTATAAGCTTAAAGTAAAATTTGTAGTTTGGGAATTGAAAGTATTAAGCTGCCTCCATTTATAAATAAAAACAATTCTTAAACATTCTTTTTAGAGGTAATGTTTGATTACCTCCACAGGGAAATTGCTTGGGCCACCTGTTCCTTGTTAGATTGTTAAAACAGGAATAAGTGCCTGCAGGGGATATATGCCACAAAGATATTTTAGTGATGTTAATATTGTGACAGGATGACATAAGTAAAAGCAATAACGGGCATAATCACTTATAAAGCTGTTTCTGGAGCTATCACAGAACGATTATCGTATGTTGTGAATACTTTTGAATTGTAAAAGGCAGTTTCTGTTATATAAACCTTAGTTTTGACCACTAAATGAAGAGCTCAATTAGAGGAAAGCGAGGGTATTTAGATTCATCTATATAAACGAATAAACCGTATTGCTAATAATTGTATTGTATTCTAATTTTAAATATAGATGAATACTTCAGCATTAATAATTGTGGTTGTTATGTGACCCCAAAACTACAGTGTTACCCACAAGGTAATTAACAGTAAAGTATCCCCTAATAAAGCATTTTTTTAGAAGAACAATATGATGTTCTTAAAATAATCATTTTAAAGCAAATGGTGCTGTTCTTCAAAACTGGTGTTCGACCATCAAATGTGCTCATCCTGTTCGCTGACAACAGTGAACAACAACAAGACTGTGTCCTCTCATTTTCAGAAAGTCGCTTATTCTAGTGTCATGACGGACTGGAAGCTACTGCATCCTAATTCTATGTCACTGGAAGGAGCAAACCAGAGTCCCCAGAGGAAACTCATACAAAGGGAGAACATGCAAACATAGACAGGCAGAAACCAATCTTTGGATGCTGGAGCACTGAAGTAACACAATACTAACTGCTACAATACTGTTTCCGCCACCAAAAGTATGTCAGGAATGAAGAAAATTTCAACCTTTGTTGATGTCAACCAGATGACATCCTTGCAACACTTCATTTTATAACTTGGTAATTTCCTGCAAAGTAACTGGTTCAGATAGAAAACTAATGGCATACAAAATGCTTTTTCAACCTTTTTAAAAAGGTGGGCTTTTGTGTAAAACAGAAGTAAGAGGTGCACATCTACTGTAGGCTGCTACTGTATTCACATCTGGCTCCTGGGAAGATAAACTCTGGTGAGTGTCCACCTCAATTCTGTAGTTAATTTCATTGCTCACTGAAAATCTTCCCATCCTCCTCTTTGAAGCCCAAGCAGAGTTTGGAGATGGTGTCTACTGGCTGGGCTTTCAAATCCTGACAAGGCACAAATGATTAAAACTTCTGTATCCTTAACTTTGTATCTATAATGTCTATGTGTATAGTCTATTTAAAAGCAAAGAGTTCAACCTATCCATTGTAAAAATATAGATTTAACTGAATTCAAATCCTCAATTTCAATAAAAAAATAATCCACTAATCTTAGATTCTTAGGTGCATTTTAAGAGTAAGGACTGAAATACAAACATTTCTTGTTAAGCTCTTTTTGCCAAAACAGTACAGCATTTTCTTTTAATGTGTGTCTTTGTTTATTAAAGATATTGTACATTTAAAGTATAGTGTAACCATTCTGATGAAGGGTAACAGGAAACAAGATGTTATGGCTGGAAATACAGGTTTTGAGAAGGCACTGTTTTTAAATGTTTCAAAACCGCAGTATTTTAAAGATTAGTGGAACCACTTATGTACAAACCAAAGTCATAAAATTCATGCCAGAAAACATTAAATCTTCTATGTGTATTATTGCTATATTTGTAGGGTTGTAAACTTTAAAATACAGTGAATGGTGGGATAGCACTGTAGTAAGTTCTACTTCACATTGTGCGTTAACCAAAAAAAATAATTTTGAGTAAATTAGACTACACTAAACAAAACATCCCACTTAAGAGTAGCTTAAACCATGGTAAATGTGTGACAACAGATCCATGAATTCACACAAGCATACTGTTTTACGTCAGGTAATAAAACTTATATATTTATAATATGTTCTGGAAATAAAGATAAAAAACAAAACTTCATGTGTTAATGCACTAATGCAAAAGAACAGTTGTATTATTTTGCTTGAATTTGCTTTGTTGAGTGATTAAAATCTCTAAATGACACTCCCTTGTATTTGCATAGGTGCAGGTTATGATGTCAGTAGAATAGACATGAAGTGATTTTCTTTCTTATTTCTTGGGATGCATATTGAAACTACTGATGCAGATTGGCATCAACTTCCACAACCTGTTCAAATAAGTGTCCTAACTTACATATATGTCATGAGTGCTTTGCTAAGGAACTCTAAAATCATAATTACTGAAAATTACCACAGCTTTATTAATTCCACTGAAACACAAAAAGTAGGAGACAAACACTGCTGTGCAAAAGTCTTAAATATCTTAGACACAAGCAGCAGTTTACTCAAAGCCTCAAATATGCTTTTCTACTGTTATAATTATTTTGGCTATTATTAATTTGCAATTTAGTCTGGGTAACAAGAAATCAAGTGGGTCATTTTGTAGTCCTTTAATTCATATTAATCAGAATCCTAAAATTCATGATTACGTCAATTCAAGGTAAACTATACAGGAGCAGTTAATACGAACTCTTCCATTTGCAAATCAAATCTCCTACTCAGGTGTTCCTTGTCATTAAAATTATTTAAAAGCATTCCCTCTGTATAAATCTATGGAAAAAGGCTACTGTTTCTACTACTAAATAAGGATTGATCAGGATTAACTTAAAAAATGGCTAAAATTTCAGATGAAGTCAGTCATTGAACTGTGCTTCTGCATAAAGAAGATCTGAGTGAAAAGAACAAAACAATGGATGATGTCTCAGACTTTTGCACAACAACCAGAAATAAGTCAGAAATTATTCAGAAAATAATAAATCAGAAATATGTCAGAAATAAGAGTGTCCTCTATTTACTACCCAGAACTTCAGTACAACAAAATCAAGGTAACCAGATCTTCTAATGCCAGTTTTGGCATTCTAAACATTCTAAAATATTTAATACTAATCATTATTAGTAACCAATTTTTTTAAAGTGTAAACTGTTATACAGTATGCCACTTGCAAAGACAAACACGAAGTTTCATGAAAAGCTTTCAGACACTTGTTACTGAACATTATGCCCTTTTTTACACTCTGTCAAAAATGACATGGCTGTTAACTCTCTGATATCTTTGCCCCTTGACCCCATTTTCAAATCTTGCTTCTGTTATTTTTCGTTTTCACCCACTATGAGAATGAAATGGACGATTAACTCTCAACGTGCACAGAAAATGTGCTTCAGCCCTTATCCATTTCGAATTTTAATCCTTGATGACAGGGTAGCATACAGTAGCACATAGTCCAGTTTCCTTTCTGGAATTTCTACACATGGCAATACATCCAAGCTGTCATCCTTGAAAGGGTGGATTTCATCGCCGAATGAAATCTTCCTTCCCCTATGGAAACTTCACCGACAAAACTGTACTTCTGGAACTGTGAACGAATTCTTCCGTTTCACTGCTGTTCGTGACCCTCCTGAGGGGGTATTACTGTGTGCAGTAAGGCGGTCGCATTCAATTCATATTTAAGTTTTTAGTTTTAGGCTTGCTTACTTTCAAAAGTTCTGTTTGTGCTGCATGCATATTAAAGCTCTCATCATCCAAAGTTTATTATTTTGCTTTAGCCAACTATGGCTAAAGCATAGATGCTTTAGCAAACAGTTTTTGTTTTATTTTCCAAAGGTTTTGAACTTTTGTATTTAAATGTATAGCTGTCCAGTGTGTAAATATAGCTGTCATATGTGTAATTTTTTCACAATTAAATGGCTAAAATAATGAAACTGTTTTTATAGGTGTCTTAACTGATTTGTATCGAATAACATTACTATGCAAAGATCTAACAACTTGAAATGACAGCACAAGAATTCCTAAATATTAATTGAAGTTTATAATATATTTTGGCGTGTCTGCATGATACTGTACATTTCTAAACTCAAACAATAATAATGCTCATTTTTTTTGTTTAAAACAAAAATAATGTTCACCCATTTTACATGTTATAAATTATCCATTGGTACAGTATGTTATCCTTTAAGTTGCTTCTTTATAAACTGTATTCATTCCTCCATTTTCTAGATATGCGCATCTAATATTCATTAGGATGTAAAAAAACTAGAATCAAGTTGCTTAGACTTAAATTAAGCATAGTTTAAAATCGTTATTTATTTTACTAATATGCTATCATTATGTTTCTAATGGTATGGGCTGAGTACCTTTTTTTCTTTTCCCAAAACATTAAATGAACTCTAAGGAACTCTAAAATCATAATTACTGAAAATTACCAGAGCTTTATTAATTCCACCAAAACACAAAAATACATATAGGTGACAAACACAGCTGTGCAAAAGTCTAAAATATCTTACACACAAACAGTCTAATTGTATCAACAATTAAGCTCCTGAAAACAAACATTGTCAGTGTCACTGTGGTAATGGTTAGAGCTGAAAGGAGGCTAAGAGACATGTATTTCAATTAAACAGAATGAAGAAAAAGAATGAAGTGACATCTGAGCCAGGGAGCGGCTGGAAGGGTGGAGATGGGGTGGATGGAGGGGTGAGAGAAAGACCTGCAAAGCGGGCCCACAGCAGCCGAGAGACCTATGTGTAGGAGAATAGAAGTGAGTGAGAGATGGGAAATTCGACCTCCTCCCAAGCTTCTGTTTAAAAACACCATCGACCTGTCACGACTATAGTCCCCCTTCCTTAAGGGTGCTCCAGCCCTTTCACTAAAGACTTCATTCTCTGCACCTGTTTCCCATTCCCTGCCCACCTTAAAAGCCAGGCGCTGACGCTCTTCCGGGCTCTGCATCTGATTTCCATATCGTGCGAGTCCGGGACCAGGAAGCGCCTGGTCCCGTTAAGGTTTTAACCTCCGTTCCCGTTCCTGTTCCCCGTCCGCCGGTTCCGACCCGGCCTTCGTGGTTTTAATTCCGAGTTCTGATGGATCTCCTGGTTTTGGACTTACCTTCGTGTTTTGGATACTCTATGGATTACTCTTTGGGATTGTTCGCCTCGGCCACACCTCCCCCGTGCACCAGCGCACCTTGGACACGCCCCCTTGTCTTCAGCCCCGTTTTCCTGCATGACATTTCCCTAGTGTTTCCCCACTCCGTCGGACTGTGTCGTCCGCATAGGGTCCGGAAAGAACTGTTCGTTACACGACCGCAGCATAGTGTAGCGCATTCGCCGGGCGCAGCGGCCGAAGAGCGCCTGGCTGAGGGGCAGGATGGGAGTAGTAGTGGTCAGGGCGGGGACAAGGAAGGCCGCTGACCAGTGCAGCTGACCCGTTGCAAAACGGGTGTACAGAGTGGTGAGATCGCCCGGATTCGTGTAAATAATTCCCTGGTTTCGCACCCCTTTTATACTTGTACCCAATTGCCACCCTATCCCTGTGTAACGGTACCCGAATAGAACCCAAAAATATTACAATAACATTAAGCATGGCCTGGCCATGAGGATTTACATACAGTAGAGATCTGAAATTGACTACGGATGGAATAAATATGCTTACCTGCATGTTGGGTGATGAAACCTTCTTCCTCTCAGAAAACATTTGTTTGGAGATTCTGTGCATTCACAGGTGCATTTTGTGGGGTTTAGAGGTTGATTTTTTGGACAGACCTTTGTACAAGCACACTGGCATGTATCCTTATCGAAAACCTTGTTAGGTCCACATGCAGTTGGAAGCAGTTTACAAACGCACTGACAGGAATGTCCGTCCAGTTCTCTGTTAGGCCCACAGCTGGATGACCTCTGGTGTCCCTTACACACACACTGACACGTTTCCTCATCGAGTTCTTTGTTTGGTCCGCAGATATCATCAAATCCACCGAATGAACCTGTAATACAGGTAAAAGAGAAAAGAATCTTTTTATTCTTCGTGTTTTTATTTCGTGCCCATGTCTCAAGCCCTGCACCAAAACACAAGTGCGTACACTGTTCTTTCATTGTATTGCCATATTTCTGAAGTGGCATTCAAGAGTTAAATGTACACGCTCTTTCAATTAACTTTATTGAAGGTAAAAGAGCCAAACAACATTCTTTTTTTTTCTTATGTGGATCATTTTTTTATGTATCTATAGGTGCAAAGAAAAGTTTATGTTAAAAAAGTCTTATGAAAACTTTGCAGTTATTCAAATACATGTGATAATTTTGGTGACAAGAGACTGGAATTAAATATACATGTACTGTGCATGTAGTATATTCTACACTCACAACACGTGCTCTCTGTGCTTTCATAAAACAGCAAATTGCTATATCCTGCTACTGTATGTCAATAGAAATGAGCAACACCAAGTTTGACTGACTCACTCCGTATGAATGCAGGTTATTTCACAATATTCTGGGATTTCCTGTCTTCTTCAGTTACATTGACTGCTAAGATGAAGCAATGCTGTTTTGATAGGTTATGAACTTCAGTATAACTTTTGCAGGTATGGACAAGCAGGGCACACAAATGTGTATCTGCAGGCTACTGAGTCTGTTGTATGAGCCAATAGTGGGGGGGTCCATACATGCTACAGAGTATAATTAGGAAACCTGCTGAGAAAATCCTCTTCTGCACTACAGTTCTGCCTCCTTAAAAAACAGAGCTTTGACTAGAATTGGATACTTAGACCACCACCTAACGCTCAGAGGAAAACGTGGGTGACCAAGAGAAAACCTAGTAGCTCATTATCTCACTGAAAACAAAAAACATTCATTTCTATTTGGATGTTCACATTCACCACTGGTTAAGGATTGACTAATTATCTGATATATTAGAAGGCTTAATTTAGTTACAATATATGGTATTTCACTGTATAATGCTATTACATACCCAACTGAACAGTCCAAAACTTACTGTAATTGTTCAAATATTTTGCAACTATTTTCATAAGAAAATTCCACTTTTCATTCTTTGCAGTGTTTGTTTTCCATCGTGGCCCTGACAGCTGTTCTTTTTTTCCAATTTTCTTTCCTGGCAGAATGGTTAAATCTGTTACTGCTGTGTATGTGGCTGTAAACCAGTGCAGGAATTTGGCTTAAGTAGATCTTGGATTCCAATCATAACGATGTTTCATTTCTTTACTTCCTTTGGATGCTTCCTGAAGCAAACCAATGTCCCTTTTTTCCTGAGTGTTTTTAAAACTGTAAATGCATGTGGTGCGAAGAAAATTTAGATACAAAGCAAAGCACTTCTAGAAAAACATGGTCCTACTAGTTTACTACTACTATATCTCAATAAATGGCACATAATTAGATTATAAAACATACACAGTATATGTTTTGTAACATAAAGGTACAGCAGTTCATGTGGTAGCAATATAACATGCAGATCTCATTTACATGTGGAAATAATGACAAACATGGAAAATCCATCGCCATGGGGACAGGAGGTCAAGGTGTCCTACTGGTTTCTGGGTTGCTCTGCAATACAGTCCTATTGAAGGCCTAAGTAGTCAAAACACTTCCATTACTTTTAGCAGGTTTCAGTTCAACATCACTTGAAGTGTAATTTAGTCCTATATTTCCTATATTGAAAAAACAATATTTAGCTCTACTGGTTGTCATAGTCTGCACTGTAATTACCCATGATTCCCTTTGTAATGTTTTTTACCTTTCTTGTTTTCTCTTCTAGTTTTGTACTCATTTGTTAGACAAGAAGTTTCCCTTTCCCTCCTTGATTGCATTACTATTTTCAGCAGTTTTTTTCCACACAGTTGGGGCATATTTCAACAGTCTATTTATATTATTTTCTGACATACGTTATCTAGAAAATGTATTTTCAACTGAAAATGTACGAAAACAATCATTATTTATACACCGAAAGCGTTTAAGAAGATCTGAAAATAATGCATGTAATGTGATCTGACAGCACATAAAACTGAGAATTACTTCGTAAAAGAGCGAGATTACTTTTGCTGGTTTAACAGGTGGACTTTCCTCCTGAAAACAATATCTCTTTTGAAAGCAACCCACATGAACTAAATGGAAGTTAAGCAACCAGTACAGTACGTTACCTATTTATATTTTTACTCAACAATAAACCTTCTAATCTTTCGAGCACGTACAGATTATTTTTCTTAACACAGCAAAGTAACCTTACTGTAATATGTAAATGAAAAGACTTCAGAACTTACTTGAAGAACAAGTATATTTTGAGGAGAAACTTAAAGACACTTACGAGGTCCTGAGTATTGCGAAGGAAAACTGAAGTCATGTTGTATCACGCATCTGCATATGTTATTGTTCCAAATGTGATTCTTTGGACACGTTTTGTTTGTAGCGTGACATCTGTGAGGGAAAAGATAAAATAGTTTAGAGCTTAATCGTAAATCAGGTGAGGGAGAAAGGTCACCTTTGCTTTCCTTTCGTGACGTTTTTATAAATGAATTTTAAAATCAGAGCCATCTTCACAGATCAAGCCACTGCTACAGCTTTGGAAGACACATGAGTTTTCTGTGAAAGAAAATCTCCTTGGCATGACATTGCAAGACGTTATACTTCCATCGTTTTGGGGGGTGTCATTTCATTAGAGCCTGCTCCTTCCAGGCCTTTCAGAGGGGTGCTCCAATTGCCTCATACAATCATAGAGGTAAGTGAAAATGGGACCCCAAGTTTAGAAGTTTGACTCTCCACCCACTCAGGCAATTTTGATACCCAGTAGAATCCCCCTCCCCGACTTGGAATCCCTTCAAACCCTGGGTTCGAATCCCAGGTGAGACGCTACTTTTGTCCTTCCAAGTAAGGCTTTGTCTAAAGGTGTCAGTGAAATAAATATTTAATATAAATAATGTAACTGAGGGTAATGTCCATACACCCCAGGAAATGTTTCAGTAGAGGGGGTGGTTTTAGCACAGCTGTTTTATAAAATGACGCCCCTGACATAAACTATCTGCTGACCCCTATCCTTCATAACGGCAGCAGCAAAGAATAATTAAGTCATCAGTATCTCTAATGCTTTATAACAAAAATTGCATTTAAGCTCAATACATATTTTATTATTTTAAAATCTACACATTTTATGGTTTTTCTTGGGTTTAAAATCAAAGCATTTGCTAGTATTTTCCAACATATCCCAAAACAATATAAATTACATATTTGTACACTTATTTAAGTGTGATGGATCAGACTAGCTAGTCAATTATTTTGCCAAAAGTCCTCCAAATCAATAAACCCATCAATTCACTTGTTTCTCACAATTCACTTAAATATAGCCCATCAGAGAGAGCAATTTCCGATACTTTTATCTTAAAGCCCTTTGGTGGGGTCATTAAATCAAACAGTAAAATAGGCAGGCAAAAGACAGAGCTGTGTACAGAAAGTGAAGCAGGAATTGAATTTCACGTCCACAGTTACACAGTGTTAGTATCTATTTTGCATGAATTCTACAAAAGACCTACTGTACGTGGCTCTTATACTGTACATAGAAGCATACATAGTACTACTACTGTACAGTATATGTTCTTTAGATCTTCAAAACCACTTCAAAATGAGATGCACTACCAGAATGACTACCCTCCCTTCTTAAAAGTGTGTATCTTAGCAAAGCTTATTCTCATTATATAAACTTAAATATATAGCTTAATTGGCCTTTGCTCATACTGAATGTGACCTCTATTTTCCACTACACAAAATGGAGCTGTTAAACAGAAGTTCAGGAGGAGATCAAATTGTAATCTTGTACTCCTGCTCTTACATATGAATACTCTCATGCTGTGCACCCCCTTTGTGCAAATCTTATCTTGCATCCCACCCTCTACCCCATCTTCACCCCTGTAGCAGCCTTGCTAGCTCATTCCTCACAAGTGAGGGGAGGTTTGGCAGTCATGTCCTTGTATCCTAGATTGTTAATTTCTTAAGCCAGGGAGTTAACGCCAAGAATTCAAATATTAAGTTCACTATCCCTTTTTTCTCAATGTCTCATCTTGTTGTAATGAGTATTTCACTGATGTACTGAATTATAACTAAAAAAATCTCAAAATCTCAGGGCAGAGATTCTCCTCAATTTCGCTTGATTTGGCATAGAATGACCCTGCCATATCGGGTTAAAAAACACCTACAGTATAACAATAAACTAATTCCAAAAGCAAATGCAACATTTGGTCTTACTGAACAGGCTGGTTTTTGTCCAGTGTGTTTGGGTAAAGTTTTGTCAATATCTGGGATTTGAGATTGATTGTGGATCCCAGAAAAGGTTGTGAGACCTGTCCCCTAGAAACGTGATTCCCCAATAAACAGGATGTTGACCTCAAATTCACTATGAGAAAGGTTACAAGTTTATATCCTAGAGAACCCTAGATGTTCTTCTTTGTTAGGAAAACGGTAACAAAGATCTTTGGAGACACTTGGACAATTAACAAGTTATAAAAGGAAACATGAACAGTGACACACAAACCAGAAAACTATGGAGAAGTTTATTTAAAACTGAGTACAAATTATATTCACATCTTTACACAAATGACTATAGGAATCCAGAAGAATCTGCCCAGTGATGTTGTTGAATCTGGCTTCTTTCATATTCTCTATATAAAATTGCTACTGAAAAACCTGCTAAACTAGATTATCTGAAAGGCCCATCTTATTTGTAAACCTTCTTATGTTCTCTAAAAATAAGATATATTTCAAATAAACATTTCAATAACTAATGTATGTGCATGGGAGTATACAATTAATCGTGGGACTATGTTTTTTGTGAAACATGATCTATGTGTCCTCATACAAAGCCAAAAAAAATCCTTTTTAAGTAGAGAATACTTGATTCAGACGATGGATGAGCAAGTTTTAACACCATTTCAGACTGTAGAACACTTACACAAGATAAAATGTTTACATATTTTAAGCATGCTCTAAGTTGTCTGAACATAAGCTAATGTGCTAAGAATTGTTTATACAGTATATCCTGCGTCGTATTACCTGGGATTAAAAACTAGTTATATTCAGTTAGATCTAGTCATGTGATAGCATGGCCTATGTTGACCGTGAACATCTACGGTAAAGCCTTTGACTTTTTGGAGATAACAAATGAATTCACAGTGATGACATTATATACTTTGTGTAGGATACAAAGACTTTCCTTTTCTGGCTGAAGAAAATACAATTAAAGACAAAGCTGTTATTATCAGATAATTACCTACTGCAAAAAAATAATTCCTTTTCCATTTGTATCCTCACTACCTTACTAAATATCTTACAGTAAATATAAACAGAAACCATGCCAGAATTGCACATTTTAAAATTTAACAAAACTTTTCTTTTAAAGGGTTCTGAGATTTGCTGGAACAAAAACTTTCCATTGTATACAATTATGTGATTTCACAGAGAAAAAATCTTTATCTTTTTCCATACTCCAAGCTTCAATCTATGCTTCTGTTGCTGCTCTATTAAACAAAAATGACACCACCAAGTAAATGTAGTGCTTTCACAACACACAAAATCTGACCGGAGGGTACGAAACTATGATGTTACAGTATATCAATATTCAAATTAACTGTAGCAATGTATCCTCAGACCAAAACTTGCATGTACATGACCAAATCAGAAGAGAATGCTACTGTGTATTAGAACAAAACTAAAATATAATTCCATCTGTTGTACAGAAGGAAAGAAAAAATAGTTAAAGTTTCCTTTATCATCAGTTCTTTTTTACAGATTTGCAGCACACTTATAGAAACTGAATGATTAGTACTACTGAAGTCAAAGATTCTCATCACATTTCTGACAGCATAATTGTATGAGCTGGTAGGTAAAGTATCAAATCATTGTTTTTTCCAACCCTGGAAGTAAAAGAAATATAGACAATAGACACTGACATTCAGGAACAGACCTCTTAAAAAAACGATAAATATATCAAAATGATATAAAATGAAAACACCACTATTTGCAGAAAATGTGCCTTTTATTCTACGTGAAAATTGAGGACATTATCTTCAGTGTAGTGTATTTTTCTGAAACATCTTGAAAGTCAAAAGCAGCATTTATTCAAATTTTCCATTTTATAACAGGGCTGTGTGCTGACCACTTTACAGAAGTGTCGTCACCCAGCTCTCAATTCTTTTCCATAGCAGCACACCTGGTCTTTTGGCATGGTGGTGTTATCCACTGCTTAGGCAGTGGCACTTGTTCATGCAAGGAGCCCATGAGGGCCCGGGTTCAAATATGGAAGGGGCGAGGGGAACTTCACTCACCACACCTGCAAGGAACTGCTTCGGCAGCTGCTTTTAGAGTCCAAAACCCCAGTCCTGACGCATGGCAGCTTCGGTGTAGTTTTGATATTTCTGAATGTGACATTGGCCACAAGAATTTGTGAAAAGAAAACAAGTCGACTGAGGAAACTCTACAAATACTGTAGAGGGGGAAGTGACAACTACCACATCTAACTGTTTCGCTTGGGTAGAGTTTCAGCTTTGTATCACAAAATCCAATTATTACACATCACATAAAAATACCAAATAACAATCCAGTGCTTAGTTTTATTAAACTATCTGGGCAATCAACACATTGTGTATGAAACCCAGTTGTTCACAGTAGGCAATATGTCTAAAAATCATAAATTGACAGCTATTTCAGAATATATGAACATCAAATAAGGAGAAGTAAGTTTGTGATTAACTTTCTCTGCCTTAAGTTATTCTGATGCATTACTATTCCATGAACAGCTTTTTTGCCAATTAAATTCAACATAGCTCCAGATGTGCTCTGGCTCAGGCTCGACCTGTGATATCCCCTCTTTCAGGTTTAAACCAAATTCAGCAAAGGCATTTCCGTCAAATTCAAAAACTCCCTCAAATTTCTCACATTCAAGAGCAAATGTATTTATGATGATTGACTGCAGGCGTAAACAAATGACACCGACTGAATTCCAATGTCACCTTCTATCAGTGCAAAAGCTTTTGTGTTGTGGAGTTTATTATCTGTTTTTATATTTTCCCTCCATAAGAAAAGTGTGTTTGAATTGAACCTGTAGTTACCCTGAACGGTAAATTAATATTTGTAGGACTGTAGCCACAGGCAAGTAGCATATATAGCAGTGCTTTCAACAAAAAGGAAGTACTTTTTATCTTCTCCAAGAGGCGCAAGGAGATCACAAGTCTATCCATATTGGGACTGGTTTGTAAAAAACAGCATCAAAAAGGAGATGGAAGGAGATGCCTCACAATTCAAAAGTTTAATGTACAGTAAGTGAAACCAATTTACTAGCGAGGAAGAGTGGATTCTCTTGTGTTACACACTGAGACCTGTTACATACTGTACAACAAAGAAATAAAAGCCCTTTTAGGTTTTCAAGAGCTGAACACCAAACGATTTAAAAAAATCTTTTTTTAATTTGAACTATTTCATAATTTGCAACATAAATGCATCTAATGGAATATTTATTGTACTCTGTATTTTAGGAGTATTTTAAGCTTGTGGTGCAGGCTATGTGAAATGAGCTTTACATATTGAGCATTGTTCCAAAATTCCATGTTTCTGACTATAGTCCCCAAATAAATATACAGTATGAGACATTTTTAGCTGTTCTGCTTCCTTTAGATATCGTATACAGTGAAATATTCTTCTCATAAGGGTAAAATTAAATATCTTTTTAATATTGTAGAGGAAAGACAGCTCATGTTGAACTCTCTGCACTATAAAAATTGGGAATATTAAACCTCAACTTGTCTTCATTTGGAAACCAAATAGGGATCACCCTATCTACCTGCAGCAACTTTCCCAGTTTAGAGCAGCAGTATTGGGGACCTCAGTCATGAATTACCTGCAGTGTCATAGACTCACAGTTACATTGGAATACATTATGCAAAATTGGATAGAACTCAAGGGAATGGGGTGCAAGGTTACATTATAGAAACGGAAAGCAGGTATGTAAGATTAATAATAATAATAATAATAATAATTGCTTACACTTATATAGCGCTTTTCTGGACACTCCACTCAAAGCGCTTTACAGGTAATGGGGTCTCCCCTCCACCACCACCAATGTGCAGCATCCACCTGGATGATGCGACGGCAGCCATAGTGCGCCAGAACGCTCACCACACATCAGCTATCAGTGGGGAGGAGAGTAATGAAGCCAATTCATAGAGGGGGATTGTTAGGAGGCCATGATTGGTAAGGGCCAATGGGAAATTTGGCCAGGACGCCGGGGTTACGCCCCTACTCTTTTCGAGAAACGCCCTGGGATTTTTAATGACCACAGAGAGTCAGGACCTCGGTTTTACATCTCATCTGAAGGACGGCACCTGTTTACAGTATAGTGTCCCCATCACTATACTGGGGCATTAGGACCCACGTGGACCACAGGGTGAGCGCCCCCTGCTGGCCCCACTAACACCTCTTCCAGCAGCAACCTTAGTTAACCTTAGTTAGTTAGCAGCAACCTTAGATTACAGAAATAAAGACTTTTTTTCCATAACAGTCACCTGACCAAGCTGCTTATTAGAAACAGACATCCACACAGTCCCAGAAATCTCCTTTTCAAGAGTCAAAAGTGATCATTACATCACAAGAAGTGTTTTAAAGATCAGTTCTTCTACAGCAAAAAAATCAAATGGATGTTGCCAAGAGTATAAACAGTTTTATTACTCCAAGTGCATTGCACATTATTTTTTTCTAAGACCAACAATAATCTTTGTGCTATGATTTGTGACTCACAATAATATTGAATTCATTCTCTACATCAGTATTACATTTTCCCCTTTTCTAAAGCAAGCAATTGAGTAAAGAAACGAGAAAAAGAATATTCTGAATGCTTATTTTCAGTTCTCAGGAACAAGGCCTGCTTATGGATGGGAAGGGAGACCTCCAAGGAGAACCAGGTAGCTTTTGTCAGTGGCTTGGCAAATAACCATCTCTTTTCCCTCTGGACTAAACTTCCAGACCAAATCCCTAGTATGGTAATGGAGCAAAAAAGCCATCCTTCAAATGAGACATTAAACCAAGATTCGGACTACTTGGTCACTACAAGACCCTGTGTTATTATTTTTTAAGAAGGCAGGGGTTTTAACCCTGTTATCTCAGCTAAATTTCCCTTTGGGATTAATTTATTCCTCCTCAATTCAATCGGTTTCTCACTTCTCTGCCTGATCTGCAGCTGGAACCTTCTGACTGCCATGTATCACCAAGGTAATGTCCTACAATACAGTATGTAAAGAGGTTAGGGATCCTTTAGGATGAAAAGTCTCAAGTACTGTATATGCTAGAAACGGTAATTATAGGGGAAGACTCCATGGACCACGGTTCTGCTTTACAGGGAAAAAGTTTGATATTCACTCTTTTAGGTCAAACACAATTTCTGTGTAGTAGCAATGTTACTATAATATGTAGTAAGTGAAAGTTTTACTTATTTTACCATGTGCCTCTGTCTTCTCTTTCAAACATAAATAAGAGAAAATAATCTTAACTGGGGCAGAGTACACTGAAGAGTTAAATTTTTAATTGTATTATAATACATTTTCCAAAATTTACCAATATACCAAGCATGTATTATAATATATAATACATTTATAATAATATTATATATTTTTATAAACCATGCCCCAAAACTGGTAACAATCTGTACTTAACACAAGAGATTTGCTTTACACAATATTCCACAACTATGTATATAGTATCCATGACTATCATCCTGTAATCATATGTCTGAAGCTAGTGAAGTCACAAATAAAGTATTTTTATTTAGTCTGTGTTCAGAGACAGTTTCTGACTTTGTTGGAACAAGATGTAAAGTTATACTAGTGCACCTAAATACTAAAATTCACAATAATGCTTCAAGAAGCTGAATATAAGCTTGTTAATTTTCTTTTCAATTATCGTATTCTCACAAATTTAAAAAGATGTAGCACATTCCTGGTGACTATGATGTTTCTTGCATTGTTTACAACTGTTTACAACTGTTTCGACTACCTCCTGATTACCCTGTGTAACAAAAATACATATAATGTATGTACTGCCACCTCACATACTGTACCATTAAACACAAATGTAAACTTAGACAACCCGGGTGTCAGGAAAAAATTGTTTAAACTCAATTATTAATTTTAATTGTAATGTTCTTGTTTACAGTTTCATAAAACTAAAATGTTTTTAGCAATGAAACGGAAACAAACAGGAAGATAACTAGAAACGTCCATAAAATATTTTTAAATTGCAACCAGTTTTAGAGGTTTAGAGGTCTGTACAATTTAACGGATTTCCACTGCAGTGCCTGACTGAAGCCCTGCTAAACAACTTAGTAGCTGCTGTAAAAATACCTTGCAATACTTTGCATATTCTTAAATCTTTGAGCTTTGAGCTGGGCTTTCTGGCTGCTGGAATAAAGATGGGCCCTCTGCTTGCGTTTAATTTCACTGGCACTGTCTCCTATGTTCCGCTGCCTAATGGCAAACATCCGTGAATAATGTCACTTTAGGTAACAGATGAAACTTAAAACTTGCAGTTTCCAGCTCAAACACAGCTCCGGTGAATTTTGAATGGAACCTGATTCTTTTTAAACTAGAATATTGGACTTGAAATTGAAATGAAAGTATCAATGAAAGGAGACTGCTTCCATTCAATAAATAAAGAATGTTTTTTTCTAGTTCAGCTCCGTGCTGCATGTCCTGCTGTTGTCTCTTTGTTAAACTTTGCACCACGCCTGCCTCCACCACTGGCCTTGTTTAGTGTGAAAGTGGTCTTGAATGCCATTTGTCCTTCACATCTTTTTCATTTTTTTTTATTTTTATTTTGAGTCTTGTTCACTTTCCCATGCAAGTTCAAGGCGTGAAGAAATGTTCTGTAATGGACAAGGTCATGGGTTAAAATATACTGTCAATTTAATTTGAAATGCGGGTATCTTTTTGTGTTATTATTTAATGGACGAAAACCAGAGGGTAAATTAAGGCTACTGCATTGAAATAGCATAACAACAACAACAACAACAACAACAACAACAACAACAATAATAATAATAATAATAATAATAATAACAATAATATGGCTGAATGGGCCTGCTCTTTATTTTTATTCAATCATCCTTTTGTGAGGACTAGTCTTTAGCTGGAAACATTGGTAAAGGGAGTTGCCAGCAACACACAGTATCATTTAATATGGTAAAAAAAAGAAAGTAATCAAGTGACGAAAAAGGGACCAGCATCACTCTTTTAAAACTGCTAAAACAACATCTCATGTATTGGCCATCTGTCAACAAAGGCTCCTTGTGAATGAGTTATTATTTTTTGGATTAAGGTGGCCTCAGAGTGCACTCACAGACAGGAAATGATGGTGTTGAGATGTACTTAAGAAAGAATGCTAACATTACAGCATGCTGTAAAGGCATCGTAGTGTAGTAAAAGAGGTACTAGAGGAATTTAAAAAAAGAATCGATATCTGTTGTACAGTCACATAGTTTGTAAAAGTGTAACAATATGATCTTTATCATGCTTAGCTAAGCAAAAAAAAAGTAAATACTATCATCTCATTTGAAGAACATCTGCTTTTTCTTATGCATGGCCACAATATGTGAAGGCTCACTGGGAATACATTTCCCCAAACCTTTTGTTGTTGCAAATCATTCTGACAGCCTACATTTTTGCTAAGAAACGTGGCTATCCAAAAAAAATGGAAATATTTACACTATGAACAAGTTTCCTGGGAGATACTACATATAAACATCATCAAATTAAAAAAAAGAATTCATTTCTAATGCCAGATTCTATCTGCATAATTTATTATTATTTGCAAATGGTGTAGAATGTGTTGTCATATCGCCATATACAGTGACAACCCCGAGGTTAGAGAGCTGAACTGAATGTTTGCATGTGCATGTTTGTTTATAGAAGACTTGAAACCTCTACTTACGAGGTGGCAAATTTATTAAGCTTTTCACACTTTCACCATGGTTACCATGGTTTGGTTTAGCAAACATACTGTAGTGGTGCAGCAGAAAACCACAATATTTCTATTAAATCCTAGATATAATTTACTGTTGGAAAGTGTCATGAAGGTTGTACCAAGAATAAAAATCTTATGCAACAACTGGTCAGTAAGTTCCACAGATAATTCCAATAACCCCAAATAATTAAATCACCAGCATTTCCTTGTACAGATACACCTTCAAGATACACCATATTTTATTGTGCTTTCCTTTACTTTCATTTAATCTTAAATCTTAAATACTGTATGTTTATAGCAAGGCCAAAATAAGCAATACATAAATATACTGTAAATGTCCACTTACAGCACCAGGTGTTTCATGCCAATTATAATTGTAAGATTTGTGGCCAACTCAAAGTAATCATATTTGTATAAATAAATAATCTGAACTAATTTACTACTAGTACTAGGCATTTTGGAGAAACTACAGTAAATCACCCACAACTATAAAACAACTGAGAAGTTATTACAAAAAAAGTGCCAAAATCTTTTTTTCTAACAGATGCCATTATATTGAACAGAAACTCCATAAATTCAATATGCTAATAACTGTCTCAAGAATTACCAATAAAGGTTCTATTAAGACTTGGTTGAGTGTGTTGCTAGTAGTGTATTGCTAGTAGAAGCAATATACTGTACGCTGTTCACCTGTGACGCATGATTTGCAACAGATTGCATATGCTGTTCAGTGAGTTTACGTCCCATTCCTCCTATAACGCCTGGACAAGTATGTGCCTGTTCACTTGTCTCAGAGCCCTAGATGTCACACACCATCCCATCTTACTCCACAAATGTTCAATGGGGTATCCAAAGGTTAACTGGTCACATTCTCTTCTCACAAAAGAGATACCCTGGCAGACCGAGGACAAAGCTTGTCCTGCTGCAATGCTGTCACATTGAAATAGGCTTGGAGTCTGGGCAGAAAATGAGGTCCCAGGACCTGATCAAAGTAGTGCCATGCAGTCAGGTTATCATGTAATCACTACGGCTGGTGCTGTGCAGCAACTAAACAGGCTGTCTAGGTCACTGCTCATGGGTCTCCCCGTCTGTTATCTGTACACAATCATTTCTGTATCATTCTTCATGCCTGTGCCACACACACTGACATCCATCAAGATGTCTCTATAAAAACTTGATTCAGTAATTAAGAGAAACTGGGCTGCTGCTCTGACCAGTTCATCCTGTTGTATCATTAGCCATTAGCGAGCACCAAGTCATGTGGTGTTCTGCAAATGATGAATATTTAGCCACCTCTTTACATCTGCACTGCCGATGCCTGACATGTCTGATGCAGTGAAACCTGCAATGCTGCAATGCTAAACTGATCATGAAGATGAAGCATGTTGATCTCGGTGAGTTGCCAAGGGGACTCGTGATCTCCCAGAGCACGATGGCCTGTTATTGAAGGACTGCATTTGACTGAAATGTAACATCTTGATGGCTTAAAAATTGATGGCTGTGAATACCACTAATGGTGAACACTGAGCACTGACTTAGTCCAGCTTTCATCAAACGAATGGCTCAAAAGCATAATTCAACATTAAAGTCATTCAGCTGTATCGTGGTCAGTCATGAATGATCAGTTAACAAAATGACAAAGTGTAATCAATACTCAAGGCCCATATACTAAGTTTTTCTAAAAAACATACTGTACATGCATACTTGCAGTAAAGGGGTTACTTCTTGGTATATATAATCTTTTACAATTATAGGATAAAACAAGAACTTTGGATTTCAACAGACTTGCATATCTTTCCTAAGTCTCTTTCCATTCATCTATGCCTGTGTTTCTGAAGAAGTTTCTCCAAGTAAAACTCACAAGCACATTGTTTTCATTAACAAAAATCCTGGTTTTAAATGTAACAAAAAAAACATAATGTTGTGGTGAGAAAAGTTCTTATGTTACATACTCTATGACCCTGTTGTTACAAAGACCAAAGTTAATAGTTCAATATTACTATAATTGTTTTTCAGAATTATTACCCTTCTTTAAAACTTAAATGAATAATTAGCTCAATAATTTATAAACTAACTTCCTTTTGTTTTGGCATTCGTAAGTAGCATTCCAAGTGAAAAGATTAGGCAAATTGAAATCAGTGTATTCTCATGAAAACTTCTAAAAACCACCACTCAAAAAGTGCCTTTTTTCTGAAACTCCTCGAATACAGTGCATTTTATTCTGTTTAGCTGTATCCAAGATGGAAAGTCCATTAGAATCTTGGCAGATATTTCCTCTATTATCATATCCTATAACAACGGAGTAACAGGAAGTTCACTATAAGTGTTCACACTAAATTACCTAAAGTGAAACGATATATCCTCCTGAGGAAGTAAGTGCTACTGTAAACTGAAAATGGCACAAAGCAAACTGCTCCATCCAAAGTACACATTCAGCTTCATAACCAGCAATGGGATGACAAATACACACAATACCATGGAAAATCTAAGATGGAAAGCGATTTTCTTACAACTGGGTATGGCACGCAACTCTCATGTGGGGGTTGGGCGTATAACAATAGAAACAGAAAACCTTAAGGAAACAGCATAATTGAACACATAACTGAGCACAGCAGTGAAGAAAAAAGCACATGTTTCTAAACGGAGTACTGCGGAGCTCTTTTCGTGATTCAGGCTGATTCATCAAAAGTGTTTGTTCGGGCATGAATAGAACAATCCACTCAGTTTTGACATACAGTATGTGCAGGAGCATTCTATTCATAATCTAGTTGCTATGGATTTTAACTCTACAACTTTACGAACAGAGCCAATGGATATATCACTGTGCGGACTGTAAAGGAACAAGCAGAGGTTAATTCCAAACAGTGGAGAGAAGAAAGAACACAAAACACCCACACTTAAACAACCCAAAATATTATTCTTGTGCGGAATTAAGTTTAATATTAGCCTGACCACATGAAAGCATGATACAGATCAAATGCTATAAAGCAAATTCTAAGAACTGATGTCACAAAATACCGTCTTGCTAATTTCTATAGCTGTCAGATGTGTCAAGTTTTAATAAAAAGTAATTTTGAATATTAACCATGTAACTACAAGATGCTTGATGCAACTTAACTTTATCTAAATGAAAATATAAAATGAAACAAAAATGAATTAATCCTTATTGTAGCCTAAGCCAATTATCATATTAAAGGTATTGAAGAATGTAATTCTAGAATTCAGAATTAATACACTGTAGCCTCTCTGAATTGTTTGATGTGGAGGATTTTTACTGGTCCAAATATTTTCTTTAATAAATGTTTAAGAAACTAACCTACTCATCACTAAAAAAGCCTTATTTTGGATAAATAAGTGACGTAAATCTGATAAACACGTCTTACTCTGTTTAAATTAAAATATTTTATGATTTGCATATGCTTCTTTCCCATAAATATTTAAAGACTCTGAAGTGCATATGAAAAAATCATCTACAGACAGTACTTAAGCATCCAAATATTTACTGGACTAACCTCAAACCTGTAAAACAATTAAGGAAGATTGTCAGAAAGAATAAATTATAAACCCACAATAATGTGACAATGAAAACACCAAATAATACAAATGATTGAATTTGTGAAAGTCCAACAGAATGTCATTAAAGGAGAAAAAGGACATGACTGATTATGTACATGAGTCATCTGAACTGCAACAGACGATATCAGTTTTACTTCAAGAGATGTCTAATTTAAATAATAATTTTCCTCGTTAATGTTTAATTAAGAATCCACCTAAAAGGTTTTACTAATATAACCACTAAAACAAAGATGGATACTGCAAACTATACTATCTGCTATAGAAAACATAACAATATACAATGTGTTTATTTACAGGAATGCATAAAAGTGGCACTAAAAACTTGACACTTACTCTGGTAGAGACCGCCTAATGATTGAATGGACTTGTCTGAAAACATCCAGTTTTGACAAGCAGCGGCACAAGGTATGGTTGGCAAAGCTGATTGTCACTGGTTTTGGTTCTTGAGACAGTGGTATGGTAATTTCAAATAGCTACAAGGGAAAAAAAAGAATAAGATCAGTAAAAGTAGATGTTTAAATGATCATCTTATTTTTTTAAGAAACAAAACTGTTGTCATGTTGCAAAAGAAAAGTTTCCTTTTCTTTTTGTCTGTGTTGTTTAACGCAATTCAGCTTGTGTATAGTAATGGAAGTTATTAACACCAGGCTTAAACATGCAACTAATAATCTGAATGTACTGTAGGTGACCACAAGCCAATTTCAATAAAAAATAAGCAGACATAATGGATATTAATGAATACTATAGCTAGTCACCACCTAATTCTCCACTAAATTATTAAATTTAGTGCATACATGGATTGTAATTTATTTTATAGAATCTGAATGTTGCTTTAAGTATGTAGATTGTCTTTATAACTTTCAACTGGAAGTACGTTCATCTGTCTTTTCCTACAGAAGTTACTGTACTTAAAAGTACTGCAACATCATTTTCTGATCCTTGCGGTAATTGAAAAAAAAATCCCGTTGACCCTTTCCCAGCTTCACACCAAAGCACTCAAACATTTGGCACAACAACAGAGCTCTACAACCTCAAAAACTTGGCATTCTTTCGCTGGGCCTGCTATAAATATTAAAACCATATCTCTTTACGTGATAGGGATCTAGCTACAACGAGATGATCTGACATTACAACTTGACCTAGGAACTGACACCACCTAACTAACAGGGAGGTACTCTTCCCCTTCACAGGCTAATTTATGAACATTTACGTATGAAACACATATGATTTTCTAATCTATAACATAAACACTTGAACTGAATTCACTAGTTTTGAAAGAAAATATTGTAGGTGTTATAACTCCTTCATACCTCTTTCCTAAACTGACATTTAGATGTTTGTAGACAAGGCATAACAAAGTGTGCATACTGTAGGACACACACAAAAGGGACTCACAAGGGTAACAATATACTGTAGACAAATTAAAGGCAGGATTAAAGGTATTTACTGCATGGCATGAAACAAGCACAGAATTCTAAGACAGACCTCCTTTGCTTCTGATGAATTGTTAAAAATAACCTCGTTAGGGTTTTCCAAACATGAATTTCCAAATTCACATTTTCTGAAAACCAGAAGGCCCCCGTCTACTCATCTTGCAGGCCGTTCAAACTGGCACGGGTTTCTGCAGAATTATTGTTTTAAGTGAATTTCTGTTTGCCCGGTTTACTAGGATAGTTGTCCAGGCAACTGTTTTGCAGTTTTACAAACATTTGTCTGTCCGGATGCTTGAGAGGAAGTTCTCTTTGGATTATTTCCATTCTACTCATCTTGAAAACTATTTACATTTCATGATCTTTTCTGTTATTTTTATTTTATGCTTAAACATCCAGCATACTAAAGGAATGCTCATATTTGTCAGGAAAATGATTTTCTTACAAAACGTGCACACAAGGTGTCTTTGTTTCATACTATTGCTATGTTCTGCCAAGATAGCACAATCTTTAAACGTGAATAGAAGTAACATTTTAAACAAGTACTACGTTTTGATATATTTTTCATATTACAGAAGATAAAACAGCCTATAAAGGTACTTAAAATGTGTGAAGCACTAGGACCAAGTAGAGCCAGTGGCAGTACTGAGTTCTGCTGTTTCAACTTTAGCTTCACTTCACATACACTCTTCTTGTGAGTCAGGGAATTGAGATGTTGGTCTATAAAATGTGTATATGGACACAGCTCTGACATAGTGCATGCCCCATTGAATGTCTACAGCCAATGAGACTGAAATCAGGGCAATATGGGATATCTGACTTGCAATATAAACTGACTGCATTTACAAATCTCCGTCAGGCTCAATAACATAAACGGTTTCCATTCTAGTGTAAGACTAGCTACACTAACACTGGGGGAGCTAGTGAAAGTTTTCCTCTTATGAGTACACAGACTTACATTTGTGATGTTTTGTTTAGGTAAATGAGCCTGTTGTTTTGTTTGTGTCTGGCTCATAGACCACCACATGGAATATTTTAAGTAGACTATCTACCAGAAGGAGGAAATATACTTCTACTTCCTACCTAATGAGCTTAAGATGTTGTCTGATTTGATCTAAAACAGAAATGAACAATTTATCATGTCTGCTACTTCCACTTCTTTCCAGGATATGTATTTGTATAATTACTACTGTTTGTGCCATATGGCTCTATTTTTAGGATAGTTAACTATGACTTGATTAAAATAATTGTACAGCTCTGTTAACTGCTTGGACGTTCACTCTCAACAGGGTGGAAAAACTGAGTTCACTTAGGTCAAGCAAGACACCACAGGAAGTTTCACCTGCGTGATTCCAATCACAAAACATGCAGTTAATCATAAGACAACTTACAAGACGCAACACAGAACAATATTTTTTTTATTGCTCATTTAAATCCTTAAAAGATGTCAAAAAGCATCTATCCGCCTTGTGGACTGTGGTACTGTACGTCTTGATCCTTCCAAACGAAACACTTGCAAAGGAACTTACTGTTTTGCTGATGTAAGAAGTACTAAGGTTCCTGCACTGATACTCCTCACCGTTGCAGCAGCCCCCACATCTGTAGACAGACACGCAGGGTGGTTTATAGAAGGTGTTTGTTGCAGCCCCAAACTCTTTTCCCACATCTAAACAAACTTCTCGTGGCATGCACAGGGTCTTTCTCCACTCAGATTCAATACCTGTTAAATGCACGTTGAGAGATGAGACAGCAGAAAGGGACGATCAGGAAGACTTTCAAAGCTTGTGGCTCAAGTGTCAAATTTTGCTCCCCTTTTTACTTCCTACAGACGGAACCCGGTTATTTCCGAACTACAGTTTTCAGGGAAAAAAAAGAATCCACTCTGCGTTGTGCAAAATTTGAGCCATTGAGTTTTCTAGCTGCTTTTAGAAAACCAGGAGCAAAGTTTCCTCTTGAACAAAAAGCTTTGAACATTGTTCTGTGTACAGTATGTATATATAAGAAAATATTAATTTACAAGAGTCTAATGTTTATTGTTAATAATATCAGCATCGTATAGACAACTCAATAAATATTTTACAGAGCAGGAATAAGTTTATTAAACTTGATTTTTTTAAGAAAACAATAATTACTTGACATTCCTTAAGAACAATATGCAGTGGTGGAACCTTCAAACATGTGAATTAATTGTTTGCAGTCGTTATCTCGTTATCCAAGTGTAAATTTAACCACAGCACAGGAATTATAATTATAATATGAATTATAATAAATATATGGAATTATCTTTGGGTACAGACCACATAAAAATAATTGTATTTTTTGTGCTACTCAATTTTCAGCAAAAGAAACCACAGAAGGAGACACAGACAACAACATATTTTACAGTACATTGTTAAATAGTTTCTATAGTACCTGTAAGTACATGTAACAGGGATAAAACATTTTCCAAAGATTTTACATTTTCAGAGATCTTGAAATACTCTGTTGAGTTTGTGTTATCTTCTGTTCAGTTTGCCTAGGTTCTATGACTTAAAGGAGACCTGCAATGCTATGGCTGTCTGAAGCTGAGCAGAAACAACCCTTCAACAGCCATAGAAGCAACAATTTTAAAAGTTGCAAGACTTTTCGATGCACATAATAATACAACTGTTCATAAAGATAAGAGAAACACGGACCAATGGATTGTCAAGAGTAACAAGATCTGCCTCAGACATTTCGTGAGAATGACACGTCTTTCCAATGACTTCAAGGAATCTCAACGTATATCATGGACACACCCTAGGCCTTGTAAGGTTAAAATCCATACTGTTTTGAGTGTGATGCATGATTAAGAAATGCAACTTGCTTTTAGACGTATCCAGATTCAATGGTTTTACCAAGAAGTGTCCAAACCAGATTGAATTGGGCCAAAGGGCTTTCCTGTATCAGAAAATTGAAATAAGAAAATCTGGTGAATCCGATTTTCAAATGCATTGGACATCTCCGAGGCATCACTGATTGTGAGGTTGACGTTCATTGTACACAGTCCTCAAACCTAGTGGACCTTAAGCAGAAGCTGATCAGAGCGTGGACTGCCACTGCCTTGGGTCAGATTCAAACTATGATCATAACAATGAGCAATCAATGAAACACAACAACCATCATTATGGCAAGGATTGGACACAACTATGACTGTTTCACCTGACCATGCCCAGGCAAGGCGATAACTTGAATTAAATTGCTTGTAAATGATTGAGGTGTACAATGGTAACATCACAGTATTACAGCTTATAACGTCACGATGGGTCTATGTCCCATGTATGGTTTCTTTTGCTGGAAAGAACAATATTATTAGTTTAAACAGGTGAACAATTTTAATTTATAACTGTCCTATATTACTCAAGGGATAAATGAGTAACATCAAGACTTGATCAGAAAGCACACAAAATGCAATGCATGCACCCCACAGAAAGCTGCACCCACTGTACCCTTGAGGATACCTGGACGCACTGGCATTTACAAAAATTAAAAATTGAAGATTCTCTTTAGATGCACAGCATGAAATTACCTTTCACAACAACTTACTTTTTAAAATTTCAAAGTTATAAAATGCTGCAGCAAATATCAAGGGCTCCTCTGTTCTTGAGTCAGAGGCACCTTGATCTCTGAAATGCATACGCCCTCCTCGTTTTGACTGACATTTTAACATAGTCCAGTAATTTGGATAGACTATTTTCATGAGCTCATCAACGCTGGACACAGACCGCAAACGCTCTTCTAGATCTGGTGTGGCATGGTCCTAATGAAAACAGAAGAAAACACAGAAGATTAGTTCAGAAGAAATACAGCAGCCTTAAATCTTTTGTAACGTATCGTACAGTATATTAGCAGTTGTACATCTAGACCTTGTAACTTGACTCACATTTGAACATAGAGGTTACGGAGCTGGGTTGTACAGGTTCTGAAGTGTACAAGATGGGGAAAGGGGCTCTTCTTTATGGAAAAAGGATTTTTCTCACATCGCAGGAGTTTTGGCATTCAGCTCCTGCCAGAAAGAACCCACCATGCCCCCTCCCTGCTGAGAGGTCTACAAAAAGGGTCACCCATGCACAGTCTCATTGTTGGAATAGCAGCACTGCTAGTGTAGCGTTTGTTCATCTGTGTCTAAAGACACAGTGCTTTGTGCATTATGCTCTTTGTTTTCTCTCTGAGCTGTTCACTGTGTGTAGAGTTGAGGAGCACTGCTTCTTGAAAACCCACTGAAAAAACGAGCTTTATTCGCAATATAATAATATTTACATTTCTTCACATCAAAGAAGTATTTTTGTTTGAAACACCATCCCGAAAAAAGTTATTCAGGCACTTTTTAATAACAGGAAAAAATGTGAGACAGTCATAAGTCCCAGTTTATATTCAGGTCTATTGACTTCAGAAAAAAAACAATGCATACACCAAACATGGCAAAAAATGTTAATTACAATTTTCTCTCAAGAAACACAGGAATAGAATCTACTTTTTTTGAAATACTATATTCTTCAAGAAAATCATATCTTAGGTTTACTGTAGGATAAACTTCACTACTACTAAGAAGGCAGTTCACACTGAAGCAGAGTCTATTCTGTAGAATCAAAAACATAACTCAAATTGTTCCCCAGCTTTGAGAATTGTACAGGCAAATCTAACCATTTCCCTTCATTAACTATAGATACTCCTGAATACTCCTGATTAAATCCAACGCAGCATTTGGACTGAAGCATTCAGAAGAAGGTCAGGGTTTGGACTTTGCAAAATCACTTTATAAACGCAGAAACAGCAAAAAGAGTGGTGTAACTGTTACAAACACAATATCATGTCGAAATTGTGGATTAGGACATGTTTTTATTTTGGAAATTATCAATTATCAGAGGACTTGGTACATAAATATGGGTGTTTTTAGTTCTATAAAATCAGCCAGTATACACAGTTAATATTTGTTGTTCCAAAAAGTGTCTGTACAGTATACAGTATGACATACTGTTGATTACAGGTACACAGGTGCCTTTCTGTCTATATACTGTACAGTATATCACAGCTCTGGGGTCCTGGGTTCAGTTCTGAACTGGGACCCCAGCTGCATGGTGTTTTCTACAGGTTCCTCTTCTCTTGCTTTCCACAGACATAGTGACATGGTGACTAAGTTAATTTATTAAGAAATGACTTTATTAAAAGCTTAAGTTGTCCCGATGTGCCATTCGGTTCAGAATATACTGTAGTTGAGCTACGAGTGTACATGTGGCCCTTTTTCTCAAAAGATGTGGATGCAAAATCCCATTCATTCTATTGAGTTCCATTATCTTTGTTATAGAACATATCAGTCAACTGTGTAGTACTCAAAAACTCCTGGAACAAAGGGATAATGAAATATCATCTTTCCAAGACAAGAAGTGAGGGTTATATTTATATTTCATTGACTACATTACATATGTCTTTACTCTTTTCGAAGAACACAAATCCAAACATAACACTTGACACCACATAGATGTGTTAAAAAGCCTGTCCAAAGAACACATGTATTTTCAGAATCTTTTGTCAGATGCTATTGCTGGTCCTGAACGAATAAGGCCCCAGTGATTCAGGTTTTTTTCTCAAAGGAATACTGCATGCTCTTACACTCTATACTTTAATTTCCACACTTAATCTTGTTTTGTAAGTCTGCCTAGAAGTCTATTTCCCGTTATGCTTTGTAAGGCTGCCTAGAAGTCTATTTCCCGTTATAAACAATATCTACAGTATAAGAAATGCAAAACATCTGCATGACCTCTGCAACATGGCTGCAGAAATTATTTAAAATTGCTAATCATGACAAGGAAACGCAATCATCACATAATAAGAAATATTGATTACTGTGCTCTAAAATTTGCTCCTAATTTGTACACATAAAAATTAGTTGAGATTCAACCTCAGAATAGTAAGTATGAAACATCTTTTTTAATTTGACCATAGTATTTTGCACTATTACTAATATTTTCTAAGAATCCTCTGCATGCCAAAGGCTTCTTGCTTTGCTACCAAACAGAAACTTAGTACCAGAAACTTGGTTTGCTGTTTGTAATAGGAATAATGATGATACATTTCTGGTTTAATCTGAGATCTGGTCAAGAATATGGAAAATTCAAACAGACAGAACTCAAGATACAACATTATCTAAATAATTACTCCAAGGTTAGTTTAGGCAAACAAGTCTTGAATTACTAAACATATAATTGCATACAGTACATGCACAGAAACACAGACATCTTTTAAGCAAAATTTTAAAAAGAAACAGAATTAATACATGCTTATTTTGACCAGTGATAATACTGGTTTCACTTACTGTATATTACCTTGAAATAGATACATTTTTTGCATCTTTACAAGCCTTTTGAACTCAGATACAGATATTTTAAACATATTTAAGCAATATGGGATTTTCTAAGTCTCTGAAGTAAGAATTACTTCACAGTGAGAATATATTAGGCTACAATTCTAACATGCCCAATAATGCAATTCCAGCTGCAAGCGGTGATCGTTGGTGGCCAAAATACACATATTGCTTTTCACAGACAGGGAAGATTTATGATTGAGCAAATATGGCTTTTTGTATGTCTTTGACTAACCCTAAGGAGTTATAACACAGTTTTGCATCTGACCTTTGGATGAGGTCAAAGGTCACAAATGGCACTATAACCATGACCATGACCCTATCTGCACTTCTGTTAGGAGTTAGAAGATTTTGCCTGTGACCTTTAGGAAAGGTCAGAGATTATAGACATGGTAATTAGTTTGCAAGAGCACAAAAAGGTTCCTATTTGTCTTCCATGATCCTACTTGCACACAAACATGGAGTAACAAACTTATTTTTCATTTGACCACAAGGATATCTCACAGATTTTATAAGGCAATCATTTCATGAGACTATTTAGTTTTATTCAGTTCTTGACTGTAATGCTCCTAAGCTGTAATGCAAACAGTATACTGTATATGGGGACGAGCATTGCTGGAAGGTAATCCCTGTAATGGGTCAGCATCTCATCGAGTGAAACAAATCGTGTGCTCTCCCATTTGCTTAACGCCATGGAAACCAACATGAGCTCAGGCCCAATGAGCTGATGTGGCTCAAATATGGAAATTACTTATATGTCCAAAAAGCTAAAAGGCATTGTTTTCTACAAAAAAATGCAAATCTATTAGAAATTAACCCTTATCTTAAAAGAGAGGGAACATTTCTGTCGAAGAAAAACAACAGAATAGTGTTTCGGGATATAAAAGAAAAAAACAGACTAAAATGAATAGAACAATGCACAATTTGTATAACTACTTAAGACAGAGATGTGCACGCATCTTATTTTACCACATAAGGAAAGAGAAGTAAAATAATTCCACATTTTTTTCCTTAAAATACAGTATTTCAGCTTTTGTGTTCATTGCAACACTTAAAATTAAACCCAACTCAATACTTGCAAAACACTTGACTCATTTCTAACAGTCTTCAGCATTCTACTGCCTTGTATTCAGTTCAGGGCTTGCTTGTCTCAGTCCTAGAGGTGTCTTCTGGTACTCATTTCACTTGAACCTTTATTTAATTGAACTAACAATTCGCTTCATTTAAACTTTTTTCAACTGTTCTGTCTTTCAGTCCTAAAACCGCAGGCAAGGTTGAGATTGTTGAGTTATAAAATTGTATGAGTGATGTGAAATCACCAGCTGTTAAGGGGTAAAAAGCAGTGCAAATTATATAATTTCAAAACATTTTGATGAATTAAGACATCCATTGAGAAAATGAATGAACTGTGGGTACAACAATAACTTCAATCCTAAGAATAGAGTTTAGGAAGCCCTGATTTAGTTTCTCAAAAACGTGAAAAAAACATGATTATTTAGTAAGCTGAGCAGGGTTTTTGCTTGGTCTGGGAATTCACTTTAAACATAAGAGTTTTAGTGTGAAAATGCAAGGTGCAAGTCTTTTGGGATGCCTCCTTGCGAAGTGTGAAAACATGAAGACTGCTACATGGGATGCCAGAGATCGCTGATGAAAACTGATACTCCTGTATGGAACATTCCAGGAAACATGACCATTTACCCTCACGACTGATCGGCCTCAGTGACAGAACCTGAAAGATGCATCTCCAAGGACGTCAAGTAAAAGCTTTCAGAAGGATTTATTTTCCCCTCTTTTATTTACAATGAATCACCAGCCTTAACCGAGTAATGTCAACCTCCTGATTAACCATTATGCACATACAAGCTGTATGTTAAATAGTAATATTAGTTATTACATTTATATAGAGGTCATTAATAAATTCATATTGTGATACGGTGCATTAGTTCAAAAAAGAAAAAAAATTAAATGTGATGCAGCCCCTATATTTCAGATTACAAGTCAAAACATCTAAAACACACATTATACCTCTGAGGCTTACTTGATTTTGTTTGATTGATTTATTGCAACAATGTAACACATTCTGACAAAAGTTAATTCTACAGAGAATGCAAAGTCTGTGATGATGTCCCAGACATCCTGTTTGTAAGTAACCTTTAAGTTAAGTGAACCTTTTTTATGTTTGCTTCCTGGAAGATTAGACTCATTAATGAACACATCCATCAATTAAATTGGCAATATCAGACAGATAAAGTATAAAATGCAGAGAGGGCAGAAAGCTATCATGCACCTCTCACATGGGGATCTAGTTTGCACCTAATTACTTTGCTTTCATAATCTCCCTTCATACTGTTACATTGATACTTAGACATGTTTTAAAACATTTCTGTCCCTGGCTTTATAGCACCAGTTCACGTATTCCTCTTTTTTTACAAACACTTAGAAGTACTCATTATTTCTTCTATGGCTGTCTTATGTCTCTGTTTGACACCTGGGCTGGTCGTTTCAGAGGTCTGGTCAAAGTATAGATAGAGTTAACCTAATGGACTATTTCAAACTCAGTAGATATAGAGCTATAGTCCTACTGGACTATTTCAAACTCAGTAGAAAGAGCTAACACTCTTACACAGAGTTGTGTGTGACAACAGACGTCCCAGTCAGGAATCTGTGGCCCAGATTCTAATCTCTTTCAAGAAACAGCTGGATAAAATTTTAGATTCAATTAGCAGTGAAACTACAGAACAGTGATAAGTATAAAATGGCCTCTTCTTGTTTGTAATCTTTTCTAACGTGCCTTAAAGATCATGACCTTTCTGTGTTGTCAAAAGAATGAAGATGAGTCCAGGACCAACCTACATTTTCAGTACAAGGCAGTACTAACAGTTAAATCAAGGCAACTGTGAAACGGGAAGTTCTGAAATGCCTTTTAAAAGCCACTGCAGACCTGGCAGAACTGGGTGATGAGCCCCTTTGCAAACTCAGTAAACACAAGGACACCCAAGCTGTTATTCACAGCTTGCCCTTTTTATATTTTTCCCATAGCTGTGTTACAGCCTTCCAGTCTAATCTGGTCATATTTCAGAAGCTAACCAAAGCTGGGCCCTGGTTTCTATTGGGATGGGAGACCTCTAAAAAAGCTTTCTTGGACCAGTAGGTGGCACTCTTTCCTCTAGACCAGAATTTCCAAAAACTTGTGTCACAGTATGGTGAGCCAGACAAAATGTGCTGTAGGAGGTGCCTTCCTTTAGATGTTAAACCAAGGTTTCACATTTACACATTCTGTTCAACTTGGCAAGAAGTGTTGCTTAGCAGCTGTGGATTGTGAGTTCGAACAGCTGAGCAAGGCGCTTTGCTCAAAGAGCTCCGATAAATGTCCTGCTACAGCATATTAATAGATTTTCTGAAAAAAAAAATCTCAATTGTTTTACCCTGTTAAATAAGCAAGTGAATATCATACTTTGCGATCATTATACTGTAATGCTATTTTATTGTATACATATTCTGTGTTTTGCATATTTTGATGGTTACCTTCAGAAATACATTGATACTCTTCAACAACAATGCTTTGTTTTTATTGACATCTGCTGGAAGGTTGTTTTTTTTCCCAAGGAGAGGTCAAATTGTACTCATGTGTTCAAGGCTCATTAAACACTGCATAATATTTACAAAAGGCTGTAGTACAGTACATTTTATACTCGTAAGTTATCTTAGCTAAGAATGTGGCTTCCATTTTTTTGACAATCAGATTTGATTTCCTAGGTTGTACTAATGTTCAGAGAACCTGAGCATCCTTCTGAAACAAGCTACAAAGCCATATTGTCAAAGCTGATACTGTACCTTCTTTTACAAAAATGGCTATATAAGAGCAAGTAAATGGAGGTTCTTTATAAACTTCATATTTTTATGTTCTGAATTTTTATGTGAGAAAATTGTTCTCAGAAAAGCATACTTAAAATTGTAAGTTATGTTTCTCTACTATATTGTTTATTTTATTTTTTACAGGAATCCCAAATGTTGGTACAAACTGTGAAAAACACAATTGTGTTAAGTTTCTTCCATGTCTTTGTGTAGAACAGTTTCTGAAATAATATCTATAATCTGTTTCCTAACAGGAACAATAGCAATGATTTTATAAACAAATTCACACATTTCATGATCTCAATCTACCTGTTGCTATTTTTACAACAGTTCAAAACAATATGAAAACATGGCATTCTACTTTGTTTTCTTTAAATCCAAAGAATTATAAATGTCAAACATTTTAAATAAAGAAATGTGTGGCAAACATCTGGGCCAAGTTACACACTATTTGCTTTTGCCTTGGCAAAAGAAAAAGGCAATAAAATCAGGGGCTTATCTTAATAGAGTAATGAAATAACACTTTTTCACACTTGGTCTAACATAAAACCACTAAACAAATTGGAACCTAATTATCATTAACATATACTGTTTATAAAAATAATATCAATTACTGTATGTCCACAAATCGAATCCTAAAATATCTCAATCATAGAAAATAGTAAAGGAGAATGCAGCAACAATTTTTATTTTTTTTTACACAGCATTTCCTCAATGTTCTTTTACGTAATACAATTGCAACCCATTTTTAAGGACCATATTTTTGCAGATTTTTTTTGCAACATTGTTTGCCACCTGCAGGCATTTTCAAGAATAATGTTATGTATAGGAAAATTAACTGTGTAATGTTTGCATTTTATATCTTCTCGCCCACTTTAGTAAGTTAGACAGAACACAATGGTAATAAAGAAAGAAGTGTTTTCCAACAGTAAAAATATCAACAGAAGTTTGAATAAAACACTGTACAATCCCTGATACTACTGTCCTCGACTTCACTTCTAAAATACAATGGAAAACTAAAGAAGAGGTAATATTAATATTACAAAACCTTTTGTCCTAACCTGCTCACTAGTTCAGCATTCTTAAAGATGAAATCACATGTCTGGTTTTTCTAACAAACTATAGAGTCATTGTCTGTTTTGTCTTTCCAAGCCTATCTATCAAGTAGAATCTAGTACCTTGAGTAGAGGAACATTGTAACAAAATACAGATTTTCAGTGATAATGTACTGAGAACTTGGAATTATAATGTATACAAGTATAGCGCTTCAGATTCTGATTGACTTCCCCTACTTTATCTAAGTTTTCTAAAACTCTAGCAGCATGTGTCTGTAACTTTAGACAGACTGCAAAAACCTTACTTTTTTGCTGTATAAAACTATCAAACCGAGCACTATGGGAATAATCACATAATTCATGATAGCCTCCTTGGAATTAATAAAATAACAGTAATTTATCAAACTCTAACCTAAATCGAACCTAATTAGTCCCCATCCTTTCTATACTTTAAAGTTTACCATTCATTACATTTTTTCATCGTTTTTTTATACTTTAGGCTTATTTTTAACTAATGTTTCCCATCTGTGCATTTTCTGTGAATACATTTAATTACTTTAACAGATTGTCTGGGGAAAGGAGAAATCTGATATTCTAAGTTTTCTACATTTGTAATAGATGACACTGAACAAGTTACACTATTATTGTCAAATTCAGACATCTGAAGATCTCACCTCAGAGAGGAGTTTATTTTTTTCATCATTATTCCGCAATGTGGTTTAGATTAAAGCCCTTACCTTTTGATTAAAGTTCTCTAACATGCTTTCTTATTTCACACAATAACATTTTGGAGAGGATGCCTTTCTGCAATTACATGGACTAACCTGTTTTTTATCTTCCCAAAGATGTTACAGAAATGTGTGTCGAAGGCTGAACATAAAATGTAGAACATAAAGAAGAAAAAAAACAACAGCAAAGTTACAGTTTACTTTTCTAATAACCTTTCACAGACGTTCCACTTACTTTGTGCAATGTTCCAGTTTCCATGTCTCTAACTTTCACTCAAAGTGACAATGCAAGTGGACGGTATTGGCATGTTTAGAAGCAGCAGGATATACTGTATCTCACTTACACGGGAGCAACTGATGCTGAACTAGATTTCTAAACCTAAATTCTACATGAGCAAATCATTCAGGTACATATCTTTTTTGTTTACGATATAAGTTGCAATGATTTAGGTCAGCTGCATTACGACAATGTCCCTTGACTTCACTCAGGTTAGGATAGAAAGGCCTAAGTATGAAAAGGATGATCTGTGGGCTCATTTATCCCATAGCAAGGCACAATATTGATCATTTCCAGACCAGACAGTTTTAGGGTATTCAAGTGAGAACATTTGTGTGGCACAGGTATTATGAAATCTAACGGTATTTGGCCACCATAATAACTACAGTTCCTTAAATAGCTTTGTACAATATTTCATACCACTATCTAGGTCCATCTAGGTACTGGAAATGAATTTGACTGTCCAGTTCATCATTCATGTTAAACTAACATTAACATTTAATTAACATTAAAATGGAACAAAACCACTAAACATCACTAAACAACATGCCATAACCCAGTCAGCCATCACAGCCAATTTTACCAAAATATACCTGAAGAAAGCTAGACATGATGCATCAAAGAAACAGACACCTGTAGAACTGCATGAAACATTTGTTAAGCAATAACAAGAATCCGATTCAGATTTTGTTACTCTGCAGAGCTACTGAGAAGCACATTAGGCTGCATTTGTGACTCCAGATGCCTGCTCATATAGGGTCTCTTTGGTGTAATGGAGCATATCAACCCCAGGCTTTTTTTCCTTCCTCAAATCCATGGGGACATCAAAGCTAATGTAGCGTACCTTCCGAGTTCCAAGTCATGTTATTTTTATTTGCCCACACCATATTTCAAACTTTTACACTCACAATCCAAGAGCTGAACTCGGTACAATAGCTGTACAGACTTGATTCTGAAGTAATCCTAGATATCTAAAACTGCTTTAAAAGGTTTAAATTAAAAGGTAAGGTTGCCACCAATATTATCTAAAATATTATCTTAGAGTTGTTTCTTATAGACCTATATGCTATGATCTACACTTAAGTGTGCAAGACCAGTGAGAACACAAACCTGCCATTAAAAGCCTTAAGGATATGTTTACAAGATACAGATGTGTATCTGTGTCTTCAATTGAGCTAAGGTAAACAACTGTGGTAATTAGGGCTCCGAAGTAATTTCATTGATCCAATTAGATCAACTGGTACATATAAAGAGAAACTGTTCCTGTCAAACAGTGGATAGTCTTAAGACTTTTTTTTTTCAAATCTTAACTTTTGAACTATATCAATTTTTAAAAAATATATGGCAAGTATGTAATGCAATTACATTGTAATAGCAGCATAAGACATTATATACAATGAAATATTTAAGAACACCAAATTACACCTTTTCTAATGAGGCAAATCTGAGAATATGCAATGCCGAAATTGTAAAAATAAAAGTTTTGAGGTGCTCAGAGAAATGAATACACTTGCAGAAGTGTATTTATAATTAATAACCAATCCAGCCACATACAGTACGAATTAACATACTATTTTACCATACTGGATCAATGAAAATTATACAATGCAGACATACAGGTTTCACTGTTTCATTGATCACATTGGACCAGCATTAACTAAGTATATTTATATAAAACATTTCACTGATGTCTGCAATCTTTATTCTTGTACTAGTATAGCAGTATCTGGCCCTAATTCAACATATCAATTTAAGAAAACAAAATAAACAGGACATTTTAAGACTGAAGGCTCATTGAAGATTAATGCCCATAGCAAAAAAGTTGTGCTCTGGCAAATGCAAGGGCAAAGTGCCTTTGTGCAGAGGATAGAAGTAAGTAAAAGCAATGGCACACTGATTGGCTTCGCTGAATGCTATTATACAAGAACTTCAATTCTAGTTTAAAACAAAATTCATGGAATATGACTTGCAAGCAATGGAAAGCTAAATATCACTTCACACAGGATCAAGATAGAACAACGCACTGCCTTAAGGCAACATCAAGATCTTTAGTTACGATTGCTGTCTATTCAAAATATGTTGACAATCTTGCCACATACAGTACGTGGTCGTATAAAATACTGGTTACAAGTCAAGTGTAAAATAAGTGATGAAAAAAATAAGCCTCAACATTTGGAATTTTCAAATAAAAATTCCATTGTTTTTCACTGACTACAATTTAGCAATTTTAATGATACAAGTCAGCTTTTATGTAGTCAACAGATTTTCAGTATGCTGGTCCGGAGTTCTCTGCAGGCTTTTTAAAAATTTCCTCACAAAAGATAAATTCTCAAATAACAGTCATGATGCATTTAGGTAAGTGTGTACGTTTGGATTGAGAAATGGTTTAAAAAAAAGAAAAAAATAAATAAATAAGGGATTATACTTAAGGTGGGTAAATGTACTGCAATTAGTGAACTGCCTTAGGAATCTGTACAAGGACCAACACTCTTCCTAATTTATATCAACGATCAAGATTCTGGTACAGTTAGCAAACTATTCAAATCAAAGACCAAATTAGAATGGTGAGCATACATTGTAAAGGTTGTAAATTCAAGACTGGTCAAATGCCTTTAAATGTACACAAGTGTAGGGTTTTATAATATAAATATACAAGTGGAACTCCAATATACAGTAGAAGAAGCTACTTATGGAAAGAAACTACAGTATGTGGACAGATGCCATCTTTTATAGATGTACTGCATAGTAAGATATCTTCTATTCCATATTGGGAAGCAATAAAAAGGAACACAAAATGTTAGGATATACAGTACAGTATAGCTAAAAGCACAGAAACATAATCAAGGGATACAATATTAAAATTGTAAAATACACTAGTAAGGCCTCACTTAGGATACTGTGGGCAATTTTGAACATGTTGTAAAAAAGATATTGCTGCCAGGAAAATCTGGATGCCTTCTAGGACTTAAGATCCATTTCTTTTTAAACTAGTTCAGGAATACTATTCCTACAAAGCCAGCATACAGATCTATATGCAGTCTCTAACCTACAGTATTTATCATATTTGTTATATGTCTGCTCCCTTACTTCTGCCTGATTAACTCCTAATCTGGCAATCTTTGATTATGAAAAAGAGACATACAGGCAGTTGACAAGAAAAGCACCATTTGCCAGCAAACACATGCAGAGACACATTTTGACACATAAAATCTTTTCTATTTTAATTCCATCAAACAATCTTCTTAATTTTGTTATGTGGATACTATGAACAAAACTGATATTCTAGGTGACTTAACAGAGCTTGGGAAAACACTCAAAACAAATTTAACACAGAATAAGAATGAATGTCACAAGTACAATATATACAGTACATAGCATAACTAGCTTACCAATTCATATATAAAGTACTGTATGTGTACAGTACATAGATACAGTATATCATCATTATCTACACCATATCCAACTTTTTTAAACAATCCACTGCTGGAAAAAATGCCTTCTCATGATTCTTCAACAAGCTACTGTCTCTGGCCTCCTGGAACCAATGTCCAGAACTTGCCAACACAATCTTGAAAGGCCATGCTAACTTCTAACTGTCACACGCTGGCAAGCCAAACAAACTGGTGTAGAAGACAATGAACCACAGTTCTTATCACATACTGTATATTATTCCCACAGGAGATGCCAAACATGCCTGCAAGGGTTTGGTATTGTGTAGAACAATTTTATCAGCCTCCATTTCCAGCACTTGTCCCCCAGGATCAACTGAGACAAACTTTTCCCCACATTCAGTAAGTTCAGGTCCCAACAGATTACTACTAAGATAGCTTTTACAAGTATCCCGGCATGGTCTTTGTATGCCATCATAATGCCAGATTCATTTTCCATGATGACAGCACTAGGGTACTTCATGAATATCAGTACAACTTATTTCTCTTTGTAGGAGTCAGGAAGTAATACATTCTGAATAGCACTAAAAATGCAACAAGCAAGGTTAACATCAAAGTTTATGTAAAGAGCATTATACTAAATCAAAGCAGGTTAAATATACTGTAGGTCTGTTGGGTTCAAGTGAGGTAAACAGGGAGGCCAGGAAAGTCAGAAAATAATAATAAAATGTGCTGTTATTCATAAATGTGTGAATATAATTATGCATAAAGTACAGTCAGGTTTTAGTAGCAAATGATACAAATATTATTATTTGATATAAGTAATGAACAGATGACATATTTTATTCAGAGATTTCCCAGAAAACAAAGGCAACTTTTTGTCTGCAATTCTAGTTTCCTACATACTGGAAGTATCTGCATTTTTATAGTTTAAAGGAGGAACACTAATGCACTAAAGCTGCATGCTGTGAATAGAACAGGCTTTGTTATTTCCTTATTAGCAGGAATGTGTGTTCTTTGTAAACCAGTCTACACAAAACATTATGAGGTGAAAGAAGTGGATTAAGATATTAATGTTTGCCAAAGTATGTTAATGATAGGATAAGAAGTAACACAGCACAAAAATGTCTTAAGGGCTATAAAAAAACTTTGGACCTATTTTCGAAATACAGGAATGCAACAGAACTTAGACATTTTGAAAGGGGAAGTTTTTACTTCACCCAGCTGTGCTTTATGAGATAAAAACAAGGTTTTGACAGACATTCAAATCAAGCTGTGCACGGGGCAAAACAGTTTGAATAATTTCTCCTTTTTGTCTGTAGTTCTGAAGGAGAATTTATGAAATGTCATGGAATTTCAGCTTCACGGTCTTAAAATGCTGACAGCATACACATCGGTGTATATCCTCGACAAACCTGAAACATTCTGCAAAAAAATGGTACAGTATCTTTTTGCCTCTTATTTTCCAAAATCTTTTAATTACAGGTACAGCGCTACAGCTCTCAGTACCATTATGTAGGGATTACCCAAGCACCCAAGCAGCTCTTTACCTTGGTGCTACACGTGCACTCAGTTTGTTGAAAACATGACAGAGGGGATTCACGTGGCCAGATCGCATTTCTCCACTGTTTGGTCTGTGCTCTTTGCACCACTGGACTCGCAAATGTGCATTTCCAGATGTGATCAGCAGCTTTTGCACTGCAAACCATCCATGTTATGTCGCTCTGTAGAGTTTTCATTCGACTGTCTGCTTGCTCCCAAGGGTGAAACCTGCAGTCAGTTCATCTGCAGTTCCTCGCCTCTTTCGCCATCCACCTGCCATTGTACATATTAATGCATGGATATCACGGTCAAGGAATATGCTCTTTTTTTTATCCACTACCTGTATACCACCAGATCAGCTATCTTGTTGACACAAAGGCCTATTTAAGGCTAGAATACTCTATAGTTGTTATAATGTGGTTGGGTACTGAATTGGATGATTGCAAATCAAGATTTTCACTCAGGCTGGTTATTGAATTTGAATTCACTGAAGCACAACCACAAATTTTCATCTAAAAGCAAATTATGAAAGACATTCAAATGATCAAATTTATTCCCAACGTATGTGATATTTATGGTATGAAGTGTAATAATACTATACAACTGTTTACAATGTTTAATACTTAAGTATTACATTTTCAGGTGATTGCCCAAAAGCTCCACATAAAAATTCATAATAAAAGCTGATGCATTTCCTCACATGAAATCTGGATTTATCGCTATTGACCTTGGCAATACATAAGCTTTAAAAGTTTTTCTTGAAAGCAGAAGAAAAGAGCAGAGTTGCTTAAGAAAGGTTAAAATATTTTCCCATTAAGACATAAAACAGATATCAAACTGCATTTGAACTTGAGGACACATGGGAGAACAGTTCATGTACTATATCATGTCAATTGCTGAAGTATTCTTCCTAATGCATGTTCCATGTCTTCAATGGGAGGCTCAAGTAATTTTCCTTTTGAGTGGATCACTGTATATCGCTTAAGGTTTATACAAAAGAAAGGAAGTCTCAGTGGTAAATGGGTTTAACAAAATACACTGTATTATACCTTCAGTATTTAAGAACAAAACAGAGTGAAACATCGATATCTTTAATAGATAAAAGGTAACTTTTACTTAAATCCTCCTTTTCTTAAGCTCAGTCATGGTTTATTTTCTCTTAACAATTGCGGTAATAGAGAATTCCCAAAAGAGCTGTATAAACCCTGCATGCTTCATTGCTAAAGAAAGCATTTATGCTGCATTTTTGAGGAACTGTAACACAAACATACGGGTTCATGCTTACACTGCAAAAGCTCCTTTGGGGACTGATAAAAAAAACAAGTGGCCGCAAAACACACAATGCCACGGTGTAAAAACTTCCTACCAAACACAAAAAGTGTAAGATTTTACACAAAGCTACTTCAATGCAGAAGTAGCAGTAGCATTTTTATTAGGCCCATTCAAAACTACAGTATTTGAATAATATACCGTAAAACACACTGGATTCTAGCTTCTTAATGTTTACTCAAATGCAGGTTCACTTCTTAAAATATCAAGCTCAAAAGAGTTTTTAAAACTATAGACAATGACATTCAAAGGACTAATGAACTACACAGTACCACAAGCACATCTGCCTTACAGCCCCAGGTTACCAGCTTCTAGCACAGCTTCTGGCACCTGTCTGTATGAAGGTTTACACAACCCTCCTGTGCCCGAGTTTCTTCTCTTCATCCAGTGATAGGCAGATTACCGTAGCTTCGAATGTCTACTCCCAACTTCTTCCTTTCAAGAGGGTTTCATAGTACAACCAGTACTAGATAGCGGAATTACTGTGCACAACAGGCCAAGGGGGGTCTTCTCGTTTGTAACTGCTATTATGAGATTAAAAAAAACATGACATTTAAAAAAGACTGATCTGAACTCTCACTCACACCCAATCTTTTTGCAAAAAGACCAAACAAAAACACCGTGGAGTGTTTAAAAGGAAATGAAACTATTCCAAAGGAATGAACATGACAGCCCTGATCAGAGCATCCACCCATCTCACAAAACTGGACCTTGAAATGGGAACTGGATGGGATGGTTGGAGTTTTGATTTAATCCCAACCATGGATGTTATTATGGGCTGAAACAAAATGGTACCATATGTAAGAGTCACAGATACTGTCTACTTTATATTTTTCTACCTGAAGTACATAAACTCACAAAACTGATCTCTATGCTCGCATCAGTTTCATACCACAGTGATACTCCAATTCCATACCGCAGTCACCAAAGCTGTTTCTGAAATTAACCATTTCTGTACTAAAAACATTAAATATTGCATTTTAATACAATTTTAATCTCGTTAAAGACAAGATGGTAAATGCAAGACCTACTGCAAACTGTCACTGACTTAACAACATAATTATGATGATCACCACATTCCCCCACCATACCCCCATCAACTCACCCACCTATTCATGGTACAGTACAGTACATCTAGCAGCAACGAATGCCATCAATTGAGTGTATCACTACAGAAAAGTACATCTTATTATTTGCTAATGCTACCTGAGTAGATGAACAAAAAAGAGAATAAAACATAAGTGTGAAACTTATCAGTCAAGGTGCCCTTTTCGTTCCCTTTCTAAGCCCTTAGACAATCTAGTCTCTGGCAAGTTTTATCATGCAGGAATTAATTCATTCCTCTCATTTCCAGCAGAAGCATGCATTTCTGAACTGACACATTACACTGCCATCTCCAGATAAACTGGCAGGGACCTGCACAAGGAAAGGGAGAAGAAAGAGAAATTAATAGGTTCATTTCCTATGGAGGCATACACTGACGGGAGACCCTTACTGACACATACTCTTCCCTCTCCTTGCTGTTACCCCTCCCCCTTCCTCAATCTCAAAATCCGCAATGTCTTCAGCCCCTCCTTCCTCATTCAGCACCAGCCACCCTCAACCTATTCGCTCTCCTCACGCCCCTCCTTCTGCGACCTCCCCCAGTGGTGTTCCCCTCTTCTCCTCCTTCACTCAAGTGCTAGAAAATAAGCCCACCATGATGAACCCCTCCCCACTCACCTCTTCCAGGCTTGTGGTGCGCTGCCTTGACCTCCTTCTTTTGTGTTTCCTCTCCCCTTTCCTTCTCTCCTTACAACTGGTCTGGTTTCCCTCTGTTTTTAATAGGTCTGCATTACACTTCTACAAGGAAAACCCAGCCTTGATCCCCCATTCCATCTGAACTATCACTGCAACTCTCCCAGAATTCTGTGACTCGCCCTGTCTTTTTTCTCTTTGCTTTTCACTCGGTACTCGCATTACTCCAGTCCCACTAGTGGTTTTGTATTGCTGCACATAACAGGATCAAAACCAAAGGTTCTGCTTACAGCTGTCTCAGCCCCTCGGCTTCTGTGTGCTCTTATCTCTTCTTGCACTGACCCTAACTGTCTCCACGTCTCTTCTACTCCTCTCCTATTCTGTGCCTCCGTCTCTATACGATGACTTCCACGGCCCATTCGTTCTCCAAACTCGCTCCTCAGTGGCAGAATGAACAACCCTAAGGAACCGGAATGGCCGAATTACTGATCACCTTTCCGACTTCGTTTAGGCCGTACCTGTGATCTCTCACTCCGCTCTCTACTACATCCCTCAATAACACCTGCATTGCACAGGCTGCATTATTTTTTTAATTGTGAAACTGGTAATGTAATTTGGAAATTGTTTTCTGTAAATATGGAATACTGTGTATGCCTAAAGAGTGCTTATAGTGCTACTCTATACACACACTGTATGCACACTTTCTATACAGAATTTTAATCATATTTTGTTTTGTTGATGTTTCATGTTTTTCTTCCGGGTAGTGTTAAACTCACTGTCATTTTAATCATTTAAGTTATTATGTTGACCCTGAACAACTCTTCCTTCTATTTACACTTTGTCTAAATATTTTACATTGTAGGCTTACCTGGATAAATACGTCTTCTAGACAAATATAGAATAGTAATAACATACTCTTTCTGCTAAAAGAATTATTGGAAACTGGAGATTTTCAAGCTCCCAAGCTTTGAAAATTCTGACATCACATTATCTTTAGTAAAGTCGGTTTTTCTATAACAGCAGTTCAGGATGCAGACATAGCCCTTCCATTAGCAGCTTCATTTATTTTTACTTAAGGATTTTTCTGAGATAATTCTGAGAATATCTCTTTGACTTCCATTTAGGAAATGGTGAATGGAATGGCACTACATTCAGGAGTGATTTCTGTATAATAAGGTCACCATCTGTATATCAGAAACCCTGCTTGCATCCACTGCTGTTTGTTGCTTAATGTAATCTAATGAATTAGTTCAGCATTATTTCTAAATCCACAATGCATATTTTTCAAAAACCTGTTTCTATATACTGTAAATGATCTTTAGTTCTCTCAATGTCTAGATAGCTTTCTCGTAAGAGAACACCCAATTTCATCTAAGCTGTCATTTGTGAACAGAACTCTGGCATGCTTGAATACCTATCTTATAGTACAGATCTGTTTCTAAGAAATTATTATCTGCTTTGAACTCTGAGAGCTCTCCTTCATGGTTTGCAGATGACGAAAGCACAAAGTGTTCCACAGAGGCCTAGTTCAAGGGGTAATATTAAAGGACCCCATTGGTTGGCATATACAGTTTTAAGGACACCTAAGCCAAGTGCATTGAGGTCAAAGGAGACTAAACTGAAAATTGATATGTCTGTGAAACATTTTAGGGCTCTCTGTTCTATGAACTTCTTGACCCAGACTCTCATGATGAGCTCATGTACAATAAAATAAAACAAACTGCCCAGACACCACTCACTCCCATAGCTCTTTCACTGTTACATTTTAGTCTAAGTAGTCTCAGTCTACTAAGATTACAGAAGTCAAAACTGGAGAATGTTTCCTTTTTGCATCATAATACTGTATACCCGTGAGTCAATTCCCCACAAAGAAGTGTAACAGCACTGTTGCTTTTTAAGCATATACTGTACTTTTGGCCTGATGCTTTAATGGATTCTCCTCTGTTATTATTGCATGTATTGCCCTTTGTTGTCTTCTACATCTGTTACTGCCCAGTGCAATGGACACTAAAAACTAAGTTTTGAATGTTAAAACACCAAAAAATACTTACACACTGTTCTAACGAATAACAAAGAAACCCAAATAATGTTTCCTCAATGATCCAGATGAAACCATTCCATAATTAAGTGTACTATACAGTAGAAGCCATCTTTCTAAGATGAGCATGTGCTACTAAATTAAAAAGGCCAAACATTATAAACTTTTACTCCCTTTGATAAATACAGCAAAATCAGTACGACTTCTACTGCACGAAAAAAGTGTCAATAAGTCTCAACCCCTACTGATCAGGCAGGACCTCACTGTAATCTAAGCAGACATCTGCACCATCATGGCGCCCCCTTGTACCACATTGAGTAACTGCTTTATGTTTATCTTCATAAGAGGGCTACAAGAAGCATCATCCTGTTTCCCCTCAAGGATTGTTTTATCCAAGAACTAAGCAGGACTAGCCTTTCACAGATTCAGAGACCTGAAACATAAAGCTAATATATCAATGTACAAGTCTTCAGGGGTTTCTGATAGGAACCAGTTTGATTGCAATGTGGAAAGTTTAATGTACGGTATCTCGAGCAGTAGTGGGTTTATTAGTTCCAGAATTAAGTTCTTAATTCGACCAACTGTATGTTAAAAAGAGTAACTCATACTGTATACTGTCTCCACGCTTTAAGAGGGTAAAAACAACTTGCAAGATTTGGTGCTGCCTACCACTAATTCTGAGATCCCAAACATGATTTGTCCTTAAATCCATCTTGATTTAACATGAGATCTTACACTGCAACCATAAGAAATTCTACATCTGTATTCTGTATTGAGATGGAGGGACAGAAAAGCCAAACTTCTCACAGAATCTCACCATTGACATGCAGTAATATTTAACAACGTGCTGTTGAGGCTCATTCCCTTATCATTTGTCTTAAATTGGCAAAGTTTGGTATGAAGCAGCAATCTAGAAGAGAGCTATTTTTTAAATTGAACTCACAAACCTAAATACGTACAGAAACGCAGTAAAAGTGTGAACAGATGACGACATATACAGTACAGTAAGTAATCGAACAGAAACAGCACCGCATTTTGACTCTGATTAAGCTGCTAAAATGTCTATAATTACTGAGCAATATCTCGAATATTTAAACACAATCTGAGTACGAACATGGGAAAACGTATAGCTTAATATAATTTAAGATATCTTAAAGGAAACTATGATACGCATATCACACTAAACAGCCACATGTCACAAATTCCTTCTTAAGATTTTTTCCCCCAAAACAGCACACCCACGCATTCGAGTTTTGACCTGCTGACACCTGCCTCTCCACCCCTTTTATCCGGCTTCTTCAAAACTTTCGCTGCCTTTCATCGGCTCCCTCTGACTTAACATTGTTACCCGGTGAACACCACACCACGCAAATCCGATCTAGGATGATTTTACAGGTATGAACAGATGCGTTGCTCATTCACAGACTGATGAGACATTTCTCATTAAGAAAAGAGTAATCAGTGTGCATCGTACACCGGATTACCAAAAACAAAACGTTATATAATAATATTCTGAGTATATACAGTAATACCCAGAGTTGTACTTTCACCGCAAATTTGAAGCATCAGGAACATCATGCCACCGAGTGAAGTCTCCGCAAACCAAATGTCGAAATAGTCTACCAGGTGGTAAATACCTTCGTAATCTTTTTAGTCTGTTCCCTTTTTGGCAGTGTTGCAGCATCTGGTAAACTTTCACACACCGAAATTACCATCCGATAATGCTAACGAATGTTTCCACGTTTTGTGGAAAAGGGCAAACTGCAATAAACGCTTACCTTCGTATCTCCTTGATCTTGATCATAGTCGTAATAATCATGACCTGATTCAAAAGCGAAGTCTCTGTAAAGAAACACTGCATAGACGAGAAAAAGAGATAATCCAAGTAGGTGCATTTTACACTATCTCAGCAATCCCGAGACCAAAAGCAGTCGCAATATTTCCTTTCAAAAAGTTTAATCGGTCTTGGTATCTTGTAGTCGCTCAAGCGCAGTTTCAGACTTTCTTCGACCCAAATTAAAATGCATGGGGGTATCCGAGTTTCCTACGGCTGACAATCATTTAAAAATTCAGAAACGCATCAATATCAGTTGACTCGGTGGAATCGCTTGCGAAAAGGAAGGCAAATTTAGGAGGAGATCTTTTCACGTGTTGTCTGGTACGAAACTTGCACAAGACCAGTAGACATCCAGTTTAAGACCCAGAGAGGAGAGAATGGCATGTTTAATGCAATTTAACGGTGGCCCTCTTTCCCTTTCTCCTTCTCCTCCCCCTGGTTTTTCGGATCTGGTCTAGTCGGGATTGCAGCTAGAAGCTGATATGCTAGTATTTATACAAAGCAGGAGGTTTGAGAAAGAAATATGAGTTGGGACACGTGCGCCTTCTCCAGGAGACCTCTTACACAAGCCCCATGCGGTTTCTGAAAATATGAAACGCCGATGCATGTACAGATGTATTTTCAGACAGTTAGAAACTTTGTTCATGTGGATTTTCTAGTAAAACCCCGTTTCAAGAACCAAAGGAATCAAAATATCAATGTCAAGATTGTTTGTCACCATGTGGCTCCTTTAGTTGTTACATGTATTTTTATCAGTGACTGCCCTTAAGCATGTAATAATAATAATAATAATAATAATTATTATTATTATTATTATTATTATTATTATTAGTATTATTATCAACATTATTATAAATAAGCATAATACTAATAATGTGTGTTGTAAATAGTTTATTATATTTTTGTATTATGGGAAATATTGTAACGCACAAATGTGAGCGTTTCTCTACAGCTAAACTGAAATAAATGCTGTCGGAGCTCATTTTTAACAAATGTGAAATTCAAACCATATAGCATCCCACTTTTGATTATTCAGCATAAAACCGTGTCAGCGGGAGGATATTTTTATGAGAAAGGCTAACTGCACAGAAACACGAATTTATTCACTGAAAATCAGTCTGCCTTTTAATAGAAACATATTTGTTTTGTTTAAAAATATCCTTAATTAAAACAGTTAACAGTTTTATTCGCTCCATCTCACCAACAATAGCATAACCATTGTACAACTTTAACTGTGGGACGCTTAGTTGAAAAAAGAGGCTCCACTGTCCAAAATTTCAAGCATTTATCTCCTCATGGTGTGCCTTTTGGTCGCTAATAATAATAATAATAATAATAATAATAATAATAATAATAATAATTATTATTATTATTATTATTATTATTATTATTATTATTATTATTATTATTATTATTATTAGACACAGATGCTCAGCCATTGTTCCAGTGACCCACAGACAAGGAAATAATATAGACAGCTCACACTGTGGGAGGTCTCTACATTTCTGAGATCAATGGCTTGTAGTGGCAGTGTTTTGTAGTATTCCGAAAAAAGACTTCAGTATTCAGAAAAAAGACTTCAGTGTTCAGAAAAAATACTATCCAGTGGTTACACTGATTTGATAAAACTGCAATAAAACGAAAATAACTTATGCTAATTTCTTATTTTTCAAATACGGTTAGTTACCATAGTAAACTTAGTAGAATGCAATGGATGATAAAACATTATCATCTCTTTAATATACTGTACATTACCTCCCCAGGTAACATACTGTACTTTACATGTAGATTCCAATAGCTTCAAAAGCTATCAAAAGAAAAACATTTTTATATATAGACAGAGAGAGAACAAGAAAATGAAGCAATGTAAGTAAGTTATCATCTCTCCTAGATAGCATTTAAGGGAAATATTGATACACCCAAGTACTGCAAGTATTGGTGCTGTAGCTACAGTGTGCGTATCACACAAATAAAAAAAGGGGGGGACAATCAGAAATGAAGAAATGCTATTATCTCATCTGTGACAAGTCACACAGATGGAAAACCCCTAATTTAAATTAGAAAAATAATTAAGTCTCCTGATAACTGACTGTCTTCTCCATCATAAGTTACTAGATATTGAAGAGATACAGGAGGATGGAAATGTAGATTGGAGGCAACACACATATGCATTTACAGGTGATGTGGACTGGATTGATAAACAGATCAACAGAAAGGAATATTAATGCTTAATGTTGTGTTATAATAATACCTAGAGCAGGTGTTCCCACGGCCCGTCCTGGAGATCTCTGTGTCTGCTGCTTTTCATTCCAGCCGAGATCTGCTGATTTAGATTCTCGGTTTCCTGTTTCTGCACCTAGAAATATTCTATGCAAAGTATTATTCCACCAAATTCAATATACAGAACTTAATTCAGCCTTGTTCCCAATGTGTGTATTAAGAAGTGGCTCCCTTTTTTCTGCCGAAACTAGTGATCAATTCACGATGAGCAGACACAGATGGGGAAATTTGAATGTGTCAGACACTCCCTCAGTGAGTGGTTTCTCTTTTGCTGTGGTCTAGTGGGTTAAATATTAGCTGAAAAACCTGAATGAGATAAGTTCTGAAACTCAGAAATTGGTACAGGGTTCATACCAGTCACAGTGACATTTGATTGAAGAGATAAAAGCAAATTATAACATTCCTTGAACTGAAAACTGAAACCAATTAGTTTTCGATTAAAAATTCCTGAAAAAACAGAAGGCCCAGGACCAGAATAGGGAGCCAGAGACCTTGAAGATCTTCAATTGTGATTGCAGAAAGCAATCTTGTTACATTTTCCTTTGGGAAGGTACAGTAAGTTTTAGCCTAAACTGTAGAGATACTGTACATCAAGAATTTCAAACATTTATTAATTAAAAAGTGATTAAAGTGTATGAAAAGTATTGATTATATATAATGTGTAACTGTAAAAAATTATAAAATATGTTTTGTTGCAAAATGTTCAGATTTATTCGTATAACCTTCACATTTCCTGTAAATGTGTTGAAAATAAATGCTGTTAATTTGATTCTCTTATGTGTGCAGCCAATAGCTTCACGAAACCTCAGATATTTCTGGGCTTCTCCTTGATTGTTTCCATGGAAGCTAAACACTGAAGTAAAACTCAGCACCATGTCATCATGGAGAAAGTCAGATATTGTTCAAAGATCAAAGGTAAAAGGTTATGAAGCTCAGTAACTTACAGTATGTGACAGGAAAATCCATAGTCCACTGCAGGAAATCCATCAGACATGCCATTTTCACCTATTGTGTCCATCTTTATACTGTAAAGTTCAAGGCTAATCCACCAAAAGGATGTTTTAAATTGTTATGTGCATTAAAAAGAAGTAGTTTGGGATGCTTACTCCCACCTATAATAAGTAACCATTAGAGATCCTCAAAAAAACTTCTAAATAAAACTTAGATTTTACGGCTTTGAGTAGCATAAAACAACAAAAAATGCATTATGTCAAACAGCTCCAATCTCAAATGAGACCACATGATGTGGTTGGATGAAACACAATTTGACTTTCTGAACAGTTTCATCTAGTATATTAAATAAGAACACCATTCCTTCTGTGAATAATAGACAAGGATCTGTTCTTCTTTTGAGTTGTTTTGAGTCCTCTGGCCCTGGTGTCCTAGATAGAGCTGAGGACTTAAAAAGTTCCCAATGTTTGTGAGAATATTTTAGCTTGCATCATACAACAATAAACAGACCATTACAGGAGCAAGTCTGATAAGGGTAGCCAAAGACAGAAGTTCTCTTAGAACATCCTTCATCTGATAATGAATCGTACTGATGAAGATACAAAGAAAAGTTATTTAAATGATTTCCTGTTTGAAACTACTATTGGACATTTGAGGAGAACTTTAGGGGTTATTTCGGGCACCTCTGAAAAAATAATAATTTATTTCTTGGCTAAATAAACTTTGATTCAAGGTTTTACATTTTCAGACTGACGTTGTGCATGTTTTTTTTTTAGAGGGAATAAATTTAAGCAATTTGGTATTTGTGATAAAATAACACTCCTTTTTGTTAACTCGTCAACTATTATGAATACTTTTGGTATCATGGAAAGCCCTAACATACTCCATTATTCAATAATTGGACTGTAGAAAACATCCACTTACAGTAAAAAATCACACATGATTCTGGTTGGAACACTTGGTTTTCAGGATAGAACTGAATCCACTAGAATATACTATTCTTGAGCTGGTTGTCTGGCGGCCCTCATATTTTTTGGGTCTGTTTTTTTTTAAATTATTATTAAAGCTTTGAAAACCACATTACCTTGTCTTGTTATTATTTTTATTTTTCAATAGAAAAGCTCCCAGCTAGGCTGCCATCCCCTCAGCTAGTCCAGCCACGCCAACTAAGACCTACATACTCCATCCCTCTGCTGCCTTCATTAGGATCTAGCTGCACCACTGAAAAATAATATTCACTCGCAGTGGAAATCTTCACGGGAAACACATGCACGGTACTGCAAAATAATTATGGAAATATAAAATAAGGAATGAAGTGCAAGTTACTGTATACTGAACATACTTGAATCTCACCTCTTGCCCAGCCTTTTTGGCATGTTGGGTTTCTCCCTTGTCTGGCTGTGCAGCTTGGACACTGGACACCTGAGGAGGGTTTAGATCTGGAGCCGGACTGCATGGCGGAGTGTATAAGTACAGGTGATAATGATGCTTCTACTTGCGACCAGGTTGTTAGACATTCCAGTAGATCATCTCTTATCATGTAGATGGACATCCAAGCATGGGGTACTTAAAATCAGTTCTGGGGAGGACTGGCTTTCCGTTCCAACCACCAATACAATTCCAGTTTTGTAAGGCCCCGTCATCGTCTTTCAACCATTCTTACAGTTCCAGGCTTGTAAATCTTGAGGGCAAGATACAAACAAAAGTAGGCCATTTGGCCCCTCTATTCGGTTTTTCTAAGTCACTGTCACTCTTGCTGGCACACACAGACAGGCTGAAATCTGTGACTTGGATAACAAGCTCGGGCTCTTTCTTAGTGCTTGCTGATCACATGACAGCCAGTCACAGCACACTATATCATTACATGACAGCACGATGGCGCATTATAAGTGGGAAGAAATGGGGATCTGCCATTAATACCCAATAGGTTCCTAAGATAGGAATCAGAATCCCTCCAGTCTTTGTGGAGTCGCATGACTTGAACTGACCGTGAAGGAGAGGGGCACCAAAGCCATTCATGAGCAAGAAATGAGTCTGGGCTTCTTGAGGAAATTCATACAAATTGTGGTTGAAACTCCTATCTTCATAAAGCTGGCTTCTAAGACAGCTGATTAATGTTTTTATCTTAAAGAAATATGGCTATACTATGTCTTAAAAAGCTGATAAAAACCTCCTATTCAATCCAGGAATTTCATTTTTTTTAATTAGGCACTTTATCTTAATCAGAACACTAATGTTTCATGCAGTTGAAAGTAATTTGTTAAGGAACAGTGCTAATGCATATGGACTGTACTGAATCTGCTACATTTTGTATACCACTCGGAGAATATTATAGCAAAGATGGTTTCAGATAACAAAACGATAGGAAAGTTACTCATTTGTAAAGTGGTTTAATTCCTAACTTGAATCTCTCAGCTGACAGTGTTTTTTTTTCTTACTAAATAGGCTGTGCTCCCACCTCTCCAAACGTCAGAAACAAATGCCAAGGATCAAGTGTCACATACTATTAACCCTAAGTATTTGAGTCAATCCAGAAACTAAAGGAAGAAGACTAGGAATTTCGATGAGGGCTCTTAAAAGAATCCAAACCACTGGAGTCAAACCTCTTACTTGTCTAAAGATGTATGCACAGCTTGTTCCCACATAAGAACTGCCCTACCGGAACTTGGCAACAATAAAAGGGCGGCAAACGACCATAGCCTCTGCTCTCAGAATAGCTCAACCAGTTATAAATGGAATTTAAGACGTCCTGTCAGCTTTAAAACATCTCAATTCAACCTTGTTTCAGCAAAGGTGAAGTAGGGTAAAACAAGATTAGTTTTGTAGACACTGCAGTCCAATTTTCCCAGGCTGCTTTACCCCCTGGCCTGAAAAAAAAAAAACTGCCATGCAGAGAAAAAAATCTTATTCCAAAAGCATCTGTTTAGGGTTTGTCATACACAATAATGTTGAATATACAGTATGAGGGTCACTGTTTCTGTGTCTACAATTTTTTACTTAGGAAATTGAAAGAAAACGACCTACCTGTACATTGATGGAAGGGAAATATGGAAAATATATTTCCAAATTCATTGGGCATCCCTGACTTTTTTTTGTAATTTGTGTGGCTTAAATAAATCTGTAGATCTGGATGAGGGAAGTCTTAATTGCCAATCAAAAAAGATTCAGCACACCCTGGGACTTCCATGAGTTTTTCCTTCTGACAATAATTGAATTTTCATACAGTATGTGTATCTGTTGGCCATCCCTTTGGTTCAGAAGGTTTTTGCAGCCTCTTCTTTTGTATTTCTTGTAGGTGTTTTGTCTTACAGTATGTCTTGTAAGCCAGGCATTGCCTTTGGAAGCCTTACAACTGTCTGAATGAACACATTAGCCAGGTCTGATTTTGCATGCAGTTGTGTGCCAGAGACACATGCACCAAAGGTCGTGTTTCTTCTTATATCTTTCTGGTAGCATAGGAAAATGAATAAAGCCCCCAAAGAATAAATAAATGTCATATTGGGCCTATCTTGGACATGGGGAAAAATTTTACAAGCAAAAATAAAAACTGTAGGAAATGAAATGCCAAGCAAGAATCTAAAGACAGAAGTAATGACTAGAATTAGGAAGCCACTAGAAAAACCTTGTCAAGCTATGAAATAAGAAATAAGTAAATGAGGGTGGAATAATAGAATAATCCTGGCTGTCAGACCACTTACTGTATTACAGGAAGAGCTTAGCATTAGCAAAAGGACATACAGTATGAAGGTGGAACAAAGGTCTGGTCAAGCAAATAAATTGTAACATACAGTATGTACATACTGGCCAAAATTTTAAATCCCTTCGTTAACTGTTTCATGATCCTCGTACTGTATATTCAGAGGTTTTGCTTTAAGAACTGGAGGCACTGAGCAAATGGTTTGCAAGAGATTGCACTTGGCCTCCTGAGTCACCCGAATTAAATGTGATTAAAAATCAATGGGCAATTTAGATTGTGCTGTTAGGAAACATAGCTTACTCTTTGCAGGCAGAACTGCGAGTGAAATTGACTGTCAATGGAAAAAGACTGGAACTGCCACCACAGAGTAATTGTGGACAATATGTTTATATAAAACTATTTATGGGTTTTCCAAACTTTGGCAGACTTTCTCCCTCTGTCCTTTTCCCTTTTGTACCTTTTGCCCACTTTACTTTGACTGATTGATTATTTAGAGATTATTAGCAGTGGGTTTTGCAGCACACTATACATTACGCCATGTAGCCATATAAATAGTTCCTATTTTTATTGTATCAAAATTACATGATGCATAAAGTAATGTTAAATTGAATTACAACTAGCAACTCATAAAACGTTTTCATTACTTTTTTACATTAATCACTTTCATAGAATATAGAATATTAGAATATAGAATATTATAAAAATAAAATAAATGTATTTTCCACAGCATCTTGTCAAGCAACATGCTAACATTTCAAAATCTTAAATGAGTGGAAATATTGCAGAATACTTATATACTCTGACTGGCAAAATGTATTTCTTGAGTAATGTGGCAAGGAACCACCTGTACTGTACATTAAATTAATATTAAAGTCAGGCGTATCAGAAAACAAATCATCTACAGTATACTGTATATTGTTCTGATTTTTTAGTAAAAACAATAATTAACAATTAACAATAATATTGTTTTTCTTGTGCCATTTTATTTATAATTTAACATCTCTTTGTAATGGAAGACATTCTTTTATTCCCACAGTCTTCTTGGCTCTGCACTGCATTTTAAAACACAAGTAGCACATGTTTCTTCCAACTGTTGCTAAAATTAATGTTTTACTGAGGCCAAGGCCTTGAATATATCCCAGTCATTGACATTGCAGTTGATAGTAAAACCTTGTGTGCTTTCCTTAAAATATATACAGAATGTGGGAAAACATCCCTCAGAGTTTAATTACCATTTCTTTTTGATTAGTTGTCTGCCTTATATTCTTAGCAGTGGCATGACAGAAAAGATTCTACTTTTTTAATTACAATTACATTTGACTTTAATTCCATATGATTTAAGAATTAGTCACAGATTGTCCTTTTTAATTATTTACATGTTAATGAATCCAATAGAATTAAAAACAAATGACTTATCTCTCAGTGCTAAATGGGGGATGCTCTATTACATTCAAGATGAAATAGGCAGAGCCAGAGATAAGGCTGTTTTATGACTCTGAAGAAAAACATTCTCAGATAGATTTTGTTTGAATAGTTTAAACAGTTAAATCACCCAAGGAGGAAGGAATATTGAGCTGTACTGTACATACAAAACACGTCACATCAATTTTTCATAGATTACTTAGAAAATACATCTTTTGGAAGTGATACTTTCTTTTCAATTCCTCTGTAATATGTCGCAAGCAATTTTCAGATTCTGCTTTGATAAACCTTGTCACAGATATTCATGTATTAAACAGTCATAGTGTAAACTTGCAGCCATCCTTTGTCAAGCTGTGCAATATGTCATTACTTAGTATTGCCTTTTAAACGAACAATCAATCTCAACTTCAGTAAGTCGAAAGGAACACTACCAGGTTCACAATTGCCAGAAAAAGGTCTTTTGAGAAGTGGGATTGACTTGATCTTCTTGAAAAGCTGAAAACTTTTTGTTCCTTGTTTTGTACTAAGAAACTGAATGATGGAGTTTTTAATCAGTGCTAAGAAACCCTTCTTGTAATAGAGCTTTATTACCTTTCAAGCATTTCTTGTCTAAAGACCACAAACACATAAGTAAACAATTGAATTAGCAATGAATTAAAGTGAGCTTTGCTGATGTCAGCTTTTGAAAACTTCAACAACAAGATGCTCAGATTATTTTCCATCAACCCAGCTACAGTATGTGAAGGCCATTAGATAACCATATTGCTGTAAATGCACTTTTAAATTTGAAGTAAGGCATTTCAATCTCTAAACAATATTAAATACCAAAGGTAAAGAAAGAAATGAGTAGCAATGGATTATTCTTAATTCCACTGTATCATGTACCTTTCATATATTGTTAGGGAAAAAAAAGAATATAAATATTGCATGTGGAATGTTTAATTCTATTTTGACAGCAAACCAAACCTGAGGAGATCAGTGAAGAAATAGCTGAGATTGAAAAAAAATCAAAAAAGAAAGCCAGAATTTTAGACAGATGCCAAATATTTTAAGTCAATATTAAAGTAGTAGGTTTAGATGCTTACATTATCCAGTTTTGTTCTGTTGCAGATACTGAACATGCTCAAACTGCTTAACTGCATGTACAGTATGAATGTGATACTTAACAGAAAAAAGGGGAAGATTTGTGGTCTACAGCCACATAAGAACTGTATTAAATCCAGTGCCCTGTTAAAACATCCATAATTCAGCAAGTGAAAGCGTTAGGGAATGCACAGTATAAATTCAATTAAATAAAAATTGTAGGCTTCTGGTTCACAGGGTTTTATACCATTTGACCCACATGCTTTGATTTACGTCTGGACTCATACTGAGCAACTTCTTATATACAGTATGGGAAGGATGTGCTGCACTAGCTGGATTAACTGTGTCTGTCTGACTAAATTTGTATGGAGAAAATGGGAAACTTCATGGGAAGTTAATCTTGACTGCTGAAAAGAAACCACAGACACCTCAGAGAACAGAAAGTAAAATGCATCTGGAGTACCATGGATGAGCATTTGTATTATATTATTAAATATCAGACATCTACAGTATCTAGTGAAAGGCACAGTCCCATTTTTTTTAACTAGTTTTCGTTCACTAAGAGGTAAAAGCAAACTGCCACACACTGCATACAAATGATGTTGATGTAAAACAACCTTTATTAGATTGCCAGACTTGCTTTTGTCCAATGTGCCTTACATTTATACTGTATGTATTTATACCACTGGGCATTTTACTGAAGCAATCTTAGCACAGCATCTTGCTCAATGGTACAACAGCATTCCAGGGCCCTAAGCACCACCAAGCACTGGTTCTTATTTAGACATCATAGAAGTTCGATATTTTTTTTTGTAGCATGGGTTTTAAGGCACAGTTGTCGCACTAATGTACTTAATGTAAATTAAACCCTGTAGTCATTCAAGGAAAATATCACTCTCACTAATTAATCAACTGACTGTAGTGAACTTCACTTTGTCTCTATAAAGAAAATGGAATGTATACAGTATATAGGCTTTGGATTGGGACTCCATACTTTTTAACAAAAAGATAAAAATAAAGAGACACAATCAAGTAATATAGATCTGTGAAGCATTCTTTAAAGATTTAAAATCTTATAAATCTTTAAAAGTGAAACCATTTGGCATTTCAAATGAATTGTGGAAGAGTGACTTTTAAACTCTTGAGCTGGAAGCTTTCTTCAAGGTTGAGAAAGGGATGATTCTAAGAAGTGATTGTGTTAATGATGCAACCGAAAATCTTGCTCAAACGAACATATTCCATATTCCACTTGCAATTCATATTAGAGCAGTTCCTCATCTAACTAGCTGTATTGTTTCCAGTTTTTACAACTTAAGCAAAGTATTATTTTTAATCTATTTGTCCTAATGACAGAAACACTGTAATGTCTATAACCCTCTTTATTCTAAGGGTTTTCAGATGCTTTACTTACCCAATAATGTCTATTTCTATGATTAAGTCTGTATTTGAATGCAATTTTTTATTTGTTTTTGTTGCTCTGAAGTCTGGTAGGACTCACTCTTGTGCTTGTATATTCCACTTGAGCATTTAGAGGTTGCTGGCAAAAAGAACATTTTGAAACTAGCTGCTTTATATTTAACAAATATTTTGTAGAAAATCTTCCACTAACTTGGTTGCCCAGAGATGTTTATATCAATCATCAGATCCTTCCACAAAGATCATAAGAAAGGTAACAAATGAGAGGAGGTCATTTGACCCATTTAGTCTTTTAAGTACAGTGGTTAGTTTTTAATTGATCCAAGGATCTCACCGAGTCCTGAAAAGAAGCGACTTCAACAACATGACAGAGTAGCTTGCTCCATTCGCCCACAACCTTCAAGATACGATGGCCAGATTGCAGGAATGTGATGAATTCTCTGACCCTTTCCCAAAGACACAAAGCAAGACCAGCGTTCATCTTTATTGTGTCCTTAACATAACTTTAAATGTGTTGAACACCATGGCTCTTTGAAAAGAATTTTCACATGACAAAAAAATGCCAAAATCACGAGTCTTTTCTATTAAATGCTAGTCCTATCAATATACAGTACATGTATCCAGTCCATCATAACATTGCACCAAGTTCTACAAGTGAGACTCTGCTGTGAGTTCATACTGTGTACTGTATCTGGGACCAGTGACAATAGAAAGGTTTGAGCAAGAAAGCCAAACACTCTAAAACTACTGTTAAGGTCCTCAGAGTAAATTCGCTGCATGATAGATGATAATCCAGCAGAGATCGTATCGTAGCAGAGAGCTCAATGTGCTCATACTGTACCTGTTCTGAAACATCTGGTTCATTCTTTTTGTTTTGTTTCCTTTCCTTAGTAATAGTTTCCAATGAGCTACATTTATTTCATTAAAAAACTCATTTGGTACAGAACTTTATAGGAAATAGCTTGTTTTTCATTCTTCATTTTTATACACTGCAGTTCATCCTTCTCATTAAAAGTATGCTTTTTATTATACATACTGTATGTTTTTTTTACTGTGGATTATATTGTACTTTTAGAGCATATGACTCATCCTAGTTTTGTAATAATGGTTGTCCCTATACATTTCTCAACTTATTTCTATCCATATTATGTATTTTTGCACTATTAATAGCTCTTTGTTTTTGTGAATGTACATGTAAGCCACCCTTGATCAATCACTTTGATGTGTGTAAGGCCAATAAAGTTATAATAATACATGTGTGGATAAGTGTAGCATTGTGTGTGTCCTATAAATAAATCTTATAGCTTTTGCTTGAGCTTGAGCAAGAGCATGCTGTATGCTAACTCAGAAATTAAAATATGAATGGGGATCACAAGATCAGACCGAGTCTCCTTTGTTTTCCTGACTTTGGTCAGAAGCTTCCAGTAGCAGCAGAAGCGAACTAGGAGCTATGTGTCAGCTGTAGATCCTTTATCTTACACTACCCCAGCTGTCTCTCTGATTATGAAGAAAGTGATGAAGAGCTAGACTGTACTGTGCTACTCAGACACCTAAAACATTGGTGTTTTTTCACGGCATTGTGAAGAGAAAGGACAAGCAGGACAATAAATGTACTGGAAAATGTTTAGTGAATGTTGAGGGCGGGTAACTACTGTACTACTTGTTAGTGGTAATATTAAAAGGGGGGAATTTAATTAACAATATATAATAATAACAATACATAATACAAGCGGATCGGGGCAGCGTCAGCTGTTCTGTGGGCACTGTACCGGTCTGTGGTAGTGAAGCAGGAGCTGAGTTTGAAGATCTACCTGTACGACCCTGTGCTCACCTCTGGCCATGAGCTCTGGGTAATGACCGAAAGTACGAGATCGCGGATCCAAGCGGCAGGAATGAGGTCTGTCCGCAGGGCCCGTGGGCTGACTCTCCGTGACAGGGTGAGGAGCTCGGCAATCTGGGAGAGCCTCGGAGCAGAGTCGCTGCCCCTCCAGATCGAGAGGAGCCAGCTGAGGTGGTCTGAGCGTCTCATTAGGATCGGCTTCCGCTGGAGCTGCTCCGGGCACGTCCCACTGGGAAGACCCCCTCAGGCAGACCCAGGACACGCTGGAGGGATTATATCTCTCGGCTGGCTTGGGAACGCCTGGGAATCCCCCAGGAGGAGCTGGAATCCGTTGCTGGGGACAGGGAAGTCTGGGCTGATCTACTCGGCCTGCTACAACTGTGACCCTCACCAGGAAAAGTGGAGTGAAAATGGATGGATGGATACATAATGCTGTATAAAGTGATTTTTTCCTCCAACACACCTGTTTTACATTTCTTTACAGAAGGCAACATTTTTGTCTTTGATTGTTCTAAAGTTCTGATTTCTCTTAGTAGTTTTTGCTGACTTCTAACTTCTTTCCTCAATAAAAGTATTCAGTTGGAGCATTCAAGTTTTTTAAAATAAGAACCTTCACTTTAAAAAAAGTACATATACCCTTTTGTATCTCAACAAAGTGGGATATTCATTAAAAGGAGGTGAACGCTATACATATATACATATATAGCAGTGCGATTTTACAGTATGTTTATTCTTCACTGAATATACAGTATCATGCAAAAGTTAGGAACCACCATGATGAACAGAATGAGTGGGGAAAGAGAAGAGTAATAGACATTTCCTACTACAGTCCACACATTCACTTACTGTATATCTCTCATGCGTGATTCCTGTCTGAATCATTTAAATGTGGACAGACATAGAAGAGGAAGTATTATTAGTACTGTATGATGACAAACCAGTGTATCCTTCTTTCATTAGGGAAAGCTATACAATTGATAAAGAATTTATCCCATAAAAGGAAATACTGCTCATTTTGTCCTGTCCAAAAAAAAAAGCCTTCCATTGTGTAGGCTGGCTGTGTTGGCTGATAAATCATTTTAGGGCAATTTTGACTTGAGAAGATTGCACTTTAAACGATTAGAATAAAGTAACTGTTTTCAGAGACAAAAACATTATAAAATGTAATAGTCCTTTCCTAGTTATTTCATCTTATCAGTGAAAGGAGGATCCTTGGATATTTCTGTATGTTGTAACAAAATCCAAAACACAAGTCTAGCTCCTGCTGACTCTTAAAACAAAATAAAACGAAAATTAAGAATATTTATTCAAATTATGTTAGGGATTTAATTATTTACTATTATGTAAACACAATGAGTAATACCAAACAGTACAACGCATGTGAGAGTTCACGGATGTGTTTGCTAAACATTTTTCCACAGAAAGATCATAAGGCAATTACTAACAATGGAAAAAGTCTTCAGGAAATTAGTGAATTTATAATGTTAGTCGTAATGAGGCAGAAAATGTCATGTTGCAAATGTAACAAGTAGTTTAGTTCGAAGAATTGTGGAGTATTCATAGGACAGTCTTTGGAGTATGTACAGGGTCTTCTGCAGGTCATTCCTATAAATATAATAGCATAGCTTATGCACCTTGACAACCAACCTGTCTGTGGGTGTATTTGATGAGGAAGACTTAAAGATCACATTATTTAAAAAATAACAGATTTTTGGTATTTGTCCATGTAACCTGGTTGTACTGTATGTTAAATTGAGGCTGCTTGATTAAGTAGAAGGACTAAAGTATTAACTGTAAATTGTATTCCAACAAAAGATTGCCATATTCTCATGACATGCTTGTGTCAAGTTTATTACACTTTTATATTGATGGTTTGCCAACTTTCCTTACTTAATCCTTATTTTACTGTGATTTCACTCCAGGTCTTGGGACACAAATAATTATTTCTATCAAAACTCACACTTGATTAAATGGATGTGCTTATACGTAACTGGGTTACATTATATTATAGTGTGCACAGAAGTGTCCATCTCTTTTGCAGTCTTGTTTGGGCTACTGTTTCTTTTGTCTGAGTTCTACCCTTAGTTTTACTCTCAACATTGTAACTGAACTGAAACATCTAATTGAAAAATGTCTATCTGGCTGAATTTTATTCTAGGCTTCCCAAAAATCTGGCCTCCCAAAAGTTACTCCTTATTTCAAGTGGTGAAGCAATTTCACTCCTCCACATGATCTGTTATGTAGCAGGGTTTCCAAAGCATGATGGCAGCTCAATGTGACCCAGGACTCCTGCTGCACTTCAGAACATGCTTTATGTACTGTACAGTCATACAGGATAAAAAGCACTATATGAAAGCCAAGGATTTTTTTTATCTTTCTCCGTAAAATGGTCCGTCAACCATCTGCTTCCTTTTCGTAGACAGCTCTCTGCTGGAGGAGCTGTTAAGCCCAATATCAACAACTCAAAGCAACTTACCAACCAAACTTTACATGAAGGAGTTCTCAATATAGTCCCATGCCTGATGTTTTCCCAAGAAAGAGACAACACAAACTGCTATTTGTTCAAATTCACTGATACACAGACATGCAAAGCACGATCGTTGCAAAAGTAAATTACATGGATAGTTTCAGAATCATTTTCTGTCCTCAAATACAATTCCATGTACTGTAATGCACCACATTTCTGTAAAATTATTTTGAAAACAAATACCTATGTACATTCTGAGAACTGTTTTTTTTCTATATTTTGTAACATCCAGACAGTTTTTTAGGTGGCGTAATTTTAACATCAGTGTACAGTGTTTGCCAGTAATCACAGCATGATGCGTAGAACTGGAGGCAGCCACAGAATTTTGATTGCTATCTGCTGCAGCCTTGTAGTACTATTACATTAAATTGTTGGACCACTCAATGTGTTTCTTATTCAGTCCATTAAATGTTCCTTTAGATAGACTTATGAGATATGCACGGTTATATTCTGTAACTACTTGTGGTATAATGGAAGCACATACACGTATAATCAAAAAATGTGTTGTTTACACATACAAAATAAAAAATGAATAAAAACTCACTTTAGTCCTTTAAATTCATTTTGTGACCTACCTTGAAATTAAAACGAACTTTTAACTATTATGTATTAATGCTCGCATGTAAGAAAAATGTTTATTAATGCCTGGCCATAAATGCAGCAGAACAGAAGGTGGAATTCCCATCTGTGTTCAGAGACCATTCTTATTTCAATTCTCATAGTCTCAGGAAACAGGGTCATTGCACTACAGAAGTTAAAAGAATTGATGAGTGGTTCTAATACAGAATAAATAGAGAAGGTTAGACGAAGCCCAGATGCAGTTATCTATTAAAGTGGCTGACATGCTATAATATAATAATTTGTTAAATATATGCTCCTTGAGTAATGAAGGGTGTTTAGGAAACATGATAAAAATGTAATCCTTGGTTTGCCATCACCAAAGTCCTTTTCATACAAAGAGGTGACACTATGGTTTGAAAGGTTTATAACCAAGTTTTAAGATAAAGTAAGTAATAGGAAAAGCACAGAAAAGACCATGCCACATTTGTGGGCATAATGTAATGCAATATGAGCTTTTCAGTAGTGTATATTTCATTTATTTTCTTATGCAGAACATACATTTCAACCCAGCTTAATATTTCATGTCAGGGAGAAAAGAAACAGGTGAATGAATAAAGATATCATACAATACACATACCTATAAAGTTTCACATTATGTTTTCTCCCAAGTGCCTCTGTTTGCTTCAGGTTTTGTCCTTAATAAGGACTGACAATATGTTTGCTTCCTTCAATCAGAGAGTTAGTAAGTGGTGTTATACCAGTTATACCCAGTTTGCAAGAATCTACTCTTTGATCCATATGGAATGATAGACAAAACAGAGTGTATCCCCCTTTCAGATGGCAAAAGCATTTAACAGATTTTCTAGACACTACAAGGACAGCACAAAGATGGATTAATACATTTATTAGGCCACTATAGTGTATATGACAGTATATGACCTTCAAATTGTACACTGAAAGAATCTCTCAATGACATTTAATGTTTTTTTAAATCACTTTTAGTGCAATAAAAATAAATTAAGGCATTTCTGTCTTGTAGTCGAATCAACAGTTGGTTGTAATTTAAAAAAAAATAATGCTGTGTTTTTGACTCATAAAACAGATCTTAGGTTTCTTTGCCTTAACAATGTTCACCTTCAACGTTTTAGGTTTTTAATGTATTATCTGGGTATTTGGAAATTAAATCTATTTCACAAAGACCTGTCAACTCCAAAGATATGTTTATTGTTCTAAATAGCATCAAAGATTGGTAAAAGATTTTAAAAGAGGTGTGTGCCAGTGTAAACAAGCCCTGAGCGTCTCAAGAGTTCATTAGATGAGGTGCCTGATTGAGGGACTAGATTCTACAGTGGGAAATAAAAGTGAAAAAGACTTCATTATAAGAATGAGTGTGAAAGTAAAAGCTGTGGCTGGCATTATTGATACAGTAAATATTCACAATGACAATGCCTGAAAGCAATGGAATTTAAATTTCTAACCCATAAACATTGCATCTATTCTCCAGATATATTATCTCTTAAAGCAAACAGGAGACCTTGGTGCTGTATGTCTTATTGGAATTTACCATTTATTTTCATTGGAATGTTCAAAATCCCTCTTGGACCTCTAAACAAAACAAAAGTCGTCCTCTCTGTTTACAGATTGGATTAAACCATGCATCCGTATAAAGAATTTCTAGATATTAGTTTTAGTTACAAAAGCTTATTTCCAAACCATGTTACTTCACATGTGTTTATATTTTGGAAATTAGATCAAAATCTTGACTTACAAACCTTTTCTTAAAATTAAATAATATAATCTCACTGTATTAAAAAAGATTTTTAGTGTTATTGGATTTTAGTAATTTCATTGTGTTATTTATCACAGCCTTCATAACTAATCAAGATTCACATGGATTGAATACATATGTTAAATTTGGTTGGCGCAAGATAACAATTTCTTCTAAATTATTGTGATATTGTAATAAAAAACACTTCCATTTTTTTCTTTATTTTGAAAAAATAAGTTTTCAAATAGCAAAAGCTTTCTAAACAATTTACAAACATCTCAATTATGTATGAGTTATAAACATCTATTAATCAGAAGCAAGATAATTATTTAGGTTTACTTATGCTTGCATTCCACTTATTGCTGAACTTTAATGTGTTTTTATCAGTACTATGCTATGCACTTAAAACACAATGGTTATACTAATAAATTGCATGCTAGTGTTCTGTACTGTAAAGTTGATCTTTCTTACAAATCTTTTTAGCAATGTGTTTTGAGTATGGTTTTCAATAATATCATGTAAATTGGCCCAGACTTATTCACAAGAATAAGAGGACTATGACTCTTTTCCAATTTTCCTTTCAACTTGGACCATACCTTTATTGACTGGACCTCGGTATCTTCACAGGAAATGCCAAACTGCTAACCTTTCAGGGTCAGAGAACAGTACAGACAGTTTTGTTGCACTGCAGAGTGACCTCAGTTTGTTTCTTATCCAAACAAACTATCTAATGTTATAAACTACTTTTTGTTTCAAGAGATTTTTAAAAGAAGTCCACTGTGACCAAATATGCTGTCTGTTTTTTGTTTCCGCGATTTTGTCTCTCTCACTGCTGAGACGTGAGCTGTATCAGCTTCACATTAAAAGAAACACCCTCTGTTCCTCCAAACAAGATCCTATATTGTACAGAATCAGCAACTAGGTTGAATAAATTACAGTACTTATCACCATTTTCGTCATTTTAGCCTTCATGCAGCTACTATTGAAATTAATCTAATATATGTACAGAGGCCAAATATTTGCATGCAGGAGGAAGAATTGTAATGGAAAACCAGTCTCTTACAGTATGGTGTTCCAAAGGACACCAAAGAAAACTCTTATCTTTAAGTTCCTGTAAACTGGGGTTAACTCACTTTGTATTACAACAACTATAGTTCACTTTATTCAGCTTGCTTTTGTGCCCTGAGTTTTGGTAATCAAGATTTTTTACTCCCTTCGGCTCAAATATCTGGCAAGATCATCTTGTAAATACAGCCAAGTCACACATCTTCTGCACTCAATTCCTGTTCAACATGCCATTGAATGTGTGGAAAACAAGTCGGTTATGTGAGTCTTTGTTTTACTGTAATTATGACAAAAGACAAAACAAATGTACTGTAAGTTAAACCCAATAGAATTATATTAATTTGAAAGAACAGGCTTAGAATGAGAAACCGCCCCAACATCCAAGTCATAAGTCAAAGTGCATAAAATTTAGAATCAATTAAACAGAAAAGTAGCAATACTAAACAATATGAAATAAAATCTGTATTTTATTAAATGTAAATTACAAATGTATTTGAAATCCATCCAAATTATCTCCAAAGTTAAAGTGCCCTTTAGAAGAGAAACACCAAATAAACTCTGCCAGTATATTTAATTTAGTATTAGCTCAATTGATTATATTTAAATATTTTAGTGATATAATGCTGATTTTGCATCATTGCAAGATAATTACATAACATAACTCAAGACAGCCAGATGAACGATTACAAATTAAACTGCAGCTGTCTAGTCTGTCTTTAAAAATCTGTTCGAATGTCAGATCCACAGTTTCTTATGGTTATAAAGTGTACAATCCAAACTTCAAATGACTTAACTTATCTTCTTCAATTCACCAGTGACATGCTTTTCCTGTAACCTGGTGATAAGAGTTTGGGAAAACTGAACGATCATTCCATTTTTTTCTCTTCTTATATCAAAAAGCCAGAAAACCATTTCAAGTTGTTAATGAGTTTATTTAAAGATGTATTGTTTTAATTGTTACTAATTACTCTAAGAGTAAGTCCCTTAAAACCCTTCAAAGTGAGGACTAAGAGGATCAGAAAAATGGAACTTGAAATTAATATTAAAACACGAGAAGCTAACAATACTTAACACTAATTATGAGAGCATTTTAAGTCAGTAATTTTTAGCTTTTAGACCTATATATCATAACAAGATTAAAATGTTGACCTACGTCTGAGGCTAATTGAAATCAGGCTGTCCTCCCCTCTTTAAGAGTTCAGAGTTTGTGGGAGTGCATCCCAAGTGAATTATGATTTAATGTAGGTTTAAAGTACACTGAAATATGATGACACTGTGAATAAGTAGCCCTGTAATGCTTCCCTTAAGCTTGCTGTTGATCTTTTATGTTTTTTCGCAAAGCTGGGCCACACATTTATTACAAAAATCTAAAACCACAATATTAAAGATACATGTGATGTGTAAATTAGAATGAAAATGTATATGTTTATAATGTTTATATTGAAGTTCTTTACAGAACATAAAATGGTTACAAACAAGAAAATGCCATTCATCCCATCTAGCTCATTTGATAGTTAGTACTGTCACTATTTCATCCCAGGATCTCATTCAGCTGTTTTATGAGAGCTTCGAGGGAATTGGTGCAACAACATGGCCAGAAACTGTATGTATGTCTTGTTCCAGACTTCCACAACCCTTTGGATAAAGAAGTGTTTCTTGTGTTTTTTTTTGTTTTTGTTTTAAATGCACTTCCATGCAGTGATTCAGATGGTTCAGTTATTTACCTTCTTGGTAATCGATCCTTAATTTCACCATGAGCTAACTGCTATAAGTATATTTTTGACTGACTGCACCAGAATAATGCGCTAGAAACACTTTGTTTAGATTTTTCACATCTCTTCTTTTGTATGAAAATGTGCCAACATTACATATTTACCTGTGGAAAAAAGTATATACTGTACTTTTTGTAAGAATAACAATATTAGAAGTCTGAATGCATGTGTTTGCTTTCCACACACAGATCATCAATGATTCAATTATTATGCTTTCTGAAAACATGATACTGACTGTACTGTAGGTCACTTACTCTGTCATACTGTACATTGATGTCATAAGTGAATCAAAATTGTTTCATAGAAGTATTTGATCAAACTGGAACTTTAAATGTTGTACTCATAATCATCTTTAAGTACAATTGTGCATATACTATGCAGTATGAGCAGAGCAGAACTGTTCATTCAAAATACGTACTTTTTAGGATCAAAGATGGTTCTTTGTTTTTCATCAGCAGTCTTGCCCATAGATACAGTATACCTAAAACACATCTTTATGACTTTACGCGACAGTATCATTCTTCTAAAACTAAACGTTATGCTAAAGAAAGTTTCATCGGAACTAATGTAGGCAGAAAAGGCAATATACGGGTTATAGATCTTAATCAGCTCCCTGAACAACTCTTTTAAGTCCACATTTGGCTGCATATTATTGTAATCTATGCCAAGCATTTACAGTATGTAGTGCAATGCCAGTAGTTGAAAGACAGAAAACCTCACATCAAAATGTCACTCATGTCACCAAGTCCTCTCGTGATCTTGAGATTTTTAGAAATTGTCATGAAGTGTAGGAGTTATGTAGACCATTTCCCATGGGTGATGCCAAGTTATGTTAATCCTTTCAGGGTGAAGAAAGAAAAAATCATGCTTCAAAAACTGAGTCAAGTTAATTAAACATTGACTGCTATTCAAACTTCTGTTCTACAGAAAAAGCTATAAAAATTCAGTTTACTTGCAAATGCAGTAGCATTGTATTGATTTATCTACAGCATATACTGTATAAACACCATATTTCATCATTCAAAATGTCTATTTCAGCAGTCGATTTTCCATTTTTACGCACTTTTAGCAGCATGCACATTTCTGTAAGGGTGTCCATGAATGTACAGTGTATGATGAGGATTTAATTCAATGGAATTTATAACAAAACAATAAAATCCAAGATGCAAGACAAATGGCTTGGATTGTTCCAAACCAGGAGTTCCTGTAGCTGGGTGGTTGATATGGAGCAAAGAGCTAAGGAGTACATTGGCACACTGTTGTTACTCTTGGAGGCTCACTTCTGAATTACACCCATGCCCCAGTTCAGTATAGTATACTGTAGTTCAATTACTTTGGCAAATACTAGCCTAGTTGCTAACTTGTCTGGAAAATTGTGAATGGCAGGGCATTGATACGAAAGCTGCACAGCTTTAGTGAGACTAGTTGGAGGCTCACAATGTGATGAATCTCAGAAGTGATAAATCAATCACTGCAGGTCTTTTGGTCCACAATGGAAATAAAAAGACCAGGGTCCGTCTTGGCACTTGAAAGAACAGCCCTTTGGGCTCTTTTGTGCTCACATCAGCCTTTAAGAGTTGGTCTGCATCTTTTCACTTTTAGCCAAACCTTTTTTTAAACAGAACGAAGTGCTTATTTTAATCTCAGTTTAGAATGTACTGTATTTTCTCATTTTGGATTTAAATATTTTTAAATCTTGAATGGAACATTCATAAAATAATATGATCTAACAATGACATAACAAAACAATATATTTATATTTAAATTCCAAATAGCTTATGGTTGCAGAGGTGAAATACAATTCCGAAATGTCTAAATAGCAAATTATGAGTTGAAGAGAAACTGGAGTCATGAGGATTTTGACTGGGAAGCTCCTCATATAATGGAAAAATAACCCCTCATACAGTAGTCACAAGTTATTTATTTCCCCCTGCTTCTTATTAATTTTTAACAAAGGAATCGTGTTACACAAGTAACCTCTAACTGTATAAGATCCATTTTTAAAAGGGACCATTTCCCAACACTTGTAATAAATAGAGCTACATGTTAGTTTTAAAAAATATAATCATAGGAACAGTCCCACAAAGATGAAAAGTCTATTGAAACAAAATATTGTATATCTTGACCGTGCAACATGAAATATTAACAGTTTTTTAGGACATTTCTATTCCATTTTTCTGTGATGCCACTTTACTTCTCCTGTAGACTTTCTGGCATTTAACTTTGGAAAGAACTGTATTTTCACGATACTTTTTATGGTGTTTTTTATATATTTCTATTGAAATTTTACATTCGTATTTGGATTTTTTATTCATTCGTATTATTTGTTTCATTTGAGAAGTAAAAGTGTCAAAAATAAGAACTATATATCCACCGGCAGCTTGATATTTAAATAAATTAACTGAACACAGTTGAGAAGATGTGAGTAAATTGTTTTAGATGTTTAAAATATTTATGATAACCTTAAAAATAGAGAGCAGAATTTGTATTTTTGTCTCTTAACAATCTTAACAATCTTTATCACCATTTCCTAGTGGAACAACATGTACACTGTAACAAGAAAAGAGATGCAGACTTAGAGGTTATGTAAGATCATTAACTTGCATTTTTTCTGCAGATGTCAAAAACAGGCAAGAGACAGAGATGTGATTCTGAAGACTGTTATCTGTTTTTTCAGTTTGTTTACTACTGAAGTATTTTCCCAAGGTCTTTATAGCTAATATATCCTTGCTGCCTATGACCACATAAACAAGAGCTCAATGTACCAATGTGCTTTTCTTGCAGTCTCGTTCTCAACATTTACAGAAAGGGCTCACAGGAGAGACTTTATGAAAGCTACCATTTCTCTTATGTTTACTTATTTTATTCTGTTATTATAATATAACCTTACTTCTCCTTTATTTGCTTGGATATATGTAAAAATTGTTGTGAATATAGTTAAATTAAATAAATCAAACAAAATACGAACACATACTTTATCTATGATCAGGAAAATTTCACTTTTAAAAAGCCTCATTCAGTAATTGAAAGAGAATATTTAGTTTAAAGCAGTGTTCATTAGATCAGGGTCTTCCAGTTGTGGTTCTAGTGTCTGCAGGTTTTCATTCCAGCCCGATTCTTACTTACTAGATTCTTACTTGTTCAATTAGACAAGAGAATTCAGGTTGAACAAATTATATAATTGATAAGGCAATTTGGGTTATTTTCTTCTCCAAAATAGTCACTAGGCACAGTTTTCAAGTATTTTTCATGCAAATTTCTATACACATTTATAATTGATTATGTCTGCATAGATGAAACATAATTCAAAAATGTTTAATCAGCAAAATATAAGATTAATAAACACTGAGGTCATGACGATTTTGATTGGGAGGCTCCTCACATTATGGATAAATAAGCCTTTATACAGTAGTTACAAGTTACTTATTTCCCCTGCTACTGTACTTATTCATTTTTTAAAAAAGGAATCTGTTACACAAGTAACTTCTAACTGTAAAGGATAACTTTTTAAAAATAAACTTTCCCTAACTCTGGTAACACAGTTTTAAACCATGACTTATTTCAATTATATTTAGTATAGAACATGTATAGAATACACAATTCTATATAAATGAAAAATACAATTGGTAAAATAATTCAATATAGCAGACTATGAACATTATAATGTTGCCATTATCTTAATCTTGAATCCAAGAGAAGAATCGCTATGGATTAGAAGCCGTTAAAACTAAATACTTTTAATACTTAAATCTGTCTGATCCCCTTATTTCACAGATTTGAGCACACACAAATACATATACTGTAAATATGTGTAAAACTTCATACTTGCATTAATAGTTGGAACATAAATTGCATTGGATGATGACCTTAGCTAAATAAATAATGCAATAATAATAAACTTTGGAATGTAAGAACATTTTGTATGTATCATATTATAAAAGTATAATTTATATTGATCTTTTTTCAAATAAATAATAGGTTTCATCCCATTGTTAAGAAATATGTGTTCTCTCAGGTTACATCTTAATTTCTGCTTTGTCTTTTCTGACATAGCTGTGATGCGGGTTAATTTTCTAAAATAATGTAATGGGGAACTTCAAAGCAGTGCTTATTTTTCTTTTTACCTCCTTTATGGGCTTATTACGACTGGAGGCTGCAAAAGCAAGTACCACTGTACATCAAAATGAAGGTAAAATCCTCTAGATTGCTTACGTTTCCCAAGGCTTAATTCGTTTTACAAGCAGAGCAGCACCATACCTTAAATCCTTTTAGTGACCCCGTAATAGCATGCAGTAATCAACATCTACATTAATTTTCAAGGATTAAAACACAGCTTTGTGAAACACAAACCGAAAGAATCTATTTGAAGGAATGATGGCATGCTGTAGATTCTCTATCTTTTCAGTTCAGTTAATTCCACTGCCTTTAAAGGCCCAAATACCAGTACTCAAAAGATAAATTAAAACAAATTGGTTCCTACACTGTTCCACAGGAAAATGCTAGAAACAGTTTTGTCAAAGTTATCATATTTTGATCATTTTAAAATACACATTATTGCAGTATATAATAATGGAGGGGAAAGCCACACTTTAGTGGGGGTACAGTACAGTATTATGTGTCAGGATAGGTGGCACTCTAGGCAGCACTGTTGCCTTATCCCTAAAAGACCAGAGCATCCTGGTTAGGTGGAAAATGTTCACTTCCTGCATTCATACAACTGTATTCCAACACAGATACTCTGATGGCCCAAGGTCATTCATACAACAGTTGTTTTAAAATTTGAGAATGACCCAAAGGCACACTGTCCAAATGAACCTAAATAACTTAAAGGAGAAGGAAAAACAGCACACCAGAAGTGATTTGTTCCCAAACACCAGCAACCATGGTCTGGATTAAAACGATATATTGAACAAGAAATAATTTATATACTGTTATTATAGCTAATGATCAATCTCTTTTAGCCTTAGTATACCTACTGTATACTCAAACACATTTCCTACTGCTTTCCTATCAGATTTCACACAGTCCATAAGGCCTGGGATACCATATCCAATAAGCATCTGTGAGTAAACTATAAATCCTATGCCAAACTCTCTCCCTAGATGCATCTCTCCTTGCTCCTAAAGCTCTCTGAGGTGCTTATGTTTACTTATTTCTGTAGATACACAGCTCTAGAACATTACTGCCAAGATCAGATCATCTAAAATCAACTTGTCCCTTGGCGCTATCAATCTGGATAAGGTTGCTTCACTTTATAACATCAATCCAGGTGGACAAAGATTATTTTTCACTGAATATACACTCCAATCTAGAATTCTCTTTTCCAACCTAAAGTGTATTGTTTTCACAAAAATGGCTGTGTAGACTGCCCATTCCATAATCCATTTGTTTAATTTGATCATATCTAGTTCCTTCTTTAATGGTGGTCTCTCTTATTTCTCTCTCTCTCCAAGTGCTTTTTTTTCTGCTTTTTCTGTTAGTTTTCCACCATCGATGTCCTGATATCTCTTACCCTGGATTTCTCATGCTATCTGATCTGGCCTTTATCATATGCAGCAGGCCTGGAACTCAGTGTAGACCAGCCTACAGGCTGTCAGGCTGCCTGATATGGTTTACGTTTGATAGGAAATGATAAACTAAAAACTTTAAGGGCCCTTATTTTTATTTAAGTTATGGATCACATTAGGTCTTTTTTTTATCATTTATACTAAATTAAAATCCATAAATGTGGGGTAATTTCCAATGACTGCTGACACTCAGTTGCTCACGTAAAATACCTGGTAGTGTAAAAAGCAAATCTCAATGGAAACAAACATTAAACTTGAGGCAAAGAATGCTTTTGATTATTAACTGATTTGGCACTCACAAATTTTTACTGTGCTATTCTTTCTAAAACTGAGCACATGTGTTAACATTTTGCTTCTTATTTTCAAGTACAGTACAGTATGTGCACATATTATTCGTGTATATAATATCTTGGAACCCATTTCATCAGAGAAGTATTTTCCTTGATTCTTTACTAATGTCAGTGAAATTTTTCTGAGAAGACATGAGGAGGTTAGAAGATTTTAAGAAACTTGGTTGGTTAAAATATAACTTGGACATAAATGTAAACGTGGAAAATCTGATCTCCATGTACAAAACGTCACTATTTACATATTAAAGTTGAATTCATGAGGTTAAAGGTTAAGTCCTTTCTGAATTATGGCCATTGCTTGTTTACTTTAAATGTTAGCTTTGATGCTTCATTACCTTAAATGCATGTAAAACTACTGAAATCCTGAAGGAATCTCTACACAGTGTCTTCCTCTTGGTGTTTTTTTTTGGTCAAAAATGTGAAAAAGTGGGAAAACCGTAAAAAGTGGGAAAACATTTTTGCCTTCCAAGGTCATGGTTTTCTTAAGTAACCACAACCATGAAAACAAACAGTACTGCATGGCTTTAATCTAATAGATGAAAGGGAATCATTGTTTTTCCTTTGTTTTTTTATTATTTTAACAGACCCAATTCTATGACTATGCTGGAAATTATAATTAATTCAAAACCATATGCTGCTGCTTCAGTTTTGAGAAAGATATGTACATGCTTCGTACGATGTATTGCAAAGTAAGTTATTTGTAGTTAGCAAGGGTATTCCCTACTTAAAAACTACTTACTGTACATCCCAGTTAGTTTTATCCATTATTTATCCTTCCTGGTAAGTGCTCCAGCAAAGCAGAGATTACGCTGAAGTACAGGAGTACAGAGCACTAGGCTGGACTACACCACAGGTGGGAAGCCAGTCCATGACAGGGCATATGGTGGAACGCTAACAATTCAGAGATTATTAATATGCAAAAACCCCACATGGTCGAGGGAGAACATTCAAACTTCAAAGAGAAGGTGTCCCAGTGCTGTTGTGACCGCCGCGGTTCCCGCACGGGCTCGTGCCCTCCACCGCTCCACCCCGCCCGTTTTGTCCAGCAAAACCTGGGGCACGAACCCGGGTCTCCGGCGTAACGCAACAGGGAGCTAGCTGCCGAGGTCCCTCCTACGCGCAGCGAGGACGATGACGTCACCCTGTCCGAACTAGCTCTGCTACACAGTGAGGACTGGATCCGGGACCTGTGGGACCACAGCACTGCCATGCCATGCCATACAGCTGGTTATAATGAAGAGGACATGTATGTTCACCAACTACACATTGCCTTACTCAAAAACTCATGTACGGTCTGGGATTCGATGCAGCTCTGGGGAATTCTGAAATTAGACAGAAATTAAAAGACTTGCTGAGGTGAGACAATGACAAAGCAAAGGGGAATCAAACCACACACAAAAATAACTTTGCAGTTAGAAAAACTACAAAATAATTACATCTATTGCCTGCTTTCTGTTTAAAATGTTTGTGCAAGTCCTGTCAAAAAAGAATAAACAAAGCATTATGGTGGGCATTAAGCCAGAAGTGACTGAAGAAGAGCAGGCTACAATTTACATTCCTTTCTATAGTATTTAAACAATGGAAGAATTTGGGATAGGTAGCTATGAAGTGGATCTAATTACTTCATACACTTCACTGTGAAAGTGCATGTTTCATAAAGCTGGAACTAACTAAAGAGCTTCACATTCCACAAGCTTGACAAATTGGCTATAAAAAGTGTGAAAAAGGATGAGCTGCAGCTCAAGCAGAGCCAAGGAGTTTCTTTATATCTGTCCTGCAAAACAAGTCTTCAAGTGTTGCTCTGCGTCTTTTGTTTTTTTGCATAAATACCAAAACCTTTATTATCTTATCTTTACAAAACAGGCATCGACAAATAACACAGATCAAATGTATTTTTAAATGTTTTTGGTGACAGAAAATCACAGCTGAGTAGTTTCTAACTGTCAAGCCAAAAGGTCAAAATTAAAGAACAAATACTGTATATCTAACAAAACTATACTGATACATGTAATATTTTTGCCTTTCTTAATCCCATATTGATCATAAAATGTAATGTAAATTATTCTCAAGAAACACAAAAATCCAATGTAATCCTTTATTAGAAAAGTACGTTTATTGGAAAAAGTAACTTTAGAAATGTAAGCTACAGCATGATACGTACAGTACTTACGCAAAACAAAAATTCACAATATGGCTAATATGCTAATAACATGGGCGTACCGCAAATTTGGAGATCTTTCTAACATTCATGATTATTAGTTGTTGCAATGTATACATTTAACATACAGTATTAGAAAGTAAAAATGCCAAAAATGTAATGGAGAATATATGTATTGGAAAAAGAAATAACAAAATATTAGGTTTTCTGGATACTTCTTTCAATTAGCAAGGTTAAGGTAATGCAAGGCTGTGTATGCCGGGTTTGAAACATTATAAAAATACTTTCTTCGCCTCTTATGTGAGTGTCTCCCATTCCAGATCCTAGCAGTGATGCTTCGCAGTGTTTGTGTTTTCTTATGGTCGAGGCCTCAGAAAAGCTCTAATATATTTGTTGGGATTGCTGTACACACACAAGAGCTAAATCACTTTTCACAACAGAAGAGGCAGAGATACGTGAAACCTAAGCCACTGGAATCAGACCACCTCAGACTATAGTAAACGTGCTCCAGCCCAGCACGGCTCCCATGGGGAATCTCATCTCCTTGCCTCTGTCCTCTGAGAAAACAAGCATTTGTGCAAGTTTTCCTTCGCACTCCGTAACCAGCTGACCTGCTGGCCATCTTCTTCATTCACTTTCTACATTTTTTTTCCCCTGCTCTTGTAATTCACATCTGGTGGCTTGACCTTGGGAGCTTTGCCATCATACCACTATATCTATCACAGCTTTTCTTGGCAGCAGACTTCGGTCTAGAAATTCATGGACTTCTTGCCTTCATATGACTGATAAGTGCATTATTTCAGGCTCTCTCAGACTCTGCCAAGGAATGGGGGCACGGCAGTTCACTGTTCCTGAGGGGCATGTTGCAATGCAAAACGTCTGTGATCTTGGCTTGAGGCAAAGTACTTCTCTACACTATGTAATGCTACATGTTATGCAAGTGAATTAGCGTTTCTGAGACCCATTAAAGGTAAAATAAACACTCAGATTACATTTGAAAGGTATCAAATGTTACTACCAATTGTTCTACCAAAAAGGTAAACACATTACAGGGTTAATATTACTAATACTGCCATATGATTATGATCTTCTTGCTAAGAAAACATTTAAAGATAGATTTACTTACATCAAAATACATTTTAAGAAGGGATACATCTAACAGTGTACAGATTAAATTTAAATGTCCAGGTGTTTAGTGTCACAACTGGAAAATGACATGACATCCAACTGTGGTTCATTTTTCTGTATTTCCACTTGCACAGTATAGTATATCATGTAACAGTATACAAGAGAAGCCCAGAGGTACAGGAATAAGCTGCTAAAACATCATCTTTCATCTTGTTTTCCTGGTTTATTTCTTAAATGATACATTCCCATAGCTGCTGGAATATTAACATTTCAGCTAAAATACCACAGTTGCTTGGCCAGTCAGATCTGTTATAATTTATAATGTTGTATACCATACTTGATGTATAGCTCAGCTGATTCAGATTATGGAATAGAAGAATAGCACAATGTGGACCCAAGGGGCAGGCAGGTCACTATGTAAGGCACCCACTCAGCTCCCCTGTTAGATCAGTTTCCTAGTAATAAGAGAGCTGTCACCACCAGAGTAATATTTCAAGCCATACTGTAGATGTTAATTATATTCATAAACCACTGCAGCCAACGTGAATATGTGGGCAGCAGTGTGGAGCAGCGGTTAGGGATTCTGCTTGGAACTGGAAGGTTGTGGGTTACAATTACAGGTGAGGCACTGTTCTGCTGTTGTCCCTTTGGGCAAGATACAGTACTTCACCTGAATTGCTTCAGAAAAATACCCAGCTGTATAAATATGTACAAATGTAATTTGCTTTGGATAAAAGTGTCAGTCCCATTAATTAGTAGTAAAATATCTGTGAACAACACAATAATGTATTATTATTATTGAAGTTGTTATGCATCCGTGTACAGTACATACAGTATACTGTAACATATTGCATTCCAAAATTATAACACTTTTTTACCTGTCTACAAAAAGCATTTCTGACAAAAAGTGCATTTAAAAGTCATGCATTTAAATCAACTAACCATTAATTTCTTTTATATGCTTGGTCAGTGTGCTCTTTATACTATGAATACTGTATAGTACATATTCTTTAAAGAATATTTCCATACTGTACATAATTTTAAAGAATTATGGGCCTTACAGTACTGAGGCATAAAACCAGGCTTAAAATGTTAAACTGAGAGACACTTTTAAACAGAGGCAGCTGCTAAAGAGAAGCAACATCTGCACTCATCTTCACCTGATTTGAAGTTTATGGGTGCTATTATATTATTAAGTCACTAAGTGAAGGAACCACAACCAGTGGTTCCAAGTCAGTGACCCATATGTGATTTGTGGTAAGCAAAGACAAGCTTAATTCCTCTTTGTCAAAGGCTGTAATTTCGAAATTACTACAGGGAAGGTCAAACCAAATGTTTTAAAATATCAACATAAGGTCATTTGTATTGCCATTCTCATTGTTTCTATGAGCCAGGCATGCCAAAGATGACTGATATTGTCCTTGTGGTCTGCTTTTTGATCTTTAAGATGTGTCTGAATGCATTGCTCAAGTATTATCTAGAAGACTGTCTTTCTGCTTACTCTTTGACATTACAAAAATATCTGAGAGGAAAAGTGGTTCCATTAATGCATTGGAATGTCGATAGCTTCCAGATTGGAGCAAGTTCAGAAAAGCTTTGCTCCAATGGGCAATAACTTTCTCTCTGGACAGCTTTCCATAGTATTACTGGCATAATCCAAAGAAGAGAGAAGACAAATTCCCACTGTGTAAAAATGTCTTTCACATAACTTCAATTGTCAGTTTCATTTCACAGCATCCTCCAAAGGCCGAGTATGGAAGGACAGTAAAATTAAGGCCAGATTTAGGACGTACAGTAACTTGCTTCTTTTAATGGAGAAAGATGCAGTAAATAGATTGTTGTCATTGTGCAATCTATCATTTTTGGAAATGAACATAATTCCTCTGGGAATCTGGAAAAATAGTGAAGTATTTTGCTAATCTTCTTCGCTGCAGGAACACGAGGAAATAAGTGTGGTTCAAAACTGAATTAAAGTCCTTGAGCAGGACTGAGAACACTCAGTCAGGTACTGTATAAGAGGCCTTCTCATTCTTGCAGTCTTGCTTGCCTTGGGGCACTCATTAGGTCAACACTCAGTGCTACTCTGTACCTTATAAAATAGCTCTGTATTTATTCAGTCAACCCCCCCTGCTTATTGACACACTTGACCCCTGACTACAGTGCACAAGCAAACTCATTGTAATCATTCACCCTAAGTGACTGTTCTCTCTCGCAAAATTATAAATAGAGGTTCACCTATAATAAATCAGAACCTGAAAGTGCCCCTGTTGTAAATTGAGTTGTTTATGTCAATATTATTATTTACTATTATTATCATACTGTACAGTAAGTAGGCATGGGCGTAAAAAGAAGTAAAACCTATTGGGCAGGTTTAGAGGCAGTAAAAAGCAGTTGACAAATATATTCAGTTACGTGTCAAATTAAATTAAACCAATCAAAAAAGCGACTTGTACCACAGGCAGTGATACATTACAGAAAAAAAATATTTTTGAAGGAAGTGCCTATTTAAATTCTTGCAAAAATTGAAAAGAATATGATTTATATATCCTTATTTCATGCACTTTGGCATTCATTCATGGAAACGTAACACCTTTTCAGCTTTATTTCATTCGTAGCAAATTCCCCTATTCAACTTTAATCATACAAAGCTTGCTTACCACCTCCAGAAGCAGTTAAATCTGCATAATCTTGTGGTATTGATTCCATTTGATTTTCACAGCTGTGTACAGACATATGAAACGAGTCAGTGGAATTCTCACAGGATGTGAAATTTGCTATTTGTCTCTTTGGGTCATTAGCTTCTTGTGGCCTGAATTGCACTTCCTTTCACCATTTTTTAAATCCACTGACCAGTGTCTTTAAACCCTTGTCCAAACTGAGACAGTAGCAGAGGACATACCAGTGATGACACACAAAAAGTTATTATCAAATCAAGGCCATTCAGCCCATTTATCCTGTTTGGTAGTTAGTAGCTAATTGAGCCAAGGATCTTATCCAGATGTTTCTTGAAGAGATAAGGATCTTATCCAGATGTTTCTTGAAGAGATCCTTGCATCAATTAGCGACTAACTACTGTATTATCTACCATCAGTGCTGACTTTTATGAGGTCACTTACACCAAGATTAATTCCCAAAACACTGAACAGAAAGGTCTGGTCTGCTGGTATTTTGCAACCTTGAGAACTGCAGAGTGTACCATTTGCTGGATCATCCCCACCACTTTGGATAGATGCTCATATGGAACCTACTATTCTGTAATATTTACAGTATACAAAATATTTCTAGTCAGATTTGGAGGACAAATGTCGAAGGGTTTTACTATACTTGTTCCACAGCAAAGGAACCTAAGCGAATTTTCCAGAATCGTTGTGCTGTTGCCTTGATTAATGCAGGTAGTGTCCAGTTAGCAGAAGAACAAATCAAAAGTGGCACTATTTAAAAGTCCTTTCACTGACCTTTTTTTTTTGGTGCAAAAATCTGTAAGATGGTTACCATGCAACATAAAATACCTCACCAGGAAATCCTAGGCTGTCAGGTCATATTGTGTGGGGCTTGAATTATTAAAAAAAAGACAGCAAGAACATGTGGTTCGTAATGAATCGTGTTTCATCTGATTTATTTCAGGACCCATTTAATGAAAAATAATCGAAAAATCAGATGCACATTGTGAAACAGTCCAGCTCAGGTACTCCAGGTCACTGTGGCTGAGAATCTGCTGAGATGTAACATTTTGAGATATCTCTGATAGATATTTTCCTCTCCATGGAAACTCACAAATATGTTTTTATTATTTGGCCCATCCTGTATGTCTTGAGTGAAAAGCAGAAGACGTATGGAAACTAGGCCACTAAAAACTGTTTCAAAACAGTTTCATGTGAAAACAAGATACGCCCAATTCACTCTTCACCCAGGGCTAATGTGTACAACATTCTCACTTTGCCATTTTAATATTACAGTTTCTCTCCTGAGCATGGAACTATGGGATCGGTTTTATTTGTTTTAAAACACTCTTCAATGGGAGAAAATGTAATTGAAAAAACAAGAGATATTTAGTGTTTAATTTAGATATTTGATTACAGAATTTGGTTTTGGGGGTCTTTGACCCCAAAGATTGGGGGCCTTTGAGTTTAATGAATGTGCTTTTAAGTGGAATTCAGATTTATCACATAATGCCAAACATTAATTGTCACTACCTCGAGAAGCAATAAAATATCCAACAAGACAATCCCTGACCTGGGAACTCAGGAAAAGTTTTTTTCTGTATTTTAATTATAGATTCTGAATAATAGCAAGCTTTTTCTGAAGTTTGTATTGTGAGGATTAGATGGATCATTTCTTTTGGCAGTAAAATGAGGCATCTTAAATTCAGTTTTTTCATGATACTATGTTGAATTGAAAAACAATTCTCTTTTCTAAACTTCACACTGCAGAGTTCTGCTGTTACTTGCTGTTGTTTGGCAATTACTTTTCAAGAAATGGGAGTAGGGATTGTAGACGCAGGGGGTTACTCCTGCACATAACCTAATACAGAACTTCTTCCTCATATAACAGCTTCACTGTCCCACATTTACAGGAATTCCACAAATGTGAACATTTAACATACAGTATATGGAGCAACTGGGAACTATTTAAAAATGAAGTCACACTCTATAATTTGGCAGAGCAACACTATTGCCTTTCAATTATGTATTTGGTTTAAAAATGGAACCATGATCATTTCTGTTCATTTGAATTTGAATTATTTTTGCTACTGTTTTATTACTAATCCACACAAGAAGTGATTGCCATTTCTAGACCTGGCATACAATTGTTCTGCAAATGCTAGATGAGGGATGCATGTTCCCTGCTGTATAGTAAAGATTAATGTTTTAGTAGAGCAATGAATACGCATAGCATAATGCCTTACATACAATATTGAAAAAGTAATTGAATGTAATGTATAAATTAAAAGATAATACAGTATTTAATATTTACAGTATAAAGTATATTATATTCTGCTATGGAATATTGTTATTATTTAACATTTGTATTATCACGGTCACTTAAACTATAATGATTATAGCTTTATGCCTCCAAAAATAAAAGTCCTAGCACCTTTTATGTTTGCCAAGTAGTTTGTCAGCACCCTGAAAGTTTTCAAATTATGGCCTGGCTGTGGTTCTAAAGATTCACAGATAGGTTCTGATAAACAGCCAATTACAACACTTCTTCCATTAACTCTTCCAAAACTAGACTAATAAATTACTAATAAATCAATGCAGTTCCAGTAATAATATTTTTCTAACTTGCACTTCTAACTTTATTCAGCTGACACATTTATCGGTATGTTTGCTGTGATCGGTATGTTTTCAGACTTTTTAATTTTATTTTTGGAGTTTTGATAATTGAACCATTATAATGTTTTTTTAAAAAATGATGTGTTAATGTCTGTAGTAGATTTTACATTGTAATTGCACTATGCACATTAATGTATTACATATATTTTCCTCTGAAATGCTTCTTAGAGTAACTGTAGCTAAAATCAAGGACATTATTTTTGTCTTTTATGCAAGAAATGCAGAGAATACACCTCTACATTCCCCTTTGTGATCATTTGTTTTAATATACAATTTCAACTGTTGTTTATAAGCCACACAATTCCAATTATGTATTTCACATTTATCTTTAAAGGAAATATTAACTGTTTGTCTGATGTAAATTTCTTCTTCTAAAAAATAATTGCAAAACTAGACAGATAATATATTCAGATAATGTAAAAAATGCATTACACTGTCATTGTTTTAAATACTGAACTGAAGAGCTCAGTTAATGCCTTTGATACATTTTCATATCAAATAAATCATTATAAATGCAGACAGTAAAGATAAATAGCTCTCATTTCATCAGCTTTTCATTGTTTTTTTAACTGGTGGCTAAATGTTTCCATATGTTTAAATCAGGGAAGAATTTAGAAAAGAGAGGACAGAAAAAACAAGTTATTTTTTATTAAATTATTACTTCTGATGTCAGAGTTACCGTGCTAATATCGGATACAATGCAACTGTTTATCTACAAAGAATATAAACTAATGAAAAAGAATAAATAAATTTGTGTGAACACAAAGTAATTAATGTACGTATGTGTGTTTAAAGAATTTACATTTTCATGAATCGTACTGTATACAGTTCATCTCATTATAAATAGTTTAACATGTTTTTGTCTCATTTGACACACATTTTTAAAATCAGGATGATCCTAAACTCCTAAATTATATGTATGCTTAAATTTGATCTTTACATACAGTATACAGTATAATCCTTCAAATCATAGAATCTTTTTTATTTGGATATCCAGAGTCGCTTAAAATAACTTCCAATTGTATTATACGCATTTGAAAATTCATTCAATGCAGTATGTGTGAAAGCACTTTAAAAAAAAGTGAAAAGTAACATTGGAGAAACAACCATTTTTTTCACCTCAAAATTATAAGACATACTTGCAGCATTATTTATGACTTTGATCTGTTTATCATTTACAGTGAACACGGTTTGTAATCCATAATCTCAACAGCCATCATTTTCAATTAGCACTGGATATGGTTAGCTGTGGAAAGAAAGCCGCTTTCAAACAATGCAAAGTGGCTTTTCACTTACTGTACATAGAGGCGCTAAGGAGTGACAAAGCTCAATGAGAAAGGGGTATAAAAATGAAATGAAGCACAGAATGCACACCATCAGAAGAACAAACAATATAACCTGGGAAAAACACCCTGAGAAATAAACAAGTATCTTCCTCTCTAATTGATTTTTGTCTTTTTAAAAACCTTTCTGGGGATGAATTAGCTTCCTTCCCTCACCACATTGAGGGTTTTGGGATTAAGCCTTTTCTGCCACCCTGACTGGTCCCTAAAGCTGCATTTAAAGGTAAAAGACATATGAGAGCAAAGCTGGAAAACTTTTTTGAAAAGAAAAACAAACAATTTAACATTTAATCCATACAGCTGATTTAAAAAACTTGGCCTGTTTATAATTCACAGTGAACATGGTTCGGAATTCATCAGTTTAACAACCTTTCGTTTCGGTCAGCATTGAACCTGGACAGCTGCAAAATTGAACTAGTATTATTGTTGTTATTATTATTTTTTACTTTGAAATAAATGATTTGCTTATTTGGGAATGTAATTTTGAAAGATAATGCCTTTTTCCTAGTGTAGAATACATTTCATTGCTTTTATTAGTGGGAATAAAGGTATCTGCACCTGTACAGTCTAGTCTATTATACTTTATTACACTGTGTTGCTCATGATTGTGTATACTCTTGCATTTTTCTTTCCTTTACATTTTGTACTGTAATGCAGTCTGTTTTCCTTTGGGCTTGTACAGAGTTATTGGTCTCACATCAGATCCTTCGTTAATTGTTTTCATAAAACATTTATATTCCTTTTACAGTCTGTTTCTGTCTCATATAAAACATACTTTCCTGGAGATGTATATTGGATTCTCTGCTGCATAATTAATTTGCACATATTCTGAGAGACACAAAGATAGTCTATTCATCCAATAATATAAAAACCTCTCTCACACACATAGTAGTACTCTGTCAGTTTTAAATATAGAATACTATTCATATGAAATAAGCCCATCTTCCTATTGTTTAAGCATTATTGAAAAGTTTTTATATTTGTATAATATGCAGTTCAAATTACAAGACAGGTATTAAAAAGGATGCAAAAAACCCCAATGATATTGTGCATTCATTTATTTTTTTCCATAGTGTCATTTAAATGAATTCATATGAAGTAGTGTTGCATTTTATATTTCTAAGGAAATATCCAGACTAAGCAGTCCCATTTGACTATCTGTTCTCAAATAGTAGGTTATGATTGTGATTTGTTAGCAGGAAAGGCTTTCAAATGTTGAATAATTCATAGAATTCCTCTAATAATCACAATAGTTTTCTGTTCAGGTCAGTCTGTTCTCATGTCCCAAGTTATTCATGTTTTTTTGTAGTTTTGAAATAATTAGCCATGCTTCCTATTTCCCAAGATAAGCCTTTAAAGCACATTATCAAATGGTTGACACCTATTTCCTTCAGACATGCAGGTTATTGTTGTTAAGTGGCATTTCTTCTGAGTTAAAATGACCTCACCTCATGAAGTATATAAAATGTACTGTATAATGATCCTTATAATTATGATTAATCATTATACTATATGTTTCAATTAAAATTATTACAAGTAAATGTTTAATTTTGCCAAAATTAACACGTATGTTACTCTGTAACCTTTATGTGCATTGTTTATGTGTTTACCACACTTTATAAAGAAATAATTATTTATATTTGTCTTTTAAAGTCAACGTGAACATATTGTACTGTTTAATAGGCTAATCATACACAACTTCTATATTACAACTCAATGGTGGGTGAGTAAAAGGGCTAATTTTCCAGGATCCATGTAGCATTGTATAACATTATGGTAAGAAATAAACTCAAAACTAATAAAACCTACTAAATATCAACTTTATATTTATCTTTTACACATTAGAAGCACTGAAAATACATCTAGTTCCAACATCAACATTGGGACTCTATGCCAATATTAAAATATAATTTAAATATCTTGTAAATATGGTGCAATGATTTAGAAAGTATACCATTTTTAAGATTTAAAACATTGTACAATTTAAAACATCAGTACAAGATCTTCTATATTCAAATTCAAAGTCAGCAGGGTCCTGCCAAGCCAGCTGAAGAATTATGGGAAAACCCTGTCATTTGCTTTCATTTCTAGGCAGAAGAGAAATGACAGAATGTGCACAATAGCCTTGAGTAAATATGATCATCCAATTGTTAAATTATGTAAACAGTGTCTTCATATTAAGCGGTAACAGCTGAAGCAGAGTGCCCATATATAAACTTACCAGCTCCACTGGGAATAATGTTCACACATCTGCCTGATGCCTATATCTGCTGTAGTTGGATCACAGATGTGAGCTGTCACACATCACCTGTGGAAATGATTTATATAAGGAAGAGAAGTCAGAGGTGCAGACAGGATTTCATGTACAATGGTACTGAAACGACTGTTAATAAATCACGTTCCCATTCTGGATAGATAAGAGAAGAAAAATAAGTTACATACATTTGTCTTTGAAAAAGGCTCTTAATTTATGCTTTTAAATAAGCTATTTATCCTAAACACAAATAAATAGTGGGCTTTTACATTTATCATTAATACAACATAAACTGCACTATATCAAGGCTTGGCAGATTTCAAGATGATATTTCTTTGCTTATCTTTGTGTGCATTATAATCTGAAATAATGCTCTTGGATTTTTGGCCCATTGTCAAAATCACTCACTGAATGAAATATTATTGATGTGTAAGACATTAAATTTAGCCTACTGCACTTTACCTCCTCTTCTACCAAGAACTATAAAAGACCCTAACAGTTAATCACTCTTTCTGCAAAGTTTCTGTTTTTCTTCTAAGTAAATGGATTGGCAGTATACAGTACATACAGTATTGTCTTTACAGTCTTTATAAAACAGCCAAGTTAATCCAGTTATTCTGAATGTTCACCACATACTAAAATATAGTCATTGTTTGGTAGGGCAATCAACGAGTGAGTTTATGTTTAAATGTAGTTAAACCATGTAATTTACAGTTGAACAACATGATATATATATATTTTTTGTGCTGTAACACAGTTACCTTCTCTTTTGTTGTGCAGAAACATAACAGTTTTTTTTCTTCTACCTGCCTGTTGAAGGACCTGTCACTTCAAATTAAAGGACTATCCTCTACCACAAGTGCGTATGGTACTGTCTGAGCTGTGCCTTGACTACAGTAAACCCTGGTTTACTGTAGTAGAATCTTCTGAAGTGGAACTGGGTCTTTTAAATCAGATATACCGGACTTTCCTCGCAATAACAGGGAAATGTCCAAATTACAAGGTAAAAATAAACACTATGTGGTTTGAAATTCAGGAATATCAATGGTGCCATATAGGGGTAGGCCAGTTGTTTACAATGGGTGTTGTTTATGTTTTAAATGCTTTAGAAACTTTTATACAATATATTTATGTCACAAGAAATTAAGAGTTTGTGTATTTATGATAAAAAGACACTAAGAAACAATGTTCATGAACTGTGTATATTGCAATTTTGTAAAATAAGTAAAAAGATCAAGAAAGTACACAGTATAGTGCCCTGCTTATATATTTCTCATTTATTAATGTGTTTTTGGGCTGAAAAAAACATAATTTGTGATTCAACAGACATTTGGCCATAATGGATATCCCTTCCTCCCATAAATCTGTTAGACGGAAGGTTTACTGTGTTGTGAATTTACTCATACTGTATGTAAAAGAATGAAATTGAATCCATTTTATATGCAGAACTTAAAAATAGTCATTACAAATATGAAAAGTACTGTCAATTGCCTGTTACAAACATAGCAGTTAACCCATGATACTAAAAAACATTTCAAGACCATAGTGTAATCTTATATTACTCTTAATCTATAGTGTAGTCAATAGATTATGCGTGGCAAGGCATGTTAATTGTAACATTTTTGTTAGTGTGCTTTTACTCCCTTATGTAAACAATAGTCTACTCTTTGCATTTCAGTGACTAAAAGTCTAAGAAATTTATCAGACGATTACAGGCCTGTGGGTGTGTGGATATTTCATGTGGGAAGAATCATTAATACTGTATGTTCAGCACCATATTATGCACCATATGTCATTCACCTCATTTATCGTTGTATCGCTGCAAGGAGTACGCTTCATTTTCTCTGAAAAATTCCAATACAGTTTTTTGAAGTGGCTATTAGCATTTACTAGGCAGTATGAAGAAAAAAGTTGAAGTATCTCATTTTTTTGTGAAATGAGATACTTCAAATTCTCCTGAAGACCGGTAAAGGCCAAAAACTGTCTGAACCATTTTTTTCTGTTTGTTTTCTTAATGGCATGACCTTTACTGAAATTAGTTGTGGCAGGTTTAAGATTTCTGCCTTATAGATTGTTTTTAAATATTAAATAAATACAGTATCACCCAATGTCTCAAAATAACATGATTTATAACAGAAAAGTTTACCATTTCCATAAGGTATTGTACAAATAAAATAGATATAAATTATATATTCAGAATTTTTAGGGAGAGATTTTCAGGTATTTAGATTGTTCTACTCTGAAATCATGCCTGAGGAGAGCCACCAGATACATTCTAATAATATCAATTGCTTACACTTATATAGCACTTTTCTGGACACTCCACTCAAAGCGCTTTACAGGTAATGGGGACTCCTCTCCACCACCACCAATGTGCAGCATCCACCTGGATGATGCGACGGCAACCTTAGTGCGCCAGAACGCTCACCACACACCAGCTCTCACTGGGGAGGAGAGCAGAGTAATGAAGCTAATTCATAGATGGGGATTATTAGGAGGCTATGATTGGTAAGGGCCAAAGGGAAATTTGTCCAGGACACCGGGGTTACATCCCTACTCTTTTCGAGAAACACCCTGGGATTTTTAATGACTACAGAGAGTCAGGACCTCGGTTTTACCTTCTCATCCGAAGGACAGCGTTTGTTTACAGTATAGTGTCCTGGTCACTATACTGGGGCATTAGGACCCACACAGACCACAGGGTGAGTGCCCGCTGCTGGCCCCACTAACACCTCTTCCAGCAGCAACCTTAGTTTTTCCCAGGAGGTCTCCCATCCAGGTACTGGCTCACACCTGCTTAGCTTCAGTGGGTTGGCATTTGTGAGTTGCAGAGTGATAAGGCTGCTGGCGATGAATTGCAGAGAATTGAGGGTCGTTTTACAATGACAGGCTAAAAGAACTTAACCTTTTTTTGTCTTGAACAGAGAAGACTATGACAAAGTCAACTCAATGGACATCTTCAAAATCAGCACTGAAACATGAAGCAAATGTCACATGTGGAAACAATGTGGAAGTTCAAAACTACAAGCCACCCAGCGATGTTGTCAGAGCTGAACCTCCGGCTTCTTTCAAGACAAGGGTTGATTAGATCCTTGGATCAATCAGCTACTAACTATCAAACAGGCCAGATGGGCCGAATGATCTCCTTGTTTGTTACCATTCTTACAGTATGTTATTACAGTATATCTCCGATGAATAATGAACGTGAATAAAGGCCTTCTCTTTTTGCTGCAGTAAAGAAGAGCTAAATGACAGAAACACTAAATAAGGTTCACTGGAAGTAACGCTGTGCACTGAAAGTGAATCATCTAGCCCAGAGCTGCAGTGTGGAACTAAACATAACTTCACATATGGTGTGTGGACAGAGGACCACCCGGTGTTAACCCATGAGCCACAGGAGCGCTTTGGAGTTATAACACTTTACATATTATTGCCTCTCACATTCAAAACAGCTGTTAAAACTTTCAGGATTTTCTGAGGGGGAAAAAAGATCTTTGAGAACAAGAAGAGCTTGGATGCTGTTTAAACAGTATGCATGCGTATCCTACAATCTCTTTATTTTTGGACGATGTTTATTTATTCACGGCTACATGTTAGCCTCTCACTATGTTCGTGGTAGATCCTGACTTGTTTCTGTTCCAGTCAATCATTTGATTTTTGTTTCATCTGTTACATTGAAATTTGCCTTTAATTTATGACATTGCCTTTTGTAAGTCGCACGCCTGCTAACTACAGTTCAACACTGAGATCTGTGTTGCTGTTTTGTGTCGCAGCTGATAATTATAACTGATGAAAAGAAGAGCATTAGTGTGGGGCACTCTTTCAAAGAGATAGTGTTTCATCCAGGGGATGTTATAAAAACACTTTTTTTCCATGTTGTCACAGTCATAATATAACGCCAACAAACTGGTGCTGCAATGTTCTCTGATCACCCTGGAAATTTGTACTTTTCTGATATCTTAACAATGTACAAAAAACATTCCCAAGAATATGGGACAGAGACATATACAGAATGTAAACGTCTTATGGGTTTTTAGCATGGACATTAATTTAATTAATTCATTTTCTTTTACTATGGGCTATTACAAATCATATAACATAACTCTAAGAACTTGTGCTACAGCAACTTTAAAAATATATTCAACTTTAGATTAATGATTATTCAGCTAGGTATTATTTAGCATTTATAAATGTATTTAAATCTGTGTTTTAGTATTTTACAGAAACTGGCTCACTAGTTAAAATAATTCTTCTGGGTTTGATAGGGGAGGTAACAGTGCTATGAGTCTGAGATTCAATCACTGTAAAATCACAAAATCTCATCATTTGTTTACCAAGAACAGGAGCCACTTCTTTACCAAATGGTTGTGGGACAATGGAACACGCTAACCAGCCATGTTGTTGAAGTCATAAACCTGGCTTCTTTTAATGATTGGGTAAGAACCTTGTATTAATTAGCTACTGCCAAATGGGCAGAATGGCCTCCTCTCATTGGTGAACCTTCTTATGTTCTTATGTAAAACTCAAGGAAGGCAGACAGCTGTACATGTGGGAGACTGTAAGTATCTTGTGTGGTCACCTCTAGATTCATGTTTACATGTTGCTGCTCAGATGCCTCCACTTCACTTTTGACAGTAGTCTGGAGTTCATCTAGAGTCAGTAGCAAGAACATGTAGGTAGATAAAGCTTGATTTATAATACCACAGAAGTTTTCAACACAGTATAGACTTGGCAGACTAGTTCATGCTGAAGATACCTTCCTCTTTGATATGGTGATACCCATACACTGTAATTGGCCTTCTTATCCTTCATGCCAAAGACTTCTCTGTGAAGTCTGCTGGGAGACAGGGATGCTTGTGTCATTTTGGAGAAAGTTTCTAAGCTGAGTAATGGTACGGGAGAGATTACGTCAACCCTGAACCACCACAAAACAATGCTGACGTGGCACTGCTGACCTTGAAATGCCTCTGTCATGTTGTCTGACATTCACAGTGGTCTGGTATTGCAGCCACATCCAAGAAGCCACACTCTGAGATGGATTCAGTGTGGCAGCAAAATGGGCTTGTTCGAACATTATCCAGCATACCAGCACCCCTGTTCATCATTTCTTTGATAAGATGTTGATATAGAGGCTGTCTTAACACGTTTCGACTTTTTTCAGCAGACAAGTCAGCGTCACCTAACTGTGCACATTTGTAACTGTATATCCATATCTGTCAAACATGCTAACTCTTCCAGTGTGACTGTCTCGCAATGCTTAATTATTTTGTTCTTAATATACTGTCTACTACTCCAAGTAGTAGTGTTACCTCTGGCACATTGCTATCTGGCAATGGTTTCTGAAATCATAAAAACCTGAAGTTGTTTGGGGATGTGGTCAGACACTCATTTTTGGAAAGTTGGAAAGTTTTTACTTGAAATAATCAAATTCTATCTCTCCAAAACCAAGTGTCTGATGCTACAGTATGCTACAGTCCACCTTCTTCTCTCGGCCTCACTTCAGCTTAATTTACTAAACTCTAAAGTCACCAAATAAGTACTTGATATCCTTCAGTATCGTACTACAGAAACTCCTGCCAAGCATCATTTAAGTCTGGTTTGTGAAGAGCTCAGTGATCATTGTTTTACAGCATGTATTAGAACCAGCTTGAAAGAGAATCTTCCTCCTCTGATTTTATCTAAGAGTTTTAAGAATTTCAATGAACAGGCTAGTTTACATGATCTCATCAGTCAAAAAAGATTGGATCTTTTTTAAACATCGTTTTGGCAACATTGTCAACAAACATTTACCACTTTTGAGATTTAGAATTAAAATGACAAAAGCCTTCAGTCTAGCCCTGAGCTGTAAACTTTAATTACGCAAAGGTATCTAGTTTGACAAACTACTCGAGTCTTGAAGAATCCTAATGATTGGCTTTGCTCCATAGAAATAAATGTCCATAAGCCATTACAAGCTTAAAAAAAAAACAGGCATCAGGCCTATGTCCTATTACACAACCTTAGACATTTAGGAAGTTAGTTAAATTTATGGAGGAAGAAAGCAATGCCCTCTCATTTGATCATTACAATTTATTTACAAATAAATAAATCTGTGTTATCACAGATAAAAAATCGGTTGAGTGTTTGATACGTAAATACTTAACAATAATGCTGATTCAGTTCAGTTTGATGCAGTTGTGTTCCAGAGTCCTTTCACATTTGTGATATACAGTAGTTCTGAACTGTAACCTGAGACTTGATACTAAATCAATAGTGCTTTTTAAAATTGGTCATAAAGAGCCTGCTGGTCACAAAAACAGTAAAATATTGTCTACAAAGCATTCTACTCATTTAATATCTGCTACTTTGACCCACTTATTCAATCTCTTTTTTAAAACAGCTGAAATCCCAGCAGACAGGATGTCTGCCATTGATCCTACCTCTGTTCAGAGGAGGTGGTAGTACAGAGCCTAACTGCTGTAGGCTTGTATACACTAAGCTCTTTTTAGATAGTAGTTACTGTACTTCTGAAAAGGTGTTTTGTTACTAATCCTGATACTGCATCAATTCACATACAAAAATACAAAACTATACAGTACTGTGAATCATATATAAAAAAAGCTATTCATTGAAATTTTGAGCAGCTCCCTTAATAACAGTCGAAATGTTTTTTGTTGCAGCAGGGCATGGTTTATAAATATCTACACATCTGTTTAAACAGTGTTGCAACTTTCAAAAATCATGCTAATAATCTACAAACTAAAGTCCAGACTTGGTTTCCTCTTCATAAATGTCTAGACGTACAGTACACTAGTATGTTGGTACTCCTCATTTTGGACTGTAATGATGTTGTTTATGGTTTCCATCTCTTGCACAAGCCTGTTTTGGATAAAGAAGTTAAAAAATGGATGGATGATGCTCTTTAGAGAATGTCTTCTAAAGCTGCTCTTGGGAAACTTGATGTTATATTGCTCCAACTGAAGATTTATGACTGGTTTCTCCAATCTCACTTATCATTATGATCTTTACTCTCTGATTGATTGGCTCTACCTGCATTCTAGATGAATGTTTCACTAATTCAAGTTATTCTACAAATCTTTAGATGGGAAAACCCTTCCAGTTTTCATAAGTTATGGCTGTTCTCTGCCATTCCAAGGTTTTAAGATGTAGTACTTCTATTAAACTGAACCTCTGAAGGGCATCAACCAAGTTTGGGAGGTAGTCATTTCAATTTTCCACAGTCAGTGATTGGAACAATCAGCAGAGTGAGCAAACATTATTCACCTGGGTTTTTAGTTGCATTTAAATCATTTTCTGATACCTGTGGTTATTAACACTGCCGCAACATGTTCATTTTTGGATTATTATGTTATTTACGTTTTACAACTATTTACTACAGAGCTGTAAGTCTTTTGGTGTATGAGATTTTTTTCTAGCTAGCTTGCTTGGTTAAATACATGTTTTTTATTGTTATTATTACGTATGTTGCCTTGGTGACAGGTTATGATTTTACATAGTAGGGATGCATGGAATGAATATATAATGCACGTGTCTGCGTTGCACATGCACAAATTGTTGAGAAACCATCCACATGGAAACTCAGATGCATGTTATTTTAGATTATTATGACAACTGATATCTTCCTGACAAATGTTAAGTAAGACAATGATATCATAAGTAATTTGTCCTGTGTAAAGATGAAACTGCATGATTGTGATTAATTCTTACTAGTGTACTAATGGTGTTAAAACAGTGACAGCTGTTAAATATCTAGCTACAAATCTGATAAGTCTCAACTAGCTAAAGGACACGTCCTACTAAACTGGTGTCTGCACAATTGCGATATTCATTTAATTGGCACTGTAAGTGCTTTTACTAAAATTAGATCACGTGAATAACTACTGAATCACAAACACAAAACTACAAAAGATATGATATTTAGTTTACTGTTTTTCTCAGATCCCAAGCACATGGCAATTATTATGAATGTGACCTGTCTTGGGAAACAATTACTACTGTACAGTACAGTGATATCCTGTAAAGTATAACATATCAAGGCACACACTCATATACAGTATATGCTTATGTGATTTATTTATTAATAAATAAATAAATAAATAAATAAATGAGAGATAAGTTAGTAATAGGGGGAGAGGGATAAGCTTTGTTCTCATGCCAATGGGCCAAACCCTTAACACCTCCATGAAAAAATCAGCCCCATGAAATGTGTACATTAATCTCTGTCATCAGACTCATACAGATAGAAATAAAACACAAAACATTATACACTGTAAATACGTGTTGTGCAACCAGGGTAAGTAATAAGAAAACAAAAGATGTTTTTTTTTCTCTCAAGTCATTCAGATGAGGTTCCCCGTTGTGCTATTGATTTAGCTCTGGTTAAATTACTTGATGAAAGAGCTTTCAGAATCTTGCACAACTTCAGTTCTCAGATTGGCTGTCAGATTACTAAATAGCTGAGAGGCCTCTCCACAACAAGCACATTCCCACAGTCAAGATAAAGCTAATTAAATGTAAAATCAACTAAGAGGAAAATACCTGTCCTGTGATGTTGTGTTCAACTATGCTAAGCTTGATGCTCATCAATAGGCAATATAAATCCAGGCCTTTTTTAATTCTTTGAAAACACTGAAAAACTCCAGATAAAATGTGAGACCTCCTTAATGCAATCTCCCTGTTCAGCTTTCGTAAAATGGGGTTGGAAATAAGGATAAAAGCCAAAAGCACTATGTCTCTAGAAAGATAATGATCTCTCATTCTTAATTTACACTCTGATTGATGAGACCAGCTTCCATGCCATGCTACAGCCAACAGTCTGAAAAGGTTCCTTTGAGCAAAATAAATCAGGCGTTCCTAACAACTGAACAGTACAACAGGAATTGAATTTCTGAATACAGAAAGTAGATTTTCCGCGTGTGTAGTTTTCTTCATTATAAATAACCAGAACATTTAAATTAAGCATTATTATCTCAATGTTACCGTAGTGCCACATGTTATAGAAATGACCAAACTATTTTACACAGTAGCAGCAAAATACGCCTTTCTATCATATTTGATTTTTTTTCCTTTTAACTTTCACAGAGGCAGATGTATTTTATTTTGTCACACCCTGAGACAAAGATGTACATACTAATACCGTCAAGAAGAATGACTTCCAACACAGTCTGTAGGATTTGTTACATTTATTCCTAAATTGCTTATGACCGGCTAAACAGCAAAGTCAATTAGGCCATGTAAAGTCTTTGAAAAATGCCCAGAGGAAGGATCTTTAGGTTCTAGATAAAAAAAATAAAATTACAGAAAAACATAAAATATGATATATGTCAGAGTATTTCAAAGCTGCTATTTCTCAAGTAAAATTCCTCCACTAATCAAAGGAAGGTAACCTTAAAATTGAAAAACAATTAATTTAATCCCTTCATGTAGGAGTGTGCACATTTAAGGTGCCTACTACTGCTTCCTAGGTATGATAAATACAATTCTCTGTGAACCATTTGGTACATGTATATAAAATACGTACAACAGTGCTGGTAAATATTAATTGGGTTGAGGATTATGTGTTAATATTAGTGCAAACACATCGGTGGTTATACATTTCAAAAGCTCTACGAGCCTTCACATGATAAAACATATCTCAATGAAAAACATTATGTACAACAAAAATCTATTTTTTATTCTATAAATGCATAGATTTTCATTTTAATGCAACATTCTAAATACTCCAGAAAGCATTGTTTTCTCTTTTAAATGGTGAATGGAAATTCATAAAATAGTATAAGGGAGTTACATATTCCGCATAATAGGAACATGATGGTAACTTATTGGTTGTTTTCAAAGAAACAATATTTTCAATTTGTTATAAATTATTCTCTTTAGAAGTACTCTTTATAAACTGAGAGACGTTAAAAATGCAACAGGTGTTATTAGTTCCAGTATTAATTTGTTGTGTTTTAATGTCTTTCAATAAGCTCATTATACTGTATGTAAAATAAAATAGTTATGTTGTCAATATTTTTCCTGCTCGTATAGATTTTAAAACTACAAAGTCTAAATAAACCTTATATAAGACAATGATGAAATAAAAAAGACTTTTGAAGAGCAGTACAGATACCCAGTAAAACTATTAAAGCAATTGTATATTATTTTCAGTGTTATTAAAATTTGCTTTTTGCTGTCTAATACTGTACGTTTACATTTGACCTTGTTTGTGTTATCTTTTTTAAGATATTAATATCTTGAAGTGTTTTCAAGGGATTATAATATACAAATACACTTTAGGTCAATAAATCTGTTTAGTGTCTCTTCATACAGTATATACAGTATTAGCTTCAGTACTGATTAGTGTCAACACTGGAGACACTTTTGACCTTATCGGATGTGGGGTTTTGTTTTGATTTTTTCAAGTTTGTATCTTTTGTGGCTTAACTGCTAATTAGTCCAGCATTCCTGAGCAACTTCTGTTTTTTCAGGGTTAGTACACATTCTAAACTACTCTGGGATAAAGTTCATTTTAGTGGTATGTTCTGGTAGGCTAAGGGCCAAATGCTTGTCTGATAGAGAAGGTTACTCATTTGTTGATTTAACCCTTTTGAAACCAGCTCCAAAGGCAGCTGCTTCTTTTTCACATACTTTTTCCTAATAACTACTTACCTTTATCTGATTTCAGATAAGAACTACAATATACTACATTGTTTTAATTTTCTTCAAAAGGAGTTGCTATTACATCAAAGCAAAGAGAAGAGGTAGCTATAATGAAAACAAAGTGATTTTTTAAAAATGTATTTAAAAGGGAAATGTTTTTTCATATCATTTGTTTTCTGTCTACAGTACAGAAGTCTTAGACATCTTAGACACATTTTAGAAACAATGAGGAGTTACTATACTGTAAATGTACTGTACGTCACAGTATGTCAATCAGTAATTTACTGAAGGCCTTCAATAGTATTGTCTTCAATTATTAATGTAGCCTAATTTAAAATATTTAAAAAATAATTGGTTTGAGAAGAAACCAGGTCATGCATTATGAAATTATTGATTTACAATGATCAGAATCTTCAAAAATGTGATTATAGCTCAAACTAAAAGATACGTAAGCAGACAGACTTGCTACATCTTTCACAATAAATCCATCACATTTACCAAATCACTTATCAAATCTAATTGACTCACTGTAAGGTGTTGCTTGTCATTGACATCATTAAAAACTATCGGTATAATTCTCAGTAGAGAATTTTTTTCATCTGATTTGCATAGACAGCAGGTGGGTAAGTGGACTGATTGTGATACTTCACTTATATTTCTTTCAAAAATTCACAGTTGTAGAAATGAGTACAAATCCTCGGTATGTTGGGTAAAGGCGATACTGCTTGCAGTTTCTTGAAAGATTGTTTTTTTTGTATTTAAGCCAAGCATAAAAAACCCACATTGAATATTTTTCATATTAGGTATTTATAGATTATGGTGCATGTAGTAAAATGAAGTAAAACTAGTCATGCGAATATGCTTTGAATATGCTTTGAAGTGTTTATCTAAATTACAGTTAATAGTTTTAAATTGTAGTCCCAAAGAAAAACATGGTTTAGCTCAGATGTATAAATGTTCACTAAATGTTCTCGATAAGTACAGAGTGCAAAACAGGATCCCTCATAAAGGAATATTAACACTCAGGAAAAAAATAGTCTTAAAACTTCTGCATGGATTGTTATAAAAACACATCACTTACATTCAAGGGATGATAATAGCCTTTGTTTTAAACACTTTTATAGGACTCATTATCCCAGACAATCCTACCTGACATGAATTGTTCCCTTAGTTCCTGTATAAGAGAGTAGTGGGAGGTCTGACTGAAAGATCCAAAATCTGAAGGGCTGTGTCAGATAAAGGCAACAATTTTCTTTCACTTTTCTTAAAAGACAGACCACAGTTCTTGTGAAAGAGATGAGCATGTGTATAGCCAGAAGTGTCACGGATGTCGGGAAGGACGAACTGCGGAATGGCAGGAGAGCGAAAAAAGACCCTATGCGTAGTGGCGGGACGGGGGTTAGCCCGGGCTCAGCTGTTCAGGAAATGCCACCCCCCTTCATGAGCAGCTCCTGACGCCCAACAGATACGGTAAATGAGCTACACAACTGGGGGGAGGAAAAACCTCATTTAACTGAAAGGAAACCTCCAGGAGTCCACGGCTGAGAGCTACCCCCTCCTCCAGGGTAGAAACCTTTATTGGGTAGAGGAAGGGGGGGCAGGGTAGAGTAAACCAAAAAACGCATACAAAAGCACAAACAACACAAATAAACCTGGGACACCAGGGTAACAAACCACACAAAACAGGTAGGAACCAAGAGTTTCACAACACAGGGGTCAGGGGGACCAGAGACAAGGGGTAACCAGGAAGTGAAAAAACCAAAACACCAAGTTAAAAACAAAGTAACAACACAAAACCGGGAATAAAAAATGGAAAAACACTGCAAACTGGGCAAAAAACACGTTCAACATTCTTTCACTAATATCGGAATAGACAACCCGAGGAAAGCCAGGCATTAGACCCACTCACAGGCACGGATGTCCGGAGTGATATCCAGCAATGAGAATAGAAGGACGGAAAAAAGCTCACCATTCTATCACTGATATTGGAATAGACAACCCGAGGAGAGTCAGGCACAAGGGACGCTCACGGGCACAGATGTCCGGGGTGATATCCAGCAATGAGAATAGGAGAGCCAGCTCAACATTCAATCACGGATGACAACCCGAGGAAAGCCAGGTATTCGGACGTGGATGTCGGGAAGGCATACCGCCGCATGATCCACTCGCGGGCATGGATGTCGGGAGTAGCATCCTGCGATTAGAATAGAAGAACCGGGTAAAAAAAAAACCAAGACACTGCGGAAAGACAAAAGGCGCCGCTCGTGGGGTCAGGAGATGGCTCAGCATTCTGTTACGGTTGACGGGAGGGACGAACCGTGGAATGGCAGGAGTGCGAAAAAAGACCCTATGCGTAGCGGCTGGACGGGGGTTAGCCCGGGATCAGTTACCAATTATAAAGCAACCACAAAAGATTATTGTCTAGATTCCACTGAAATTTTTACAGTACAATCTGTGTGTTTAACATACAGTGATGTACAGTGCCTTGCGAAAGTATTCGGCCCCCTTGAACTTTTCAACCTTTTGCCACATTTCAGGCTTCAAACATAAAGATATACATTTTTTATTTTATGTGAAGAATCACCAACAAGTGGGACACAATTGTGAAGTGGAACGAAATCTATTGGATTTTTGAAACTTTTTTAACTAATAAAAAAATGAAAAGTGGGGCGTGCAAAATTATTCGGCCCCTTTACTTTCAGTGCAGCAAACTCACTCCAGAAGTTCAGCGAGGATCTCTGAATGATCCAATGTTGTCCTAAATGACTGATGGTGATAAATAGAATCCACCTGTGTGTAATCAAGTCTCTGTATAAATGCACCTGCTCTGTGATAGTCTCAAGGTTCTGTTGAAAGCGCAGAGAGCATCATGAAGACCAAGGAACACACCAGGCAGGTCCGTAATACTGTTGTGGAGAAGTTTAAAGCCGGATTTGGATACAAAAAGATTTCCCAAGCTTCAAACATCCCAAGGAGCACTGTGCAAGCGATCATCTTGAAATGGAAGGAGTATCAGACCACTGCAAATCTACCAAGACCTGGCCGTCCCTCTAAACTTTCAGCTCAGACACGGAGAAGACTGATCAGAGATGCAGCCAAGAGGCCCATGATCACTCTGGATGAACTGCAGAGAACTACAGCTGAGGTGGGAGAGTCTGTCCATAGGACAACAATCAGTCTTACACTGCACAAATCTGGCCTTTATGGAAGAGTGGCAAGAAGAAAGCCATTTCTCAAAGATATCCATAAAAAGTCTCGTCTAAAGTTTGCCACAAGCCACCTGGGAGACACCCCAAACATGTGGAAGAAGGTGCTCTGGTCAGATGAAACCAAAATCGAACTTTTTGGCCACAATGCAAAACGATATGTTTGGCGTAAAAGCAACACAGCTCATCACCCTCAACACACCATCCCCACTGTCAAACATGGTGGTAGCAGCATCATGGTTTGGGCCTGCTTTTCTTCAGCAGGGACAGGGAAGATGGTTAAAATTGAGGGGAAGATGGATGCAGCCAAATACAGGACCATTCTGGATGAAAACCTGTTGGAGTCTGCAAAAGACCTGAAACTGGGACGGAGATTTATCTTCCAACAAGACAATGATCCCAAACATACAGCAAAATCTACAAAGGAATGGTTCACAAATAAACGTATCCAGGTGTTTGAATGGCCAAGTCAAAGTCCAGACCTGAATCCAATCGAGAATCTGTGGAAAGAGCTGAAAACTGCTGTTCACAAACGCTCTCCATCCAACCTCACTGAGCTCGAGCTGTTTTGCAAGGAAGAATGGGCAAGAATTTCAGTCTCTCGATGTGCAAAACTGATAGAGACATACCCCAAGCGACTTGCAGCTATAATCGCAGCAAAAGGTGGCTCTACAAAGTATTAACGCAAGGGGGCCGAATAATTTTGCACGCCCCACTTTTCATTTTTTTATTAGTTAAAAAAGTTTCAAAAATCCAATAGATTTCGTTCCACTTCACAATTGTGTCCCACTTGTTGGTGATTCTTCACATAAAATAAAAAATTTATATCTTTATGTTTGAAGCCTGAAATGTGGCAAAAGGTTGAAAAGTTCAAGGGGGCCGAATACTTTCGCAAGGCACTGTATTTGTTGCTTAGTGTTTGTTACTTTTAACACCTCATAGCGGATTGTTAACCATGAAAAAGAAATAAGGACCTGTACTTCTTCATTATGAAGTACATCTGCACATGTTCCAGAAGAAAAAAAAAACTCTTCTCACATTTCTACTCCTTTTTCACATGAATCTACTCTTGATTATGAAGTTTTATTGTGCTTACAGAGCACAAGCTGCATATCTACAGTAATTGACAGCTCATATTGTGTTTTCTGCTTCTCAGCCCACAGAGTAAATCTTTTGAGAGGCAATATTTCTTAACAGGACCAGAAGTTAAATAGGCCAAGTCAGCTAAAGTTGTCTTTTATCTGTAAGATCTTTTCACTATCTGTGATATTGAAAGCTATGTTTATTTAAGGATGTAATTTCTGGAATATAGTTTATTCAGGAGAGCTCAATAAACAGTAGCTAAGCATAAGATGTACCTATACCATTAGGAGTAAGCTTCTGTCATTCTCTGAAATGAAGTGAATCCATTACTTAAACTGGGGATGAAACAGAAAATACCGCTTTAGTGACTTGTCATATTATTGTTCAATAACCTATAACTGTAGCAGAGAAGTGTCAGCATAGACTTAGAAATCCACTCAAAAATTTCACATTTCTTTATCTCATCCTTAAAAAAATTCAGACTCCTGCACTAAAGACAGTATGCCAATGTACAGTATAAGCAGATTATCGCTTGATGATTATTGTTTATATTAAAGCATGGGATTTTATTCATTTCTAATTGCAAACAAATAGATTCCAAATGAAGTTGCAAAATGCCCAAGAGGTCAGAGAAGTTAAACACAATAAACTGACAAATGGTTTTCATCCAGCACACTAAAACTATCAGAGTAACAGTACTTGCTGTGCATGAATATTTGTGGTATTATAGTGGTTGCGGTTTTTCTAACCAAAGCTGTTTTCCTGTCGATATAATTCACAGCAGTCACACATTCCTGTAGCAATAAGAAAAAAAATACTAAACACAAATTTAAAAATTGAAGTCAAACAAACACACAATGATATATACCCTATATGATATATTTACGCTATACTGTAAACAGGCACACGTCCTTTCGGATGAGACGTAAAACCAAGGTCCTGACTCTCTGTGGTCATTAAAAATCCCAGGGTGTTTCTCGAAAAGAGTAGGGGTGTAACCCCGGCTTCCTAGCCAAATATCCCATTGGCCCTTACCAATCATGGCCTCCTAATAATCCCCATCTTGAATTGGCTTCATTACTCTGTTCTCCTCCCCACTGATAGCTGATGTGTGGGGAGCGTTCTGGCGCACTATGGCTGCCGTCGCATCATCCAGGTGGGGCTGCACACTGGTGGTGGTGGAGGGGAGTCCCCATAAAGCGCTTTGAGTGGAGTGTCCAGAAAAGCGCTATATAAGTGTAATTATTATTAATTAATTATTATTATTATTATATACACAGTGTATACTGTACTACAAAGAGCTATTTTTTTCTGAATGCATAGTTATGTGTACAATTATTGGGAGCTCTGATTGTGATAAAGTAATTGGTTTGAATTGTATTTGTTACACAAAATCTGTAGTTGCTCCTCAATCTCTATTACATTGATAGTTCAATAATCTTGACAGTCCTGACATTTTGGTGGCAAAGTGTAAATATCACTGAGTAAAAATGATGAGCAAAGCGTTCGGTAGATATTGGCAACCCGGTGTAGCATAAGTGCTATAAAAGACCTGTAACTTTCCATGAAAAGAAGAAGAACAAAACTGGGAGAAGTTTCAATAAACAGCTGTATAACTGTCAGTGTGTTGGGACATATATATTAGAGTAAGCATATATTAAAGTATATTAAAGTGTCTATGCAGTAATTTAAATCAAGTTAAATTAAAACATGTATCTAGCGAAACATGCTAGAGGCTATTTATTATCACAAATAAACAAATAATAACAAATTACAACATGCTTATATCTTGCTGTTCTTCAAGCACTTGTGTATTTTTCAAAATAACCAAGCCACAGTATGTGCGAAAAATGTCTGCTCTAGGTGATTTATTTCACATTCCACAAAGCAGCATTACAATGTCTTGTTTTTAATGTGATCAATTATTCATGGAAAAAAACACTCAATTACACGGTTGTAGGCACTAAAGGTCCTATACTATACCTACTATCTTTGTACTGTATGCGTAAAATCCTCAAAACTGAGAAGACAAAACACCCTAAAAAAGCCATGATCCTGTCATTAGCTTTTCTTTTCTAAAACTTTGATGATTCAGATGTACATTCCTACCTTATACGTGCAGAAACAGAAAGCTTCTCCTAATAAAAGTTATCTAACAAAACAATCTCACTACATTTCAGTGACCCATTAACTGCAATAAAGCTGCTGCTCAAGAATGGGATGTGACCCACTGTCTCATAGACTGCACACACTACTAAAGTTCCCCATAAGGCAGTATTCTAAGCTTAATCCTAGGCTGCACAAAATAGACAAAATGTATCCAATATACTGTATGCAGTTTGCATTGCAACAACTTACCAGGCAGAAGGGACATCTTTTCAAGGAGCTACTAATACAGAAGGGTCTGCCTTGCGTCTGGGGTTACATGTGAACCACCTACTGCATGATGGGATCTGCAGTCCAGGTCCTTTGTGGGTTTTTAAGGAGTACATAATCTTTAAAAAAAAACACTTGTATTAAGTCATTCATACGCCAGCTGGAATGAAAAACAGAACAAAGTGTGGTTTGCCATAGCCCAGGTTTGCAAACCTTAGGAAAACAGCAGAGGGCCTCCCTTCAATGAATAAGACAGCATTCATCAGAAAACGCGGTACTGATTGGCTGGTGTGATGTGAACTATTGCATTTGATCTTGAGCCGAACCATTTCAAAACAGTAGCGCACATAGCCGTAGATGCTCTATAGGTATCTACAATGTATAGATACCTTTTAAAAAATGGTTTCTGTCAAAGGCTGTTTGTTCATAAAATATTTAATTATATTTACAGTACATTGTGTGACTTAAAATACGATACCTTTTCCTGTGAAGAGTGTCTTATTGAACAGGACATGACGTTGGACAACAAGCGTTCTGCAACTTAAACCTCACAGCATGACACACTGTGCATGTATTCAACACAAACGTTATTGAAATACATGCTATTTGTCCATAAATTAGATAGGAGTCTTGTGGATTCAGAGATCATGAATTGTTAGGTTGAGTTCATTGTGCAACATGGGTTATTTATCATGGGCATTCTTCAGATTAATCAGATGAATTGCTTACTACAGTAAGTTTTATCCCATTATAATTACTACATAATTACTATAAAGGACATTATAATTTAAGATAATAAGGAATAACTGTTTATAATCTGAGTGACCATACTTTACAGTGCTATGTCATAAGGTGGTCAGACAAACGTTACAATACCTGTCCAGTATGGTGTCACCTGAATGACACATTTTTACAATCACTTCCAAAGTGCTCAGTGAAGCACAGAAACATGCCCCACATGTCACAGGATTAATGCCAGTACTCTTGTTCATGAAAAAAGGAATCCATGCTCATTGACCTAGTCAGTGACCATGTCTTTTTCCTAGACATATTCAAGTTTGAGTTTAATTGGGCTAACTAGCACCTAATGAATCTCTGACAAATCAAGACTTGACTTTCAAATGAGCATCGCTAGGATGTGATTCATCTTCAAGCCTGGGTGCTTCAAAGGCAATCACTAACCCTTGCAAAGCTCCAAAGGCAGACAATCAAAGCCAAGATTTACAAGGTGAGACTTCAACCTCTGATTCGGTCACTGGGGCGTTGATGGAGTGTGGTCACTGCACACACCCAATAAAGAAACTGTGACTCCTTTGCCTGACCTTGAAAGAGTAAGAGCTGCTGGAACATTAAGAAAAGGATTTAACTTGAATATCACGTGAAACTGTTATCGAACTATAAACTACATCCTTATTATAAACTATGATTATTGATGGGGACTTCAATCTCTGCATACTGAAGGCCATCATTCCAATTTGGATTTATATGTGTGGACAGCAGTGTTCTAAATCCTCTTACGATGTTCTTACAATAAAAAGATAAAAAGAGAATTACAAATCTTTTTGGTTAATTAATTATATTTAAATACCTGCCTGATGCTTTTTCCAACAATGCAACACTTTACATATAGAAGGCCAAGAATGAAATACTAATGACGTTAACTAATAACTAATGAAGTTAGTTACACATAACCAGCAACTACACATAACCATGTAGAAGAGTTTAAATGTACACTGGTGTGAGACAACAGCAGTACAGAATATTTAATAGAGAGATGGATGCAAGGTACAGTAGGAGCAAATGAGCAAAGTTACAGATTCTGCATCAACAATGGGTTATAGATCAGACCTACTGAACTCTTCTCCACAATATTGTACATGAAAACAAGTTGAAAAAACAAAGAGTTAATTTGACTGATATACCAGTATTAGTAATACCAGTGTTTTTTAAGGTTCTAGGACATTGTTCTTTCAAATATCCCAGTCGAACTTGATGCTTTAATTTACCTGTGGAGCAAAAGGTGAGTATACTGTACAGTATATTTTGTATTTAGGGGATCTAAATGCACTTGTATCACTCTCAGTATTTCATACTTAAGGAGTAAAAAAAAGAAATGACTAAAACAAGTATTGACCAATATCCATTATGCTAATGTAGCTGACCATAAACAAGAATTCTAAAGGAATAAATTATAATATTTTTAAATGGGGGAAGGTCTTCGGCCATTTTTCTCTTTCAGTGCAGACTATGGGTTTGTGTTTAGTTTTTAAAAATGGATGTGGGCTGTAAACCACATAGCCTTAAATGTGCATTCTTCTCATCTAAATTGTTGAGGACAAAATTTAAAAATAATTTCTGATTTCATGCCCAAAAAAACACACCCTGTTAAGTGATTCAGTCATATTGTGTGCAACTTCCTGATATTTGATCTCAAATAAATCACAAAAGCATTTATGATGTTTTTAGAGAAGACTTTCATTTTAAACTAATTGCAGAATATCTCTCTTACCTTGTCAGTTTAAAGTAAAATTAAATTATAATTAAAGAAGAATATGCAATTCATTGATAATTAAACCAAAATGTGTATCTCATTGGTGGAGATTTATAAATTAAGATATCTTAAACACAATCAAAAGATACACTCTATGTACTGTACTGTACATTATTTGTATAAAACATTTTCACAAATTAGTGTTCTCTACTATTATAAGACTATTATATGTTATTAATACAGCTTAATTTAGCTGAAAAGAAATCAAGCTTGGCATCATGTAGTCTTGTATGGACATTGTATTAGTCTATTGTAGTCTTTTATTGATGACACGCTTCAAAAACATAACAACAATTCAAAATAAACTATATAAAGTGCAAGAATTCGGTAAGATCAGACACAGTAAGACGGAAACCTTGTTGTAACCACATGACCCATAACGTTGTAGAAAATGAGCTGTTGCCCACAATCACCTCACCAGCTCTGAGAAGAGAAATCGATCAGGTGATCATTTAAAAGCCAGGAAGCAGAGAGCTACAAGATCACTTTACTGGCCATATACAATTTCTTGCATTAGGAGTTTGTCTTTTCACATAACCCAGCTTGCTCTCCATGAGACACACAGGCAGGGAGAGAGAAGCTTGGAGTCAGAGCGCAGGGTCAGTGTCACGGATGTCGGGAAGGGCATGCCGTGGAATGGCCAGGAGAGCAAGAAAGACCCTATGCGCAGCGGCAAAACGGGGGTTAGCCCGGGCTCAGGAGGTCAGACGATGTCAGGTAGAAACCCATACCATCAGGCCGCAGAGGAGATGAACTGGTGCTAGGCGGGTCTCAAGACATCCAAACCCTCAATGCTGAGTGAGGAGGAAAGGGTGATGAGGAAATATACAGTATAGCCCCACACAAAGACACAGTGGAAGGACAGGCAAAGCACAGGGAAACTAGGAACAGGACAGAGTAGGAGCACCCTCTAGCTGTAGAGGGCCTGACAGTCAGCCATTTTTATACGTCGGCCCTGGAACAGCTGGGGGTAAGGGCCTTGCTCAGGGGCCCAGTGGAATAGGATTCCTCTGCCAGCCGTGGGATTTAAACCGGCAACCTTCCTGCCACAGAAGTTAGAGGGTTACAGGGTTTGACTGATCTGTGGATCCTCTGTGTGCGAGTACTGTTGCGAAACTGATCTAGTGAGCTTTGATAGAAATTTTGGAGGGAAACCTGAGTTCTAGAAGAGTTAGTGAAAAGTTTTGGGAGAGTCTCAGAGAGATACTTTGTTGTGGAAGCTGAAGAGCTGTTTAGCTGCCTGGGTATGAGTATTGTGAAGAGCAATTTCTGGTTTGTGTTTTGTTTCCTCTACTGTAAATTTAACCAATACTTTTGACTTTGTGTCTGTATTCGTGCCTGTTTTTCTGATCCTATCTGGATGTGTCACAGAAACCAATATGAAATATGTAGTAATTAATCCATCACATTTACCAATCAAATTGTATTAACTAATGGTTATGAGTTCCTTGTCATTGACATTTTGTTCCTCGATATCCCTTTATAAAGCTTAAAGGTTTCCTTTGACACTACAATTTCCAGAATAACGTCTTAAAGTTAACAGAATACATTCTTAAAACAAAAGTGGCTAAAATCTGAGTAGAAGTTTGTGTAAAGTTTTCTGTGAAATTTCACTGTCCTCCATCTTCCTTTATCTTTATACCAGTATTTGCAATAACTAATGGAAAAAGAACAGACTAACTGCCCATACATACTTTTAACATTAGAAAGGCTACAAAGAGGAGACCTGTTCAGCCTATTTACAAAGTAACTGCAAGTGGCATGGCAAAAAGAGCATCACAGTTTTGATCCTTCATTCACAGGATAGAAAACCAAACCCAGAAATAATATGAGCAAAATATCCATCACATGAATCTCATTTAAAATAAACTATTTAGAGATTTATAAAAAATAATTTGGTACTGACAGGTGAAAATAATGTTTTGGTTTCGATTGAAAGTAGTTTATTATTCTAAAGAATACACGATACGGTCATTTAGGATTTTTTACTTTTTGCCTTTATCTCATATGACAACTTGGTTTTGGAGTCATAGTCCTGATTTGTCTCCATTTAACTTTCACCTTTCCTTAATTGCTTAAAGTCCTTAAACTTTTTTCTTGATTGTCATGCATTTAGATTGTTGTTTTTTTTTGTACTAAGGATTAAAACATAGACTCACATGGGCTATGCCATTCTATGTGACTGTGATTCTCAAATGGTGGTGCACAACAGGCCAAGTGCTTGGCAGGTTTTAGTGAGCTTCTCTGTGCCAGGGCAGTGAACCTAGTGCACAGTAGTGACCTCGTCTGGCTTCTTAGTTGACTGAGAGAATTACAGTATTATTTACACCTGGGTCTGTCTTCAATACAATTTTAACTTTGCAGCAGGTACTACAGATCTTACAGTAGTAAATAAGACAGACACATAACAGAACACACATTGCAGGAAGTATGCATGTGTTATTTTGAAAGTTCTATATTATTACTGGCGCTGAGTCGCAATGGTTAGTGCAGCTGAATGACATTTGGGGATCTCAAATAAAAAAAGTAATAAAAAAAGACTTCCATCCACTTTAAATTTTCATTCTTTATGTTGGCTTTTGATCATGAGTTCCTAAGAAAATTCTGGCCCAAGGAACGTTGGCATCTAGCAATTTTTGGAACTTTCACTTGTGGTTGTGTTGAACTTTTGATTTAATCTTGCCTCATTTTTTGGTTTCAGAAATAATCAACTTTAGGCGCACTGTTGCCAAGAAGGCAGAACTCTTTTCAGTTTGCTCACGACTGTTTGATTGGATTGTTCCTGCCTTGTTTATGTTTAAAGGACTCTGAATAGGTTAGGTTAATAGTTAATAATGTGTAATCAAAAGTTTGCATTACGCTTTTATCAAACATTGCAATAATGGGCATACATTCATTATTTTTTCAACAGCCTAACTTCCTAAATGACTGAAAGGCATTGTGAAACCCTGAAAATGTCAAAGGGCTAACGCTAATTTCTAACCTCGCACAACTTTAGAAAAGCTTGAAAAATAAGGAGAAATAAACTGGATCAAAAGTATAGTAGATCAGTTAAAAGATCAATTACAAAATTAATAGCTCATTTAGAACAGATAGTAGTGGAATTGGAGCAGGAGATGCCGAAGACCGCTTGAAAACAAATCTGGTACGGTTAATAAGTTTCGTTTCCTGGTACCTCTTGACTGAAAACATTTAACCCAATGCTACCACCTACAGGTTAAATAATATATATATATACTGTATGAGGCACCATTGCTTTATTTGCAGAATAACTGCACTCCCTGTTGAAAATAATACATCCTCATCTCACGGTCATTGATTTTTTTGGCACAAATCAAAATTGTTAATTGCATAACTGAAAATGATAAAGGAAGACTAAGATCTCACTACCTGGGACTCATACAAAACGTTTGAAGAAGAAAAAAAACTTCATAACGAATAGGTGGAAAACTGCATTTCCAGATATTTTTTTCCAGAAAAAGCTTTAGATTCCAAAAACATTTATTCCATCAAGCAGCTGATAATGTATGGATTTTCAGTCCTACACTCTGTATGATTACACAGAACCATTTTTATTCATTTTTAATCGGATGCTAAGATCTGTGGAGTGCTCACAAGCTCATTAAATGTGTTATTAGAAAACATTAACACATGTAGAAAAGAAGGTTACCAGTGGAAATATGTTATATCTTTATTACGGGGCGGGGGGATAGAAACTGACTTACTATCAGTCAGTTCTGATGAAAGTGCCATTATTAAATAAAAAGAAAAACATAAATAAAAATGGTCATCCTATGGAGATTGTTCCTTGTTTTAGTATGTGAGTGCATACAGTACATTGATAACAAGCTAAGTTTCGACAACACAGGGTATGTTTTTACAGAAGCCATGCAGAGATTATTTTTCTTTTTTATTATTATTTTTCTCCATGTATTTAAAACTTCAATGGTTTCATTGCTGAGAAGGTTGATGAGGTTTGATGTAAGCAAACAGATCTTAGAACTGGCCTACAGTATGTACTGTATGTCTTGTGGAGAGTATGCTTTCTTTTAACAGCTCTGCTTAGTATGGGAATTGTGGCGCCAGGGGTAGAGACAAACTCTCAAGGATTTTAAACATGGCCAGAAAAAATATTGTTCAGAAATAGAACCTGCTGAACCAGTTGTATGCTATGGGTGTTTACAGGTAAGCAGTATTAGAAGTCAATGATGCCTCATGCCACACTCCATTCCTAATGATGAATTCCTAATGCAAGAAATTGTATAGAGCTAATAAACTGATGTGTTAATTTGAAATACTACCATCTGGTAGTTTTTTAGAGTACCAAAAGGCAACATAAATATTATTTCAATTTATTAACAAATTTAGTCATTTGTTCCGAAAGCCATTTTTAATTTGTTAAACTCTGTGTGTATAAGCCCCTTCAGAACACTGTATTGACAGTGTTACCGTACAGTACTGTATACAGTGTATGGATGCCACACTTGAATCGGATGGTGTTCCTATTGTATTGTTATTTATGTTTCAAGTACACATCTTGGAAGTCCATTGAGTGTTTCATGTATTCAGGACCTGTTCCCTTCAGTGAAGTCCAAGGATGTCGACTATGCAGTATGTGGATAATAATATAGATCCTGATTCTGAGGCTAGATAAAAAGTGTTGTCTATGTTCTTGTCATCTGAGGTTTCTTAATCAGGTTTCATAATGTTCACCACATACTTCAAACCTTTGGTGGTGATACTTATGTAGACCACGAGGAGGAGTGGCATTTTCTGATGGGTTGCCTGGCAACCAATGCCATTGTCTCATACCAGTACAAGACTGCATTATTTTAAATAAATGTTATGAAAGCTGCTCATTTACATTATATAATTTGCATTATATATCCACTGATTTATTTCGTTCCGTAATTATTTCCAATATTGTACAAATATGTGGTCTATTGGCATATGACAGGAAGGCTGTTTTCTGATGCAAATCGACAACTACTGTACATTTTTTTTTTAATATTACAAATTGCCTGATCGGCAGATTAAATTAAAATTTCTCTTTCATTACCTTTCATCCTTTTTTTTAAATCACTTAACATGTTTATTGCCAGCTAAACAAAAAACAAAATGCCATGACCGTTTCTGCCATTCAAGAGAGTGTACTGCTTCTATTTATCGACATTGTGTAATTGCTTGCAATACAGCGCTATTTATTTTCATACATTTTTTGCAGTTTAGCATGGGTTAATAATATCATGAGAAAGATAGATTATTTATTATCCAACAGTAGGCACTATTGCACAGTATATTTGGATACTAGCCCGCTCACGAAGTTTGCAGATTTCTGAGGTTTCAGAGCGCCTGCGCTGATTTGAAGCGTCTGGCGGTTCTTCTGTTGTTTCGTAACACAGTTGCACTTCCTGCGTGCTGTAAAGACAGACTCTTTGTATTACAATACCTTACTTTTGTAGGTGTTATATTTTTAAGTTGCTGTACAATGGTGGAAGGACCTGGGTGCACAATAAACGGGGAAAAAATCCGCTCTAGAGTTCAGAAAGGACAAAAAGTGAAAGAGATTAAAGGAGGGGCAACACTGGTAAGGTTTCTAAACGTGTCCATGAAAGACGTTTTAACTACGCTCTTTACTGTTTTAATTCTGAATACTGTTTTAAAACGCCCATGTTCCCGTTTTCAGCGTGTTCCACATTTACTGAGTGATCGGTTTTTGTCCGTAAACGGCAGAGTTTTCCAAATCCACGCAGAGACGAGTCAATGTGTACTTCTAAGTACATGTCAATAAGTTCTACTGTATACACACACATTTGAAACGCAGATAAGGGGTTTATATATTAAGAAGTCATATAGTTTCACAAAGCATTTATTGCATCTGCTTAGAAAGTACTTGTATGCAGCACCTGAAATGTCAGCCCGTATGGCGCTAGAGGTTATACTGTACTGGTGTTTTGTGAAAATAAAGTATAGAATAAATTGTCAAAAAATATTAGTATGCCCAATGTACTGAATAGTTTATATTTGAGAATACATAAATCAGTGCATCACTTGTGATTTATAATTCCTTAATGTATTGCATTTATGATCAATTCATCATAATTCAGAGACAATTAGTACAAAAGTGAAGGTAGCATGTATGTAGTTGTTCACACTAAATGTTTTTTTTCCCCCTACCGTTAACACATGTTTCTCCATACAGCAGAATGGACCTCATGCTGGATCTCTTCAGAGTTTCACTGGCTGTCAGTTCACAGGGGTGGAGACTCTGGGAAAGGAGCTCTTTATGTACTTTGGTCTGAGAGCGCTCAGGTACTGTAATGCATTTGTGGATTTTTCCAGCTACTCGCTGGAACAAAAAACGTTCTTACAGTATATAACTTTTTTACCGGATCTCTTTCCCAGTGTACTGTAGTGGTTATCAAATGCTTCAAAGGATAAAAAATAACATTTTTTGGAGTGAATGCTTTTTTTCTAATGTAATTCCTTGTTGTGACTTTACCTTTTTTGGTATTTAATATGACTGTCATTGACTTTCAGTATTAAGAATTGTAATGCAAAAGCAAATTCCACTTTTTGGTGACTTAGCACTTATCAATTTTAGCTAGGAGTCAATCTTAGAGGGTTCAGTTGAATAGTTGATATTACTGTAAGTGGCCCATAAATGCAGGTTTAAGTAGTTGTTGTGCAACTCCAGCCAGGAGGTCTGCAGTCCGGTGACTTTTAGATGGCTCTTTAAATCATCTTCAAAGATTTTGGGGAAAGGCTTGGGTTAGCCCAAATAAGCTTTATAATCCTTAAATCAAATAAGATTTAGCTTTAATTCTAGAAGCGGTATTCTTGATATTCCTGCTTTTTTTAGTTTTTTTTAATTACATTTTTTTTTACAGGAAAAATTGTATATGTGGTATATAAATACAGTTTATACATGTGCAAAAATATATACTCTACATCCTCCGTGTTACACATCCCTGAACCTCAGAATGCATTACATTGATGCAGGTTAAAAAATTAAGAACCGAGGTCAATTTCAGAATTCAGTATATTTTGTACTACGTGGTTTTTTGTGTGTGCAAAAATGAGACCTTAAGTAGTTTGATGGCAGTGATTTGTAACCCAAGGAGAAAATGTCCTACTAGCATGGCCCTATAAGTTCAACCATTGTCTTTTCAGAGTCCATTTTGGGATGAACGGCTCATTGCGTATCAACCCCAGCGAGAGACAGGACAGAGGAGGAATGCCATCTGCCCTGGAAGTTAGTTTGACCAAGGATACTGTGTGCTTTTTTGAGTCAACAGTTGAAATCAGGTGATCTTTCTTTTTATCTTAACGGCGTAACTCTGAAAGAAAAGGCACAGTGTTGGAATGTGCTATAAAATGATTATCGACCTCATCACAATTCAGAATTAAGGCAAGGTGACTTTTCTTTTTCATCCATTTGATCAAATTCAGATTGATTTTTCACTGATGTTCTTTCATCTCAATAGTCAACCCCTCTTTTTCTGAAGAAAGCTGTATTCCAGCTAAACATTATTCATATTCCTGCGTACCTTCTCATCAGTATCTTAAATGACTTAATCTGTTTTCCTTTAACTTTGTTTTCAGCTTTGTGAATTGAAGACTATTTCCATTGCATTTGTGACGTCAGAAACATTTTTCAAAGTCTTATTAGCTGAAGCAACCAAAAAACACCTTAAAATTCTGAAATATTGCAATATCTTCACCTATTAGTTATAGAAGTGTAACAATACATTTATGAAAGTGAAGAAAGGAAATAAACATTTCACTGTATATCCAGGGTAATTTAGTTATTTTGGCTTGAGCTCGGAAAGTATTCTGTTTTTTTATTTTTGTTAATTCAACACTGTAGTGATCAAGCTGAGCACTTACAGTAAATGTTTGTAAATTCAAAGAAAATATACGAACTGATTTTTACTGATTGCAAGTTTGCCTTTGTAGAACTTCCTTAGGCAGTAATTAGTGCCCTGATTCTTTTTGTATACTATTGATCTCTAATGATCAGCTGACCACTCCTTGGCAAAAATCTCTGGTTCTGACAAGCTCATTCAGGTTTGTTTGATTGTCTGTAATCTCTATAGTTTTCTGTGAGATTTAAGTGAACATGATGATGGTTACACTAAAGGACATGCTCTCTCTTTGTCAAACCACTACACAAACCAGTGTAGTTTTGGCCATGCCCTTCAGCAATCCTGCCATTTTGTTTTTCCTCTAGAATTTGCCTGCTCCTTGCCTGATCCACTGTCCCTCATTCCTGACACACCCCCTTGTCCATGCTTACGAGAGATCCTCTAACTTGATACCACGACCACCTTGCTTGATAGTTGTGATGGTTTTGACTGGATGATGCTCTGTTTTGTGTTGGGGCCAGACGCAGTTCCTTCCATTAAGACCAAAAAGTTCAGTTCTTGTCTCTTCTGACCACAGATCCATCTTGTCTGCACTTCTGTAATGATTTTTATTTTACGAAGACTGTTGACTATAAAAGTTCATAGACTTTGTGCAGGGACTGCTGTTGGTGAAGTTGATGTATAAACACAGACTCCCGTCGTGGATACTTTGCAAATGTTTCATTTACGATTGGTTTCACAGCAGCATCCCTAACCAGTTTCCTGCTTGCCTGGCTGCTCAGCCCTGGGTGGTATGACGCACATTATTCTTGTTAATGATGATCAGTTACTTTGAAGTTTTCTTGTAATGTTCCTCTGATCTGTGCATCTCTACCATTTCATCCCTGGCTTGTTCTGAAAATTATTTTGTCTAAATGGTTGATTTGTCATGTACTGTGTGTTTTGGCCTGAATTTAATATCTTACCAAGGGTACTTACACAGACACATTAATTAACTCACATACACTCTAATTACATACAGAAAAGACAATTAAACATTTTACGTGACCTTTCAGACTAATATTTTACACCTGAACTGATTTAGGGTTGCTGTAGCAAAGGGGCTGAATATGCTTCGATATTCTTGAGGGTGGATATTTATGCAGTTATGAACCCTCTCGTTTTCTTTGGAAATCTATCATAGTTATGTGTAGTCAGTTATTTTTTTTAACTTTATCCATTTTAAATAGATTGTGTAAAATCTAAATATAAATCCCTGTTTCAAAATTTCATGACTGCAAAGTCAGATGGCAGCAAAAAGTGAAAATGCTGAATATTTTTGCCCGGCACTTTTAAAAAAAAATATTTTTTGTTATTGATTTTAACAGACTCACTGCTGATTGTCAACAGAAAGTTAGGGCATTTGAAAGCCTGGATGTTTGCTCTCCTAAATTCAGCTTCTCCAGAGCAGAGGATGAGATCAGGAAGCAGAGAAATGACATTCTTTGTGATGTGCTGCTGGACCAGAATGTTTTACCAGGAGTTGGAAACATCATCAAAAATGAAGCTCTTTTTGACAGCGGACTGCACCCTGCTGTTAAGGTACATACAGTAATTATACTGTAAGCCCAGAAAGCTGTTAAGAGCTTACCAGCATAAACATTGTATGAGCAAAAATTAAGCTCTTATGTTTCTTAAAACTCTATACAGTATTTACATTATTCTTATGGGGAAGAAAATCCACTGTACTGTATATGTTATTTTGCTAAAAGTTGTGTGTTTTTGTCAAGTGCCTCACATTCCTCTTAAAGATTCCAACTATTCCATAATGCCTATGCGTCCATGGCTCTGTGATGAACTGGCCTTCTATACAATCCTGTACTCTCTGTCCTGCCTTGTGCTAGTGTCACCAGGATAAGTGCTTTGTGAAGCCACAAACTGTCCCTTTTTAAAGATTATAAACTAGTGCTCTCTTTCTGTACCTGCTCTCAAAGATTTTATTTATCACAGGCATACACTGTATTTTACCCTTTTGGCTAAAATGTTACAATTACTAATGAATATTTTTGTGTCATAAAAGCATGTACGATGGGTGATACTGTTACAGAAAGTACATGTTTTTTACTTTAGTTTTACAGTATGTACTATAAATGCTTAGTCACAATGTCATTACTTCTTATTAGGATGACAGCAAAACTGTTTTCTAAGTATATGCAAGCAACACATGCTCATCTGAAACTTGGCTCAGCAAGAGTACAGTAAATATTATGTCATGGTAATAGAAATAATAATTTCCTGATACATTTTTGACATGCAATTTGCCATAAAACTCAGTGCAAGTTTTCACTTGCTCACAGCAGTGGCAGTGACAATGTCGTAATCTACGGGGAGAAGCTTATATAAAACTAGATGTTATATGCCAAATAATCCAGATGCATGATTTAATTTTAATTCACAGTAAATGCTGAACACATCTACAAGGATGATCAACTTTATTCTTCTGTCGAAATGAGCTTGGAGCAATTCATTTTGCTTTGCGTAATATTGTTTTTTCTTGTAATAGCTGGAAATGTATTCACAGGTATTTTACTAACCCAGCACAGGTAAATCGTGGCAGGTACCGCAAACCAGCAGTTGTCTCATTGTGCCTTCTTGTACTTTTATTCATGAGAACATGAAAAAAGTTACATGAGGAGAAACCATTTGGCCCATCGAGCCCGTGTAGTAGTTTGTAGCCTACTGACCCAAGGATTTCATTCAGCACTTTCTTGGAAGAAATCCAATCATACTGACATTGCACATCACAGATCATTGATGTTAAAATATTTTGCACTACTTGCATGCATGATATTAAATTTGCATTACTGATTTCTTCTCTGTTTTCTATGCTCATAGGTTAGCCAGCTGACAGAACTGCAGATTCGCCACCTTGTGAAAATGACCCGTGATTTTACCCTTCTCTTTTACAAGGTAACTGCGCAGGCCTTCTGGTACAGTGTAGTGGCTATACTGTACTAATGCAAATTCCTTACACTTAATGCAATCGTATAAATGGGTGTTGAAAAAGATCTGCAAGTATCATGTAAGTGTAGCGTTCTTCAAAGATGAGTTTTTTCTAGTTACTTGAAGTTAAACATGAAGGTTCTTTGATTTTTGGAATGTTATTTTAGTGGGATGCATTGGAAATAGGAAATTTTGTATGTATTCATATAAATATTAAACATATTTAAACACCTTAAGGTCAGATCAATACACTTTTCTGAAACATTAAGGGTCTCGTGATAAAAGTAGACATGTTCCCTCTTGTGACAGATTTGAATATTTCACAAATACAAAAAAGGTTATGATATTTTGGATTTTTAAAAGCAGACTACATTTCTATTATGAATATAGTTGACTATGAGTACAAACAGTTGTCTTAAAATGAATGTATTTGTGTGTCTATGTGTAGAAATGTATGAATGTACTGTAGCAGAAATTGTTACTTTAAGCAGATATATTAATTAACTACAGTACAGTGTATCTGTTAGTACATAACAGAGTTACGTGATTGCTTCAGCTGGGATTCCTAACAATACAATGCAGATATGCATTATTAATTAAATAATGCAATACTTAAGAAACACTACACATAAAGGGTTTGGAGGAGAGAACAGTATTGTTTTTATTTTTCACTGTGAACAGGCAACTGTCTTCTCTTTTAATTGTCATTGATGAGGATTGACCAGGAGGTTTTTTGAGCAGCACTTCCATATGTTCTCCATTACCTGTACTGCCTATGGATATCTCATGATGCTTTTACATGAACCGAGCATCAAAAGAAACATATTGCTCATGACTGCAGTAGATTAAAAAAAATATTACTAAGAGTGCTGTCATTCATTTGAACAGATGTGACATAGGTAGGTTCATTAATCTATTTAGCATTTGCCATCAACAGCGTTAATCAACAGGCAGTGTACTGTGAAAATCACAGGTTCATAGCATGTGTGGCTACTGGGGGAAGCAACACAAGCTGTACATCTGTGACACGTGCTTTGCACTAGGTTGCATGTTTTGTTTTGTTTGTTTCTATTCCTCTCGTAGAGCCTGGAAGAGCATGTGCCTGTTCACTGGTCTCGGAGCCCTTGATTCCACAGGTCATTAGAGCTCTTTTCGTAAATGTTCAGTGGGCCTCAAGGCTGGTACATACAGTAGGGCATCTACAGTATAAGAGTCACAACCTCATCTCTTGAGAAAGCTGTTTTTACACTAGCAGCATGAAGAAATTCATTTTCCTGCTGGAATACTGTCACATCAGGACGCATGTACTAGAAGGACAGAAAGTAAGGTTCAAGGATGTGATCAATACAGGCGCCACGCTGTCAGGATATTCTGCATACAGGTGCAACTCTTTCTCAAATTGACACTCCTGCCCAGATCATCACCCTTCGCCCTTCCCAATTATTGCCATGTTGTACACAACAACTGTATTAGCGTATTGTTACGAACATCTGCACCACATTTGCTAATATGGAGCAGGTTACTTAACACGAAACTATTGCAAAAGGAAGCTGCTGCCATGTCCATCTGGGATTTTCCTCCACAATACAGATAGCTTGAAGGTCCTGTTGTCGTGTTGAACAAGTAAGGTGGCATATTGGTTCCTTTAAGTATTTTTCTCTCTTGGTTTTCACCAGACTTGACATTCTGCATCACTTCATCACCTGTGCTCAACCAGCCCTCTCACTAATGAGGTGATATACTGCTAATGCAAAAAAGTCACTTGATCTTTTTACAGTCAGACATGATTGATCAATGAATCACAATGATGCCAAAACATATAACCTGTATGCCTTTTCTGAAATAAAATACATGCAGAAATTGAATTATATATTTCTTTGAATGCTCAGTATATACTAGTCATAAAACACAGTTATATGTGTACTGGATGTCATTTAACAGGATATTGAAAATGCCATTTCTTACAAGAGTAGCTAGGGATATTTTTTTATGTTCTGGGGCCTCACAACTCTTCTTTGCCTTGAAAAAGGCATATATAGTAAATAATAACCCAAGGCATCATCCTTGTCTCGTTCAATCTATGATATTGAACCAATATCATTATATGCTAGACCTGTGCCTTGTGGCAAGTCATTATGATGGGGATCAAATGTAACCAGTGTGTACTGTAAAATAAAAAGAGCATGTATAGTTCAACAATGACTGTTCTGAGATAGTCAGCTCTCTTTTATTCAACCCTGCGTGACTTACTTCTGCAAAAGTTTGCATGTTTTAAGAGGCAGGGTTAATTATTTGAAGATTCTACACTAGTATGAGCAAAATGCAAAATTCGAACATCTAAATTTCATTTTTGTTCTATGTTTCTCCAGACTGCTGCGTGTGTAACCCTTCATGTGCGTGTCTAACCCTGTGTAACCTGGTTACACGTGCATTTCATTGAATGTGTAATTTGCATAGTTTAATGCTGACAGAGTATTAATCTATTGGTGAGGACATTGTAACCCAGATTAATACGTTTCTTGCATTTCTTTCTTTGAAGTTGCTAAGGCCCTTTTTTTACAGATTTTCCATACATTTCAGCGGCATTACTATGTCGGTGTGCAGCCACAATTTACTTTGCTACCATACAGCCATTACTCCTGTTATCTTTCCTACAGGAACACATTACTAGTACAGGCCACAGTCCCTAATTCCTCATAACTAGGATGCTGGCTGGAAGAAGATGTGCTTTAGGTCAGGTGTTCCATTTCTAGCATAATTAAAAAGCCACAGGTCTTGTTCTACACATAAAATAGAATAAACGTACAGCTAATTCAGCCTATCTCTCACAGCAGACTAGGAAATCAGAATTAACAGATTACTCATGCGGTCATTGAGAATTAGGTTTAAGCTGTGTAGTAAAATAACTTAATCTAGATCAAAAAACAAATACAGATGTTCTTGCTTTGGTTTGTCATTGATGGAAATAGATAGGAAGAAGAGAAATCCATCCCTATTCAGAGTTTATTGCATGCATTTTTCAAATATTTATTTGGTTGGTAAAATTTAATTTGACCCTAAACCCTGTGAATGCTTTATATGCTGCTAAATGCAAGAAACACATTTTCCAATTACTGGCACATTAAGGTTCTATTAATACAATATTTGCATCCCAAGGACTGTGTTAATATTGAATGCGTTACAGCACATACATAACAGAAGGTCAAAATAAGTATTATGCTCAGTTACTCTTTTCTGGGATTATCAAAATTAAAATTACCTTAAAGTAAGGGAATGTTTTACTTCAGATCTGTGCAACATATACTGTAAATGTTCTCATTTAAGGGGATCAAGAAATATGTGAAGGAAAAGTTCACTTTATTTCTCTGATTTTTCTTTTTTCTTTTTTCTTTTCTCTGATTTTATTTATTCAGTGTCGGAAATCCGGGTCTCCACTTTACAAACATTACAAGGTGTACAAGCGTCCTACATGTGGCCAATGTAATGGACGAATCACTGTCTGCCGACTTGGGGAGAACAGACGGATGACATACTTCTGTCACCATTGTCAAAATCAAGACCCAGGCCAGGTTGATGTTAAGTAAGACATTTCTGTTTTCTTTTAAATAATTCAATATTTACAATGGATTTAAGGCTTATCTGGCAAATGCATATGACTTCCTCCTTGGGTTTTGTTCCAAGATTAAATACATTCTAATTTGCAGAAAAGGAAACCTAAAACTACAGAATCATGACTGGGAATGTATTTTCATGCCTATCGTGCAGAATGTAAGCTTAACTTCCTCCTGCTTCTGTTGGACGAAGCTTTAAGGAGTTTGATCACAAAGCCCCAGTTGCATTAAATGGCTGTTTTAGAATTTTGAATTCTTAATTTATCTCAAAACTTAAGTTTTCCCCACTGTGTCTTTTTGTTCTACGTACTCAATGGGAAGTAATTTGTAGATGAAACACTGTTCAAATCAGTAAAATAGCATAATGGTGAAAACTAAAGTAAACTTGTTTCTTTTTGTGTTTGGATGCTAAAAACATCTTCTCTTCTGTATTTTTGCATTTTTTATTTATAGATTTGTATTTATGGATAAAGGTACATAGCATTACACCTAATTACATAAGCATGTTACACAGCATTTTGGTTGTTGAACCTTCTTCCAGGTAAAGAAGGCTTACTCCTGAAGAAGGCTCAACATCCAAAACAATTCTTCATTCTACTTTTTAGTGAGGAATTTCGACTTGTTTCTGTACCTTACAAGTCATCTGCTAGGTGTTACCCCACTCTTATATTCTACCAAGTATTATACCAATTTCTTTTGCAGCTTCTAGTGTTTAGTAATCCACCTATTTTGCTTATCATCTCTGTGACTAGATTGCTACCTATAGCAGAATCTGCTAGATCATTGATATAAATATAGAGGAAGATCTGTATTAGGTTCACTGCGCTTGCTAATTGCATCACAGCGGTATGATCATTCACCCCTTATTTGTACTTATTTGTTTTCTAATGCATGCATTTCCTTTCATGCCTACTTCTTCCAAATTAAGAATTAAACTTTTATGAGGGACGTGATCACATATCTTTTGAAAATCTAAGTATACCACATCATATTCTCAGTTTGTGTCGATTATTGCAGTCGCTTAATATGTTAATTAAACAAGACCTGCCTTTTCATAATCCCTAGGATCCTATTTCCATATAGATGATGCTGTAGTATAGTTCTAATTATTGTTTCCATAACCTTTCATTTGATAGAAGTTAGATGTATAGGTCTGTAATTACTTGCTTATCTTTGATTTTTTTTAGCAAACTTCCAGTCAGGAATAGTTTAGTAGGCTTGGTATATCAAGGAAGGATGCAGTCTAATGATCACATTGCCAAAAAGGAAGAAGAGGAATGGACTTGTGAACTCTGCACTTTGATAAACCAGCCAAGTGCTAAAAGCTGTAATGCCTGTTTAACACCTAGGCCTAAACGTAAGAAAAACCTTAAACTTCTTAATATTTATTGATTAAACAGAAAGATTTTTTGCTTATTGTTCTTTTACTACTAATTTATGCTAAACTACATGTTTTTCCCTCTGCAGTTTCTAAAGTGGAGATTAATGAAGAGTTTTCATCTTTTACTAGAGATTTGATCAAATTTCCTCATAATGCCTTTGCCAAGCCCCAAGAGGAGATTAAACTCAACAGAAAAACTGTGTTTGGAACCTCTACACTTGTCATTACAGATTTCAGCAGAAAGCCTTCCCCATTGACAAGTCCCCAGCTAAATTCTGAGAAAAGTAATTTGAATCCTTTGGTCACACACAGCAGTTTGAATAAACACAGTTTTATCCAGGGGAAAACAGGTCCTAATTACACTCTTACTGGCTCTTCGAGCAAAAGCTCAGAGCCGTCTGGCAGGGAATATGCCTCTTCCTTCCATCAGCCAACAAAGAAAATGAAAATGGATAGATCCTCTTTTTTAAGTAACAATGCACAAACCTGGAATTCTAACTCAGTATTCAGGTATGTTGTGCTTTTTTTGCTTGCATGGGTTCATTGTGTAAAGTTCTTTTTCCTTAAATGAAGGATGTTTTCATTGTAATCGAAATGTAGGAATGCAGTCACACAGGTACGAGCTGATTGCTAAGATTACCTTTTCACCTAGCTTGTCATAAGTATCATATATCTTTAGGTTTTCGAAAAGTCAGTCTCTTGTATTTTTTTAGCGATACTGTCGGTACAAATGCATTATTTTGGGGGGGGAAAGGAATTTCTGGAAAGAAATTTCAATAATTGAGCATTCGCAGCAAGTGAAATATCATTAAAAGACATTTTTTATTGATACATTCGGTTAAAAATAGTTTTGAAGGCATGTGTCTTTATCACCTTGCTGGATAGCAAAATAACGATCCTGTGGTTTTCAGTGAACCTGGTGTTAACAAGACAGATGGCTCAGCTCCAGCATCTCATGGGAAGCCGTGCTGCACCACCCACAGACAGCAGTGTGCTCTCAGGGTCGTAAAGAAGGAGGGTGAAAACAAAGGAAGACAGTTCTTTACGTGTTCTTTACCACGAGAGACCCAGTGTGGTTTTTTTGAGGTAAGCAAAACTTTGAAAAGTGTCTCCTAAAGCTTTCTTTTCATTCTAATGTGCAATGCACTACTTACCTTGATTACAAAGCATGATGGCTGTCCTGCCCTGTGTCGCAATGCGATGCTGGTGATGCTCTGACTTGTTCAGGCTTTAGCCTTTTGTTTGCAGCAGTCCGAAAACTGTAATTCAAGCATCAGAGAGGTCGAAACAATTTCAGATGGGGTTTAGAGATATTCCTTATACCGCACAATGTTGAAAACATCTAAAATTTCCCGTACTAGGTAAAACACAATGAAGAAATTAACGTAAAATTCTTTGCAATGCATTGAATTGGATAATTTTCCATTACTCTATCCGAAAGGTTTTTAAATGACCCCAAAAATAGTGTAAGTACTGTAAATAAGACTGTAACGAGGACATAAGCATTTCTTGTTAAGTGCCTGTTCATTTACTAGTATATCTACTAGTTGTAGTTTATTCATCATTTTGTCTACAATATGTTTAGAAGGGTCTCAGTACTATGTGGGAAACAGCACTTTACCCTTAGGGTGCCTCTAATTAGATTTTACAATACCAATACATATGTGTATTTGTTTCTTTCCTATATGTTTTTGTATATGGTCAGAAATACAATAAAGTAGTGTGCAAGCTAATGCTTTTCTTAATGAAATGGGACAACAAACTACATTGATTATGTTATACAGTATCTCCTGATCTTATCACAGGTAACAATACATGTGCTGCATTAGTCTGGAACAATTAAATTAATGCAGAACAGGGGCAATAGATCAGTGTTGATAAATCAGTTTACTTCTTTCACTTGTGTAAAAGTATGTAATTTATAGCTAATAGTTCAGGTGGGTAGCTGCGTCAGCATGTGTAGGCTGCAAAGGAACAAGTCATGGGTTTATTCCATGCTGAAAAGAAAAGAAAGAAAACGCAACATTTCAGCTATGGAACCTTCTTCAGGTGTGAGAAAGACTGCCCTGTCTTTCTCATTCATTTATGTTCATATATAGTTAATTATGCATATGTGAGTGAATATTAATGACACATTTTCTTTTTCAGTGGGCTGATTTACATTTCCCCACCTGTCATCATGGTAAACGGTGCCTCATGAGAACTGTGCTGAAACTCGGCCCCAATAATGGACGGGACTTTTATGTCTGTCCTCTAGGAAAGACTAAGCAGTGTGACTTTTTCCAGTGGGTTGAAAACAGCCCAGCAGACAGGCCGTAATTCTGAATGATCGATGAATATTTTTAGTAGTTTTCGTTTTACCCCGTGTTTTGAATTTTGTAATTCACCTGAGCAAAACTGAAAATATAAAATTAAAATACAATCTGCAGTTTTAAAATTTGGAAACACAAAATTATAACCTGCATGTGTTTGCATCAGTCTAGATTGCTTATGACTGATTTGCAAAAACTCCTTTCTTGTCATTCTCCGTTCATGACTGAAGAGCAAGCACAAAGAACATAGCCTCTATGTCTTCCAGTGTGTACACCTCCTGATTAAAATGAAAATGTATTAAAATGTATTTATGACTTTTATATACTTCCAGCAGTAATCTTCAGTTCAGGTGACAATTTTAATATTGTGATTTTGTGTTTGTGAGAAAATCCCATTAATTTCCTGTACAATCTTGAAATGTATATGTTTTAAATTCACTCATATATTTCAATTAAATTGAAGTTTATATAGAAAACTTGCATTACTGTTTATTCAATTTAAATTGCTGCTTTCAGTAGCATTTTTAAAATGCTAAACTTTTCAAAATACCCTTAGAATGTATGGCTTTGATATTTTAATGATACTTTAACATACAGGAGTGTAACACAACATATGATTGCAGAGGAATAATCTAATCATTTACCGATGCATACTGTAGTAGTTCTTAAGGAACACAAGAACCACCTTAGATTCAAATTTAGCATTAATGGTGTCTGCACTTTGGTCCAGTTTCTTTTCTTTAGCCACCACTGCTAAATGTTATTATAAGCTGGAAAAGTGGAATAATAATGAGCTAACAGTAAAACATTAATTGCTTTATACACAATACTACAAATAGAACAATCTGTAATTATTCTGACACTGCTGTAAGTAAACGCCTTTAGAAAATACACATTTATATGGTAATGGAAAGCAAAGTATTATTTATTTTAATTAAAATATTTTAATATACTGTACACTTAATATAGACGCTTCTACATAATTGTTCTCTGCACATACACAGTTTTTATGGAATGTGGCACTCCTTTTAATTGAGTTATATCATAGCCCACAATATCTTATTTCAAATTTCATAAACATTCACAATTCCGTTTCCTCTGATTTAGCTAACAAGGGTTCATTTCAGCTTAATGTTTTTTTAAGATTTTAAAACCATTATAAAATATCTTATAAACAAAAAGTGTAGTGAGCTAAACTCTACTGACAAAATACCATTGGATTTCATCTTTCAAGTAGGAAAATCCATTAATAAAAAGACACCAGCTCCACAATTTCCATTGCTTTCTTGTTTGTGTCTACTTCAAGAAAAGATTACATCAGGAAAGCACAGCTGCAGAAAAGAAAAATCAGGCTTGAGCAACACTCTACCCGATAAGCAGATTATTGTTTAGGATGTCAGGATTATCTGCTTTGCAATATTTGCAGTTTTTGTTTTATCTTCATGTCTACAATTGACAGTATGATCCTTAAAAAGGGATTAAAATTGTAACAGACAGTATAACTTCTATGTCCCAAGCCTTGGATACAACAATTTAACCAGTCAGACATAACTTTTGCACACTGTATTACCTGAAGTGCTCGAAATGTCATGTATTAGAGCACAAATTTCCATCACTGGATCTCTAAACCTCTAGCAGTTATAAAAGTATTTTTTAGGGATTCAAGTGAAAATAAGTATTGATTTTATTACAAAAAAGTGCTCTTAATAATTTGAAAGTCCATCCTAGCACTGTACTTACGATAAAGTAAATATTTCTTTTAGGAAAAATTAAAACGGGCCAACCTCTGTTGGTCTTAAACCAATACATTTTTTTTCAAATAACATGCCAGAAAGCTAAAACATTTTGTAGCAATGTGTTGTGGAATTACCAAGAACACAATGGGAAAACATACACATTCATCATATTGGACAGCAATCCATGTCTTAATTAAAACAACCATTAAGCTACATAATTAAAATGATCAAAAGTGTTTCCACTATGTGAAAGTTACTACTACAGTATATAATTTTACTGGTGTCTGGGTGTGACTCAATTTTAAACATCTGCATTCTTAAATATCTAGCAAAGTTAGTGGTTTAGGCTGGGAACTCACTTAAACCCACCTGATATCACACACTCATTTAATATATTCACAACTCATTTAACTTCCTACATGCATAATCTCATTATCTGCGGAGTACTCATTAATCATTCAACAGCTGATGACAACAGCCAGCGGATGGCAAGGCCAGAATGTTCAGGTTCACCTCCTCTCTCCTGACTTGGCCTGACAGGGAAGGTGGTGCAGTCTTTGACCAAGGTTTGCAGTTCACTGCTGTTCTGGCAAGGGCAGCTGTCACAGTTACTGGAGGCCAGAGGTGACCATTAAGGCGCTGTTGCTGTTCTTTATCATCACATAATGTATCCCGACCGAAATTAGATTGCAGTTTTTTTTCCAGTCTACAGACCATGACTGGCACTAGCAAATCGATCCATCCATTTTCTAACCCTTTTTATCCATGGCAGCCTGAGCCTATCCCAGCCAGCAGTAGGCAGAAGGCAGGACCTACTGGAGAACATGGAATATTCCAAATCTGAGGGGAACCCGATCCCCGTTTATTTCTGGTTAATGTCACACCAGGTGGTTTTAATGGAACACCATGCAAACTTATTGGTGGATTTTACAGCTGTAAAGAATACCAACCTTAAACTCTTGATTGAGCCCTTTATGGTTACAATTCATTGCTGATTAAGTGGGTTTGTGAACAGAGCTCAGGTTGAGTTGTCAACTGCTCAATTAAAATGGTGCCAATTCACATGTCGGAATCAGGTGATCTGATCTCCTGCTGCTTCCCAGCCCAAGTGTCAGTTAATTTTCCAGTTAACAGCATTAGTATTACTTGATTGATTTCATGTATTACAGTATTTATGGATAAGCTCTTGTATATACAATTTTTGTTCCCTAAACCTACCCCCCCCCCCCGATCTTCCAATAAAATAAATTTGATCACAACACAAATGCAAGGAAAAAATCTATTATCCAACAGCAATGATCAGGGACATTCACATCATAAAGAAACTTTCCATTAACATCTGAAATTTAAATGCAATCCACCACTTTCTGAATTGCCGAATTTAGCTCGGAGTTGTAGATCATGAAAGGAAATTGAGAAAATCCTTGAACTTTATTGCATGCTGCACCTGCAAGCAAAAAAAATAACAGTAAATGTATACCAAACATTACATGAGAGCTTTTCAATACATTTATCATTTGCATTTTTGTCCCCCACAACCTGAAACAGTTAAATATTGTCCCCCACAGATACTCACCATATCCTCCTGTTGCATTTGCACAAATCAATGCACCGAAGAAGCAAGGAACGTGCTCTTTAATTCTAGCAATCGCAGTTTCACATGCGGCGGCTGGATTCATTCCTTGCCTCATTAATTCCACAGCAAAGAAACTTAATTCACAGAAGAAAACAAAAATCCATATTTAGAAAGTAGCGTTTCCAATTTTTACATTTTATAACAAAGGCATCAAGTAATATTTTCCTTGGCATATTCAGCAGGACTGTCTAGCCCAAATTGTGGAGGGCCATTGTGCTAGTAAACTTTTGTTCCAGTTCTGGATTACAACAGAACTACACACAAAAAAACAAACAAAAAAAAAAAAACTTTACTACCAGATTTTTTTGGTATTCAAAATTGAAATTTTGTACACAACAGCTTATTGGGGAGCTCACAAAAGCAAGTTTACCATTTATTATAAATCAAAAAGATCCAATCATATTATATACCTAGAAATTTGCAACACAATGTGCTATTGGCCAATTCGTGTATGTATTTGAGATGTTGAAACTGGCAAGCCTGGTTGTGCGTTTCTGCACATGGGTTTAATGCATCAAAGAAGTTTTAAAACTTTCTAGATACCCAAGGGTTATGGTTGCCGGTTAAAGGCTTAGTAAAACCAAGTCCCCCATACTGGAGATGAAGAAACTGAATATTCGATATGTGCAAGAGGCCGTAGAATTAGCAGATCCTCCTCCACACTGCAAGGGAATACTTCAGTAAACTTCCAGCTGACAAACACACGCTTTCTGCTTTTTGAGCACCTTCTGCCACGTCGGGTCATTCGAGCTGAAAAATCTGCTTAACGCGGTCTTATCAAAATCTTTTACAAGTCGGAGAACCTTGGAAGGAATCGCATCATGATATCCCCATTTCCGGTCGCCACGGCTCCCCCCACTGTGCTGTCAGCGTAGGCCCCGGCTCCAGCAATCGGGGAGTCTCCGACTCGGCTGCGGCACCAGAACAAAACAGAGCTACATTCAGAAATAACGCACCAAGGAAAGTTGAAATCTGGAAGCAAGGGATGGGGAGTATACAGGAAAAAAAAAAAGGATTGAAGAGTGTGCTTTACTTCACCTATGAAACGCCCCCCTCCACAGGCATTCGACTTCATACAACTTGAACAAGAAAGTCTTGAAAATGACTATTTACCATAAGCAAGATAACTGCAGGCTTTCAAAATGCTACTACCAGCTTTCAAACATAACAAGATTTCCAAACTTTAGTACCCAACCACTGTGAGCTCACAATAATCCAGAGTAGAAATGTCTATCACACTGCATAAAACAAGCCATTTTTCAGCACACCATTTTCTAATAGCTGCATCCGATACAGCTTTCACACACTAGACTTCAATTTGAATAACAAATGTCCCGCACAAGTTTCCTGTAAATAAATTTACATTTGGATTATCAAATTCAAAATACAAAAGAGACTAGAGTATGGGAAACCTTTAGTATAGAGTTGCCCATTTAGAAATATTAATGGACATTGAAATTAAAACAGAACAGTGAACTAGGCAGATTAGCACATGCAGCTATCATAACTAACATGCTTGTGTTGAGGAACATTAAAAATGGCAAAGTTAGCTCAATAAAATTATCTGGTTCATTAGCATCAGCACTGATCACAGTGGTTGCCAATTGAAATGATCCTATATGAAATTGTTATTGTTCTTTCAACCACATTTAAGGAGTGGGCACACTCAGCTCACTGGACACAAAAGGTAACCTGCAGCATGGAACACAAAGTTAAATAAAAAGTAATTTTAATTCTCACTCTCTGCTTAATAAAATTCAATATTATACAGCAAGGACACAACTACCCTGACACTTATTTCAATCTGCTGGAGCAGAACACTCACAGCATAATCCTTTACTAATTGATACACAGTAGTTTAATACAAACCCTGGGATCTTGTGCCTTGCTCCATTAGTTGATGTTCCAGCAGCAACATGTCCTTTCTGATTGATCACAATCATCCCTAAATGAATGGAAATAAAGAAAATGGTGAGCCATGACTTTCTGAATAGCTACTGTATAAGCACATGTACACAGCTGCAGACCTTTTTAACAGCTCTCTGCTTCTTGTCACTCTGTGCGATGCCAATGCAAATCTGTCCCAAATGATGTCTAATGACAAATTTTACTTTCTCTTTTTAAGCAGCTTACCAAAAAGTGAGCCTTTTAAACTAGGCTGGGAGCAAGATACCATTCTTTATAAAGAAAGATCAGAATTACAAAAAGGATTTTTATTCTGTTAATACAATTTAACACTCCAATGGGAAAACAAATTTGTCCCCATACTTTTAAAAAGCAGTTGCATATACTGTAACTTATTTCTTAGTTACATGAAAATTAGAAACAACTGGACTTGAATCAAATATCCAAGTTCTCAGAAACAAATTTTTAAATCACAAAAGCACCGTAAATGCCAAGCCTCAGACAACAGTATTCAGAAAATGAAATAACCATTTATTATTCATAACCATTTAAGAAGAATGTATTCTCAGTCAAGATGGTGACAACTAAATGTTAATCATGTTTCTGCTCGACACAGCAGAAAACAAAACAAAAGATTGTTTACCATCACAACCATAAAAGTTTCATAGGCAATATTTTAAGAAGTTTATACAGGCAATTTAATTACAAACCACAGAAGCTCATTTAGTTCTCGGTTCTTTCCATTTGAAAGTTTTTGGCAATTGAAGCATTACAGCATTGTTCTAGATTTCAATAGGGTAAAATACTCCAAAAAAATCTTATTTAATGTTACTTTGTAAAAAGAAACAGTTATTTGATAATGAATCACCCTTTTGAGGATATCAATTTCTAATATGAAATGCATATTTTGTAGCTATTCAGAAAATGTTCCAAAAGTTCTTTACAATATTTGTGCACTGAAGTGCAACCACCTCTGTGGTTTTAAGTGGTAGAACTGTGAAAAGAAAGCCATCTTAAATTTTTACTATTCAGATTTCATGCTGCTCTGCATCCTGTTCATAATTCAGTCTTCAAAAGATAACCCTTACCAATATTTCCTTCTTAAAACAGCCAAGCTTCTAAAAAAGTGCTTACAGATAAATAGAAAACAGGCACTGTACCAATAGTGTCATGTATATGGATATCAATATGCCTGTCTTTCCTTTCGTCCTGAAACCTGGCACTGGGTTTGTATGGGCCACATGATTTTGAAGCAGGTGGTGAAACATTCTGTTTTTTGAAAAAAAGTGAAAAAAAGACATTGTAAACACATGTAAAGATGAGGAACAAAAAAAAACAAAGCAAAGAAACATTTGCTATTTCAGAATTTTATGCTCGTCTTGCAAAATAAAACCGATCTAAAAAAAGTAACTTTTTATTTCACTGTCCTTGACACCACATTACCCACCGCCCCCAAAATATTAAGGTTTACCCCTTCATCTGTTCTATGGAGAATAAAACATGCTTTGTTGCCTGTTTTGATCAAACTGGACCACAACCTAGCAGCTTTAATCTACAGTACTTCTTTGGTGGGTACACTCAGCTCAATAAATATTTTATACAAGATATCAGTATGAGCTTTCACGTCGTATCTCCAGTGGGCTTTGATCAAACCAAGTTGAACAGCATGTTGGGATCAAGAGCCGTCCTTCTCATATAACCCACAATTAATTATTCATGCCAACTTTAGTACATTATGCATAATTTTGGGTAAGGATTAGGGTAATATCCTTCAGCAAGTTCTTTGAAAAGTACACACCATGGATGCAGCATTAAGAAGACACCACCTATACTGTATATTTCCCCACTGAAACTGTACATACAGTACCTAAATCAAATCAAAGTCTAATAAAGAAAGGACAAACTAACAAGCTTTAACAAAAAAAAGGCCATTTTCACAGCAGGATTTAGAACACCACCACTAAGTGGGGGCTTTTGCAGTACAATTTTTCTATTACAACAAAAAAAAGTCAAATTTACTGTATTTCCTGATTTTCTCATCCAACACACTAATGTTTCAATTTGCATCTTAAGTCCGAAATAAATTCAAATTTAAAATTTGAGTCTGAAAATGCATTAAACGCGAAGAAAACCAACACAAAGTGAGACTCGTTCAGGATGTTTCAAAATGTCACATCAAAACAGAAGGGTTTGTTTAGAAAAGAACACTCCGTTAATACTTTTCCATTACAGTTTATGGCGATGGTGCTGTGCCATATACATAAATATATAGTAAATTAAGTGTTTAATGATGAAATACTAACCCACTGGCTTCTCCTTGTTAGCATCTAAAAATGTAACTAGTGGTCTCTTGTAAATGTCTCTAATCCTGACAAATTAAATTAGAGAACATCAGCAAAAAAAAAAACTACTAATCACATTAATTTAATCTACCTACCTATTTACTAGGGGCTTCCTTTATTATGATGTCAATGAGGAATTTTTTGGAAATAAGGAGATGCTAAAGGACAAGGATGAAATGTGTGAATAAATGCATTTGATCTGGAATTACTCCTGCTTTGTTAATCAATGAAACATATTTGAACAATGAAAGTAGGCAGAACATATTCCCCCCCCAGACAGGTAGTATATCATAAACAGCTACACCTCAGGGCATAAAACACTGAGTGCTATTGTTGCATTCTTCATCATAGAAATAAAAAGAAAATCAAGTACCTTTCGGTAATTGAGTTGACAGTTTCCATTCAGCCACTGTCTATGAATTGAGAACGACTCATTGGTTGTCAAGTCTCCAGCAGTAAATCCCATATTTTCTGCAAATATGGATGCTTCAACCAAAAAAGGGAACAACCGTTTAGTCCTTGCAAAGCTACAACATTGCATTAATTTCTAAAAAACCGATTTTAAGAGAGAAATGCTAGAAATTATGACAGTTAAGCTTTCATTTGTGTTTCACAACACTAAAATTACTAGTCTAATTACCGGTCTGTAATAACACATGGTTTGCAGTATTTCACAGATTTCAAGAATGCACTTCACTCTAGGCAACTGTATAGAGGCAAGCCCTGCAAACCACTTTTATGCTACTAGTGTTCCATTTTCCACTTCAAAAGCAATAAAATGCTCAGTTTATATAGGGTTAAAACCCAGTGTTGCTTCTTTAATTCTGAACGACAGTAATCTTTGAAATTTATATTCAGAAGTCCTCCAAGGATGGATTTTTTGTTGTTGTTGTTTTTAAGTCTTGGGTAAACAGCAAAATTTGGATCATCTGGTGTTCTTAACAAGATCCGACCACTTACACATTAGTCAGAGAGCAAACACACTGACTCAGACATGCGTGACAAAGTGGCAGCAATTCCGCCTTTTGACCCCCTACCCTCCCCCACAAGTATCCAAGGGAAGATTTTCTTTTGGCATACTTTATTCTTTTAGTTTGCAAGCAAAACATCTCATGTACCTTAGATCTCAGCACTACTTGTCTATCTCTCACCATATATATTCCTGTATGGTATTTTCTTTTTATTTGTTTATTTGACATTTTTGGTGCTCACATTATTGGACATGCCACAGCTTTCTGTTTAACTTATATCTTTTGCAATAAACAATTTCTCCAATTTATAAAATACTACAGCTCCATTCTATTGATATGTGACCTGAAGGGTACATACTTTTATGTAAAAACAAAAACTGCAATAGCACTTTAAATACATTCTGCTGAAATGTATTGGAACTCGCTTTGGGACAAAACAAAATAAAACTGCACTGTGTACTTGATTTTCTAGAGCACTTGCGATTTTAAACACGGGGGACACGTGACAGTACCTGATTCTCCCACTAGAAAAGTGTGCCGTGTGTGCTCCATCACAGCCCGTGCCACACCAATGGCGTTCCTGATTCGTCTCAGGTCTCCTACAGCTCCAACTTCCATAGTATCCCTGCAACATGTACAGTAAGAAACACAGAAAGACAAAACAGCCCACCTACCCTCCACATTATCACAGACCGAGGAGGTTATTTTAAGACTGCTTTCTCTTATTTAAAGAGCGCTACGATTAATATCGTTGACCATGACTATCATCCCTTACATAGCCAAATGGCAAAAAGATCTGCAATTACCAAGCATCACATTGACTGACTTCAATTGTACTTTTACCACAAACAAAGCCCAACATCAAGCCTATCCTCTGATGTTACACTAGATAACAGCCCCTAAACAATTTCTTTTAAATCATTTTCACATCAATTTTAAAAATTACAGAATCTGGATTATTTAAATGCGATACAGTTTTATGTTCATAGAAATGTGTTCAAAAGAAGGTTACAAGCTTGAAATTTCCATAGATTTTTGTCCTTTGACGGCTTTTTCAGCAGTCTTTCCTTTTAAAAGGTTATTATAAGTTGCCCAGTCTTCACTAAATCCAGTTTAGTTAATGGTATTTATTAGTCCCTAAGCTTAATTTAAAAAAAAATCAACTAATGACTAAGCATCCCTGCTTTGGACCCACTGCTTACAAGGATAGGCTCTGGCTCCCCTTCGACCTCAAACTGGAAGAATGTTTGAAGGTGGATTTGACAACTGTGTGTCATGTACAGTACATCCTCGGTCTGTTATGATAATGATTGCCTCAATATTTCATTTAAATTACCCCAGGACTGCAGTGCGTGTTCAAGAGACTCGGGGAGCAACTTCGCATTTAGGACAGTGACAGGGTAAAGCACAGAGGTTGTAAGCTTGTTTCTCACTCATGTTACCTTCTTTAATAAATGTTATCATTTTAAACTCTGAACCATAGTGGGTCTAAGTGCAACATCAAAAAGTCTAAAATCGCCTCACATGGGCTTGTGCAATAAACTGAAATAAGACAACTGCTGTGCAGTAGAAGTCTCGTCAATCTCTCCCGTCCTATTAACACCAAGACCACAAGACGATGACTCGTTACGATTTAAATTGGGACTGGATTCTCCCCCCCAAAAAGAGCTCTTCCAGATCACCCACTTTCAAATCGGACAGCACCGGGAATCGCAGGGAGGAGCGCTCACCCGTTCATGATCATCGCATCCAAGGTCGTTTCTCCCGTCTCATCGGGGTTCCCTCCATAACCTACGCTGCCGTCGCATTGGTAGACCTCGCACTCTGCACAGCCCTTTACCACAGCGTCTACCGCTGAGCCGCCAGACCGCAGGACGCTCCACGCTTCAACAAGAAGGGGGGGGACACAATTAAACAGCGCGCAATCAAGTACAAGACAGTCCTCGCCACTGGAGCGAGGAAGAGATGTTAATGGATCCAAGTAAGGAGCCTTGAGAGACAAAGATTTGCTTCTCCGTTAAATAAGCCCTCCCCCCACCCCGCATTACAAATAGACCCCTTTCAGAAAAATCTCGAACCAGAAGTTCAGAAAACACTTTTCAAGTTTCACAAGATGGACATCCCTAATAAGCCAGCACAAAGCTCTGCTTAGTTAATGCCAAACCTGTTTCAACACTGTGGGTATACTGGGCTATGTCGGCAGAAACATTCCACATATAAAAAAATCTTCAGAAGGGACAATTTAGACTTGCCTCAAAAAAAGTCCCCATCTCTAGAAGAGAATAGGAAACCAGAGGATCCAATTAAAACCTACACAAACAGGGAAAAAATGCCCAAGATGGAGTTTAACCCAAGACTCCTGTAATCGTGATACCCCTTCTCAGATCTTTTATGGAAAATGCTCTATAGGGTTTCAAAACTTTGATCCAATAGTACGAATTTCTTTTTACCTACCGTTTGAATTCCTGAAACGGCCGCCAGATATTAAGGACACATATTTTGGCTAAGTTAACCAAAATAATCTGGGGGGCTTCGATTTCAATTTAATTTGGATAATGAGGTTTTGCGGGGGCAAACAGGGACTATCCAGGAAAACAGAAAATGTGTTTAACTGCACCATTTGGCAGGTAATTCTTTTGGTGCCATCCTAAAAAAAATAAATAAAACCCCTGCTGCTACCGTTCCTCTTGTTCAAACAGCTTGAGTGTTAATAGCCGGATAATTATAGAAAACACCGAGGTTCAGAGGGAGAGGAAGAGCATCAAAGCAACAGAGGACATATTTGCGAGTAGTGAAAATGCCAAGTGAACAGAACGCTGATGCTCCATGCTGTTGACAACAGTGTTTCTATATTTATTCCAGGAGCTCTTCATAAATCTTCCACATGGCTTGTCTGAGAGAAAGCAACCAAGAGTACACGCAGGTTTATGTGCCAGTCTTACTGCATGTATAACTCGTGCTCTCAAGATCATATAAATAAACTTACGGACCAACATAGAGTATGACTTCTAGAGCGTTAAATGTCTAGAACATACAGGTTGCAACGAACATTGACTGAACTATTTATTACGTTTTATGAGCACCGCGGAAACAAATGCGTTACAGTTATTATAAACAGAAAAAAACTCTTCCAAGTCACACATACTGTAAACATGGTATTTACCTTTTTCTGTAGCTGGCTTGAAGGACCAAGTGTTAATAACCAAGGGTAATACAGCTTGGCTGACACTCACCAGGGAGAAGAAGAAACCTATCTGAAAGATTCGACTCATTTTCATAAAAGACGAGTCTAAAACAAAAGCTCTCTGATCGAGCTGCCTTTTAAAATACCTACAGTAGAGACTTCAGCTAATGAAACTAACCTGTCCGCAGCTGAGGATATTGTACTTTACAGTAGTTGCTGATTTATTTTTACCTTTACTCAGAACATCTACAGTATACAGTAGGACCAGATCTGTTTAACACAGAACTCTGTGCACACATGCAGTCTGACACTTGCGATTCCTGAGACAACGAGTGCTCAAATACTGTATAAAACATGCAAATTAATTCAACTGAATAATACAATGAAATTCGTAAGCAGACACTAATGCAGTACTTTCTACTTTACTGTAGGTCAGCTGCCACATTCTTCCCTTTTTTTACCATCCTTCCTTAAAGCTGGAACTTTCTCGTGACTTTTGTAGTGCCGAGCGCATCACGTGCTTGTAAGGAAAGTGCTTTGAGACAAATCGTGTTTTTAAAACACTGGCAATGTAATCGTTTTTCATTTAAGAGAGAGAATATTAGTTTCTCTGAATTTTTATTATAAATAGCAAAGATTAAGTTGTATGCATCTATACATCGACTGTTTATTATAGTGTGTAAACAATGAACCCTCAATTCGAACGTTTTATTAAAATGAGAAAAGCACATTCTTACTTCCTGAACCTAATTACGTAAAATTGCTCTCTGGTGTACCTGACTTGCTGTATTTAGTACACACAGCCTTTGTAGTATTTTGAGTTTATGTATTACTGTACTTAAAAAGTCATGAGCGATTAAATCAAATTTGCTGAAATATCCAGGATGTTGTACTGTACATGTTTGACAAACTATTTTGAAATAATTATCACTTGTATGTAGAACAGTTAATTTAAACTTAAATCCTAAAGGACAGCCTGATAACGTGGCATTAATTACACGGTTCTGTATCCCTTTTACTGATCCGATACACCAGCCGACACTGACTCCCAGTGATCTTCTCATGGTCTGTACGCAGGCAGTGTATTTTGCTAGTAAATCTCTTAATTCACATATACTGTACAGCGATATCTCAGTCGACACAGCTCAAGTACATACTGTACAAGTTAAATCTTGCAATGGTACACAAGTCCACACAACATATTGTAACGCAACGGGGGCTCAGGCGGGCGCCCTTGCCGCATTAGGTCGGCCCCTGCACCGTCCGGGGCTCGAACCCGGGACTTCCGCGTCTCTCTGCAGCGACCTAGCCCCGTGAGCCAAAGAGAGATCTCTCTTTGGCTCACGGGGCTAGGTCGCTGCAGAGAGACGCGGAAGTCCCGGGTTCGAGCCCCGGACGGTGCAGGGGCCGACCTAATGCGGCAAGGGCGCCCGCCGGAGCCCCCGTTGCGTTACAATATACTCTACAGTATACTGCATCTCACCCAGTGATTAACTACAGGTAATCGCCTAAATGATTATTGCAACGAATATGCCTCTGCGCAAAACAGTGTGACGAATACAGGTACAGTACGCCCCTACAGTACGTATAACAGGGATCTCAGCCAGCAAGACCCCTATTGAGCGACGCCGGAGTGGTGGAGGGACAACCGGGGTGGGGAGCCTCGAGGGCACAAGCCCTAGAACCAGAATACATTACATTATAAAATAAGCGTTCATTGCACATTTAAAATAATACCATAAACTTAAATCTAAAGCACAGTAATTGGATTGAAATGCTTTCCACTATAAAAACTGGTAAAAAATCAAATAGGTTTAAGCCACTTACTTAAAATATTTTGTTTAATATACAAACAGATTTACACCATCTGTTCCAAATCTCCGTGTTTTTTGCTGTCTTTGCACCTGCGATGCAGCATTTTCTATCTCTAAAGATATTTTTTTCTGTATGTGTGATTTATTTAAATAAAAAATGCTGCTGTTCACTGGAAACCATGTATTGTATTCCATAAAAGAGTTCTGAGTAAATAAAAAAATCTTACTTTTTTTTGTTGTTGGATTGTTATACTAGTATGGTTTACAATTTAGCCATTTCGTGTTCTGTACAATTTAACCAAAACAAATCAGTAAACAACAAGGACCCACAGGTGACTGCTGAGATATGTGGTGGGCTGGGAGGTGGCTGTGGCTCTGTGGCTAAGCATCTGCGCCTGTGACTGGAAGGTTGCCGGTTCAAATCCCACGGCTGGCAGAGAAATCCTACTCCGTTGGGCCCCTGAGCAAGGCCCTTAACCCTAACTGCTCCAGGGGCGCTGTACAATGGCAGACCCTGCGCTCTGACCCCAAGCTTCTCTCCCTGTGTGTCTGTGTCTCCATGGAGAAAAAGTATGTGAAAAGATGAATTCCTAATGCATTGTATTGTAAATTGTATAGGGCTAATAAAGAATCATTATCAGGTGTTTAGAGTGTTGTCTGCAACCATTAACTAATAGGAAGATCACTTCCAATGATATTGGAAGATCACGTTAGTACTGTACATGAGTAGTACAGTCAGTCATTAAGAGTCTGATCCTTGTTACTTTCATCCACTTCCATCCCAAATCTAGATGCTGTGGCTGAGTTACTGTACACCCACATGTAAACCGGTCTTTCAAACATGTTCATGAAAGCTGTAAGCGAGAGAAAGAAAGACATACTGTTCAGTACAGTGTGCTCAGATTAACATGGTAAGAAAAGAAATTAATGGATTCAGGAATAAAGGACTATGACAAGAATTATCTGAGCTGCAGTGCAGAACTGGCCGAGCACCACAGAGGATAGTGTGATTCCAGGCTCTCTAAGCTCTTGGCAGCACAGTGACCCCACAGTGTGGCAACGTTGGTGGTGGACATACAGTACCTGTATGTCTCCTAAGAGGAGTCCTCATTCTCCCTCATTCTCTCCTGCAGTTGCAGGGTTCATAGCTTCAGAGCTAAGATGGAAAAAAAAACAAACTGCCTATTCCAAACAGGAATAAACTGTATGAGTATTACAAAAATAATAGGCTATTCTAAATTTCTTAGAAAGGGGAACATTGCACAAGAATGCCACATTATATGAATGCTGTCAATCTGTGAGGATCAACCTGTGAGGGCCTGAACTTGTGCAAAAGAAGGAAAGAGGTATGGAAGAGGTTTTCAGCTTGAACCTGTCTTTGTGTCAAGATAAAGCTCACATTTCCAATAAGGACAAAAAATATAATTTATATTTACATGTAGAGTGACAGACTTGACATTCATGCTTTTCCAAAAAGGAAAAAGGAATTCCTGCAGGAGTGTGTCACAAATATTTACCTTGAAGTTGGTCAGAGCAAATCAATCAGACAAATAAAAATCTCTTTGCTTCTTTCTTTTGTGCTCTCATTGTTTATATGCTTTTCATGTATTGACTGCAATTCATCTTATTCTGTACCTTTAAATGAAAGCTAATTGCAGATTCAGTTATATCTTTGAATTAATAATCATGAATGAATATGCACTGCATATACCATACTATATACTGTACGTACAGTATGTTATACATTATACAGTTTTCCCTGGGTGCCTGCTTCATGTTAGGAAATTAATTATGGAATCTGAATCACTATACAAAAAGTGATTGTGAGAGACTATGTACTGTATGAATGCTGCCTCACATCTTCTAATTTGCAGATATAAATGTGGATTTGCGAAATCCATGTTGGCGCTAAGATTGCTACAGCTCCCCAATGCTCTGCTGCTACCCCATGTTGCCTTCCAGCTCCAACTGCTTACACTTGGCTTAAGAGCAGGAAAACAAGAACTGATCTCTAAGATGAAAGTACAATTACACTGTTATAGCTTTTTACAGAATTTGCAGTGGTTCATTTCACTGTAACATTATCCAGTATTTAGAAAACATATTGTACAGTATATAAAAGAGATGTTCTTATTTATTGTGAAATGCCTTAAATAATATCATTGAATAACCCTTAATTTCTAAATTAATAACAACTTAAATGTAAACCAGGCCTTATTATTATAGAAGTTGTAAAATCTCTTTTTCGGTTCATTTCCATGCACTCATAAAATGAAAATAAGTTACACAAGAAAACCATATAGACATTTCATGAAATCATTTTCTTGAATAGTGGTTATCTGAGATTTAACAAACAAGGTGTTTATTCCATTTTCAAGGTTGGTGGAAATAAGCAGATGCAGTGCTGTTGGAAACAATAAATGCTAAAATACATCATTATTTTTTTTAAAGATAATGAACAGCAGAAATGTGGTAAGAGTTTGGATGTAATCAAAAGAGAAAGCAATTCAGAATGTATTTAACAAGCTATAGAGACCTTAATGACTGGAGCAGCTGTAGAAAGGACATAGTTCTACCACCCTTTGATGAATGACCAGGGGAAATACCATGCAACCTCCTTGCACAGTGCAAGTTTAAGTGCAGCAGGAGAAACTACTGTAGATATAATCCAGTGGAAGACACTTCCAGCCCTCCAGTGCTGCATTTGTTTCAGGTTTTCATTTTATCTGTATATGATGATATAACGGATGTCTTTCCCAAAATATTTCTATTGTGATTTTTGCATTGAAAGCAAAACATAATTATGGCAATTGTTCATCCTTTAAAATAAATGATCTAGATTGTTTTATGTGCAAATATATAGTGAGTGTTTTTAAATGAATTTCCCACTTCATTTTTTCCCTCGATGCCTATAGGAGTCACTGATCACCTGCTGAGCCCATAACCCATCGACCATGTCTTCTCTGCCTTGTTATCCTGGCTCTAAATCTCTGGATGTTGGCAGTCCTGGAGATAAGTATTCCCAAAAAGACTTACTAACTATCTCCCCTACTGGTTACCATCATCATTGCTTATACACACACAGCTCTCTTGCAGCATGTTGACTATATTTGGAAGGACTAATTGGGTGTTCTGGTATCATTGTTAGAAGAAATGACACCTTTGAAGTTAGTAAAAATCTCTTGTGCATTGGTTTTTTATCAGTGGTAACAAAACAGGGGTTGAGCAAATGCATTCTCAGTTGAATTGACAGCTCATTTTAAGAAACAGTCTTTGGAACAAATCACTGCTTGTCCCATTATTATGACACCCTTGTGTAATTATAATCCCACAAGCTGCAGAACAAAAGTTGCAGAAGCCTGGCATCATAAATTACACTCAGGTAAACACGTCCCTTTATTTTATATCCATTACAGGCGCTCCATCTAACCTGAAAAGCTCACCATCACATGTAGGCTGGCTCCACATTTAGAGTTTCTACATTATTGTAAAAATGGATAATGTTCAAAGCTGTTATACAGTAGGGCAGAAACGTTTGGCTTGTGGATAGAAACGCAACCCAACTTTCTTGTTATGTTCATGATTCTATAGATCGAGTGATTTTAAAGTTAGTCAAATGAATTGCTAGTGATGCCCTTTAAACATGAAAACAGAAAAGTGTTGAAAGTGGTAGAAAGTCATAGAATGATTTAACACGGACAGCAAAAAGGTGTGACACTTTTGCCTCATGCCTTCCTTGTTAAGACTGTAGCAAGATAGAAAATGGGAATTCTGAGGAGCCCAAAGGAAAACTATACATATTTGGGATAGTCCAGGGAGGTATAGAAAGAGCATTCTAATGGGGATTTTATCTGCATTTTTACATCGTCACCACATTCTAGAATACTGCAGCAGACTGGTGCCCTACCCAGGGTGCGTCCTGCCTTGTGACAACTGCTTGCTGGGATAGGCTCCGGCTCCCCTGCGACCCTATATTGGATAAAGTGGCAAGAGAACGGACACACTCTAGAATGCGGTTTGCCATTCGTTTAAAAAGCACTTTAAATACCTAAGAGAAATGATGTAATAATTAATAACCATTGCTTACAGTTGTAGAGTGCTCTTCTGGACACTCCACTCAAAGCTCTTTACAGGTAATGGGGATCCCCCTCCACCACCACCAGTGTGCAGCCCCACCTGGAGTGAAGTGATGGCAGCCATAGTGCGCCAGTCTGCTCCCCACACACCAGCTATCAGTGGGGAGGAGAACAGAGTGATGAAGCCAGTTCATAAGTACTGTACATTCATGTACTTAAATGTGAAATTCCAACAGGAGTTTTCTTGGGGTTGGGTCCTTTATTTGTAAATATACAGTAACTACTAGTTAATACTTCCCCACCCCCCCAATTTATCCAAAACATGTTTGAAAAAGCCATCAAATAAAAAAAATATGACAATAATAACTTCTTTCATTTTTCATGGTGATTTATACAATACAATGTTAACACGTTCATTTCAAAGGAAAATAGAAAAATCAAATAAACAATGAACAGACTATTAGTTAAGGAAATAAAAATCTTAACACTTGGTGGATGCTGCAATGCTGGTGGTATAATCAAATTTTGATTTTCTTTTTGCTGAGAGGCTACTATGTACACACTAAACTGGATGTTTCTTGCTGGTCGCAAAAACAAAAACTACAAATGTACAAACTACTGAGCCCGAAGAGGCTACTAATGAGATCTTATGGATCTTCATCTTCCAGACAATGTTGGGAGCAAAAGGAATTTCAGAATACATAGTTAAAAGCATAACATTTTCATCAAGAGGATGTTATGCTAAAACATTACAAGAAACAGTAATTTAGAATAACATAATGCTAGACCTAATTTAGAATAACAAAAATATTATTACCGAAGAGCAAACAGATAGATTGCTGGGCTCTTATGAATGTCCTGCACTGACACTGACACTGACACTAACACAGAACTGAACCTATTTTATTCTTGAACAGAGAAGGTGTTTAGGGCACCTGATTCGAGTCTTGAAACTCCTCAAAGGCAGTGATAAGAGAGCCCAGTGAATGTCCTGAGAATCAACCGTGAAACTAGAGAATATAGGTTGAAGTTACAGTAAAAGGAAGTTCAACATTGAGAAGATAAAGGGTTGTGGCGGTATGGAACCAGCTGCCCCGCCATATTGTTGAGGCAGAAATCCTGGCTTCTTTCAAAACCCCGCTGGATGAG